>NC_046344.1:1287500-2575000 GCF_000738735.6 Corvus cornix cornix
TTGATATCAAGGAAACTTGGTATCAAAGACATCTTTTTTACTTTTTACTGATGATGCAAATTATATCTGATAAAGGGTATATGTCTCTGGCAAAGATCATATAGAAAGTATTCAATATTTGATTCTTTGTTATGTACTTTCTCAGAAGATATTTTAAAAACTAAAATGTTGGCCTTTGAAGAAATGAGAAAGAGACTTGAAGAACAGCATGCACAACAACTGTCAATTCTGATAGCTGAACAAGAGAGAGAACAGGAGAAATTGCAGAAGGTAATGTCAACAGGAAAAATTCAAAGCAAATGTTGTGTGTTACATGGAAGTTTGTCAGGAAGCAGTTTGGTTTAAATGTATATTCTGTTGCTTTGCAGAATTAGAAAAATAGTCTCACAGTTGAATCTTCCTTTTGTAGGAACTGGAAGAGCAGGAGAGACAGTTGAAAGGAAAGAAGGTTACTACAACGGAAATAGAAATTTCCAAAGTGAATATTAACAGTAGGATGGAGTTGGAGTGGAGGAAAAAAAGTGAAAGTGGCTTGCTGGAAAGTGTGCAGTCTCAGCTGGAGACAGTCCATAACACAAACTCCACCAGCATTGGTAAAACTGGGAGGGAAGAATATAGATTAAGTGTTGTGATGTATTTTGTTCTACAGTGCATGACTGGACCAGCTGCCCCACTGTGTGGATAAGTGCAGTGTTCCTGCCCTAGGACTGCTCAGGGTACACAGACAGCTGCTGCCCTCAGCTGGGGACAGCATTTGTGAAACAAAGACTGTTGCATCTTTGTGTCACTGGCATTTAGCACAGGTTCAGCCATCCTCAAACTGTTCCATGTACTGCATTTGTTATGTAACTGTTTGAGGGCACATCCAAGGAAAACAAGCTAAGAATAACCTCCTTTGATCAAGGATGAGGATGTGGATTTGCATCATGTCCCAGAAGGATTATCCTTGTGCCATGTAGCTGCACAGCACTGGGCCAGGTGGTCACATTTGTGTAGAAGGTTTAGAGGGGCTCTGCCAAGGCATCTTAACTCCCAGGCAGAACAGCTGTAGCTGATGGAACACCTCTCACCTCTTCCAGAACATCATGAAATGTTTTGTTCTGTCTTCTGTTTAGCAAATATTGCATGGAAATCACTCAGAAATATTCAGCTTGCTTGTTGCCTGTCATTGACCTTGTAGACAAAGCTGTGATGCCCGAGCTGAGTGTATACACAGACGCAGGCAGTACTTCACTGGCAGAAGCGTGTGTTGAACTCTGTGTTCTGCTCTGCGTGCAGGTTTTGCTCATACAACACCCAACACCTTTGCTTCAACAAGTGAAACTTCATTCTATCTCTGGGGACCCTCAGGTAGTGGAGTTATAAAAACCTCAGTATGCAGGCCAAGTAATAGGATCAAAACTAGGTGGACTCAGGTAAGGGAAAAAAAGATTTATTTTTATCTTAAAAGGCCCTCATGTTTTTGTAAGGCACTGGTGACTTTATAAGAGCTGTGCAGTAAAAAACCTCACAGAAGATTTTAGTATCCCTTCCTATGTCAACTTCGATTACATGAGAGAACTGTATAGATTATTATTCATATATGCAAAATAATAATATAGCAATATATTGCTTCTGCTAAATTATGGTGGGTACTTTTGGCCTAGTCAAAGTTTGTTTTTTATTTGAAAACTTGTGTCACTTGATGGATGTTATTTGATAAATAATTCATAATTCTTGCTTTTTTAATCAAAAGTTTAGAAAAATGTTTTGGTTTTTTTATAAGGTTTTCAGTCCAGAGATACAAATGAAGTTCGACAAGATCACTGCAGTGGCAAAGGGATTTCTTACACGTAGACTCCTGCAGACAGAAAAACTGAAACATCTTAAGCAAACTGTAAAAGTAAGATCAGCTTTTTTGCAATAGGCAGCTTCTTATCCTGTTTATTTTTGTTGCTGGCTTCCATTGACAGATGAAATCCTGCGTTTTCTGCTCTCAGAAGATTTTGGGGCTGTTACATGAACATGTTTGAGTGTTGTATTGCTTAGTGTCATAAGGTCCAAATCAAACAAAGAATCTGTCCTATGTGTACTGTTTGTAATGATTGCTTTGTTATTAAGGGTTATGCCTGGTGCTTACTCTTATTTTCCTGTCTTTCCCAGGATACTCTGGAATTCATAAAAAATTTTCAGTCTGAAGCCCCATTGAAAAGAGGAAGTGTGTCAGCACAAGATGCATCCCTTCATGAAAGAGTAATGGCTCAGGTGATACAATTTAAACCTTTTTTTTTGTCTTTTCTAGCTATTCTGCTTTTGTAATAGAAATGCATAAAACCTTGAGAGTGGCTTTGTTTAGAGTAAAACATTTAAAGAAGAAAAGATTCCATTTTTTTGCTTGACACAAAATTATTTGATTTCAAAATTATGAAGTGTTTTGTTTAGATTGAAAGTAAAAAGTGCTTGATAATCAAAACCATGGACAGGTAAACTTGATTGAATATTTTATTAACATTTTAATTATTCTTTCCAGCTGCGAGCTGCTCTGTATGACATCCATGACATCTTTTTCACAATGGAGGCATCGGAGAGAATGAATATTCTGCGTCACGATCGTGAAGTTCGTAAAGAGAAGATGCTCAGGCAGATGGTGTGTTACATTCCAGGGAACGTAAACTGTTTCAAGACTTTAAGTCCTGAATCATTTTGCATTTAAGAGATTCTTCCTCACCCTGTACAATGTTTCTTAAATCTAAATTTTTAATTATGCTTTTGTAGGTAACTTTCTTCAGTATCTTCTTTTTTTTTTTTTTTTTAGGATAAAGTAAAGAGCCCAAGAGAGCGAGTGACACTTTCAACAGCTACGCAGAAATCTCTGGACAGGAAAAAGTACATGAAGTATGTGCAGCTCTCCCTTGGGTGGGGAGGGATGGTGAGAGGGGTCCAAGAGGAGGAGTAGAAGGCACAGGAAATAATGATGGGAAGTTTATGGAATAAGTGTTTCTTTGCAAACTGACATCTGTGCTAGGAAGAATGAGTAAAAAGCTTTCCAGGTGTGTGGTGTCTTGCTAATTGTATTTTGCTCTTACTTTTAAGAGACTTCTTGTTTGTATGGAGAAAAATGTTTATTCTAACTTGTGCATTTATGCTATAATGCAGTGGTGGATTCTGAGTTTATGGTTGATTTTGCCAATTGTAGAAAGTGCTCCAAGTGATTTTATCTAAAGTGCCTAGCAATAGAGATACTTGATAGAGGATCTCTGGCAAGGTTTTTTTGGGGAATGGTAGCAGGCTTTGTCCTGCAACACAGTGGACTGAGCAGTTGTTACACTTGCTCCTGAGTAAAGAAGTGATAATCTGTAGGACGGCCCTGGCAGTATTACATGTAGGTGTAGTTCCTCTTATAGGCTTTCTCTGAGTGTTTCTGTTCAAGACCTGGATGATAATTCGCTAATTGAAATATGTTTCAATACTTTTGTTTCTCTAGGGCTTCAGAAATGGGAATGCCAAGTAAAAAAATAATCATCAAACAAAAAACTCCTGAAAACCGGTGGGTGATGGTTACTTGTATTAGGATGCTTTTAAGAAACTGTCTTATAATGATGGATTCTGTGATCTGTGTTGTTGGTTTGCCATCGATCAGCTCAATTCCTGCTACTATTATCATGAAAATTAGTGAAATCTGATTTACCAAGGCCCGAGAAAAGGGTTTATTAGCTCATTAGAAGTTAGGAAAGATGCGTTTTCTTCAGAGTCAGTTCTGAAATTTCATCTTCAAAAGTTATTTATTTATGGCTTTAAGTCTTGGCGCTCAGGTTCAACGTTTTCCTCTGAGATGCACAGTTAAGCTTCAGTTTGGCACTACTACTCTTCCTAATACCTTTTGCTTGGCAGTGGAGTTATTGATAATGCTTATCTTCAGGAAGCTGTCAGAAAAAAGTGGCTTTCTGTTGTGAGGAAAGTTTTGTTCCTTGATTGTGTTATTGTTTGCTTAGATCACAGAAATTACAGTGTTCAGTACATGTTGTTCAGGCAGACAAGCTGCTCTCTTATGAGGCGTGTCTGCACCTTTTTCATGTATTTAAAGCCAGATACCTGGCATCCCTTAAAAACAGTTTTTATCCCATGTTTACCCAAAAGCTTTGAAGACATACTGTCTATTCATACAGTTCAGCCTTCAAGGACTACTGTAAGCAATTCAGCTGTTTTTCCTGTGTGTTCTCATCAATAACTGGCAGCCCAAGGCACTGTTGAGGGAGATCCATCTGTGCTTTTTTGTTTCTTTGTTTTTAATAGTGGAAGTAGTAATCCTATTCTGGAATTTTAATTCCAGCCACTTTGCCTACACGTCATTTGCCTTACCAAACCTGTTAGCCTTTCTGAAATTCGTTATGTGAAACATGATTCATAATTCAGTATTTCTGAGAGATTTTTAATTTTAAAGGGAAAAAGCACTAATAAAAGTCTGTGTTTTAACAGCATACTTCAACCAAACCAAGGACAGAATGCCCCGGTTCATAGACTGCTTTGCAGACAAGGGTAAGAGCACAGCGTGTTTCGAGCCTAAAGGTGAAAGTAAATGCAAAGTGCAAGAACAGTGATTGCTGAATAATATTTGCACATAATGGCACAGCTGTTCTTCAGAGTAAAAATAATTGCTTCTCTCAGTATTTTGAGAGAGTGATGAAGCTTTGTTTTACCTTATGCTGCAGGAAAATATTTATTGTTGTCATCCTCTTGTGTATTGTCTTCATTTACACTGTTCCAACATTTCTATTTGTAACATTCATTCCATGAAGCTTTGCTTCCACTTAATGAAATAAGTGTATTTTTATATGTAGACTGTAATGCCATGGTATCTAAACTAAAGCAGTTTCTTGAATAGAGTTTTTCAATCTGTTCATGGGGAGATGTTCTCCTACTTAATGTATCTATGTAAGCCATAACAGTATCAATAGGAACTATACAGGTGCTCAGGAAGAGGCTCTGTGGAACATGGTAAAAATGTTTTCATGCCAAACACATTTTGATAGTGTCTATAGTTTTGTATACAGCCTTTCAACTTTGTTGCAAGTGACTTATTAACTCTTTTATATTTAATTAGAACCCCTAAGGCCTCAGTGAATGGGGTTGAGCAAAATAGAAAGAAGGCCTCAGAGAGCAGAGTGTCTAACAAGGCTGTTTCAGGTGTGTAGAAAATTGGTGCTTGGATCTTATAGTAAATAAGTTACTAGTACCTAGAAAAAATGAATTGGCAATATATTGTTTTCCTTTCCTTGTGCACCTGCTTTGCTATGCCTTAGGTCTAAGCTATCTCTTCAAACAAACCTGCGCTGGTACCTGAACCATCCACTTTCAAATTCTATAAACACAGTATATAGAATGTGCTGCACAGCTCATTTGCTTTCACTCACCAGATTCCCAGTCATAAAAAAAGATTGCCAGATATATTCACTGGAACTGTTGAGAAATTGATAGTAGTCAAAATAGACTTGGATTAGAACTTTCATGTCATTGATTCTTAGTTCTGTACACACATCTTCAGCATGGAGCATATTGAAAGGACAGGAGGGACAGTTTCAGACTCCTCAGCAGGTGTTCACTCATCATACAGTCCTAAAATTATATATATATATATATATATTCCTGTAGCCTCTTACAGCATGTTTGAGTCTTAATGACCCAAGTTCAAAAGTGAGTATTTCTGTGCTTCCATACAGAGATGACTGGTTGGTTACCTTTTATTTAAAACGTTTGATAATAGTGCTGAACCTCTAGAAATGACTATGAATAGTGCTACACAATTTCCATTTTTTTAATTAGATTTAAAATTTCTTAAGTGACAAACTTAAATTTATCAAAAGGTAAAGTCGTTTATAGGCTTTAAAACTATTTAACATTTGAATTACACTTTCTTCTCAAAGGAGAGTTCCACAAGTCGAGTATAAAAATTGGGAATTTTGGGGCTTAATAAGGGAAATATGTAATGTAGTATGATTTCAATTGTTTTCCATAATATTTTCAATAATCTGTATGTATTAAGGATGAAACCTTTCCTGTAAGGCAAGTGCTTATTTTTTGCTGCCCCAGAGCAATGCTGGGAGGGAGTATCTGCAAGTTTGAATGCAGTGTGTTTTACTGTTTAAATGTGATGTTTTCCCAGATGCTACTTCGTGAAGTCGAGAGAAGTGAAGTGAACAGAAGAATGTATAGTAAGGCAGTATGCATAAACATAGATAACACTGCAGTATGAGAGGGGGGAAAAAAGGCAGGTGGTGAGATCACAACCAGAGCGTGTTCATTTATTTTTCTGTTGTCAGTTCTCCTGGCAGTGCTGTCATCACCAAAGTAGAGCAAGGCAGTTGTTTGGTTGGACTCAGTGACACTACAGAAAAATTAGCAAAGATAATAAATAATCTCCCTGAACTATAAAGCAGAAAATAAAGTAAATAATACAATTTTAGCAACCAGAAGTAGCCATTTAGACAAGTGTTCATCTGCACGTTTGCTATTGACTAGTAAATGAGTGTGCTGAAGAATAGGGACAACAGAACAATCAAAACCTCTACCAGATACAGTATTACAGAGGTGGTAAAAGAGTAGCAGTGTTAGGGTGGTGTCACACGCGGCAGGTTTGGCACTGATTCGAGGTTTGGATGCCATCCCCAAACTCATGTAATTCATGCTGAGCTCATAATGAGCCACAGTGGTGTTTACATTGTGTCTGGCATCAGGCATCCAATGAAGCATTCTGTCTCACTCTTCTGTGTTGGCAGTGTGTGGTGTGTGCTGTTGTTCTAAGGAGTCCCTGGGTTTATCTTAGTCATAATTACCAAAGTTGTGACAGGTCATACTTGCAATGAAGAAAATCCTTTGGGATATATCTCCAACTTCTTTTTGCCTTGTTGCTGTTTGTCAAATATCTGGAAAGTCATTGGATGCCTTCTGTAGTGGCCTTCTTGGAACTTCAGGCAGATGTGGCTAACCAGTTGTATGCTGGTTAGTTCAGGTCGCTCAGTGTAGCCTCATTTAGAGCTTGGACATCACACATGTTCCTGTGGTGCAATACCAACACTTCATGTGCTCCTTCAGAAATAGGTTAGACTTCTTGTACTAAATGAAGAGAAATGCATTCTGCAGTTATTACATGGGGAACACTTGGCATGGAAGAAACAATCTGCAGAATTTTGCAATAATGAAAAAACTTACTTTGAATATTTTATATATGGCTAAAATGTGAATAGTGAAAAGTCAGGTGGTCTAAATAGAGTGTTGATCAGGTTGCTCCTACAACAAGACCTATTCATCTGCTCTGCCCAGTTTCCTTTTCCATGGAAAAGAAACACAGGGCACAAGGCACACAGAATATCTGGGTGGTGGCAGCACTTGGCCAAGCCAAGGGCACATCTTGCCCCTGTGAGATGGTGGGGGCTGTGGGGTGTATTGGCTGTCAGGCCAGCACTTCAGGAAGTCTTAGGCCTGCTGTGTGTGAGTGGCAGGTCTGTCCTTTGTCCCAGGAGAGAGGCCTTGTGTGATTGCCCTTTGCCACTGGAAAAGGATGAGTGATAATTGTTCTCAGAACTGTCACTGTTTTTATGCAGATTTGCCTTCTGCAATTCCTTAGTCTAGGTTGCTGCGGGATTTTTGCACACCCAGATGCTATTACTGTAATATCCTATTATGTGTGTGAGATTTTTATATGGCTTTGAGAGCGCTTGGGCTGAGTTAAGGGGTAGTGTTAATCACTAATAAAGCACCATGTCAGCCTAGTTGTCTGTCCTACGAGATCCCAGCTGAAGAGCACAGCCCTGGGGAGTGCTGGGCCAGTGAGAATGCCTTCTGTGTAGTGGGAGCCTGTTGAGATGTGAGGGCTCTGGGCATTCCCGAAGCTGCTTTGGCCTGTGCTGAGTGTAGCCCTGGGACACCTGTAAGTAACCGCTGCAGCTCTGACCCAGAGTAACTGAAGAGCCTAGAAAGGACTGGCATGCACTCTGTCACATTCCTTTACTTGCCTGGTAGTCATTCCTCTTCCATGGCTGTCTTCCATTCCCACTGCTCTGCACCCTGTGGTATGGTTTTCACTGCTTTGTGTAAATGTTTGCTCACACTGCTGCACTTTCTTGGTAACTGCCTGAACCTAAAGAATGCTGAGTTGTGCTACTTTTTAGCAGCCTGCAGTGCTGAACCCTCACTACTGGAAGATACTTGTGCTATGCATAGTAAAATACAGATTTTTAAATATAAGTATGTATATACTTGTTCCCTGTGGAAAGACTTATTTATTTGTTTATTATTTTTTTACTTAAGCATCCTTCCTTTTATAAGGGCTCTGCCTGATGACATTATTCATACTGCACTTCTAATTCTGGTTGTCTTATATTGACATATGGGAGCCTACAGCTGTCTCTTGTTTTAACTCTTTCTTTTTGTCACATTAATTATCTTAAGTATTCAACTTGTATAATATTTTTTAATTGATAATTTGTTTAAAAGTAATACATGGCATAGTTAAACTTATCAGCCATTTCATCTATGTCTTGGTTATGCAATACTTCTTTTAAAAAAATTGTGAATTGTGGTTGTAGTTGTTTTAGAGTAGCAGAAAAGAAGATAGGATAGTTATCAAATAAGGCAATACTATAAAATGTCATTACTTTCAAACCTATAGGTAGTTTTCATAAGGCTTTTGGGGTGTAACATTATGAAAACTGTCATTTTAAAAGTAGTCACTGAATGCCTAATACTGCTTTACAGAAATTGTCCTAATCTTTTTCTGCTATTTTTGTTGGACAATCCTGTTTCAAAACCCAGTACTATTAATTGTAAAATGGTAATGTTTCTACTTATTTTTAGGAGCATATGCAGGAAGAACCCAAAGAAAGAAGCCAAATGTTGTGACAATTTAAGAAGACAGCACTCACTGGGATAAAATGGCTGTGTTTTAATGATGGCATTCTCAGCACTGATTTTTAATATTGCATCTTCTTTACATATATGTATATTTAGACATTATAAAACCACTTTGTCATTTTCACATGACACATGAACACAATCATATTGAAGTAATATGCTTTGAAACTCTCATACTTGTGGGAAAATTGCATGTTAGAACTTGTGTACAGACCAGTATTAATATATAAAAGATTCCTAATCTTGTTTATTTAAAGACTACCACAGGGCAACATGAAGGTAATTTGTGACTTTTTCACACTTTCTAATTCTAGTGTCTGACATATGCTTTTTGCGTTACTTGAACTGCAATTTCTGTGTATGAGTGCCACCATAAGTAAGTCATAGGTATGTATTTAGTTTCATACCATAAAGTGAAAGCAGCTAAATGTGAAAAAACCCCCCAAACTTAATTTAAGCAAAAATGAGTTTTCACGTCAGTGAATTTGTCAGCAGCCATTCTGAATGTACTTTCTGTGGGAATGAGATTAGCTCAATTTCAGTACTAAAGGCCTTGTGCCCAATGGTTTGCATTTCTGCTGAGCTGGGCAGACGTGGTCCAGGTTCGCTGCTGGGCTGATGGACATACTTACACTGACTAAACCAAAACTGTGCATTCATATGTGTGCTAGATCAAAGCACTCTACTGAAACAGTCCTGGGTTTTTGTTCCCCTGCTGTCTACTGCGTTTTCTTATGGAAACAACATTTGTCCAATATGGAGATGTGTATGTTCTACAAAAACTTCAGAAGGTATGATTTGAACTGTTTTACCATTTCAGACTTAAATAGTAATTTCAGTCTGTAATAGTAATTCAGGTATGTTACATTTAATTGATGCCAGCTGCAGTTTTTCTGAGCAGTTTATCTTCTGCTGTGACCTAACAGGGCCTTGTACTGAAGTCATGATTTCTGCAGGTGGGGGGGAATCCTTTCCAGATCGCAACACTTTCATATTTATGAATATCTAACATTAAAAGAGCATGGTCATATTTTACCTTAGTCTTCCAACTGAGGGATATTATCCATCAATTTGAGGAGAGGATGATTCTCCACCTTCTTTTAATGAACTTAAGTCATGATAGTGAGAAAGTTCTAGAGAGAAAAGCTTGGCTGTATAGTCTTAGCAGTAGAGAACTGACTGCCAGAATGTAAATTAGGTTTTATTTTGTTACTTTCCCAGTGTCAATACAATGCAACACACTAACTTTGGAGGCTTTGTAATGTGTTGACATGAATGTAAGAGAAAAAAAGACTAACTGAAAATTTAATTGTGGTAAATAGCATGAAAGGGGAACATTAATAATGGGATGAGGACAGTACCTTCAGGGGCGGTGATGAGTGGATTGGCTTGACTGTTTCACCAGCCTGTGGCTTTCATCTGCCACCAGGTCTGTCCTCTGCAACTTGTGATGTTGTTCAGAACAGGAGTGTTATACCATGCACTAAGTTACCCATGTTTCATGCTTGGAAAATGGCAAAAACGCTGCCCAAGCACTTTGAAGAATGGCACTGCTTGGTTTGCTTGAAAGCCTGGGGCCAGGGGGCTCCCCTGATGGTGTAAATATAAGAGTTTACACCAGTGGAGGACCTGCCTCCTTCATACAAATGCTGTGGTGCTTTAAAATCTCAGCTGTAATACAGAAAATGCCCGAGGCAAGCTTCCTGCTTCGCCCAGTGGTGGGCATCAAAGCTGTGTTTTAGTTTGCAGCTTTCCTTAGGAGTGAAAAACATCTCAAGAGGGGAAGAATTTACAGTGGCAAGAGTAACCTGTGTCACAGATGACAAAAGGTGCTGTTGATATAGCAGCACTAAAGATTGATGTTTCTAATGGATGTTTTATGTGCTGTATTTATTATTAGCATAGGCAATATGTTGATGCACAGATAGGTTTAGTGTGTTAGTAGAAGTGAACGTTTCCCTTCTCTTAGGGTTTCACATCTAAACCTCTTGTTCTTCAAGCATGTTTCCAGTGTGTAATAAAGCATTATAGCACAAGGGTTTTGTTTTTTTTTTTTTAACTTTCATGAGGCCTTTCTCTTGACAAGTGCCAGAATTTGGTTTTGTACTTGCTGGTTTGTATTTATACATATTTATCTTTTTATTTTGTGTGGAATTGTGATACCATTACAAAAGTCTATTTATTTTTGTACTTTGTTTCATTCTCACCAGTCTCGCTTTTTACTTAAAGCATTCTGCACAATAAACTCTTTAAATCTTTAACAAGCGCTGCCTCTCTGTGCTTTCCGCGCAGCCTTGCCCGCCGCTCCGCGCCCGCCCTCAGGCTCTTCCCGCGCTGGGGGCGGCCCGGGCGCTGCCGGCGGAAGGCGCTGTCATGTGACCGGGCGCAAGATGGCCGCGTTCCCCTGGTGAGGCGGCGGGGCCCCGGGAGCTCTCTGTGCCCCCCGTGAGGGGCCGGCGGCGGGCTCTGGGGGGCTGCGGGTGCCCACGGCTGGGCGAGGGCAGCCGTCATGCTCGGCGATTCTTGCCCAGCCGGGAGGCTGAGGTGGGGGCGGCCCCGGGTGTGCCAGAGGGGAAACTGCGGGGCTGGGGACCGGTCGGCCTGGGGGTGGGACTGGGACCCCGCGAGTGGCGGGGGCAGCCGGGGCGCTGGGTGCCGCGGCTCCGCTGCCGTGGGACCACAGCTCGGCGCTGCTGTCTGGCGCTGTCTGGGAAAGCTCAGGGTACAGATCACATTCATAACACCCTGCCTTTACACGGAGCTACGCGGGTGTCGGGCCGGCGGCACAGCTGTGCGCAGCGACGGAGCCGTAGCTGTGAGCCGGGCGGGACGCGACGGCCTCCTGTTATTTCCCCTAAAATACGCAAGAGCTCCCCGAGCGCCGCTGGCTGTACCCGGTGTGTTGTCACGGAGAGTGTCGTGCCCGCCGTCCCGCCCGCCTCGCGGCTCGCCGGTGGAGATGAAGCTCTCGTGCTGTGTATTTGCCTTTGCCAGCACAGTTTAGCCTCTGTTAGTTATCTTTCACAGGCTCTTTAGAAGTAGACAGGGGCTACAGGAGGCAGAGTCAGCTTCTAAGCAACGTGCGTTTACAGGAAAATGTGTACGTCTGAGGGAACTGCACCGTGTAGGACATGGAATTACTCAGTCTAGTATTGTGTTTGGTAAAGGAAGAATAAAAGAGGCACTCTTTCTCTAAGAGACAAAAGCAGTAGCAAAATAGAGCAAAACAAAGCAGAGCAGTAGAGATGCTGAAAAATTGATTTTTATGTAGTACTGCAACGAGGTAACAGGCTAATAAACAGGTCTGGTAACATTGATGCAGAAGTGGCCACGGGGAAATAACTAGAGATTTACCTAATAAGATGTTTCCATCATGTTGTTCTCTAATGTGGAAGATATTTTCATGCTATGGGGTTTAGCAGAACCTTAGCTATTTTTAAGTGGTATTGATGCTAAAAAAGTGTTTTGCAGATTAATTGTCTGCATAGTGATCAGTCTGCATATGAGGAAAAAAATAGCACCTGTTGGTGCTGAGGAGTTGTGTTTACCTACTGTTCAAATGAAGCAAATTTTAAAAATGTAAACAAATTTGTAAAAAAATTTGTCAAGTATATAAAATAATTTAAATCCTAGAGCTACAATGCATTTTTATAATAGCTACATATAAATATCTAGAGAAATTGGGGCTTTTTTGAAATGTTTAATACTCAAATAATGATAGGTGCAGTCACTATGGGATGTGCCTCGTTGTATTACCAATACCAATATGTGTCTAGTGTTGTAAAGGGACTCTCTTCCATTTTACATGCCTGGCTCCTTTGTGCTCCCTGTAAGCTTTTTGCAGTGCTTGCTTTAGGACAAGCCCTGGCTCTGGGAGGGTGCTGTATGCCTGGAAGCAGTCCCAGGAAAAAAGATATTTTACCAGGAGGAGAGAAAAAGGTTGGGAGGCTGGCAGGTGTCGAAGGTGCAGAGTGGTGGCAATTACAGTGGTGCTCATGTGTGAAAAACCCACTGTTAAAAGAGCACCTGAAGCAGGGGTGTAATCATGCAGGATGTACGGGCAGTGAAACCCCAGCTTGGCCAGAGTCTTATTTTTATTTCCTCTCAAAAGTTGGCTGCACTGCTGTAGCCAAGAAAGGAATGCTTAATCTCCTTTCCCTGGAGAGTAAGCAGAACATAATGCCAGAGCAAACTTGATCTTGTCTTCTGTATTAGCTCTGTTACAAGCTGTCTTATCACTTGAATAGCCACATTGTAAACGTGCTTTTTAAAGACTTATTTTCAGGGTTTACAGCTCTTGTTCACTCCCACATATGTATCGTTGCCATGTGCACTTGCCCAGTGTGCTTACACTAATTAGAGTGCAGTTGATTTCGGCCTTGGGGTGGTGTGCTGAGAGAGCTGTCAGCAATCAAAGAATAATTGTGTAGCCAGAAAGAGTTTGAAAGACTTTTCACCCAGATTGTGATTAACCCGTGATGCAAATGAGCAAGAAGAGTCATTGAACAATGGGACAAAAGCAAAAAGAAAAGGAACTGGAGATTAAGAAACAAAAGAAAACAAATAAGGATATGAATTTCACTGGAGTCTTTCTCTTGCTCTGCTCTATCTCATTAGATGTCAGAAGTTTCTCCTTGGAGTGGCACAACCATAAATTATCTAATTCATAGTTCTTTCTTTATTAAGGAAACTTGGATTTTTTGAGTACAGGCTATCTGTAGAATAGCTGGCTGCTTAGCACTCCTGAAAATCCTCCAAATGAGTTATGTCTTTCAGTAGGAATGGAATTATTTGAAAGTTTGGATTAATTCTTGTGGGAAGGATGTGTGTTATGTGGGGGAAGTGCTGATTGCTTTTGTTAGGAGTTTGGTTAAAGAATTTTTTGTGTATCCCCTGATTTTACTTATTCAGCTGAGGCAGTAGTGTGTGCTATGAACATTCTCAGGACCTTGAATGAAACAGAAAAGAACAATTAGCTGCTCTGTGTGTTTCAAAGACTAAAAAAGAGTACAACTAAATGGCTGAAAGTAAAATTTCTCCAGTTTTACATTATCTCAGTAGAGAGAAATTTGGATCTTTATGTTTGCTTATTTTTCAATATGCTTTTTTTTTGTAAATAAGCATCTGTATAGATGTAGGATATGCTTCTCTTAGCAGGTGGTTATTTATATGCATATATACTTTCCCTTACTGCTTTTTAAGGCATGCAAGATCAAGAAACTATGTGTCTGAATCTGAAGTGTGCAAACTGGAATCTATGCCCTTGGATTTTGGCGATTACCATCCGCTGAAACCCATTACAGTGAGTTATTTGGTGCTTTTGGAAGTTGAATCTGAATTCAAACGGGTTGTGTTCCTCTTTTTACATTTAATTTTTAAAATGAAAAGGCTTTGAGGTTGGTGGTGGTACTTGTGAAGTTGCTTTCTGTGTTAGTGGCCTGTTCTAGAGGCATCAAGGTTTATTCTGTTTGCCCTTTACAGAAGTTTGCTGGTGCTGTTATGTGTCAGAAACAGTCTCCACAGCACCTCCAGCTTGTGGGTTTTCTTGGTTGCATTAAATGCTGAATAATGGATAAATTTAACATCAAATTGTTGCATTACAAATAACCTGCATGATTGCTTGATGTAGGATTTGGTTTGGGGTTAACTTCCAGTCAGCTGTGTACTTTAAAACATTTATCATTTCTTTATGTGTAAGAGGCTTTTAAAGATGTACAAAAAAATCCAGCTTCAAAGAGATGAGTTATCCGCTAATGAAAGATAAATGGGCAGCAGCTTCTGCTCAGGAAGGTCAGTAGGGAGATAAGACAGTGGCCTTAGGTATGGATTTGATGCTCCAGGCTTGAGTGTTGTGCGAGAAGAGTAAAGATGAAACTGGCAGAGGAAATTAAATAGCAAGAAAGAGTTTGGAGGACAGGGACAAACCTAATAAAATAGAGGAGGGGTACTAGAAAGAAATTCAGAGAGTTGTTCTTACAGTTTTGTAAACCTAGAATTGTAAGGGAAAAAAAAGTAGTGGAAATGCTACTGAAGAGTGAGTGCCTCCAGATTCAGGGAAGAGGGGGGGCTTCAGTTTAAATGCTGGTGCTCACTCTAAAGAGTTTGTTTGATGCCTCCTTGCTTTCATTGCAACAGCACAATTTATGTAGCTTGTATTTTGATGATCTATTAAAGAAAAGTGAGGGAAGAGAAAACCTTTTTGTTTAATAGTTCTGAACTTTTTCTTTAGGTTACCGAATCCAAGACCAAGAAGATGAACCGGAAAGGAAGTACTTCTTCTACCTCCTCTTCCTCCTCTAGTTCTATGATGGACCCACTGAGCAGTGTGTTGGATGGCACCGATCCCTTGTCATTGTTTGCAGCAGCTGCAGATCCTGTGACTACTGCTCCTCCCATGGTAACACTGGGGGCAGTTATCTCAACTAAGTAAAATAAAACCAACACCAAACCAAAACCACAAAGCCAACCCTGCATAAAATGTATTGTCTCACCAGTTAAGAGGTTAATATAGGAAATATACTGTATTAATAGAATATTCTTTTTTATTTACCTACTTTCATCTGGTTTATGTTGACATATTTATTTAAATACGGATTTTTTTTGATATTGTGACTTATGAAAGGATCAGCTGACCCTTGAAACATTAAGTTGACCTTTATCAGCCTTCTCTTCTTTTTCCAGATCTGTATTTAACTTTTGCACTTGTACTCCTGTCATAGGATGGTGCACGAAGGAAACGGGATAAAGATGAGAGCTCAGCAGTAGGAAGTGACTTTGAACCATGGTCAAGCAAACGTGGTGAAATCCTTGCTAGATACACAACAACAGAGAAGCTTTCTATTGTAAGTGGTGGCTTCCACCCTTTTTTTTTAATTTGTACTAGACCTTTAATGGATTTTGGATGTTGCTATTTTATAATTCTTTCATGGGTAAATACTGGTTCTCTAAATTTCAGTTTTAATGTTGTAGCAAACTGAATCACAGGCTCTGACTTATAAAGATTGTTTTAGAGCTGAGTCCAAGTTTTTTGATATTTAGAAGCCATCACTTTGTCTTTTTGTGACAATGCAAATAACTTCTGGTCTTGCATCTACTAAATGATTAGAGAGTTAATTAGCAATGTAATTACCCTATGCATTCTTGGAATGCTAGTGAGTACATGCTTTCTAAAAGTCTGCTTTTTCTGCTTCCTCACAGAATCTGTACATGGGATCTGAAAAAGGTGAGCCCTTTCTTTAACAGTAACAGAGTTGCTTGAGGCAGGGTGCAGTGACAGTTTATGGTCAAGAATAGTTGAAATGTGTTTTCCTGCCTCCCCCATTCTGGCATCATGGTCCTTGCTTTTTGGTGCATAAGACAACTGGATTTTACTTAAAATAATTATTGAAAATAAGCCACCCAACCACCTTGTTTTTTATTCCTGTGGGCTAATAAATTTGTGATTATTTCACTGCACTGACTTCCACTGTAGCTTAAAACTTTTTTCCATTTAAACTGAGCAATGATATTTTGAGAATCATGTTTATCAGCTCTTCTGCTAACTGGAAGGAAAGCAAACAAGTCCTTTGGGAACTTGTTCACTTATTCTCTTTACATGAAAGTGAAATGATTTCAGCTGTATGCTGGGTGTTCAGAAAAGAACCAAATGTTAAATATTTTATCATGTTTTGTAGCAAAGAGAATCTGGGCTAAATAGTCAGCATAGTAAATCAGGATTTTATGTATGAATAAACATGCAGCATTTCAGCTTCTGCAAAAATACAAAATACTTTTTTGCAATGAGAATGGTCGAACACTGAATCTGGATGTTCAGGAGAAGTGTGACATCTATATCCTTAGATATTGTTAAATTGACTGGATATAAATAACCCTGTGCAACTGTTATAACCTCAGACCTGGACCAGCTGTGAGGAGGAGAGTTGGACACAGACCTCCACAGAGCTTTTCTATCCTAAATTATCCTATGGTTCTATCTGGTGATTCTTTTCTTACCAGTAAAACTTGCAAGAAAATCCACTTTTATTCAGTTTTGCTTACTTGTCATTCCCCTTGTTCAAAGTGAATGCAGTGTAAGTATGTTCAGATGTGTGTCTTCAGGAATACTCACTAAATGAATCATACCACTTGTCTTCTGTCACAGAAGCTGCCTGGTCCATATCAGGCTCCTTCAGGTTTGTTTCTCTTTAGAAATCCCAGTGTTTAAATGTTAAAGAAATTTAAACATGTAATTCTTTACAGGAAAAGCCACAACTACTGGTTCAGCAGTTTCTGAAAAAGTGAGGACAAGGTTAGAAGAACTGGATGATCTGGAAGAGGTGAGAAGGTTTTCTGATGAAATTACAGCACAATAATAACAGTGAAAGGAATTTGTGAAACAAAAATCTTCTGTGAAACTTTTTAAAAAGGTCCTGATTCTGCAAGTGCTTATGCAGTATTTAGATAAATATGTACTTTCTGTGGGAGTTCTCTAGTAATTTTAATCCTTATTGTTACAGGATTCAGGCAGAACCATATTTTTGTATCACTAGAAATTGTTATTTGAAAATTTACCTGATCTGTTGCTGTTGATTTACCTTCTTACTGCATACGGTCTGCAGCTGCTGTAAAACTTCGTGGAGCCCAGTAGTCTTAACATCTGATCATTTTGGAATTATCAGAGGCAGAAACTGCATACTGTCTACCTGAGTTTAATTCAATTTACAGTTATGAGCTTGATAGAAATACTGAGTACACAAGTTATTTCTCAAGCTGCAGTATTTTACTGTGCAAAGGTGAGATGTTCCATAACCTATGTTCCTAAGACCTGAAGGGAAGTTGTAATAAATTTTGTAGGATTCTCTCCCACAACATGGTGATTTGAGTCTATAATAACAGCACTCTCCTTCCCTCCTGCTCTTATTAAGTAGGTTTGTGTTTTCTTGCCAGGGATCGCAGAAAGAGCTGTTGAATTTGACTCAGCAGGATTACATGAACCGGATTGAAGAACTGAACCAGTCTTTAAAGGATGCTTGGTCCTCTGATCAGAAAGTGAAAGCTCTGAAAATAGTCATCCAGGTCAGTTTTACGTTTTTGTTCTATGCAGAACCAGTGAGTTTGGTGATACAACTTGTCCAGTTTCCTTCTTGGGAAAAGAAGGCTTTCTACTATTTTTCTATTATTTTCTTTTGTTCTTCTCTGAAATACATTTCTTTCAGAGTTTTATGACTTCTGAAAGTAGCTGGATTTTCCGGTTTGTTGTTATGTGTTGGTTTTGACTAGGTTACATGGGATGGAATTCTCAGTGAGTCACCAAATGACAAATGTGGAAATTTTACCTGCTCAAGGATAGTTAGAGTAAATCACATGTAGTGGTATCAGCTCTTTCTAGGGCATGTAATTTCCTTTCCTGTCCTCTTCCCCTTCAGCCCCTTGCTCCCTACAAATAATACTGGAATGCCTTTTTGAACATCAGCATTTTACCCATCCAAACTTACTAACGCAATTAAATAATGGGATTTAGGACCTTAGCAAGCTACCAAAAACAGCTCCAGATTTTTAAAATGGTATGTGTGGGGTTTCTGTTTGTTTGTTTGTTTTAAAACTCGTCCACAGTCTTCCTTTGGGTCATTTGGGGTGATGCGCTTTGAGGAGGGCAAGGGGAAATAGGACAGTTAAATGCTCTTTTGTTTGGCTTGGCCTTTAAAAAAGGCCAGAGGCAGAGTGCAGCAGAGGACAGATGAGATAATGACATTCTTAAAAGCTGTAAAACTGATGTAATGCTCGTAGTCATCCAGTGGGGTTATATAAAGTCAGGATTTTTTTTGGTCATTCTGGATACTCTTGTGAAAACTGCTTGAAGTAATTTCATCTTAAATTGTGGAAAGGAAAATAAAGGAAAAATGGAAATGAAACATTAATGAAGTGAGATCAAACAATTATATGTGACCTAGGGTGACTAATGTTCTTTTGTAATACTATGAAATCAGCACTGTTATTGTTATTTTTAAAAAGATCCATATATAGGATTGTGAAGTTTGAATATAGTCTTTGGATGAGAAGAAAAGGAGCAGGGATGTACTGTACTTACAGTGCTTTAATATGTGTGTAAATATATATATATGTGTGATATGCAGTGATAATCTATGCATTGATGCTTTCATAGGTTCTTTTGCAAATGGTTCACAAACAATTTTGAAATAATACAGTTTCTAACATGAGATTCAGTGCTTCCTTTTAGGAAAGTGGCACCAAAGTTGAATATGTTCATCTATGCTGAAGTGTTGTTCACTTAGCACTTAGTGCTGCAGATAGTCATCACTAATTGAAAGACTGGCTAAGAATGAAATAGGTACTTGGGTAATTAATGAATTTAAAAAGTTTTATGAAGGATAATAATTCCATAGTTATAAAGCAGGATAGGGTAGAAACCTCACTGAACTTTACTTGCTGTGGTTCTTCCTTCAGAGTGCTGTATCCTCTAAAAGAACTGAGCAGTTCTCTTGACATCAGGCTGTGGTTGTATACACAGTCTGTCATTATTATTATAGACTGGTTAGTGTGCAGTAGGAGGAGTGAGTTTGGCATCTGGTTAGGAAGATTTCTTCACCAAAAGGGTTCTCCAGCATTGCACCAGTCTGCCCAGGGCAGTGGTGGCATCAGCGTCTTTGGAGGTATTTAAAAGATGTGTAGATGTGGCACTTGGGCATATTTTTTACTGGTGATCTTGGCATGCTGGATTAAAGGTTGGACTCAACGATCATGAAGGTCTTTTCCAACCTAAACGATTCTGTGATTCTATGATTCCTCAAGTGCCTTTTTGCAAGATACTTTACTTGTCAAGATGGAGTATGTTAAGCTGCTTAGAGTAAGCTGAAGTAAGTTGATTATGTATGTGAGCTCTAAGAAAAGTGGTAATTAAGTGTTCATGGTATGTGTAGGTCCTAAACAGCTACTGAGTTGCCTTTCTTTGAAGGTGACAGACTTGCCATGCAGCAGGGAAGATTCTGCTGGTTGTAGGATGTGAGTGCTCTCACCTGTCTCTCTGGTGCACTCTTCAAGTTGCCCTGATGAATAAAGCAAAAAGGCTAAGTGTGCCCCTGGTTTAAGCATGTTCAAATGTTATGATTTCCTTCTTTAAACAGGGCAGTCTTGTGAGGTATTGGATTGCTTCCTGTATTTTTGAAACATAACAAAAGCTTTAACTTTATTTATTCCTCTGAGATTGAAGAACTGTCTCCTGGTGAAGGAGAGGGGAGGGATGGAGCTGATAGAGAATATTGTGAGTCTTAGAGACCAGAGAAGACTCGGGGCCAGAGGCCACGTTTGGCGTAAGCAAGGAGGAGGTGGAATTCTCTCCCCAGTCAGTCATTTGCCTGTTTTCTATTGGTAGAAGCTCCAATGAGAGTAGAACTAAGTGGGTAATGCATTTTCAAATGTGACTTTGTACCAGCCATCATTGTAGTCCAAATGCCATGATCAGGCTGGGTCCCAGTAGGTGAGGATTGATTGCAGAGTCCTCCCTGGAGCTGACTGTGGCTCAGTCTGTTTCCAGAATGCTTGAACTACTTATGTGAGCTGCAGAAATGTGTTGGAAAGCTCATTAACTACACTTGGAAAATTGTTTCTTAATTTAGTCTATATTAAATTTTGTGTTTGATATGGATGCTCAGAGAGATGGTGTAAAACTGAACAACACCCTTAAAAATGTTATTTTAGAGAAGAACTGCCTTTTAATGCTTTGTCTGGGAGAGAATTTGTCTTGTCTGAGCAAAAGCAGAGATCTGCATGGTCAGCTGAAACTCTGCATTGTAGCTTACCCTGTATAAAGGAAAACCAAGTCTGTGACTAGTTCTGGAAATGAAGAATATCCTGAAAATTACAACAAGCACCATGGTGTGTTATGTTAGATGTCCTTGTGCTTTTGGCTTCATAGTTCATATTGGCCCTTTCCATCTGTGGATATTCATCCATTCCAGCTTTTCTGGAGTAAAAACACAAACTTGCATTGACCTCTAAAAATGTTTATTTGTTTTTTTTTCTCCTAGTGTTCTAAGCTTCTTTCAGACACAACTGTAATCCAGTTTTATCCAAGTAAATTTGTTTTAATTACAGATATCCTTGATACTTTCGGTAAGTATCTACTGTGCCAGACTTAGTACACAATTGTTAATAAGATTAATTTTTTTGTAACGTTAGAAAGCATCGAAGTTATCCAGAAAGGGCTGAAATGACTTGTAGTTTTAACATGGAGTATTTCCAACATAAACATTTGGACACTGGTGGTAAACATGGTATATAATTGTCAAAAAACTCCTAAGAGCAAAGCCTTTAAGATAAAAATATTTCATTTTGTGGTTCTGTGCTTTATGTATTAATGAATATCTAGAACAAAATGTTAGGAAAAATCATGATCTCTCCATTTTGAAATTTAAAACACGCTGTTATTATAAAAGTATTTTGGATTTTTGCAGCCTTTTGACTCAATCTTTCATTGTTTTTGTATTTGAAGAATAGAAGTCAGAAAGTTTTCTTTAGCTGAATAGGGACTGTGAAGTGATCCAAATGTTGTTACTGATCTTTTTAATATATTTTTAAACTTGTAAGTGAAATTGTCATCCACTTCATGTGACTTTCTTGTTTTTGTGCCATGTTATGGAAAAGATTTACAATGGCATTCAGAGTTGAAGGGTATTTTGGTGCCAGCAGGATATGCTACGACAGAGATCTAATTGTTTTTTCAGGTTGTGCTTCCTCTTTGTGCTCCTTCCTACTTGCTGAAAGCTGCTGGAGATAACACAATATCCAAACTCAGCAAAGTCAGGCCACCAGCTGTCCTTTCCTGGCCTGGGAGAAATCTGACCTGTGTGTTACCTCGGCACTTAACAGAGCCAGAGAATTTTTTTATTGTGCTAAATCACACTGAACATTTCAGCCTCACTAGAGGGCAGCAAAATGTCAGCGTTCTAGGAAGTTTTTTCCAGCTAATTTCATTGTGTGTTGGAAAGAGAACCTTTGTACCAACGTTTTGTGTTTTACAGTTTGTTAATTTGTTATGATTATTATTATTCTTTTTTTTAACCAGGGAAACTCGTGTATGAAAGAATTCTGTCAATGTGCGTGGATAACCGAGTCTCTCTGCCAGGTAACTTTGTGTTTGTTTCCACTCCAGAAAAAAATCATATCCAAACTTGAGGAAGGTTAAACCATTGCTACTCTGTCTCCTACAGAAAAATGTCTCGTTTCAATCTAGAAGTTTTTAGTTTTTAACAGAGTAAAATCCATTGCTTACAGCTTCCACTATTCACAATGCTCATGCAAGTTTACATTTCAATTGTGAAGGATATACCTAAGTTATAATAAAATGTGCTTGTGGCTCTGCTGTTACTAAATGTAAACTGGGTCTTCCTGACATTTGAAATCACAAGGAATCATGTGTAAGTTCTCTAATACAGAGTTTATTAGGGGGAGAGAGAATTAAACAGGAATGGCCAAATTAGATGAAAGAGACTTCTTTTCCTTTTTTCTTAGCATATGCTCTCTTCTGAAAGTATTACAGTTTAGTAGCTTAAAGTTAATGATAGAAATGTAACAAAGCCGAGAGTCTCAGTTTTTGGTAAATAGATGTTTTTGTTGCTATGCTGGAAACTTGATAGTTTTGTTTTGATTAAGGAGGAATTTTGGAAGTAGCAGCAGGCTGCTTCTAGAATAATCTTTCTAACTTGGGCCCTTTTTATTTTTTCAGTTGAAGTTCCAACACAATGTAAAAATATAATTTGACATTTACAGTACAAATGAATGTGAAAGAACCTCT
Organism: Corvus cornix cornix; assembly: GCF_000738735.6. Lineage (NCBI taxonomy): Eukaryota > Metazoa > Chordata > Aves > Passeriformes > Corvidae > Corvus > Corvus cornix. The sequence goes on from NC_046344.1 coordinate 1,310,176, forward strand.
TTAGCAAGATGTTGAAGCATTCCGTGGAAAATGCAGGCATTTCCTTGCAATTTGGAGTGCATTAAGTGCACATCCTTGCAAGATGAAGCATTCTGTAGTTGGCAGTGGAACAGTACCATTAGTTTGCAGTTAAGTCCATAGGATTGGAGCCATAAACTTGAAACCAACAAATACTGAAATTTGAAATAAACTTAGAGAAAATAATTAAGACAAATTTGGTTGTTGCAGATCTGACAAACTGCTCTTACAGGCATTAATGAAGGCAGACAGTTCCCACAGCACATCACAATTTCTGGGCCCAGTTACCTCTGTTCTGGAGAGCTGAGCTCCTGCTGCAGCTGTACAGCTGCCAGAGGCATTGCTGGTGGGAACTTCCCAAGCAGCTCTGAAAGTGGGAGGGAGAAGGAAAATCTGTGCTCTGCTGACTGTGCGTGTGAACCTTTGGGCATTTCAGGCCCAACCTCTGAGCCTGTCCTTTGGGAACCAAGGGAAACAAAGTTCAGTGAGAACTCCTGAGGTCCTAGATGAGAAAGATACTGACTGAGTGCAGGAAGTTCTAATGTGGCTTCTCTTGTGCTGGAAGTTGGAAACTCTCCTGTGGAGCTTCTCACCTTCTGGGGGCAGGAGTGGGAGAGCACTGGTATTTTAAATGGTTTCACAAGGAGTTTATAATAGGATGTGTTCAATGTTCAGTGTACAGAAACAAGGTTTCTGTCTGTGTTGCAATAGGATTATTTAAAATTTGTATTGGCCCTTTAAAGTAAAGAATTTGAGTGCTTAAAAATCTCTTTTGTATGTTCTCTAGTCATTATAGATTTATATACATGCATTTGTTACAGATTCCCTGTATTTTCTTTTTTTACGATTTCTGCTTTTGGAACAGCAGAGGCAGAGGTTGGATTTCTCAGTAGCAGCTCTGAGATGAGCTCTGAGTGCTTGAATTCAGGTTCTGAAATGTTATTTACTACAAAACTGTTACCTTTTCTTGTTATGTACTCAGCTCTGACTGCTGCTCAAGAGAGCTGAGAAGCAAATTTATTGCCTAGTTTATTATTGTGCATTTAATTTCTTGATGAATGGAAAGAGAATACAGTTTTAAACCTAGAATGAAAAGTAACTTGTTTCCAGAAAGAATGTAACTATTTCTGGGTTGTTTTTTTCCCAGATAACTTTTCTCCAGAGAGTGTTAATGATACGGCGAAAGAAACTTGCTTAAACTGGTTTTTCAAGATTGCTTCAATCAGAGAACTCATTCCCAGATTGTATCCTTGTCAGATGAGACCCTCAGATTGTGTCTGCAGGTTTTTTGTAGATTTTTCCAAAAGTGAACATGTTTGTTTCAATAAAACCCACAGGATCTGATGTTTATACTGGCTTTGTTTTGTTTGTTTCAGGCTGTATGTTTTGAATGTACTTTTGAGTCATGTTGCACAGTAAACTGAATGTTTAATTATTGGCTCGGAGCAGTTTGGCAGTGCCAAAGTAGAGATGATGCATGAAAAATTTTGAAACAAAATCTTGTAGATAAATTGTAAAAATCAACAAAGTGTAGTGACATTAATTACAGAAGGCCTTAAAATAGTTTGTTCAATATGCATTTGGTATATGTTTGCTTCAGGTTTTTCAATGGTGTGAGTATTAGTTTTGTTCCTTAACTTGGCTTCAATTTAGTTATGTGGAAGCAGCAATACTGAAGTGCAATAAGTTCCTATCCAAAACGTAAGAATAACGTTAAATGTGGAAAGGAAGTGAATGGGAAGACTTAGGAACTAATTCAAGGAATTAAGCATGAGAGTTCTGTGATTAATGGTGGGTAGGGTCTTAGTAGAACTGAGAAGAAGGAGTACAGAGAGGTTTTGGAATTTTTAATGAAAATACCATGAAAAAAGTAAAGGTGAACTGTGATACACTCTGAAATACAATAGTGCTCTCAGTTCTCAAATATATGTACAGTTGTGATATCAGTTGTCACAAATCCCAATGCAGATTGGAAACCAGTGGTTTGTGATGGTGGAGGGGGAAGGAAGATTGATGACATAAGGAGTGTGGGAAAAAGACAGGATAGAAAAAGGAAAGGAAAATATTGATGTCAGATTGGGAGAGAGAGTTGGAGAAGTATTTGAGGAGCAATGAACCACCATCTATTGAAAACCCTGGTGTAAGTTTAATGTGTTGCCAAACAGTGCCAGCTGCTGAGCAGAAAATGTTCCTTCGTTTGTAATTGACTTTGTTCAGTTATATTTTGAAATGAGCATTGGAAGCCAAATTGCTACTCTGGTGACAACTTTATTATCCCTAAAAAGCAGTTCTTTTACTGGAATTAGTGGGCCTCATATCCAGGCACTAGTACAGCTCTGTCCAAAAGGACCTGTGGGAAAATGAGACATGGAAGGACTTCTGCCAGTTCTGCTTTAAGCATCTGCTTTCCTTACATTGAGTCACAGCTTTTCCATAGCTCTGCTGCTCTCCAAGCTAGAGGGGGAGATTTTTGGTTTTATTTGTCTGGCTCTGAATAGCAACTATTGCTATTTGAATATAGGATATGTATTATTGTACACATAAATTTATTTTATAAGTAAAATTTTTTGTGCTGGTATCCTTTTTCTTTGATAGATATTTCTATAACTCATGCTCAGTTGTTAGTCTACAAGGCAGCTACTGAAGTTATCTTCAGTACTTTCAGTTATTCAGTAGGTGATGTAATTCTGTTATTGACTATTGAAGCTCATTTTCATTTCTGATGAAAACAGGGGGATTTCGGAATGTCTCCCACGGTTAACATCTATGATTAGAGGAATTGGAGATCCACTGGTTGCAGTCTATGCCAGAGCATACCTTTGCAGGGTAGGCTGTCATTTACCTCCTCTGATCTGTATCAAAGATTTACTGCAGCCAGTGTTGTCACTGCTTTTATCTCAAATAGTCAGCAGCCTGTCCCTTCCTTCCAACAAACAAACAAAAAGTAATTTCTCTTCTGTTTTAAGAATGGGTAATCTCTCTTTAAGTGTTTGTAATAAGTAAGAATGATTTTATGTGCTGCTGTAGGCTGTTGCAGTGCACTGGAGTAGACACTGATTTTCTCACTGCTTACAGATACTTGGAGCTGATGTTAGGATCGTGTTCAAATACAGCTGTAACTGCCTCAGGGTAGTTGTTAGTGGACATGACCATAATAGTAAGCAAGGAAATAATCAGTCAAAAGCATGTGATTCAATGCTGTTGGTTGATTTGATGTGTGTAACTTGGGTGTAGTCCTTCAGCAAATGCGTTTTTGTCTCAGTCTGAAGGAGAATTGATAGATGCTGATAAAATCTTTTTCTTTTAATACAGGTTGGGATGGAAGTGGCACCACAACTCAAAGAAAGCCTGAACAAAAATTTTTTTGACTTCCTTCTAACATTTAAACAAGTAAGCAAATAAGCGTTTTATTTGCAAAATCAGATAAATACATTCCTTAATCAACTGCCACATACTTTTAAAAAAACTTAGAAGTTCTCAAATCTAGATTTAGGGGTGTTCCTGTATCCAGGTATAGTATGGGAAATTTTACATACATTCTGATAAGTTGAAACTGCTTTATTCAGCATGTTTCCAGACTTGAATAATATATGTTAGGAGCTTGATATTTTTTCCCCCAGCTTGCAAGGAATGTTTCAGAATATCTGTACCTTTGTGATACTGTCTGTTGTTGTTTCTGTTCATATACAAACTTTATTCAGTTTATCATATCTCCCATTAAATGCCTTTTCACAGCAACATATTTTTGTCTCTTATTTCAACAGATCCACGGGGATACGGTTCAGAACCAGCTGGTGGTGCAATGTGTGGAGATCCCTTTGTATTTGACCCTGTATTCTCCTGCTATAGACTGGATTTTGCAGTGTATTGCCTACCATGCCCCCGATGTAAGTGAACGTGGTAATGCTCAGTACTAAAGCAAGTGTTGTGGTGAAGAGTTAATTTTGCCTGCTAAAAAACCACTCCTCAGTCAGTTCTCGAGTGTAAAGAGCCTACATAGGACTGTCTGATGTTCTCTTCTGTACAGGAAGAATGTTTGCTTCCACAAAGCTCAAGTGTGACCGCTTCAAGTTCATAGGCAGTATTCCTGTTTGTTTCTTGCTGTCCTTTAGCTAGTTTAGTCTTTATTTCCTGAATTCATCAGTTTCTTCTGTCATACAGATATAAAAATGATTTGAGTAACCTGTAGCTTAACATAGTGAACAGGCTGTTTTAATCTGTCAGTATGGTTTGCAGTCTGGCAGAATTTTCACCTCTCCTGCCAGAGATAACTGACCTGGCTGGCAAATAGTGATTACCTGGAGTAATGGCATGGATGAAGGATTGCAGATTTGGCTTCCATAAAATGGTGGTTTTGATTGAAATGCCACTGTGTCTGTTCCAGAGGATGTGTTTTATGTTGTGCTACACCATTGTTTTCTTGTGCTGTAAATATAGGATAACACAGGAGTATTGGAATGTGTTGGAGAGGTAATTAAAACAGCTTTTAGTAGATTTCAGTACAGCAATTAAAGCAGACTATATTTGCAAAGTCTCTATTCACTAATTTTAATAAGTAATTTTTCCAGGTTCTGCTTACTGAGATGATGGAGAGATGCAAAAAATTGGGGAACAAGTAAGTGTTGCAGAGTGTAGAAGACAGGAGTCTGTAATGAGTACCCGTGAGTCCCTGGAGTAATGTTCTCTCTCCCTCTTTTGGAAGCAGCTTGGATGCATAGTGTAGCTTTCATTCTCCCAGTAGCTTACTAAATCATGATTGAACATCTCTTTTCCAGAGATGAATTCTAAAATACAGTGGATTACTTGTCAAGCCAAAGTTAGTTAGTTTAACTTGGTTGCTGCATTTTGGCTCCTAAGCCAAAGTTTAGGACATGTAATGTGTTCTCCATCAGCCATGTCTCTGATTCCTGGTTTTGCTTCATTTTTCTGGGTTTTCCTCCCCTTCCTTCCCTCTATCCTCCACTAGCTACAGTCATGCCATACATGCATTCAGAAAGGGAAGTTGTAAAGCAGCTGGCAGCCTTTGGAAGGTGGTAATACTTAGGGGATTTGCTTTTTTCAACATTAAAATTGATACCTCAAATGTCTCCTAGAAGTCTGTGTGCAGGGTAATCCCCTTCAGTTCAGGAAGATGGTCTGGTCTGAAAGTTGAATGTACTTTCTGGGTTTTGTGATTGCAGTCTGGCCTGCTGATGGGCTCCTCTCTGTTCATTTTATTGGGTAGTTTGGCTGAGATCTGTAAAAGTTTTCAACTATCTATTGTTTTTCTGATGTGCTTTGCACAGTCCAATTCTGCAGCAGCTGAGGAACTAAAATATGTTAATCACTTAGCTGAGGAATGCCAGCGTTCTGTGACTGAGCTAAGGAGTGTGAGGAAAACATGATTTAAAAAATGTGCTGTGAAAATGGTATTGTATCAGAGTGAATAGTACACATAAAAATAATCCACATCCTCTGATGTACAAACAGTTTTGTATAGGTGTTGATTTGTTTTGTGGAACTTATTTTAAAATCAACTTTTAGCCGTAAAGATGGGCTAGATTCCTCCTCTTTGTTCCTCTTTGCTCTTTGAAGAAAGGATAAGATGTTGAGTATAATGAGGGCTCTTTTAAAAGAAATGTTTTTGGGACATGTCTTTTTTATTGGGAAGTTGAGTAATCCAGTTTTAAACAGTAGTCCTCTTTCAAAGTGGAGTTCGGTGTTTTTGTGTCTTCTCATGACTGTCAAGATACTACAAAGCAAGAGGCATCAGTGTATAAATCTTTCAATAATCTCAGTGTGTTCCATGAGCTACTTTGCAGCCATCTAAGTGAAAAGTGACAGCCTGCTCTCTGTATTGCAAAGCACAGGCCTAGTGAACTGGAAGTGCTTGTCTAATGATGAAATGCAAATTCCAGTCAAATTGTGATGGGACCACTAAGGCTCAGGCAGAAACACTGAAGCTGCTGGGCTATTTTAAGCACATAGAATTTCCCTCAAGGTAAACTGCCCTGTGTTCAAACTGTCTGTTTCAGACTAGTGAAGGGCACAGTGTTTTATGAGGCAGCTTCTTGAGCTAACTCATGGCTGAGTAAACTGGATCTTACAGTGGTGCAGTGAGTTCACTCTTCCACTGTGACTTCGGTTTGATACAACACAAATGCCTGTCTGAATGGTTAATCATAAATGTCTAAATGTCATTGCCAGTTATCCCATGACCATGACTTTGGGTTTATTTTAATCCTAACAATGCAGCTGCTAGAAATGTGGCTTTTATAATGCATATATATATATATATATATATATATAAAATACATATTATATTAATATAATTAATTAAGAAAAGTTTCAACAGGGATTTGCCCTCCCTAAGTATTCTTCTGAACTGTAGTTGAACAGAGAGTAAGTTTCTAAATGTCAGCTACTCCTGGTTTGCTGGATATTTCTTGTAAACTGCTGCTAAAATGAGGGTTTCACAAACACCTGTGTGGAAGAAGTATTCTACAGGCTGGGTTACCTTTTCCTTATCTGGTGGCTTCATGTTTTCTTGTTTTGCTTATGCATTATTAATCCTCATCAAAGCAAGCTCGATTTGTGTGAGGGTCTTTTCTTCCTTATTCTCTTGCTTTTTAAAAAATTTATAATAGATGCTGGACAGTTGTTAGTCTAAGAAATACAGATTAATGTAAAGGCAGGGACTACCAAATCTGAGTTGCTGCTGAGCTGCATTGATCTGTGTTGTGTTCATTGCAGTGCTTTGCTGTTGAATTCGGTAATGTCAGCGTTCAGAGCAGAGTTTATTGCTGCGAGATCAATGGACTTCATTGGCATGATTAAAGAGTGTGATGAGTCTGGATTCCCAAAGGTAACATTTTGTATGTAATTTGTAATGATTCCTTTTCTTTGACAGAGGTCTTTATGCTCTTAGTTGCTGACATAACTTGCATATTCACTCGAAAAAAATTATTCAAGTGATTTGATCTGAAAATCTTTCTGCACACTGTACCTGCCAGACCAGTCTCAGATGGACATGCATTATCTGCTTTTAATTAAAAATTTCTCATTAACTTTCAGCATCTCCTCTTTCGCTCCCTGGGCTTAAACTTGGCGTTGGCTGATCCTCCTGAAAATGATCGTCTTCAAATATTAAATGAAGCCTGGAAGGTGATTACAAAGCTGAAGAACCCACAGGTGAGTTACTGTCCATTCTGTTTACTACTGATTCCGTGTTTAGAGCAAAGTTGTAGCAGGTTGTTCAGTAAGCATGTGCTTAGCATGGCATTGTTTACCTTTTCTAAATACACACAGCTGCAAAAAAAATGTTATGGCTGGTCATATGTTTAGATCATCCCTGCTTTTCTTAGTTTTGCTGAAGCATAATTTAATTTTACATAACATTATTACACAAATGTAGCTTTTGAGTTCTAGATCTTTAGGGCTGCATGCGTGCTCAGGAGTTACTTCTTTTAAGTGTAATTTTTGCAAGTGTATTTTTCACAGTCTCCTGCAAATATTGGTAATCATAAGACACGTGTATTTCTAGGATTATATCAACTGTGCTGAAGTGTGGGTGGAGTATACCTGCAGACATTTTACGGTAGGTGAAAATTACTTTGTTTCCTTTGAATTTTTCTGATACAGACTAAGTGGCTGTAGTTTGGTATTAAAGCAGTTTGGTATTAAAGATGGAAAGGCTTTAACTATTCAGTGTAAGTGTGTAGGAATGAAAAATTGCGTTTCCTTTCATGAAAGATGAATGAGGACAAACAATGCAGCTTTGAAGCTTTACCACCTCACAGCCCTGAATGTTTCTTATCCTTTTGTTTTAATGGCAGATGGACCAGGTTAAGAAAGGATTTACTGGAGATATGGCTAAAGTTCTTGGCTTAACGAGAGCTCTGTAAAAAGCTGATGCTTTGGCAAATGGAAGTAAATGATCCTACTCAAGTGGTGTTTAGTGACTTGATTTGTTTGCCAGTTTCGTTCCTGTATTTTGTAACCTTGATTTTTGCTACACAGAAGCGAGAGGTCAATACAGTTCTGGCTGATGTTATCAAACACATGACTCCTGATCGAGCATTTGAAGATGCTTACCCACAGGTAAAGAACTTATTTTGCCAAATCTGTAAAAATCTGATGTGCATCTTCTTAAATGGAATTAATTCTTAAACATTACTGATAACTCTTATAACAAAATAATTATTTTTAGACACTAGCTGTAATTTGGGAAGCCTCTTGGAACTCTGTAATGCTGTGATTTATTCCTCCTTTTTTTCCATGCACATCAATCTTTTAATTCTGAGAAATGCTAAACCCGAATGATTTACGTATTTAGAAGTAGCAATAGTTAACTCCTACATCAACAATGGTGTTTGCTGAAGGGAATTAGCAATCCTGGTAGGCTGTTTAAACAGAAGTAAACCATAAAATAGTCTGTCTCTACCTGGCTTTGTTAAGGCTTCAGTGAATTATTGTGTCCAGTCCTTGAGACTGAATTCCAAATGAGATATGGATTAGTTGAGAAGGTTTTTGTGGTTACTTGGAGGGTAGAAAAAGTGCCTACAAAAGAAGATTTAACAAACTGGTTTGGGGTTTTTTTCATTGTTTATTTGGCTGAGTTTTTTAGTGCAGAGAGCTGGAGGACATAGAGACTCTAAATTGAAAAAAATGTGCCTAACTGTGGAAGTGAAGAGCAAATAAAGCCTGGGCAGGCTGGTCAGCCTCTGTTCAATATGGGTTCTGAAGGGTGTGTTGGAAAAGTGTGTAGGAGCAGCATAGTCTGTCCTGCTTTGGGGAAAGAAATTACATTGATGAATGCTCGAAGCATCTTTCAAAAGAGTTTACTATGAATAACTAGAGAAGAACAATCTCTGGTGTGGATAGTCTTAATTTAACTCATATTACAATAATTTCCCTGGTTTTTTTCACTTTTCCTTTTTCTCCCTTTTAGCTGCAGTCAATTATTCAGAAGGTTATTACCTATATCTATGACTTTGCTCTGCTTTTTTCAGTGGTAAGTGATATTCTGTTGAATAAATTTTTAAGAAGAACTGTTTGGCACTGTTTCTGCAAGAGAATTTACCTGACTGGGATATTTAGATTCTTTACAGGTTCACAGAATGGAAGGATTTTTTATCAAGTAGCTAAGTGCAGAAATATTTTGTGAGCTTTCTGCTGCTTATTACTTAAGTACTTCTTATTTCAGTTCCAATTTTCTCTGCTCTTTTCATTAGGCTGTTAAATTCTCTGAGTTTGTTTTTTTACTGTGGCATAAGTGACAATCAATGCAAGGTAAAACACCATTTATTTGTGTGTGTGTGTTAATGTAATTGCTGATAGCTGCTTCTGTGTTATGATACATGCTTAACATGCTCTCTCATAGCACTTACATTTGGCATTGAAACAAAGTGGAACTCAGAGAGGTCAGAGACTGTATATGAGGTAGAAAAATAGAAACAAAGACAGTACGCAGGGTGTGTCAAAGTACAGAAATCATCTGAAGTGTAGAATTCAAGACTGATGCTATGAATTTGGAGTCAAGTCTTGTTCACAAATTGCTTGGATAATTTGGAAGAACTTACCCTCACTACATTCTTGAGATGATACAGAAACGAAGTATTTTAGTATGTTAACAACTTAGACCCTTATCTTTGAAAGGAGTTTAAATGTCTTAGACGTTCTTAACTTGCTCTGGATACATGCAAAATTGTTGATGATGTGTAGACTGTTTTAATTGTTTTTAATATCTTACCTTTTTTTTCCATAGCTGTCTGAATGTGTCATGATCTTAAGGCATTTGAAGCATATAATTGCTTTTAAAAATAAAGTGCAACATTAGTTTCAAGCAGTTCTGTATTTTGTGCTCCCTTCTGGATCTGTGCAGTCAATAAATTGATACATCTTTCAGCCAGCAGACCCTTTCCATTTGTTCCACTTTTTCATCCTTTGAGATGAATTACTGTTTTCAAAAAAGATGAAAATAATTTTACATAAATAACTGTGCTTATAAAACTTATCCAAAATATTTATTGTTTTAGTGTGTTGTTAGTAACATACCTGATTTTACTTGTTTATGTATTTGTACTTTCAGGAGAAATTCTTGCCATTTCTGGATATGTTCCAGAAGGAAAGTGTGAGAGTGGAGGTTTGCAAGTGCATTATGGAATCTTTTATTAAGTAAGTGGGGACTGCTGAGGTGAAATGCACTCTGGAGGCTGAGACACTTATTGAAAGATGGCTAGAGGAGTCAGTACATTGGCTATTTAGTTTGTGAAGGTTTTCCAGGCTATGGGAAAGAAAAAAGAAAATGTGTCAATTTTGTTATTTATTGATGGACTGTTTGACTGTTCACAAAGAAAGCTGAGTTGAAGTAATTATATTGATGCTGACTTGCTGTGAGTTAACAGAATAGTTGTTCTCTGAGCTTTTTTTTTCCCTTGTGCTGCCTTTGTTGGTTTATGAAATTTATTTCACATTCCAGTTGCTGTGACAGCACAGAATGGAGTACTGCTACAGTTGAAAATGAACTTAGAAAATGAAAATATATTCAGTTGCTCTGAAAGTCAAGCAGTCCTTTTCAAATAATTAACAGGTTTCTTGAAACTTTTTTCTCATTTTCACCTTCCCTTCAGGTATTTCTATTCACTGCTGAGCCTCCCAATCCTTCTCTCCCCGGGGGCTTTGCTCATATGAGAGATGGTGTGGCCCCTTAATCACCTTAGTGGAGCTGCAGTGCACATGTGGCTCTGTACCTAAACATGACACTGATCCTTCCTGTCTGTCCCTAAGTAGCTGAGGAATTATATTATATCTTGGTAAATCCAGGATTGTTTTGTTTTGATGTTCTTAGATTGCCTCCATGTATCACACGTCTGCCTTCCTGTGTCCATTAAGGAGTCAGTCTGTGGCTTGGCACTTCAGCTGTGTATATTAAGATAATATTTCTTGACTGGCATTTATTGGAATTGTACATCTATTAACCATGTGATTGTTGGTGTTCCCTTGGTTCACAAATGAACTTAAAACTTGTGCAGTGTCATACAGTGCTGGTGACTGGAATTATGCATGAAATGGGTGTTATTCTAGTCGTTGTTGTCTGTTTTGACAGAGCAGGATTTTTCACCACTTTTTCTAAATACTTTCTAGGCATCAGCAGGAGTCGACGAAGGATCCCGTTATACTCAATGCTCTCCTGCATATCTGTAAGACGATGCATGACTCTGTGAAGTAAGATGAACTTCTACTAAGAACTCTCATTTATGCCAAGCTGGGCTGCCTGATGTGGTTTCATGTTTCTGAGGCTATTTGTTTCAAGGTGGATTAGGACATGAATCCAATTAGTGCTGAGGGAAGAGCTGTGCAATGAAGTGGCAGCACGTACCATTTGCTCTTTAATTACTGCTGTATTTTGAATACTGAAGCAGAATTTTAAAAGGGAAGTAGCAGCGGTTCTGTAGTTTTCTAGTGAAGCAGAGACACTTCACAATCCAATCTTCAGAATATTTTGAGAGTGAAACAATGTAATCTTTGAGTTATAGTGAATACTAAGCTATTTCTGAGATTCAAGTGATTATGTAGCTACTAAAGCACAGATTGCTGTACAGTTATACCTTTTTGTGGGCCACTATTTTCAGCCATTACAAAAGGGTGTGAAATCTTTAAAAGCATACCTGAAAGATCTCTAGGAACTTGAGCAGGGGAAGCTAGAACTGAGAAGCTCTTGAACCATCTATATCTTTCCCCTAATTCCTCCTCTTCTGTTTTGCCCTTGACTTTGAGAGCTGAGGTTGTTTGGGGTCCCCTGTGCCCTGTTGCACCCTCACTGTTTCAATAGCAGTTGTGCAGTGTGGAAAACATTGTGGTTTGTAGGTGACTTGCAAAAATCACACCAAAATCTGTGTCTGATTGAAAACAGAGCCAGGATCACAATGCTGCAAATTTAACTGGCAGGAGGACAGACCTTCTTTTTTTCCTTCTGGTTTGAGTTGAATTGTAAGGGCACAGTTTCTTTTCCCACTCTGAGCCCAGAGCCTCTTAGTATGACAGATGCTGCAAAAAAATTTTCTCATCCTTGATAGGCAACAAATGCAAGATTTATTGTCAACAGAGGTCAGATTTAGCATGTAATTCCAATTTATACCAGCAAGAGTGCTTTATGTCGGGTTAGAGTACCTTATTTGGCTGTATGTTGCACTAAAAGCCACTTCAGCCTTTAAATAGAACAATATATTTTACCTAAACCAGCTTATTTAAAAAAATAAAGCAGTTTATAGCAATCCATATTTGGTGCTTCCTCTGGTGCCTTGCCAAAACAATTTGATAATTTACTGGGACCTTTAAAATCCCTTAAACCAGCAGTTCCTTGAGGTAAGATGGTTGTACGTCTCTTGGTAAATCATCATAAATTCCAATTATTTTTAAGTAACTCCTGCATCTGTTTTTGCATCCTGGTTCAGGAAACTCCCAGCCCATTGTGTAGGGCTCGCTGACCCCTGTAACAGCTGTTGGAGGGTAACAGCCTTTAGGCTGGTAGGGGTCTGATTCACAATTGAACTGGAAACCTATTACTGACCTGGAGATCTCATTACAAGCCTTCTGAGCCTTTCAGAGCCCATCAGTTGACTCCTTTGATTGGCAATGCACTAATGAGCTGATCGTGCTGAGGTTTTCTTTCCTCCCTTACTGAATTCATACAGTAAAACTATTGTTCTCTTCCCATCTGGTGTCTGAGTTGGAAATTGGTAACTGATATACTAAAGGTCAAAGCTGGAGCCAAGCATATAATAGTAAGGGGATTAAATTGTATCAGTTAATTGTAATTTAACTTTTTGTTCATCCATTTTCAGTGAAGCAGGTTTGACTGACTGGATTTTTATGTGATGTAAATTTGTTTCAAATCAGATTTTGGACTCTTGGTGTAGAATAGGTATCTGTGATAGTTTTGAAAAGAAACTCCTTTTTACGTATCAGTTTAGTTCAGTTCTTACCAAAACGTAAAGAAAACCAGCACTGTAGCAAGGTGAAGTTAATTATTTCTTAAATTCTGAGGCAAGGTTAATTAAAACAAAAAACCCTAAACAAAACAAACCAAAGCCCAAACTAAACAATAAACTAATGTTATACACTGTATATTATTTAAAGTGTATTTTAAAAGCTTTACCCCTTAAATAGGATAACTCTTTTCTAAGAATAGACTTTATAATTTCTTTAGGTTTTTAGACTTAGTTCTTACTCAAGTTCTTATGTTGCAACACAAGACTGAAGCCATTTGTTTGCTACAGTAAAAAATATTAGTGTAGTTTCTTTCTCCTCATGCCAAAGTCTAAGTTTTTATAGAATCTAAAGACACTCAGCAATTTTTACTTTTTTAAAATCTGGAATTAAGTTTGGTTCATGGCTGACTTGGTGATATTCATATTAAAATTAGTTTTATACAGAAAACTTTATAAAATATTATGTATCATTCGAACCTTTATAGATAAATAAGATAAACAATATTCTAAAATTTGCCAAGTAATTTTTTTTTTCTAGCGCACTAACACTTGAGGATGAGAAAAGAACATTAGCAGCTCTGATAAATGGATTCATAAAAATGGTGAGTGACAATTGTGTACAACTGTTGGGTGCACCTTAGAGCTTGGATTTTTGTGAGATCCCCATGAGGAACAGGTGCCTGTGTGGCTGAATCAGAGACCAGTCTCTGACTTGCTTAAGACCAGTGAGAACCCCAGGCAGTGCATTTTAGTGAAATGAGTGTGTGTTCAAAGAGAGGTCGCACAGTGCTGAAGCTGCTGGGGTGCAGTATGAAAGTTTAAAGTGCATGTGTTGTTTATTTAACTGTATTTTCTGCTAGTTTTGTGAACCTCCTGTAAAACAGAGCATGTATTTAAAAGTTAAACAGCAATTGAAGCATCAGAGAGGTCGCTGGTTTATGTGAATGAAGTTCCACTACCCAGCTCTAAATGGAACCAATACCAGCTTTCAAAAATACAAAATAAGTGTAACTTCTTTGTTATTCTAATCTCTGTTTATCTTAATTTAGAAATAAGATCATTCGTATCATTAAATTAGTAGTCCCAGGAGAACCCCAGGTGTTTTGTCTTGAAATTAGTTTTTAACCCATCCCTCATGCTTATTCCAATAAATCTTTTGCTGATCTCTGTTGTTTTCGAGATGTCAGGTTGTTTTAGGGAGACTTTCTCAAGCTTTTTGTATTCTCCAACTACATACTCTCAATGCTTGTTTTTTATTTCACATAGAGCTGACAGGCTCTGTGTCTAGTTGTCCTCTTTGTTCTTTGTTGCAGTTCTATGGATTTACTCTAGATGGTTGGTTTCCTTCAGCTATAATAATTTGCTAATTAATATTCTAGCATAGTTTTGCTTTATTAAGCTTTACATGCAGTATAATATAGTACAATTTCCTTTAGGAGGATTTCTTGCATTGAATAAAATTTGATGTGTCTTGATAGTCCTGGATTAGGGGGAAAAAAATCCCATAGCAGCAAAATGACTAGTTATGAATTTAAACCAGCACACATTAAGATGTGGAGGGAAAAAGCAATTGTAAGTCATCCTTACAGTCAGTATTCTTTGTGGAAAAATTTATATTTTTAGGGAAGTTTTCTTCAGACTAGGACTCAAGAATCAGCAGTTGTACAAATAGAGGAAAAGCAAAGACAGTTGTCTGTAATGAGAGAAGCATTCCTTTGTTTTCTGGTGCAGTTTCTTTGATCTTTCACTGTATGGATTAAATGTAAATTTTATTCTAATTTTGTAAAAAATTCTTTTGCATATGACTTGAGAAATAATAAATAATGCAACCTTTACTTCTATTAAAAAAAAAATTACATACATGTAGACTGCCTGGAGACTGTTCCTCATGCTCTGCTTTTAATTGACAGCTGAGACACTCCAGCTGACAGCACTCGGGTTTTTTAAATCTACAGGGTTGGAAGAGGGCTGCTCTCACACAAAGGTTGTTCTATGACTTCTTGCCTGCCAGAATGCAAGGTTACAGGCTTTTGCCATATTATATAAGCATGTATTTATTAACCAAACTCAAGGAAAACCTGCTTTTCTTACTGGTTTATCTAACTAGGAAAAATGCTGTTTTCTGTTGGAGGCCCCTTATCAACTAGAAATTAGAGGAAGCTGAATAGATTCACAGATCTATTTCTATTTTCTGGGGTTTTTTGTCTTGCTTTGTAAGTATGATCAAAACCAAGCCTTTGTCTCTCCTGTAAAGAGTCAAGAGTTCTGCTAGTTTTGAAAATACTTCACAAAACTAGGATTTAAATTTTGTTTTCTTGAAAAATACTTGATCGGTAAAGTAGAACATCATGTGGAGTATAGACAAAAAAAGCAAACCAGTAAAACTTTCATGTTTCCCTGAAGCTCAAGTATTGCAGACAGTTGGAAGAACAGAGATTCTCCAACTGCTGTTTGTTGTTACTGGTGGGTTTTCTCCTTAGCAATATATGGGGATTTTGACTTTTGAATATCTGTGGTTTATCTGTGGGCAGTTTTACCTGTATTTAAGGCCTACAGCAGTAAAGTCTAGGGACCTTTTATCTTTCACAGGTTTCATTTGGCCGTGACTTTGAACAACAGCTGAGTTTCTATGTCGAAGCCAGGTCAATGTTTTGCAATCTGGAGCCTGTTCTGGTCCAGCTGATTCATGTAAGCCACAGTTTATCTACATATCCTTAATAAATGGGGATATATTTGCAGTTCTCCCGTTCCCTGCTCAGATTATTGGTCTATGGCAAAATAAGTCTGAAATATTTTAATCAGGTGTTTCTAAAGTGAACTTTGATCTCACCTGTGGTTTTACCCCCCTAAACACGCTGAAGTTCTTGGTTGGCAGGCATGCATGGTACCCTTGCAACAAAGAAAATGGGCTATCTTGCAAGAGAATTCATGTATAATAAAATAAATGGCACTTTCGTCCGTTCAGAATTTGGGTTGTCTCTTCTATAATCCTCCATCTAGGAAAGATTAGACTGTGTTTGGCTGCAGATCCAGGCAGAGTCCTGCTGTGATTAGGAAGGTTAATCTCTCTTCTGTATTGAGTCACAGGTGAGCATTAGCTGCATCTGACTCCTTTGCAACATTGTATCTTCCCTTAAATCCTTTTATTATTTTGGTTTATGGATTTTTAATCTGTGTTAGCTAGGAATCATGATTGCTATGCTAGCAAGGAGGTGACAGCACTATAGCTGGGAAGAAAAGGATAAGCTAAAGGCTTGAATAGAACAAGTCATCTTTCACAAATTAAGTCATATTTGCTTTAAGGAACAGTCACTAAAATTCTCCCAGTAAAAAGTAAACAGTACAGTGAGGGCACACTGTATCAGGAGCCTTTGGACACTTGCTATTCTCTAAATGCATGCAGTAAAACATGCAGTTTGTTATCTGCCACTGAGGCTGTGCATTTTTCTTCATGGTTTGCTTTTGTTTTGTGTGTGTAGTCTGTGAACCAACTAGCAATGGAAACAAGAAGGGTGATGAAAGGAAATCATTCCAGAAAGACAGCTGCATTCGTCAGGGTAGGTCTGACTAATAAACTCTGAGCCTGCTTTCTTTGCAGATAATACTGTCTGCTGCCACCTAAGTTTATAGTTTTTGCAAAACCAGTATGTTGGTGGTTTTTGACACTGTAGTCCCATTTTCTCTTGTTACCAGCAGTCTTTCCTCTCTAAAGCCACAAGATGCTGTTTAAGAAAAAAAAGACCCGAACTATCTAATAGCAGCTTTGTGTTGAAAAAGAGCAGCAAGATTGGCTCCTTCTCCAAAGGAAGGTTCACCAGAGAGGTGTTTGTATGAATTCTGGAAAGCTCAGCTTTCCAAATTATATTTGAAATAACATAACAAATTTCTATGTAACTCGGTCACAGAGAGAATGGGAGATGGGGTAAAAAAAAATATTCAAACTTCTGTCTCATGGTATCAGTGCTGATATGCTGAAATCAGGATTTGAATTTCAAGCTCCTTTCAGCTTTAGTGCCTCTGAGTCTTTGTAGGAATGGTCAAATGTGCTTTGAGCTATGCACAGGCCATCACAGGATAGCCAAGTTGCTTGTGTTCCCTTCTTCTAACCTGAAACGTGGCAACCAGGATGTGTCCATCTGCACGTGAGGAGCTGTTTGGGCTTCAGTTCATGGCACCTGTGCGTGGTGTCCTGGGCAGAGGATGGCTGGGCTGACACTGGCCAGCTTCTCTCTGCCTGGGGGCTCCTTGCTCCACCCAGGGGTTTGGGCTGTGCCTGTAGGTGTGCAGCTGCAGCACGCTGGGCTCGGTCTGCCTTCTCCCCAGTACACACAGTGCACCTGCTCTGACCACCTTGGCAGATGGTTTGTCCCTGAGGACACTAATCTGCTTTTCTAGTTGGCTTTTGGTCTTGAGCTGCAAGGTGGTTACCTGAGGAGAGAGGAACTCTTTGAGCTACAGTCACAGAGAGTCAGTTTTGAGCTTATCTAGTAATAGTAACAATAAAAAACCAAATTTATAATTATTTTGAAATACTCATTAGAAATTCCAAATTGCTGATTTTGGGCTTCACATAATATTTGCTTTGTCTTGAAAATCTTTCCCAAAACTGATCTGCAGATTTTGATTCCTAATTGTGTATTTAAATCAGTAAGAATTGCTGTAACTCTGAGATAGGAATTTTATTCAAATTTTTTTTTCTTTACTTTAGGCTTGTGTTGCCTTCTGCTTCATTACAATTCCATCTCTGAGCAGTATCTTCACACGTCTTAATCTGTATCTACACTCTGGACAGGTAGCTCTGGCAAACCAGTGCCTTTCTCAAGGTAAGGCATGAATTTGTCTACTTAAAGGTTCTCTTATTTCAGAAATATTTCTAACTGTGAATAATAACTTGGTTGATATCCTAAGTCGTATGTATATTTATGATGCAATTAAAATACAGCCCTGTTTCAAACACTCTTAAAGTAAAAACTTCTCATATTAAAGCAGCTCTTCAGTGTGATCTCAATAGCCAAGACAGCTGACTGTAGCTGACATAGTCCTGGCCATGAGGCAGGTTGTCCTAAATTCCTTAAGAATTATGGAAAGCATGGAATGTTCTTCTCCTGCATAATTATACAAGCACTCTAATCACAGATGATGTGCATTATTATAACTGAAAAAAGAAACAAGCATCTGTGTAGTAGTTCACAGACTGACAAAATTCACCAATGAGCTGGAAAAGAATTCTAAGTTAGGTCAGTGACAGCAGAATCTTGCACATGCATGATAAATGCTTAGCCAAGAAAATGTGCCACTTTATCAGAGTGAAACAATGGGGTAATATCAGGTCATATGAAGACTGAAAAATGTATTTTCTTGGTTTTGGATCTGACTTATTGATTGAACCAGAGCCTGAGCACATTTTCAGCTATCCTGGTAGTTCAGTGTTAAGTAATAGGAGATTCTGACAAAAAGTGATTTGGGGAAAAAAATGGGAGCTATTCTGGCACCAAAATGAGCATTAAGTCTGTATTACAATTTAATATGATCTTGTTCCTGTTCATGTTACAAATGGAAGCCAGTTGTGTATTCCAAATTCTTCTTACACTTTCAACTGCTTGCAGTATTTTTCTTTTGCTTTTTAAAGTGATGTCATTCTACTTTGTTTTGCAATTTTAATCTTGACTTTAAATGTCTGCTCTCCAATGGTAAATGCTTTTTTCCTTTACACGTTTTCAGTGGAGCTGTGAGAGTAATAAATTGGATTACTTTGCAACATCTTTTGTTGTGGCTATTAATTCTTTGTGTTAGCTCTGTGCTTCTTCACGAAAGCTTGTTTTCCAAGCTCTGCATTTACCAGCAAGTTCCAGCTGCACAAACAAGCTGACTTAGGATGCTGATTAAGACTTTTTAGTGCATGGTGACTGTTGTATTTCTTTGTTTTGGTTCTGATGTTGCCCATACAGCAAAGCAGAGGGATTTAGAGTAAAGCTGACTGTTGTGTCCAAGTTTGTTGTGCAAATAAAAGATCTGCAAAGTCTGTTGTTGTGCAATTAGCATTGTGCAGTTTCTTTGTAGATAACAGAGTTTATATAAAATGGGCCCACTTTTTCTTCCTATGGTGTTTTATTTAATTGACCAGCTTACCTTATCCTGTATGGCAGTTTTCATTGTTGTTGCTGTGCTGCAGAGCTTCTCTTACTGGAATCAAACCCAAAGCAGTTTTTCTGTAATATTTGGTCTTTGAGAATTATTCCCTGATCATGTTGGGACCCGCTCTGTGATTTAATATCTTTCAACTTATAAACTGCTTTTCCACTATTTTTGTGATCTCGTTCTTCTCTCAGTGAGACTCCTGGGCCCCAACAATTGTCCAGATTTTTCAGTGTGAGAGTTTACAAATGTGCACAGCTGTTTCTTGACACACAAATACAGTGCACTCACTAAACAGTTAACAGGATCCCTATCCTGAAGTCTTTTAAGGTAGCAGGTATATGCAAAGTATTATGAACTCAGTCTCTAAACTACATGCTTATTAACCCCACTCTCCTGAATTTTAGACCCACAAACTAGAGAGAGGAGCATTTGGTTCATCTTTGCTTTTGTTAAAATGAAGCAAGAGCAAAACTGATGTTCAGTAACTCACTTCATTTACCAAGGTTTTATTGTTAGGCACTTTTTTTGCTCCCTTAGCAAAGCTATTTTGGGTATAATTTCTACTCAGAGACGTGTCATTTGCATGAGTAATTTAGCATGCGTTAAACAGTTAGGCACTGTCTTGGGACATTTTTTGTGAACTGTCTTTCCATATGTTGATGCACTCAAGTCACATAATGTGTCTTTGAAAGTTACTTTTCACACAGTTTAATCTGAATCTCAACTGAATGAGTAATAAGTAAGAAGTACTGATTAATTCATTACAGCAAATTTCACTCCAGTCAGTTAACTGAGCTAACTGGTGCCAATTAGACACTGATCTACTAAAACCAGTGCAGCATGAAGTGAAGATTTAAGAGCGTGCCATTAATGATAGCATTAGGCCAGGAAGGGAAATTGTGCCTTGTCTGTAACCTTTATTTCATGCTGATTTGAATTAGCTTAATTGGTTTAAAATTGTGGAGAGAAATAAAGCTGAAAGGTAATGTGCCTGATCCACTGAGTCAGCAGTGGTGCATGCATGAGTGTGTGTGCATGCACGTCCTCCTTGAAGATTCCAGCTGTTGTTTTTAGCAAGGTAAAGTCTTGGATTTGTCTCAGTTTTAAATTCCTATGAGGAGTCCAGCTGTTTCAGTGAGTTGACTTTTCACTTAAACACATAACAAAATTGAGTTCCACAACTTCTGTTGGCAATAGGAAGATTTCTCTAAATTGCCAGTGTATCTATCTTGAAAAAGGAGGATGTGCAGGTCATAACAATAAATGAATTTATGAGTCTGAGGATTGCACTGATAAACTATCAGCAATTGGAGAGCCACAGCTAATCTGCTTATAGCTGGAAGAGTTTGGGTTTTGCCTCACTCCCAGGCTCAAGGGGCAGCAGTAGCAGACCATCAGTCCCCGTGTCTCGCTGTTCCCATTTCCTCTATCCCAGCCTTGCCTGCTGGGATTTGCCACACTGTTAATCAAATCAAGTGTTTGAACTCATCCAAATACTTCAGTATTAGAAAATTGTAATTTATTCTGGAATAGATTTTCTTTAAGACAATGAAATTGGGTCAGAACTCTGAATTTATAGGCTCATGAAACTCCAGCATTAATACGCAGACGGATGTCTGAGAATGTTCAGTATGTATTAAAAATGACTGTTGTCTCTTTCATCTCCAGCTCCCAAAACCTGCTTTGAATAAAATGAATTTGTAATTATGTTTAAAGTGTCTTAGGTGGATTGGCCCTGGATGCATAGTTTGTACCTCTGGAGAGCCTATTAAGAGCCCACCTTTGAAAGGAAGATGCTAGATTTTACAGAGATGAGCTTTTCATTTTTCTTAGCTGAGCCACTGAGCACTGCATGCTGCCAACAGAGAATAATAAATTCTCATTGGTCATGCTTTCTGTCGTGGGGCTCCTTGGACTAAATTGAGATTAAATGCATGCTCCATTGTGTCACTCTTCTGGACTTCTGAGATACAGGTATGATTTTAATTGCACATATTTCCTTCCTGTGGAAAATGCTACTTTTGTCTGTCAAAAAAGAGACAGCGTGAGTTTTTAATGTTTGGTCACAGCATTCAGCAGGTAGGTAGAGATGACATAACTTTCTGATAATGTGTGTTAGCAGTATTTTTGTTTTAAAGGCTGTGAAATCTTTGCCTCAGTTGAGAAATAACGTGCTGAGTGAATAAGGTAATTCAGCTGATTCTGTGTGACTAATTTCACTGGGATATTGTCAAACATTAAACTTTATAAAAATGGAGAGCCTGTCCCTCAGATCAACTGCTGCAGACCTTTGGTTTAGCAAATGTAGATTTAAATTCTTAGTGCCTAATGTACTTCTAGGTATTTGTTCTGTTTTCCATTTGTGCCTAAAACACAGTTACACAGTAGATTGCAAAAATAATTTCTTTTCTACTGCAGAAAATACTACTTTTCCATGAGTGTTCTCTAAAGGCTTCAGTCACACTCTGGAGAAAGTATGGTATGGAATATCTAACAAGTAATTTTAAATCATAGTCTAATAATGGTTTAGAGTATATTCTCAGTAGCATTAGGTAACAGTTTTTAGTATTTCTTCCTAGTCTCCTGAATCTTTATGGATCCAAAGAATATAAATAGAGAGAATTTGACGTAAAGAATTTGGAGAAACAGGAACCTGAAGAGATTTTCCTCTTAATTACAGATACTGTGACTTCTTGGCTCATATTTCTCTGGTGAGATTGGTATATGCTGTCTCTGTTATCTTTTAAAATACTGCTTTCCTTGAAGGCAATAAGAGCTTTGGGAAAAGATTGATGTCATACTGTTTTCCTTACTAGAAACACGAAGTGTTGCTTCCTTTGGACAGAACTGTGACCTCTGCTGTTACCTGGGACTCCCACAGTGGGAGACTTCTCCTATTTCCTGAGCTTTTTCTTGTTCCCCTCTTTGTCCCAGCCAATCACTTTTCCGTATGAGGTGAGAGGTGACAGCTCTGTCTCTGTAAGCTTTTCAGACTAGTACTTTATATCAGTTTGTCAGTTCTTCAAGTCTGTCTAGCCCATGACCTGTTTTTGAAAGTGTCTAGTAGCATCTACTAGGGAAAAAATAATGTAGAATGATGCTTCTTGGCTTTCAGGTGCAGGTGATTTAATACATCCTTCAACAAAGCTTGTGTAATGCCCAGGCCATGGTATTTAATAAAATAGATGGACCAGTCCTCAGGAATTTAATTTTTTAAATCAATTTTTACTTTCTGGCCTTTGTAACTTCATGTGGTAGTGAGTTCCACAGTTACCTGCTACTTGGAAGTCTAATGTTTAGGGATTTGTTTATGTTAAATGTTAGGTGAGGGGCTCAGAGCATGCAGCTGATCTGCTGGAGCAGAATTCAGTCATTCCTGATTCATTTTCTTCTTGCTGTCTGTGAGATGATGTAGTTGGAAAGTTCCTGAAGAATTTGTTGTCAGTATTGCCTTTATTCCTTATTGCCAATAAGGAAACAGTTCCATGCCCTAGCACCTTTTTAATCTCTTTTTCCTTTTGGAAATAGGAAGATTAGGACTAGGTTAGATTATTCCAGGTATAAATGCATAACAGCAGTATAAATGATACAATGACACCTCAGTTTTCCATTACTCTCCTAGTGATTCTTATAATTGCCTTGCCTTTTCAACAGCTGTTTAGGATGTAGTTTTCAGGAAACCATCTATAATGACTCCAGAATCGTTCATGAGTGTAAATAGCCTATTTCAATCTTCTCTTTCTATAGTTATAGCAAGGGCTGTCTCTTTCCCCACATGCCTTACTAATATTAGAGTTCATCTGCTGCTTTATTGCTCAGAATCATGAGATCCATCTGCAATGCTTTGCAGTCACGTTCCAGACCAGTCTGCAAACATTGTCACCTCCCAGCTCATCGTAAGGACATGTCTGCAAAACCTTAAGGAATGCAGTTGTCATTTTGCTCCACTGTGAAAACTTGTTATTCCCTCTCCTTTCCCCATACACCCCATCCATTATTAAGTTATGTACCCTCATGAGGACTTTCTTCCTTATCTTCTTTCAGCTTAGTTGTTTAAAGAGCCATTTCTATAAGGATAAATATTAAAAGTTCTTTTAAATCTAAATATTTATTAACTGAGTTACTTTTAAACACAGTCTTGCTGGTTCTTTGGAAGACTTGAGAGACTTCTGAGGAATGATTTCTCTCTGCAAAAACCATATAGACTTTCCAGCCTTGTATCATGTTTTTCTGTATGTCTGCTCATTTGATTTTTTTTTTTTTTTGGCCTCATAATAACATTAGAAACAATAGTATTTAACTGCAGCATTTATTATTTCAAAATTTTCAGTATTACTGGTAGAGCTTTCTTTAGAAACTGCTGCTGATGTGGTACCTCACAGTCTTTAGGGATTACATGGAATTTAGAGAGGCAGGCTGAAATTTGTGGTTGATTTTTGGTTTGTTTTTTTTCTGGGTGGGAGGGAGGGCAGTGGGGTGGGGTGTGTGTTGCATTTACTGATTACACCTTAAGAATAAAACAATCTTGTGTCCAGTGTCCTTGCTGATACTGTGTGATGGCCCTGTACGAATCTTCCACTTACGCCTCTGCACGCCTTTGAGTACTAATGCCTTGTAACGGTCTCTGATCAAGCCATGCCTAAAACTGGCTCTACCAAGCTTCATCCACATAATTACCTTTTTATCTGCAGCTACTTCATAGCATGAAATAGTATGAACTAGCATAGTACATTCCAGCTCACCAAGTAGCAGTGAATTCATTTTCTAATTTCTGCTTTCTTCCTTCAAATAATTCTTTGTTGTTTCTGGATTGGAAGTGATGTACAGAGAACTTTAAGATGGAGAACAATTTGCAGTAGTTCAAGGGAAAACCACATTTCAACAATGTGGCAAAACTCTCACAGTGACCTCACCAATGTGAGGAGAAGGAGATTCAAATGATTAGAATGCTTGGTTGTCAAAGCAGTAATGGATTAATTTATTTAATAGAAAAAATAAGGTAACAAAACTGCCATGCTTGCCTCCCAATAATTTTTTGCACTGGAGTACAAGCTTCATTAAATTTGCAACATCTGTTGGATGTGGAAGCAAAATCTTCAGAGTATTAAATTAGGTTTGACAGTGTTGTAAGACAGGAAAGTGGCGTGGAATGCAGAAGATGTGCATGGTCCCTGGTTTTGTCCTTTGGGTGGACTTAGCCTGGTGTAATTGTACCCGTGACTAAAAATACTTTGGGTAGGTATGTCAAACTCGCTCCCTTTTGCTCTTTGAAGGTGGACTTAAGGAGTTTAATTGTTTTCCCATCTCTGACTTTGTTCCTCCTTATTTTTATCTGCCTGAAATCTTAAATTCGTACAGTTTAATTGGCTATCAGAGATACAGAAGATACAATGCAAGCTGAATTTTTATATAGAGATTGATATATAGAAATATATGGAGGTACATGTAGTTGTGTGTAGGTATAATTAAACCTCTACATGTGCCATCATGAATACTGTCAATAGCAAAACATTCAACACCAATTTCACTTGCTTTTTCTTCTGTGGAAGGCTATTTCTGGAAGTGCTGACTTGGATATCCAAGACTATTAGTTTTTGTAGGCTGAAGGTCAGCATGTATGCTTGGGGGAAAGATTTATAGGATTATGGTACACCAAAATGAAGGAGCTGCTGTGAAAGGATGAATTCAGTAAAGTGTGAAGTATGTTACGTTTGGAGCACCGCACAAGATATTAACAGCAGTCGGGGAAGCTTCATCATGGTGATTTGTTGTAATGCACAGGCTGCTCTCCCCTTATCCAGTGTACAGTGGTTCACTTTAGAAGCAGTATTGTACTTTAGACAGATAAGAAGACAGCATCCTTCATCAGAAGAAGCCTTTTTAATCAAGAATCATAACAAAACATGTTGTGGTTTTCAGTGCTTTTTAAGTGGTTCCTTATATCTTTTGGAAGCCAGGAAAAGCGATGCATGGTTTTGTTTTGAAACATCTCTACAGTAATAGCAATAGTCTAAAAAATTTTAAAGATGCAGAGAAACCATCATTGCATAACATCATAATTAATGTAATTCAGAATGAAACACTGATGCTCATTTCATACTTGAAAAAATAGCATGTCTGTGACAACTTTTTTAGTGAGCGTCTTCTCCAAACTCAGAGCATGTGCGCATACTCTTGACACCTCTCTGCCAGGATGGTAATGTTCAGAGGACAGGTCATTTTCTGCAGTCTGTAATAAAAGCATTTGCATTGATGTGCATTTATTTTTGCTTCTTATGAAGCATGTATATCTTGGATAAATGTGCTTTTAGTGTTCCAGGATAAAACCATTTCATAGTTAGCACAGATTGGCAGGACTTACTGCAAAATGAACATATTCTCCTTCGCCAGTTCTTTTGGACGTACCAACATGAAATACAGCTGTTTTGTGCTGTATTGCCTTTTTGGCTTTCCTTGCTGCACTGGGTGGGGAAGCAAGGGGAAAAAGGCAAGGAACAAAGATTAAAGTGTGGGGCAAGAGCCTCAGTCTCGCCGTTGTGCTGGGACAGTGACAGTGTGTGGGGTTTGCAGGGTGGCCCTGTGGCCGTGGGGGCAGCAGGCACATGGAGCCAGCCCGGGAGCAGCAGCTGTGCCACTGCCATGGACAGGGCAGATGGAAGCACGGGCATTTTGTGGCAGCACGGGCAGGTCGGTGGTGTGGGCAGGCACCTGCGGGGGAGCCGGGCACTGCTCGCAGCAGCAGGAGGAACCAGGGAGCTCGTGGCTCTGGAGCTGCTCATTCACAGCAACGGCAGGTGGCAAGAAAAGTAAATTGAATCAAACTTCAGGTTTTCAGATTGAAGATGAGAGGTTTTGGGTTTGCACTATGGCAGAAGGTTAGAGCAGAATGTGCAGGATTGTGATTGCTGGGAGAGCAGGCTGTAAATTAGGGTGAGGTACTTTGCAGCTCTTTTCACTGTGGACGCTGCTGCACAGGTCATTCTCGTCCTGTCACAAAATAACTTCAGAAGGCAGGAGCACAGACATGGGTACTTTGGTATGCAGATTATTCTCTAAGGCACATTTTTTTCGTTTGTCTGGCCACATGTTTTTATTGTATGGCGATGTGGGATGTGTACTTTTGGTTTTTTTCTGATGAGACAACTGTGGAAGTGACAGCGATTCATTTACTTGTGCTAGAATGAACATCTGCTGCTGCCTTCCTTCCTCAAATAAAGCTCAGAGAAAGATTACATACCTTCCTTTGGGTTGGCTGTCTAAACTTATAAGTTGTTTGAAATAAACATTCTTTCACCTCAAAATAAATGTGCAGAATAAAAGGAAGGACAGTGTTTGATGGAAGGGGTCTGCATTCTAAGCACTACAAAGTCCAGAAGGGCTTGAGCACTTGTATGCTGAAAAAAAAGTAAGAGTGAGAAGAACTACAGTTTTTCCAAAGCACATGTTTCCCTGGTATTCCTCATAAGCTTAAATTAGATATCAGTTGGTACTATATTTAGCAAATTTGCTTGGAGTCTCAAATGAATTTTTCCAGAGCAAGCTGCGCTCCTGGAAATGCCCATGCCTGCCTGTCAGTGGTATCTCCATCCCAGCCATGTAACACCTCGTGGCTTTCACCAAGAATTCTGCTTTTGCCTTTGATAAAATCTGATTACATGGCCTTGGTCTGTGTTCCTGTAAAATAAAGATACGGTATTAATTCCGAAGGATGCTTTGAAGTATGTGGCTCAACAACTTCAGTGGGATGTGGATACTTGGATATTCTGAAATGTTGCCAAGAAAGTGCAAAACAATGTTGCTGTCAGAAATTTTTTGTGAACTCAGCATATATGGGAGGTCTTCCAGTGTAAGAGGGAAAATACTGTTGCTTTTAATTTGTGAATATTAAGAAACTGAGGAATAGATGTTCGAGTGTTTGGAATTTATATTTTTGTAAGATTAGAGACATAATACAGAGTTTGAGAAACCTCCTCATAGCTATTTTGCCAAGGCTGTAATGGTGGATGGTTTGTCTAATTCCTATATTGTGATTCTTGGAAAAATTTCTTTTATCTAGGTAACCAGCAATACCCCAGGTTCTGGTCCTATATTAATATTTTACTTTTAGGGATTTTAAATAATTCGAAAAATGAAGTTGTTGGTATTTCCTTAGAACTTCAACAGCCTTTTGTGAATGAATTGGTGAACAAGATTGCATGAGCCTTTTTCCCCCCTTTGGATTCCCCATTCTCCTGGCATAAGCATTTCTTTGATAAGTCAATTTTGAATCATGTGCTAATTTCTTATTCTATATGCAATACATATGAAATGATGGTGTCTCCTTGTTATGCAAAGGAAAAGAGTTATAATTTCAAAAGTCTTGAGTGATGTGGGAACTTCCTTTGGAGAAACAGCATCATTTGATTTAACACAGATTTCTCAAGAATCAGACCACTGCTGAGTCTTGGGTTTCTTTGCAGTTAAGCACGTTCATTTTCTGTAATCTATTTGAAACGAATTCAAAGCAGCCATTGGGTCAGAGGCATGACTGCCACCACAGCTGGAGCGATGTAACAGCAACTCTATTTTTATTTTGCAGCTGATGCTTTTTTCAAAGCTGCAGTGAGCCTTGTTCCTGAAGTGCCAAAAATGATCAGTGTAGATGGAAAGATGCGACCTTCTGATGCCTTCCTCCTCGAATTCCTTTGTAATTTTTTTTCCACATTATTAGTTGTTCCGGTAAGTTGAGTGTGTATGAATAGCTCATAAGTTAGTACAGACTATTTTGACTTTCCTGTTTAAAAATTTAGAGTAGACTGGGCTTCTGGAGTGGGAGAGGCAGTGGTTAGTTTTCCATGAAAAGATGAACTGATCTGCTCATTGGCTGCAAAATCAGTCACCCCAGTGCAGCATGAGGAGGCAGAACAATTGTGTGGAGGTGGAGGTACAGCAATGCCACTCTCAGTAACATCTCTCATAAGTGGATTTGGGGTAGAGTGAAATCTCACCATCATTTAATTGTGTAAACATCACTTACTGGTTTATTAGCTAAGTACTCAAGAAACTCTAATACATGAGGATGGGAAAAAGACAGAGCTCTAGTTCCTATGAGTTTCAGTTACTTTGTTATAGGTTGCCTAATCATTTGAGTGAAAACAATAATTGGAAAATGTGTTTTGGCATAACCTTCCTCTTCTGATGAGTATTTCACAAAGTACTACCATTCTACACTCTTCCAGGTTTTAACTAATTGTCAAGTTTAGAGGGAGATGTCATTTTCCCTGCAGTATTTTCAGTTATATCTAAAAGATGAGGGGAAATTGTAAATTAATCTGGAAGAACAGAAAAAAAAAAGTTTCATTTGTTCTTGGAGAGAGTGGGTTGTTCCTCCTTGCTGAAACCTCAGCGGTTTTCTCCTTCCTTGTTCCTTTGACTGCATGTTTGGTGAAGCAGCACACAGCATGGTGGTGTCCCAGTCCTTGTTGTCAGAGCTGTGGATTCCCCCTAGCCCAGTGGAAGGGCTCTCCCAGGCTGTGCACGTTCAGGAACGTGGAGGAGCTGTGTTGTTGGAAGGGAAGGGGAAGGTGCCCCTGGGATGTGTCATTGCTGCCCACTGACTGCAGAAGTCAGGCTTTGAAGGAAGGCTGTGGAGTGACTCGGATCATGAACGGGTGATTGAAGAAGGGAGTGATACAACTCTCAGATTCAGTAATGAAAAATAACTTCTTGTGATGAGATGCCAGGATTCAGAAATTAGCTTCCCTAACTTTGTTCCCTATTTACAGAAGATCAAAAGGAAATGTCCTCTGTGGACTGTGATTTGTCCCATGTATCTTGGTGCCGCTGCACCAACTGCCAGCTGGAATTAGCCCAGTGCAGTATTAAAGCTCCTTGTAAAAACTTCCAGCTTATGCAAAGCAGAGTCTTTCTTTTCATTTCATGTTAAAAGATTGTTGATGGTCTGTAACTGACTTCCTAGTGTAGGTGTTCTTCTGAAACTCATAATTACATGAGTAATACACTACAGCTTACTGATACTGTTTTAATAACAAAACCCACCCAGTGTTTAATTTTAGAGGCTTAGCTGTTAAGAAGCTGACAATTAATTTTCTACTGCTCCCCCATGACTAGAAAACAAAGCATTTCAAAGTTTGTCTGTGGAAGCTGCCTGGATCATGTTCTGGTTATGGGTCAAATGGGTGTTTTAGATGGAAACTGGAAAAAATCTTTAAAGGATTTGCAGGAAGCACACTTAAGAAAAGTAGCTGTCAGCTTTAATTATATTGTAGTTTTGCTTTTGTAGAGCTCATACTGTGACTCTACACCACTGAATGACTGCAAATAATCCTATTTTTGTTCCAGGGTTGTGGTGTTGGTTTTGACCTATCTTTTTTCTTTTCTGTAGGACCATCCAGAACAAGGAGTGTTGTTTCTTGTGCGAGGATTACTAAATGTGATCCAGGATTATACTTGGGAGGATAACAGTGATGACAAAGTCAGGATTTATACTAATGTTTTGCATCTGCTCTCTGCAATGACTCAGGAAGCATATATCTACCATGTAGATAAAGGTAATACTTAAGGGGGGCTCTGGCTCCTTGCATTCCACCAGGACATTTGTAGTATTGTCTCATCACCATAGCCAGTTAATGAAGACCAGTGGTAATCAGTCTCACAGAATGGATTATTCTTCTATCCAGTTCCAGGTATTGTAACTTAAAATAATCCCAGGAGCTGGCTTTAGAACAGATGCACAGTCTGCTCTTTAAAGTGAATCTGTGCAGAGTGGGTTACTTAGTTTGCTTCTGGTGGTGTTGGTGCAAATGCTTATAAATGTGAACTTTTCAAGTAAAGATTAGAACATTATGCATAGGAAGGATTTTGTTTTAATCTAAAGTTTATAAACCAACTTGATTTATACTTATCATTGGTGTTTCATTCACATTTATTAACAATTCCAGTTTTCAGAAAGTAAAGCCTAGTCTTCATCATTTAAATGGTGTATTTGCTGCTTTGAGGGCAGGCTTTCAGTTTTGGAAATAGCAGTAACTTACAAAAATCTTCAGAATAGCTAAAAAATTTTAAAGATTTTACATTTTAAAACATAGCTATCATCTTTTTTGTAATAATTTTTGGATTATTTTGATATGCTTTAAAATTTGAATATTTGCCTTCTGATTATAGAGTATTAAATTAAGATAGAGTAATAATTAAACCTTTTAAAGCATCCTGGAAGATTAGTGAGTCAGAGAGGCCAAGCTGGTTTGACTTTTTCTTTCAGTTGCACAGGACTTTCACAGAGGGGCAGGCTGGATTATGTTCTGCAGTTCTTTTGGTGAATAGTTTGTCAGATTTACCACCCATGACAAAATATCTCTTGCAGTTAGCAGCACAGAAAATAGCTGTCAGTTGAGCTGCTGCTCTGTAGTAAATCTGCTGTTCAAATTCTGTAAGGAAGTGTGGTTTAGCTGCTTTTTCTTTCACTCCATTTTTTATATGACCAAAATAGCTGCATAATCCCAAAATGAAAAATCTGAATTAATTAGATTTTAATGGAGACAAGCATGGAAATATAAATTAGTAATTTTTCCCCTGTATAGTATGGGGATGGGGTTTTTTTCAAGATGGACTTTGCACCTTAGCTTCTTAAAATGAAGTTTACTTGAAAATGGGGGATTCATCTTTTAT
This sequence comes from Corvus cornix cornix, assembly GCF_000738735.6. Taxonomy (NCBI): domain Eukaryota; kingdom Metazoa; phylum Chordata; class Aves; order Passeriformes; family Corvidae; genus Corvus; species Corvus cornix. The sequence goes on from NC_046344.1 coordinate 1,340,970, forward strand.
CTTTTCCACTTTCTGATTTACCTAGAATATACTTAAACATACAAATTTCTTTTAACCTACTTCTTAATAGAACATAAATAAATTAGGGCAAAAGACATGTTTAAAATCACAATTATATAAGCTGTAAAAACTTCAAGAGCTCTCTCCCTCCAAAGAAACCTTTACGGTATTTGAAACTGAAAATACACTTTTGAATTTCTATCCATGACTTTGAGGTAATCACGGTTTTATTTTAGGGAAAAAAAAATAAAATGCAGTTTCTTTTGAAAATCTGGTTATTTTCACTAAATGAAACGCAAATTGTTTGGCCCAGTGCTGCTGCCATTGAAGGTGATGGCCACACTCTTCTAAACTGATGAGAGCAGGGAGTTTTTCTCTGTAGAAAAGGTGAAAACTGACATTATGTGTTGCTTTACATTAAGTTTAGCAGATATTTGTGAGCCTGGCTGCATCCAGGAATACAGGAATGGCTTTAAGCAAAAGATTCTTCTCAGTGTTTTGTTCCTAAAATCAAAAGGACATAGCAGGCAACCAAGTGGTGGGCACTTAAAAAACATTGTTCTGTTCGTGCTTCATGGAGGAAGGTCATTTTATAACTTCCAAATGTGGTCTTCTATCAGTATATGATGTTTTCAGTAGCAAATAAATGTGTAGCTCTTCAGCCAGACCTAAGCCTGATTTCATCTCTGCAGTTGATTCCAATGATGCTCTGTATGGTGGAGACTCCAAGTTCCTGGCTGAAATCAATAAACTGAGTGAAACAGTGGTGTCACAGATCCTGGATCATCTGAAAACCCTGGGAAAAGAGGAGGTATGTTCTTACTCAGCTCGATTCAATACAAAACCAAAAGTCATCTGGAGTTGAAGGAACAGACAACCTTTGACCAGGAACTGGTCTTTTCAGAACCTTCAGGAACCTCATAACAAAAGGAAATTGGGTATTTTTACTTGTTTAGAAAGGGAGTCCATCATGTAGGCAGGCTTGTGGTGGAGACACCTAATGATGTCCAGTTCTGTAATGAGCAAAGTGAGAATTCACAGTTAGTCTATTACTGGGGAAGATACAATGAAAGTCACCTATAATTACAAAAGTTTCAGATCCCAGGCACTAGGATGATCTCAGGAGAGGTACAGAGGGAAGAAAAAGTTGTTTTGTCTTTACCCTGACTTTAGTATATTTGTTCAATATAAAACAAAGAAAACTCTAGGCAGCTTATTGGATTTCTTGATTGGAATTCAGAGGCTCTGAGGGATCAAATATAGCTTAATGGATTGTATGTGAAAGGCAGGTGACTAATGTTTACTGAAATAATGAGAACTCACTGTTCTGTTAATGTACCTGTTTCTGAGAATGGACCCTTCCACAGCTTCCTAATCACCCCTTACTGGATGGCTTCTATTGATAGAAATCTTGTGGCTTGTAGCCTGGAATGGGAGGGCAGGGCATGATTGATTTGATGGAATTTTTTAGATAGACTGCTTGCACAGAAGCCAGAGTGTTTGCCAATACAGAATGTGTTAAGTGATACATATTGGGAAGACACTGTGCTAAGTTTAGCCTCTTCTCTGCTTTTGCTATCCTGTTTGTCCTTCTTTGAGCAATTGCACAGATGTAAGATGAATATATCCTTCGCTCAAATCCTCTACATCACTGTATGCATCACCACAGTGAACAGGAGTTCTTTTTCAGAACAGTAGCAGCAGCAAACAACCATGCTAGGACAGCTAAGAATGTCCAACCAGGACTTGGAAGGAAGTTTTTAACAGTTTTCAGGACTGTGGGTTATATATTAGAGATTTTTTTTCCATCTGACTCCTGTATGGAATTTGTGGGTAGGAATGTTTGTAGGGTTTGAAAGCCATGGTTTCTGAAAGGCCTTTTTTGTTTGTTTTCTGCTTTCAAGCACGCTTTGAGTAAGGAGGTGCTGTGTTAGGTCACTGAAGCTGTTGTTGCATAGAAAACAGGATTTAAAGCTAAGCAGCACAGATAGAGGTGCTTGGCCTGCCTTTGCCTCTGCAGCCTTGGATTTGCTGCTCTGCCCGTCCTTATTTACTGAGAGGGACCATTTGTTTTGCTTTGTTGAGTAAAAGTCATTGAGAGATTTAGATGAAAATTGCTTTGTAAGAATTGAATAGTTGTTTGAGGAAGTTGTTGCTGAGGAAATAGAAGTGCTGAGAATATTGTCAGAGATCTCTTAATTGTGCTAAAGTAAAACTGGTCATAAAATCACTGGTATTTGGATTGCTTCCGTGTTGGTGACCTTTTATTAGTCATCTTCTTGGCTGCTCATTTAAATGAACAAGCCTCTGATGATTTTGTGTTTTTATTGGTTCATTTCCTTTAAAAGCTATAAAGGAAAATCAATTTTTCTCACAATAAAATCCTTTCACCAAAATGGCAACTTGGAAGAGAACAATGCATCTTATTGTTAACCCAGTGTGGTCTTTTCACAGGATTAGAGAATGCTTCATTTATGTGACAGTGCTGGAATGGTAATTTTTAGTTCTGGACAGTTCTGTAAAGTTCAAGCTGTTTCTGGTCAAGGGAACATGTAGCACTGAATCCTCTCTGCTTTGTGTGGGGGGAATACTGCTCTTACACTCCTTAAGGTCCCTCCTGAGCAATTTTAGGGGAAGTAGCTACAAACGTAGTGCAAATATGTTCGTATCACCAGGGCTTCAGTGAAAAGAGTAGCAGGGAAAAAACATCTTTGGTTAAATAAATAAATAAAGTAGAACAGACTGGGGGGAAAAAAACCCTGAAGTTGCATTAATTTAGATTGATAATAGTGGTCTCTCTAAAAATATATAGCTATGGTGCTCTAAGTGCAAGCTTGGTTGGTGGGAGGGTGATTTCAATGAAGTCGTAGGGAGTCTTGAGTTACAAATGTGTCAGACCTACATACTGTGCTGTGCCAAAGTGGCATGAGATGTAGGAGTCTTGTGTAGTTATTTCATTTGCAGCAGCTTATGTTGATTTACAACTACTGCTGTTTGTTGCATTTTGAATGGAATATGAAAACTATGCCTGTTCTCTTATGTCTGTAACTACTGCTGTGTGTTACAAACCAAGTGTTCTTTGAACTTGTGAGAGTTCAGAGAACCCGGTGAGGTTAAGCTGGCTGTTTTGGGATGACTATAAAGTAATATGGGAATATTCTTGTTCTCATCACAGTCCCTGAAGCGGCAGAGCCAGCTGGCACTCTATTTCTTTAACACCATTCTGGCTCATGGGGACCTACGAAACAACAGACTGAACCAGCTTTCAGTCAATCTCTGGAATCTCTCTCAGAAACACGGCTTCGCTGACACCAAGACTATGGTAAGGGAGGGAAACAGACTATGCAGAGAAATTTTAGTTCTTGGTATCTTTTTCCACTCTTTATTTGGGAAAAGGTAACATTTTCTTGATCTGAATAAACCTTATGTCTTTACAAGTTAATATCTTAAAAAAATCAAAATTATCTTAAAAACCTCAATGAGTTATTTTTCTAAATGCTGCTTAATGAACAAGCACCTTCTCTTATTTCAAGCGGTCTGTATCTTTCTAGCATTTTAATAGTATGTCAAGCATTAAGAAACCTGAAAGTGTTGGGTGCTCTTTGTTCAGTACAGAAAACTGGCTTTAAGAGAAATACTGCATCTTTGTTTTGGGGAGGAACTGCCTGGTGAAAGCTTGTAAAGTGGCATTTGAGAGCCTTTAAGAAAGATATACATGATAACAAGCTCTGGGGTAAGCAATGCCAAGTGCTCATGCAGACAGTGAAATTTAGGGAAAATCCTGAGACTGTCTGTCTAAAACACATTCACCAAGATGAACTGATGGCCTGTGAAATGAGAAAAGACCCTAAAAATCTCCAAACCCCTTTGTTTTCAAACCCAGGTGAAAACCCTGGAATACATCAAGAGGCGGAGCAAACAACCTGAAATGAGTCACTTCACAGAGCTGGCCCTTCGGCTTCCTCTGCAGTCCAGGACCTGATGAGTGCCTCTTGCAAGGAGCCACCTGCACAAGGGAGCACGGAACCAAGGCCAAACTCACTGCTCCACATTCTGACTGGAGGAGCTCTGTGTATTTTTACTTTCCCTACTGAGACACATTTACTTGGGCACAGTAAAGGTAAAACTGTTCTGAGTGCAATAATTTAACCTGAATTTCTGTATCCAGTTTTACCATAGTATTGTTATTTTAAATGCTGATTTACATTCAGTAAGCAGTATTTTGAACCTCTATGGTTGCAAAAGCCTTTTGAGATCTAATCTGTTGTAATTTTAACAAAAAAGGAAGAAGATAACCTGTACAAACAAATTCACAGCCTCAAATGTTCATCCCTCTTGCAGGATAGTCTTTCTCCTCTGCAGAAAGCAGCATTTCAATGTAATAATCAGACTAAGTTGTCTCTCTGCTTTGGGATGCTGCCAGCATTTGTCTGGCTGGTTCCAGCAGCAGAGAAAAATGGCTGAGGTGTTACTGTTCTAATTTCTACCATACATTTTCACAGACATGTTTATGTTTTCCTTTTAGTCCAGTGGTGTTCTGTAAAATGGAAAGAATCTTTTAAGTGTTGCAAAGGAAAATGGAAATGTATGCAAAGTACTCTGTATTTGCAAAGTACACTATCATGGAATAAAACAATTTGCAGTTCATCTGTGTGTTCTGGGGGAGTTTGTGTATACAAATTTATCACCTTACCCTTGTGGAATTTAGTTACATGTACTGTTATTATTTCTAATAAAATTTCACTCTCACCACTTCTGCCCCATGGTAAGGAACCATGTTGTGACCTTACATCTATTGCTGCTTTTGCTTAGTGGTAAGTATTTTAATGTGCTAAATCCTTGTACAGATATTGAGATGTATTTTTGCACAAAAATCTTTTTGTTTTGTTAAGGCTAAACAATCTGTTTTGCTAAAACCATACATTTAAGGAGTTAGCAAGCTAATGAATACCACCCAAATTATTAAACCATTCTTGCTGCATGTTTATCTCCTCAGTGGTTACTGAAGCAGGGTACATTTAATAGATGTGATTTTGTGTTCAGGCTGTAAAGAACCAAACGAGGCCCCCTTGGTTCTGGTACAGACTGCACAGATAAGCTGAAAACACTGCAGGAGTACAAGGTAATTGTGAAGTGCCATTAACTGAGAACACCACATTTCCAACCTTTACTACATGGCTTTTAAAATTATACTGATTTTCCTTAAATAATTCTGTAGATAATGAAATTATAGTACTTCATATCATGTTATCATGTCCCATTTCAATTTAGCTTTCCTTCTGGCTGCACTGCACAGAAAACTCTCAGCCAGGATGATTCTTCCTGTTGGCCTTGGAAGCATAAACCATAAACTGGGTAAGTGGATCAGCCTGGGAGCTCTCTGAACTGCCAGCTGGTCACAATGAGCAGCTGTGGTGTGGCAGAAGTTGGCCTCTGGGGGCCAGTGTACTGCTCCAAACCCCACATGGAATTGTTCCAGACTCTGGGAGATGAAACTCAGCAGGCTTACGAAGGGCCCAACCATTCCTCCTCCCCAGGCAGGCACCAATTCTTGCCTGTTTCTTTCGAGCACAGTGTAACTTCAGTTTCTTTATTGATGCAAGACTGCCATGAGAAATGCTGCTGGCTGTTTTACTGCTTTTTATTAGTGCAAAAATAGCTCAAGGACAGGCAGAAATCTGGTTAGATACCAAGAGGAAAGTCTAAATATCTAGCTTAGAAGCTAACACAACCACTCTGAGAAACTGGACATGAGAGATGGTCAAAACCAGAGCTGCACTAAAACTTAACACCATCTGCCATAACAAATGGCACAGCCAGTAATAAGGTGTGTGAGCTTTTCACTACTTTTTGTCACTTCAAGCAGTACATGGCCAGACTGCTCTGGCCTCCTGAATTCTGAACACATACACAAGTGTCTTGTATTTTGGACTCTTGCTAAAAGGCCAGTTCAAGTACAGGTTGTCTGAAAATCCAAAGGTCAGAAATTTCATTCAGACTGATGCATAATGAACCCAATAAGCACATTATTAAAATTATGTTGCTTTCTATAATTTAGTGAGTCTAGATCCAGGTATTTGGTGCTGCTCTCCAAAATGCTTTTACTTTCATTTTCAGATAACAGCTGCTGATTGAAAATCCAACTGCCAGAGCATAGTTCAAATATAGAGGATGTTCAATGCTATCCATCACTCTAAAGATGTTAGTTTCTTAAGAACTACTGAGTTAAAAGTCTGCCCTCATCAAATTTGAGGGCACACCACTAGTGTGTCTTCAAAGTAAAGCACCATAAAAGCACCATCACTTTGTACCACTCACCAAAAGATACGAAGATTTTAGAGAACAATAAAATCCTTTTAAATCGATAAGATATAGATAACAGTAAGTTTATTAAATCAGCATTTAAAAAAAATTACCAAATTCCAGCTAATTGCAGGCATGGCACTCATCTTCAGTCTTTGAAGGAGGCTGTCTCTTGCTTTGTAGAACAAACATGGTGAAGGTTTCAAAACTTTACTGTTCAGATGAAGTGTGGACCCAGCTCCACTGGTATATGCAGTTGAAACCTTGTACCTCAAGTACCTCACAAACTAAATTTCTTGGGCATTTTGTTACTTCAAGTACAAAGATGTGGAAAGTAAAAACAAATTTTGTTCTTTTTATTATTTCAAGAGTTTTAATCTTCAAGTTTTATAGATCTAGATGCGTACTTGTCTATGTATACTTTTTTGTTGGCAGTAGGTTGAAATCCGAGACCAATTCCTCTGTGTTGCTTCAAGTCCATTGCTTTATCAAACTCCATCTTCAGGGCCTGCTGTAACTTCTCCTCCCCTTCCTTGTTCAGAGCCATGTTTGGTTTGTTCATAGTTGCTGAAAGATTTTGGATAGGCACAGAACCCTTTTTAAAGCCACCCATAAGTCTAAAAAACTTCATTTGTTCCTCAGAACTTCTGAAAGTAGCTGTACTCCACTGTCCGAGCTTCGTATCCTGTGAGGCAAAACAGGGTTAACACTAAAATTAAGAAATACCAAGACCAAGGAAGACAATTTCTGGCTGTGTACCGTGAGAACAGAACCAGCTACAAAAGCCTGACAGGGTGACAGAGCTGGAAGTTGTTATTCCATGGGCAGCACCTGTTGAAGGATATGGTAAAAGACTGACCTAACTCTGCCTGAGTGCACCTTCATTAGCATTTCAGGCCATTTAACCTGGAGACAGGGGTTAATGTGCTTTGAGAATCTCCTTTCCCTCTGTCCTTAGGAATCTTGGCTTTCTGCTATCTATTTACCCAGCTCAAAGAGCCAGACAGCATCTCTTATTCTAAGAAAACTGTCACACTTAATCCTCTTTCACTGTCACTTTATATGGTTATCTTTTCATTTTCCCACTGCCTAGTTAGGGAGCTGTTGTTTCCAGCAGTGTTTTGTAATGTTAGTTGTGGAGACAGTTTTTAATCTGGCTTAGAAGCTTTAAGCCGTATTTGCATTCTCATCCCACTAATTACAACTAATATTGTAAGCATGCACAACCAGAGGGCCTCCCCTATCCAACAGGACTGAGTCTAGTTCTCTAAAAGCCTCCCCTCCCTTGCAGTGTGCCACGTTCTTTGTATTCACTGTATTTGCACTTTATTCTATGAACTAGCTCACCCCTTCACGATTTTCCTTCTGTCTGCAGACTCTGGGTCCTTTCTGAGGAGGCAATGTCCAGGAAAATGATGTTTCAGTTGTTTGTGGAAAACCCCAGATACACTATAGGATTTACAAAGTCCGTGAACTTCAGCTTACCTCAGAACAGGCTTCATTATTAAAGGGTATATTTGACTCCTGAGCTACAGCTATGCAGTCATTTATAAATATTTTTGGCAGGGTTTCTGCTCACAATTTTCTCTTTAAAATTGGGCACAATAATAAATGGCAGAATGTCTGATTATTAATTAAACAGACTAAGCTGGCTACATCCAAAGACAAAATGTGAATTCAGTGGTATGTTGATGTCAGCCTGAAATCCTTCCAACAGAACAGTTGTAGCTTGCATGAAACAGTCACTCTCCAGCAGACAGCCAACACGACACACAGCACACTACAAAATACTGCAGGCAAGCTACAGCAGGGTTTTTTAAGTTAAAAGAAAAATGCAAGGGTGGAGTATCATTCACCATCACAGGCCAGAATACCTGGTATTGAAAGGAAGCTACCCATAATACTTCAGTCTTTTGGCCTTGCACAAAGGCAAGCTGCTGTGTGAGCCCAGTCTGTGACAGATACACACAGACACACACGAGCCACAGACAAATAAACCCAGGTCCTCCCTTTGCAATGGGAGACATCTGCACAGATGCAAATATAATTATGGCTTGTCAAAACTCTGGTTTTAAGTGAGCTGCTGGCAGGCACTACACACAGCTTGTGCTGAAGCATTTCCAGCTCACTCTTTGTGGAGCTGATGAATTAGTTTTCACAGCTTCTATTCTTCTGCATGCTACTAAACAGAGACAGACCAGTGCCAAAGAACTGAGATCTCCTGCCAAGGATGTCATTTTTCTCAATGACTTCAGAGACTATTAGACAGTTGCAGCTCCAGAGCTACACAGACTCCCTCCCACTATGTTAGAATCTACAGAAGTTGTTTCTGGCATTTGTTTGAGGCATATTCCAGCTTTCTAGGCATTCTGGCAGTCTTGCAAAACAGCAGGAGTCTGAATTACTAGCAAAGCTTTCTCTCCACCTTAATCTTCTTACCTCTGGCTAAACACTACTGCAAGCTTCCACCACCTTACTGGGAATCTGTCAGGAGCCAGCCTGAGTAGGATGCAAAAGCAAAGAACAAAGAATCATCTTTCAAAGAGGTGGGGCAAAGATGCAGAAGCCACGAGAGGACTGACTCTAAATATCACACACGTGTGTTAACAGCTGTCAGCCTTCACCTTTCCACGTGTCCCTGCTGCTGAATGTGTGCAAAGCCTTGCAGGTAAGAAATCAGATACACTTCAGTGACTGCTGCAGCCACAGCCCAGACATTACTCGTATTTCACAGCAAAGCAGAAAATGCTTCTGTAGCAATTTTTGATGGCTCATTCTCCAGGGGAACCAGAGAAAATACTGTTTTTGAGGCCTGATGATGGGAGCACTGTACAATGCCAGCGAGTTCGCTGCTCAGCTCTCCGACTCTTGGCACTGTACCCACTTGTTCTATAGCCTGACCTTAAGCCTGCAGTCAGAAGGAACTCTGTTGTGCCAAGCCCCATGCAAAGAAGAGCACAGTGTTTTTTATGGGAGCTTGCCCTGGGACACAGCATTTCCATCGGGTCAAGGCCTAAGCTCACACATACCTGTCCCACTGTGGAACTGAAAGCCTTGGTTCTGCCAGATTCTCTATCAATTTCTTCTTGCAGGGCCTGCCGCCTCACCTGGTGTGCAGAAAAATTACACATGCAGCATTAAGGCACTGTGTCCTGTGTGCTACATGACAATTTAGTCACAATGAAATAATAAGAGAAGAATAAAATAATTAGTTATCTTCAGAATTTTGCAAGGATAATTAAAAGTTGCATGAGATCCTTTCACACACTCAACACAAGAACTGTAATTTTTTAGTGATATGTTGAATGAATGTTTTGCTGTATCAGGTTAATTTTCTAACTGCAGGCAATAGCTATGCTGGAACTGCCAACACTGATGAGAGGCAGAGAAATGTGTATTTAACCTACTAAGTTACTTAGTTCTGACATTGACTGGAGCTGTACATTTTGGACTTAACCCATGCATAAAGCACACTTTAAGCAGAGCTTAGTTTAGTGAAATCTACGCATAGATAAGCAACAAAGCAGTTTTTTTGTATCAATTCCTATGCATATGTTAAATGCTGACTTGCTTTAGATCTTACCCGATTAAGACAAAGCATACCTTGTCTATGCTAATTTCATCACAGTTTCCTTTCTTTTCCTGCACAATAATTACACCATCTAGATGTTCCTGTAAAACAGGAAAAAGCTTGTATGATTATTTTTATCCATTCTGGTTAATTAAAATTTACACAGCTCTTACCACAAAAGTAGTTAAAACACTAAGCACTCAGTAGTACTGGGGCAAGAAGAAATAGTCAGATCTAAAATGAAAATGCCGATTAAATCTGTGTATTCCTATGGAGAAACCTCACAGAGATTTTTTCTTTTAATCAAGATAAATGATTTTTAGATTCACACATTAAAAGGGAGGGACCTGCCAACAACACTGGCACACACAGTAACATTTGCAGGCAGAGTAATTTCAGATGAAACCATTTCGTAGAAGCTTAAATTTATACTTGAAGAAAGGCACAGAGAGAATGAAAGTTAAAACAAATTAGAAATTGGAGGTAAAATAAATAAAGGTCTCTCTGAAACAAATAAACAAAAACCAATCGAGAGGCAGCTGCACTGTGCTCCCTCATGGATGATGGTCCCCAAGGAGCTTCCAGTCTGGAAGGAGCACAGGGAGTAGCAAGTGTCATCCATCAGGTGTCTCCTACAATGGCAGCAAACAGGACACCACTGCACATTTGGGAGCCAGGAACAGGGAGCTGATGGAAGAGACAGAGCAGTTCCAGAAGGAATGGATGGGCTGGATGGCAGGATCCACAGGCAACCAGACACTGGATCACACTTCCACAAAGTGCAGCCCTTCAGCAGCTTTTGCTCCCAGTGGATGGAGTGCCTAGACCACTGCCCCCAGCCTTGCTTTTCCAAATTTGTAATTAGGATAAGCTTTTGGGACATCCAGTATAACAGGATAAGTAATAAGTCCAGGATAGTGGCAAATGAGAGCCATAAGCTTTAGGCCAGCCTGCCAAAAGTGGCCAAAGGGAAGATCTATTGATACAGCTAACATAATAAACCAAGCATGAACCAGCCAGGGAAATGACAAGGAAAGATTTGTAACGTACTTCAGTCAGCAGAACCTGCTGTTACTTTTTTGAGGCTTTAGTTTTATCAAAAGCCATCAATGCTTTACCTCATTTTCCAAAAGCACCTCTTACACACTGCTTTCACACACACAAGTACATGCACTATTAAAAACACGAGAACACTGCAGGAAGGAGAGCTCATGCTCTTGGATGAAAAGAAGAAACCAAAACCAACCCCCAATTTACTTCTAGATGGCCTGGTACTGTCTTTTCAGATCTACTAAAACAAGCAGGAAAACTGTCCTGACAGGATTCTGCAAACAACTGCAGCATATTTTTTTTTTTTTTAGCCAGAAGGAGGGAGCACCCCCATCCCTGCTAATTCCCAGCACAGGGCTGACCTGCTGAGGGCTACTGAGTGGAAAAAACTACCCTCGTGGAGGTGTGCCAAGCCTCCTCCACCTTCATGGAAAAGGAGCACATTCACATGTGGTAGGGTTATGCTGTCTGCTGGCAAACAACATCACAGCTGAGTCCTCACTCCTCCTCACTCTGCCTGAGTTGACTGCAGTGGCATCCAATGAGAAAAACACCAATCATTGATATTAAACAGATATCACTCCACACTGTCTTTAAAATTTGCTCTTTTGCTTGTAGCACAAGCCCAGCAAAGGATTTTTCAAGGCATGCAGAGTGTGTGACATGCTGTAGACTTAAATGTTTCGGGACGATGGCACAGTTAAATGCAAGACCACATTATCAGCCATTTATTAATGCAGTGTCTTTTGGCCTGGCAGGAACTGGAACTCGCTAGAGCTGATTAACCCCAACTTCTCAATAGTCAGATTTTCTCTTAAAGTATTTTTTTATTATTAAAGGAGCTGCCTGTGGGAATGAGCAACAAAATATGCATCACCCTACTCCCTTCTTCTCAACTGTTTGCAAGGTATTTTTGCTGTGGTTTCCATTTTAACTGGGCATGCAAGTTTACATCTCATGGTAGGGCTTATCTTGCCTCTACACAATGTCAGCAGCTGCAAGAATCCAAATAATGTCCAACAGTCTCAAAAAAGCAATGCCAATTTAATTAGAAAATATATCCAGCAATAAAACCACCTCGTCCTTTTGAAAGGTCAAAAGGAGAAATCCAAGCTGAAGGCCCCAAACATCTGCTCACCTCATGACTGATAAGCATACACAGTCCCCTCACAAGCCCCTGTGAAAAAGCCTGTATCTGGGTCTCCACATAAATCTGTATTTAATTATTAGCACTGGACACCAGACAGCTGCCAGGTTTCCACAGAACTTGAGGAAACTGCATCTGAGTGCATGACAAAGCAAAGCACACCATGAAGTGAGCTTGAGAAGCAGCTCACACTGTGGCCTGCTCTACCCTTAGTTTACAAAAATCTCCAATGATACTTTATGAACAAGTGCTTGACATTTAAATATGCCAAGCATTGAAAATTCTTGATAAAAAGCAACAGGCATGCAGCTTCCCAACCTATGGAAACAAAAACAACCCCCCAACGACTTGCAATGTGCTGTTTTCAAAGTGAAGTTTAAGCAGCTAAAAATACAGATAGATACCAACTGATTTTCTGAGCATCTCACAGCTTAATTCCTAATGATAACAACAGCAGTTGGGCATGCAGGTACTAACTTCTGGTACCCTTAGCTTTAAAACATGACTCTGAGCAGGTAAAGAAGAAAGATTAAATCTATAAAACATGATCTTAATAATCTTATTTTGGAGAAAAAACCATCAAAGAAAAAACATCTGTATTTCTAATATTTCATCAGCTCCTCCCCATGCTTGTTTTACCTCAGAAATGGCAGTACTGCAAGACTCTGGGATGGGATTTCCTTTAACACTCAGTCTGGTTACAATCCCCCTTTTCCCTTCAGTTACAATCTACACAGCTCTGACATCTGTCTGTTTTCTTGCACAGATTTATTCTTTTAATTATAACTGTGTACAGCTCTCTAGTATTTTTCTATCAGAATTTATATTTCAATGCTCTTGGCCCAGCCTACACTTAGGATTCCCAGGATTTCCTCTGAAGTTTTGTCCAAATTAGTCAACAGGTTTTGGCCAACCCTGCCCTTTGTTTCTAACATTACATAATTCCAAACTAGCAGCAGCAAAGCCTGAGGAAAAGTCTAACAAATACAGTTAGATGCACTCATGCTGCCAACATTACCAACCTGCTCAGGGTAAATGACATGGCATTAAACCCCTGTTTTATGAAGAGTGCTATGCTAAGAGCAACTGAACATTTATGAGTGTACAAATCTATTTTCTTTTTGGGCCAATACTTGCTGTTAGTTGTAATATTTACATTTTCACAGCTGAAGCACTACATGATTACAGCAGCAGGCATCAAGGCTTCCCCGTGAGCCACAGGATCAGCTCAGCTGGAGCACGCAGCTGGCAGTGCCCAGGTTGTGCTGGATCCCTGGAGGGGCCATTCACTGAAGAGCTGGGCTCGATGATCCCTGTGAGCCCCCTCCAGCTCAGGATGTCCCGTGCCTCTCTCAGCTCTGGCATGCTGAACTCCATGAGCTGATCCTGCTTCCCACCAGCCAGCAGGGCCCTCAGTGACCTCCATGCCAGGAACAGGCACAACAGCCTGCAAAGGAGGAAACTGCCTGAAAGGCCTTCAATTCCTGAGCAGGAGCGTGCAGAGCTGCCCTCCTCCCAAAAACTCACCAGTGACTCATTCCCTGGTAATTCTGTCTTCATCTTTTTTGCATTTGCTTCTGAACCTAGCTCTTCAGCAAAGTCCTGTGGTGGTACTTTTTTTCTTTTTTTCCCTTTTCTGTCACAGAGCACAGGATTACTATTGCATAATGCCCCATCTACAGCGTCCCCTGCAACACAATGAGCTTGCTCCATTTCACTCTCTCTCTTCTTTTTATTGCTTTCTAGCAGTATTTTTTGGCTTTCAGAGGCACTTTCATTGTTTAAAGAGGCTTCTGAATATGTTGTTTCCTTCTCCTTTTTCTTAGTCTTCTTTTTCTTTTTGCTGACTTCAATATTATCCTTGAAATTCTTCCTGCATTTTCTTCCAGACAGCTCTTCTTCCTCAAGCTCAACTTTGTGCTGTGCTGGGAGATGCTTATAAGGCATGCTGTGACTCCAATCCTCCTTATCTTCTTCACAGACTGAGGAAGAAATATCTTTGCTTCTCTTTTTCTTCTTCCTCTCTTTGATACTCCCAGAGTTCTTAATTTTGTCCTCTTCCTCTCTGCTTGTCAAGGTAAATTCCCAGGAATTATGTTTCTTCCTTTTTCTGAAGTCACTTAATGCAATGGGGCTACCAGGAACTTGATGTATGTTGTCCTGATTATCTGCCAGTGGTAAAATGCAGTCAGACTTATCTTTCTTTTTCTTCTTCTTTCTTCTCACACAACTCTCCCCACCATTCTGGGCATTATCTGTGTCACAGCTTTCACCCCTAAAAGCTGCTTCTTGTGCAATGCATGTGTGGGGTTTGTTACAAACTTCTGCAGATTGCTTTTGTTCACTGTCCTGGATGTCCTCCAGTGAAAAACTGCCTTTCTTCTTTTTTTTCTTCTTTACCTCACCATCCAATTCCAAATTCAAAGCAGTATTCTTTCTCTTTTTTTTTAAAGAGGGTTCATTTCTCTTAGCACCATCTGTGTGATGATTTGAAAGCTCCACGGCACTACTCTCATTATCCTCCAAGGAGAAATTACACTGGACTTTTTTTTTCTTCTTTTTGAGTATTTTAATTCGTTCCTCTGATTCTTCTTGAAGTTCAAAATCCAGATGACCTTTTACATTCACGAAGTTTTCTAAATGAGCTTCTCTGAGTAATTCAGAGCCAACTTTCTTCTTGTTTTTCTTATTATTCTTTGGTTGCAATTTGTGTAAACATTCATCTTTTAAACTGTCCTTTTTCCTTGTCTTCGTTTTTTTCTTGAGGTGGCCATTGTCCTCAGTTTCAATGACAGTTTGAACATCTTCCTCAATTTTAATGATTGTCTTCACCTTTTTCTTTTTCTGTACAGGTTCCTCATGAATTTCTTTTCTCTTTTTCTTTACTATCATTCTAAAAAAGGAAATGAAGATGTTAGTGAACTGCTTCAAAGAGATGATGCAAGTCCTAACCTATTTGGTCTTCCTTTATTCTGAAACCATTCCTTATCTCCCACTGTCCCCGACACTCTTAATTTCAGTCTGCTTTCCATGATGGGGAGCCAGAACTGCACAGAGCCTAGAAAATACTGGGGTGGGGTTTCTGTACTGTTCTTTAGTGTACCTTGTCCTACTCAGTTCGCAGCTATTTGTCTTTTTGGCAGTTGCAGAGCATGACATTTTCACAGAAATACCTACCCTCTCAAAAGCTTTCCTAAATGGCAAAACATAAACGTGTGTATGTCTATGTACGTATAGTTAGGGTGGTTTTCCACATACCCAAGACTTTTCACTAATTTAACACTGGACTTCACATCACTTTAGTGATCACATCACTTTAGTGCCCACTCACCATTACAAGATCCTTCCAAAGCACCTGAATTACAACCTCAAATTTGCTTCTATCTGTGGTTTCTTATCGTTGCCCTCCGTTTCTTTTCTCAGGACACTTACACCAATGAATCGGTTACAGCAGAAAAGCCTTTGGCACCTCTTTGCCGACACTCCCCGCCTTTCCTGACCAACCCAATTACTCCCACTCGGTTTTTAGTGGCTAATACACAAGATGTCACTAAGGCACCCTGTCCGGAACATCAATCCTAGCACAGCCCCCCTCCCCGTCCCTGCCTGCCGGGCCTCCCGCCGGGGCCGCCCTCAGCCCGTGCCCGGCCGGGGCTGTGGCGGTCCCGGGGCAGCCGCCGGGCTCTCCGCGCCCCTCCACCGGCTGCGCACCGCGGGGACGGGCTGGCACCGCGCGGCCCGGCCCGCTCCGGACCCCGGCAGCGCCCCGCCACCGCCCGGCCGGGCCGTGCCGAGGGGAGGCCGTGCCGAGGGGATGCCGGGCCGAGGGGATGCCGGGCCGGGCCGGGCCGGGCCGTGCCGTGCCGTGCCGAGGGGAAGCCGGGGATGCCGGGCCGGGCCGGGCCGGGCCGCGCTCACCTCCCGCGGCCACGTGCAGCGCCCGCCGCCGCCCCGGAAGCGATCGCGCCGCCCCGCCCCGCGCGGGCGCTGCCGGAGCCGTTGCCGCGGCAACGCGCGGGACGCGGCCATGGCGGCGGGCGGGCAGCGGGGCGGCCCCGGGCGCTCAGGTGGGAGCCCGGCCCCGGCCCCGGCCCCGCTCTGAGCCCCCCCAGGCGCGGTCCCCGCGGTGCCTCCCCGAGCTTTCGGGGCCCTTCAGGCCGCCCCTCGCCGCTGCCCGGCCGGCCCCGCTCTCCTCAGCGCCGCTGCGGGCCGGGGCGCGGGGCTGTGCCCGCCCCAGAGAGTGCCCAGAGGGCCGAGAGCGCTTGTGCTCGTGGGCGTTGTGTCGCTTTTATTGTCGGAGCTTCCCGTGGCAGAGAGGCAGCGCCTCGGGTTTGCCTGGCCGTGCCTCTGCCCCCGCGCTGTGGGGTTGTCCTGGTGCGGAGTTCGGTTCTGCCGTGGCAGAGCGGAGAGGCGACCGTGTCATTGCTGCTACAAAAGTTAGATAAACACAGAACATCTCTTCTCAGAGCCCCATTCCAATAGCAAAACTCATTTTCTGCCGAAGGCTGAGGACGCTGGAAAGCCAGGAGACCAGCGCTGCAGTCCTGCAGTTCCCCCGTGGGCTTCTCTTCATTTAGTGCTAAATAACGCCTAAAGTAGGCATTTTGCATTAAAATGGCCTTTTTTAACGTAGGAATAAGGCTGATTATTCTAACTCAAGACACGTGTAGCACTCATGGATTTGGCGATGCCGTTAAATTACCCAGCTGGGATGGTGGAACAGAGAACCTGCGGGTTTGGCTCTGAGTGCTCTGGATTGTGGAACCTCTTAAGTTTTCTCATATCGAGTCTGTTGTCTTGGTCCTCGACTTTTCTTATCCTGAGTCACTCATTAATCCTTGAGGGTCCCGTACTGCTTTTAGTTCATCATCTGTTTGTTTGTGTA
Organism: Corvus cornix cornix; assembly: GCF_000738735.6. NCBI lineage: Eukaryota > Metazoa > Chordata > Aves > Passeriformes > Corvidae > Corvus > Corvus cornix. The sequence goes on from NC_046344.1 coordinate 1,357,926, forward strand.
GGGGTTTTTTGTTGTTTTTTGGTTGGTTGGGTGTGTTGGGTTTTTTTAAGTGGAGACAGTAATACTTAGCAACGTCCAAGGGGTTTAATTGCTTATAGAGGAATCCACCATGAAAAGCAGTATTGTCTACTAGGAAAAACAACAGTTAATTCTGTGCAAGCACGTGCATTTTACTTCTGTTGAAATATTTTAAATTTATTACTTTGGTTAAAAGCCTTTTTCCCAATAAAGGGTTCTTTTGTCACTGAGAACCTTGCACTTGACTTAAAGCTCAAGAGAGGACATGAGAAGAGGCTCTAAAGTTCTTGCTTGTTTTAAAATGTTATGTTAGATTTCATGTTAAACAAATATTTATTACATACTAACTTTTGTTCTTTCAAACGTAAATAAGTATACCTTTAAAAGTAATGTTGGTTTAGGAGGAAAATAAGTATTTTTTATGGTCTCCTGGTAAAGGTACTTTTTTTTACTTTTAGAGCATGAAGCAGAACAGCCTCAATTTTCAGATGTTCTTCAATCAAAACAAGATTCTGAATCAAAAGAAGGATCAGTGAGTACAGTTCAAGTAAAAAATCTGCACAGAGCTGGATTTTAAATATTTTAAACAACTAAATGGGAAAATTAGGTACCCACAGGGTAGACTCATTCATAAAATGAGAACAAAACTATTATTTGTCAAACAACCTCTTTGAACCAACAAATGTAATATTCCAAATAATTGCTTGTATTTAAAGCAACTTGGATAATGCTGTCCTAAAATTAGATGGCCAGCTGTGTTTGGGTTGTGCCTCTCACTGTCTTTTTGATGCTCTGCAGGCAGGGCTCAAGTGTGCAAGGATCCCCTGTGGGTGGTGTAAAGCAGAGCCAGTACTGGAACACAGAGGGGAGCAAGGACTTGGGGGAAAGCCAAGTTCACATATGGGATAGGTCACGCAGCTGTGGCCACTGGAATCAGTGTAATGAAACATGCTCAGAGGTGTGGCCACTGGAATCAGTGTAATTAAGCATGCTCAGAGGTGTGGCCACTGGAATCAGTGTAATTAGACATGCTCAGAGGTGTGCTCACTGGAATCAGTGTAATTAGACATGCTCAGAGGTGTGGCCACTGGAATCAGTGTAATTAGACATGCTCAGAGGTGTGGCCACTGGAATCAGTGTAATTAGACATGCTCAGAGGTGTGGCCACTGGAATCAGTGTAATTAGACATGCTCAGAGGTGTGCTCACTGGAATCAGTGTAATTAGACATGCTCAGAGGTGTGCTCACTGACATGAGTGTTACAAGTGTAGGGGCCCCATCCCAGCACCTGCTTTTCAGTAGCTCATCCATCCAACTGAATTTGGGAGGGAAACTGGTTGGATGAGAGAGTTTTCATAGCATTTTTCACAGCAAGCTGTAGTGTGGTGCATTCTCGGGGATAAAAGGATGCATCTGCCTTTCTGGAGCAGGTGTAGCTCAGGGGCTGTTAGGAGTATTCTGCTGGCTGACTGTAACAGCTTCTGCACTCGCAAAAACCTTCCATGAAATTGTGGGCTGCCTTTTTTCATGGTGTCAGTAATTGTTTGTGTTTGAGGGAACTTTGGATTTGGATTTGCATCTGCTCTGAATTTCTCTGTGCTTTATACCAAGCAATGTTTCTTTTCCTGAAAACTTGAATATCAGGAGTTCTGCACAATATGAAAGAGACATTTAAGCTTCTGAGTGGAAGATACTTATTCAGAAAATGCTACCAATTTCAATTTCCAAATAATTACTATTTCTTACAATGGATAAAATATTTTTTAAATTGTGATATCTCACCATATTCTATCTAAAGGAGTCATATACCCTCTGTTAGGTTTGGATGACTTTACTGTGCTGGAAACTGAAGAAGTTTTTAAGTGTAATTATATATTTTCAAGTATTCAGAAAATAAATACGTAATATCTGAATTAGAAATTGTAATTCCATAATTTTTAACTGACCTTATGATTTTTCCTGTTGAATTGGTTTGTATATTTTTGTCTAGTCTGTTGGGGTGTTTAGACAGGATACATTTATTTTGAACAGGTGCCTTTGGAAGCAGAAATGTTGCATCCATTACACATGGAACAACCTTTTTCTGCCCCTGCAGCCCAAAATCTGCTTTCCATATTCCAGGAAGCCCCCTCTGGAGAAACCCCTGATCCAAAAAAATGTAAGTAGGAGTACATTATCTTGAACTCTGCTGTGATTATTTTTCTTGCACATAGCAAGGGTTTGTAATTTTTAAAATTTAGAGTGTTAACAGCTGCAACACCTTTGCTTGTGTGGAATTTGCATGGTTAGGCTCCTGGTCTGAAAACAGCGAGCCAGCTTGGCCACTTGGTCAATGGAAGAAATCTCCAATTGTGCATTACAAACCAACAGCATTGACTAGCAAAGGTAGTTCTGTGCTCTTCTGAATAAGTGACTTTTTATTTAGCCATTTAAATCAGAAATGGCAGGCATCTCTTCCTCTAATTTAATAATGCAAAACTAGGATCAATAGGCTAAAGAGACAATTGAATTTGAAAACTCCTGTCAAAATAATGTCTTTACCCATCAGATTACAAATTAGAATGGAAACAGCTCTGAAGTTTGGTTCTTCCACTTTTATCAATTCCTATACTTTATAGTAAATTTACCAGGCAGCAACGTGTTTTTATAATGCATTTTAGCCCTTCATTTTGTCTTCCATTAATTCTTGCTCATTAGGAATTCCTGGTGCTAGTCAGAAACAGTGCTACCCTTAGCTTTTATATAAATGTGTCCTCCCAGTTATGAGCATTTTCTGGCAGTATATGACCCAATTAAAGGTATAAAGCTGAGAATAAATTCAGTGTTTCAGCTGTGTTGCCGGAAGAGAACACTCCTATGACTTAATCTTTACTGATCACACCAAAACCTGGATGTTTCCTGACTGGAGAGAGGTGCCAACCCAGACAGTCCTTTGATAGGGGAAAATTGGATATGTGGAGTCATGTTAAAATTTCTGAAGGATCTGGCAATTATGAACCAATTATGAAAAAGAAATCACAGCACCACTAAAATATAACCTTTGGTTTTTTCTCTGTCTGGAAATTCAGTTTTATGACTAACTCTGATCATGCAGATTGTAAAGGGCATGAGATACCAAAGTGGTCTAACTGCAGCAGCACTGAGTTCAGCACAGGCTAATTTCTTCCTGTCAGGGTAAATTAGTTCATAGAGCCTTTCACTTCTGTGACTAAACTGCTTCTGGTGTCTGAGCTTATTCACTTAAAAGTGAATCTGCCATCTCTGAGGCACACTGAGTTGGCAGCATTGGTGCACCTTTGGTTTGAAATTCACTCAAGTTTAGGTTGTGTTGGCTGAGGAGAAGTGAGGACAGATCAGTGGCTGTACCTGGACAGAAAGAACCTGCTTAGCCCAAGCTGTGATGGTATTGACAAAATGATACTGACTTGATAATATCTGATGTTTATCTTTTTGTGACATCAAAGTGCTTAGCTCTAAGTGAAGGCTGCCCTGTTTTGCTCAGGTTCTCCTCGAGAATTCTTGGAGTTTTATATATTCCCAGTGCTCTTACCCGGACTGGCTGCGCTCCTGCAGGAAGCAGAGAAGGAGAAGTGTTTTGAGGTTAGTTTGTAATTTTCATTTCAAATCACTGGCAGGAAGTTACAGCCTTTTATTTCACAGGCACTGTTTCTTTCAGTTTGGTCTTTTGCAAGAAAACCAACCACAATAATATGATATAACATCTCATGGGTTGTTTTGGATCTGGTTTTAAATGTGGTTTTCTCCAGTAATTCAGAACAGAGTACATTCTACATGAACTTGATCATTATGACAATCTCTAGCTCCCAACAAATCGTCCTTAAATTTCCATTTGTGTCTTGCCTAAATAGTGTTGTGTTTTAGAGGAACAGCTTCCTGTCAGATGAATACATTTCACTCATTTGAGGGTGATGTACAGGACTTCAATTTTACTTCATGACTCAGTTGTTTTTGCTGGTCTGGCATCCTAACAGAGACAAATTTTCTATTTTAGCTTGGTTTTTTTCTGTAAATTCCCTTTAATTGGAAGACAGGGTATCCAGCATGAATGGGCTTATAAAAATGTACATTTAAAAAATAATTGTTTGCTGTGTGTGTTTTTATAAATCTGTTTTCAGTGTATGTCTAGAGAGACATTCCTCATTGTCTATAGGGAATGCTTGAAGACCCCTAGAACTGGTGCAAAATGAAGCTCATTGTATCCCTGCAGCCTAGCAGGCCTCCAGCAGTACCTTAGGTACTGGGAGCTTGGGGGGATTCCCATAATTTCTGCTATTTTCTCCAACCATGGCAATTTCAATTTCAGTTCCAAACCTGTACATTTAATACCAGTTATTTCAAAATTTTCTCGGTCTTCACAAAATTCGTGTGTGTCTATAAACTGATTGATTTACAGGTGTGTATATGTATTTATAATCTGTGATGAGTACAGGTGAAATAGGAAAATGGTCCATTTACATGACATCTGTGTCTGTCATTCCTGCCATCACATCTACATTAGCTAGCCAAGAACAGGTTGGACATAGATATCCAGAAGCATGTATCCTTTACCAGGACAAAGGCATGTCCTACAGCTGGTTTAAAATACAGGGTTTGAGAGATGTTAGCTATTTCTAAAAGCAATAAAACTTAAATACAAAGATCTTTTTAAAATATTAAAATTCTTAGAAATATTTCCATTTCAAACTCAGACAAAGTAACCTTAGATTTGCTCTATTTTTAATCAGTGAAATTTTGCAGATCTTCAGTGGTGTATATATTAGAAAGTGTGTGTGCTGAAAATGGATTTTGTATGGGTCTGTGTGCTGCTTTATGGAAAACTACTAAAATAAATTATTTTTTAATGCATAGAAACTTCATAAAAATGAGTTCAGCTTATAGAAAACACACTTATGTGAAGAGATGCCCAGCTACTGGGGAACCAAGCTTAGGAAAGCAAGCTGATGTCAGGTGATTGTTTTCCACTGTGACCTCATTTCTTCCTCCTTTTGAACAATAACTAAGAAAACAATAGCTCTTTATGCCTGCCATATAATTGAATATTTGTGTTCTTTTCCGTTGCTGTCCAGGTGATTGTACTTGGACATTCTGTTTCCTTATCTGACATAAATACATGATTTCTAGTTACACTTGTGTTTGGTAAGATGGATTTGGAACTCTTTGCAATTTGTGTTAAAATGGTTAATGAAATTTTAGGATCAAAACCAGAGTCCTTAGAAACCCAGAGCAAAGTAGGAAGAGGGAGAAAGGGTCTTGTGATAAACACATTGGAAGATAGTGTCCACAAATAAGAGGGCAACAGAGATTCAAAAGATTGATGGAATTCTTGAGACAACAGGAGATGAACAAGATTAATTGTGATTAAGCTAACTGAAATCATGAAGGATGAGAAAAGAATACTGGGTTTGAATTCTGGCTAGGCATGAATCCTTACAGCCTGTAAAGGGCAGTTGTATAGAATAAACCAGTGGAAGATAAATGGAAGAAGCACTGGAAGGAAGGGAGGAATGCTCAAACTGACTGAAATCAATATTGAATGAGCCTGGGAGAAGAGAGAGGGAACGGTGAGAGAGAATGAAGAGTGGGATTTTGATGAGAAGGACTAAAGGGTTTCATGTTTTGAAGGGAAATTAAGATGAATGAGAAGAGAATGGAAAGTTAAATAGGAGAGTTTTTGAGCAATTGAAATTGTGTTAAGGGAGATCAGATCATGGGGCCAAGAGAGGAATTCAATAAGGAGACCAGAGAAGGTGCATCCATGTCTGGAGAGGAGGAATTGTTCAGTCACATGGGAAAGTGAGGAAAGGGAAATGGTTTTGCTGGAAGTAGGGAATTGTGTAGGAAAGATCTTTTCTGGAAGGTGATAAAGAAACATAACAATTTAGATATTTAATTTAAAATAGGCTCTCTTGCATTATGTGATGCATACAAAAAATCTGAAAAGCTAAAACCTAAAAAAACCACCAGCTGCTAGATATATGTGCAGACTTCAAATATGAGAACAGTCTGCAGAAGCTTCATTTTTAAATTAGACATGAAAGAAACCTATTAGGTTGCCCAGTGTATTCCCTCACTGTTTTTTTTTTCCCCACCATAAGTTCTCCTGTGTTTTATCCCATCTGCTGTCAAATGCCTACAGGGGAAAGACTATTTTCTTCAATCTTTTCTCTCATGAGAACTGACTAATGCGTTCATTTTTCAGCATTAAAACTGAACAATGTATAAATGTTTTTATTAGCGTAACTCTGACTTTTCTTTCTAGTTAGCTATCACAGGAGGAAGCTGCATCAGGCTCTGTAATGGAATATATTTAAAAGTATGATAGATCAGGGAAAGGGAATGGAAGAAGGGTTCCTAATGACTTTGCCATTTTCTGATCACCAGTATATTTTCATGGTTATTACCAAGCACATCATATTTAAACTGACAAATGGAAAATGAATTTGGAATATAAACAGTTTATAAACACATCTGCAGGTTAACAATGCACATTGTGCAGATATTTCCTGTTTTTATCCGGATTCATGCAGCATAGGTGGAACGTGTCAAAGGCAGGTCAATTCATGTAATTTTTTCCCTTTATAAATGTTGACTGCTGTGCAACTAATGATTTAATTCACTAGCAAAATAAACTGCTTCCTGGCAAAGAAAATAAGGTAAAAGAATATTCAGCTTGATTGAATTCCTCTCTGCTAAGTTCACTGCCTCTAACAAGGATAAAACAAGATGAATTGGATTCCTTTGGTGATAGCTGTTTTGACAACCCTGTTCTGATAATTTTTCCCATTGCAAAGGAAAAGCAATTTACTTAAAACAGATTAAATTACAACTGCTAGATTAAGTTGAATTTTGTTGTCAAAGTGTAGAATTTATTCTCTGAAACAATTCACTGAGTAATGGGACCCAGGTTCATACTGTGATTGAGAATAGCTGTGCAGTGGCAATCAGACTCTGCTGTTTGCTTACAGATTCTGTTCAAGTCAAGATTTGTCCATTTAACACCTAAAATGACTCATAGAAAGCGCTGCAGTGAAGGTATTGGTCTCTTAAAGTTTAGGTGTTTGGCTTCTTGGTACAGTATCTGGTGTTAGCATAAGTGTGAAAATTGTGTGAGGAGCTGTTTCTTCCCAGCCAAGCACTTGATGGAGCCCTACCTGAACCCTGAAGCTTTGGTTGTCACAAAACAGGTCAGAAAGGCACGTGTGGCTCAGGATTGATAATTGTTTTATGATGATCTCTTCTTCTGTTCTCCTGCTTCCTTTTTTTTTAAGCTCTCTTTTGGTTTTTTTTTTCCCTGTGGGAATCAGACTGTATTTCTACCAAGGGTAAGGTTCTCCTAGAAAAGTAAAAGCTTTCCTGGGTATTGTGTGGGACTGCCCTGCAGTCTAGCACTGAACTTCACACTTGTCATCCCCCAGCTACGTGGCTGCCCTGTGTTCTTCCCTGGGCAGTCAGCACCTCACACAATGTTCCTCTTCCACCTCCCCTGTGGCTGACCCCCAAATTCTGACATATACCATGAACTGAAAGAATTATGCTATGTAGAGCTTTTTTCCTGCCTCTCTGTTTGCATCTGAGGACAATGCATAGAATAAAGTAATTCTTCACGCATTAGATTTCCAATTACATGGGTTTTGTATTTTCCTTAGCAAGTGGTATTAGTATCTTAATTTCTTACATTTTAGTCAAGACTCCAGCCTCTTTTGTGACATTAAGCAGTTTCACAAAAGCATTTGACCAGTGTGAATTGTTTTGCTCAGAAGCAGTAATTACAGCTGAATCTCCTGTTTGACAGGGTAAGTGTTGGGCTGGGAGCTCAGTTTACCCTTAGCTCAGTGGCTGCTGTGGTGATAAAGCACTTGGTGCCTCTGGGCTTTTAGGGTTCACTCTGACTGTGTGCATCCATAACACATCTCATGTCAGAGGGCTTCTGAAGATACTGATCAAGCTCCTCTGTTACTCCAGCCAGAACTCCATGTTATATTCTCCATATTATGGTTACCGTGGTTTGTGATAAGCAGGATGAGCACCTGTACTCATTTATACGTTCAGTCTGTCAAGATGGAATGTGGAGGGGAAATCCTTGAAAAAAAAAAGGGTCCTAATCCCCTCTGGCTTTATCAAAATTCAGGCTTTGAATGGCTGGCTTGGTACTGGCTGCATGAGGCCCTAAGGATAACCTGCTGCAAAACAATTTGCAAAATTCTCTTTTTTGGTTAAGATTGAGAACTGGGAGCAAAAGGCACAAACGTTCTGCTGTGAAGCTCCAGGTTTTGAACTTTTTACCTGGTTCTCTGTAATGTCCATGGTGTCTGTGGCTGTGGACAGACATAAACCTTCCTTTGGTTTTGCCTTCCTTTCTGGACCACCCAGCAGATGGTTTGGTCTGAGCAGGCATACAATACTCTGCTTGTGTGCATTCACATCTTCAGTCTGGTTCCATGCAGGAGGAAACAATATCCAATCAATGTTCCTTCTGTGTCTTGGAAGAAATGAAGTATTTTGAGTATGATAATAGAACTTTAAACAAAATGGCAAGGAGTTTACAACATATTTTCATGTATGAATGAGATCTGTTAATTTCTTCACAATGAAATTGCCACTTAAAAAGAGCACCCTTCAGGGGTATTTGTTCTAGATATACTGCAGCAAATACCAAGATAATTTATGTAGAATTTTCTCACTCATAGTTTGTCTTGAAATCATTCCACAACATTTCTAAAATTTTGGCTGAGCCACTGACTGTTGGCAGTAGCAATAATAAAAGAGTAATGTACTGTATATTTTATTTAATAAAAGCAGTCAATTTAGCTTAAACATATGACCAATCCAAAGATAATAAATAATTTGAAACTATCTTCTATCTTTAGGAAAAAAGAAACAAATTTATTGCCTCTGATTTCCTAACGGAGTGGTTATACAAGTAAGTGAATAATGTTTTTTGCTACTAAGTATGTTCATTGGTTCAAAGGCACTAATTTGCAAATGGAATAGCTGAAATTTAAATTAATATGAGTTGTTTTCCTTTTTCTTTAGCAAGAACCCAAAGAAGAAAGATGAGTCATTCACGGAATTGTTTTCCATTCCTTTTGTTAAGGACTGGCTAAAGGACCAGTAAGTTCTTGCAGTACTCAGAGTAACCTTTTCTCCTTTCATTCTTTTGCCCCTGCTATCCTACAAATGTAATAGAGCTTCAGTGTGTTGACACTGTGCCCTCAAAATGCCCTTTACTGTGTGCAACAAAGAGCTGTGTGATACTTTCTAACTTGCTAGTGTATTACTTACAAGGTATTTTATACTAAAATTGGTCACAGAGAAATTAATTTAGAATTACTTAACGTGTTAATTGTAGAGTGCAGGACATTTGAATAGTCTGGTAGTATTATGAACATCTTTGTACTCAGGAGGAGAGCAGTGTTTTCAGTGCTGCTTCCTACTATGGAAATCTTTGAGGGTATGGTCAAGAAATTCTTCTCTAACTGTAAGCAGCTGTTTTTGAAATACCTGTCACAATCCTTGGTGTCAGGATGCATTTCTGCAGGCATCTATGACTCTGAGAAGTGAACACTTGTTTTGGCAGCCTCAGTCATATATTCCTTGTTATTTTTGTAGAACCAAGCAGCACAATAGTTTTGAAAGAAATGTTACTGTCCTTGAGACTGCATTTAGTTTAAAATATAGCTGCTGTGTGAGAAGAGCAAAGGAGTGGTCCACAGTGAGGGAATAAGAAACTAACAGAGGTCAGATTTTAAAGAAAATTTTCCATTTGAGAACTTAATTGGAATCTAGATTGGTAATTGGTGAAAACAGAGGTTAATATCTTTGTACATACATTTACTTTATTACACAATGTAAGTGGAAATTGAGCTTTTTTGAATTCTTGACATGTGACACTTGGAACCTTGAGACACCAATGGAGCAAGAGGAAAGCTCCTTGGCTGTCACAGGTCTTTGTGGATAAGCTGACAATCGTGTTCAGGGTTAACTTTGACTCTCTGAGAGGTAGCCATGTGGTCAGAGTTGTGTAGAAAGTTTCTGCTTTGGAGACCCCTTTGGAAAATGACCCCATTTTACATCTCAGCTCTGATCCCTTCAGCCACCCTGCTGTCCTGCCACTGCTGTTCAGACCTGCCTCTGGTGGGATACGTCTGTTTCATTGTCAAACACAGCTCTTGCCAACAAGATTCCCGTTTAAGGCTGTGATTTTGTGCTTTGGAAAGTGCTCGTTAACTGCAGCCTGATTGTTGTACCCATTTCTCCAGCACACAGAAGAGCCCTTGGTCAGTAAGGCAGTTTTGATTCCATGGCTTTGTGAGGATGGATGTTTGTACCAAAGACAAAATCTCTAAGACCACAGTTTTACAAACATTTCTCTTGGAGGTAAAGCTGGATAAAATGTTCCCTGCTCTCTCCTGTTCTTCACCCCAACCTGCTTGAAGGCACCCTAGTATCACCTTGCCTTTTTGGTCAGGGCCCTGCTCTGAGTTAGGAATCTCTGTGCCAAAATGTGTGAGGAGGGTTTGTACAGCTATTTAAAACACAGATGATTTCTCCAGTCTGCTTCACCTTGGAGAGTGGCAAACCTGTGTATTGGCACAAAGAAAGGATTAAAATGAAGGGCTCAGGGCAAGGTGAATTAGAACAAATGAGCTGCTAAGATAGAGAGGTGGTGGCAAGAACTGCTTAAGTCAGCTTTGCCAACAAGAGAAATACACTGTGGAATCACAGCCTGAATGACTCATAGCTTCTGTTAGTAGTGGTGCTCCTAAATAATGTAGTGACAGCTCCACAAGGACACTGGAGTGTCAGAGTCCTACTGAAGTTGATACACTTCACCTTAAATCCTCTAAACAAGTAGGCCCTTAAAATAATTATTATTAAAATTATTATTAAATAACTACTTTTAGTGAACTTATCCTAAAATTACAGATTTAACAAATGCTGTGTATGAAGCAAACATTATTGGAGCAAAGCGAAAGACTGCAATATTAAATAAGAATAAAAATAAGAGAATTTATGATTATTTCCTTCTGGATAGGTCATAAATAGTTTATTATTATATCCTTCCAGATATCACACTTAAAATGTAATTGATTCTATGCTTTTTATTGTCATTTCCACTTTTATTTTTAAAGGAGTTTTCACTTTTTTAACAGGATTAAGAATATATGAGACTAATAATATAATAATAATATGCTAAAAATTGCTGGTTAAATTTTGATGGGAAACATCCCAACTGTTTAGATGGGTTTATCAGTGCCAAGCAGTCTTAATGCTTAAAAAAACCCCAACAAAAACCACCAAAACAAAAACACCACAGAGGAATATTGTTTTTCTTCTATCAGAGATCCAGTTTTTTTAATATATTCCATACTTGAGTATGACTTTTTTGGCTCGCCTCCAGTGCCTCCAGTTTCCTCTTTGAAGCTCAATTTTTTTTTAAGAATAGTCAAAGCCACAGTCTTATGAGCTTCACTCTCTGTACAATGTGTTTCTAAATGAGATCTTGCAGCCTACTTTTCCCTTACAAGGAGACCTAAATGCTGCATCAGTTTTTCAGAATTTTACATGCAAACCTTGTACCTTCAAAACCTGGTTATTGTAGGTGAAGGAGCCTGTAAAATTTGAATTTGTTTCCAGCTTTAGTGTACTAATTGCTGTGGCATCTTAGTATAGGTACCTTGTCTTCCACTGAGTTCTGTACGTTACCAGTAGCGCTGACAAAATACTACATCCCTTGGGAATCTTCAATTCCCAAAGCAGATTTCAAAAGCAGTAGAAGGAGCAGCCTCAATGCTGACTTGTAATCCCCATTTCACATCCCAGACATTTCTGTTGCCTTGAAGGACAGCTGTACCTTTGAGAGGGCAGGAAAGTGGAATTTGAGCACAAAACCAGCCCACGTGTGTTGGGCACTTGCTGAGATACAAAACTGCTGTACCTGTTCCTCCCTTTGAGACTGCTGATAGAACCAAGTAAAGGAAATAGAACCAGAGCTGGGAATGTTTTGTAATGCTATAAATGTGCTAATGAGCACCACAGTTGCCTTTTGTCAGCGTTTTCCAGTGGTGTTTCTGGTTGAACAGCACTGAAGCTCACTTGCAGGTAACCAAGCTCTGTGGGCTGAATCAGGGCCAGGGGAAGTCAGCGAGCTCTGATTATGCTCTGATCCCTCTGAAATGTTACTTTTCTGGCATAGATACTCTGAGTAACATGGCAGTATCATTTCCCAACCTTCCTGAATGTATTAATGAAAGAAATATGAAGAAACCAATAAAAAAACTGTTCCCCTGCTCTGAAAAACAGTGATATCATAAAAGTCTGTCATGTGAATATAATAATATGATAGCATTGTTCAACATAACCCTCAACCCTTACATCCAGTGAGAGAGAGTGGTATGTACATCTACATTAGGAACAAGTGTAAGTATTTTCCTGGCTTTTGAAGTTGAGATAAAAAATAATCCACTCGATTTTTTTTTAGTCTGAATTTTCTTCTTTTTTATCAGAGATATTTACTTGCTACTCAGTTCAGAAGGACACAATTCCTGGTTTAATCTATCTGTGTGTACCAAAACAAGTGTGCAGACACAGAGAAAATAAATTTATCATGGCTTAACTGAAGTGGGCAGCTAAGATATAAATTATTACTAAATTTGGAGTAGTGGCTTTTTGCCAAATATCTGTATACTCATATATAGTACTATAGGATACATTGATTATTTTTTACTCCCTCCCCCAAATATTTTAATTGGGTGAAGTCTGCTGGTCTCAGCTGCCTTTACAGTTGACTTCATTGTCAGTTCTCAGATGGCCAATAGGGGTAATTTTACACGGGTGACTGATTTTTTTTCTTCCCATAATATGCCCAGTTTCTACAGGCTGTGCTTTCTGCACACATATTCTGCCATATTTCATTGGTTTGTGTCTAACCCAGCCATGTTTGGAGTATGCATGATTTGCCATATATTTTCTTCTTTAATTTTCTTTAATAATTTGAGCTTCAAATAAACGTTGTTACATTTTATTGTAACAACAGAAAAGTCCAATGAATGTGTCTCTATGGATGTTATTCTGTGTGTTTCCCACAGAAAAAAATTGGCAAAAAATTGTCATTCAAGTAACGTGGCAGAATTCAAATTAATAAAGGAGAAATTTTTTACTTAAAAACAGTGTGTTGAAAAACTGCAGAAATTTTCTGTGTAAAATATTTGTATTTTGTAATGGTGCTTTCTGGGCTTGAAGGTTTTATGGCTGTAATATCTGATGCATTAAAAAATGCTTTAATTTATGTAACAGTTGTCAAAATGGCAGTGAGAAAACTGAGAACTTATTAGTGCTTTGTGACATCTTCCTAAGGTTGCTGTTGGAGCACTACAGGCAGTTTTTAGTGTTTTCAGCATACAAAGTCTGACCTAAAGTACACAAACATAGATGGAAATTTTCTTGTTGACATGAGTGGCCTTTGGAATAGGTCCATGTTTGGTTTCCTTCAGTCCAGGCCCACAAACACTCTCTCAGACTACATAAATATTGGTCCTACGAGAGAGAAAGCTGAGGCAATGCTTTGTGGCTTCCAAAACATGTAGCAAGTAGGCAAGCACAGGAGAACTGAGTTGTGGCATTGAAATGGGCATGTCCCCCCAAGGAGAGAGCATCCTGAGGCAAGAAATCCACTCTAATTTTCAGACAGAACTGAAGACAAAAGATTCTTGCTCTGCTATTTTTTGGCATGTTCTCACTACAGAGACTTCTTACCCCTAATTCCTCTGACATTCTTGTTACACATCACCTGTTCTGCCTCAGTCTCCTGTTGGTTACATGACTCTGCTCCCCACATAACAACTTTCTCATGTTAGTTCCACGCTGTCTTTTTCTTTGTGTCGTGTCTTCTCTTCATTATAAATAGATAAGCAAGTATATAAAGAGTTAGGATGTGTTTAACAGTTGAATGCATATTATCACTATGGCCCCTTTGGTAACACTCTCAAATGTATTTGTAATATTTTTACATTCAATTTGATATTGACAGTATCAGGGAGCTTTTATTTGGACAAGGTGATAGAGTGGAAGAGTTCAGACTTCTCCTAACCAGCAGGATTCACACTTTAAGATGTCTACCTGGTTGCAGTTCCTCTTCTAAGAGGTTTAAATTTGGTTATTCCCACGTTTACAATCCTTCAAAAACGTACTCTCCGTATAATGAATGCACTCAAATGTTTTCTTGTAAGGATTTTTTTTTTTTCTTCAGGTGCTAATAATCTTATTCTAGTGCATTTAGATTGTTGCAAAAGAAAACCAGTGATTCAGAATTTATTTCTGATTGTGGAATGGTTGTATTAATACTGAAAAAGGTTACAAAGAAAGGTCTCAGTTCACACTCTGTTTGACCTGTTAAAATGTTCCAGAGTATTTTTGTCAAGTGTTTGTGGGAATATTTCTCTGGAAACCCGAGAAGCTCATACAGTGCCTGTGTAATATTTGATCAATATATCTAATTGATTTTAAATACCAGGTCAGATGAATCAGTACTTTAGTGTCTGATTGCTTATGAATCACCTTTTTCCTGCTTTTTGGGTAAATGACCTTAGTAGTATTTATAAGCAGAGATTTTTGAGACATTTATTTTGGATCAAAACAATACTTTTCCATTATGCACACTTTTGGAGATCTGGATAGGCATGTAAGAAGAAAGACCTGATGAAGGTAGATGTTGCTGCAGTGTTTCTAGATTCTATGATTAGGAATAAGAAATAATGAAAACATGAAAGAGAACTACTTTGACAAATTTCCAGAAGAATTTTTTTTGGTTATTCAGAGCAGCATGTGATTTTTTTGAGTACTTCCCAAGCCAAAGACTTTCTCAGAATCCTTTTTGTAAGAGTTATGCAGATCACTATGGTCATTTACTTGTATGTCTTACATTTATCCCTGTTCTTTGGTCTGTTCTTTTAGATGATGAATTTTTCAGTGACTCTGTCACTGCCTGTGTTCGTACATGATCTAAATATTCAAGAACAATAACCATCACAGTCCCACTAAAGGTGAAGTGAATGTGGCTGTTGTACTGAAACTTAGGAGGCCTCATCCTTTTCGTTAGGGTTGCTTCAGTATTTCTGGAGAAGAGCTTTCTAAAAGCAGAGAGAACCCAGACCATCCTGTGACTGCACCTGGGTATTCCACTCTCACCTGCACTCCCTGAGCCCCAGGCACTGCTGCTCTCTGCAGGCACCTGGCTCTGAGGCTGCTGCTTAAATGTGAGGGCTGTCAGTGTTAGGAAACAGACTGGAACAGGGAGAGCCTTTACAAAATCCTGGATTACATATACTGCAAATTTCCTTGATTAAATTTTTCCTTAGATTTCCTTTCCAAGGAAGGAATCAGGCCTATTTGTAGGACAGATTGGGAACGTAAAGGCAATCAGAGTTTCTGGGCATTACTGTGTGGAAGTACTGCCTGAATTCAGTGACTATGAACACAGTTTGTCTGTTTTGGAGACAAGATAATGGAGGGACTCTTTTCCTACCTTCTTCAGAATTCATTGAGAACTCCATCTTCTGTCCATGAGCAAATCACATACATTTCTTCAATAAGAACCTTCTTCAATGCCTCCTACGTTAATTTAATGCAAGTCTGTTTTGTATCTCCTGGGTGCCAAGTTCCACTTGCATCATGTCATATAAGTAGTGAATATCTCACAGAACCAGGATCTGTACAAGTTTGCTCAGACAGCAAGAAACGTGTTTCTGGAATTTAACCTTCCTCTGGTCACTGTCTGTTTTATGCAGATTTGGTAAAATGAAATACTTAAGAAAAAATCGTTTTACTGATGTCTTTTACAGGTGCAACTTATATTAAACAATATATGTATATCAAAATAGATATCACTGTTTCACGTGTGGGCTTTTAAGATCATGCATAATCAAGGACTAAATAAGCAGAATGTGGTTAGTGCACGTTGTACTGTCAGCTTTCATCTTGGAGGCATACAGCTGTCTCTGCCACAAATGACAGACTCCTCTTGCCCTCGTTCACTGCTGAGGGGTGATTGCCTCTGCTCACATTCTATTTTTATTTGACCTGCAGCCAACTGTGTATATTCTCCATTTATTCCCTCAGACCAAACTGGACCTGGCACGACTTCTGGTCTTCAAAGCTGTGCCATTGAAAGGATTGATATGTGCCAGTGACTGGCACACTGAAAATTAAAGCCTGTTCTTGCTTGATTTTTTTATATTGATTTCTCAGTTTTAGTGTTGGATTATAAGCTAGACATTTTTATAATTTGAAAACGAAAGCAAAGAAATGCTAGAGTTGACCTTGCAGGCTAGGAGAAATCTCAAGCTGTTCTTTGGAGATGTACTTAGAGAAAGTTCAGTGTCTTTGATATAACCGCTGTAAAATATGTAGGTCTTCCTGTGATTTTCCCTAAATTTTGGTTTTCAAAAAGATCTAAAATAGAACAGAGGATGAAAGCCTACCAGGGAAACCAGCACAGTCCAACTTCAGATTTTTATGTCTGATTATAAGAAGCTGTTAGCTCAGGCAGCCTTGCTTGTCCAGCGCTTATGATTTCCCCTGAGCAGGAGAAATGCTAATTAACGTTCACAGCGCTAAGACTCTTCAGCTCAATGGAGAGACTGCTTTTTATTTTTGCCTTATTTCGACTTTTCCAAACAGACCAAGGTTTAACTTCACATGATAATAAATGTAGGCCAAAACCCAGCTGACATGATGATGAGACCAATTTAGCTGAGTACACAGACTAAAATGGTGTAGTCAGTGCAGCATTAGATAAGAGGTAAGGTTGTGCTCTAAGTTGAAATGCTCCTGCAGTGGAGACAAGCCCTAAGAGAAAGATGTCAGAGAGCATAGGAAGCTTACTAGGGCAGAGACTAATATGAATGAAATTAAGTGAAAGGAAAATGTAAGCTGTCAAGCCTCCTAGCTTGGGCTGTAATATGCCCTAAATAAATTTCCAAAAGATATTGCAGCATTTTAGCCAGAAAATATAAGACTGCATAAATAAATAGTTATTGATTTGCAGTGTATGTGTCTGTACAGTATAAATACCATCGATCATGTTCCTGCATGGGCTGCATGTGTCTGCAGGTGGATGCTGCTTCCAAATTCATAATGTTGTGTTCTTCCAAGTCAAGGCTGGGTTCAGTCTGTTCCCCATGCAGGGAGAGTGGCTCTTGGCAGCCATTCTAATGCTGTGCCAAGGCTTCTCTTCATAACTGGTATTTTCATGAGTTGCAGTGTTACTGCCCTATAGTTCATTAGCTTTAAATTACATTTCTTATTAAAGACAGTATAGAAACTAATTTTGTTTTTTCCTTTCCAATGGATGATTTTTGATCATTGTGTCTGAGAAATAAATCAGTGTCCATAGAAAATGGCTTTTGGGAAGCAAGATTTGATAGTAATTTGAGATTTTATTAGTGATGGCTGAATTTAATTACTAGCTTGTTCCCATTAAAATTGGTAGCAACAGAATCACCAAACATGCCTTCAAACTACCAAATATTTTGGCTGAAAATGGTTGAGTTCACAAATGTATTACATTTTTTAATTAGCAAAAGAAAGTGTATATACTATCAAAAGTAAAATTTCAGCATTTTAAGAACTTCTTTAGACATGTCTAAGTATGGATTCATGCTATGCAGATATGCTAATCATTATTTTTCAGCACATCTTAATTTACAGTGACATCACAACGTAAATGAACGTTCTAAGGTATGTTTATATTCTGTGTATTTCATGGCATAAACATTTACAACATAAGTCTGTTCATTGTTGCACACACACTAAAACCTTTGCTTTGCCAATGGCAGACTGCTTCCCTTGCCCACCTCCCACTGCCACCTCAAACCTTACCAGAACAGGGGGAATTTGAAATATGTGTAGAAGAATAAGAAAGATGACTGTGCATGATGTGCCATTTGTATATTATTGTTTTAAAAAGAAATTATTGTAGTGTATATAACAATATATTTGTAATGGAGATATTCTTTGTGCGTTTTATTTCCTGAGCAATAAGAAATTGTGTCTTTCAGGCTCCTGAACAACATTTCTCTTTTTGATAAAATATATTGTTAGGGAAGAAAAGGTTTTACATTTACAGGCTGTCTGTTTAAAAAAAATATTTTTTTTAAGTCCTAGACCACCAATTCCTCTATCTCTGATTATATCAGAAGAAGAAGCAAGCATACTAATTCAATCCTTCTGGAGAGGTTATCGGGTAAGAGTAATCTATAATTATTTTGCTTGATGTTGAAAACTGTAGGACTGTGAAGGCCCCAGGGAAAATCCTTACATAAATTTTAAGTAGGGGATACTATAAATAGCTGCTGAGACCCCTATGGTTCATTGGCTTTGGATGTTGCTCTGCCTTATGCCTAGTGACTACAATTTTTTCACAGGCATTTATGCTGATGTAATCTCACTGTTTTCCTCAACAACAAAAAATCCACAGAAATTCGATTTTCCAAAGTACAGTTAGCCCTGAACAATTTTCTTTCTTTAATTGAAAGTTTCTCTGGGTGGTTCTAAAGGATGAGTGTTACTTTGCTTCATGCAGGGATATGTGGGTGAGTGTGGAGGTGCACAAGGAGGA
Organism: Corvus cornix cornix; assembly: GCF_000738735.6. NCBI lineage: Eukaryota > Metazoa > Chordata > Aves > Passeriformes > Corvidae > Corvus > Corvus cornix. Next base: position 1,376,581 of record NC_046344.1, read on the forward strand.
TTGCTGAGGTCTGTTGAGAAATAAAAGCCTACAGAAAGAAGGGACAGGGAGCTGAGAGCAAGAATGAGACAGGAGATTTATGAGAGGCATGGAGGCTGTTATCCAAGGAACAGGGAAACAAAATGGCAAGCAGATGTTGTAAGGTGTACTGGTAATACAGCACTAGTGCCATTCCCAGGTTAAAGCAAGGTGCATAAAATAAATACAAAGAAAATTGTCCAATACTATTATTTTGGAGGCTAACAGCCATGCTAACCCTATGATGCTAAATAAATTGTTTTGAAAATCCTGAACAAATTCTGTCAATTTTTTTTTTAAAGCTCCAATACCTTCACACCTCAGGAAGAAATGGATTTGAAATTCAGGTGACTTTGGTGAAGAAGAAATGTCTTTGACTTCCTTTATCAAAACTTGAGCTTCTAAATAGCCTCTGGATATAGCAACAATTTTGTTGTGACGGACAGTGAGACATCTCTGGGTGTCAGGTGTTCTTTAAATAACAATCAGTATAAAACACTCTCTCTTAAGTTCTCTACTATTTTTAACAAGCATGAATATATAAGTGGCTCCTATAATGTGCTGTGCAGCCAAAGATGATGAAATACCTTGAAATGTTCTTCTTGACTGATGGATTTTTGTGACTCTTTCTGCTTGTTTGTCTTCCTTTCTTTTCCTTTCTTTAAACAGTGACAGCATTGAAACTAACATTAATTAGCACTGACAGTATCCTGCAGGCATCCTTACATTACCCAATAACAGTTATGTTTGCTGAACACTGCAAGGTTGCTCAGATATCTTCTGCTTCTCTGAAAGCTTGTGAAGGGCACAATCCTTCCTGGTATAGATGAACTTCAGAATTCTCACACTGGTATTTATCATTCTAAACCAATTCCCAGAAATGAGAGAAACTCTAGCTATAAAAGGTAGGAGACATAAAAAATAATTCAGGCTATAAAATTAGCTATTAATGTTTTACCTTATTTGAGGTGAAAGAACATGGGGTTTTAAAAATTAAAAATTGCAAGCAGAATATAAAATAAAAATCGTTAGTAACAAATTACTACATAGGGCAATGTGTTATCCTTGGGCTTGCAGATTAAGAGAACACTAAGCTTAAATGGGATTTCATCACTTTAATGATAAGTATGTCATGAAAAATAACCAAAGAATTCAGACTATTTGCTTTTAAAATAAATGGCTCAGTCAGCTAACACTGATTTAATGTTAATAACCAATAGTAACTGAACATTTACAAATAATGCCTTTTTGCATTCGAAGGATATTATGGTGTCAAAATTTTCAACCCTTTTCTGAATTTTTTCATTAAACCTTGTTTTATAATTCAGATTTAGGACTTTTAAATACTGCTTTTGAAATAAAAATTTACACAGTGTGATAATCCTGGATAATTAAACATGAGCACACAGATATGTGATACTGTGATGGAGAGACAGGGTAATTCATCATTTGTCTTCTGAGACACACCTTCTATGGACTCAGACCATTTCTTGAGGTCTTTTTTTGACCATATTGATTTAGGCAGTAGAGTTTATCTAGTTACATAACTGACTGAGCATCATGTCTTCCCTTGATACTTCACTTGTTTCTGCTACCTCCAGCTGTCTGAGCATGCCAGTATCAAAAACACATGGCAAGAAATGCAAAAATGGATCAGGCAGTAAAGGCTTTTCTATGTAAAGGGGGAAAAAAAAGCTATTGGTGCAGAATATTGAGAACTCTGATAATGAAGCATGATCGAAACAGTACATTTATCCTTATCTGCAGCACATTTCAGAAAAACACTTGCTTAATTGTTGTAGTAATAATTAATGGCTGCCATCAACCAAGTCCTTGCTGTGATCTTTCATACAAAGACACTGATGGGCACTCTGACAATTATTTTGGGTTTAATCAAGAACTGAATTCCAGAACAAATAGCAGTGGAGAATACAGCTGCTGAGTTCTCTGAGGAGATCACAGAAAGGAAGACATCATCTTGAGAGGGCTCTTTGAGGGCCAGGAGGAGCACCCAAGTAAGAGTTGAGACAGCTCTGTCATCAGAATTTTTCCTTTTCACTTCCCACCATCCTTTTTACTGAGGTTCCATTCATCTCTCACAGGCCAAGGCAGTGTTCAGATAGGTGTCAATTTTCCAACAAAAGATGATAAATTCCTTCACCCCTCTCCTGCAGAATCCTTGGTTAGTGCCACTTTTTTAATGGGGTCTTTTTAATCTTTAAAATTTGCATAACTATTCTAGACTAACTGTAAGTTTTCATTGATAGAATTTCCTCTGATGTTTCTGGGTGAACCTTTAGTGTTACCCTTATCTGTTGTGCAACATGTTCTCACCTAGCACTGAAAGCATGTTTTTTTTTTCTTTACTAAATCCTGTAATATCCTAGAGTTGAAATTGGACAGCATTATGTAAATATTCAGTGCTATTCTATACATGTCCTTTGAACAAAAGTTAAAGACAAAAATGCTTCAGTTTTGCTTTGTATCTTGCAATGTGTAGTTGTGCTTTTGCTGTCACAGTTTTTATTGCTTTCCAGCAAGTTGTGGCTACCAGCAAAGGCTGAAACCCAGACGGTCACACAAATATTCACTGTTATTTACAGCAAGTGTAGAGTCAAGGGACTTGGGCAGGAGTGAAATCTCCCTTCAAAGCTGAGACCCCTCCAGGGAGGGCTTCAGGCATTGCTGGTCTGCAGGAGAGACACAGAAGTTGTTTGGACAAGATCCTTGACTCCCCCTTTATTTGCCTGGAGATTTTGCTGCTGATTCATGGCTTTTTGATCACGGTAGCTTTGCACTCCAGTTTCAAAGCAGGAGAACTTTCTAAGGAATTACCTCTGTGCTAATCTGTATTATAGCTATGCTAAACTATAATCTATTGAGCGTATTTGGAAGATTTTGATGAATTTTGTTACATTCCTGTCACCTGTTTTACTGCAGGTGGCATGTCTCTGTTCGTTTTTCCTTTTTTTGGTCACTTTTCTAAAAAGACACTTTGTTCTGGGAGCTCATTTTACTGCTTGGATTTAATGCTGACTTTGGACTATTTGAGTCTATCTGCCTCTGCCTTTATCTCAGAACTCTGTATTTCACTCTATTTCACTGCACTGTCACTGGTTTATTTGCTTAGGGAGACTAAACAGAATTGACTATACTTGCCTTTAAGAATTATTGTCTTCATTTTCCATACACAGAGATCACTTGGCCCTGTCATGGGCCCAATCCAGGTGTTACACAGCTGAAGTTGGAAATGGACACATCATGTTTTCAGAAATTTTATATTTAGGTACAGAGGTAGTAATTTCTCTATCTCCCTGCCTCTTCACTTCTGTCATTTGTATGCTTGTGTCCCAAAAGCATTCCCTTAACCCTTTCCTGTGCAGACAAACTGACTCCATGTAATAGGGAATTATTTGGTTTATAAAAGCAGACATGGCAGCATAAAAGAAAAAAAAGTCTCTTGCAAGCCTAAAAAAATTATCCTGTGTTTTGATTATATTCTATTTTTTCAAATAGTATTTGATGGATTTAATAAAAAATTATCTTATTTTTTTGTATAGCTGCAGATATCACTAGTATCTGTAACTTCTTTAATTTTTAAAATTTCATAGCAACCTTGTAAGAAATCCTTATAACTTTTACAGAAGATATTACAGAACTCTATCAGTATAATGGGGAATTATTGGAGGTTTAAGAGGTATCTGATCTCAAGTCACTGAGTAAAAGTCTTGGCTGTTTTTATTGATCGAGTAACCTTGTATTGTATTTCTGCTCTGCCAGTGCCTGAAACAGAGCAAGTTATCATCTCCTAAGTGGATTGAAAAGTGCTATGGGAGTTCAGCTACTGTTTGCTGCATTCTTAGCTGCACCACAGAGGAGAAATTCTGGGTGGAAAGAATACTTTTGATAAATAATTTATACTGTTTTCTTTAAGGTTTGGGTTTTTTTACAACTAGTGGAAAACTAAGTCGTGCTCTTTTGCTCTGTATGTATCTTAGCAAAGTGGGAGAAAAGCAGAGTGTAATGGAGAAGAGCATGTAATAGAGTTCAAATCACAGAGCAAACTCTCACCATATCCTGTAAGAATACAATAAATACAGTTTTATTGAGAAATTTTGTAGAGAACTAAGTAGTTATCTTCCTGCAAGCAACTACACCAGTACAAAAACAATACTAGAAAAATTCAACTTACATCTAAGTGAAATCAAGGCCTTTGACTATTGTAATTTTTTGTGGAAGCAGAATTATGCCTTTCATGGGGTGATTGACTGGCAAAGAATAGATACCATGTAAGGCAGTCCAATTACTTTAAATAACAGATTAATGGCTCTCCTGTTTGTGAAGATTGTGTGGGTGGGATTGCCAGTCAGCCTATTTGCAGCTGGTGGCAGGTGTGAATCAGGTTGATGGAATAAATTTTCTTCTGTATGACCCTTCATGGTCCTCGTCTGCTCTATTATTTTGGTCAGTGGGTTGGTTTTATAGTGTTGTGCTTTTCTAAAGGCACTAATACCCTTCAGCATAAGGCTTTAAATTTTAATTAACTCAAAGAATTAGCATCTCACTGCAATCTCATTCTCAGGAGTCCTTGGTAATCAAAGTGATCCCCTAATAGACCTATTTATGTTTTCAATTGGATTTGTCAATTATGTGGATTTTATTTCTGTGTAAGCTGAAAACTGTAAACCTCTGGGATTGTGCTTTTACCTCAGGCCCAGCAAAAAGGATGGCTGTCACATGTTTGCCCAGCCACAGCCTTGTGAAAAAAATTGTACCCTCAACCTGGGTAACACAAAGGTATATGATTTTAGTTTTCTTTTCTGCTTCCCCTGTCACAGGTGCGTTGTGATAGTGAAATACAAGAGCTACGTCAGTGGCAAAAGAAGTTGAGAGAGGAGAGACACATTAATAAGATAGTGAAAGAATTCTGGACTAAGCAGGAAGCCAAAGGTAAGTGAATTAAATTGTGGGGTGTTTTGGTTGGTTGGGGTTTTTTTGTTTGTTTATTTGTTTTTGCACTGTGTTGAATTTTTACTTTGAGTTGTGTTAAAAAATAGGCCACACAGTAGGACACCAATCCCGAGAGAGAAGGTAATGTCTGGTGGAAATGCTTGGCTGTGTCTTTACAGTCACTACTTATTCCACTTTAGTTGCCTGTGCAGCTGAAAGCAGCAGTGAAAAATGCAATATAGGGCCAAAATTCAATAATTTCAGAAGACTATTACAATTTACTGGCAGAGTATTTCCTAGGGCAGGATTAGACATCTACCAGCTACTCATCATGTAAATGCTGATTTTTACCAGATGGGTTGTAGTACAGTTCTTCTGAACTCAGGGATTTCTATCTGGTAAATATTCTATTGGCATTTTCCTGTAGTTATTTACAGCAGAACTTGGCCTGTATAGTTCTAAAAAAAAAAAAAGAAAACAAACCCAAACAACCTAAAAAATTGCCAAGGGAAATAAGGCCAGATTGCTTCAAGAACTAGCACTGTAATATGTTATTTTTTTGCCCTGTTTGTGGAGAAGGCTTTACTGACAGGGCCAGGTTACCATTCACTTAGGCACAGAGGTTTAATTGTGATTATTTGCCCAGCCTCTTCGTCTGCTAATGCAGGATTCACTAGCTCCTCAACCAGTCTGCATTTTAGCAGCCTCTGTGGGCTGGCTCAGCCCTGATGCACAGGGGAAGTGCCCTCCACAGCCAGGGCAGGAGCTGAGAAGGTGTGAGGCTGTTCAGGGGTGGAGGAGGGCAGGTGGTGCTGTGGCAGTGAGCACTGTGTGCCCTGCACTCCGAGGGCACTGGTGTGTTCTCACATGGCCAATCTTTGCCCTGAACTAGGCAAAATTATCACTAGGGGAGTGATAATTTTAGTGATAGGAGTTTGTTGCAAGGGCTCTATGTAGATTCTCCCAACATTTATTTATATTTATGTTGCAGGTTTAATCTATGAAAGATCAGGTTTTATTTACCAATCCATGAAATTGCTTAAGGGATATTTTATAGCTGAAAATAATGAATTCTGAGGAACAAAATCATACATCACAAGAGGGGAAAACTGTGTTTATGTGTGTGTATTTATATGGGGTGTTCATATGCAGTAAGGGAAGTAGAATTCTTGGTTTTAGTAGCTTAGACCTAGAAGGTTAAATCATGTAGTAACAGTGCACAAGAATGATGAAAAGATAAAATCAGTGAGATATTAAGTTGTCTTCCAGCAGACTTGACTGACATATAAAGAAAATATTGGCAGAGCAACCAAGGTTTCCTTCAAGTGGGATTTCACAGCCTCTCTACTACAGTCTATTATGAGTTTACTTGGCAAAAAAATGTAGGCATCTTTTTTTTTTTAAAGAAAACGCATAGGTATGTGGGTTTGAATATCTGAAAACAGTGGATTCGAATTTCCTATAGTAAAATTATTCTCATTATAAATGTAAAACATAAAAGATGACTTTTTCTTTTTGTAATACATGGTCCATTCTGTCAGTGTTAATTGTTGGAAAATTGCATTCCTGGAGATAATGATAGAGGTTGACCTAGCAGGCTTGCTAATTGCTTTTAAGCAATTGCAATTTAATGTTTGTGGCTTGGACTCTGTTTTCAATTTGTTAATATTTAAATCATCTCATCAAAGCATGTTTTTTCACACATTCCATTGTCCACGAGACCAGTAAGAGATGCATGTTTCCCACTTCTAAGAAATAAACCTATATATTCACACCAATGTGAAAAAGGATGAAGATGATATTAGACTATTAGTCATAGTTTGCAGTCTTCCTGCATGTAAAATCTTAAAGGTGAAAATTACAAGTTCATTTTCAGAGGACATGGTGAACCCATTCCCAAAATGCTGCAACTAAGAAAAATAGGGGCTAAGGGTGGACTGTGTCATTTGACAGTTAAATTGATTAAAAAACTCCTGTGTCTGAAGAAATCGAATCTTTCTATAAACTATACTTCAGTTGTTTTGGAGACTTATGTAGTGATAAGACTTCCTTTGCCAATTGTTTCAAAAGGACAAACAAATTTCCTTTTAATCACTCTCACAGAGCTTTCCTGTCATCAAATCATTTATTTTAGGACTCTAGGACACACAGCTGTTTTACCACTTCAAAGGAAGTTCCAAAATTGCTCCTTTTCGTTTTTCTTAAACCAGTATAAGTTTATATTGCTTATATCACATCAGCTTTCAATATTATCACCCTGTTTCTGTAATTTCCCAGCTGAGTGCTGCTAAGTTAATTTAAGAGTATCCACACATCAAATAGCCTTGGGGCCCAGACAGATGGCTGTTTGGAAACAGCTGTACTAGTTTGAGAAGTTACTGTCCAGGGGTTTTCATTATCAATCTCAGCTGTGATGCCATAATTCATTTTGTTAGTGCTCCAGCTGCTCTTATTTCTGCTCTTATTATCCTGCTGTTGATTAGTGTCGTTAAACCCTATTTCATTATAAAGTCAGCAAGGTTAGTTAAACTGCTTTTACCAGTGATTCCATCCAACCCAGCTGACTTCATGCTGAAATGGATTGTGAACACTCGCACAATAATAGCATAACACAACTACTTTTTAGCCTTGTCTTTCTATGCATTTTGTTTAACTGAATTCTTTAATTCGGTTAACTCAATTAATCCCCTTTCATTAAACCACTGAACTCTTTGTATCAAGCAGACAAAGCATTTATTGTTACTGAAAACTCAGATATCACAAATAAAGCATTACAATTCGTGGTCAAAGGAAAAAAAAAGTAACATTTTAAAGTAGATACAGCATTTTATTATGAAATTAACCACATTAAGAAAAATAATAAAGGGTCTCTTTGATTTGTATATAACTAACTCTGTTTATTAGATGCTGTAAACAGTGTTGAATCTAACTGTAGGGGATGAATGGTGAGCTGCCAAACAGCTCTTAGAAAATGATGACTCGAGCAGTAATGTGATTCTATTGACACTACTAGAAAGATCAGCATACCTTCCATGGAAATATCAGCCAAAGACTCAGTTAATGTGAGCTAACAGGCAGAGCCTGCTTTGTTGGGACTTTCAGCACAATGCTATGTGTACCTTATTGCAAGGGTATGTTCTAGGTAAAAACATAATTTTATGAAAGCGTGTTTGTGTATGATACTTTAAAAAAAAGATAGTAAGAAGACATTGAAATGTAAATTGATTGTAATTAAGAAATCCAAAGGAATTCTTAATTTCTTTTTCTGGTTTCAGAAAGTGTGTTAAAACATGCCCATTAATTTTGAGACAAACAGTTGAGTTTTCATTAGAACAACGCCGGAATGAAATACTTCTGGAGGGTCCTTTCTTTTTCAAGTAGAGACCAAAAGTCTCATTTTTATAGGGTGATCCAGCAACTTCCCCATTAGGAAGGCAGCCCTGTGCTTCCTTGGCCAAGGCTTCTGCCGTGCCCCTCTTCCCTGGCAGTGGCACTCGTGGCTTCACGGTGCGTGAACGGCTCCTCCGCTCTGCTCCGCTGCCCCTCGGGAGGCTTTTCTGCTGCATCAGCCTGATAAACTGACTTACCCAGTAGTGACACAGTCCTTACATCCAGCAGAGGGGAAATGGTGCACCAGTAATGCAGGGAAGGAGAAGTGCCCAGCTGTGATGGGCACTCAGTGTCAGAGGAGCCGCTGTGCCCTGTGAAGCCGCGGCCACGCTCGCTGCGTGGTTTGTAGGCAGGGCTGTGATGGTGCCTCATGTGAACCACTGACTCTCCCCCGCTTCACAGCATGTTAAACATTTCTATCTTTTCCTCTAAAATTCTTTAGTCTTCTCTCAGTCTCTCTTTTATACTCTTTATTATTAGTTATGCAAAGTGCTCTAGGATAGAAAGTGTGAAAACTGCATGAAAATTACTTTATGCATTAATAGCACCTTGCAGGACTGTCGACCTCTTTTAATGCATATGCTGGCAAAATTTCTTTTTGAGTGCAAAGAAGAAATTGTGTTCCTTTCAGCATATACCCAGGATCATAAAGCTACAGCATTCTTGGCTGACATTTTATTTGCTATACTGCTCCACTGCTGTGTAAAATTACACTCCACAAAATGATCTATATTTAAAGTATGACAGTCCTTACTGTCTGAACAATTTCAGACTGAAAATGTAGAGATAAGCATAACACTTAAGACTCACTTTAGTGGCTCACAGCTTTAGACTTGTAGGGAGAAAGAATTTTCTCTAATATAGCACAACTGATGGGATAAATTTGTTCCAGAATTTTTTACAGATTAAAAAATTGTTTGCCTTCTACAGAAAATACAGTTAATTTAAACCCAACCTGTACAGAATGTGAGTGAATAGCAGATTGTGGTTCTGAGCACTGCTTTGTGCAGATTTAGTACTGATGGGACAGCACTGGAAATGAAAAAGTGTCTGTCCTACAGTGAAAGGAATTTGAAAAATATTTAACTTTTTAATGAAAATACTAAAATCTTCATTCATCACTTATGTGAACAAAACACTTTGCTGACACTGTTGCAATGGTTACTTCTCTGCTGTTGGAAAGACTGTTGCTGCTGTTACACAAGCAGCACTTTCAGCTATGGTATGTCCTAAGGGCATTCTTTTCTTCTTCTTATCTACGTAAAATTTGTAAAATTTTAGTTTTAAAAAGCAGTGTTCTTAGGGAACATAATAAAAGGAATATTCCTGGTTTTATAGCAATACCAATTGTGACCCTACTAGCTGGCAGCTCTTAGGAATCAACCATAGCCTGGGCTTTGCAAGGCACTTGTGTAACAGAGAAAGCACGGTGTGTGGAAAATCTAGTTAAATCAAAATAAGACAGAAAGTAATCTTCACAGCAAGTGAGGGGGGTGATTTCCAGATAAAGGAGGGAATATTCTTCTACATTCCATTCAATTTTCAAGCTGTATTTTTCCTTTGGCAGTAGAAGTTATTACTCACCTATCTGGAGAGATTTTTAAAATACTTCTTTCATAGCAATAATCTTTTCCCTTGGGAAGATGCATCCAGCAATACTCTGAAGAACTCAAAATTTAGGTGTTCTGGAAAATCCTTGCAAATATGAGTGAGATACGAGGGAGAACAGGCTGCATATTTTAGGAGTGCTAGAGCAGGAACAGATGCACAGTGTCAAGCAGCAAGGAAATGCAGTCACTCACTCCTTATACAGCTGTGATGTCTCCACCTGAATGATGAAGAAGGATTCAAAAGCTTAATATCAAGTTAAGCTGAGCAGGGGAGGTCTAGTCTGCATACTTTTGAAGGATGCCTGTATGCAATCGTATCACATCAAAGTAGAATTAATTGAAGAAGAGAAAAATGTAAAATTCAGAACCCAGAAAAAAATGGCTACATTGTGAAACTTCTTTAAATTCATTCCATAAACACCCTTAGTATTGGGGCCATAAATGAAGTTACAGCCACATGCATGTTTGCAGGACTGAGTCGTTTCCCAAAGAAAATATTGAAAAGAGGATATATTTATAAATGGGGAAATCTTACACTAGGCTTAAAAAATATTTAAAATTACTGTAGGTAATATTGTTGGATTAGGAAAAGGCATAGTCTGAATAGCTAATGGATTTCTTAAAGACTGCATCTCTGTGGTTTATTTAGGAAAATTCAGCCCTGTAAAATGTAAGGAATTACTCAGTTTTATGTGAGAGTTTCTTTCTCCCCCCGCCACCCATTTCACCAAGGGTGGTTGAAATAATTGAGGAAGATTTTAAACAAAATAATTTGTTGCTAATTTCATCTGCCCTCCTTTTACTGCAGCTGTAATTCTTTAATTAATCTCATAATGGAACTCTTGTAAGTGATGACCTCCTCATATTCAATGGTTTTACATTTTTAATCTGTTCTATAACATTTATATACACACACAATATATATTAAGATCTTTATGTTGAATGTATTTCTTCTAGTAATTTGGTTTCAAACTAAGCTTTATAAACAGGTTAAAAGTGGAAGGCTGCTTGCTGTTAGTAGGACACTGCACTTTTAAAAGAATTTCACTCCTTTTTTTAAAGTATTTCTGTATTTACAGTATTTGGCTTTTTCTTTCTGAAAGCAAAAGTGCTGCAGTCAAAATGGTTTAAAATGGGGGCATATATATGATTGCTTTTGATTTAAAAGCACATGTATAAAATTTGACTTACATGGAAGACCTTAAAATTTCCTTTTTTTTTTAAGAAACAAAAAAGAAAATCAAAGAACAAAGCAGTACTGAAGGCCGAGTACGTGGTGGTGGTTTTCATCAAGCCTAATTCAAAATGCTTGAGATGTTTCTGAAAGTTTAATCTTGGCACTAACAGCTGAGAATGTAGTGATAAAAGTCATAAGACTCAGGATACAGAATCCAATTTATTGGTCCACACCCTGGACTCAGACATCTTTGAAAATTTATAAAGATTACAGTAACATTTAATTTCTGAAACTATGCTGGGAATGTTTGAAAAAATAAAAAGGAAAGATGATCATTTAGATAAACTACAGCATGTGATGATCTGAACAGTGCTTACACAGGCACAGCAGTGGGTCTGTGAGCACAAGTCTGAACTAATCCTCCAGTACCAACGCTGTATTTTCACTCATCACTCTGCAGTTGCTAATAATGATCTGTAGTGGAAAAAAAGGACAATTGCAATTTGGCAATTTTTCTTTGATTATACAAACATCTTTTCTTTGGTTTTGTTTTTTTGGGTTTTTTTTTTGTTTTTTAAAGGAGAGCAGAAATTCTTCATGGGTTCTGCAATCTTCTTTGTTTCCTTTTTCTGCTTTTAACCTTAACAGTGAAAAACATTGGAGCATTTTTATTGAAAATGCTGGTGGTGTATTTTGTAAGCCATTTAGATAAGCAAACCCCAAATTTTTTATTTATAGGTATGGGATGTGCTAAAAGCCTGAAGAAAAGGCTGTCACCAGCTGAAAAATAAAGCCTCCAAATAGTCCTGCAGCAAAACTAGATTTGAGACTCTTGGTTAAAAAAAAGAAGGGGAGAAGTGGGGCAGGGAAAGAAAGACCACAAGCTGTTAGGGGAGTCTTAAAACACAACTCAGAGAATTCAAAGGAGGGGGTGACAGATTGTAGACCACAGGAGCTGCTTGCCCTGACTCCCTTTAAGCCCTCCCTGTGGCATCCATCACCCAGGTGTCTTTTCCAATGTAACAGTCTGTTTTCTTACCTGGTGCTTTGTTTTAGTCTGTGCAAGAGTTTAAATCTGGTAACTTTGCAGAACCTATCACATTTTGCAAGTCAGAATCATGTCAGAAATAAGAGGGGCTAATGGGTATAAATGCAGTTTTCATGAAGCTGCCCAGCAAATCTGGAATTCTGGGTTTCTGCCTGTGTTGGTTTCTGCCTGTAAATCCCCAAATGCTTTTAGCTGGGGACCTGCCACTCTGGAATGATTTCCATTTCTGGTCAGTTCTTTCTGTTTTCATCGTTCTCTTTTTCTGTCTTGACTACTTACATTGAAAAATACTGCATTCATCAGATGCTCTGGAGATGCACTGGTTGCCTTCATTCTGGATTTTCTTCTCTCAGTCCAGGGTTGTGTTCCATAAAGTGTTGTGTTTCTGTGGCTGTTCTCTTCATAAATCTCAGGTCATTGAATGATTTGGAGGACACTTGAATAATTGTAAGCAATAGTCTCCAGTACCTCTAATTCTCTGTAGTTTTTTCTCTTCTAACTCAGGTGTTCATGTCAGTTGTTGATCTCCTTTAATACTTGTATCTTCCCATATTTCCTTTTTGTACATCTTGAATTGTAAAAATGCCATTCAAATATATTCTAATGAATTCTGAGTCTTTCTGTCAAAATATGAGGAAAGCAATGGTCCATTGCACAAACAAATTCTGCTAGAGATCTTTCAGCCCTTATTTCCTATATGCATCTGAATGTTGGTGTTTGGAAGTCTCCTGTATGTCAGCTCTTGCTTTGCTAATCTGATCCTAACTGAATTAAAAAATGCCCTGAAACTTTTTGTCCTCTACAGTCATGAAAGAAAGACTAAGCATTTGACAAGCCCTGCTCCTCATTTGGAGAATTAGGTTTGTCCTGTCACATTTTAAAATCCATCTTGCAGAAGCCTCTTCTGCCGAGTGATCCTCTGACAGTTCCATTTCAGATTCATGTTTTGCAGGAGTGTCCATGGGCATAATTTCCATTTTATCATTTGTTTGTTTAATGTATCTGTATTCAATAGATCATTTTCCTATCACTAGTGACTAAGTATTTCCTGGAGTGAAAGGTTTCACTAATAATTGTATACAGGCAGGCTTCCAATAGTAAGAGGCTAAAATTATAAACACTTTATAAAAAAACTGTCTCTTTAAAAGTCAGGTCTTATTTCAGCAAGATTGCTGGTGGCTCCAATTTCATGTTCAGGCTTCTCTGGCATTTCATTGGGAGGCTAGGGTGAAACTCCTTTCTATATATATATTTTACTCTAAGCCCCTGCTAATAAGTTATTCCAATAGATTTTCTTTAATGGATTTTCATCTTCTTATAGTCTGAGTCTATAGTATCTTTCATTACTGTTTTCAACTGTTTAAATTACTAAATGTAGTCCTTGGAGCTCTATGAAGAAGTGCACTCTATAGAAAGTGTGGGTGTATAAACCTTTCATAAGCTACTGTCACAAGCCAGTTGTGTTACACAGTAGTGCACAAAGTAGGTCATAGTTTATTCACTGTTATGCTGAAACAACCAAGTGTCAAACCAGAACATCAGTCCTGTACATTAAGATGAGGGAAAATGATGTCTGCCATCCAAATTAGATGTTAAGGATGTTTGAACTTAGTGCTTATATAAATAGGACAAAAGCCAGCCCTCAGACAGCTACAATACTTGCAGATCTTTGAATTTTCCCTTCTCAGGAGCTAATGAACAGTAAACCCAGACACTTTCCAGTGCTTCCCTTAGCCATCATCTGTGCCTCTGCGTTGCAGCACATACATGATAAACTGTGTCAAATGAGCTGCATTCCCAAGGAACGTGGCAGACCAAGCAGTAGATGCCTTTATTGTAGTAGGAATAGCAGATCAAAAATAGAAATTAACAGTTGTGCTCCTCAAGAACAGCCCCCACCTCACCTCCAAAGAAAGTTATCACAGTCCCCACTAGTGCTTATTATTGCAGTGGTGCCTATAGTGTCCTGTAATTTAGAACGTGCATGTGACTAAAGCATAGTTTAATCAGATTTTCTCACTATTAAAAACTAAGAGTAAGGAGTAAAAAGACTGAAAAATACAGTAAAGAGACTGAAACATAGTGCTAGCAAGTTAAACTGTTCTGTCCATATGACCTATTCAGGTAGAAATACCAGTACTAGAAGAAATAAGTGAGATGTGAGATTATATTTTTTTCTTAACTTACACAGTTACAGCACTTAAGGACCTCAGTTCCTCTGTGTCTCAGGACTTCAAACAGGAGCTGATGTTTAAAAGTGCATGAAATACTGATCATGCTGCCAATGAGCATGATTGTGTTAATTCTAATATTGCACCTCCTTAAATTAGGCATTCTCTGTAGATAATTTTCATACACTCAGTTACACAAACACCTTGAGATTTCAAGTGCTTGTAATTTTTATGAATCCAGCCTTCTGTGAGAACAGTTTCCTTGGCATTGCCCTGAGACTGGCAGCAGCTCACAGTTGCAATCCCCACTGTGTAAATGGCATCCTGGGGCAGTTTGTTCTGCCCAGTTATGTCCATACGCCTTTCCCCAGCATGCAGGAAAGCTCAGCAGAGAAACAGGAATGGTGTCCAGTGCAGCAGAATCACAGCTGTGCAGTGGTGGGAGCTGGCCCTGCACGGCTGCACACAGCGACCGCGGACACGGAGGGATGAAATGGGAACGGTGCTGCTCAGGTTCAGCTTTCAATACTTTCTAAAAGCAGCTGAAAACTGAAATGGCTCTCTCCCTCTGCTGAAAGAATGATAGGACTTCTAAGACTGAAATGGTTAAAACTCAGCATAAGGAATGGCACAGCTGTGAGCCAGGTTGTTGATGTTGACATTTACACCATTCATTGCTTTTAGATTTGTGTTGTCTGAAAGAAACGGGCCGGATTATCAGGTACTGTAAGTTGTTCTAAACATCTTCCTTGGGCATTTCAAAATATTTTAAGCAAGCTAGTTCTGTGTGAGGTGTCACAGCCTGAAAAATACATTTCTCCAATGGAGATTTCTACTGAAAAAACGTAGCCAGGCAGCTTTGTTCTCCATCTTTCCAGGTTATCTGAATCCTGAGGACATCTTACTTTTCTATCTGCATAAGAAGCAAGTATATGTCAAAAACTATTTACATAACTGCCTGAAATCCAGATTTATGCTGACAGCCTGTGCTTCCTGCTTGGTGTGATGTGATTGGAAATTGTTATGCTTAAGTAACACAGGTTATGATAAGACATGGACACTACTGACTAAAAGCACTGCTAGCAGATACCTAGAACACCTGCTCATTTTAATGTGAAAGTGTGTGAGCCCTAAGGTTTCTGAGTGTTGCAATTTTTATTAAATATTTGCAAACGTCAGCCTCATCACATCAAGGAATATTAGATAAAATTCAATGCAATAGAAAGTATTTTGTATACAGGACACTCGTAGTCATGTGGGATATTAAATCCACTCTTGCTTTTTCTCCTTAACAGCTGTACAAACAGAAGCCCTAAAATCCAGAAGGATCTAGTGCCATCGAGGCACTGGGCCTGTGTTGCCTTGACCGTTGTAAAACAGGGTTTATCCTGCTGCTGCAGTCTCATTTGGGGTTTCTAAGGGATTGCTGTGTCCCTCCTCATACAGCACTTTTCCTGTATGCTTTCTGTGAGCTGAGATCCTCCAGGTTGGGAGCACACTGAGCACCTTAAATTAGCACATGGGCCTGCTGCAGCCCAGCATTCCTTGTATGTATCAAGAGGATTTTGTTTGCTGGTTTTCAGTTGCATGCCTTGGAAGGGTAACTAAGCTCTCCTGAAACTGTATGGACAAAATGGGATTTTTTGGGGATTATTTGGCTTTCTTTGCCTCCAGCATAGCTTTTATGTATAAATTTTCCAACAAACTTGCTTGATGTAAAAGGTGTATAGTACAGATGCATCTTCTGAAGTGTAGGAAATAAAAAGCAGATTTTTTTAAGTTGAAAGGCAGTTTGTAAAATTTTAAAGTATTAAAACCAGAATAAGATAGCTGAAATCACAGGAGTAGAATGAGGAACCAGACTGTTGTATCAGCAGAAGAAAAACATTAGGTTAATCTGTATTACAGCATTCTGAAAGAATACAGCTTTGAAAACAGCTTTCACTAGGGGGTGGGACGTTTTACTTTTATGTAGAGCTTTTGTTCATTTAGAATTGTTTACTCCAGCAAGCAACCCTGTGCTCTTTGTTTGACTGATTTTTCCCATTTGGCAGACCCTTTGCAATCACATGGATAACATTCTTCTTTCCACTGAGACATAGAAAAACTATTCTTTATTGACCTTGCTTGTTGTCCTAAATGACAAAAATATATTTATATACTAGGTGAACTGTATGATTTCATCACTGACTTTTAAGTGAAAATTCTTCAAAGCAAAAACCTCAAAGAGCTGCTTTCAATTTTTCTTTTTTAAACAATCCAGTGACTTTTTACTAGCAAACAGCTCTGCCCTCAGCTACACATGCACAATTCCCACAGCTGGCACAGAGAACCATGTGCAAGTATCTGAGTGCTGAAGCTGTGTCAAAACACGAAAAAAAACCACCATGCAAAGAAGAAATACGCTTTTTGGGCTGGGCAGGGGATTTTTATTTATTTCTTGAACAACAGAGTAATTGCTGTGCAAGTATGGATGTTTTCTTTTTTGTTTTTCTGCCTGTTAATTTTTTTTTTTTGGTATGGTTGCAGTGAGAAGAAAATCAGAAGAGCTGGACAAACATACACAAAATCCTTCAACATCTCAATTCTAGTTTCCTCACTAAAACTGCAAAGCACAGAGCTCATGGACTTTGTGATACTGATTTAGAAACTCTCTTAGCATTAAAGCCTTTACTTTTGCATGTGAGGTAAATCAAAGGCAGATTATGTAAGGACCCAGCATGCCAAGACAAAATTCAGTCTTAGTCTAAGTGAGCACAATTCTGTTAAAACAGATGGAATGGTGCACATCTAGCCAAAAATGTTGAATCTGTGTTTATCTTGTGTTCCTGAATGCTCACTTAAAACCTTTTCTGACAGGAACAAAACTCTGGATGAAATTAAACGGGGTTACACCCACGCGTAGGCAAAGTGTTAAAGCTAAAGCAAAAATCTTCATTTATCATAAACTGGACTTCTCTGACTCCTGCAGAGCTGTGACAATTTACACAAATCCAGGCTCTGTTCAGGATGGTTTGATTTGCAGAAATGCTGTGCCCCTGCCATTCCAACGGAAGGCAACGAGAGCTGGGGTTGCTCTGCATTTCTGCAGGGGAGAAAAGTCAAAGGCCCTTTTGTTACCACTTAGCACATGTGCTGAGAAAGTGTAGAATTAAGATCCCAGTGTCAGCATTTTCAGCAGTTTTATGCAGGCTACTTACTTACATCAGGTCCAAGCACCGTAAAAATCAGATTGGGCCCCTTGCTAAGGAACCCTTATTATTTTTTTAACTTAGCCCTGTCAAACATAGTCCTTTATAATTTCACAATTAGAGAAGATAGTAGAAGAAATGCAAATAATTCCATGTGAGTCAAAGGTGTAGTTGTTTTGAATGGACACATGCTAGTGGTCTCTTGCGCTTGCTGTGGTTCCAGAGGGGATTTCTTCCATCACTTGCACAGACTTTGTCTTCACTGTTACACCAGTACCCACCCCTTGGGTTTTTTCCTGGTTGGTGATGATGGTTATTACACCAGATCTGGAAAATCAAACCACTTGAAGAAAAAACTCTCATCCTGCACCCTTCAAGCCCAGCTGTATTCTCCTGTCCTCTTCTTTTCCAAGCACAAGCAATTGAACCAGAACAGGAGACTGCTGAGCCAACAGGGGGAAAAAAATATCCCTTTTGTGTTAAGAGTTTGGCTGCTGAGCTCCTTGACTGGCTCACTGTGGGTTCGATAGGTGCCAGAGCTAAGGGTAAGTGTGGGAATGTGGCCAAAGGTGGAGGAATGTGGTTTAGGAGTCCTTTCCTTCAGTTTAACTTTGCTTGTATTGAGGAACTGTACCAAGGGACAATTCTGTCTGTAGCACTGCTCACTGCAATGGAAAATTTTTGGGTGGATTTTAAAACCAAGTGGACACAAACATTGTAAGTAAATAGTAAAGCCTTTATTCTCGTTAAGAACAGCATTTTGAAAATAAAACATTTGCCCATGCTTTACAACCTTTGTAGTTTTGTATACTTATGTACAGTCATCATGGTACACATTGATTGTCTTGAAAATCCTTTAAAGATGTACTTAATAAGATACCAGTATGCAACAGTCAGCGGGAAAAAGGGTACGTTATAAAACACACGTTAATACATTTAATAAATATATATTATCTATCAAAAATGAGCTTTAGCTCTCATCAATTAATAAAAAGCACCTGCTTTGTAATCCTGTAAGTTGGTAGAATAGTCCAATTGTTTTATTATAAAAGCTACAATGCTCCCTTTTGTATGGCCTTTGGTTAGACCCAAGGCATCGAGCTCAAACAAAGCCAACCAAGATGCCTGTGTTTAGACTAAAAGCAGAAACAGCTACTTCTACAGTATTTCATGTACCTTGTTTCTAGAAACAACTGGATGGATTGAGAGTGCTCTTCTGAAGATGCTACATATTTTCTGGCAAGTGTCAAACACCCTCAACCCATCTGAAAGCAGGACAGGATCTGTATGACTTTGAACTCTTTTCCTGCCATTGATCAAAAGCCAGTCATTATAGATCTTGTTTTGGTAATAGTTTTGTCAAATGCTTTGTGATTTCATTTTTCTGCATGGAAACACCATGAGCACATAACCACCAAGGGCCAACATAGTAGCTTTTATAGTAATAAAAGCTAATTATAATTAGGAGAACTGTGAAAGGCTTGTGCTTACTTACTTATTATGTTGTTCACAGATGCTCTACATTCTAGAAAACTTTCAAAAAAGGCAAAAGTAAATACTGTAACAAAAATATAAGTTAACATAAAGGTGCCTTTCTTCAATGACAGTTTTATTTTGGGGCATTTTACATCACAGACTAGTGACTTACAAAAAAAAAGTTGCTCATTACTAGTTGTATAAAGTTGGGAAATAAAGACCCTCCTAATCTATTGCCACACATTCACCACCACACATTAAACCCAATCCTGCTAATTTTTAATTTTGTGACTGGTCCACATGACTAACACAGTGAGACTGGTCATGTGAATAGCAGTTTGTAGGATCTGGCCATATCTTTGCCTAAGCCCCAAAATTACAAACAAGTTCATCAGAAGCAGGATTGGGAACTCTATTTATTAATTCAGTCACATCTAGAAAAAGAAAAAGAAAGTTTCTTAAGATAACTATTTCTTGTACAGATTTTGTCAAAGGTCTGTAAAATGTGTATTATAATTCATAAGTCTTGGTCGTAGCATGATAAACTTTTTAAAAGAAAACTGTCCTACCATTTATGCCATGGTCATCTTATATGTTTTTACTATAAGAATTTTATGAGGGATTTTTTTAACTGGTTTTTAAAAGCAAAATTTTGCAGGCGAGTGATGGAAAGTTTTTTTTATTGTTCCAAATTACGTCTTCTGGGTAGCTATCATTATCTTAAATATTCTCTTATTTGATCAAAGCTCTGCTCATAACAAGCAAAATGTATTTCTAAGTCACTGGATAGCATGCAATATCCACCCCTACCCTACTTGGTTACTAAGGCCATCTAGTTGCATACAAAATGAAAGAAAGGACCCCTAAAACAAGCACATGCTTCCTTTGCCTTGAGGAGGGGAGGGCAGGGGGGAGCTGACATACTCCTTCACTCATGCATGACAGAAAAACATTGCTTCTGGAGGAGAAGGGCTTTGAAATAAAACCCCATAAGATGATCATGGCAACAACGGCAATATATATTTTTCCATATATATATACACTATATCTGTGTGCAACACTTAGGGACTGGTCTTGCAGCCTCTGTACCTGCACGTAGACCTACTGGTGTCGACGGGACTACTCGTGGGAGTACAAGTCTGCAGGACTAGGTTCCTAATTCAGTAGAAATGGAGGTACATGAGGAATCAGGAAGACTCTTGAAAAATAAAAAGCTTGTCTTTCTTTTGCAGTATACAGCAAGTAACTTCTCTCTGTGAAGCTACTAAGCTATTCGGTTATTTGTATATTTTATTTTTTTTTTTTTAGGTTGAAAATATATATTTTTATTACAGCATATGCAAAGTTTAATTGTTATATGTTTCCTATGCCTTCAAGTAGAAACAATTAGCTTTTAGTATTGACGAAAGCTAAGATTAACATTGGCCAAACAGTGAGGATACAGTGATGTTTTCAATGTCTGATATGCATTAAATGTTAAAGAAAGGAATGATTGCTTGAACATAATGAAAAACCATGGCACAACAAATGGGCAATGGGAACCTTTTAAATAACCTGGAGAAAACAAAGATAAAAAGCTTTGAAAAGTCTGCCTTATATCAACCCAAGAAAATGGATGGGCAGGGGAGGAGTAGGGAAGAAACCACCTTAAATAAACAAAAACAACAACAAACCACCTCCAGCACAGAGATTCTACTCTCTAGGCACTAAAATGCACAACCACATTTAAATGCACAAACAACTGCAGCCGAGGGGACTGGACTGTAGGAGCAGGGGCTCAGGGGGTCCCACCCGCTCCACTGCCGCGTGTCGCCCACGGGCTCAGCGCTCCTCAGCTGCCCCCAGCTCCTGCCTGACCCTCAGCCCAGGGGGCTCAGGAGCGGCCTCCTGCCCTCCACCAGCACCACCAGCACCTCCTGCTGCTGCCAGCGCCAGCCACAGCCTGTCCCAGCCATGGCTTGGCAAGAATTCATCCCTCCAAGAACGGCTGCGCCTGCAGGAGCCGTGGGAGCGCGCGGCTCTTGGCCCACGCCTGGGGCTGGGCTGGACACCAGGGCAGCCATCCCACGGGGCCGAGGAGAGCGGCCTGTGCTGGACCTCTGCTCGTCCTCTGTGCCCCGAGAAGCTCCATAACATGCAGAGACCTTTCATCCCTCCAGAACTGCCCCTCCTAGGCCAGCTTTTGAAGAGCAGAGAATCAGCCTAGAGCGCCACGGGGACGGAGGTGCCACAGGGACGATGTCTGGCTACGCACGATGCTGCGTGACTGTACAGTACAGCTGGGGAGGAGCAAACAAGGGACTTCTCGTGGCGTTTGAAATGACAGGAAAAGGAGAAAAATGGAAAGAAACCCTGCGTGTTTTCACACTGTAGTGGCAATCTCTTGTGGCAACATGAATTAAGTTTAGGTGAGAGGAGGGTATTTTGCAGGCAACTGGCAACCACCAAAACCAGGCTTGCCTGGCACACAAGTTACAGACAAGAGAATATCTTACACTTCAAAATACAACATCCCCTCTTCCAATTTAAGGTGTGCCAACTTCTGTTTTAAATTAGATTCAGCTTCAGTGTTACAATTTTGTTTTAGCAATTCTCAGTTCAATGGTGTTCACATTTAGGCAAAATCCTCTGTAGGATTTCGAAAGATCCTGGATGTTTTGTTGCTTTGTTCTGGTACTGTTATGGATTCCTTCCCTCAAAGACACACTGCCAGGGAACAACATCTGCAACAAGGATTCTTATTTTCTACAGCCTATAGCCTTTCACCAGAGGTGTCGTCCAGTGTAACTTGGCGGAGCAGTTGGTATCTGGAAATAAGGATAATAAACCCATAACTGAGAGATCTAGACTGTTCAAAAATCAGTATTATCATGCTACACGTACATGACAGCTTTCCAGATGGTAGTTCTAGAGCAAAGTGATACAAAGAAACTCATCTTCCACCATACAATGCATTTATCTCTCTGTAAAACCATGGCTATATATAAACATGAGCTTTGTATCCAACTCAGAACAAAGCAAAACAAACAAAAAACCCAAATTCTCAAGCTTCTCGTCCTTTAACTGCCTTCTCCCTGAGCTGCACATTCTGGTATCAGAAAACAGGCAGAGATGAATCCAAACATCAGAAGGATGCAATCCATTACTGACAGCAAAGCCAAGCCTTTTCATTTTACTCAAGTTGACATGTTTCACACAGTCTTACCCACACAGGAGAATGCTTGTATCTAGTCCCTCTTGTTCACTAAAATCAGCCAAAACTTTACTTATTTAAAAACAAAACCAGACCTGCAATCAGTTCATGTTATTTGGTTTTAAATGTAGAGGTTGAGTTATGGAATCAGCTCATGATTCAAAAGAAAGAAAACCCAACTCACATGAGTATAAACTGGCTCATGAGTAGATTTTTAAGAAGCATGTAGATATGCATGGAAAATGTGGGGATGAAAATTCTTCTTTTTTAACAGTATGCCTGCCATATGAAATGTCTTAAGTGAAAGCAAGACATCACGTGAAAAACATTTGTAAAGTCCGTTTGGCATCACTAAACCAATCTTACAACAACCAGGCTGCAAAAATACAGGTCTATCAAAGAATAACGTGCCAAACTATTCTCTAAGGAACAAAAATCAGTGCTATTAACATTAAAATATTCTATATTCTTCTTTTATGAATCCCTTTTCAACAGATGTACAAATCTGGCAGCAACAAATCTGTAAGTTACAAAGAATTACATGTATTTTACAAGAAAATGGAAGATATGTGAGACACCACCATTATCTGCAACAATTATTTAAAGTAATATACTGCCTAAAAACATCTGTGTGACTCACATCATCTTGAAAAAACCCAGGTTATAAAAGGTGTCACTTAATAGTTATGTTAAATACCTTAACACAAAATTAATTTGAAAGGGCCATTGAATATGTTGTCTCACAAAAAAACTTGGTTCACTGAAGCTGCACTGCAAAATGTGAATAGCCAAGTAAACAAATGCAAAATACTTGCTAATTACATATTTTCTAGAAGGAAGGGAAGCATTACATGCATGCTTGCTGCCTTAAATTTTCATTTATAGCTTTCCCCCTGCTGTGAATAAGCAAAAGCAGGTTTCTCAATTAGTAGTGGTTGTATATATCAGTGCATTTCAAAGATTTCTTAAATCATCACATTTTGATACTTACAGTCCCACCATTTAGCACAACTGCCATCTCAGTTGGCTGATAAACATTGCTTCTAAAAGGAGCACTAGGCCGGCTTCCCAAACTGCCGTTTCGAAATCCTGCTGTTCTTAGCGCTGTGTTTGGAAAAGAGAGATTGCTCTTAGAACACAATTAAAGCTGTGCAATCACAGAGTATCTTCCTTCCAGTTTGGTTATTGGGAACTTTGCCACTGATTTTAACTTCCACGTTGCTTTTGAACAGCTGTTTCTCTTACACGTTGGGAACGGATCGCAGAAGAATCAGATTTACATTAAATGAACTGTTTGCTGTGGAGGGGAAAAAATTTAATGGAACCATATTTTTGAAGCTTGCTTAATCTCATTGGAGTGGGAGCTCCATGTCTTCAGTCACTGAACCTGTGATGGATCTTGCACAATGCGTTTCGCACAGTGCTCCCTGTGCTGGGCTGGATACTGTGGGGTTAAGTAAAATGCATTACATTTTGCTTTCTATCAAACTCAGTGGACAGGGATCCAAAGCCTTG
Source organism: Corvus cornix cornix (assembly GCF_000738735.6). Classification (NCBI taxonomy): domain Eukaryota; kingdom Metazoa; phylum Chordata; class Aves; order Passeriformes; family Corvidae; genus Corvus; species Corvus cornix. The sequence continues at coordinate 1,400,320 of NC_046344.1, forward strand.
CTCAAGCCAGTAAGCAATGCTCACAACCCCCTGAGCATTACTGCAGCATGACTAGCACATAAGGATTTTCCAGATGTTTCAGATTATACTTACTCTGAGAAACTAGAAAGATGGAGTAAATATTGCTTTCCAATAGCTTAAACATGGCAAATGGCTGAAGCAAGAAAGGAGATACTGATTGTCCTTTTGACTGTTTATACCAGGGATAAATCGGTCTCCCCATTAATTTTAGCACAAGTTTCGGTTCAAGACGTAAATTCTGACTGAGAGATATGAATAGTGAGGGATATGCTGCTCTCTCTAAACCAGTCTGGGGACTGGCACATACAAACTCCCTCTTTAATTTCGAGGGTAAATAATGGCTTCACTGAACTCAGACGTGGCCAGGGAACAGAGCTCATTTATCCACATGACGTGCGTGGTCACAACGGGCAATACTCATCTGTCAGCTGCTAAATAGAAACATGCCCAGTTCAGGCACCTGGGGCAAGAATTTCTCTTAGATTTAATTCAAATTAGAATTCTAGAGACTCTGGCTGAAGTCGTGAATGAGCTGAAGTTTATGAGAATTTCAGCACAGGCTTTAATGAAGCCAGGATTTCTCTCCAATGTAGTTGCTCTGCTCTGTGTAGAAGATTTAAATGGATCCTACTGCCATATGCTGTCCTCTATCCACTGCTGCGCCTCTCTTTGGGAGTTGTGCACCAAGAACAATATTGATTTACCATGGAAATTTAGAAATTCCACCCTGCAAATGCTCAGCTGTTGACTTCAGATACATACAGACCCTCACTTACTCTGCATTTTAGAATTACATATTTTTGCAGAACACTGGGAGAAAAAATTACGAAAATGCCTAAACTGGAACTAAGTATTTTTTATTGGATATTTAACCATCTCAAGGTCAGGAACTTTTCTTTGTTTGCTATTTGACTACTTCTTGTGTGATAAACAGACCTGACTGCACTGGTATTTGCTAGTACACACCAAGAAAAAAAATCTTTATCGTGCATGCAATCATTGAAATATTTACATATTTATACAGAATATTTACACAAAATATCCACAGTCGTTTCAAAGTTACCTTAAAGAGCCAGTAAATTCACTTTCATGTTGCTAAATTTTCTTTCCCTATAATTGCAAACAGTCTACATTTTTTTGAGACTCTGTGATAAAGCTTGTAGACAAAATACTCATTCGGGATTTTTTTCTCACACCCGTTTTACCATTTTTCTGTGCACTTTTTACATTACTATTACATACAATCACTTGCATAGGGTATGTATAGGTAAAAACCAAGCAGTACTGAGAATATTTGAGCAACTGTGTCAAAGCCTCTTTTTAACACATTTTAAATTTCGTTCACTTTGCTTTTAGGCAATGGCTGTGATGGTGACTGGTGGTACCAGAAGTTATTAAATGAAATTTAATGATATCTGAAATTTAATGAGAGCTGCTTGGGCTTGGGTTTCCTGACAGCTGTAGCATCCTACATTGAACATCCAGATTTCTCTTGTTTAAGGCAAATTCTCTCTGCCTACAGAGGTTGCCCTGCTAGTGTGCACTGCACTTCCAGAGAGCACTGAGAACTCAGTCAACTGCTCTTTGTCCAGGCTTTCTAAATACTTTAATATAATTTTAAATGGCACACCTATGAAAATAACTCTTTTGAAGAGATATTTCAACCTATCATATGAATATTAAAATCCCAGATTAGTATGCTGTTTAAATGGTGTTTAAATTACTGACTTTAAAATAGGTTTGCTTTATTAATGGTTAATGTTGTTCCTGGAACAGAGCAGCTCTTGTTGCAATGCATAACTTGAAGCTGCATTTTTGCTAAGAAAGGAGGAATCTAGGAGGACATATGCTTGTTTGAACCTGAAGGCTGTTCAGATCCTTAAAATGCTGCTTAAAATCTTTAAAAAGAGCAAAGTTATGAAATTGTTTTATACAAGTATTAGTGGAAATAACAAGAATTGATGGAAAATATGTTTGTCCGGGCATGTTTTCTGTTTAAAGCTAACTATTTACTGAAACAAGTATTAGTCAGGGAACTAAGAGGTGTTTTCTGTTTATGATGTCTTCCAAAACTTTACAACTAGTAGGTCATCCATTCTTAAACATCATTCTTAAGTATGAATAAAAATTGAAGAAAGTACCCTTCCATTAATTTCTAAACTCTTAATGATGAATTCTCAGATTGAGGCTAATTAAATGGATGGAAGAAGAGAACATTTTCTACATACCTGCAGAGCCAATTGCAAACAGACTCCAGGTGCTTTGCCACTGAACCATCAGCACAGGGATCTGACTTAGCCACTTGGTTATTATTGCCTGTATTTACTTTAAGTCTCTACCATACTACTAAGTTTTGTCTCCAAACCCTGCTGTCCCAAGCCAGTCCTTAGAGAACTGCTGCAAAGGAATATTTAATCTGTTTTGATGTAGTAAAAATTCCTATATGCCATGGGAGTAGGAATGACAGGCATTTATTATGGTATACATTAATAAGGGCATCAGATAAGGAAATCTATTTTGTATTGTACTATAATTCAGATAGATTAAAACAGAAAATAAATTGCACTATCATAGACAGTAGAATGGTTTTATAGTTATCATACATCTATCCATGTCACAAAAAAACTTAATTACTGAATGATTAGATAAAAAAGGAGCTTCCAGTTCTTTTTTTTTAAATGCATCCGTGAATGGGAAGGATACAGAGTGAAAGATCCAATTTTGTTCTTAGATCTGCCTTAGCCAGAAATAGCTTCACTGAAGCCACTGCAGTTACTTTACTACAAAATTAATTTAATGGGAGATGGAGGACAGTAAGAAAAAAACCACCACAGAGAAACAAGAAGAGTGCTTTTAACAGTCCATAGTGCAACTGCCTCTTGCTCTGGAACATTAGGAATAACAACCATTCTCTTATTCTTGGGATTTTTTTGTTTTACCACTGCCCTTACGGTATCTACTCACAGAACAAACTTCCCTACTAGAAGGAGACCTTTAAAGTTCCTGCTAAAAAACTTAAGAGGAAAAAATGTCTTCCTGACCTGACACTGTGCCAAACAAAAGTGCTATTCTCCTCCATGTCTGGTCTACACTCAGAGGAAACATCAAACCCTGAGGAAATCAAAGACACATAAAGATGAATAGGAAGGTGAAGTGCCTGGACCACGTGCCCTAAGCCTTCTTTCAAGGGCTGCCAGAGCAATGTGGCAACTTCTGCCTGGGATACCAAGCCAGTATTCTTCTCAATTAGAGTGAATAAAAATCAGTGTGACCTGTAACAAAATCCTTTATCCAGGTGTGGGGCAGCACCAGACCACAACCCCCCTAAGAGCACCATGGGGCTCCTGCTTCCCAGTGCTGGTCACAGAGACATCGCTGGGATTTCTGACGTGGGTTAAACGTTCACCAGTGGCTTGGATCTCTGAAGCACCCAGTTGTTGCTGGTCCTTTCAGCGATCACTCAGAAACATTTCCACTGCAAATTTTAATGATGTGTCATCACACATCGTTCTATGACAAGGGAGGCAAATTACCTTGAAACCTCTGTGAAACCTCAGATGCTCAAGCCCTCAGAACAAAGGCTGTCTTTGAACTGTCTATAAGCCACTTGGCATTTCTTCCCCCGCAGGGACACAAAGTGGGACTAAATCCATTTTAATGGCAATATAATTAATAATAATTATTTTGTTGCTCAAGTGGCTGAGCATTTTGTAACACAGACCACTTAATTTTTTTTCTGAGGTTTTGGGAAAATATTTTGTATTAAATGCTGATAACTGCTAATTACAAAAAATGTCATTTAAATTATTTAAAAGAGATTATTTTTTTCCACAGTGATTCTTTTTATTCTTTTGGTGTTGGCATAGCATTTGAAATTGTTCAGTTTTTCAAAGAAAAAACAACGTGCAGAAGAATCAGTTTAACCTAACACATGTATTTTCTGCATTTTTTTCATTTTTCTCCCTCACTAGGTGATATCTTAGTGAAAACTGTAAAAGGGAACAATGTGTAGTGTGCAAATTATTGCATTTCTCATGACCCTTATTTTCAACACCTGAAAAATGTCTCATACAGAGAGTTTTCTTGACACTACAGAAATATATAGTCCTTTATAGCCAATTCTTACCTGCATTATGTTCATCCATTGAAAAGGCTTTATTTTCCATGTAGCTCCGAGGAAGCTGTATATCTTCCTCAAAAGCTGTTTCACGCATCCTTGGCTGTGAAGTATCAAAATAATTGGGTGTGTTTTCCTGCTGTGATGGAAGGATGGTACAGTGGACCTCTGGGATGGCGTGAAAAATAACAAACACCCAGCCACTGGACACCAGTGCAATAGCCAGAGTGGGATCACTCCATTTGTCTCTTCTCTGCAGCTCAGCATTGCCGAAGAGGTACATAGTCATCCAGGCTACCCAGATCAGAATGGAACAAAAAAGGGTTATAATGAGGCATACTCCGTTTTTCTTCCACTTCTTAAACTTCCCACAGAGAGTGAAAAAAGAAAATCCCATGGTAAATACCATCAGGAACATAACGTAAATCGAAGCCATCGCAAAATCCATCGGTTCGTAGCTGCAGGCCAGCTTGTTATCTCTGACAATGGTCAGGATCAACCACTCGGTTGCGATGATGACCTGCACTAGCATCAGGCAGATGGCCACCCCAGCCAGATGCCAGCCAGATGGGCTCTTCCCATGGCGAACGAGTCTGCGAAGTCTCCAGGCTTGGGCTAGCAAGCACGAGAAGCACAAGGCAAAGATAACTCCCCACAGAAACCTTCGGGTAGAGCACACCATTTCATCTTCCTGTATGATGAAAGCAAAGGTCAGCCCAAACAGTCCCAGAGTCCCAAAGAGAAAGAGGAAGTGCATTCCCAGGGGGCTCTTCTTCTCTTTGTCCTTGATGAAGGGCAGCCTCACCAGCAAAATCAGCATCAGCAGTAATGTGGTCAGCACACCTGCCCCTGCGACCGCCTCCAAAACGATCCCCCAAATGGCATCCAGGTCACACAGGTACACATACTGAGGGAGAAGATCCAGTCCACACCCTCGAGGAGTGCTGGAGTTTTCTGAAGAGCCATAGCTGATCACGAAGAGGAGGAAGAAACCAATGGCTGGGTAGGTTTTCATTTTTCTGTCTGAGACAACAAAATACTTGTTTAGCTAGAGCTCAGTTTGGAGGATTTCACAGCCACTGAAGCCCAGCTTGTTTCAGTAGCCCATGTTTACAGTTTTTGCACTGGATTTGCAGCTGGCACATCCTCCCCCCAGCCCCCTTCGCTGCCCTCCCAAAAGCTGCATGTTGTACTCAGAATGCAAAATGACTCATTGCTCTGTTTGCACAGATTGAAAACAACATTTCCAAACTCTGCCCCTGCAAATGGCCTAAAACACAGCCAGAAAAAATTATGTATCCTGTTGCAAATATTACATTATCTACAATGCTTAGATAATTACTACCTGTTTAATACTACATTCAAACCAAGGTGTTTAAAGTGTGTGTAAGTTGCACTGGGCCTGATGCAAGTGTAAGCTGTATCACAATGAGACTGTCCCACAGCCTTGCTCCTTTTACTGGAACAAAGGCAGAGTCAAAACCACTTTTTAAATTATCTCTTTTTAAAGGATAAAACAACCCAAGGAAAATAAACATTGTACTTCCTTAAAAACAAAAAAAATCTTGTTTTCATGCTCGATCAATAGGCAGTTATCATATTCACTTCTTTCATCCTCTTCCAAAGTCCAGACTTTAGATTGCATTTGGAAATGGGAATGGTAGCCTAGAAAAATCCCATACTCTGTGACAGTGGTGCTCAGATGCAGTGTCATCAATCAACTAATCAAAAATGAATGCCTCATTGTGCTTCCTAGCAAGTCCAAAGCCAATAACAACAACCAGAGCACCGCCTTCCTGGATCCAGAGAGCGGACAATGGTAAATTCTCCAGGTACACACCCCACTCGATCATCAGGACCAAAAGCCCAGACAAATGCCAACTTAGTTTTAGGAAGAACATGGGTTAGGTGTTTTACAAATACATGGTATGGCATTTGCTTTTTTTAAGCAAAGCAGAGCAAAGGAGATTGTTAAAAAATGTAACCTTTAACTCCCAGTCTGCCTCGGCCATAGGCTCCCTGTAAGGGCAGTCTGCAGTAAACACTGTGTGGAGCAGATATGAAACCTGACTCTGTTAACCTTCACTAGCAGTTAGTGCTGCAGGTTCCAGCAGGATTTTCCTCATTGATGTGAGGAACGTTGCAGACTCCCACTTGTGCTGTATGACCAGGAGGAAGGAAAGGCAGTAACAGTCAGTCAATGTGAGTCACAGGCTCATGGGACACGTTTAGGATGCAAAGTGAAAAGCAGAGAAACTATCAGTAGCTCTTTTGTAAGTCATACAACAGCCCTAAATGGTTACCTGTCCAAAGAGATTTCGTAGATTAGAACTGCTTTTAATGAAAACTTGGAAAACTTCAATGAGAGTTGAAAACAATTTAAAGGAGCACTGCAATGTTGCATTGAGCACGATCGGTCATAACCAGCACAAAACCAATTTACACAGGCTGTCTGAAACTGTACTGAGTCTCTCAGAGCTGAGAACGATGGATTTTCCTGTGTGTTACAGTCCTGTGCTTTACAGTCCTGTAATGACCAAAGTTAAATCTTGAGGATCTGAATCTTCAAACTAATGTTTCACTGTGTAATGACCAATGACCATTTTGGCCTCTATCAGGAGACAGATAAGGGAGGTTCTGATGTTCCCTATTAGGGGCACCAAGACAGCAAATGGGCCAATATAAACGTGTAGTGACTCTATGGTCTTCGTTCACACAGGATACAAAACATCCTGTTACAAACCTTCATCTCAGAAGTGGAAGCTGCAACAAATGGTGTGATCTGGGCTTGGACAAACAGGAAATGGGTAGTGGGCGATCTCTGCCAGCCCACAGAAAGTATTCTTTGCACTTTTGGAAGGGCTGCAATGTTCTAACGATGCAATGACCTGCTAAGGGCAAATGATCTGTTTTTTCTATCTACCTGTAATTTGCTTTATGGTGAATTGGTAGGATATACACTTGTTTGTACCTGATCTGTGTAACAGATTCTTCAATGACTCTGTCGCAACACCCATGTTAAAAACACTGACTTTACAGGCAGAAAACTAATCATCAGTGAAATAGATTCATTTTTGTATTGAATATGGTTACGCTCAATAAATCTCTTTGCCCTTTGAGTACATAATTAACTAGAAGGAAACATTCTGAAGATAGTTCTCCAATCCTTTTATGCACAGGCAATTCCTATTGCAACTTGTGAATTTCCTCTTTAGTGTGTTTGAAACATCCTAAAAAGTGTGGTCAGTGCCTGCTGACACAGAGGGAGGAAATCCACTGGGATCTACTAAGGCAATGCTCCAAACCAGAGGTACCACTTCAAGAAGTAGGAGGTCATGTGGAAAATGACTAAAAATTCATTCTAAATGTCACCCAAACTAGAAACAATAAACAGCCCTTAATGAGGGTCATGTTAATTTTCCACTATCCCATCACTTACACATTATGAGAAGCATGGACTAAATTGCTTTCAATACTAGCTTTGTTTATTAGCTACTCTCCAAAGACCTGGGGGATAATGAATTAAGTGTGAGTATCCCCAGTTCTAAGATATTTTCCAGTTTTTTCATTACTTTATTCATGTCATGTAACCCTCATGTGATTGAGCTATTCTAGGACAGTCTGTTTCCATGGAGATTGTGCTGCATGGGTAAGCAGTCATATTGTCAGGCCATCATTTGTTTCCTCTTCCTATTTGGAAGTGTTTGGGAGGGGGAAGGGAGGGTTAATGAATTTGACTATTTCCCCCTCCATGAAGAAGTGGTTAGTTTTAGGAAAGGGGGAATTAAGCTGTGACAAAATATATTCAGAATTCAAAAGATGTATTCTGAAATATAGAGGTGTTCAACTCCGGAGGAATTTTCCCAAGTTACTTCCTACTTTTGGGAAAGCTGTGATAACCAGTGGTCCTCTTAGAAAGGTCCTAGACAGCCACAATAGTGACCAAGAAATCTCTAGGATTGCTGACAGGCATTCCTGGTGTGAAATAATTTCCTACCCAATGTCAGTGAGTCTCACTAAACACTAGATCCTGCCCAGACCACAGCTGGCAAGCAGGGCTCCAAGTCTCCAAAGGAGGAGTCTTTTCCTCCTAACTGCTGTCAATAAAGCAGTCTGTTTCCAGCCTGTTTACTGGCAATTTCTGCCTGACTTGGTAAACACGGGCAATATTAATAATCTACCCCCTGAGACATTACCAGCCAAAAAAATCCTCTTTCTAGGGCTGGTACTCAGCACTGAACAGAAAGTTGTAAGAACAAGGGAAAACACTGCATTACAACACACAAGTCTGGCAAGGGAATACCACAACTTTAGCTAAAACCACAGATTCAATCATTTTAAGGGAAAACTGAGAGGGTTTTATTGCCAGAAAAGTTGTTTTTGAAAAAAAATAAATACATCAATATGCGGGTTTTATTAAAATAGCATTTTCCTCAAGCATGTGCAGTGGGTGGGGTGGCAGAGTTCCGTATCTCTTGAGACTTTGTAGTAAAATTTTTCTGCACATTCCTGCTGGTTGTTACCTAAATCAGTAACTGTAGAGGAAGAGTATTTTTACCTCTTTATGTCTAGATTAGCTCTTGCCAAAGTTATGCAACCTCACGGCAGTAACAATAGCGCTCTATTCGGCTGGCACTTCACTTCTCATGCCAGAGAACTACAGTAACACAGGAATGCCACGGAAACGTTCCAGCACAGATACAGCCAGTGGTACCCACACATCCCCCACATACTCGAATGAACTCTTCACAGGGAAGGAAATGCAACTTGAGATTTTTTTTTTTCCCCCAGATTCCTCTCCAAAATTTTATTTCAGTAAAGCCATTAAGGCAACATACCTGAAACCAGAGCAATCAGGAACACTTACAATCAATATTCTAATCAATAAGCCTTACACATTTTAGGCAAAAGCAGCAAACAGTTAGCAGGACAGCTTCAAGTCCAGTACTCAATTTTTGGCTCAAAATCTGCTCTCAGTGGCAGCTCTAATAACTCCACTATTTTCTACAGAGTGAGGTCCTCTTCATTACATTATCTGGCATAGACTCACTACAGAAATTGCAGACACAAAGCTACCCCAGCGGGTACAAACTACAATTACAAGCAATTAAGCAGAAACAGAAAATCTCACAGTTGTCATCAAAAAGTTGTCACGGTTAAAAATCAGCGAGGCTTTCTGTAGCTAAAGTCTTCTCACCAAAGCTTGCAAAGGGATCAAAAAGACACTGCTGTATGCTGCTACAGAATATATATACAGAATAAATCTGTAATCGTGCAAAGATTTAAGGCTAGGCTATTCATGGTTAGATGCGTTATCTGCTCCTGTACCTGGAGTCCCAATGTTAGTCAACTGACAAAGGGAGACACATCCAATCACAGAGAAGAAAAACAATCTAGTAAATATAAGCAATAGTAGCACAAATAGTAACCTGCTCTGCCACACAGGCAGAAGGATGGTTCACTGTGCAATTTCCAAAAGCAAACCGCCCCCACCACAAAGTGTTGTGGAGAGATGCTAGTGAGTGAGGAATTAATCACAACAGAGGATCTCTGCCAGCTGCTTTTGATCAGATCTGAAGAATGAGCTCCAGGACTGATAACAGAGCAGCAACAGCCAAGTTGAGATCAGACTACTCAAGAGATGTGTGTATTTCCAGAATAACAATTAATAGTGCAATTGTGCTTTGTAGGCAAAAATACAGCAGGGATTTTGACAGCCCCTGCATTAGATACACATCATGCTCTGTTGCAGCCTCACAGTTACAGAAGGCAAGACTCCACTCCAAAAAGGACATGTAGAAAAAGTATTGCTTTCATTTAGAAATACTTTGTGATGCTGAATATCCTATGAAATTATCTTTCTAATTTTCTAGGAGCTCAATTCCTTTTGGTCAGAATCTGTGCATCACGTGTACCTAGATACTTCTGACCATAGTGCCTGGTGTTGAATTCACAACCGACAGCAATCAATAACAGTAATCAACGTTTTTATTTTCTTTGCTATTCTCAGATTGTTCCTATTCACGTCATAGCCTTCTAGCAGATGGGTTCTGTCACCTGATTCCTCCTGATGTAGCGAGGCAACACCTCAGCCCTGATATTCCCTGCTGGTAAGCAGCAAGGGTATCCCCGATAAACAGCTACTCGGTACTAGCGCTGATCACCAAACTGGGTGTTTGGGTTCAGCACGCAGGAAATCCTGTTAGCCTTGGGATAAACATTAGGGCAGGTGTAAACAAAGGGTTCACATAAGTGCTAAATCCTCCCTCTGCGTGGCTTTGCGGAGAGGTAACGCAGAGACAGGGCTTTTAATTAACTAGAGAGAAAACTGCTGCGCACCCGCACCCAGCCAGGGCTCCCGCCAGCCCCGGGACCGACCGCGGCGGCCAGGGGCCAACAAAAGGCTCTTTCCTCTCGGCCTCTTCCCTGCCACTGCCCTTGAGCTCCCGCTGGGGACTGCGATGAGGTGCCGGGCTTGGCTACAACTACCTCGCGTACGAACGCGGTGCGGGGCCAAGCGGCCCCTCCGTGCGGCCGGTGCGCGGCTGCCTCCGCTCCGGGCTCCCTTTAATCCGCCTGCAACCTCCTCCTCCTGGACGATACCTATCCCGCTTCAGCCTCCTCTCTTTTGTCCCTTCGCTCATTTCTCTCTTCGGCTTCTTTTTCCTGTCCCTCTCTCCCCCGCCTGTCCCCGCTCTTCTTCCCCATCCTCTCTGAACTCTACTGCCCTCCTCGCCAGCCTTCCGCCCCGCTCCCCGCAGCGCAGCCCCTGCTCCGAGCCCCCCCCCCCCCCGTCCTGCCCTATATCCCGTCTAATCCCCCCCTCAGGATTCCTATATCCAGCCTGTTGTCTGCTGGCGGCCAGCGGGCTAATTCCGCGGGCAGCGCAGGGCGCAGAGCCCGGTGAGCGGCTCCGCTACGTCCCCCTCGCCCTCAGCGCTACCCCGGGGCACCCCCGGAGCCGGCCCGGGGTCGCCGTCCCCCCCGCCCGCCGCCGGCTCACCCGCTGTCTGCTGGGCCGAGGGCGGCGGGGCAGCTCTGTCCGCCAGCCCTCCGCAAGTCACATCCCGGCTCCGGCGGCGCGGCGGCTCCGCGGCGGGGAGCGAGCGCAGCGCCGGCCGCCCCCGCGGCGGCTCATGGAGCGCTCGGCCCCGGTGCGCGCCCTGCGGAGCGGAGCGGAGCGGAGCCGTGTCCGCCGCGCTCTGCGCCCGCCGCTCCGCCGCGCTCCGGCCCCGCGGCCAGCCCCCTCCCACCGCCCCGCCCCGCTCGGGCACGGCTCGGCCCGGCACTGCCCGGCTCGGCCCGGCACGGGCTCCCTCGGCGCGGCTCGAGCCGGCTCGGCGGGGCCGGGGTACCCCGGGGACGGGGACAGCGCACCCCACAACGCCGGGGCGCCCTGGCCGCGCGGAGCTGCCCGGCTCCCAGGGGAGAGGGGCGCGGCGAGGAGGTGGGCGCACACTGACACACACACTCACCCTCAAACACACACTACCACAAACACACACTACCGCAAGCACACACTACCACATCCTCACACTCACGCACTCCCACCCCGCCCCCTGTCACAGCGCGCTGCTGTGCAGCCGGGCACGTATCGGCGCTGTAAGCGCAGACTTGCACAGGGGGACACCCGCATGGCCGCAGCCCTACGTGCTCAGGTGACACGAGGGCAGGACACGGCGCGGGAGCAGGCACACAGACGGGCATGCCTGGCTGCTCCTGTCTCCGCAAACGAGTGCGAGAGCAAGGGCTGGGAACCCGCTCCCTGGCTGGGCATGTACACACCTACGGCCAGGTGTGGGTCTGCAGAGGTCAGGGGTTTGGGTTTTTTTTTTTGAAAGGGGCTGGATACGTTGAAACCTTCTCCAGATGCAGCTTCCGACTTGCCACAGCCCGAGACAACAGCTAAACAAGCACTTGGAAGAGAAAACGCTGGGAGACTGTGTGCGGTGCAAGTGACGCTTCACAGGCGGGATCAGCCCCTGCCAAGCGCAGGAGGTCCTGCCAAGGCGATGCTGGGCACTGCTCCGTGTCTGCCTTCCACCTCCCAATGGGCAGCTGGGGCCCTGCTTTTCAGCTTCTCCACAGTTTAACTCTGAGACAGTCATAACCCTTAGACGGGGCTTCCTACAAACTCTAGGAGGAGTTAATTGTAGGAGGGAAAGGCAGCTTCTGCATGTGATGTTCATGAACAGAGCAGAAACTCATGAGCCTTTTCGGCCGCTTAGAGACCATCGCCTGACACGTCCATGACCGGCAGCCTCGCCGTGCTGTGCATCCCTGGGTTATGCACCCCTGCATCCCTGGGTTATGCTTCCACGTAAACCACTAACGACAGCCTGGGCAGGCACAGCTGACATGGCATCAGCAGCGGGGAGCGCCCGGAATGTGTCCTTCCTGAACGTCTGCCCTTCCTGCCAGATTTCCGTATCCAGAGCCTTCCGAAGGGAAATACCTGCCCTGAAACGTGCATTCTTCAGCACAGCAGAAGTGTAACCTTTAAAGAGGCTCTTCCTAACATGCGTGGGCTTATTTACCTGTCGTTTATGATGCCTTGGGGGGTAACCTGAACTTCTCAGCATGGCTGACATGGAGTAAATCAGATGGTGGGGTTGGGCTGTAGTTGCCCATGTTTAGGCAGGGCAGCGGGGGGAGAAAAGCTGAGGCAGAGGAACGTTTCACATTTCTGCTCTTTTATTTCTCAATTTCTCTATCTTGCTGATTTCAGGTTTTAGGCACTGGCTTTTTTTGAGTCACATGTAAACAATATACCCTGCCCTTGCATCAGTCGACAGCTACATTCCATTCAAAGTTAAGCAGGATAATTTTACAGAAACTGAGGTGGTGAGAGGTGAAGTTGCGGTAAACTGCCCAAGGTCACCCAACAGTCTGGCAGAAAAGTGGAAAATACTGATTCAACAGATCAGTCTGTACCCCTGCTCCATCTTGGGAGCCTGAGCCAAGCACCCAAATACTGCAGTACCAAGTAAAGACCTTTTTGTGTATAAATAAACACACAGAGTTCTCTGTGCCATGCTGGGTACAGAGAGGTAGACCAGGGGGAAGGATGAATCACAAGGATTCATGTGCTGTCGGTCTTGGCCGGCTCACAAGGGAGCAATGTACTGAGCCCTTCAGCAAATGCAAATCTTGGGCATTGTTCCCTTCTTCCTGTGTCTCTCACACAGCCCTGGTTCCCTGAAGGAAACCGCCTCCCCCATTTGCCTTGTACTGATAGAACAGGGAAGATAATGACCCTCTCAACCATTACTAGTGGATCAGTACTGAATAGGGCTGATTTCTCTCCTGCTGAAGCAGTTTTTAATGTTAGCTACCAAGAAAAAGTGTAGGACAGGACTCCAAATCATCCAGGAAATTATAGGAGGACTTGGTAGAGCAGCTGGACTAAATCACAGCTCTTGTTGCATTACTTTCCACCTAGTTAGCTTTGAAAAATATGCTCTTAAAATAGGCTTTTATTAAGGGGGAAAGTATTTCTATCAGTCAACCACTAACTCATCAGCACCTTCAGCATTTCCCCACCTTGACAGAGCAGGTAGGAGGATGGAGTGGGTGCTGTGACCCCGGCAGACTGTGTGAATTCCCTTATTTCAGATGGTGCTCCCTACTCCTACATCAGTTCCTGGGACCCTGCAGTGCCTGTAGCCAGCGACTGCTTGCATGTGATCAGTGCTTAGAGGAGACTGGAGAAGGGGTGAGGTGTGCAAGGCCAAAGTAAAGACGAAATTTAGAGACCTCCACTTATGCCATGCAATTCTCCCAGAGCTCATGGCCTAAAGAGGGGTAAGCTCAATGCTTTCGTTCATCTCTGTAACAGTGAAGAGCATGCATGGTGTCTATCTGTCCTTATTTTAGGCTGAGTGTACAGTACAGTCAGCTTTTAAAAACCCCACTGCTTTTCAATAGTTTTACTCCTCCTATTTCCTACAACGCACATTTGGTCATTGAACAGATTTTTAGCTTTCCCCCCACCAATATTTGGTGACAATAGGTAAACAAAGAGTCTGTGTGGTGCTGCATGTTCCCAGTGTTTCTCTCCTGCAGCAGTGCTCCCAGCAGGATTTGAGAGGAGAGAGCAAGGCTGTTAGAGCAGCGGACACCACTCACCCATCCCTGAGTGCCAAATCCATATCCCCACAGACTGTCATCATCACTTCAGCTAGTTTTCCCATGTCCCAGCCTGAGATTAAAAAAGGCAGCTTCCATCCTCTGTTCTCCTCTTACCCTTCAGAAAGCCTGGCAGGTGCTGTGTTTATTGCAGGAACAGGCACAAAAACAGTCGAGCAGTGTTTCGCTTCCAGCTTTCCTTTGTACAGCGGCTCCTGCACAACCTTTTCACGGGGTACTCGGGTTTTGCAGCTCCTGCCAGCACGGAACTGTGCTTGTGCCAGTGCAATTTAAGTGGAATATTTCATTAAGAGATCAGCAGCAGGCACATGGAAATGACAGCGATCATTAAGTCTGCATTACTTTGTGTGCATTAGGGAGCGCGTAGAGGCCCCAGGCACTGACAGGGCTGCACGGCACAGGGGGAAGCCAACTCTGTGTAAATCACTTTAGACTGCCCTGAGACGGACTGTGTGCCTTAACCGTGGGGTGGCCAGGCTCTGGTATCTGTTCCTAGGTGCTGAGATGCCCCAATAATGAGCATGACAGAAGAGAAAGGAGACACCAGGTGAATTTGCCCCCAGCAATGGTGAGCGGTTGATTCACTCCGTTTCTGACCCCCGAGCAGAGGTACTTTTCATTACACAAATCCCTGCAGCGTGATTAGTTTGCCTAATACTTGCCCTGCTTTTTCTCAGGGCAGGATACAAATCCTGGTGCTGCCATTGGTTGGCAGCATCAAGGAGACGGCGAGATGTGTGTGACCACCGTGAGATGGTTTCCCTGTTACTGCAGGGGTCTCACACGTGGCTCCTTGCACTGCCCAGGGCGGAGTGAGTCTGCTCCCCACAGCGCTCTGTGAGATGGGTCAGAGTCACCAGATGGGCTCAGTGAGGAGAATGGGAGAAGGGGAAATGAGAAACTGCCCAAACTGCTTAGGTTTAAAAAGTTTATACTTGACCTTTGCACAGGCAAAGTCCCAGTTGTATTAAAATTAATTTGATCAAGCAAATGATTTGTGGCTTTCTGTTCTGAGCATGAGAAAACTTCCTTAAAACTGAGTGTGTTGGGGAGATAGTGACCCTGGCCAAGAAGAGCAACTTCTGCTGCAGAACCTTGAGCTTCCTTCTGGTGTGTAGCCGTGGATGGTGCTGGGTGCAGTGAGGTTTCTTAGCGTTACTGCTGCAGGGAAATGTTACAGTCACCTACAATGCACATAGAGATTCTAATCTACATCCCGTTCCCTCCTTAACACATTAAAGATATCAGCCAGTGTAACTGTGCCACCTTTGAATGCACTTATGCTTCAAATGGGCTTGATTTATAAGTGCTTTTATTTACATCTGCTGGCTTCACACCTATGCTGAGGTGTAAAGGGTTTTTCCTGAATGCTGCTAAGAATGGTGCTGGTACCTCTTGAATGCAGTATCATTAATGTCCTTATCTGTAATATCTCCTCAGGGAGGTCGGAAATCACACCAGGATTTTTTTTCTGGCCTTGTTCTTTAGTGGCATGTTTGGTGAAAAATATTGCCCCCCGTTGTGGACTATCTATGTATCTAAAACCAAAAAAATAACGTCTGCATCCTCGCAGATGATTGAACAATCCCCTCTTCGTGATGTACTCAGGGTTTCTGTTGCTGAGACTGTCACCTGCTGGCCACGGAGAAGCTCGCCGTGATCTCGGGAACAACCTCAGAAGCTGATGGATTAAATGCTCGGGTTTGCCTTCAGAAACATTGAGATGTTCCTGGTTTATCTAACTCTAAACAGGATGGTAATTCTGTAAATGGAGGCAGACCAGGAAAGCTTCCTCATTTATAAAACGTCTAAATTTAACGGAGTTTCCACGCAAAGGAAACCAGGATCTTATCACAGTGAACATGGGGGGTAAAATGTTGGTCCCAGTCAACTCAACTAGAGAAAACTAAGCCATGACCAATAAGCACGGGAAAGGGGGGGGGAAAAAAGGAAAAAAAAAGACTGGTTATCCTGCCTCTGGTGGATTTTTGCCCCATTAGACCATGGATGCAAGACGACCTTAAGAAAGGGTCACATCTTTGTATTGACCAGCAGAGCTCAACAGGAATCAAAGGACCTTTGCTGAAGATCTACACTACAGCTTTCACAGGAAAGGAGAAGAATTTCTCTGAAAAGCTCTTTCAGCCCTGTCCTTGTCCTGCCCTTCCATCTGTTGTCACTGATAGCTCATTTTCTGCCAGTTTTTGGGCCAGAATCTCAGCTGGTGTAAATCTGAGCAAGTTGGAATTCCCATCTGGACTAAGGGATTGCAGGGTGGTTTATTCTCCTCATTCTGGGGAGTGCCCCCCTGTTCCCCCCCAGACCTGAGAGCAGGTTAGTGCAGTGCCTGAAATGCACTGTTCAGTTGTGATTTTTCTGTTTCAGATGCAGAAACGAGTTCTGTTGTGCTGAACTGCGCCTGTGATTCCAGTGGATCACCACTCTCTAGAGTTCTTCCTAAAAATCTGTGGGTTTTTCTTACATAATTGAGCTGTGTTACCAGCATCCTGCAGGACTGCTGATAGGAAAGGAAAGCTGGTGCCATAGAGGAGGCTGTTTCATTACAATTATCCTCAGCTCACTTGGTGTTACACAAGGGCATTGCTGCCTGAAAGCATGTCTAAAGTAACCCTCAAGTTCAGTGCCACATGTCATACTGAAACTTTAAAGAAGAGATTTTTTAATGGATGTTTTTCCATAAGCCTCTTAGTTCACATCTGTAAAAAATAGATTTCATGCACTTTAAAGATATTTTTGACTGTGTCTGGAGTCAATCCCTAGCACTGAAGTTATGCAAAATGGCCATATTTTTATTTCTTATTAGAAATTGGAATTATTTTTTTGGTGAGGTTTTTTTTTTTTTTTTGGTTGGCTGTTTTTTTGGGGTTTATAATTTCCCTTTATTTCCCGTCACTCTGTTCTTGTGCTTGGACACTTACAAGCTTTATTGTTGTTAGAGAACACTGGGTGCCTGGATGTCTGTCTTATGAAAGCAAGTGGCTGCTTAAAAAGAAAACCAGAGAGATTAGAGGCTGTGTGAAATTCCACTAAATTCAGTGAAAAAGCATAACCTCAAAGAAGTTAGGATCAGATTTCAAATGCATATCATGAGAGACTTTTGACTGCTGGATTAATACAGGATGCTGAGTCTCAGTCTCCACCCCTGTACAGGACAGAAAATGCCATTTACCTCCCCCAGAGTTGCCTCCCTACCCACTTCTCATGCACTGCTGTAAGGAGCAAGGCTCTTCAAGGCCATTCTGTGCCCAGAGGACTTGGAGAGCTCTGGCTCACAACCAGGTAGACCCTGGGGCCAGTTCTCAAACACCAGCAGGGAGAAACCACAGCCTCTCCAGCTTCATTGAGAATAAATGAGGCTTTGCCTGAAATGCTCTTTTTGAATTTGTGAATGCTAAACTAGAAAAAATCCCCGTGGCTTCCTTCTCTGCCTCCCACCCACATTTCTCAGCAAATGATTTCCTCGGAGCTGGTGGGATCTCTGTTCAGGCAGAGGATGGTTGGGAAGCACTGCTGCCATAAGTCCTGTACAGTTTGGGAGCGTGGGCTCTCCAGGGCCATCACACAGCCTCTGCAGTGCCAGCTATCACTTGATTTATCACATGGAGATAGATTCCCTTTAAAACTGCTCTTTCTCTGGTAGATTTGCTTTGCACCGGGACCTAGCGTGAGTTAATATTCTTGTTGAGGGTAAATAAAGGGCAGTGGAGATTCTAGCCTAAAGAATGTAGCCTGCGAGTTTTATCCCTGCATTGCACATACATTTTAATGGTCCTTGCTGTGTGTTTTATTGAGGCTGAGTCATAAGCAAATCTTAGTGCTTTGGAAGGAAGGAAATGGAGTTTGGGCAAAAACATCACACGTCACAAATGGAGCCAGCAAAGGGACTGCTCGAGCTGTGAGGATACAGTGACGTATCTCAGCAAAAGGGAGAATTGAAGGTCAAAAGGAGAGTGCTTGTGCTGCAGTACAGTTTTCATCACCTGAAGCTTGTCTGGACTCAGTGATGTTTCTGGTGACAGGGCCACCACAGTGAGACGAGCTGATCCTGCTCGTGTGCCTTCCCTCAGAAACAGTCCCAGAGTTACCAGGGACTGGTAACTAGACTTTTATTTCAGGGTTAGGATGATGAACCCTTGCCCATGGCTTGGGGCTGACACAGTTGCTGTTGCTGGGACTTGGTCAAGGCACAGCACTTTTGACTGAGGTTGCTGAGGAAGGAGAGTGAAGCTCTTGTGTTATGGATGCAGGATGTTTCCTTGGCAGCTGCCCTTAGGAATGCTGCCTTTGGCTGGGGAGGAGAGGGGGGACCACACAAGCTGAGCTGGGCAGCCTGGGAGAAGGTGCTGCTTGCTGGGGACACTCAACCATGACTTGCAGCGTGCAGCACAGCTTCCACCCCGCAGGGTAAGTGACACTGGAGGGCACTGAAGTGCAGGAGAACTCAGGAGGTTCAAAGGGGGACCTCTCATGCCCTTTGTCACAAACAGTACCTTTTGTTCCCTGTTTCTTTTTGTGCTATGTTATGTCCAGTTCTGTTTGTGTTCCTTAAGGCAGGGACCGGATCAGGTGTTCTCCCTGAGCCAGGGCTTGGTGGCTGCCATTTCCCTGGGGTGCTGCTGAGCACGTACAGAGGGAAGATCGGAGACCTGGGCAGGACACTGGAGACAAGGGAGATCAGAGACTGGAGACAAGGGAGCCCAGCCCAGAGCAGGACCTGCTCAGCACAGGGAGCAGGACACTGCAGAGGCGTGGGCAGAAAGCAGCCAGGCCTGGGGCTCCCCAGGGGTCCACTTGGACAGGCAGAGCTGGCTGCAGCTCAAACACCACTGACTGGCAGCCAGGCCTTGAAACAGGGTAGGCAGAGAGCAGTGTGTTCTGCCACCAATAGTTTCACTTTGAATTTGTTTAAAAAGTTGTGTCTTTTTTCTTTTCCCCTTCAGGTGGTGCCTGGCCATTTGAGGTCAGGAGCCTTTTGATCTTCTTCATGAAACTCACCATGAGGGAGAGGTTTAGGTGTACCTAATTCAGAAACCTGCACCTTTCACCCCCTCTTTGGTGCAGGATGCCACTGCTGTCACACTTTGAGAGGCAATGAAAGGCCAGAGACACTCATTTATCAGGATCAGGATGCCTTTATAGGAGCCACTGCCCTGCTGACAAGAGCCCAAGCGTGCTCCCTCCTGCCTCTTGGGCAGGACTTTGGGTCCTTCCTCTGCCTCCCCTGGAGCTATGGAAGGGCAGGTTGTCCTCACTGCAGCCACTTGGAAAACTGGAGAGTCAGAGGCCTGCAATGAGACAGCAGCTTTTGAAGGGGCGCTCAGTGCCACCAGAGATGGCCAGATCGGTGGGGCTATGGATTAAATTATCATCAGCAAAGCTACCTGGCAAACACAGCTGTGAAGATGTGGCCCTTTTCCTCCCCCTCCCTTTGGCCAGCTGATGTTCCTCCTCCACGGAACAGAGGGATTTTGTTTTGTTCAGGTTCAGGCTGATATTGAAAGGAGCTTTGGAGGACATTTGATGTTTTTGAGAGTCCTGGCCATCGAGGGTCAGATTCCTCCAGGCTCCTTCTGGTTTCTGCTCTTCCTTGGGGTTAATATTATTAATTATTAGGGAAGAATAAAAAGCCCTTTCTATCTTCAGGATCTAAAATGAAGGAACTGAACAGAAAGAAAATGATAAACTTCATTTTAGAAATATTAATGGTTGAATTTCATGAACTTCTTGGCCTTAAGGAACGGTGTCCAAACAGGTGCTGCTGCACAGGCAGAAAGTCTGTGGCTAAATGGGGTGTGTGCACACAAACTGCCTCTGCACACCCCTGGAAGGGCAGCACCCCAGCCCTGGAGGGTTCCCAGCTGGCAGGCAGGACCAGGGCCCGTGCCTTGGAGCAGGAGCTGGGCTGCCACAGCCGGGGCTGGGAGCCTGAAAGTGCATTTAAGGTGCTTGATTTTGCAAACGTGGATGCAAGGAGCACTGTGTTTGGTTAGCAAGTCCCTCAGCTGTCATGGCACTGCAAGTAGTGTCCAGCTCTGGCCTGGCCAGTGGAGGGGTCCCACTCCTGGGGGGGTGTGAGCCCCAGCCTCCTGCAAACACAGCTCCAGGTGCTGCACACAGCTGTGTACCCACATAATATTTATACTTTCCTAATCTGGCAGGTGAATTTGTATACCCATGTGGGAAAGAAACCCCCCAGCTGGGTTGAATCATTGTTTTGTTTGTATTTGGGAGAGAATTCACTCGCCTGTTGTTTGCCACTGCACCCTGAGAAGATGGAGGCCTCTGGCCAGCAGGATGAAGCGTGGCTTTGTTTTACTATTTACAGTGGCTGAAGAGCACGATGGTGAAGAGTGAAAAAGCATGCAAATAACTTGTTTATCCCTAGAGATGGGTGCTTTGTGCTGTCACAGGCTGTGCTGTTGACTTGACCCAGCTTTACTTTCCTGTAACTGGGGGAGCTGGCAAAGCTTGCTGAGGAAGACTCCTAAGCCAGAGGGCTTCTGGTTTCACAACAGCTCCACGAAGCATCACAATGCTTTGATCTAATGGTATCAATTGCATGAGAAAAGCAAGGAAGGTGGGAAATAAAGATGATAAAATAAAATCCCCAAGTGCAGGTTTGAAATCCCACAGCAAAAGTTAAGAGCAGGGTTGAGTAGACAAGGGGTGGGGGGGAGGAGGGTGTATGGGGTGAATAGGGAGGCTGGTGACTGACCACAAAAGATGGGGCTTTTACTAAAGCATTATTTGCTGTTCAACCTGAAGAGACTTTTCTATGCTGAACCAGATCTAAAAAATTGGGGTGAGTTTAGCATTTTGACCTAAACTGCTGCTAAGCACTGCACTGAAACCATCAGGCTGCATCCCACCCAGAGCATCCTCCTGTGCTGGTCCCTGGGTCTGCAGGGATACCCCTGGCATCTGTCACTGGCAGCCCAGTGTCACCCAGCATTAGGAGCATATTCATGTCACTGCTCATGGCCTCGCTGTGGGTTTGTGCAGAGGTGCTGCAGAGCACAGTGGGCTCTGTACTGCACCACAGCTGCCGGATCCCAGTTCCCAACGTCGGCACCTGGGGATGGGGACGGCTGGCTCAGAGGTGAACTTGTGTTTGGTCAGCAAGGCGCTTGTGCCTCAGGAGGAAATGGATGATCAACTCACTTAGATGTTGTTTGAAGCTAAATGAGCCCAGCCTCTCTCATATGAACAATTCTGTGCAATGTTTCTTCTGTAAATCTGGCAAGGCATTTGCTGTGTGTTACGGTCCTACCTACCACTGCAGTTCATGCATTTATTCCTATGGCAGTCCTGTGCATTTGGGAGCAGAGATGTGGGGGGTTTGTGGGGAGTCAGGATGCTTTCAGGAGAAAAGCAGGCTTTGGTTTGTGTAGTGCCTGTGCACTGCCTCATGCTTACCACCCCTGCCCAGCATTTGCTTTGCTTTAACTGAGGCTGGGCGTGATTGAATTGTGTCTTTGGGAAAATGCAAACGAGAATCATACTGGGTGTTTGGTGTCAGTGTTAACAGCAGAATAAAATGCTTAGATAATCCTTCAGAAGGCAGTTCTCCTATTCTAGAGAGTTTAACCTTTAAAGTAAAATAACTTTGCTGGGAATCTCAGCCAGCTTGGAAAAAGCCCATCCACTGTTCTTAACAGGAGGGAAGTGCTGGGCTTACTCAAGCTGCAGTGGCTGCATCACCTGTCCCAGACTGCCCAGCACGTACAGCTGGGAGCACACCCGCACCTCCCCATCGCTCCTGCGGGACTGCCCTGGGGCTCTCCTGGACGGCTGCGCTCAGCCAGGAGGGAACCATCCACAAATCCCCGCCTCACCTCGCAGCAAGCAGCTCAAGTGTGCGAGGAGCTTCATTAATTAATGCTCGTAAGACGGCGAGCTCTCCCGAGGAAAGCAGCCGGGCGGGGGTGGGGATTTCTGAGTTTTCATTAGAGCTGCCTGAAAAACTTTCTGTCAAAATACTGAGCAGTGTGGTTTGTGACAGCTGGATTCGGTGCTCCTCCCCTCAGCCACGCCGAAGATGTGGATTATTGAGGTGTCTGCACAGTCAGGAGCCAGAGATCAGCCCCAGGTGCCCACCCAATACCTGTGTGCCTGAGGTAGGGCTGCTGTTGAGCACATGACTGAATTTTTCCACCAGGAACCCAGCAGTTTTGCCTAAGGGTGGTGACTGTTCTAGTGTGGACAATCTAAATTCAATATTGTGACTTAAGTCATACTCAAATTGCATTCATTTCATTAAAAAAAAAAAAAAAAAAAAAGTAAAAATAGCAGAACAAAGCAAAACAGAAGAGTGCATCTCCTGTGTCCCAAATTCCTGCTCTCCTGCCTCTCTGTGAGTGCTGGGTGTCCCCACTGGCCCAGGCAGTGTGACGTGCCAGGCACTGCAGCCTCGCTGCTGGGAATCTCAGAGAGGGAGTCCTGCCCAGGGGCTGACAGTGAGCTGATGTCCAGGTCTGGACAAAGCCCAGCTCTACCCAAATCCAAGCAGGAGAAAGCTGCTGTCATTTCTGTGCCAGCTGAATTGCTGGGCTGGAAAAATCATTCATGTAAGTAAATGATTAGTGACTGATTGGCCTCTGTGTGGTGACTCCATGGTCACCATCAATAACCCTAACACAGTCTGTGATCCTTCCAAAAAGACCATGATTAGATGATGTCAGCACAGCCTCCCAAGTCCAAGGCTTTGACAGAAAGTTTTTCAGTTTTTCATCTCATAAATTCAGAAGATTTTCAGTCCAGACAACACTTTAGTAGCCTATGTGGGCATTGGGGGACTGCTGCAATGAGCCTTGTAAAATGAAATGCTGACTATAAAAAGGAACGAACAACTGTTTGCCTTCAGCATTCTGGAAGTTGTATTAGGCCAAAATAATTTTAACAGATGTGGTCAGATCCCATCTCCTTTTAGCATGGAGTTAGTAGCTTTGCAGTTACTGATGGCAGGGGTGAGAAGAGCCACCTGCCAGGACACATGGGACATGGTAGCAGAGTAGGGAGATGAACACAAAAAGAAACTACAAAGTCTTGCTGTCAGAGAGAAGTAAGGCTGCAGTGCCTGGTCAGGTGGAGTGAACATCTCTTTGCTTTGCAAACAGATCGTGCCCGAGGTTATCTAGCCCCTGATCTGGCTTTCCCTGAGGCTGGTGCCAAAGTGCCCCTTGGGTTCACCACTGCACAACAGGCTCCAGCCTGTTTCATCTGTAAGTGATACTCTGCCCCTGCAAATGATCCATGTGAGCAGTCAATGTGATTCCCTGTGCCAGCTCTAAGGCTGATCTCATGGGGACTTATTGTGCCAATGCTTTTAGAGAGCAAACTTTTGGGCAGAAGTCATGCAAATGTTCAGATTAATTTAGATATGCAAGTAGCCCAGGAAAATCAATGGAATCACTTAGATGATTAAAATAACTTTGTCCAAAGTGTTTTTAGCCTCTGTGCAGGTCCCTGGTCTGTATGGATGGCTTGCACACAGATCTGCGCACTTGGAAAGATTAAAAAAGAACATTTTCATTAACAGAACTTGCTCTGCTTGAATGCAGAGAAGGTGACTGAGTAAAGCAAGTTTTTTTTTTTTTCCCACTGGTATGTGTTGTGCCCGGGTCCTTATGCTCCAGTATACAGACACTGTCTGTGAGAGACATGAAACACTGTTTGGTGAGTCCCTGATGCTTGCCAGTGTGGTTTCTTTATTTTTAGTAGCTCCTGGATAAGGTCTGAATCCATCCATGTGCAAAAGATCACAGCTGACAGAGAGGGGAGGCATGCATGTGTTCCGAGACATGTGCCTGGGGTGGCTGTGGTTATATAAGGGCTCCTTTGCCATGGCCAGTTACATAAAATGGAAACACAGGAGCGGGAGGCAGTGCGTGAGTGCAGAGAAGGGATCCGGCTGCAGCACTGGAGCGTGTGTCACTGCAGGTGCTGGGAGGGAAGCAGAGGGAGGGCCACCAGGTTTGTACACTTAGGGCTGCCCAGGAATGCCCAGGTGCTGCAGGAATGCTCCTGCTGCAGGCAGGATGTGGGGATGGCCATGGGCAGCCACACGGCAGCGCCTCTGCGGGCCCGGGGCGCAGCGGGGCCAGGCAGCAGCACACGAATCAGATGTAGCCTTTGGAAATCTCCTTCTTTTTGTTACGTTTTTAACTGAAATGCGTTTAGTGAGCTGCAGGACACAGGGCAGGGGCAGTTCAGCCGCGGCAGCAGCAGGAGGGGGCAGTGCCAGTGCTGGTTTAATGACGTGTGTGTGTCCAGGGAGGACAAGGCAGGAATGCCCAGTGGAGTGAATGCTCCAGCTGTGGGAGCTCAGCCCCCAGGGAAGGATTCACTGCTCTGAAATCGCTGAAGCTGGCACAGGGCGTTGAGAGGGCTTTTCTCAGTGAAAATGAAGTTTAGAATTGCTTGGGCAGGCAGTCGGTGATCAGCCCAAATCCAAACGTGGGCTCTTCTCAGCGTACGAGGACCGCTGCAGCGTGCTCACCTGTTCCAGAAGTAACGCCCTTGCTCCGGCATCACGGCTGCTTCACTGGTGCAAGGGCACTGAGCCTGCTGGTGGGAAGGGAGGGAGAACAGAGATTTGTGCCACTTGGCCTGCCCTGCTGAATTTCAGACAAGAGGTCAGAGATCTCCCGTGAGAAAGCCATAATGCATGTGTACTTCTTGTGTTTCAACCTATGTCAGCCTTTCCAAGTGTAAAGACCAGCACTGTGTCCAACCAAAGGGTCACAAGGGGCTAAATTTTGTCCCTAGAGTCAATCTATCATCCCCTGCTGAGCAATTTCCAGCGAGCCATGCTGTCTGTGCAGCTTGTGGCACGGGCTCAGGGTGCAGTGACCGCTCTGTGACATCTCTTCTTCACGAGGCTCCTGCATTTCACGTTTCACTGCCGAGGGCCACGTCTGTGTCCTCCTGTTGATGCAGTGACCAGGTCCAGCAGCAGGAAGGAGCACCCAGGTGTGGGGTGGATGTCAGATTTGGTGGGGTTTGAAGAGGTTGCCTTCTGAGGGGGAAGCACACATTTACCAGCTTCTGGTTGATAAGCACAGGGGTGAACCGGGGCGCTGGGGCTGCTATCGCCGCCCTGCCCGTCCGTGAGAGCCGGGCGCGGTGCCTGCCCCAGCATCCCCGGAGCTGCGGAGCAGCCTGCCCGGCTCCCTCGCGTTCCCGGCAGATGGTGCTGCGATGCCACCGAAAGCTAAGGCGGAGCAGAGGTTCCAGGGAGGCTCCCTGCTCCCTGTGCTTTCCCCCACGGTCTTCCAGTTGAATTGGAGTGGGTTGTGTTTTCCCCACAGCAAGCTGCACAGATTTCCCTGGCTTCAGTGTTTGTCCCTACCAGCCCAAGAGCATCTGGCTGGCAGGACCCAGCCTGCAGAGCTCCCACCTGCCGTGCTCACTCCCTTTGATGCATCACCCTGCTCCTGCTGAGCCGTGACCCACCACAGATTCGTGCTGGGCTTGGTGGGGCCGTCGCTGCTGCAGTCCGGGGATGTGGGAGAAGCTCAGCCAAGTGCCACCAGCATGGGGGCTTCAGCCAGTGCCCTGTCACACTGCACAGCTGTGGCTTGGCACTGCCACCCCTCCTCCTGGCTAAATGTCGCTTATGTTGCTGAATCTTCTCTTCTGTGAGATAGTGGTGGGGCTTTTGCTGTCCCAGGGCTTTGAAGCCTCATGGGCTTTAGGGCTGGCAGCAGTGGAGGCTTCACATGAAGCTGTGATGGGCAGCTGTGCTGGCAAGGAAGCTGGGATGTTTTGGCTCATGGAGGGATGTTTCTTGTGTCCTAGATCTTCTTTCCTGACTCCTTTAAATCTTCTGCTCATTCTGAAGGGGTGATAAGATCCTGTTGCATGGACCCTCTCCAGGAGACGTTTCTCTAGCTCTGCAGCCTCTGGAGACCAATAAAGGTCAGGTACCACCTGCAGCCTGGGGTGCCACCCACCTCTCCTGCCAGGGCCTGAGTACACTAACAGGTCTTGATTGTCCCTGTTCAGCTCCACCTGGGGCCTCCCCCAGTGAGGGCTGGGAGCTCTATTTAAGCTCAGCCCAGGAGCTTTGCCTTTTTCCTGAGTCAGACTGTAAAGGTGGATGTCTTCAGTTCAGCCCCAGCCATGCCTTGCTTGGCCAGGGAGCTGCTCCCTCACTCTGACGGTGCCTGGTGATCTCAGTAAAGCTCACAGCGATCTGGTGAGTGGTAGAGAGCTTTCCCCTTGGTTATGGGGTATTTCTTTGGGGATGTGCTCGGGGCTGAGCACCCAGCATGGCACCAGGGCTGCTACTGGGACCCTGTGTGGAAACTTGGATGCAATATCAGCTGTTCATGATTTTTGAAAAGCTGTTGGGGTCAGCATGATGTAAGCTTGCTTCTCATCTTCTTTGTTTAAAGCTGATATCCTTCTTTTATTCCTCTTTCTCTGAAAGATTTGGTACTTTCAAAACCGTTCACAAACACAGTAAGTAGCCTTTAGGGACTGCCAGAGAGTGATCCTGGGAACCTGAACTGAAATTGAGCTTTTTTGATAAGGGTTGGCGACTCAGCTTCTTGCCTTGGTCTCAGTGAGTGCACAGGCAAAGCCAGCAGGGCTAGGTGACATCTCTACAGTGAGCAGGAACTTTGTGGCTGCGCTGAGGGAGAGTTCTTGCTGGCCTTAGCATAAGCAAGGGGGTACCTGTTAATCCCCAGAGCCTGCATCTCATGCTTGAACTCAGAGATGCAGAGTCTTGTGAGAGGTGGTAAAGGCTCTGTATCCCTGCAGTCTCAGCCTCACAGCTTTGCTGCAGTGGGGTCTGGGGAAAGGCCCCTCCATGGTGGCAGGCAGAGGGGTAGTGTGCACCTCGGGGTGATCCCTGAAGAGGGAATCTATTGAAATAGCTTTAAACTACAAGGGTGGTTTTGCTGTGGAATCTGCAGCAAGGTGTGGGTGCTGTCTGGGGGGGCTGGAGCAGCCACTGGACCCCAGCAGGGAGGGCAGTGGGTGCCACCTGTGTCACCTGGCCTCAGTGGCACAGGGCACGGTGTCTCTTCAAGCGTGTGGCTGAACTGCTGCACCCTGGGGCACCTGTCGTGTTGTGTTTAACACAGCCTGGCTCTGGTCTAGGAAAGGGTCCATGGACCTTCCTGTCCTTGCTTCCTTCAGCCTCCCCTGCAGGGAGGTGCTCCCACGCCCTGGCTTGGAGACAGGGAAGCTCCCCTCTCTCTGCACACTGAAATCGTGCCTGCTTTTGGTACAGCCTCACTCAGGAGTATCTGCAGCCTGAGCATCCCTCAGGAAGGTGGAGAGGATGGTGTCTGCCTGGGGAGGACTCTAGAGGTGCTGTGTGGGATTTGGGTGAAGCCTGTGCCTAGCAGGGTCAGGAGCTGACGGCCACAGGGAGCTGGGGCACTCTGGGCTCTTACATCCACTGGCCTCTAGAAGAACTCTTGGTCCTTTCATAGGAGGGA
Source organism: Corvus cornix cornix (assembly GCF_000738735.6). Classification (NCBI taxonomy): domain Eukaryota; kingdom Metazoa; phylum Chordata; class Aves; order Passeriformes; family Corvidae; genus Corvus; species Corvus cornix. The sequence continues at coordinate 1,428,082 of NC_046344.1, forward strand.
TTGAGAGGTCTGTTCCTTCCTCTCTATCCCCAAACAGATGTTGGGAAGGATCCTGGTGTCTGGCCTGGCTGTGGTGTGATGTGAATTACGGTGACATTAATCCTGGAGAGGTGGCAGGGCAGGGACAGCAGCTGTGGCAGGGTGTTCAGGTGCAGCAGCAGAGGGCTGTTGTCTGTCTTGCTCAGGCTGATGTTTGTGCAGACCTGCACAAACACTCAAACCTGCTCACACGCCTTCCTCGTGCTCCCTGCGTGCTGCCTTCCGTTGCTGCTATGTCCTTGCACTCTGCCTGGTGATGGATTTACTGCTGGTGAACAATAATGGTGCTTAAAGAAGACAACAGGGAAAATATGAAAATACATTCAAAGAACTGAGCATTCAAGTTGACTTTACAGGGGTTCATTCTGTCGCTACCCAGCCCCTTGCAGAGCCTGCATCCCATCACCAGGGAGTGTCGCTGAGATGGGGTGATGCCTCTCAAAGCATCTGATCAAATCCAATTATTAAGAGCCTCAAAAAGCAGCTTGGGCATTGATCTGTGAGCTGGCAGCACTGTGCTGGCTGGACAGGACTTTGATCTAAACGAGCACCCCATCTTTCAGACCCAACTTCATTCTCTTGCCAAAAACTGAAATTGCCCTTTTGTATCTCGAGGCCATGAAATTAAGTGATTCCTTTTCAGGTCATGTGCACCCCTGCAAGGCACAGACTGGGCTGATTTTCCAGAAACCCGGGGGAACCCTTGAATAAATGCACAGTCAAGTGACTAGTTCCCCTAATTAATGCTGGCAGTAAAATTTGATCCCCACCTCCATGTAGAGGAAATGATGCTGTTATCAATTCACCCTGATTTAGTTGAAATTACCTTTGGTGTGTGCATGCCCATGCTTTGGAATAGTAACAACATTTTTGCTCTTTCCTCACGTGAATATTTTTCCAGTGGGTGCATCTTACTGATTTCAGAAAATAAAAAAACCAAACGGTTTTCAATAGTGTGTCCCTTTAGACAAACTTCTGTCTGCAGGAGATCCAGGCTACAAGCGGCCCTCGCCGGACCGGTTTGCCCAAGGGATGCGAGGGAAGCATCCCCCAGCGGGGAGAGCGGGGCTGTCCCGTGCCGGGGCTGGTGGCACCACTGGATGAGGAGGGAGGGCTGCGCGGAAGAGACTCGGGAGCTGCCTCCGAAGGGACTCGGGGAGAGCTGCTCCGGGGTGTCTTCAGCTGGGGTATCCTCTGGCACAGCTTTGGCCTCTTCCTGGTGCTGGGGGTACGTGCATCCCCCGTGCTCAGCACATCTGAACACCAGAGCTGCCTCCGGAGCTGCTGTCCCAGCAGGGCAGGAGGACGGGCTGCTGAGTGTCTCTGCAGCTCTTTAATCCCTCGCAGGCACTCCGCAGTCTGCCTGGGTAATTAGCCCTCCTTGTGGAGGTAATTAGCAGCTTGTGGCGGGGGGAAAGGAGAGGATTTTCCTTTTCCTTCTTTCACTTTATCCCCTTTCCATTTCTGGCCTTTTATCTCGTTCTTGTCCCCCGTTACAAGGGCTTTGCCACAGGCTCGTGCACTGCTCAGAGCCAGCCTGCCCCGAGAGAGCTCACTGTGGGCACTGCTGCCAGGGGCACGGGCAAGAACTGCAGCCAGAGCTACTCAAAAGGGTTCTTCCCTACAAGGTTTTTGTTAAAATAGAATATTAGTCAAAACCTTCAGTGGAACTATAGTGGATGTAGTTTTTGAATTTGGAAAGCAATACTTTCTGGGGGTATTATGGTTGTAAATATTTCACGTCCCACTTGTGCAATACAACCCAAGTGTAAAGTAATGGAAAAATAGTGCTGGGATAGGAAGGGATAATAGACTACATGCAGAAAAATTGAGACTAATTATCATAACTAATTAAAATAAGGCTCTATAACTGTATAATGACTGATTAAAATTTTCTATAATGTTATGAGAAACATATGAAAAACCCCTTTTGTTGCAGGAAGAATGACTGTTGCCCAACTGTTCCTGTCTCCAGTACCATGATGCTCAGGAGCAAAGCCAGTGAACAGAGCTGTGCTGGCCTGCTGCTGGAATTGTTCTGGCACAGGGGATAGGATTGGCTGTGGCTCCTTTGGGAAGGGCTCAGAGCCTGCAGTGAGCCCTGGGATGGGCAGCAGCAGCCTGTGGGGCATTTGGAGCTCTGTGCATTTGATGAACACCCTTATTTTGGTGCAGGACCAGCCCAGAGCTGCCCAGGGAGGACCTTGGGCTGACTCAGAGAATGCAGTGTGAAATTCCTATAGTTACTGCTAATGTATTGCTGAAAGCTTAGGTGGTTATTACATTTATTCTATAAATACATTCTCCTAGTGCCCACTGTAATACTGTAACTATATACTAATAATATGTCATTATATGCTTAGGTAAGTTTTTCTGCCGCTGGTTCAAGCTTGTCCCTCTATGGAAAATCACTCTGAGCTCTTTCTTCATGATCTGCCTGCTGAGTCTGCTCCTGCCTGCCCAGCATTGACCCCAGCCTTGCCTGACTCCCATCCTGCTTCCTCTCCCTGGGAAGGGCAGTAGCTGAAATACAGTGCAAGAAACTTATTTTCCTTTAAAATATAAAACATGCCAGTGATGTATAGCAGTGGCTGCTCTTGATGTCAGTGAATGCTTATTTAGGTTCAAATGTGTTCAGCTTTTTGACTTCCCATTCAGAAAACATGGGACAGGGGATAACAATGGATGAGTAAGCACAAGTTTTGGCAGCTGGAGTTAAAGATGTCACCAGAGATTAGGCAGCAGGAGCTTTTTAAGCAGCTCATGTTCTCTCTGTAATGGCATAGAGTATCAGTTACTGCACTGGCTTGACTGTCACACAGGCTATCAGGACCATGACTAGGCAGTTTCTCAGACTTTGCCTGTCAGCAGAAAGATATGCTCTTGGCATCTCTTCCAAAATAGCTCCCTGAGACTTTGTTTTGGGGAGAGACAGATGAAGTTTTCACTGATTAGAAGAGGGGGACTTAAGAAACCAAATGGCAGGAGTGATAAAAAGTGATGCATGATGTTGGAGTGGAAAAAGCTAGAGGCTGCAGGGGATAGAGACTCAGGTGGGGGTGGAGGGACTCTGAAGTGAGGATAAAGAAATAATTGGCACTGTGTGTTCATCCTTTCTTCCCATTTTGCTCTTTGCCTAACCTCTGGTTGATGAGACAGACTGACCCATCCTTGTACCAAGAGGTTATTTCTTTCAGAAGGGTGGAAGAGACACTGAATCACTGTTTGTGCATGCTGCTGGCAGTGTTTGGCACTGCCTGGTGTCAGTGACACTGGCTGGCCAGGCTGTAGCTGCTACTTTCCAAGGGCATTTCAGCCTGCTGGGTGTTGCCTCCTGTTCCAGCTGTCCTGAGCTCTGCTGTCTGCTGTGCAGATCCTCTCTTTACAAACTCATTGCTGAGTTGGAGCCTTAGCTTTAGGGAAAACAATTTTCAAACGAGACCCAAGGGGAAAATGTTGGGAATATTTCCTTGTTTCTGTGTTTTCTGAGAAGCAGGGGGAGCTCACCAGAGTCTGGTCCTCCTGTGTGCAGGTGCAGTGCTGTGGGCTGTATGTCTTTGGTTTCTGAGCCTCCCAGACATGAGCCCGCTTCCCTTCATCTGCTCCTCAGGAGAAGCACAAACAGTGAGTGTTTTGTGATGTTAAGTTGCAGTTGGTTCTTCATGTATAATCTTTTATTAGCAGAGGGAGAGCCCAGGAAAGCCTGGACTCCTTGAAAGGAAAGCTTTCTCCCAATTCTGTTGACCAAGGAAACTTCTCCCCACATCAGCCTTCAGCAGGCAGTGCAAGGTGATTTTTAAACCTTTTTTTTTTTTACCTTGGTGAGGCACAGAGCATATGAAGGGTACTGCTCTGGAACATCACTCTTTAAAAGCCTGGGTGCAGTGGGGGCACTGTGGTTTGTGCTGCTGCAAAGGTGCCCTACAGGGGTCTGCACAAAAGAGGCTTGAGTTAAACGAGCTGGTCCTCAGGTCCCTGGGGACTTGCTTGAGGGGTGGCAGGTTTGACAGCAGGTGGAACTTTGCCAAAACCATGCAGAGCACAAGCTGCTTGTCCAGGTGAGGCAATGGAGGCTCCAAGGAGAGCACAAAGGGCTCAGCTTCCCCACAGAGTGCTGGTGTCTGGCAGCTGTGCTGGCCTCGGCAGGATGTTGCATGGCAGGTATGGAACTTCGCTCTAAAGGAAAAAGAAATATAATGGTTGTATCAAGGCCACTGTCTCAAAAACAGTCTTGCTCCACTTAGATTCTGATGTACGGAAATTGATAGCTCAGCAGCCACCCTGGTCTGCCCAAAAACTGCTGCTGAAAGTCTCTCCAATCTCATTTTATCCAAATGTTCCCCATTCTGTGGATTTTTACCTCTTTCCTTTTGAATAGTGTCTGTTTTCACACCAGAAAGATGGGAAATGGGTGAAAAGACTCTGATAAGTATGAATGCTGCACTAAGGGCCTGGTCTGAGCTAGGATGAATGCCCCAAGCTTGGCATGGGAAATGGGCTGTTTTGGGAGGATGGCACCTCCCTGAGAGGCTGCACATGATTCTGCTCTTATGATTGGCACCACCCCCACCCCTTTCTACCCTGATGTGGTTAGGTTTTCCATTGTGACAGTGCACACCAGCTTGCTACATATTTTTGTGTTGTACAGTCCATTTTAAATTAGGATGAACTGCAGCATTGTCCTCTCCCCTCTGCAGAGGTGCCTGGAGGTGTTCAGCAGCTCTTGCTACTCTGTGCAGTTTATCTCCTCCTCTCCACCTCCCTCTGCAGCCCATGAGCTGCCCTTCTGTGTGCTGTCAGTCCTTTGTGTGTCCCAGGCTTTGGCAGTGGTGCTCCCTGCCCTCCCCTCTGAGGGTGGTGGGACCAACCCCATCAGCTCTGCCTCTTGCTCTATTCACTTTATGCCATTAAATCACAGAAGGACAAGGGATGCAGAGTCCTAAGTGGCCCACAAAGCCAGGCCACCTGAAGTGTTTGCTGTGGTTCAGAAAGGGTCTAACCTTTAGACAGCAGGTTTGAGCTTTATTAAACAGCTGGAGCTATTCTGACAGTCGGCTCCCCTGGGCACTGGAGAGGGATGAAACCAGTCTGTGCTGCTAATTGCACATGCTCATCCCTCACTGAGAGCCAATATCTTTTAAGGGATCAAGGCCACCCCACTGCCTTCAATATGGGCAGGGCATGGCAGGTCACTACAGCATGCAGATGTAGTTAAGCAGCAGGTTTCTGCCTCTGTTCTTGCCTAGCAAAAAGGGCAGGGAGGGCTTTGGCTGTGTCTGGTTAGTGTGCCTTGCTAGGAGTTGAGTGAGGATGCAGAGAGGGCTTGGATGCTTGGTGCTGTAACTGGGGAGTAGGACATGCAGACCCCCCAGGCACCGTTCAGCTCCATGTCCTGGTGGCCCTCCTGGACCCCGGGGAGGTGTGGAGTGGATGGGCTGTGATGCTACAGCAGAGAGTCCTGGGCTACAGTGCAGGGGAAAAGGACAAAGTGGGGAGTGCAAAAACTGCTGGAGCATGAATGGACTCTGGGGTTTCCTTTGTGTTTTCTGGGTGTGCTTTGCAATGCTGAGCCCAATATGCTGTATTTGTAAATACAAATGCAATATAAATAATTATATACTAATACAGTGTTTTCTCTACCCCAAATCACTCTGCTGTAGTGTGAACTCCATCATGTTGTTAATTAGGGATGGACTAGTGAACCTCTGTTATTAAAATTCTTCCTGCTTCTTGCCTTTTAACAAACTACGGCATCTTTGAGCTTGTGCCAACTTCAGTTTTAAACCTTTGAAAACTCTCTAATCTTCTCAGCCTTTTTTTTTAATTTTTACTATTTTTAAACATTAAATATCCACTGAACAGAGATCTGGATGCTGATTAGGATGCCTCTTAAAATGAGATCTATTTTTTCCCACGTATCTTACTTAGGGTCAGGAATGCTTAGGAGTTGCTCTTTCATCAGCCTGGTACTGAGTGGGAGTAAAGGTGGTGGAACAGCAGCTGTTTTGGACAGTTTAGAGTGAATGCAGCCCTGTCAGAGGTTTATAGCACATTATTCTCATGTGAATGTATCTGGAGAGGTCAGATGCTGTGCTTTGTTTCCTGTTAATGCATATTGGAAATAGAGCAGAGTTGTGATTTTTTCAGGGCAGGTGTTTGCCAGAGCCTGATCCTGGGCTCAGGGGTCAGGCATTGCATGCAGCAACACCTGCTGGAAAACAGAACTCAGTGGGGTTAACAGCTACTTGCTGATTTATTGAGAACAGTTTGGGCTCACTGTAGTTTTATAAGAGCAGAGTAATCTCTGGTGAAATTTTCTATGTCACCTCTGCATTTTGGGAAATCTATTACTTTTCTGCATAGAGGAGAAAGGCCTGAGACTAAAGTGAAGTTGTGCTTGACCTGGGTGAACCCAACCACCTGATGGTATCTCACATCACCTTAAGCATTAAACTCCAATGGGCATTTAAACAAATAAGACACTAAACTTCAGTTCCAAACACAGTCTTTCAGCAAGTTATTTTTTAGTCAAAAAGTCAGGTTTTGGTTTCTTGCATTTCCTTATGTAGGCAGGTCTGTCATCATTACTGCGGATCTGTTATTTTATTCTTGGGGGTTTTGTGCCATAGCAAAACATTATTTGGGGTGTAGACTCATAGAGATAAAAGCCAGGAAAGTTCCTAGATGTAACCCAGGGAAGGACCAGTGCTGACCTGTGTAAAGCTATTTGTAAGCCATTCGTGGCTGCTCTTGCTTTGTAATGTGCATGACTGAGAAGCAAGGACCTAACAAAGCTCCTGAGGCTGGAGTTAGAAAAGTTTCATTGACACTTCTAAACTGTTGCTGGGGCCCTTTATAAAAGTGTGAAAACACATCTTCCTCCCAAGATTTGCTGGGCTTTGTTCTTCCCTCTCTGGACATAGCATTGCATTAAGAAGCAGCAGCCAGGACTGTCTGACCCACTTAAGATGAAGCTAAACTCAAGAAAATGCACTGTCATCCCTTAACAGGAGCTGTAGAGGGGAAGCCAAAGGAGGGGTAACACCCCTGCTCTTCTCTACCTGCCTCAAGACTGATGGCACCACGTGCCTCTCCCCAGGTCTGCCACAGGACAGTGGCTCTGCCCTCTCACAGGGATGCCAATCAGAGGGCTTTGCTGTGATAAACAATAACTCTATCTTCACAGCTGGCAGCAAGAGCTAGCAGGCTCAAAACTTTCCCAGAGGAGGCGGTACGATGGGAGCAAGCAAAGTTAATGCAGCCTCCTGTTGCTGCCTTGGTGACTGCAGAGGTGGCCCGGTGGCTCAGGGTGGTGGGTGTGAGGGCAAGGAGGAACCAGTGTGAACGTGGTTTGTGCTGTCCTCGCTGAGCGGGCTCTGCTGGAGCCAGCTGATTTACTGCTGATTCGCTGCAGCCACACCACCAGCAGGAGGGGACTTGTCAGGTCCAGGCTCTTCTCCCCAGCTGGACTGGGCCAGCCAGGCTCTCTCCCGTGTTTCTGTTAATTCCAGCTTGACGTAGTTGAGAACTAGCTCAGGCACGATGCCTGTCTCCTACACCTGAGTCATGTGCAGCATCTCCCTGGCTCCTGGGGAAGATGCTGAGGGGGTTAAGACACCGTGTTTGCAGCATCACCTTGAGCATGTGCTGTTTAACCTTCCTTATCAACACAAGTGCTCACCAAATCCTGAACCCCAACGTGCAGCCTTGCTGGTGCTAACACTGTGTGACAGAGCATCGGGACTCAGCTCAGATGTCTGTTCTGCTGAAGTTTGTGCTGTGTGAATATCCACGTAAACAGCCAAATTCCTCCCTAAAGTGAAGTCACCCTTGGCAGTGGTCAGCTGAGGAAGTCGAGAAGACACAATTAACAAGGTGACTTTAGCAGGCTTAAAAATAGGTCTGTGGAAGTCCTTTTAAGGACCTGGAAGGACTTGTGTCATCTTGCTGGGGGCTGTGTAGAGGAAAAAGCTCTATGGAAAGGTAAAATGGAGGACAGTTCTTATATAGCTGATCCTGATTGTTTTAAGTGTTTTGGGGTCAGCAGAGATCCGGGCTTTTCATTTGATTATAGCACTGAGCAGGTTGTTAATCACACAAATAAGAACCTTGTGATGCTTTTAAATAAACAATACATACAATTTAATGTTTGTGGCTTGTAAGCACTACAATCTTTGTTACTGTCTTTAGAGCATGGCAGTGTGGTTTATAGATTGGTGGTCCGTGGTGCTCTTAAATGCATGGGAGCTGTGCTAATGAAACCTGGATGCTCCTGTGGTGTCAGGGCTGGGCTCCCCAAGAACAAATCCTTTGGGTGATTTTCAGGCTCTTTCAGAAGCCTCTTGGGTGTGAAGTCCAGGTTCATATTTAAAGGTGTGTGTAGACCCATGTAATTTCAGAATGAGACACTTCAGGTTGTTTCTGAGCATGTGCTTTTGAGGAAAAGACACTGTTTTTATAGCCTTGGCATCCAAGTGATCACTGTGGGTGTGTGGCTCAGGGGTCTGAGACCCCTGATGTTCTTCCTGAGCTCTCTGAGAGGCACTGAGTAGGAGAAATATCACCGACTGAGCTGCTGGAGAGCGGGGCCCCATGACAGTCATTTCCCAAGCCAGTTGAAGTTAGGCAGCTGTGGTGGAGGTCTAACAACTTAGAGGACTCTCTCCTCTTTCCTTGCCCCCACAGGCCCTTTTACAGTAGTCTGTAAAAGTAAAGCCCAGAGCCTTTCACCTCGTGCCTTGTGAGGATGTCTTTGCCCAAGGTGTGTGGTACCCCGTGTGCTTGGCTGCCTGGCTGCTCTTGCTGTGTGAAACAGACCATGAGAATGGAAAGAGATTCCAGCACAACACTCAGTTTTCCTAGAGAAATGGAAAGTACCGAATGAGACAACAAGATGTTTCACACCAGCACAAAGAGGAAATGGAGCAATAAAATAAAATAAAATGGGATGGCAGGGACAAGTAGGAAAAGAAGCAGCAGTGTTGGGGACAGGTGTGTAAGCAAAAATCTGAGCTGAGACCAGAAATGCCTCTGATTTCTGTTCCTCCAGCACTGCGTGGAGTCAAAGCTGTGAGTGCTGCCCTGGTGCAGCAGGACAAGCCTTCATCCAGAGGCAGCACCTCGTGTCCTGTTCCTGGTCCCACAGAGCCACCCAAAGCCCTGTTCTTCACATTTCTTTTGGGGTTAATCACAGCAAGAGGAAATAGATTTGCAGCCTGCAGTCTTCGTGCCGAGGTCCTTTCCCCACATTTTGGATTTTATCCTTTTGTGTTTGTTATCCTTGCTTTAGCCACTTGCTTCCACCAGTAATGTGTGCTTTCCATGCCCAACTGTGCCAGACAAAGCATTTTATTTTCAGCAAAGTGATTCTAAAATCGAGTTTGTTTTATTCTCCATTAAATAAAATTTCCTTAGTAAGGAGGACACAATAAATTATGATCTGGGGATAAAGAAGTCATATGAAGGAAGGCAGAAGCTTTGTTTTCTTGGTGAGTAACATCAAACAGGAGCCAGTCTGAATGTGTGAGTCACCCTGACAGATAGCCAAAGACCTTGTGCACTGCTGGGAAACACCACTGTGGAGTGGGGAATGTGAGCATTCCACCCCAGGAACACCAGGACAAAAAACTTCCAGGATTTTTTTCCCAGGAAACATGTGACTGCTTTGCATAGCTGAGAAACAGGCAGAACGTGTGAGTTGGTCTGAAGCAGCCACTGGGGTGTTAATCTATCTCTGAGGAGGTTTTCCCCCTCTTTCTCAGTTAAATCTTCCATCAGAGTGGTCCTGTCTTACTCAATCAAACCTGTAAGGAGCTTGACTGTGCATTTCATCTCCCTGGGACAGAACTGTAAATTGGGAGCCTGTAGCTGAATTAACTTCCTGAGCTAAAGCACAGGAGAACTTTTCATTGGAAAGCGTGGCTTTGGTTCCTCCTCTTGACTCTTATTTTTACAAGGCAAACCCAAGTGCTGGTGTGAGACTGACTTGAAGGTGAAAACTAATGAGTAAAATTACTGCCTTAATGAAGAAAATGCTACTAGCAAGTTGTGAAAAGTGCTTTAATCATAATTAATAGAATAAAATGAATACTGAACTTAAACTCTTCTCAGGTGTTTTAATTAATTATTAAGTTTAATATCGGTTATGACACATCTTTGCATGCTCTCAAATGCCTGTGACAGGGCAGGCAGGAGAGCATAGCAGTTCTAGAAGCTTCTGTGATGACACATTCATAGGCATTAGGCTGGAGGGACCTTTGTGAGTTGCTTGTGCTATGCTGTGTAAATAACCACTGCAGTAAGATCAGAGCATGTGGGTCTGGGGTGCTGTTACATGAGGTGTAGCTGCCACTCTGACGGGGCAGGTGCTACAGGTGACTCACAAGCTATTTCTACTGTATGGTCAGTCTGTTTTGTACTGGAAGTGCAAGTTTTTCTCACAAGATTCATGTATCATCCTTTTAGAGTACTTCAGACCCCTGCAAAATATCAGCCAGGGAACGGTCTCTGAATTTTTTATTTTTTTAAATCCAGCGTGTGCTGCGGGATATTTCCAGAAATATTTGACTGCAAGATGGTGTCAGTGCCTGTGGAGGCTGGGGGGCAGCAGGTCTGACCCCGTGGCTGGCAGGGGCTGTGCTCTTTGGCCATGCCCAGCTCCCCAGTCCCACGCACGGGTTTCTCACAGCACTCTGCTCCACGTGGGTGGGTTTAAAGCACTTCTGGGGTGCCTGCCTTGTGTTTAGGCTTCCCTCAGAACTGCACAGGGCTGAATGGAAACTGGGAGACTTCCTGAGCTGCTCTGCAAGGGGCTGACAGAGGAGGGGGTTGTGTTGTCTCCCTTGACCCACAGTGTGGTAACACCCCTCCCAAAATGCAGGCGTGGATCTGAGCAGCTGGGAGACCGTAGGAATACTCCTGCTCCACCTCAGCAAGCCCTGTCCCGTGTGAGATGTGCCTTGCTCAGTTATGTTGTGCTTTCAAATATGTGCAGCTTCAAAAGGACACTGGTGCTTGTCCTGGAGGTTAAAAGATGGGAAATGTGAGGAAGTAGAAGCCTTCATTCAGTGAGCAGTGGGTGACTTCTTACAGGATTAGAGCTCCTCCTTAGTGAGGCCACCCTTACCTGTGCAGGAGGATGCCTGGGACATGAACAGTTGTTTTCACAAGGTCGTTGCCTTTGTCTACAGGTGCTTGTGAAGCCTCCTGTTTCATTGATCTGGTGGTGAGCATATTTGGAAGCATTGTTTGGACTCTACTGCTATTTTTGAAGCTCATCCTGTAAAACCAGAAAATCTCAGGCAGCTCCTTACCTCTTCCACTTTTTCTCTAACCCTCAAGCTTCCTTAATGCTTTCACAGTTGCTGTGGTCTTAGAATGTTCTACGAAGGTGCAGCAAACTGTAGGGAACCACTACACTTTGGTAAAAAGTGTGCTTTGAGTCCTCATATGCAAGTATTCATCCTGGGAGGATGACTGGGTTGTTATCTAGTCAGGGAGTAAACCTCTGTTGAATTACATGTCAAATCTCAACTGCACCAAATTCTGAATTTCAAATGCTTGCAACACAGTTCTCATAAACAAGTTACAGATCAGAAATTAGTCACTGAAACCATTGTGACTAACTTTAAATAACAAGATAGATATGGGGAGGGGTGGGGGGAGAAAAAAATCTGCTCAGAGATAATTTGCACGCTGAATAAAATAATATTAAAATTATTCATCAAGCTTATCAAGCTTGATTCTTGAGTAACGTTGTGTCATTGCTAGCAGGTGGTGGGAGAAATGGCACAGCATACCAGAATTAGTAATAGCCATGTATTTTTGATGCTACTTCATCTGCGTGGTTTATGTCCAGATGGTTTTGAAAATGGAATCAAGATAAAATACAACTTCCTGGATTAGAATTTGCATTCTAGTTAATGATATAATTCAAACTCATTGTTGTTAAAAAAAAAAAAAAATCTAAATTTCTTAGGAAGATTATTAGATGTTGGGGCCATTCCAGCTTTATCTGGGTTTCTTTTTTAGCTCAGCATTGCACGAGAGCACCACCACAGGTGTGAGTCAAAAAGCCATCTTACCCTGGGCTTGCATACACAGGTTTTTCTTCTTGGTGCATATGCTCACCATGTAACTTTGCCAAATTTTAGCTGCTGAGCCTCAAAAGCTACAAATGGCTTCTAAAGGAAAAGATGTTTGGCTGACCTGTGGTAGCAAGCACTGTCAGCCTTGGTTCAAAGGGCACTTCAATGGCTGTCTTCCCATGAAGAGTGGTTGGGTAGCACAGTTTAGAACTGGATGCAGCAGGAACTTCCTGAGATGGTCCCAGCCTCACTTAGAGCAGTAATGTCTCATGGATTTTGAATTAATGAATTGTGCTTGCTGGGTTACAGTGTTCTCATTTACATGTCTGTAGCTTTTTGCTAATGCAATTCTGCTTTCAAGTAGCCTTCAGTTCCAGAAAACATCCTTTCAAGTTGCCTCAGTCTTCTGACCTGGTGTAGTGTTCTAGGATTTCTAGGAAATCTCCAAATAATTTCTTCTTTTCCATTTTAACCCCATGGGCAAGACCATAATCTTGCCTGCATACATCAGCAGTGCTCTTTTTCACAACTGTCATCTGAAAGTGCAGAGTTTTAGTCCCTCTTCTGGCTGAAGAACACTGGCTTTCCTATCCCCCTAGGTTCAGACATCTGCCAAGTTTAGGGTAGCTGTCTACACTCCTATATCCAGTAGAGAGAAACAGCTCCAGATCCATCATATTCCAAGGGAAGTGTCTGAATTGCAGCTGCTTGTGTGGTAACTATTTACCACTTAGTGAGGTGAGATGATTTTCACTGTAGTTTCCAGGTGAGCACAGCTGGGCACTATTTGCTATTTACATGGAGAAGAGGCCCCTGTGTTGTGTTTGCAGCCCTGGAGCATTACCCTGCTGCCCTGAGCCCCCAGAAAGGAGAGCAAGCAATGAACCTGTGCCCTTTTCCAAATGCACTCGGTAGAGTTTGTTCACAGGAATTCAAACCTCTGGCAAAAAAACTCGTTGCTGGGCAGAAGAAGAACAAAGCAAAATAACCTGTGGTGAGTGTGCTCTTGGGATGTAGGAAGCTGCCTCCCTGAACAGCTGCTGGGAGGCAGAGGAGGGTGGGGTGTCTGCTACTGAGCTGGGCAAAAAATGCCTGCTCACAGCCCATGGTAGTTGGCAGGGGGAAAAATACCCCCATCAGGCTGAGCTGAGGTGCTGTGGGTTTGTTTAACCCAGCTAATGGTTCTATTTCCAGAGGTTTTGATGCAAGACGTGTTGTAGCTTCTAGCAGAAGGATGAGTGGGTGTGTTAAAACTAAACTTGAGTGAGACAGGAAATCAGGGAGAAGAAAATGAACAAAACTGCTTTCTCAGAAAGGGTGGAGGGGCTTGTGGGAAATTCCCTTATCTCTGAAAGTGGATTTTGAAAGCCACAACACTCATCTACTCCCAAACTTTTTCAGTACCTGTTATATTCCCTGAGTTGTCTATCAAAGAGGGGGTGTCTTTGGCAACAGATTAATACAAGTTAAAATAGATATGGCACAAGTCTCCGTAAAACATCTGCCTTATCCTTACATAATGAATTAACAAAGATGAGCTTGAAAGAAATGTAATAAATTATTCAAAAACCTCCTATGCTTTTGAAATGCTAACAAGTCAAATCCTTTGAGACTGCTTGATCAGATTATGGTGTATCACACAGTAAATCTAACTGGTTATATTCAGTCCTGAATTATCAGATTTACTAGTTTGGCCAAAATAATTTAAACAGTGCTGAAATAATGCCAAATGATTTTAATTAAAATAAATTCACACTTATAAAATATGGAACTCTACCCAAATTCTTTACAGTTTGGGAGCTGGGAATAATTGCCTCTTTTACCAGATCTCTGCTCAGCAGCAGTGCTCATGGCTTCCTTCTCCCTTTTTTTTTGGGTACCCAGCTTGAGACTTCAAATGCCTCAATTTACTCAGTTGCCTGGGCCTTTCTGAGAACCAGTCTTCTCTAAAGGCAAACCACAATAAAGACTGAAAATTCAAATGGAGTTTGAATCTGTTTAATTCAATTGCTTCTGACCTAAATATTAGCATGAAAGATACACTGAAGTAATTGGCTTCAGGCCCAGATACATTTTATGGGGGGGAGCTAAGCTTGCTGTAGGACCCACAGTGGCACCTTCTTTGTAGGTGGGTTAGGACAGGTCCTTGCATAAAATTCACTTGCGTTTAGGTCTGTGAATCACATTCTCCATCATGACCTAAACTGGAGAAGGACATACCTCCTGCCCCTTCCAGACACTGCTGTGAGTGGGAACACCTATAAACCCACAGGGTTTCCCCTCCACAGATGGAGCTGGGAAATGCCCTCCTGCCCTGCCCGTGTGACCAGCACCACCCCAGCCCCCTGAGCTGAGGGACACCTGCTTCTGCTCCCAAAGGGAACCTTGAAGGAGAAGGTGAGCAAGGGTTTTAAGGCATGACCAAGTTGGCCTCTGTGGAGATGATTAAAGTTTCAGCTGCAGCATTTCTGAGTGCAGCTCTGGAGGCGTTTTTGCTCTGCAGCCCCGTGTGGTGTGAGAACCAGGCATTAGTGGTGATTTGCTGCTGTGTGGGCTGTTAACTACTCAGAAGGAGCTGCTGCAGATCTGCCCATTGCAGATGTTACCAGGCCTTGCCTTACAGGTGATGTGAAAAGGTACAAAAACTTCTTTAGGCTCCTGCTGGCTAAAGATGCTGGTCCAAATCACCAGCAAGTGCAGATCAGTGCAGCTCCACTGAAATCAATAAAGATTGACTGACTGACTGTGGTGGAGGATCTGCACTGCTGGCCTTCACTGAAATTCTGCTCAAGTTACTGGGCACTTCACATGGGCTTTTGCTTGGGGGGAGGACAACTGAGTGGTTTGAGAGCAGTGAAATATTGATTTGGAGAGACACCACTGAGCAGCTTGTCCTAGTAATCAGTTCCAGAGCAACATTAGCATAAGTCATGATTAGGGAAGGAGCATGTCACTGTACAAGTTGTGCTGGCTGAGAGTCTCCCAAGATGGGGTGGAGAAGGATTGAGGCTTTTGGGTTTAGTATTTGGAGGAGGGTTGAGACACGTGGGAAGGTTTTGTTTAAAATTGCATCCATGTCACCAAAGACAGTGCAGTACACAAAGACAGTACAACGCAGGTTTGTCCCTGCATCTCTCTCCTGCTTTATATGGAAGAAGGCAGAGCTCCGATTCTGTTTCAGAAGTCTTGACTTGGGCTCTGGCTTCCTACCTGCCCTGAAATCATGAGCAACCAACTCTGGACAAAGCCAGGCAGCGCTGCTGATGTGGGCATGGCTTCAGGGAGCGTGTCTGAAGCAGGACTCGTCTCTGCACTGACACTGCTGCTGATGGAGAATAGGCCTTACCAGAACACTTGCTAAACATGTGCCTTGTGCATGGCAGTCATATTTGGCATGAGGAAAGCATCCAGTAATTAATCCTGCAGCCTCAGTGAATTTATACAGGGAAGTAGGAGAGCACTGTGGGCAGTGCAGGCTGTGCCAGCTGATTGCTGTGGGTTTGTAATCTGTACTCCCATGTGAACAAGACTGCAAAGACTTGGATTTGGAAGAAGGGCGATATGGAATTGTCTAAACAGGATGAGATTGTTCACAGGATTTATTGAAGTTCAAATCATTAGAGATCTGGCTTTAGGAAAGAGCAAGATTAGTCTGGTGACTTACAAATTATGGGGTCCTTGGCAATCTAAACTTCATAGAGGAATTAACTTTAGCAGCTGACTAACTCATGAACAGAAAAAAAATCCTGGTTTTAGTCACTGGCAAAACATTAATATTTCAAACCATATTGCAGTCTTTTAGATACTCCACTGCTTTGGTAAGTTTAGCTCAAGCACACAGAGAGCAAATGAAATCTTTTATCTGTTGCTGTGACTGGAAAGGCAGGTCTTTCCCAGATGACACCCACAGAAAAAGTTCTGACTCCACTGCAATAAAATGCATAATTATTTTGAAGTCTAAACTGAACAATGTTTAAAATAGAATTCCTTCCACCTTCTCCTCTGGTATCCAAAACAGGCCATCACTAGATGGTTTGAAAGGCAAAATATTGAAATTTGGTCCTGTAGACTCAAGTCCATGACAATAGATACCACCTCAAGTGCTGTAAATCATAGCTGGGTGATTAAGAGGGTTACCTTGAATGTGTGTGTGTGTGTATATCCCTGAAAATCTGCCTGGCTTCCTTGTGGAGTTGCAATTTTTATTCACATCCCTTTCTTGTCGGGGTTTCTGTATTGAACCATACCAAAAGTCCATCTTTTGGCAACCTGTTTCTGTCACTGGCTGGCAGGTGATTGAGTGTCATTAGCTGCTGCTTTTTTAACCTCTTACCTGTATGCTCTTGCAAGGAATGAGTTATCAAATGCTGTATTTAGCATTCAAAGTAGACTCAGCAAATGGAGGCAATGTTTCTCTTCAAAGCCCCGTGGGGATGGCTCAGGCATTGCTCATTCTGGAAAGGTGCACCTGCAGAACAAACCTTCCCATCTTTTCTGGTGCTTTTCACTGTTTTCCCTTTGAACCCAGTGCATGCAGCTGTGGAAGGAGCTGTGTGAATGTGGAGTGGGAGTTGTCTCGTGTGTAAATAGTAAATGTGTATTTTTTCCTCATATCTACTCATTTCATGCATACACATAGAACTGCCATTTTGCTATTCCACTTTCTGTTTCATTTTTCACCAGATCCTGGCAATAATTGATTTGGGATTTTTCTCTCATTTGTTTCCTTCTTCAGACACAGTAATTTTTCCTTGTCCCAGGATCTATGTTATTGATCTTGTGTGGTTTGCTTCACTCTGGCAAATGTTTCTATTCCTATTCCAATTGGATTGGCTTGGGCTTGCTGGCCAATTTGAGAACTGGCAAGTTCCTAAGTGCCTCCTGTTGTCTGTGTGATGCAGTGAAAGGCAAGATTCAGCTGCAGAGTTTCTGAAGGGGGGTATTTGTTACGGCTGCTTGGTGTTCAGGGCATCTTGTACTAGTCTCTGACTTTCTAGCCCTCAGGCAAATTAAATTGTTGGCTCTTGTCAGTGTCCCATAGCTCCCTCTGGCTGGGCTTGGTCTTGGGGACTATTTCAATTAACTTGCCTTGTGTCCTTAGAGCAACAGCTCACCCAGAAGATCAGGAAAAAATTCCTGATGTTAAACTATGTGAAAATACTACAAAATTCTCGCATAAGACCTCTTTGTGCAATAAAAGATTTTTTTACACAAAATAGATGTCCTTTTCTATTAAAAAAAAGGCTACTGCCCTTGGTGACAGTTGCAGTGATAAGTGTGGCTGGTCCCTTCCCAAGTCAGCCAGCACTTCAGAGCAGCAATGGGACGAAGCAGCGAGAGCAGCCCTGAGGTTTGGATGAGACACTGAGTGGCTGCTTCTTCAACTTCTGCTCCTAGGCTGCTGTTTTGGGGTTTGCACCCTGAACTTCCCCACCTTTTCAGTTTCACTTATGGGTATGTTGCCCTTACAGACTGGAAAAACTGTCTTTGTTTCCCCAGCCTGAAGGTGTGCAGCTCTGCTAAGGGACACTGAATCCAGTCAACATCATCCCTAGAAAGTTGCAGCTAGGGTCCATTGAACTTGTCTGTGTGTTTTTTCAAGGAGAAGCATCAAGATCAAAGTCTGAGAAAACCATTTGATCTTCCAGCTGTAAACAACTACTAAAAGAGCACACATGCTGTATTTAATTACCCTCCATTGAGGTGCTTGCATCCAAACTGACAGCTCATAGAGTTTCTTTTCTCCTTATTTGAAGCAAGGGGCAGTTACAGGGGATGGACATTGTGAGAAAAGGTGAGTGAAGAAGGTGGAAGAGTTGAACAAGTTTCACTCCCTGAGCCCTTTCTGTTTCCTGCTGGAGCTACTGGAATGCAGCTGGGACATTGGTCTTGCTTTGGGAGTGTATCCGTGGGTGCTCACTCTCCCATTCCTGTACTCACCAGCTGCTCTCAGAAACATCCTCCAGAAAGCTCTTGTCTGTGAGTCCTTATTCTCAGAAGTCTTCTTTTATATGTGTCCTCCCAGCAGCAAAACTGACAGATGGCTAAACCTGAACAATTTTATAACTAATTATCAGAAAGACCTCACTTTGCTTCCCAAACACTTGAACAAGATGATGAGGTGACCTAATCACACCAGAACTGCAGGGTTTATAGTGAAGATGGAGTCAGGCTGGTCTAGTGGAGTATTTGTGTGTTGAACTATCAGAACATCAATCCTGTCTCTAATTGAATTGCCTCTATTCTGAAGTTCATGTCTACTTTTGCATTTTAGAGCACCACCCAGATGTCAAAATTCAGAAGGCACCAGTGGATTTCCTGGTCATTTGTGTGAATTATTGAGTCATTAACGTAATGAGAAGCAATTACCTGTTACCTTGGAAGGTCAATTTATTGGATAGCTGATCAAACTGGACTATTTCCAATGGCTAGGAGCATCAAAAAAAAAAAAAAAAAAAGGCAAGCAGGTAAAAATCCAAGACAACAAATGTCCTTATCTTTTTCATGAGGAGACCTGCTGGATTATTCACAGGGCATATATCAACCAAATTTACAAGATTTAAAGTTTGACAAATTCTGCCTCAGTGTCTGATACTCCTGAGAAGTAATAATAAGTAGTTGGGCTAAATTACATCCCTGGGAACTGAATTTTCTTCTTCATTCTCCCCTTTCCCAAGCTTCCTAGGTACGATTTTGTTCCAAAACAATGATGCATAGCCATGAAATGGCTTTGCCCTTTATCACTCCAGCATAGGAGAAGATAAACTGAACAGACCTGTTTATTCATTTTGGAGGAAAAACAAAATTAAAAGGCTTCTGTGTATTGTGGTAATGTAATTCCTAATCAATGACAGTGGGTTTAACAGAGATTTATGGGTTTTTAATTTGTAAGATTAATGACTACATAGATTGATTCTGTCAAAATGACAGTATCGTGGTCACGTACTTCATGGAGCAGATAGCGACCTCCTGCCAGACCCGTCCTTAAGGAAATGCAATTATCGCTGCCCGTTTTACAGTGCTTAACTTTTTTCTCTCAGTAAGTGACAACAGAAAGGGGTTTGGGCATGAATTAATCTTTCTAGCTGAACTGTTAACCCTTCGTGCCTAGCAGCTAGTTTCATTAACTCAATGCCTGCATACTGTTTTCTGGGGTGTCCCTGGCAAATGCAATAAAGCAGTGCCAGAGGTACCATCTGGAGGCTCTCTGGAGCACTCTGCTCCAGCAGCCGTGGCAGGATCAGATCTGCAGCGTGACTGTCTCACGTTGGGCTTCACCATTGCAGCAGTCACTGCCGGGGCACTTGGCAGCATGACTTTTCCAAAAGCACACAAAGCACAGCGGTGAGCTCCACAGCCTGCTGGGGGCAGGTAGGAAATGCAGGTGGGGGGATATCTGCTCGTGGCTGTCCCCAGGACAGTGAAGCTATCACGATGTCTGGTTAAGTGTCATCACACGGTTATCTGGTGGCCTGTGTCCTGAGAGCTGAGTGAGGTGCCAGGTCTGGGACACGGTCCAGGCTGAGAGCTGCCATCAGTGTCACTGCTCTGCTGCAGTGTCACATCTCTGGCTGAGATGTCCCATGCTTGCTTGCAGATCTCCCACCTCGTGCTGGGCTGCAGGACACACCAGCACAGTCTCTCCTCTGCACTTAAATGTTGTGCTTGTTCAGGACTTGCAATGTGGCTCTCCCTCACCTTCCCCCCAGGGGTTTCAAGGTGGTAGAAATGGGTAAAATGGATTAGCAGCCATCTAGGGAAAGTACACCCTGTCCTGGTCCCCTGGACTTTATAGCCCTGGTTCTCTTTCCACAGTTTGTGGCCTTCTGTCCATGTGTGACTTCTCTTAGTGTTTCATATTAGTCCTTCATGTGCATTCAGTGCAAAAAGTGTGGCATGAAGCTCTTGGCCTCTGCCTGTTAACAACCTGGTTTGAAGTGTGTTAGGGCCCTTTCCTCTGGAGCTGGCTGCTTGTCTCAGAGCAGAAGTCATTGCATAACAAGGCCAGCATGATCTAAATTGCAGACCTGGATGCTGGTACATGTTCCCTGGAAATATGCAGATTTCTTGTTCCAGAATCCTTACACCATTGAAAAAAACCCAGCTTTTCCTCTACAATCAAGCTATGAAGTAAAATGTCTTTGCAGCAGAAACTTGTCCCAAGTGACCAGATGTGGCACTGACAGCATTTGGTGCTATTGATGGAGTCACCTTCAGCTTGTTACAGCTTTGTGGGGTGACACTGGCTGTAGCACAGCTGTCCCTGCATGCAGGGTGTACATTGTTGTCCCCTGAGGGAGGCAGGGGTCTTCTGGAAATCATGCATTGGCTTGAAAGTGGCTCTTTGATGTAGGATCATCTATTTGCAGTAATCCTTCCAGCAGGTTTCTGCATAAATGCAGTTCTCAAAGCAAAGTATTTATTAAAAAAAAAATCCAGGCAGTGATCCTGAGGAGTATCCCCACATCCAGGAGAGCAGCTGTCTATCTTATCCCCAGGTCTAGAAGCAAATCTCTGTACCTGCTGAGTACAGCCAACCCTTAGCAGTGGCCCAGCTCATTACAAACTGTATCTACAAAGTGCTCGTGTGCCCACAGGTATTGGCATGACCTTTGGCTGACTCTGCACTAACTCAGCCTTCAGCTCTTGCTTGTTTATTTACATCAAGGAAAAGTTGGGTTTAGGAACTGTAAAACTGAGGTGTCTTGGTGAGGACAGTGTGATTTGAAAGGCTCATCCAGATGAGCTGCTTCTGAAATATCATTTATTCTGATCGGCCGGTGCTCAGCTGGGAGCTCACCGGACATGAGCAGCTCACATTTCCGAGCCCTTGTGTGCTTGAGCTGTGTCACAGACCTCACCAGTGAGCATCCTGTGGCCAGGGGGAATGTGCTAGTGCTGCCTAAGGAGATGGGGCTTTGCAGGTGCAGGAAATGGCTTTGCCAGGAGGCGAGGTTGGGGTGGTGGCACTCCCACCCATCAGGAGGCTGCTATATGCCAGGCTGAGAACCCACAGCAACATTCATTTCTCCACCTGCTTCCCCATAATATGAGAGCTGTGTCAGAGGCTGCCAAGCTCTCACAGCCCACTGGAGTTGTGTGGAGCCAGCAGAGCTGTTTGCTGCAGAAGGCTGGTGTGGCTCCAGGTAAAAGTGGGAGCTCTGGGTGTACAAACCTGCTCTGAAGGACAAGGTCAGAACACCTGTAAGAATGCAAAAGCTGGATTTTCCCTGCCTGATACCTACTGCCATAAACTATTGACTAATGAGAAAGGGGTCAGTGTTCCTCCTTGTGACCCACTGCTCATTAGAGACATGGATGGGGAGGGAACATGTTGTGGTCCCGGTGTGGCTGTGGGTGGCTGTGTGGCTCGTGAGCCCAGAAGGATGTCTGATGGCCTCCTGGAGACAGGTCAGAGCTAGCCATACACTGAGCTTTGCCCTTTAGAAAACTAAACAAAGGAAAGTACAGCAAAGTCTTTTAACTTGGAATGAAGAAGTTTGTTTTACAAAAATCACTAGAAAATGTGTGCAATATAGAATGCTCAGTCTCTCATGAGCATGAGGATGAGTTTTGTTGAATCCATTTAGTAGTCAATACTTTCATCTCCTGGAACATTTAAATCTTTTAAACCTGGTTCCAAAACCATGTGGAGCTGCTTGAGCTCTATCTTCACTCGGCTGTCTTGGAGTTTATCCCTGGCTCTGATGAGAGCAGAGCCCTGCAATTTCTTGGTGTTCACAAACCTGATCCTGGGTCTCTGCAGGTGAGTCGTGCGCTGCTGAAGGGGCACAGTGGGAATGCTGGTAAAGCAGCATGTTCTGCCATCTGGGGCTTTCTCACCCTGGTATCAATCAAACACCTCTCAAAGTGGGCAAGGCCGGGGATGACTCACCACAGAGAAGAATAACTTGTCCTCATACATCTCCCCAAGACTTTAGCAGAGTGGGGAAAAATGATGACAAACTCGGCTGTTAAAAACCTCACAAAGATATTGATATTTCTCCTTTGTTGCTCTACTGGGTGTAAGAGGATAACTAGTGCAGAGAGGCCTGAGTGGAGAAAGGTTTGGATTTGTTTAATGTGCTTTAGCAGCACTGATAAATTGTCACCTCTGCATTGCCTTTACCTGCTGGGTTGTGGCTGCATCCGTGCTTGGGGGTGCCTGCAGTGTGTCTGCTGGATGCAAGGCAGGAGCTGCACAGCCTGGCACATGTGGGGTGGTTACCAAACGAGTGTGAGGTTCTATTAAATGCTGCTGCTGATGTCTGTGGTTGTACAGAGCCTGAGAATTAACGTGACAGTGTGCTCCTCTCACGAGGCAATGTCCTGCACGGGCAGCCCCCTCTGCCTCGGGATGGGGCAGGGGAGGCTGTGCCTCAGGAGGGTCCCCCCCGCTGCCCAAATGCTGCCACTCAAAACCGATATAACCTGGAAGCAGCACCTTCCTCCACAGTGGTGTTGTCTTACTCACTCTGGCCCTGATTAGGACAAGACTGAGGGTCGTGGGGCAGGTCTTGAAGGAGACATCCTCCTGTGTGGTCTGCAGCACCCACAGTGTCTGCAGGGGCCTCGCACAACCCCTCTGAGGAGGTGATCAGAGGAACTTCGCCTTCCTGCTGCTTTGTACTGGGGCTGGACTCCAGAAGATAAAGGGTCTTTTCCAACCTAAATGTTTTGGTGACTCTATAGTGATCTAACCCTTCTCTTGCTGCCTCCTGGATTCCTCCCTCCAGAGACCCGCTGATGCTCTTGATTATGATTCCTTTTGTTTACACTAATGTGCTCCTGTATGAGGTGACAGCCCCTGCCCTCTGCCCCTAGGATCCCCCTGTGCTGCTCCTCTGTTTGCCCCACTTTGATAATTCCGAGTAGTTTAATTAAACTGCAAATTTCCTCCCTTCCCCGCTCGTTCTCCCCGCTGAGTCACCGGTGCAGCAGCTCACACTCCGTGTGGTGGCTCTGCATGTTAAGCAGCCTCTCCAGCCAGCCCGCAGATGTGCAGCCTTATCTTCCCCCCGAGCCCGCTCTCTTCAGCGCTCGCAGACACAAACACAGCGTGCTGTTCTCCTCCTCCTCCTCCTCCTCTTCCTCCTCCTTTTCCTCCTCCTCGCTGCCCCCGGCCCGGGCTGCCAGCGCTGAATTGTCGGAGCCTCCCCGCACGCAGCTGCCGAGCTTTAGTGCTGCTGTTTGCTGGACTTTACACAAACGCACTCCTGGAAAAGGTCACACCAGTGCAAGATCGGCTTAAATGAAAATTGGTTTATTATGCATGTGGCTCTTCCTGCAGGCAGCTGATTAAGCAGCCAGCTGTGGCCAGATGTCTGCTGGAGATTCTTCGGGATGCAGCTTCAAAAGATGGTTTGGAGGCCGTGCAGTTGTGCCTGTTGGTTGGCTCAGCCAGACTGGGGGTGCTTTTTGTCACAGCTGGGTACATTACACCCCCTCAGAGCACACAGGGCTGCTCGTTGTGCTCACCGCTGCTGTGGGGGGGGGAGGATGCACCTCTGGTTCACTTGGAGCTGTGCTGGCACTGAGGGGGACCCATTCCAAATGCTTTTATCTATCAGGATAGTTCTTGGTTCCCTTTACTTTGTGCTTTTCTAATCGGAGTCAGCTTTAATCTGTAAAGCAGTCTTCCACTAATTTTTCCCTACACAACCTCTATTAATACTGGTGATAAATAACAACAGATGCTGTTTTAAAGTGACTATCTGATCAGATTGGGAAGATGCAGATAACGTGATTCATTTGACATCTACAGTTTAAAATCAAGATAGTATCATCTTCTGGTCTTGGTTTCTGCACTCCTGGGCTCTGTATAGTGCTCTCTGGTTTAGGGATAAGGCGTTGCTTATAGCAGCACCTTCCCAAACTTCCCCACTTTCCCCTCCATGCAAACTTGCCGTGTAGCAAACCCGTGCAGTGTCCGTGCCAGGCAGCAGCTGGACAGAGGGACACGGTGTGGAGAGGCCCTGCAGCCCTGCCTGTCTGTGAGCAGGGAAGGGGCTGTGAGAGGGGCTGCTGGGCTGTGTGGGTGGCAGGAGGAGGATGGGAGGGCAGGTGACCATTTTTGAGCCCAGAGAGAGCAGAAGCTCCTGGAGGAGCTGGAGCATGTTGCACCCCATGGTTCAACATCACAAACATGAACTTCTTGTCTTAAACACTAGCAAAGCAATTATCCAACATCATCTGACCTGTTCAAGATGCACAGCAAGAGACAGGGGGTTGGGTTTTTTCTGTCTAAATTGGCCCCAGCAATAAAGCTTAAAAGAGGAGGTAATACAAATGATTCCTCTGCTCCTGTGTTACTGGGCACAGTTATCCCTTCCTTAAAACTGCCTGCAGTTCAGTTAGGTTGGTTTTTCTGAAACTTGTAAGTAGATAAAAGAAAGAAAAAGGAGAAAAAACTATTTTTCTTCATTAAGGGATATGGGGGAGAGGGGAGACCTATAAAAAAAACCACAGAAGAAATCCAGGGCAATGGAGCTCTGCTAAAAACCTTTTGAGTAATGTTTGTTAAAATGCACCATTTGTTTGGCTGCAGCCCTGTGAGATTTTTACCCCAATACCTGAGATGTGTACTAGTCATAGGCTGATGGATTTCCTCCTGAACACATCATCTCAGATTTGGACTTCTACTCACACTTTTATTCTAGAAATGTAGCAATGCCAAAGGTCTGTACCTGCAGGACAGAAACTCGTGAGAGCTCAATCCAGCAGAATCAGTCACATTTACAAAGATGACTGTGACAAATGACTAGGAAGGTACTGCTGGATGCCACTGCCCATCACCAGGCTCGTGGTGATATTTAATTCACAAGGCTGAATGTCTCCAATCCCGTTGTTGGAAAGTCTGGCTGTCCTGAGGCTGGGCTGCAAATTCCGTCACAAAATCCAGGAGGGAAAAGTCTTGACTGTTTAAATTCTTTGCCCTTTTCCAAGGGGGCAGGGTGGCTGCTGGAGGCAGGGCTCGTTGCCCTCATTTGTGTGATGTATGACTTGGGACCATGGCACGTGTCACCTCTGCTGCACTTCGGGCACTTTCAGCGGCCGAGATGAATTTCTCTCTGCTGGCTGGGAGGAGTGGCTGGTGGGGAGCTGTCTATATGGCAGTCATCTTCATGTCATGAGGGGAATCCCAGCTGCCAGGCAGATCTGCAGGGACAGCGAGGGGCCTGGGCACTCCTGCTGTGGGTGGGCTGCCTCACTGTCCTGTGACACTGCAAGGGTGGGAGAAACGATGCTTTAGAGCACCAGAAGCTGATCCCTCCTTTGCTGCTTTTTGTTTGGGGATGTGAAGGCCACTATTCCTCTGCAGGGCTGTGCCCATCCCTGGGGGTCGCTGCCCCATTTGGAGCCAGGTTCCAGCAGCAGAACCCATCCCGGGGTCTCTCTCCTTGCCATGGCAAGGAGAGGATCCCAGTGTGCCTCTTTCAGTTCCACGTTACTGCCTTTCCCACGACCCCTTTCCAAGGCTAACCTGCACCTGCTGGACCTGCTGGAGCACAGGACACCACGTCCCTGCAGAATCCTCAGACCAGGGGCTGTTTCATTATGCTGCTGTACAGCACGAGCCACGCTGAGCCAGGCTCAGCTGAAGGTCTTCAGTATGTTCTGTTACAGCAAATCAATCTGTAAGACTGTAATATTCAATATCATACTTTTGCCTGCAGCTCCTCTTGTCCATTTAGTCTGCTAGAAGGTGCAGAGTGGGAGAAACAGGTGGAGCAGCATTTCTAGCCTGTTGGTAAGGCAGGAAAACATGAGCTTTTAATATTTTTTGACACCATTTTGTAATTGTAATAAATATTTATGTGTATTTGGTTCACTGTAGGAAGCTAGCAGTAAATTCATTTTTGATGCCTATTTATTACAAAAGGCTGGAGCCTTTCAACCCCCTTGGTGTGTCTGGCAACTCCCGGGAATTAATTGCATGCTGTCAGAAAGGCAGATCCTGCAAAGCCAGCCCCAGCCTGCTAAGAGTGGGATTATTATTTAATTGTTCAGGACTGTATGAGGCTGCTTTTTAAAATTTTACTCTTCCTGGTGGGCTTAAAGAGGATTTTAAAGAACTGAAAGCTGAGGCAGAAGCTGGTGTGAGTTCAGAGGGGGTGTGTAAAGAGTGGTCCCACCTGCAGCACCCACAGTGAGAGCTGCTGAGGGAATTGTGGCTTGCTGCAGGAATTGCTCTGAGTGGCTGCTGGCTCTCATGGTTCTTATGCTGCCCCTCAGCATGAGATGGGATGAATGGACATCTCTGCTGTCCTTTGAGCTGAGTTAGGGACCTGCCAGCTCCAAGGAAGCACGGTCCCAACGTACTCTGCCACCTGCCTCATCTCATAATTCTGTCCATGAACCCACCAGGCTCCATTTAAAACCAGCAGGGAGATCTGGGCTGCTAGCAAGGCTTTTGCTGAGCCTCCCTGCTTTGGTAGTGAGAATGTCTTCTAACTTCCAGGACAAATTTACCTGAGGAAAATTCATAACCTCTTATTGTTATTCCAGCTCAGTTTCATCAAGTTTTTCTGCACTGCTTTTTATCCCTTTATATACATGTGCATCTAGCACATGAAGTCTTATAAAATGCAATTAATACTGTGCTGTATCATTAGAAGTGTCTGTGATTACATTCTGGGATTTTTTCTCAGCTGCTTTCTGTTGGTGACTCATTGTCATTCAAGCCCAGCTGGCACAACTGGGTTCTTAGTTGTTTCTGACTGCTGAGGTTTTATAGCAGATGTATTGTTACAGGCAGACAAGTGGAGAACCTTGTGTTTATTACTATTGAATTCATCCCATTTTTATCACTGCAATCTGCAAGGTCATCTGATTCTTACATGAAATACCTGTCCTTCAGTCCTCTGCCAGCAGTATAATTCCTTTTTTAATAACTTCATCAGTACTTCTCATGCCACAGCTGTTAATGAAAGTATCAAGACAGGCAGACCCCAGGCTCCTTCCTTAAGGAATAACTCTGATAAGCTCCACCAAGTCTGACATTGCCCCTTTCTGCAGTGCCCCTTTCCCCTCATTTGTCTCTTTGAAGCTGTATTTTAAAACCTGCTCCCAAGCTTTTCACAGCAGGGAAATCTGACAAGCATTGCCTGCGTGGTCCTTGCAGTGTGCTTAACCCTAGAGTGTTTGATCTCTCAGACACTGGACTTTTCTGGTCAGGTTCTTCTCTATTCTCTGCTTAGCTTTAGTATTTTTTGGTCCTTTTCATGTCCTTTTACTTCTCCAGAGAAATTAGGAACTTGATCCCAGACAGTTTTACGCTTGCCAGGGGTATGAAATCTGCAGTGCTGGTAATTTTCATTTGAAGAAATGTTGGGCTTCTTCCATGTGCAGTCTCCTGAGGTTCTGAATCCACTTTCTATCTCTCATTTGTAGTATATCATAAGCATCTATGAATCAGAAGAACATCATAAGAATCCACAAATCAAACAATAGCTCCAAACACAGTAGTAAGTTATGCACCATAATTTATTATAATACAAACAAGTTTGTCAAACACAATATATTGTCTACTTATGAAAATATCAATATTCACAATTTAAATAGGTGATAGGTCCCATAATTTTATATACCAGCAACTCATCTAAAAAGTATTTTGTTCCTAGCTGTGGTCTTCAAGGACGTATACCTGTAAATAACTGCAAAACTGTCCATTCACAGCTTATTTTTTCTAATTGTAGATACTTGAAATACAAATTAGAGTACAAAAGACCATCTCCACAACAAAGATGGTTTTGTCTCCAGGATACTTTTTCCCTAAATAATGACACTGTATGTGCTTGGTTAAGTTTTTACTATTGGAAAATTAGGAGGTACAAGTAATACAGCAAGACAATGGCTAGTTAGCAACAGTCATTGCAAGATGCTTCACACAACCAAAAATAAGGCAGGTATTATCAACAGCAGCTCCCATATGGCAGACTAAAAAGTCAAGGCTTTATTATCCAAACTGGGCTCTAAGAAGGCTTCCAATGTCTGCTAACAAGATACAGTTTGATCCAAAGCCCTCCTGAAATGATGGGGATTGGAAAAACCAACCACAAAACCCACTAGCAACCTTCCCTTTGACTTCAAAGGGCTTTGGAAGCAAGCTTTTAAAGCCTTAAATTATCAGAAGTGAAATGACCAATCCACTGTACATGAAAATTGCACCTTGTCATTGCTAAAGTGATATGGAAAATGATTGTGAGTTTTTCCAAATAAGTTACAAGGATTTAATGCGTTATTTTTCATAGGGAAAAAAATAGTCACGCAGAAAGATTTTTGTTTTTAAATATGGTAATTTACAAAAATACATTATCAGGACAGAAAAAATCAGATGACACTGATAGTTTGCAGGATAAACATTATGTTACAAAAATTAATAAGTCACAGCATGTGAATGGCAGCATATGCCATGCACTTAATTGAACGTTTTTTAATAAATAAAAGCCCTAAACATTCACTATTTTCTTTAAGGTTACTTTTATATTAAATAGAATAGAGAACTTCTTGTATAAATAGGTATTTTTTCAATAGATACATTCTCAAAAATGAACCACTTATCTACATAGATATTGCACTTCAGACTCATTCACGTTTAACTCAGACAAGCATTCCTCATAACAAATGTAGAATAAAAATAAGTTATAAATACAGTGTTTTTCCAAAATGAAACATACAGTACCTTTTCCATAAGGTAACTTTGGTTACTATCAACTGACAAAGACCAGAGGGAGGTTTCCAAGAGAAGGGCAGGAAGGATGGACACACAACTGAATTTCTGTAATACACTATAAAGGGAGCAATAATTTTAACCTTGTCATGACAAATACAACAAGGCTGAGCATCCCTTTTACACTTTTACATTATTGCAAGGGTGAAGCTTTGAGATCACAAGGACAAACAGCCAACAGACTGAGAAGCTCCTTATTTTTCTCTGGGGACATTTAAATGGATACCATCCCTGTGGTGGCCGAGGGTAGAAAAGGTCAGCTTTTCATCTCAGCCCAGTTCCCCAGACGTGCCCCCCTCCTTGCTCTGGCCTGCGTGGTCCCTGGGCTGCCTCAGCAGAGAATTGCTGAGCAGTTCTGCCAGTGGCAGGCCCTGGGCATCCCATCTCTGCTCCTGAGAACACCCCTTTGCCCGGGGGCCTGGTTTCCATGGCCTTCTGCTGCCATTCCCTACTGGGGAAGGCGAGCTCGGGGTTGGTGGGGTTGGCTCCTGCAGGATGTGGGTACAAGGCATTGTGCAAACACAGCCTTTGTGGCAGAAGGGAACCAGGCTCGTCCTCAGCAGGACTTCTGCCAGCTTGGCATTTCTTAGGGGATTTGCACCAAAGCTGAGCCATCCATGTATTTCAGAGAGATGCTTTCAGCCTTCTGATCCCACCTTAGTGGGACTGACTGGATCCCTCCTCAGAGGACCTCTCTGCGTTAGTTCCTGATGCACCACGAGCTCCCTGATGGCACTGGAGATGGGCACAGGCACAAATGCAGTGTTAGCACCAAGCTACCACTGATCTGCAGCTCCTGAGGAGCTCCACTGACCACGCTGGGCTGGTGTTCACCACACACCTTCACTGCCCTCATGCCAGTGAGGTCCCTGAAGTGCCCACTGTAGAATAAAGAGGTTGTGGCATGTGGCTCCAAGAAGCCACATGCCAAGATTTGAAAGGGAAAGAAATTAAAAGAAATGCATTTTCAGCCTTCCTGTAAATCTCTTATTTTCTACAGTCAGCATTGATGGGGTGCTGGTTTTTGAGTGTGAAGGAAGAG
The DNA here is from genome assembly GCF_000738735.6 of Corvus cornix cornix. Taxonomy (NCBI): domain Eukaryota; kingdom Metazoa; phylum Chordata; class Aves; order Passeriformes; family Corvidae; genus Corvus; species Corvus cornix. Next base: position 1,457,981 of record NC_046344.1, read on the forward strand.
AAGCTAACCTCCTTTAAATAAGCTAAATACTTAGATCAGCTTAAACTAAGGCTTTAATGTTTTTACTGCTGTTGGGTATTTAAGGAATTTCTTTCACAGTTTGGTTTTTTTTTTTTAACAACTCAATGGCAAATCTGCAATAGGATGGCATCATCCCTCAGGAGAAAGTCTTAAGTTGAGGTTTTTATATGTTAATCCCTAAAGGCCTGAACATGGGGGATAACTGAGAGTCTGTATTGATTAAGAATGAACTTGAAGGCTCTGATCACTCTGCTCACAGGAGCAGCTTCGGTGAGAGCTCTGCATCAGGCAGGACTTGGTTTCACCCTTGAAAGTCCTTAGACACCGTGACTGAAATAGCTGGGGAAAGATGCTGCTTTTGTTCTTGGCTCTAGAAACATCCCTCCCTCCCTCGAGCTCCCCTGTCTCAGTCACATTCTTAAATAACAACTTAAAACAAGCAAATGTTGGCAGCTTGCAGGATTGCTTTCCACGCCAAGGCTGCAACAGGTACTGTATCGGTCCTCGAGCCTTGGTCAAATGAGCCAAAACAGGCTTGTCACCGTTTGTGTCTCACAGGCTGCCTCCTGCAAGGAGGTCTTGACAGCACAACTGTGTGTGGTGGCACTTCATGCCAGAATTGACACATAATTTTTGGCAAGTGCATGCTCCAGAAATGGCACCTTCCACAGTACGCAAAAGCATCCATTTACTTTGTTGATTGCAAACTGATGGTCAAGTAAGGTTTCGTTGTGTTTTAAAAGGTTGTAATTAAACACTGCTGTGGCTTCACCCCTCTGATGACTTTGGATTGCACTGGTGTTGGGATGCAAAACATTTGAGTGTGACTGAACACTAAGACTTGAACTCTGAAGCATATTCAAAATGCTATATAAGAGATGGAGGTGTTTGCCTTCTCACTTTTGCTCCGAAAATCAAGTGCTCCTGTTTCCTCCTGACAGTCTGATCTGCCCCTGGCCACCCAGGGAAATGAAATCAAATGACCTCTCTTCAAAACAGCCATTTCAGAAAATTACATCCTGAAGATGTAACCACTTGAAAAGAACTTGCACCCAGAAACTCCAACTATTGCCCTTTTCATGGTGATATTTTTATAGGCTTTCCATTCTTATCATACTGGTAAACAAGCATTTTGATGCAGTGAGAGTTGGCTGGGGAAATCCAAGGGCTGCTCGTTATGGAAAAGTTATGGTTTGTATAGAATTGCACAGGCTGCTTCTGACACTTAAAGAAGGCTTTCAAGGTGGCAGCTGCCATTGTGCGAAACCTTTTGCTAATAAAACAGTAGAGGAAGAAATTAATGGCAGTGTTCAGCAGTGCCAGCATATTGGCGATGTCCGACACAATATGGACCACCCAGCTGTTGTTTATAGGCGACACGTAGAGGTGATACAATATCATGATTATTCTTGGCGCCCACAGTATGGCAAAAATAGAAGTTATAGTAAACAAAATGGCTGTTGTTTTCCCCGTGGAGTACCCTCGCAGGCGGAAATTGCTCTTTCGCCGCAGCTTGTACACAATGATGGAATTGAGGATGAAGAAGATGGAGCAGGGCACTAAGTACACGGTGAAGCAGTGCACCCAGATGAGGACGTGGTGCATGGACGTGCTGATGTAGTCTTCACTCCAAATGTTGGGCCACCAGTAGTAGGGGATGCTGGTCAAAAAGCAGGTGATGTAGACGCTCACAATGACTTTGCGGGTGCGAGCCGGGTAGGAGACGGTGTGGTACTTGAGGGGGTGGCACACCGCGATGTACCTGTCGATGGTCAGCGGGACCGTGATCCAAATCGACGTGTGGATGGAAGAAAATTCCAAGACCTCAATTATTTTGTCCAGTACCTGAGGCATCTGTTTGTTTAAGATGAAGTCTTCCATGAGGAAGTCAACAAAGACGATGAAGAAGAGAACCAGGATGTCGGCAGCAGCTAGAGCTAGAAGGTAATTATAGGAGGACTTCTGCCTGCGAGCTACAAGCTGGGAGAGGATGATGACTGTCAAGATGTTTGCTGTGGAAAAAGAAACACAGAGTTAGGCTATTAAGATGTAACATTAGCTTTTCTGAGCACTTGCTTGGAGTTGTTCAAGCACTTGGCAACATGACCACCTAATTAAAATTCAAGAAACCAAAAGGAAAACACCCCAGTCAGGTCCCTCAGTGAAGCTGTTGCAATGAGAAGAGTGTGTGGCCCTGCCCTCAGCTCTGGAATCCACCCCTGAGCAGGGGATGCTGGGACTCCTGTCTGTGCACAAAGGGAGGGGTAGCAGGAGAAAAAAAGCTCTCACACACACACTTCTATTTCTCACCTTGTTTTTTTCACTTTTACATGTAACAAGGGATGAATGAGAAGGGTAATGAATATAAACAGCCCTTGCAGTACTTGAGAGATTTGCTGGAGCACTAAGGTGTAGCCAAATTTTAACTACTTTCTCTTGTTTACTAGAACTTACTGTGTAGTCTTGAATTGGAAAAAAAAAAATCCTATTATTCCTACTATCAGTTTGGCTAGAATGAGACAGACAAGATTGTTCCCATCAGAAGCTGGTATCACTTGGCTAGAATACCTGGAAAAGTGCTTAAAAATCAGAGATGTGGTTACTGTACAAGTGAGTGCCAAATGTTTGTAGTTGATACTTTTCTAAGTCTTCTGTAAATCACCCTTTCTGTGCATTCAGTGCTTCAAACATTTCTGCCAGCTTTGATGGATTTCCCAAAACAAATCAACAATAATTGGAAAGATTCCTTTAAATCAGAGAAAAAGGAAGTTGCTGACATGAAGGTAATGACGGCCTGGGACGTGTCCTACAACTGAAAACGCTTGTTTTTTTAAAAACTGTTTTTCTTGGCACTGAGAAAACTTCCTCCTTCATGAACACCTTCAAAGCCTGCTGTCTGGGAGCAGATTTCTGCCACAAGGGAAATGAACTGCAGCAGAGTGAATGATCTTGACTAACAGCCCTCACCTATTTTTGTGTTACCTGAACGTATTAATTTTGTATCTTGGAAAAAAACTAACCCAAACACGACAATCAACTGACTCTTTCCCTATATTAAAAACAAACAAACAAAAGAAAAGAAGCACGATCTTTCCAATGGTACAGTCTCAAATTGCCTTCAGGGGAATTTTCCCAATTCTGTCCTCCATTAATGTGAACGCAGCTGCATTGATTTCAGCTCAGCACAGACGTGGGAGACAAGAGGTGATATCACCAGAACTGCTGTGTCATTTTTCACTCACTTGCTTAGAAATGCTTCTGCTGTGCCTGCGGACGAGCCCTGGAGGTGCAGTGAGTGATGTACTGTCAAGGAAATCCTCGAGCTGGAGTGTTTATCAAGGCTCTGCAGCCACTGCTGGTTTTGGCCAGCCAGGCTGACTGGCTCAGCTTCACAGATATTGGATGTGACCCATGGGGTGCATCTCCTCTTTAAATCCTCTGGATTCGACTCATTCCAGTGGCAGCAGCTGGAACCAGTGTGCAGCAAGGGCGATGTTTGAAGGCACTGGTCCCTGCTGGTAGCTCTGGCCTGACTGCCAGAGCAGCTCCTGCAGGGATGCTGAAGCCGTGCTGTGTTCAGGTACAGCAGCCCTGCTCCTCAACTCTCTGTCTACTGCAGGGTCCTGCTGTTGGCCTCTAACCCCACTCTGTTTTGCTTGAGGAGCAGATTTAGGAGCAGTCCTTTGCACCCTTTGCCCCTGCCCCTCTCAGGGTTCCCCACCACGGCAGTACAGCGTGTGCTGAAATGCAAGTTATTTATCCAAGGCCAGCGAGCCTTGCTTGGTGAGCCAGATTAGAAAATTGATCTGATGAAGTAAACATGAGCTCTACCTAATTCCTTCTGCAAGGGTTACTGTACCTTGTACTGGAAATGCTTCCCCTGGGATCACATTAGAACTTTTTCCTTGCTGGATGATATGAAATACAGTAACACCATCTACTTTGTGCAAACAGATACATACTGGCGTGCAGCAGAAAGTTGCCGGTGTGACTGTCTCAGCACAGGGTCTGTGAGTATTTTTCCTGCTGCACACTGTATAGGGAAAGTGTAGCTGAGCTATGGATGCCTCAGTCCTTCATCCATTTCCTAGCCAGTGTTAAGCTGGTCCTTGGTTGTCCTCAAACTGTTCCTAAAGCTCAGGAAAATGGGAAAGGGGTAGGGACACCACTCTCTGTGACCAATTGTGTCCTTGTGCCAGTGTCTCGGTAACTCCTGAGTGCCTCTTCAGTGTCCTGCTCTCCTGTGGGCAAAAATTACCCACTGTGGGTGAAAGGTGATAGAAGAGTATCTGTGACCATATTTTAACCTTGCTGACACTAATTCTTGCACTAGCAAGGTAGTCTGTGATGAGAACTATGGCAGAGATGATGATGATGGAGATATAAAAGTATCTGTCTCTGCTGTAATGTAGGTGGAGCTACAGCTGCTGGATAGGTCAGCACCCCTAAATTGTCCTGGATGGTACACTGCCCATCTCCTGCAGTGTATTCTCTAGATACTAAGTGGTTAAGATCATTTGAATTTGAAAGAGATTGATCACTGTGCTGGGAGATGATTAGGGGATGACAGATGGGAATTTATGCCAGCGTCGCTTGCTGCAGTGCAGTATTCTGAATTTATAAATATCTGTTTGAGAACCAGGGCTTGATTGGGGACTAGCTGGCTGAAGCCTTGAGGTGCTGCTGGCAGATGATTAGAAGCAACTGTACAAAATGGCAGTCTCAATTCTTTCCCTCCTGGCATGAGGACATGAGACATTTGAGACACAGCGTCCTAAGGTCTCTGATACCCAAACACCTTTGGTCCAGGCTGCTCAAAACACAGCCACCTTCTAACTCAGCCAGGCTGCACCACAGCACACTTCCATCTCTCCTCTGACACCTCTTCTGACTTTATCAGCTTCTGAGTACAAAACTGCAGCACCAAAATTCATGCCATTGGAGGGCTGTTGTGTCTTCCTTTAGGAGTAACTTAGGCTCCCATGTGGATTTGGGTTTACTTCCCATGCCAAAGCCATGCTGCCTTGGCTGCAGAGCCTGGGCAGTCTTCTGTGCCTCAAAGCGGTGCCTGTGAGCTGAGGGCAGAGTTTTGCCCCCAGCTTCTCATTTCATGGGTTACAGCCATCACTCAAATAGCGTCTAACAGCGGCCTATGCAGGGATTTGAAGACCTCCTTTCACTGACTACTTTCACTGCACGTGAGCAGGAGTGATTGTATCTGTCCAAAGAAGAAATAGGCATAGTTCTGGGCTTTATTTGTGGTTTGTTTTTTTTTTAATTGAGAGCACTTTGCAGCCTCTGCAGTCAAATGGCCTTTACAACACAAGCAGTAGCCACCTGCATTGGTTCAGCAGTTGAGCTTTATAAACTACCTAAATGAAGTAGCCACGAGTGCTGCTCGCCAAGCGTGATTCCGTTAGGTCACGGAACAGAATGGACACCTTTTAGCCAACACAGCTGTTGCTAGGATCCCCACAAATTATCGTGTAATGTGGGAAACTTCTCTGCAGGCTTAGCAGTAGTCACCTGACTGGCACAGAGAGATGGCTTACCAAGGGGAAATTTTAAGTTGCCTCAGAAAAAATGTGAGTAACACCTCCTTCTCAGATTTAGGAACTCTGAGAATGTAAGTACAATATGCTAAAATAAGTGGTGAGAAAAAGGGATGTTCTGGCTTGATGGGAATAGATGATTTCCTCTAAGCGAGGAGGCAATATTCAAATGTAAACAGGTACTGTTTACTGCTCACCAATAGTTACCAGACTGGAGATGAGGACGGCGTTCAGCCCTGATTTAGTGTGGGAGCTCTCTGGAGAAGCTGATGACAATGGGTGATTTCTGACAAAGGCGTTACATAACAGAAGCTATTAAAAAAAAAAAACCCAACCAAAGATGCTGTGGCAATGGAAATACATGTTTTTTACTGATCTTGGCTATAGCTGGTTATGTGATCTTTTCCAATGACCTCTGGATGCTGTTTGTCCTTAAAGAAGATAGGCTAGGTCCACATTTCCCTCTTACAGCCAGTGTGGATCAAACTCCGCACTAGAGCAGATGGGGACAGACTGAACGGTGCTTCAGTTTGTTCCTCTCTTTTATTATCATATCCTGAGTGCCTCCCTTAAACTGTTGTGAAGCCTAAAGAGATACTTTACAGAATATAATTACTGCAATACAAGTTTTGTCTTCCTGGGGAGTTCCTGTGAGGATTGACTTTTGAAAATAAATGGATTTATTTGTTGTTCAGTTGTCCGAGTGCTGTCAAACAGCACACAGCAAGGCACCCCCACGAGGGAAGAGCTGTCAGCCCCTTCTGCTGGTGCCTGCATCATCTCCCAGGGAATGGAGAGGGATATATGCAAAAAAAAAATGAGCATCATAAAAGCTATGGCAGGAACGGATGCAGGATTGCTGCTGGAAGAGGTTTCACATCTTTGGGACGCACGTGTGGCCTGTGCTTAGCAATCCCATCTGCAGGGACAGACCGTGCCAGTTCTGAGGGTGGAAGAGAACCTGGAGGTAGAGGAGGCCCAAGATCCTTCCCAGGACAACCCAAACTCCCTTCTAGGTGCAGGAGGCCGGGTTAGTTACTGCCAGGGAAAACACAGCACAGCCTTGTGCTTACGAGTCACAAGTGAATGAGAGAGTCGGTGCCAGAGGCCAGATTCTGACAATGAAATCTGGCCTCTGGGGCCACTTTTCTCACTGACAGCATTTATTAGCTGAGATGGCTCTGGGGAAGGATGCAGTGAATGAGGTACTCTGCTCTGCAGCTGGCATTAGCCATCAGTGGGTCACGGAGGCCAGAGAAGGATTTTAATCCAGCAAAAGCACTTCCTCGCTGTTGGAGGGCACAGACACAGCAATGGCACGGAGATGCCAATGGCTGATACTCCCTTTGAGCCTTGCCAGCCACGAGGATGGAGTGCAGCAGCTTGTCTGGCACAAAGGTGTAATTACACTGTGCTGCTTTTGGCTTTCCTAGACCACTGGAGTTTTTCTGGAGCAGTCTGTATAAAACAGGGCTATTTCTGCAGTATGAGAACAGCCCAGGAACACTGGGCTAGGATGTGGGGAGGTCTGGTTTGTGCTCACTGGGGCCATGCGTGTGTAAGTGTGACAGGGATCTGGTTCTCCTCTTCCCATCTTCACTCTTCTTATCCACCTTTCCTGAGGTGGGCCTGCAGAGCAGAAAGTCTCTAATGACTCTCAGACATTCCTCCTGCCGCTCCAAAGCCTTGCTTAGAGGCTCCCACACAAGGATAAAAATGTCTAAAATGCACATCTCAAAGTCTAGCCTCGCATCTTGCTACCAGAGCAGGACAGCCTTCTAATGGAAACTGGAGCTGGGAACAGAAAAAGTGATCTGTAAAATGATGCAGAAATCATAAAAGGAATTTGGTTATTCATGCAACATATCTGGAGAGACAGGGATTTTCAAGGCAGTTTGGGTGTCTCATTTGGCAGGTGTCTGTGGCTTCTAAATGTGGGCTGTCAGTGCAGTGTAAGAGGTCTCAAGCTGAGTAACTCGAGTTCCAGGGTGACCATTCTAACCTTTCGATACCAAATGCCAAAGTACTGCGGCAGATGCCAAAGGTGTTTCATGGGATGACTGGGATGGAGAGAGGATGTGACTTCATAAGGACACTGCCGTGAATTCTTTACTGAACATGAATAATTAAGAGGATTTTACCTTCGATTGTGGTTTTGCTAAAATAAACTAGTCTTTATGTCTTCCTAAAGCATTAGGTAATGCAATAGGAGCTCAAGATTGCAAACCCCATGGCCAAGCTTTCTCAGAGACTACGCCAATTTTACACAATATGCAGGAAATTACAGACTTTGTAAAACCATTGCAGTTTGGCTTTATTTGCCCACGGAGAATATACTGCATCCCCACTAGATATATCACTGTGCTGTGTGCCAGTCAGGACACTGAAGAAAACACACTTGGAGTGAACAAATGTGTGAGAAATATCCTAGTTTGATGTAAGTGACTGACAGGTGATTTGTCTTGAGACCAAAAGCAACCTCTAGAGCACCTGTCCACGCAGGCAATACTCCATAAGATTGAAAAGATGGAGAGGTTTAATGACTGTACATTGCAGGGACTCTCTTAGGTGGTAGAAGGGAACAATTCCAGTGAAAAAGATGTTCAGTGTTACAACAGGCAAGCTTCTCTCCCCTTCCATGGATAAAGAGGTAAAACTCTTTTTGGTCATCTTCTGTACTGCTCATTCTGGTCCTGCTTGGCTGCCTCCACTTCACTCTCTCTGCACAACCACACTGGGGTCCTGGGGGGCAACCCAACACCGTCTTCTCCCACGAGAGAAGCTTACCCCAAGAAGAGCACCAAAGGCACTCCAGACATGGGGAGTTAGGATCTGTAAGTACATATCCATATTCTGCAAAATGAAAACTGATTTGTGTGTAAGGTCTCCTGTGCTGAAGGAGTGATTTTGGCTTTGCTTCCTTTTCTGGTGTCTCAAAGCTAATGGGAAAAGAGATTATAGGCTCAAAAAGACCACCTGAGACAGAAGGTGGAAGCTTTTGTGGACAGGGATTGCTTTGCCCTTGGCGTGTGAAAGCAGAGCACACCCCCCACCAGGACATCTCCGTGTTGTTTGTTTGCCTACACAGAGTTGTGCCGTGTGTGGACGAAGGCCTTCTCCTGCTGCCTTCGTTCTGCTGATTCACCCCCATTTTATGGAAGGCAGCAGAAAGAGGATGAGGAGGAGAGAACTAAGTAAGGGAGTGGATGAAGAACAGCAGGATATTAGACTGCCTAGTGCTTCTGAATGTTTTGACTTCTTAACAACTGGGGGCTCTGCATTACCCACCTACCGTGAAAACTGGCTGTGCTCTCTCTTTTGTGTCATTGTCATTTCAAGGAAAAATGTACTTTGGAGTTTTTCCTTTCCAATCCATTGTAGCTGCCTGCCATGCAAGGTTGTGCACTTCATAGTCTGCTGAGCCTCCCAAATATGGCACCTCATTATCATTACAGCCCCAACAGTGTTGTTTCCTACTGACGTGGCAGAAGAAATCCAAAGTTAGCAATTGTACTCTGTCTAGTGGCATCCAGAAATGTACAATCAACCTCTCCCCAATCCATGCATTAGCATGGGTTCAGCCACATGCTGTCTTCCAGGCTGCAAGATTTTAGCAGCTGCAGGCTCCAGAGGTACTGACCAAACGAAATCACTCCCATCTGCACACCTTGCTGTCACCAGTTCTGTGCAGGAACAGAATGAATCTATTATTTTTCATAATGGTTCTTCTCTCCTTAAAGAACAAGCATTCATTTTACAATAGGAAATGACTCATTTTAAGCGTGTTAGCAGCAGTTTTGTTCCCCTCTGCCCAGCACTGCTACTGTAAATGAGCTGTAGTGCCCTTCAGTTGCTCCAACAGCCGATCTAAAGTTCCAGCAATCTATTTGTCCCCTTTTAAGTAGGATGCAATGTACTGGCCTTGCATCCAGTTCAGATTTTAAGCAGAGAATATATGGTCTTTGAGTGAAAAGGGTGGTTGAATCAGGTCTCAGGAGGGTTTGGTTCCTGTTCCCTAATGAGCGACAGCAGAAGAGTGCTGTTTTTTCAAGGTCATAACAATACATTTTAACAACTCTCCCACTCATATTTTCGGATCTTCCTTTAGCACTTCTATTTTTCAGGTATGCTGCTATGAGAAAAGCTATTTATTCAGGTGTTGGAAATGCTCTCTTTAATCAGAAGCCTGTACTGTGATTGCAGAAGAATATACTAGGCAGTAGATGGCAGGAATCCAAAACGAGTCGGACACTTCCACAGCGCTGTGTGCTCTGTGTACACCTTCCTCTGCCTGCTTTGGTATTTACTGCTACTACACGCCACGTGGGTCACCAGCAAACGTTGCTCCGTGTCCCCCTCACCGCTCAGGGTACTAACTGGGTCACAGCTGTGGGCACAGGGATGGCAGCGCTCTCCAGGTCTCATTCCCCCACACAGCCTCGGAGTGGAGGGAATGCAGCTGGGCTGCTGCATGGTGATGGTCTCTTGGGTCAGGGGTGCTCAGCCCACCAACAGCACCTGCCTTGCCAGGATGATGACCCAGGCATGCACATCTCCCAGAGAGCCTCCTTATCCCAAGCTTTATACAGGGAGAAGGCTCCAGAAGGATCAGGTCTCCATCCTTTCGGCTGGCCTGGGACCACCCCGCAGTTTGCACAGGCTCAGTGCACCCATGTGTCAATCCAACGCCCTAGGAAGGATCTGCCTCGCTGTGCAAGGACAGCCAATCTGTCACCTGCTAGGGCAAGGTCCATAGCTTGGACTCTCTTCACAGAGTGTCAAAGCAGTTAGGCACCCCTGCTGAGCTGACACGTTCCTCCAGGTCAGGACTGCAGCTTCTCTCCCTCTGCATGAAGCCCTGTGAATGCACCCTGTGCTTGGCTGGGCTTTGGATGACCCGGGTTGTCCCCATCTCCACGTCACCTTGTTCAGCAGCAGGTCTGACATGAACACTACCTGTTCACACCTTCCAGCTGGGAGCATCCAAGCATGTCCAGGCTGCTTTCCCAAGCTTGTGAAGTCCTGAATCTACATTTAGATCAGTGTGACCGGTTTAATGCAAAAGCCTAAAGCGCAAGTAAAAGAAACAGTTGTGTACCAGGCTCCTGAAGTTTGGAGTGGCACTTCCCTGGGGTACTGCTGTGAGTCTGTTGCCTCCTGGAGATGCTGTAAAGGTGCTGTGCTTTGTGTCACTGGGATGCAACGATCCCTGAAGCCAATGCACATCCCAGGTAGGCAACCGACTGGGGAGCAAAATGGAACCAGCAATCCCACTGGGATTGACTAAGAAAGCCAGATTTCACTCTGCCTCTCACACTGTCAGGAGGAGATGAGCCCTGGGAACCTGGATCAGGCCAGACTGTGATCTAGGAAATGCTGATGCTCTGTCCTTTCAGCAGCAATATGCTCCCTTCCTGATGGAAAAACGGACTGCATGCAAGGCAACTCCATTGCTGCTGCTCCTTCTAATGAAGCAGGAATCAAGGTCAGAGCCAGGTTTCTGCAGCAAGCAGTGCTGCTTCTGTGCCTGACCTTCTTGGTTGTGTTCAGTGGCCCCACCACAGAAGGAGCTCTTTGGTGCAGCTGCTTTGTGCAGCTCTCACTGACAAAGGCAGAGACAGAGTGGTACCTGTTGCTCTTTGCTTTCTCACCTTTACCAGCCTCCTCTTGGACTGAATCAGAGCAATTTATTCCCTCCCCCACATCCAACACCATCCCCTCTCTAGCATTTTCTCTCACTAAAGCAAGAAACATTTCCATTAAGACTTTTTGCAGCCCCTCTCTTGCCTCCCAGCTAACTGCAGGTACTTCAGAGGTTCTCTCTGACAGACAAGGGGAATGCAGGGTTAGCAGAGCAGGGGCTGCAGAACAGCTCCATAAATGAGAAACCTTCCCCTCTGAATGGGAGAAGACCCCACCTCAGGGCCTCTGCCTCATGCTGCTCCCCACCGCTGCACTGGCATTTTCTCCTTGTTCCCTGCAGCCTGATCCTGAGACACCCCACTCCTGCCAGCAGGACCACGTACTTGTGGGACACCTTTGCATGCCTGCACTCGAAACAAGTTTTGAAAACCTGTCTCTGTCTTATCAGTCTCTGCTTAAAATGAAAAGAAGCAGCCTCCTGGCCCAGGTGCCCGAAGGCACGATGACCCCTGGCAGAGCTGCAGCCAGCTCGGGTGCAGCACCAGCCACGCAGGGTCAGTGGGGCTCTGTGGGTGCCTCTCTGTAGGGTCCAGCCTGTCCCTTCCCTCTGTGTGCTACTGCCAGAGCAGGGCTGAAGGGAGTTTGCTTTGCGCTCTCTCCTCTCTGCAATCTACAGACTTTCTGGTGGCTGGTTGAACAGAGGGAGAAGGAGCCACTGCTGAGAACCGGGTCTGCTGAGGTGCCTGGGTTATACAGGGGTGGGAGGGGGAGGATGTTTCTGCTGCACACACTGTCAGGCCTGGCGTCGCTTGGCCTCAATGTGGAGTTGTTGAGTTAGTGAAATTTCCTTCAGATGCTACAGCAGAAAAGGTGGAAACAGTTAACTGGCTTTTCTTCTCATCAGTCTTTCTCCAAGATTTGTGGCAAGGAGTTAACTCTTTGCATATCAGCAAAACACTGCACTAGTGCTGTATTTGAGGACAGATCCTAGACAGGGTTTCTCTTAAAATTCTTGGCACCACACAGAGCTAATTAAGATCCCACATAGTTCAGGACTCTTTCTCTAACAGCCAATAAAGCCTGCTACCTTTACAAATTTCTGATGTCAAAAAACTGAAGAGCAGCTTCAAATTAAAACATGAAAAGCTCTTTTTAACACTGCTCTCGCCCTGTACCCCATCCTCAACAAAGCTTGGCTGTGTGAGCCTTCCCCTAAGCACATCCAGCTTGTTCTCCTCTCTGTGCAGTCTCATGAATTTCTCATGCACTCAGCACACTGTGCATTTACTCAGCACACTGTGCATTTACTCAGCACACTGTACATGTGCAGTGAGTCCAGGTGTCAGTGCCAGTGCTCTGGACACATCCACACCTGATGTAAGCCCACGGAACTCAGCAGTGCTGCACCACCATGCGCTTTGGCTAGTTCTGTTAAGCACTGGCACTGGTGCCACTGCTCTAATCAACTGATGTCTGATCCCTTGAGAAATGCATGAGACCACTGCTAATTTGGACTGTGTCTGACTTTAACCATGCTCTTAGAATGACAGTGTTAGGTCTGTAATTACAATGCAGTATCCCCAGGGAGCTGGTGCAAGTATGTGCAGAACGTTCATTAAATGACTTTTCTTGTTGGTGCACGCAAGACTTTCCCCCGTTTCAGAGAAGCACAAAGTCAAGCTTAGCCACAGAGTGCTTCATGACAACTTCTTCACCTCATAATCCTGAGAGGGTCTTGCTCAGTTTCTAGGGGACTGATGTTGAAGTCAGAGCCTCTCATTACTATGGAATCTAAGCAGCCCCTAAGGAATTAACGAAGGGGAAACTTCCTCCTATCCCTGCTGGCTGAGTCTCTTCAGGTCAGGGCTGAGACTCATCAGTGTTTTGGAGCACAGACACTTGCCTGTACTCTGCATCCTCTGTGGGTAAATACAGGACTTAACTTTCCAGTTCTCTGAACTATTAGCCAATCTTCAAATTTTAATTGTGAGACAGAAAGGGGGGGGAAAAAACCCCAAACCAAACCAACACAAAGCACATCAATTCCTACGGAGAGTGTTATTGCATGCATGCGACTCAGAGGCAGGCTTCTCTTCATGTCTGATTAAAAATTTTTCTATGAAAAAATTGCTTGAAGAAGGAATTAAGGTGAACAAACATTTGGAAACTATGGACTATTACCTATCATCACTGCTTGCCATTCCACATGCCACTTAAAATGAGTAGCTCTACACAGACAAAACCAAACTCTCTTGTATCACACCCTTAAAACACCAATTCACCTTGGTGCATCAGAAGGCTCTCACTTTTTCCCCAACTCATTCTACCTGTCCTTGGGATCACTCTAAGTCACTGTCAGGCTGGAGGTGTTAAGCCAGTGAGCAAGCCACGCTGTTTGCCCACCCCAGCTGTGCTGGGATGGCAGCGCTGCCCACTGTAACTACAGCAGCTCCTCTCCATCCTGCGTGCTGAGGCATCTCACTGGCAGCCACAGGCAGCCCCCTCCAGGAGGAAGCACCTGCTCAGTCCTTGTCTCGGCTGAGACAGTACTGCCAATGTGATGCTCGTGTGGCATCTGCACGTTTGGAGCTGTGTGCTGGCAGTGGTGCCCCACAGGTGTTCACATCCAAGCTTGGGACATCCTTTCCTTCCTTATTTGGACTGTCTCAGCTTTTCTCGTTCCAAGCATCTCTATAATGTCTTTGTCCCCCTTTTAAGCAGGAAATTTTGCTCAGGGTTATACACTCTGGAGACTGGTCCCTGCCAGCTGGGACTTTCTTCCAAGCCCTGTACCAGCATTCAGGGGTCTCAGTGTCAGCATTGCCATTGCCTTTGCTGCACACTGACCTCAAGACTGGACTTTCTACCTACTGTCCTGCTCCACCAGCCACAAGGACAGGCTCACGAGTATGACAGCTGTCTGCTAAGCTTCTGACAGCATGCTCCTTCCCCAGTCAAGTTCCGTAGTGGTGGTGTGTCGCTTCCTATAGCCAGCCCTGCCCCACAGAGCCGGGTGGGGATTTGCACCAGAAAAACTCGGCAGCTACACTTGTGCTGGCCCGGCAGGAGATCGGTGGGGACACGGCCGCCTGGGTACCGCTCTGGTACTCACATGGCCAAAACGACAATGGCAGAAACTTCACGACAGGCTGACTCTGTTCGTCAAGTTCAAAGTCAGGGTGCCCGAAGCCGGGTAGGAGGGCGAGGGCAGGCAGGGACAAACCCTGGCGAGGGAGGCAGCACCGGGACGGCAGCGCGCCGGGCGGGGAGATGCTGTCCGGGGGATGCTGCTGTCCGGGGGATGCTGCTGTCCGGGAGATGCTGCTGTCCGGGAGACGCTGCTTCCGAACCGCCCGCGCTTATCCCGCCGAGCACGCGGAGCCAGCGCGCCCGGGGCATCCCGAGGACACCGCGGGCGCTCCCCCCGCCCCGCCCCGCACAGCGGGCAGGAGCCGCTCCGGCGGGCGCTGCCGGGGCCCCGCAGCCTCGCCCGTCCCGCGGCACTCACCCGGCAGCCCGAGGCAGAGCAGCAGGCTGTAGTAGACGACGGGTGCGTATCCCAAGCCGCAGCCATAGCGGTGGTGCGCCAGGAGCGAGCCGTTGTGGAGGTGGAGGTGGCTGTGCTCCATGGACCCGCTGTCCCCGCTGCCGGCGCTCGCTCCGCCGCACGGGCCGCCCCTCGCACGCTCGGCGGCGGCGGCGAGCGCGGCGCGGCCCCGCGGCGGGCGGCGGCACATGGCGCGGCCCCCGGGCAGCCGGCGGGGCCGGGCCGGGCCGGGCGGGGCGGGGCGGGACCGGCCCCCGCCTCGGGCCGCCCCCGGCAGCCCGGCTGCGAGCGGGGAGCTCCGCCGGGAGCCGCCGCCTTCCCGGTGGGCAGCGGGCTCGCCCCGCAGCGAGCAGCGGGAAAAGGGGTTTTCTCTCCAAGCTGGCACGCGGGTCAGTGGGAGGAGAGCAGGGGCGAGGGCCGTCAGCCCTCGGTGTGCCTGGCTGCAGCCTGGGCTGGGCTTCCGACCGGCTGGGGAGGCAGGGGCTCATCCAGCAGTAGGCGTTCGTATCTGCGGCATCAAAGCGCAGAGCCGGGTTAACAATGCACTGTCCCTCCTCTGCCCGCAGTGCTGCGGGTGAAGCACGGGGCGGCCAGCGGGGACACCGCCGTGCTCCAGCGGGGACATTGCCGTGTCCCCCGTGAGCGGCTCCTGCAGGACAGTGCTGAAGGGAAATCAGTTTCTAAAACCTTCTTCACTCATTCCTTAAGGCTTGTGTACTTCAGTACATAGTCCCAGGTGTAACTACTAAAGGATTTAGAGTTAGGCTTGTTGCGATAGGGTGATGGAAGCCTGTCCTTTGTGCTAGTCAGTGGGCTGGTCAGGTGTGAGCACATTGATACGTCCAGGAGGTCATGGTTTAGTGATAAAATAGATGTTTGATTGCAGTGCCTGCCTACTGAGCAGAAAACAAGATGGTTTTTCACCCAAAGTGTTTAGCTGAGCCCCACAGACCAGCATGGTGTGTTGGAAGAGCCCCCCGGGTTTCTGAGGCTGCCAGAGCAAGCCAAGAGGGATGTACCTGTCCAACGTGAGGTTGGTCAAAGAGCTGTGTCTGGTGGGACGCACACAAGATACAGTGGGTGGGTTACAGAACTAAATGAAGATGTGATCCTTACTCTCTGAAAACATCCGACTGCTTAGGGTGGATAGCTGTGGGCCATCAGGTGACTCAGTAAGGACTTCAGCACCTTTGGGTTTCCAGGGTCTTGTTTGAAAAGTAGTTTAGCTTCTGTTTGGAAACATAGCCAGGAGCAAGTAAGGCTCTGGTCTTGCAAGGACTTGAGTAAGTTACTTTGCTGGGAGAGTCAGTAAGATTATTCACGTGCTTAAGTGCTTTATAGAAGAGGTCTTTTTGAATTGTACTGAAACTGCTGTCCACCTTCCCAGGTTAAACATGCTAGAAAAAACATGTTTTTTCTCTGCTTTTCGGTGGATGTCTTCATGAGTGTAAGTTAGAGTCTGCTGGTACAGCTTTTATGGGGCTGTGATCCTTTTGAAAAGAATTTTTTCTAAACCATTCATTCAAATAACCAGCAGAAGTGTATAAAGCAGTGTATGTGGGGGTGATTATATAGTACAAAGTCCTGTGAATTCAGCTTTGTCTGGTTTTCTTTTCCCCAGATATTTAACTTACAGGGTCTTTTTTGAGGTTTTTTAAAGTTCTTCTCATATTTCTGCAACAGACCTGAGGAGGAAAGAGATCTTTTATTGCCTCCCGAAAGAGAGGTGATTTTTCCTGGAGCCTTTTCTTGGGGGGAGTAAGTACCTCAGCAGGGCTGGAAGCGTGACTCACTGTTTCGAAGTTAAGTGAAGCTCATCAGCAAAACAAAACACAGAAGAAGGGGATGGCAGTAGAGCAAGTGATGGTTAAAAAGTGCCACATCCAGTTTGCAGCACCATGAGTCTCTCAACTTTCCGGTTAACAACAGTGAGATCCCACGAGAAGCTGGAGGCTAAGGAAGAACCTCTGCCATCTATTTTCTGTTGTGCTGCTGCCACTTTTAAGTCTGGCCTAGTTTTGAACATCCTGAGCAATCGGGCTTCCCTGGAGAGGGCTGTTTCTCTAATAGAAGCATATGTTTCCTCAGAGCTGGAGTTGTCTCCAGGGCACAGTTCAGGTAGCTGCTCGTGTGCTGAGGAGAGCTGTTGGTAATAAGAATCTTTTCCTATCTTCCCACCTGGAACTCTCAGTAGAGCCTCACAGGAGGCTCTGCTGCATGTGACCTGCTCCTATTGTAAGAGGAGGAAAACTGGGAGGTTTGTTCACATTCACTAACAGTTCCCTCTCTCCTGCCCTGCTAATGGAGAGGCCACAGAAAGTAAATCTGCTCCTCGTACCTCAGCTTAATTGAAGCTTCCTGAGGAACTTTTCTGCCTCATTGCACCAAGAGCTTCTAAGGCAGGATGAACTGGGTTTCCACATCTGATCTGCTTTTGCTTCACTGAAGTAAAATTAGTGAAATACTTTGTAATATATCAGAATTAAGGGCCCAGAGTAAACGTGAAAATTGCTCTTGTGTTCTGTGTGTGAATGGTGTTTGGAGGGGCTTTTGTCCTTCAAACAACTTCAAACCAGTTTTGGCCTGAATGAAAAGAATTTGGTTTTTCTGCTCTCTGAATTGTGCAGTAACAGAACCCCAGACAGAAATGTCAATAAAGCCAATTCAAAACTAACCACAATGCTTGCTTCTACTTATAGCTGTTTATTTTTAAGCTTCTCTCTGTTTTCTAAAGGGATGACATTTATGTGTAACATCAGGGCCGCAGTGAGGAGAGCACTGCTCTGCTGCTGAACTAACAGGCAGATGCCTCTGGAGCCTTGAGGAGGACGGCTCCTGAAGCTCATCTCATAAACAGCCACAGGCTTAGACAGTGAATGATGTTTATTCTTTTCCTAAGAGCAGTTTATTGTTTTCATGGCATGCTACGTAACAATAACAGGTGGAATTACTTCACTTTAAAATTCCAGGGGCACTTGAACTTGGTTAGCTTCCTTTTTTTTTTTTTTCCCCCAGAGGGAATGAGCCTTCCTAGAAACTGCTAGACAGTGATCCTGGTGGCAGGAAGATGGAGTGATGAGTTAGTCACACACTCCCCCATCCACTCAGGCCGTGGAACAAAGCACTGGTGACTTCAAGAGACAAGAGCCGTTCCCTGAGGAGTCGGGAAGAGCCAAGGGTTGCGTTGTTGCAGCAAGTTGGTCATTGCTGTGAGTAACATGCCTGGAAGACAGCAAAGGTGAAACTGGAAGGGTAATGCATGGAGTGTGTAAAGGGATTGGGAGAGGCTGGGTGAAGGTAGAGAAGTCTCTCAAAGGAAGAGGTGTTGTTTGGCCAAAAAGATGTGTGTTAACAGCTACCAGAGACCAGGGACGTTGGCAAGAGAACTGGTTTAGGGCCTGATCAGGGCTGTCTCACCTGGGTTGTAGTGCTGCAGGAATTAAACTCAGAGCTGCTTCAGAGAAAATGATACCTGTAGGAATGACAAGTCTTAGATTATACCTTATTAGATGCTTGTATATAATTTTGCTGCAATGAAACCCTTTCCTTCAAAGCAATATTTTTATCTTTCCTTACTGTTAGGCTGCAGGATATTTGAGTCAAATTCTACTCCTTGTGAGTTAAAGAACTGTCTCTATCAATAGCATTCTGCAGGTCTCTCCAGACTTGGAAGGTGAGGGAGACCTTTCTATGTTCTCATAAAAGCCATTAAAGAAAAAAGGTGATTATGAAAGTTCTTTACTGGAGCCTCCTCAGTGCCTATGCATTGGCAGGCTCCAGTTTTACGAGAGAAGAGTGAAGATTTATTCATTTTTAAGGTCAGAAGTTTTTCTTGTTGCCAGGGAAGGCTGTGGGTGCATTATGGCTTCTCCAGCTTGTGCTGCAGGTCCACAGCCTGCACCCTCAGGCTCCACAGCCCTGCAGACTCCTCTTCATCTCGTCTTCCTTTGGCCTTGTATCTCCTTGGAGAGCCCATGAAGGTTACAAGAGGTCTGAAACACTGTCTGTAATGGAGCTTTGCCTATGTGAACCAACTGAAAACAAGTTTAAAGCTTTTAAACACCAATTATTTCCTCTTAGAATTAAATGTTTATTCCCTGAACTCCCTTTTAGGTTTCAACTGACAAATCTCATTGTAATTAATTTGAGCTCTATTGTGAGTACCTTTTCCAAGGGAACAGAAAACAGATGTGATAAATGCCTGAACATGAGATTAAAGCTAACATCTGTTGTTTTAAAGAAGAGTTACAAAACATACCGTGTTTTGTTTGTGTTTAATTGGTAGATGATACACCTGATTTTCCACTGTTGTCTTTTGAGGTTACATTGAAAACATCTGGTAGAAATGTGCCCTGAGGTAAACTCATTTGACCTGTCCAGTTTGCAGTGGTTATGACAAATCACTGCTATTTTGGCAATAGTCAGCATATAGATGGTGTTTCAGATAAAATGAATGTGTTACACATAGTAGAAATCAAACTCTTTCTGCAAGACAGGAAAGTGAAAAGGATCCATCAGGAGCTTGTATGATGTACTTGTATGATGCTTAACTACAGAATTTATGGGCTAGTTCATATGTTTAGCATAAGCATATGCTTAAATCCTTTGCTGGATTTAGACATAAATAAATTAGGATTAAAATGTAACTACTTGACAAATCCTTCTGAAGATGGAGGCTCATTTATCCTCTCCCCAAGGTGAAAAGAAAGCACATGGGATTCATGTCACAGACTCAGTGCATTTCCTCTACTGTGATTGTAAAAAGTTGGATAAGAAATACTTGAACGTTCGAGTTTCCTTGAGCTGGAAGTTCCAAGTGGTTTAACTGTAGAAAAGGTGTGGCATGCACAGAGCTCGAAGTGGAATGCTGACAGATGGAGGTGACACTTCCTTGCCCCGTTACGGAGCAGAAACCAACTCCACCCTCTGCATACCAAGAAGAAGGGTGAAAACAGTTTAGATTATCTCTTATTTTAAAACCATTGTACCAATTATTTTTACTGATTATTGAAAAAAATAAGGTATTATTAGAAGGTTATAGTGCATTCCTATTTGCCATGCTAAACCTCACTAGACCTCATTTCAGGATCAAGTCACAAAGTTAATTACTTTGTTCTGTAGCTTAGGGTTTCCTATGCAAACGCCATGTTTAGCTGGTGTGGTTAAATCCTCTCTGCACATCTCAGGCCAAGCTACATGATTTGGATTTGGAGCTTTTCTTTAAGAAAACACATAATCCTCCCCATATTTACTCGTTGGTGCCTTTGCTGGAGCGCAGCGGGCACAGGCGCATCCGTGCTGCTGTTGGCGGGGCTGGCACGGCTCCCGTGTGCAGTGGCCAGCACTGGCTGGTGGCAGGGTGCCCACAGAGAGTGTCTTGTCGGGAGGGGTGGCTCTGGCCCGGCCGTGCCTGTCACGGGCACGCACAGCAGCAGCCCTGCAGCCCCTGCAGCCCTGCAGCCCCTGCAGCCCCTGCAGCCCCTGCAGCCCCTGCAGCAGCCGCCCGCTGGCCTGCGGTGCAAATGAAGGAAGGTCCTGCAGCATCACCTTCGCTTTCTGTGGGAAGGAACAGGAGGCATAAAGGAGTGAGGCTCCATGGAAAAGAGGCTGATGCAGACTCTGGTTTTGTGGCCAATTAAAATAAGTTGCAAGGCCCCTTGTTAACTTCTGCCCGTCCACCAAATGAGCAGCCAGCCTGAGCAGAATAAGATTACTTTCTCATTTTACATAAAGCTTTCACATGCTATCCCCCCTATTAATTAAGTAGATTAAAGGTTCTGGCTTCCTTGCACTCCTCTTTTCTTGTCTGATACACTTTGAATTAGATGTAACCATTATAAAATGATCAGAAGAAAAGACTGATTTTTTTCTCACTTTCTAGGTATTGTGGGTATTTTTAGGTACCACACTTAGCAGATACAGCAAAAATACCTCCCTGCAGGTGGATGCTTTAAGTGGTTATAAAAGCCACTATTAATTTGGTTTTATTTCCTTGATATAAAAAAAATCTTATTTTGAATTTTCAGCAAGAGTAATTTGTCTGTCAGTGGACACATATTCTCCTCAAGGCTTGGCTTGTTTGTTGTTGTTATTGTTCTAGGTAAAAAGAGTAACTGCTTAATCAAACAGCAGTGCCATTAAAAATGTTAATGAGCTTTGTATCCAGTCTTACTCTTGTGCAGTTCCACTGACTGCGCCATGATTTCTCTTGATTTACTTTGGCATAAGTGAGGCATAAGCAGAATCCATCTCGGGTTAGCCACAGCTTTACTGTAATCCGTGAGGTCAATGAGAGCACAAAAGGAAGGAAGCTCTACATAATCAGAAATCAAATAATGCAATCCCCCTACAGCTCCGCTTAGTGCTTGCTGCTGATGTCAAACATATGTCCAAGCCTACGCTGGAGGCACCACCAGCAGCTGCCATGGGGAAGAGCAACAGGACCAGTTGTGTGCCTGAGCCCTGAAACTAGAAGTGGTTTTGATTAAATTCATGTCATTTTACAGGCAGGTGCAGTGCTCTGATATCTTTATGTTTATTCTGCAGTTCACCTGCCTCTGCCTATGGCAGGAGGAAAAAATGTTGGAACACATCACTGAAGAAAGGAAGAAAAAAAAAAAAGGGAGGAAAACAAACTGAAAAAATTGAACTTGTCAGTGTGAGCAGGGAGAGGGATGTAACTGCAAACACCCTGATGCAGCTCAACTCAGCTGAGACCATGGAGCAATTCTCTGTGCAGCAGCAGAGCTGCAGCCAGCCTGGCTTCTAGGTGGGGACTGCTTTCATTAACTTCAGTAAGATTGCTTCACTGAGTGGGATGAGCAGGATTTGGGTTTTAGAAAGCTGCAGAGAATACCATCGCAGGGTTCTCAGATATTTTTCCGTGTTTAAATTGGCTCAGCAGGCCTTGCAAAAATCCCTGTGGGTTTGAACAAAAAATTATTTGCAGTTTCCTAGAGGCCGACAACTGTTTCTCCTCTAATCAGATGTTGCCCTGAAGGGAGTTTTGGTCTCCCCATGGATCAGGCATCGGTAATCTAAAGTTACTTAAATGGGGCCAAATCCTGCTTGCTGGCATGTTTTAAAGAGGGTTAGTAGTTTATGTTACATCCAAGTCCACAAAGGCTCCAGATGATATACAGTGTGTGGTAAGATTACATGGTAAAAGTTTCTGTCCTTGATGATATTAGTGCTTGGGCACACTTTTGACAAAGACATACAGCTGTGATTTTCCTACCTTGAACTTGAAAGAGAAGTCAGGATTTAATTTTATGTCAGCACCCGGAGGCTCTTTATTTCTTGCCTTTGCTCTTTATTGCTCCCACACTGCAAACACAGAAGTCTCCAATAATACAGCCTATGGAATCAGAAATGCAGGGTCATGCAGTGCTTGCTATTGGCCCCTGAAGTCCAACTTGGGCACTGCTATAAAAGCAGAGACTCCTCTGCCATTGACTCTTCTCCTCCACTGCTGTTGGCCTGGGAACACTAGAGCACTTACTGACCACAGAGCTTTTCTTCCAGACACAGACAGAACAGTATTTTCCAAAGGGGCCACTGATCTTCGCCTGTGGAAGGTGTCAGTGGCCAGCAGTTCCAGTCTGAGGCCTCAAGTTCATTGTTGCACCCACTCCTCATGGTTGATATGCAAGGGCTTTGTCAGATCAATGGCAAAATTAAATTCCAGAGTCAGGAATTGGCTTTAATATTTTTCAATAGATTTGGGTTTATGTGAGAAAGGAAAGGCAAATCATTAGGAGAATTTCAGCCCTTTCCTTTGTTTTTCCTTTGTACCAGCCAGGGTCCTGGGCCAGCTGATGCAAGTGCCCCCCCTGTTAATTTTGTTAAGTCCCTGTGCAGGCAGATGTTGATGGGGTACTGTGCTAGCAAGGAGCTGCCTGCAGCTGTGGGCTGGATGCTCTTCTTTTAGTCTTTGTGTGAACCCACATATTTTTGAACTTCTCTTGCACGATATTGGTGGTAGATCTTAAAATACATGTTGGATCAGACAGCTGAGTGTTTCCTCATTTTCAGGGATTCGTACTTTTTGTGATAGTTGTGCAATGACCAATTCAATAAGCACTTGTTTTGCAGTTTGAGGTAGCTAATGGATTTCAAAGCTATTTGCTATTGTAATTTTTTTGCCTAATTGTTTTCTGTCTGTAACTGTATGCCTCCACTTCCAGGACTGACTCTTACATTCCTGTGTAGTGAGATTGATGCAGATTCTGTCCACAGAATGTCACTCTGTTCAATAGCAATCAGGGATGCAAACTGAGGAGACAGAGGCTGCAAGGAGATTATTTTCAGCTGCCACCCGAAATGCAATTTCTAACCTGCTTTTGGGAAAAATGACACCCTGGTCTGAGAAAGTGGGTAACCTATCATTTTATGAGGCAATCATTTAAAACTGTTGGGCAGCTGACTAATGAAAGAGACAAACAGGCTGTACATGAGTCAATTTTCTGAGTCGGTTTTACAAAGGTGGTTTTTGCACGGGCAGGGGTTTATAACCAACGTGCTTTTTGAGATCCTTGATACGTTGTGGCATGTGGGAAGGGACTTGTAGGTCAGCACCATGTCTAACACTAGGGTGGTATCTAGTTTCTGTAAATATTGATTTCTCTTTGAACAGGTTGGCTTTAACTTGTTTTTAATTAGTAATGGCAGATGTTCAGCTGGGAGAACATCTAGGGATCATTATTCTAATAATGTCCTATTAGCTTTTAAACCTTCCTCCTAATGTAAATCTGTAATTAGAGTGCTGTCTCTATCTGCTGCATCCTACTACCAATTCTATCTGTAAGCCAATACAGTGGGATGCCAAAAAGCTGCAGGGATTGTAAATTGTGTCTCATGACTCTGTGTTTCGGGTAATTGCACACCGAGGACAAAGCAGCACAAAGCAGCAGAACGGCAGCAGCAGCCCCCACCTCCTCAGAGTCCGTAGGAAGGATGTTCCCTTGGGTGGAGGATGCTTTGACAGCAAGGTGGAGGTGGAGCAGGGGTTGTGGTGTGTCCCACTGGCACAAACAGAACCCGTGGGCAGAGCAGCCTTTGGGAGGATGATGGTGTGTCCTGCAGGAGTGCCTGCCTGTGTGCCTCAGATAATGTGTGGTGGGAGTCTGAGGAGGCTTTCCCTCTGCTGGAAGCTTTTGGCTTTGTGTGTGTTTAGAGGAAGGCTCCTCCCGTAGGTCTCTGATTCCCTGCCTCACCCGTGTGCAGTTCCCAACACAGCAGCACTGACTGGGCACCTCCTTGAAGAGATTTTGTATCCACACAGCTCCTCTGGTTCTCACCAAGACATTCCAGCATCCAACTGACAGTGAGTCACCAAACCACCAGCGAATCAGGCCAGGAGGTGTCTGTAAGTACAAGTGTGCAGAATTTAGCTGGTTTGGTGGGTTTATCCATGTACCTTGTCTCTTACAAACAAAACCCAACGCATTTCATTCACTGTCCTCTGGTGGCATATTCACTTTTACCCATATTGATCCTTCCTCACAGATCCATTGCATCTGTGGATCCCAAAGGAGAAGTTAATGTCCTTTTTTGTACACGTTACAAACCAGCTGTGCAAAGACCTTGTTAACTGCTTACAGAAGGGTTGGCCTTCTGATGGCCTCCAGGGGTTTGGGAGTAGATCCACAGTCTGCTGCTCCCACCCCACTGACCATGAGAGGTGCACTTCAGTGTGTTACTCACAAAACTCCAATCCCATTCATGTTTGCTAGTTCAACAGAAAATGCTAGTCCTTGCCATCAGACAGGAGGCATATGTGACCATGTCCATATATATTTCATATTTCCCTTCAGAATATAGTGTCATTAAATTTCTTCAGTGTTGAGTTTTTGTCTTGTGCCCACATTGAAATAAAATGACGTTCTGAAAAACTCACTCCAACTTTCCAGCCTCCTGGAGCCAAGCCTAGAGGGGTATAAATCTGCCATGCTGTCTGTGAAAGATTTATTTCTAGTCCTGCAGTGACATGATAATTTTGACTTATCTGCAGAAGTTTCCTGCCTTCCTCTCTTGCCGTCCTGCTCACTGTATCTCTTCTCTTCCTGTGGGCACAGTGCTTTGCTGCCAGCTCAGTTTAAGATAAATAAATAATGGTCTGAGGTATCCATCAGACTCTGTTCTGGATCACTCTTGAAAGGTCACTCCATACTCACGTGGCAGCTGAAGTTACCAGAGCCTGCTGACCTGTTTCTCTTATTTATTCTACAGCCTTCACACTTGCAGAACCTGCCTTTAGTAATTAGATAATCTGCACAAATGGAGTCAACAGGCAGCAGATGTAGGACAAGAACCAGATTTCATATCTTTGCATTTCTTTTACAAGATGAAGATACCTGATACTCTTGAAAGTCAGGAGACCTGTAGTGATAGCTAATAAACTGCTGTCCTGATACACATGCTGATAAACCCAGCTTATTTCCTTTAAAACCACACCCTGCTGCCTCCCAGGGTGCCGTGCAGTCTGGCTTGAAGACTCTCCTGCACGTTACCTCATGCTGGTTTAGGGAAGAAACTATTAGGGTTCTTTCTCTAATTACGTTGTATTTCTCAGTGTTTAACTTCATTCTTTCATTCAGGCTGTGCTTGAAGCATATCCTGCCTGATGTGACTAAGCTGTTGACTCACTTCTTTTATGGCAGTAATAAAACCAGATCTAATGACCAATGTCTGGATATCAACCACCGACAGCATTTGCAAAAAAAAAAATCCAGATTGTTCCTTCTCAGTATTGTGTGTCCTGGTATAACTTCCACATACTTTACAATATCAGGCGAGTGTGGCACTGTTGTAATCACAGTTTTGTTTTCTTGTTTTATAAAGATTATCTGCTTGGCTTTAGCACTATCCCAAACCCTCCAGTTCTGAGTTTTAAATAGTGCTTGCTTGGAAGCTGTCCCTGTAACCATTAGTGCTGGTAATTGCACTCAGAGACCTAAAGTAGACCATCAGCCTTGCACTGGGTCCCAAGGGTTTTGTAACTCTATGAATTTGGAGCTCTCCTCAGTTTTGCCATCCATCTCGTGTAATTTGGTGGTCTCTCAGCCCCTGCTGTCATCTCAGGTGGGCTGTTGCCTGTGATTCCAGTGTGTCTGTGCCACACAGGGATGGGGAAGGGCAACCATCTGATTTTGCTTGCAGGTTGACCCCAGCAAGTTTCTGCAATGCAAGGAAGGCTGGGGTGAGAATCTGCAGGAGAACGTGGCCCTTGCACTTCTGCTCATGTCTTTGCTGAGTATGAGGTGAGCATCCTGCATGAGAATGTGGCATTTTCCTTGCCAGTGGCAAAATAGCAGATTGTTTGATGTAGAATAGGGCATGGATGGGAAGGAGAATCAGGGACCTGGAACTGTTTCCCTTGAGCCTTCACCATCTGCTGTGCTGAGGAAAGCCCACAGTAATTCTACACAATCAGTCCAGACTCAGGGAAATGATAGGTTTTAGCCCTAAGACATCTGCAATTGCAAGTCTCCCAAATTGAGATTGTATCACAATATTTGATGCTGGAGTCATTCAATTACATAAGACTCTCAGTTTCATTTAAAAGAAAAAATAAGTTTCTGTACTGCAGAGCAGCAAAGATTAGCTTGCACAGATGAGCCGAGGGACCAGGCAAGGTGTACAGGCCAGAGGACTAAAGAGTCTCACTTTTGTTGTTTAACATCTCCTGATTTTAGAAGCCATCTCAATAGAGCCAATCTCATAATGGGAAGTTGCCTTCAGTGAATGCCAAGTTTTATTTTTTTAAAAAAGTCCCAAACCTAACAAAAGCATTTTCAGCAGATCTGAGGCTTTCTGTGAATTCACATGATATTCAGCAAATACTTTGGGAGGAAAACTGGAGACATTTGCTTTGGATAAGCTGAACCATTTTTCTTAAGCATTCTAGCTTTTGCTTTGACACAGTGTTTACATTCCAAAATCGAGTTGTTGTTTAAAAAGTGAATTAAACCAAGAAAGTAAACAAAACAATAGGGGATGATTGAAAAAATTTGGAAGGTGCAGACATTTTGATTTAATAAATTATACACCCATTATATGTAGAATGCTTATTCTGGAGATCAGGTTTGTTGGGGATGAATGCTGCAGGGAAAGCTGCTCTGGAAAGATCAACTGAGTCTGCACGTGCTTAAACGTGCTGCACTGTTTTGTGCCCTTGGTACCAGTGGAGAAGAATCCAGCACTCTGCAGAATGTGGCCTCTTTCCTAAAGTCAGCAGAAGTATTTTGGCGTGTGTGCAAGAATTATGGACTTCCTTTCCTTCACCTTTCTTGTCTTGCCACAAACTGAGAGCCCCTGGCTGTCTCACCTTCCTGGGTGTAATCAGCAGGACTTTAAAATGCAATCTAAGCCTTGGTTCAAAAGAAGTTTTGAGGGTGTATTTGATCACTTTGTGAAGCCCAAGGACACTGACCCCCAATCTGGCTCTTTTTCCAACCTCTGCTTCTTGCTGCCTCTCATGGGCTTTCCCCTGGGCTCTGAGCCCCTGCAAGCCTTGCCAGGGTAACACACAGCATGGGGGGCTGCAGTGGGCAGCAGGACTGTGCCTCCCTTCCTGCAGCACAGCCAGAGTGTGGCAAGGAAAGAGCGTGGCAAGGCAAGCTCTGAGTGTGGCAAGGAAGGGACCACGTCACTGTGCGGCTCTGCCAGCACCACTGTGACAAGGATCTCTTCTCTTTTTTTGCCACAGTTTTATAGACTGGAGGCTGTTTAAGGGATGGTCAATTTGCTTTCTGTAAACTGTCCACTATGAGCTGAGGACTTCAGACATCACAGGTGTCAAGTGGTGGCATCATTTGTATTAATAAGTGCTACGTTTCCAATGCCAGCACTGGTCCACGTCGCTTTAACAGCTGCTCCAGCCTTTCTGGAAACATCTGATCCTACAGGAAATGATCCATTTACTAAAGCTCTTTGGAGAAGGCCACCAATCCTTTTTCTGCATTATTTCATGTGAAGTTCAGCCTCTGAGATTCCTTAAATAAACAAAAAGCTGGAGAGGAAACAGCCTCTTGACAGTTTTGGGGAGGAAATAGCACCCAGCTTTCCTCTGATAAAAGCAAGCAACAGTCTCGAGGAGATGTCTGAGGATCTGATCCCACATATGGAATCCTGCCTGAGAAACCCCACGGTCTGGACTTAGGCAGCTCTCACAGGGTCCAGGATCCCCTGGAAAAAAATGGGGACCTTTCAGTGGAGCTGAGCAAGAAGTTTTTATGCCCAACTCTAGGAGCAGAACTGGCATTTGATAAGTGGTTGAGTGGTTTTAAACAATGAAAAATTAAAACAATCATTCAATTAAATGTGAGCAGATGCCCTGAAGTGAACTGGTGTGGCCAGATTTACAGTCTTATTGATGATAAGGCATGGAAGTATTTGATCATTCTTATTTCATGGCTCTCTTGCTTAATATTATCCTTTTTTATAGATGAGGTGGTTTAAAAACCTGAGTTAAATTTTTGCAGCAGCAATACATTTTCTGAAAAAAAAAACCCCAAATCTCCAGGAAGAGCTTGGAGTTTACTGAGCCAGAGGGGGATCTTACTCAATTTTATTTAGAACAAAATTTTAAAAGATATTTAGATATCTATAGACAAGACTAAAAACTTGGATTTTCAGAATCACTTAGGCAACAGTCCCTCTGAGTACTTTTTGAATACAGGTCCTTATTTCATACAGAGACAAAAATCCCTATTAACAGAGCAGCCATGGCCTGTTTGCTCCCCTGAGGGCAGGAGCTGCTTTGCACCTGCAGGGGCTAGCATTGTGTGAAAGCAGGATTTAAACCACCTTTAAAGAAAAAATGCTCCCTTTTTAAAAATAAATATTTTATTTGTCCTATTCTTTTGTAAAAACTAAAAGCTTCCCCTTTAGCAGATATCACCCCTAACTATCTTGAATGTAGTTTATTGAAACCCTAATATTTTTTCAAGGTCTGGGTTTCTTATTTTAGCTTATTTTTACACTCTCAGAAGTGCTCTGAGTTAAGGGAAAGTGGTGGGGAGAAGCCCCAGCCTGGGGATCCTTCATGTTCTTGCAATCAGAAAATGGAAAGTATTCCTGTTCTCTGGATTCTAGCATAAAAACACCTTGCTGCATAATCCCCATGTGTGGGGAACTGCACTGTGTCATTCCCCCGTGAAGCCAAAACAACTTCCAAGTCCTCATTTTTGTTTATTTTCCATGGCCTCTACTGCAGACCCGCTTCCTTCCTCCCTCAGGCGGGCTAAGAGCAGCAGAGCTGTGGAGTGGAGCAGGTCCTGTCCGCCAGAGCCATCCCTGGAGGAGCCCTGCAGCCTCGTGCCGTGGCTGTGGCTGAGCTCAGGACATCCCCAGCAGCCTCCCTGCGAGCTGCACAGCTCCCTGTGCCCCGGCTCTGAGCTGGCCTGGAAATGCTCGTGGCAAGCTCAGTGCCTCAGGGGCACTGGAGGACCACAGGGCAGCAGACTGGCCTCTTCCTGCCAAAGCTGGCCACTAATGAGGTGACCTGCCTTAAAAGCACTTTGTCTCATCGCTGGGTTTGTCCCTTCGTTTACCTCTGGTCCATTGTGTCGTTTTCAGGAGCTTTCCCTTGTTATTTCCATATGTATGTACAGGTCCTGCTGGGTTTCTGATAAACCAGGCAGTAGCTGCACCCCACAGCAGATGAAGAAGGTGGTGCAAGTACTGAAAAGCAAGAAGAGTGCAAGTAATTACTTCCTTGGAAAGGTGAAATGTGGTTTACCTCATTACAGTAAACTAATTAAAGCTGGGCTCAAATCTTGTCCTTTGGGCTACACATTAGTACCTGGTGATAATATGACTAAGTACACAAAAGTCAATGGGAAACAAAAGTCCCTATTTGTATTAATCTAGCAGAATGAGCTTTGTGCCTTCCCTTGGGTTTCTAAGGCTGAGCATTAAAAACTTGTGTGGAAATGATGCTCTAATGCTTCTGTCTGACCTTTCAGATTAGCACTTGAAGCATGGACTTGGGAAGGAAACACACAGTTCTGGATGAGAAGTTAATTTTCTGGAGGCAGAGCCTGTAAAAATACTGCCAGCTAAGGGCCTGTTCAAGCTTGACCTCTCTCTAAGCTACCTCACACCCCAAAATACTTCTCCCTCAGTTCAGGTTGTCCTCAAGAGGTTCGTATTTTCCTTCACCATCAAGGTGAGATGATGGCTGTAGAGCTCTTGGTTGAGAGCTGGATGGATTTCTCAACCTCTTCCTTCTTTTCCCAAATCCAACACCACAAATAGTTTAGAGATACTTCAACAAGTTCCCTGCAGAAGCTGCAGCTGTATTTTTGGGCAGCAATTACTCATTTTTACCTCCTCCTTTCTTGTGTCTTGATTTCAGTGGATTTTGCATTGAACTGGCCTCTGATTGTGTCTGTCCATGCTGCAACATTTGTGGCTTTGCGTCCCAAAGGGATTTTCTACCTGGGAATGCAGTTGCTCATTATGTACCAGCAATAAAATAGAAATAACTGACCTGTTGGCAAGTGTAGGAAAACAAATGCGATGAAGAGTGCCCACAAAGCCTGAGAGCAGGTTGCATTTTTGAGAATTGCAGGGAGCATGAAACTCAGTTGTAGTCTGAGCAAAAAGAGAGCGTGAACAGCTCTTACATGTCCAGAAGTGTAATTTTAAAGGTACTGCTGATACTGCTGACTTCTTAGCCATGCCTCTGCTTAGCAACTGCCCATTAAAATGCCAAAACCCCCTGTGTTAAGCTGAAAGAGGAGAAACAGAGGTGATGACTTCAAAATGGGAGGTATCAGTGCCTCAGGCATCCATTTGAAAGTCCCACGAGAAGGGCCATATGTGAAACCCCAGTCATCTAGGGCCAGCTGAACAAACCAGCAGCCCCCTCTCACACCTAAACTGGATTCTTAGCCGATGGAAGAGACAAATCCACCTTCTCATCAGGCTGTAAAACATTTGCAGGGTGGGTCCATGGCAGCTGTGGTGGTGTCCCTGGTGTGGTGTCAGCTGGGACTCTGAAAACCTGATTTTAGTGATGGCAGCCCCTGAGCAGCTCCGGTCCAGGCCAAGCCAGCAGAAAATCAGCCCAAATCAGTGGGTGTAAGGGGGCTGGCTGCTGCAGACCTCTAGGAGGAGTTGCTTAGGTTTTGTGCCTCTCCTCTGAGGGCTACTGAGTTATAGGAGAGCTGGAAATCCCTTGCTCTGTTCCCTAGATGTACTCCCAAGAGATCTGTTCTGCACAGGCAATTACTTGGTTCCCATTTGTCAAGGAAACACATAATAATATCATAGACAGCATGAAGAATGTCATGCTGAGTGTCTGTCTTTGGGGAGCTATTGGGCAACAGCCTTAACATCACTTGGGGTCTCTGAAACACTCCTCTAAGGCAAAATGAAAAAGCCATCATGAAGTGTGGAGTCTGAAATTAACTGTTTTGGTTTGGTTTTGAACTCTTAAACAAATCCTTTGAAAACATTGATCAGAATCTTTATTTTGACAGAGCCTTATTCAGTATAAAACTGTTGAGCAAATTCAAGTAGGAGTTTTTTTATTTAAAGAATTCCTTTCAGAGACGCCTGAAGTGAAGGAATACCCATGATCTCAGCTAAATCATACACTGTGATGTTCTTAATAGGATCAGAAGATTATGTGTTATTTTCTCAAAGGCTTTTAGCACAAAGGACTGTATATGGAAGAAGAAAAGTCTGTGGACCTTGTTCAGTGAAAAAGCCACATCTGTGAAGTGGAAAGTGTGCCTTCCTCCCAGCAAAGGTTAATTGTCAGAAAGGGTGGTAGTTAGGAATTACATCTTGGTAGATTGGAAACATCTGAAAGTACTGTGTGAGGCGGTGGGGTGGTAAAAAACTTTCAAATGGCAGACAGGGAAGTTAAAAGTGAGGAGAAGGTGAGTGGTGCAAAGTGCACACCAGTACTTTTCTTTGATTAGAAATATGCCAGCTAAATATAATTAAGAAACATCACTTGTCTGAGTCAGAATCTGAAAAAGGTTATAAGAAGAAATCTTTTCAAAATATTTATGAGCCACAGGGGAATGTAAATCCCACTTGAGTTTTACAAGCCCAAGACACTACTTTGGACTCATATTTTTGTGAATCTCTTTGTACATGTTTAAATAGTGCTCCATCATTTTTTCCCCTTTTTTGGAATGGTAATGCAGGTTTCTTTGCTCAGCAGAACAGATTTTAAAGAATCTTCCAGTGAATGAGAAGCTATAAAAGTCTGCTGGTTGCCACAAACTTTTTGGTTACTAAAAATGAATCTATCCACATGGGAAGACATTCTCTGCCTTAAACATGTGGGAATTTTGCAGAAATACGGGTGAACAGAATTTTTTTAGCTCAAATTTGACCATGCTGAAGATCAGCTTGTGTCTGTAAGTGATGGCAGCTGTTCTGAAAAAAGTTATCAATAAAAGGCACATTACCACAGAAGGGAACACTGTGGATGCTTGTGAGGAGTCAGAGGACAGCTTAAGTCCCAAACTGTTCCCATCTCTATGATGCATTGCATATAATTAAGAGGAATGATGAAGAGACCGAAGGCAGAGCCCTCTTGAGCAGAATGTAAGGTGAAATGGTCTCTGTGTACTTATTGAATCTAATAATTTACATCTCATTGAATCCAATCAAGTTAGCAGTTTATCACATTAAGATTGCATTAAGTTGGTTGTCTCCAGTGAGGCTGAGTTATTGCTGGAGGGAATCCTACAGCTCTGTGCTCAGGGCTCCTATATTCCCCAGATAAAAGGTCCAGCTTTGCCTGGGATGTGCAGCAAGAAGAAGAAGAAAAGCCTTTGCAGGGCCCACCGTGCCTGGCGTGGTTCCACGTGGTGGGTGCTGGTGCTGGGACACAGCTGCAGCCAGCAAAAGGAGCCAGCTCCACACTCACATCCTGCTTACAGCCAGTCACTGAGGTGTCACTGAAATCAGCAGGTTTGTTTTGAATTTTCCTTCTTGCAGCTGAGGGCTGATCAAGTTCTTTAAACGTGGCTTTACGACAGAAGGCAGCAGTCAGCCAGGTGTGCTGGTGGATGACAGCAGCAGTGGGGGTATTATCCTGCTTTATCCTCACCTACTGAGGCTACAGAGTGATGTGTTTCTTACCAGAATATTTTGAAATACAGAACCTTAAGTTAATCAGGTGTGATCAGAAAGAAGGAACCAAAGAGTCTGGTTTGCAGTTGTTTCAGTGAGAGCCCACAGGCTGCAGAAACAGAGAGCAAGAATGAGGGACAGAGTTAATCTTGGTGCTGAGAAACAGAAGTTACAAAATGAGATATTTTATGTAGCCCAGTTACAATATCCCAGATTGTACTAAAAATACCAAGTATTTTTGTAACTAACTCTTGCTTATGAGGCAAAACCAAATAACTGTGCTTTTTTTTATCTATAAGTACCCAGCTTGTTAATTGGAATGAACTTGAAGAGAGCAGAGCTCTGTAGAGACAACTTGAATGCTGTGTAGATTTAGATTTTTACAGAGAATTTTATCCCTGTCTTGGAACTCTGTTGGGCAGTTTTACAGTTCTGGGGGAAGATTACTATTATTCCTTCCAGAGGGTCCCAGGAGCACTTCCCTGCCTGTGGGAGACAGCCCCCATGGGGCAGGTGGAGCCAGGCTGCACCGGGTGGGTGCAGCTGAGACTCAGAGCAGCTCAGAGGTCTTCTGACCTCCTGGGTTCTTTGTCTTGTGCAAGGATTGTTCCCTCTGCAGCCAACAGAGTCCCACCTCACAGACCCAGCGGTGCTGCCTGGCCTGTTCCCTGCAGGGATGGCTGCTGCTGGTCCCAGTGCCTCCCCGGGGAGCAGAACTGTGCTTCAGAGCCACTTCTCCCACACCATGTCCTGATTTACTGAGGAAGAAGTGCTTTGAAGGGGAATGTGCTCCTGCTGGCCCAAAACCTGAACATTTCAGCCAGAAGAGCAAAAAACAAAGCAATAGTGGGAGAAAGTGAGTTACTGTGTATAGCTTACAGGTGTGAAGACAGATGTTTTCAAAGGAAATGGACTTTTAAATAGCATTTTCTTCTGGATTGCAGCTGCTGGTTGCACAATGTCACGAAGCCTGTTGGTCTGATTCTCCATTCTCTCCCTGCTCTGCAGCTTTCCCACTGCTTTGCCGCCTGCTCACATCCTGCGGAAGAGTGTGCAGAGAAGGGGTTTTAATATTTTTTTTAACAGCTTGTGGGCAATTGATCTAAGATTACCAGTATCCTGCAAATTGGTTGTCATTATTTAAACAGCAGATAGAGAATTTTTGCCCTAGAGCCTGGGCCAAATAAATATGGCTTTGCTGGAAATGGTTTTATAATAATAATTTGAACATGAGCTGAGGAGAGGGGAAGGCCTTCATCTCACTGCCCATATTTCATTACCGTTTACCCCGGTGCAGTAACATGGGAATTATCAGGAAAGGCAGCTCAATTTCTATCAAAGACTCCACATTATTTTTCTTGGGGCTTGCAGTAGCTGTAAACTGATTAGGTTTGTTTTGGAATAGTCTGGAAAAAGCAGAATTCCGCAGAGGCTAGATGACAATTCAGGTATTCCTAAATTACAATTCTGGGATTACAGGAAAGGCATTTAAATATGCACTGCATTTTCAGAAAGAGTTGCAGGTTTTCAGTAATTTGGTATTTAATTTCTGCATCTATTGAGAGTCAGTGGAGCTGCCTTTCAGTAGTGACCCAATGTTCATGTCCACCTTCAGCCCAGGAGGAGTAATTAGGCAGGTGCTGTACCCATCCTCACTTGCTGGAGTCTTCTGGACAACTGGGCTGCCTTTCAGGTCCTGCACTCCTTAAATTAGCTGGGTTTTTTCCCTCAACTGACACCTTACCTGTAATCAAGTAACACTTTGGGTCCTTGCAAAGACCTTTCAGCTTTTCGGAAGGGTTCACACCTATTTTAATTCAGCCAGACGTTGGTGCAGAGCTGGGGCTGCGGGGACAGGCACAGAGTGAAGCTTGGCTGGTTTAATGAAGGTGACTTTGAGCTACCACAGTGCTCCAGTAATTGTGAGATGGGTGAGCTCCGAAGGAAAACTGCACGGGAACCCAGATTATATCTGGGCATGATCTCCTTCCTTTGCCATCATTTACATGTTTCTGAGACAGGGGCACCATTAACACTTCCAGCTGATTTTATGTAAAGCCTCATCGAGTCACTGTGCTAGTCCTGCTATTTTTAAGTCTGACTTTTATCATCACAAAAGAGATTTAGTACACTAATGAATGGAGTTGCTATGTTTAACATTTGGCCAATGAGCAGCTGAGCAGAACAGACTTTAAGTCAGGTCATCCCATAGGTAAAGATGTTCTTGGCTGGTTTTGCTCTTTCACTGGGTTTATACAACAATGAACACAATCAATTTAGAGACTATGTTCCAAGTAATCTGTGTGTTACTCACAGTGAAATAACACAAAATATTCAAAAGTGTTGTTTCAATGATTCCTCCTAGTGAACAGTTTAAAACAGCTGTTGTGTTTCGACAACATGGAAAATCCAATTTCCAAGGCTGGGAAAACACTTTATTTTTTAAAATTGGGCATGTTTATTAAACTCTTAAAAGTTAATGGAAACAACAAAAAGCCAATAAAGTCCACGGAAGAAATAACAAGGTTTCTCTCCTTATAAAATTACCTTTGCCTGGGATGGCATTTGCTGTTCCTCCCTGCAGGGAGGCCGGTCCCTGGCACAGAGTGAGGAAGGCTGAGTCAGTGGCAGGACTTGCAGGTGCCCATTGGGACAGAATTACCCTAAAAAACCTCTCAGCAGCCATGAGCAGCTGCTCACCCTCAAAGCCAGGAGTTTGCAGATGAGCTCATGAAAGCAGCGCCTTCCAGGAGGGTCCATGAGCCCACCCTGCACCCAGGCAGGGCCTGAGCCTGGCCTTTGCAGGGGGATTTTCAGCAGTTTGGAGCTCCTTTGACTCTGCTCCCAGATGAATCTCTGCAGTTCTGAAGGGAGCAGAGCGAGGTTGGTGTGTCCCCTGCCCAGGTGGTGTGGAGGAGCAGGAGCTGGAATTATATTTTATGCAAGCAGGCTCTGTGATCCCTCTGAAGCCCTGGCCTTGGGGAAAGGTTATCAAGCACAAACTCTCACTTATTTTCAAACATGCAGAAGAGAGAACAGTTTGCTGGTTATTTACTCCATTCTGCTTGGGTTTTGGGTTTTCTTTCTAGCAGTAAGTGCCTACTACAAGCTTGGCAAATGACCAGAGAAGAAAACTCGTGGAGTGACACCCTGGTAGTAATGGAAATGGCAGTGGGAAGGCTCAGACAAGCGGACCAGAGCCAGGTTATGTCATGGAAACAAGGACAGCTGTAAAGCAGGGGAAGGGCTCTCTTACTTCTCTGCAGAGTAAAATAAACAACAAGGGGGAAGCCCATCTTCTCTTAGGCATATAAAGAAGACATCATCAACCATTTAGGTCATGAGAAGCAAGGGAAGAGATGCATTTAATGGACTCTAGGGTGGAGCTGTAGAAGCTGAATAGATTCCTTGGAAATAGCTGGCATTTGGTTAAAGCATCCTTCAACAAAGAGCCCAGCTGTGACCCTGTTTCTCTGTAGGGCTATTCTCAGTGCCAGGTGCCTGACCCTGACAAGAGCAGTGGTTGCTGGGCTGCCAGTCAGAGATGCTGAGTGAGCCTCAGTTGTTCGGAGAATGTGTGGCTTTATTCGTTTTCAATTAACGTCACCGTGTATAAATCTGCTGTGGGACTCCAGTGACAAAGGCCACTGACGTGCACCACTCCAGCGCAATAAATCTTTGGGCTCTGGCTGTGGGGATGCCAAATCCACTCGTCAGCTTGTTATTCTTGAGCCCACCAATTGTGTGGCAGTCGTTGCTGCCTCTGAACACCATTGTTTATGCAGAGGCAAAGCTCTGCTCGGGCAGCTGAAAAAATCCTCGAAGTAAGAAGCTCAGGTTTTGCTTTTCTACACATTCCCAGTTTTCTTTAAAGGAACCTGTCCCCATAATAATTTTAAGAGCCTATAGCTCACTTTCCTGCCCCATTTTCAGTACTGACAATTTTAGATTTGGGTTTTTAACTCATGCTGGTGTATCTGTGTGCACAGGGCTTGCAGGTG
Organism: Corvus cornix cornix; assembly: GCF_000738735.6. NCBI lineage: Eukaryota > Metazoa > Chordata > Aves > Passeriformes > Corvidae > Corvus > Corvus cornix. The sequence continues at coordinate 1,494,850 of NC_046344.1, forward strand.
TGGGGAACTCTATGGATGCAACCAGACAACTTCACAGCCTAAGTGACTTTTCTTCTGGAATGCTTTTGCACCTGCATTCCTGGTTCTGGAGTGAATCCAGGCAGAGCAGACTTGGGTCTCTCTGCTCTCTGTGTATTTCTGTAGGACATATTGTACGAAGGATTTGTTCACGGCTGGGGCTCCTGAGTGTGTCCAGATTCAAGTAAGAACATTTTGAATTAACCCACTCACAGACAAGGTGTAGCTCTTGGTGCTGAAATCTCTCAGCCTGGGGTTCGAAGAGGTCCCCTGCTCTGAAGCTTTCTGACACTAGAGAAGTTGAACATTACCTTTCTTCAAATAAATCACATTATTTTTCTCAAGATCTCAGTATCTTATCCAGCTGGTGCCAGGTATAATCCAGCACATCAGGCTGGCTGACAAGTATTTGCAAAAGCCATACAGTCCCTAGTGATGGACCATTTGGGGCTTGTCCTCATCACAAGCTTTTTTTATCATTATTCTCTAAGTAGAAGCCTGCCACAAATAATGTATGTAGTGTCTGGCATGAGCTAACTAATGGCTTGCTGGCAGGATGGCTATTTTGCTGCCTGCAGTACTTTTTACTTGAATATTTTAGTGGGATGGGAACTGTGTAATGCTAACTGTGGTAATGATGGGCTACCTGCACAAGCCTATATATATGTCCCAGAAAACAGCTCCCTTCGGTACTCATTTGTTCTTTAAGCAGCTTATATTACACAGGCAATAATAAAACCACACCTTAATATTAGGAAATATGGGTGAAATGAAAAAAAAACCCAACCCCAAAACAAATGGATAATATTGTACATTAATCATATTGGCCTATTTTTTTCCGAACCACCTTTATTTCTTGAAGAGAAGGTGAGGGGCTGTGACAGTTGAGATTTCTTTTCCTAACAATCCTTATAATTCTTTATGTCACACCATGGCAGCAGTCCCACTATGGGATCCTGCCTTTATGGTGTCTGTATTGTGACATGAAAGATGATGTTCCACCACAGGAGAGCTGTGACCATGTATTACATACCTGGAGAGCTCGGGAAGTGACTTGGGTTTGGGGAAGCTTGTGAAAATCATGTGGAAGGGAAAAGAATCAGGAAAAATTATTTTAAGAGTGGACTTTTTTTTTTTTTTTAATTTCTTTACTGGCTATTTAGATTTTTTGAAAACAAGTTATTTGCTCAGAATTTCAGCCAGCCCCAAGGCTGAGCAGGAAACTCCAAAATGTTCGGTGTAGTTTGTCCTTACAGTGTTGGATCTGCACTTTTTCCTCCCTTACTTCCTATTATCTGTAGCAGTGAAAACCCCCAGCAGATTCTCTCAAAACTTGACAAAATTTGAGCAGCTGCAGGAAAAGTGTTTTGTTGAAGTCACCCATTGCTATTTCTACATGAGTATCGTTAGGTTTCAGAAAATATTTCTGTGTGCAAAAGGGAAAAGTTAAGTGACTTTTGAGCAAGGGTGTATGGTTGTAACATAATCACAAGTTTATGTGCCTGCATTATTATTCACATGCTTTAATTTTTTGTGTCGATGAGACAACAACCAAACCACTGAATAGCAAGTTGTTGGTGCTGGTTATGCTTTCCTTCTCCCTTCTATCAGGGAATAATGTTTCTTTTTCCATCTACATATCCAAAGTAAATGTGATTGAACAATTCATAAAATAGATTAGCACATGGGATTGGATCTTCTTGAGCTCCTGATGCACAAGCAATGTAAGATCAGGCTCATAAACTTTGTGAAATTTTCTGCTACTTTCCGCATGCGTTTAGCCCACTTAACTGGAATCCACATTAAAAGCTAAATGCTTCACAAGCCACCATCACTGTGTAATGTGTCAGAAGACTGGGGCTCTTAATGTTCTTGCTGTACTAAGATAAAATTGAACCAACACAGAAATTTCCAATTTTTGTTTAATTACCCGAGTCACTTTTTAATAAATTAGGAAGTTGTTTCACGTCTTGTAAACAAGCCTATGTGTATGAAGTTCCATTCAACTCAATTCTTGCTTGAATTTTGGGTGTCACTTGATATCACTGTCTAGATGATGATGAAATTTAAATTGGTGATTAAAAACAACACCCTGAAGGATTTCATTTGCTTTTAAGAACCCTGAAAACACAAGTGGTTCAGTTCAGACCTGCCAGCTAAGACGAAGTTGTTACAGTTTCTGGAAATGTGAGAGACACTACTAATGAGAAGAATCCATCCCCACCCATGGAGGTGGGTTTAGCTCTTTGGAAATATCCTGAAAGTGCTCTGTTTTCCAGCTTCTTGGTGGACAGGAGAGGGACAGAAAGAGCAGACTCTGTTTCAGACATGTTTTGTTTCCAGTCTTTTTTTCACTCCTTTTCAGTTGCTATTTATTCTCCGCTATTATAATAATTCCATACTTAATAAGCACCTCAATAACCAAACACAGACAGAAACAGAGATAAATAAAATATTGATGTTATCTGGACATGCTGTGCTCCTGCAGCAACAAAGTAAACTATTTATACTTCTCTGAATAGCAGCGTAAATTATAGATCAGATAATTATGCCATGTGGTTGTGGAAGTAATAGGAAGAAACTGAACCAAAACAAACCAGATGTGTAAGGAAGCAGCCTTACACTCTGCACTGGCTTTACAAGGGTTAGCTGTGAGCTAGAGGAAAAGGTTCAGGTTTTGTTAATGCCAACTATGCAAATAATACTTGTTGCCTGGGCTGCATCTAATGATAGCTGGTGATGAGAGCCTGTGCTTTGAATGCTGCACAGGATAACAGATTTGAAGGGGGATTTTGGTCCAAGAATTTTAATTCAACCTCCTCCAGATTTGTAGAAAGTTTGAAAATGACATATTAGTTTTTATGTTTGAGATGTAAAGATTTGACTAACAATTCTGCATCAATTTTCTTTTAACATGGATATGATCTTCTAAAAGAATTAATTGTGTTTTGGCAATATTTTAATGAAAACTTTCTTGTATTTGGTTGAGCTATTGGCAGGTTTTAAATGAAGGCAAGCTTCAGAGCCTTGCCAAAGTAGCACATTACTGATTTTTCCTCCTTGTCCTTAAATGACCAACTCTCCAAAATGCCTGAGAGAAAAGGCAAGAGGTACAGCATGCCAAGAAAATCTGTCAGAAAAAGGGGGACGGCATTCTCCATGGGTGAAATGTTTTCACTGGTAATTCCTTATCACTGAATATTCTCTTACACCAAAGCAGCTCTGGTAAGGAGCGATGCCAGTGTGTTCCAGTGGTTCCTGAAAACTGAATCCTTCTCCTCTCTTTGCTGGGTCACAGCTGAGCTATTCCAGAGGAAAGACCAGCTCTCTGCTGCCCAGGTCCCAAACCATCAGGCTCAGAGTGGTGGGATGGCTGTTACCTGCAGATGGGAAGGATCCAGCACCTCTCAGCTTCTCTGATCCTTGCACTCATTTGTAGTCCATGCTTACAACCAGCCTTTGGCAACTGGTGACAGTGACCTTGTCTGCAAGATGCTGAGGGACAGAGAAGCCTGGAAGAATGAAGCTCTCAGAAGTGGTAACCCAGAAACTCATTAAATGCCCTGATTGGGCTTTCCTCCCTCCCCTGGGCCTCTGTCTGCAACTGCTCAACTGTTTGCCTTTCTTCCAGACACACTATTTCATTATGATGCCTCCTGGATTAGATAGAAGAGCAATAATAAGTTTTATTGTTTAATCATTGATGAGGTTAGGCTAGATTAGACATGAATTCAGTTATGTAATTCTAAATATAGTATTTTGAGATGGAACTGGGAAGAGAACTTGTCCCAAGCTCAGGCAGAGGAGGCTGGAGCCGGGTCTGGCAGCCTGCAGGGGACACCTCTCCTCCTCCAGGGCTGCAGAGATGGGGAGGTCATGGGCAGGGACAAGAAGAGCTCTGCACTGCTCCCAGATCCCACAGCCCTCTGCCAGGGGAGGAGGGAGAAGCAGGAGGCTCTCACTGTTCTTCCAGTGCTGCCTTCATTCTTTTCTCCATCCTCCCTGACAGCAGAAACAGAAATCTCTGGGGCTTTGTGCCCTCCCGGCTGTGTTCTTTCTGCAGCCTCACTGCAGAGGGTATTGGTGCTGGTTTGGGGGTAGGACTACGATGACATGAAACCCCATGCCTGAGGCAGCAGGAAAGGAAGAAAGAATTCCGAAACACTCAGCTCCAAACCCTTCCACAGCCTCCCTCAAAAATTCCTGCCCCCCTCCCAGCCCTCCTCTCCCAACAGCTCCCTAAACCTCCTGATGTCTCCCTACCTCTCTTGTCACTGTCACTTTTTGCCTTGCTTATCCTCACTGCCATATCCTGGCTTCTATCCAAACAGGCTTTGAAAACCATGGATCTCCTGGAGAGACCCCTCACCCCACCCGCTCCCTGCCATTCCCTCCCTGGCACCAACACCAAGCTGAATTTCGTTGCTGAGATGTTTTGGAGGTGGCTCCCATCATGATGTCCAACAGGTGAGTGCTGTGGTGATGAGAGACTGTAGGGAAAGGAGTTCAGAACAAAATCTGTGCTTTGGAGTAACTACATGGGAGCATCACTGCAGCTGCCTGTGTTTGGATTGCAACTCAGGAAATGCCTGGTGGGGGATGATACCCTAGTATGGGAACCACTGAGTAACCTGGTGGCATTGTAAATGAACCAAAAAATCTGCATACATCAGCATAACAATGTAGACATCGGTTTACATTAATTTATTGATTTGATTCACAAGAGCCTCCTGCATTCTGTTCCCCATTTTTATTGCCTCTTGTATATATTCATATGCTTCAGTTTGCTTTGCTATGAAAGAAAAATAATGAAAGACGATCCTGCAGGTATTATCATTGTTTCTAGCTCCCATATATCTTTGCAAAGGAAAGCTGGTTATTAGGGAGCCTAGCTACAGAGCAGCGTTATCTGCAGCAATATAAGATGCTGCTCCGACCAGTGTAGTAAATACACAGAGCAGTCACACCCCAGTTGTTCCCTGCATTAATGAGCCAACACAGAGCTAGGGATCTGCTCAGCCTAAAATCCAGTGTAGATAGCCTTGCTGGCTTACAGTGCTACCTTTGAAATAATTGAGGAATGTGCTGGGACATTTTTCTCCAGAGCCTTTTATTCAGCAGTTTCACAGGCACAATTAACTGCAGTGAGCTGATGCCTCAGCTGGTGCAGCTCAGGACAGACGGATCCTCTGAAGTCACTGGAATCATTCCTGTATCGGAGCTGCCCACTTGTTTGTAGCAATTAATTCTTGATTCATTCTTTGGAGATGTAAGTGTAAGTTAAGGGTCTTCATGTACCATGGAAATACTCTGTAGCTGTAGGTTAGCGCTGGTCTAACAATAGAGATTTTATAGGTATGTTTGTGTGTCTATATATTGATTTATTTACCTTTTTCATTGGATGGGTAGTGTTAGTTGGATGCTAAATATTATTTCAGGAGATCAGGAGGAAAATTATGTCATCAAATCTTCATGAGAGTGAGTAAACCAACCTGAAAATATGGATCCATTCTTCTGAAACTAGCTAGGAATAGAGTCTAATTTCAATCAGAAAACCCATTTAGATGGAGAACCCCAGTGCACAATGAAGTGAACTGTGATGCTTTGGTGGATTAAGGTAGCACCAGAGATCAAATTCAAGATCACTTTGTGCTATTCAACAAAGATGTTATTTGGAGCTCCCTATGTCTGTAGTTCTCAGGCACAGCTCTGTATACAGTATTAAGGTGAGAATCATGCATAAAGAAGAACTGAGATATACATATATATGTGTGTGTGTGTGTGTATATATATATATATATATATATATATTCCTTGGTGGGGTTTGCAGGGCTGTGAGCCATGCCCCAGGCACAGAGCCCTGGATGTGCTGTTGCAGGGAAGGCTGCCCTGGCCAGGGTCACAGCTGTATCAGAGTTATTCCTGCTCCCATCAGTAACAGTTATGAAGACCTTTGCAAATTGCAATTCACTTGTCCTTGCATCACCCCAGAAGTAATATCATATCCATTTTACAAATGGGAAGCTGGATCACAGAGAAACTAGATGGCTGTCTCTAGCCTCATCCTCAATCAATGTGTATCAAATTAGCCTAATGTTCATTCGAGGGCCCAGATTTGTCTAGAAGAAAGTGTGATGAGCATCAGATAATGTCATTCACCTGTTGTTATGGTCAAAACGACTGCACAGCATAAAGATATGTTCCTGCTTGTCCTGGGAGCCAAGTCACACAAGTCCCAGCCATGAAGTTTCACACTGCAGGCAGTCAGGATCTACAAAGTGAGTTTGAATATGTACTGAAGGAGTCCCTGTCTCCTGGGAAAAGCCCTACTGAGGAGCAGGAGGGAGAAGCAACCTCACCATCAGCTGTCTCCTCAGGAGGAGCATTTTGTGCTTCTCAGGTACCTGTCTGATACATCTGACAGGCACAAGGAGGCTGTGCTGCTGAGATTGGAAAATGCTTTGACCCTGAGATTCCTGATCAAGGACAAATGAAATAAATATTAATACTAAGGCATAATGTACAAAATTCGGATGAACACCGCGAACACTAACACAGAAATGAAATCCGATGAAGCAATATACACCTTCAAAGAAATAAAGGACAGTGCATTCCAACAGAGTGTTGTTCTGATCTCTGATTGTAATTATTTTGCCAAATCATGTTAAAAGAACATGAAGAAACCCAAGACAGAATAGCTGAAGAATTTTCAGATGGAATAAGGAGTGCTGCAGATGTCTCTTGTAATTGCTGTTACATATTCAGCTTGAGTTTCTCTGCTTTGAGACATATGTATAGAGATCTGAAAGGGCTGCAATAACATCTGGATGATGGTTTGGTGGCATAATGGGCTGGTAAATAACATTACTGAAAGTGAGGAATGTTGCTCTGCATATCCTTTTTCTGCTTCCACTCCAGCAGTAGTTTTCAGTGTTACAATGAAGATGCCTGATTAATGATCCATCCAGGCCCTTGTATCAGATTTGCAGTGGAGTTCTCAAGGGTAAAACTCATTAATAACTAATATTTGTTCTATTAAGCTTCTTAAACTAAAGTCTGACTGACCCGGTGGAATCCTAAATCCTGAGCAAGAGAGCTGCTACTCTTCAAAGAGGTTTGGTAGCCTTGATGATAAATTGCTAGCCCTAAGGGAGACTTTCAAAGCCAGAAAAACGTGAGGAGCAAAAAAATGAAAGCCTGCACTTTACACAAAGCTGTCTGGTACTGATGAGAGGATGACAAGATCAGTCATCACTACCCCAGTGTTTGGAAATAAAAAGTGGGGATTCTGACAAGCACCTACCCTGACTTTTATAGCCGGTGCTCCAGTTGTATAAACCAATTCTTTCCACTGCAGTCATTGTGATGTGCCAGCTTAGAGATGGGAGCTGTGTCCTGTACTTCAGCAGACTGTAAATGTCAGCTCTTAGCTGCAGAAATAGAAAAAATTGAGCTCTGTTGTGGTGCCCTGCATGATCGTCAGCCCTTAATCTACTTAATCAAGCAGAAATAATAGAAACTGGCTAATCCTGGCACCTCTGGTTTCCCTTTCTTGGGGAGAGTGTTGACTTTTTCAGCAATCCCCATACTAATGAGTTTTTAGTGAGATGAGGAAAGGGAGAAAAAGAAAATGACAGTGAGTTTGTTATTTGCATGCATTTTCCTATCACGTAACTTGAGGCTAGTCCCAGCTGCTCATATCAAGGTACATTCTTGTCTCCAAATACTTCACTGCATCATTATCTTAGTATTCTGCTGAGAAACTTTTCCTATGTTTCCAGGACTGACAGTGAAAGGGAAATTTTTTTTTAATTAAACCAAAACTAGATACAAGAAGAGTAGCATAGTATAGTTAGAAAGCAGTGAGTTAAATAAAGTCTTGACTAAAATAAAGGAAACTCCACAAGCTCAAGTTAATTTCTGCTGTATGTATTTCCTTTTATTCATTACAGCACTGCAATACAAAGGCCAGTGTTCCTCTGTCTTAGAGATGAGTTAGACCTTGGCTCTGGTTTAATTTTTTCTTTACTATCTCAACACTGAGAGCCAAACACCGCAGATGAAATCCTCCAAATTCAGCTGTGAAGAAGAATTTTTTTTGTCTTAATTTTTATTTCGTCTCCTTGAAGATGCTGGTGTGGAGGCAGAGGGAAGAGCAGCTCTCAGCTATTGCAAAGTGTGGGTGTAGCCAGTGCAGTGAACACACCAGGCTTTCCAGGACATGTCTTTGACCTGCAGAGGAGGCTGTGCCTGCGCTATTCACAGGGACCTTCGGTTAAGAAAAAGCTACAAAACCCATCCTAACCTGATGGTGCTGTGACTCACAGAGTGGGGGTGAGGAGCTTCCCAGGAAGAAGGAATAGGAACATCCCTACTTTTCTTTTGACCCAGGCAGTTCCACAAGAGATTTTCACACATTTTCAACACATTGTGTATCTCCTTTCCTACAGGTCCGATCGAAGCGCTTCTGAGTGTGGAGGTTGCGTGTTGTGGTTGGAATGCAGGAGCAGGGACAGGCAGTGCAACTCGAGGTGTACATCATCAGGGAGCCAATCAGGCAGATTTTATGCAACAGCCTTTAGGGCTCTCATGACTCAGTCTCTGGTGCTCTTCCCATCTCCTCCCTCCTCTCATTTATTCCCAGCCCACTTCCAGTGCAGCTGAGCACATACCAGATACTGAGGCATGCAAACATTGGCTCTGTGTCAAGCCACTTTTTGGCAAATTGGCTCCATAAGTCATGATTATGCATTGATAGTGTTGATGAGTGCAGTCAATCCAGTCCCAGAATATAGAGACAGACAATCTGTTTTGAGTTAAAAGATTGTTGAGAGAGCTGACACTGTTACAGGTGGGCACTGGGACATTTCATTAACAAGAGTTCAATTCTGTTGAAGCTGTAAAGTTCTGATGTGGCTGCTCTGGAACTGGTAATGAAGAATGATTCTAGTTTCAGTTTTAGGACTGCAGCGTGTTATGAAGAGAGAAGCTTTTTTGGCATGTCCTCTGGCAGTATTTAAGATTAAGAGCTGTGACTTTCTGGAAATGCAAATGGCTGAAGAGAAAGGTCAAGAATGGCTCTAATTTGGTAACTAATTGCTGTGCTTAAAGATGTCTTACAATTTATTGTTGATCATGGTACATTTCTGATCCAATCGTTGTATTAGTCCTGTGCAAAATGAAGCCTCGAGTTCCTTCAGGAAGCATTGATGTAGATGAGCAAATCTTCATTATTCCAATATATATCAGTCGTGGTTCTTCCAGACACTACTCCTCCTTGTAAATAAAAAACCCCTGAAGATGGTACTGAAAGAGCAATGGATCAGGAAGCAGGATTTGCACATTTTTGTGAACTATTTTGCAAGGCACAGGTGAGACTGCAAAAAGCCTGGAGTAACCTCCATCAGGCTGGGAAACTGGGTAACCAGGAGGCTTTTGCTGTACAGAGCACAGCAGTCTTAAATCTTCATGTGGGAACTTCCAGTGAGGGGTGATGTAAATAGGTTGCACTAGGTATAAACTAGGTTTTAAGAATGTAAAAGATACTGCCTTTTTAAAGTAATGTTTTGAAATATGTCGTTCCTTGTAATGGAAGGCTCTTAAATTGTATGTACCTAGCAGATACACATTGAAACTCAGTTAATTTTTGCAGGTTTTTTTCCCAGAGTATCATTGGTATAGCATGCTATCATTTGTATAAAGTGTGCTTGGACTTAGTGTTCTCCCATTTCCAAGCTCTTAGTTTTATTTTCAATAGCAGGGGAACTGCATCAAATATATTTACAGCCCGTACAATATGAGTCTTAAAGTTGTAATGCTTCAGGAGGCTAAGAGGTAAGTGACATAATGTGTGATGAATGAATGAGTGCAGCTAGAATGGTTAAAGAGCTCCACAGCAAAAGGTTTTTATAGAGAGACACGGGAACCATGTCTGAGGTAAAGCATTCATTCTTGGCAAGACTGAGAAGAGAAAATAAGATCATGGAATGGACTCTTCCAGTCTGCTTCCCTGACCCTGACTGAAGGTCACAGACACCTTCTGTGTCTTGGCACTGGCAGAGGCTGGTGATCCCTGCTGAAATGGCTTTTAATGCTGGCAGAGCTGGTGCTGGCAGTGGCAGGGGAGGGATGGAGTGAAATGAGGGAAGAGGGATAACAATGGGGCCCTTTCCAGAGGGGCTGTGAGGCTGTGTCCTGGCATTTGTGTCATACAAGATGGACACAGAGGCTGCAGGGACTTCTGCTGCAAACTTCAGACTCAGAAACTGGAGATCATAAACTTGACTACTTTAGTCAATTGTAAAACAATGATGAGCTGCCAAAGTGTCCAGTCTGGAAAGAGCTGCCATAATTCCCAACTGTGTCAGTTAAAATATCCTTGGTGAGGGTGGGGAGTGTTCATACAGTGGTATAAGACGTTGGCAAGTTTCCATTTAGAATAATCCCAAATAGAGGAGAAACAATAAAATAGCTCAAATTTAAAAGCATCAATGCTTGAAATAAACTAAGAAATGTCAAGTGTGTTAGGCTTTCAAGGACAAGGTCCATTCACAGTCAGTGGGATTCTGTCCAAAAATCCACGCTTCTCAATTATTACAGGACATTTCTCAGCTCCAGTGAATTAGGCTCTAATTAGAGGTCAAGCTTTTATAAACTAAATATACTTGGAAAATAAAAAAAGGCAGCCTACAGTAAGTCATCTTGAAAGACAAACTTGGAGGAAAAAACAAATGTTGCCCTATGTGCAGAAAATATTACAACAATTTATCTTTTTGTGTCATGATGAACCTCTAGGAAGGATGTAAAGTACTGAAAAATAATGGGGATGACAGATATTAAGTTTAGAATTGTAGCACTTCATTTATTAGACAGCAGAAATCAAAATCCTCTAAAATGTCTATTTTGTCTGGAGGCAAATGACTTAAAACAATCCATGTAATGGTTTATTGCACCAGTAAACATTTGGGGAAGCTCTGGATGGAGAATTTTATGAAGAAATTAGTTAAATTAAATTTTGTGTAAAGTGCACTTAATGACTCTTTAGAGAGCCTAAACACTGTTGGATTCTAACAAACATGAAAAATAGATTTTTTGATTTCTGCTCAACGCTCAGGGCCTGATTATGCCCTTTCTAGCAAGGAAAAGCCGTGAGAATGGGACACCCTCTCAGGCAAAGGGAATAGGCCCTAGAGCCCACTTTTCCTAGGACATGTTGCAGGGAGTAACCTGTACAGCATGTCCCTGCTTCTCTCTCTCTGTGTTAATACCTCTGCATACTTTGGCACCAGGGCCATTTCCAGCCTCTAGCCAAGGAAGTGTAGTAAACAAGGTTTCCTGCTCTCAGTCATCTACTAGAGCAGATGCAATGAATATATCATTAAAAAGCATTTTACATCCAGAACTGTAAAAGAAATCTATTTACATGCAATTATATGACTGCTAAAAAAAAAAAAAAGATGCAGAGAAAGATGAAGCCAACCAATACTATTGTAATGGTATCTTTCCCATCACCACAGCTCATGGAAGTGGCATCATACACAGTGCTGAAGCAGAGTAAAGGTGTGAGCCATTAAACTGTGTTCAGAGTTATAATTGTAGCCTCCAAGTTTACAGCATTTTGGGTCTTGTTTGCTGCAGTGTAAATCAGTCTTATTGTCCCATTGTAAATGGAGCTGGACCTGCTTACAGGCACCAAGGACCTGTCTCATCAGGTTCATCTGCTGTTACTGCTGCCAAAATCTTTTCAACCTTGAGAGACTGAAAGAAATGTGTGACAAAACAATTGTACTTTGTGGGTAAGGCATCTCCTGAAAAAATCTGGTTTTCTCTGTCTGGTTGCCAAATGCTTCCTCCCACATAAGCAGTTGAAAAGTCTCCTTTGAGCCACTTCTCATGAATAGCATAACTGCAGCAAAAATGTACGGTCTGAAAGCCCATCATAAGTATTTAAACAGTCTGTTCTCAGACCCGAGGGGAAAAGCTGCCGACCTTCTCTCACAGGGCAGTTCTGGCTGAATGTAAGGTTGTTGGTAAGACAGGCAGCACTTGGAAGATGAATTTTTGTCTCATCTCTTCCTGCAAACACCCACCACACCTGAGCTCTCAGACCAGCTGTGGGGCTGACCCTTTCTTGGTCAGTCACAGGACACTCACAACAATCCAGAGTCCAATTTCTTTAGGTTACTAGGAGAATTTCATACATAGGAAAATACTCATATAATTCATACTGGTACCAAAAAGTGCCTGAGGGGCAGTGCTACCCTTGTTTAGTGATCTGAGACAAGGAGATATTTCAAATTACCAGACCAAAATCTCCAGGAAGGCGGGGTAAGGTCAGAGGAGTGGCCACATCTGCTGTTCCACGGGCAATCCTACTCTTCTGTGATCTCCAGCCTAACTCAGCCAGACATCACAAAGTTAAAATAATTGGAGAGATGCAGGAGGACAACTTGATCAAGCAAGGGGCCGTGCAACAAACTTGCTAGAATTGCTGAAAGACAAGAAGGGGAAAACTAGGTGGGAACAGGTGTAATATGGGTCCAGGAGTAGCAAAGATGTTATTGAAGGACAATGTCTCATGCACCCTGGAGGGAAAAAGTAATTAAGGACATATCACCCTAACGGTGGCACCTAATTTAGCAGGAAAGGCTCAGAACTGGGTTATCCCATCACTAAATCACATTGGTGAACAGCTCAGGGTGAGAAGCCCCACTGGTGTGGGACGTTTGGGCCAAGGGCTTAACAGACAGGTGGAAACCTTTGGAGGTGGCCACAAAAAGGGCTATAAAATTTGCCCAGCTGGAGCTTCTCTGCACTCCTGGGACAAGAGCATCTTTCCCGGGGCGTAGCTGTGCAGTCCCATGTTGGTATAGCAGAGGCTGAGTGTGACCATGGGAAGATAACAAGCACTGACAGGACTCTTGATGCTCTGGAAAAATAGTATACCTGGAAAATAATCTCTCTCAAAAAATAACCTACTCTGCTGTTCAAAATTTAGAACAGCAGGTAATGGACGTTTTACTTTAACCTTTTAAAATTTAAGTGAAAAGTAAGTTTAAACTATTTTTGTCATCTGATGTGCTGGACTTTCGTGCATTAAAGGCTCTGTTATTGTAACATTTATATAGCTGGAGAAGTCCTAATTTATCCCTATTGATTTTAACTTTGACTTACTTTTACACTGTGGACAACCTTCTTCAAAAATCAATATTTTTACATTTTGACAAATCTGCTGCAAATGCATGGTTTTCCTATAAATCCTTAACTTTTGAGTAGCAATAAAATATACAGGGGAAAAGAAAAGGAAAGCTAGTCAGCATAAAAGCTTCCCTATCTTCCTTAACATTGCTCACAGTAAGCCTCATTAAGCATATGTGGTATGTGCTCTCTGCTAAGTGATCAGGGTTTGAATTTAAGGTCTCACTCAAAATAATGGCGTTGTGGGATATCTTATTTCTCAAATGGGGTAATTTAACAACACTAGGGAGAAACTTTCCAAGTGTATGAAACTTTAAAAGCATATTAGAAGTACAGATGACCACAAAATCCTCATTTTGCAGGAAGAGGGAAAAAAGGTCTGTCAAGGTGATAGGAAGGCTGTGGGACAGGTAAGGAATTTTTTCCAAGTGGAGGTGTAGCTTCTGCTTCAGGCACTGTTTGGTGGAGCACATCTGACTGTACAGGACCAACCTTCCTCCCAGTGTAACTCCCTAAAACTCTGCTATTGCACAGGAGCCTGGTTGCAGACAGTCTCTAAAAGCTCTGCTTCATTGCTTCACTGAAAGCTGGGGGATTTTGCTATTGACTTCAACATCCAGAAAGATAGCTCCAAAATATTTTTATACCTTTTTTTTTTAAGGGCTGCTTCCATTAATACTTCCCTTACTCAACATTAACTTTTGTGACCAGCACTTAGCAGGTCATCTTGGGTCCCACTGACGTTGGCAGGATTAAGCAGGGTCCTAATTTTAATAATGAGAAGCTGTCAGAAAAATAATTTCTACTGCTGTTTATTCACAAATGTAAATTCCTTTAACAGTCATTGAGGACTCTGAAGGACACCTGTTGTTGTTTAATTCCTTCCAGCAAATGCATTTATTATGATTATGTCACTTTCAGAGACAGGAACACCTCGCTGCCTTTTACAGGGGGATTAGGAGGAAGGATGATGGGCACCTCAAGTCCAGTTAAATCTGTTTAGAAGGCAAATATCTGAAAGTGCTGCAGACTTTTCTTCTCAGGTAGAATTAATTGGACATTTTAGGGAGAAGTAGAGAACAGGAGCTGTTGCAGCTCTCACCGATTTCAGCTGGAAAATGGCCTTTAGCTCACAGCATTCCTTGGAGATAGGAGCCCATCCCTGTGTTCCACCAGGGTGAGGACAAGGCTGTTGTCCCTTCAGGTGCTTTTGATTATTCCTTTTATAAGGAGCACACAATGAGAGGCCTGGAGCCCTGCAAAATGAGGCTCCTAAATACATACTGCTATTATGTAATGATAGCAGTAATCCAGCCAGGCAGATTCTTGCTTCCTGCTCTTTCCCCACCCTGGAAGACATCGTCCATCTACTGCACAGTCCCAGTTCCTTTGGAAAAGTTTCTCCATCTGATAGAGAAAATGGGAAGAACACCTAGAGACTACTCTACAATTCCTCAAGTACCTGCAGTGCCAGTCACCCCATGGATCTGTCCCCAGGATTTCAGGATTTTAGTCAGTACCTGCACAGGATACAGTCCTGGAGCCCTTCTTCCTGCTGCTGCTGGAGACAGTGCTGGCTCCAAAGTCACTGGGCCACTAAAAGACATGTATTGCTCTTTCAGCTTTTAGATGCTCCCAATGGTAGTTTAAGTGTTTTTTTAAGAAAGATCCAAATTTGTTTTGAGATTACAGGCCAATCACTTCATTTCTGCTTGAAGGCACCCTGGCCCTAGCCCAGGTTTCAAAGCTGTAGTTGGAGAGGTTTTGCTTTGACAAGTAAGACTGGGGAGGTCTTTCCCAGTTTCTAGGGGCCAAGGACATCCCCAAGCCTGAGTGATGAACAAAAATGCTGTTTTGTTGTTCATCGTCATTTCTCCTAATCAGCAGTGGCCTCTGTGAGCTGGGTATCAGCTGCCCCTCAGATTTAGGGGATAGAGTCCTATTGTCTGATAGCATAGTACTACCCTCTTGATAGTTATTGATATCAGCTACATATAAATAATAACAAGATAGTGATTGGACTGCACAGTATTTATATCTCATTGCTCGTGTCTAATCTCACTGCCATTTTGTAGGATTTTCTAGACCCTCTCGAAGCTGTGCCCAGCCCTGCAGCTTCCCATTACGCTGTGAAATGCTATACCACTGACACTCTGTGTACATCAGATGAAAAAACCAAAAATGCCTGAGGTATGAGCACCTCAGTGCTGAGCTCTGACATCAGGAGTTAAAGTCTGGAGGTAGCTGCAGAAGGCATAGCCTCACTTTTGGGTTTATTACCCACTGCAAGGACAGGATGCCTTTGTCACTTTTGCCCTTTTTGTTTTTAGATGCAAGCCTGAATCAATCCAAAGAGATCTTGTTTTGCTGAAATGTTAAGCAGCTTTTTTTTCTTTTTTAAATAAAAGGACTCAGCTCGGTAATTCCAACCATTTAATTGGAAAATACTCTGTACTGTTCTTGCTGACCCCTCTGAACAAGGCAACATTATCACCAGCATGCAGAAAAGTCCCCGACAGAAAGCACACAGAGTATCTTTAATACAGGACAAATAAGGGGGTGGGGCTGAACTTTGGGGTGCTCTTGCAGTCGTGCCATCTCTTCCTCTGAGAGTGCATGCCCTCTGCCTGCTTCCAGGGAAACACCCAACTGCATTGTCAGCTGCTCCGAATACACACGACTGAGATTAGGGCAGCTGACAGCGCCAGCTCTTTGCTCTGCATGCAGGAATATCCTTCTCTGCAGGTGTTCCTTGCCTGGGGTGGTGTGTGTTGGGTCAGTACGTTCAAGTAATGCACAGAAGTGGAATACCTGGGGTGGAATCCAGACTGGGAAGCACTTGGCAGAGACTGAATCACAACAGAGTTATAAAAAGCTCTTTTCAGCAATGCTGGACAGTAAAGCCAGAAGGATGCAATTAGTGTGATCTAAAATCCACCAGTTCCTGCTCAGTGGTGAGAAACTTGCTGTGTGCTTTCTTTGGGTTTGCTTGCTAACTCCTTCCCCAGGACCAAAAGATGTTTTCCTCTCAGTTTGGGTTGAAAGACTGTAGTCAGTTGGGGAGGGGAGCAGGGCTGGGACTTTCCTGGTGTCACCTGGATGTGTGGTACGTGGGCACCCTTTGTCCCCAGCTCTCACTGCCATGTGAGTGCTCCAGCCATGCCAAGACCGTGTCAGCTGACATCCTCAATGTAAGCATCACCATTGCTTTACGAAATAGTACTGAAACACACCCAATCCCACAGAAAATGGCCTTCCTTTTTTGTTAAAATACTGATTATTGCTCTTATGTTAACATCTGTCATGAAAATGGTTTTAATTCCAGAATGTAGAAAACACCCTGGAGGCTGGTAGCTTTGCTTTTTGCCATGAATGTCATATCACTACTATAGGCCCTTGATGTTTTATCCCCACTGGGGTACGAGGCATCACTTTAAATAGGAAACACAGAGTCATTTTCTATGCATAGGGGAAGCTCTTTGTTCTCAGAGAAAAATGAATTATGCAGTTAAAACAGGTGACACATAGTAGATGTTGTTGCTTTGCATAACCTGAGATGTAACCCAGCTGTGCCCTTTGCTTTTGCAGATGTCAGCCCTACCATCTGCTGCTGAAAAAGAAATACATGCATTGCTGTGGCAACACTGAGCAGTTCTGTGGTCTCTTCTGCACTCTGCTCAGGCTGTGCATTTTTAAATAGCGTGACCTTTATTGATTCCTACAGAAATGAACTGTGCAAGATGGAAAACTCGAAAAGTATACTGTCAGAGTTTCCTTTTAGGACAAAGAATACAATTATATTACAGAAATGTTAAAACTAGAAGAGATGAAATCAGTTAATTTCCTCTGAAAATGTTTGAAAGAGCTTCAGAAGAAAAGAATGGGTGATAAAGGGAACAGAGATCTGATCAGAGAGACAGCAGGATGGGAAAAATGCTTGCTCCATTGAAATCAGAGGTAGTTTTGGCATTGCCTTCAATAGAATGAGGATTTCATCAGCTCTAATGTTTAACACACCACAGCTTTAGAGTGCCTTTCCTAAGGAGGATGCTGTGTCCTGAACTCCTGTTTGCTGTAGGCATCAGCTGGTTCCTGGTAGCTGCTGTCAGGTGATGGCTGGGAAGGGTGGAAAGGGTGCAGGAGGGGGGAGGCTGCACAGCAGGGCAAGCCTTGCAGCTTGGCATTCCTCCCATTTCTGCAGCCAGGTCAGCTGTTTTCTTCCTCATCTCATCTCATGAAACCTACACAGGTGTTTTCTTTCCATACATAAAAATCCTCCCCTCTGTTTTCTCCAAGCGTCTCTGGGACAACTTCCCTCAGCTGACACTCCTGAGGAGCAGTTTCCAGAGATGAGAAATCAGCTTTTCTTCTGCTCTTCACTGTCCCCATGCACTTTATCAGCAGGAAGAAGACATGAGCCCTTTTGCAGCCTCCATTCTTGTGCATTCCTACTCCTTGCCCCAGGTGGATAGCATTAGGTCTCCAATTGCAGACTTTATTGCCAGGCTCCAGTGAGATACAACCCAGAGTCAAACACTCAGGCAATAGCTTTTTACTATGAAGACTTATCAATGGTTTTGTTTTCTTTTCTTCAGTTGACCCAATTCTAGAGGGGTCTAGAAGGAATGTAAGTGGTGTGGTTTAGTGGGTAACCAAATAGCTACGGTGTGCTGGAGGGCATGGCAAGCAGTTTCAATTCTCCAGTCTTGTGCTGTTCCTGGCTACCACCAGCTTGAAGTACCAAAAAACTATTGTAAGTACACACATGAAATCATTCAAACATATCTGGAAAATAGAACTGTTCTTCCTGGGTTTCAGATTTTTAATGGCTACGTTATTCTGGGACTACAGGCATGGAACTTTGTTTCTGCTCTTGCACAGCTTTTAGGTGCAAACCCCAAGTGAGTAAGTACCCACAAGCCTACTCTTACAAAGCAGCTTTCCTAACAAAACCAGGGTGGACAGCGAATTTCAGCAGTACTGTGCTGCTTTGTGTCACTGCAAAGCAGCACTTTTTCTTCAAACAGCCACAATGTCAAGTGGTCCAGACTCCCTGAAGAAATGCAAAAAAGGGAAGATTCTACTAAAAACAGGCAAAAGGGGACTTGTGCTGTGAGATGGCCAGGCAGGCTGGTCTGCTGGGGGCTGTCTAGTGGAGGGGCTGGCTGCTGTGTCATTCCTCAGCACTGCCTGCAGCCTGCACTTTCCTTTTGGCTGACAAAGAATGGGGACAAGCTGCTGCAGCTGGTTAGGGGAAGGCTGTTTGTGCAAGGTAAAATGCTCAGGTTTGTGAGGGGTATTTATAAAACTGTTTCTGGGAGATGATTTACCATAATAATAGTTGAAACTGGAGACTCCTCCAGAAAAGAACATTTGCTGTCTAACAGACAGCTGCTGATGTAAATGTTTATGAAGAGTTTGTTAAGTATGTGACATTGCCTGTATGGTAATGCAGAAATTACACTGCTAGTGAAAGATATGTTATGATAGAAAAATCAGTGGATGAAGAATGGATGAGAATGGTGCCAAAGCAGGACGTCTGCTATGACAAATGCAGTGTCAGGCAAGAGCAGCATGAAGAAAATCTATTAACTACATATATTCACTGTTAGTGGCATATCTTGAATTTGTCATTTTAAGATGCTATTAAAATTAATGCTGTCCTAAGAGGTACTCCTGGAACTATGTATAAAATTGCCTAATTAGTTTAAAAAAAAAGAATTCCAATGAGATGCAGGATTTTGGGAGAGAGACAGTGAGCACATAAGTATGCCACCAGACACTCAGAAAATGGACTCTCCTTGGAGAGGAATGCTTTGTCTCTCATTTCCAAGAACTGCCTTGCAGCAGAATTGAAGTGGGAACTGAAGATCACAACTGCAAATCTTTCAATTCTGAAAGGTATTCTTTTACTTATTAAAAGGGCATTTTACTGAATGGATTAATAACACAAACCAGTAGGTTTAATTAAGTGAAATAAATTACCCTCTCATTGAAACTCTTTCAGTTACAGATGCAGACCCTGAAATCACTGGTCACTAGTTTCCATGTCCATGATTTAATCTGACAGTGAAACAAAGGGAAACCCTGATATCCAAAACAGATGCAAATGTTTTTCAGATCTCTTTCTCTTCCTTTCCAGTCCACTGGAGGACCCAGAAACAGATGTAATGACCTGGCTGTGGGATCTGTAAAATAATCAGAGCAGCTAAATGTTTGGCCCTACTGTGGGATCACAGCTGATGGGAAAGACCAGCACATTTTCAAAGGTGGAATGGAGTCAGAAATAAAGCAGAGGCAGGTGCATGAGCTGGCTGGAGGGAAGTGCTAGAAATGCCAGCAGACAAAGACAGAGACGTGTGGGAGCAAAAGGGAACCTCCCCGGCTCCAAGCCATGTTGACCTGGCCTTTTTCAGGTGGGGTTGTTCCCTGAACCACACTGGTCAGGGGTGTGAGTGTGGTTAGAGGTGGGGAGGGACCCATCTGAGCATTTCTCCAGCCTAGACTGATGTTTTGTTGTCCCTGCCCCTGGGTTTGTCCTCCCACCATCAGTGGGTGTTCAAACTGGCAGTGAGCACCACAGCAAGGCCTGTAGGTACACTCCTCTCTGCTGTGGCAGCCCCCAAGTCAACAGGGGCAATCACAGCCTGGAGATCCCCCATTCTACTGCTAATGACTTTGGGGAGCCTCTGGGATTAGGTACAGTGTCCATGCTGACACAGAGCTGTGGGGAGGGCTCCTGTACCCCACTTTCACAGCTATTGACACACAGGTTCTGTTACCATGATGTCCTAACATTCAACATGAGTGTCTCATCTTACTTAAAACAAGAGGGGGAGGGATGTGGGGAGGAGGGGTGGGATTGGCCTGCTAATCCTAATAAAAGGAAGCCCATTTAAATGAGTAATTTGATAAACTACCAAGCACTTGTGCTGAATAAGAAGTGAAGCCTACTGCTATTAGATGTGGCAATAACAGGCTGCTTTTATTATTAAAGTCACCAGGAGGGAATACCTAGAAACAGATGCTGCCAGTGAACCACACAGACTTTGAGCAGGAGATCCTCTCAAAGTGTAAGTGCAGGAAAGCATTTCCTTTCCTAAAAAAACCAGAACATCAACAACAACAAAAAAAAAAACCCAAAGTCCCACCAGATTCAAAGCAAAACCATTGGGGGGGAAAAAAAAAAGGTACTATGCATGTTGTAACTATCTAAATGATCCTTTTGCTGTGCCAGAAGGTACCCATTGCATGGTCTGTACACACCATTGCACCATCCATTCTCTGGAATGCTTAAAACTTGTGCAGTGAAGATAGCAAAGGAGGGGAACATGCACCAGGACACGTGGAGGCAGCTCCCAGTGTCAGACCCTGCCTCATGCAGACACCAGCACAGCCTTCTCCCTGTGAGGAGAGGGAGACACAGAACAGGAGCCCCACATGAACAGCTACAACAAATATTAGAAACCGTTTGAGAACCAATTTTAATAGTTAAAATTTAATTTTGGTGATTTATATATTAATATTTCCCGATTCTTGCTTAGGGGAGACAGCAGTTGTAGCATTTACAAAGCTGCCACAACCCTCAGAATTTGCTTAGATAGTGGTTTTGAAGGCGTGTGCTGCTAATCAATGAGTTAATGATTTCTCCCATGCTGTAATCCATCATTTTATCACAGCACACAATTTAGCAATTTGCTTATGCTAATTACTACACCAGCCAGAGCAGTTCTGAGCACAGCTCCAGGCTATGGCTAGAGAAATGTTTGCCATGTTATTTACATTTCCTCCATTTACCGTGGGAAAGGCCCAGAATCCAAAATACATGAGGAAAATTTACTAAGCTATCAGAAATATTCATCCTGCAGTTGGTGAGTTTCCCCTCCAAGATCACTGGAAAGGAGGCTTAAGGAAAGCTGCTCTTATCTCCTGGAATCACTGAATGCCCAGGGGCAGCTGTGAAACGGAACTGGAGGCAAAAGGGGCTTCCTGCACTGCTGCTGGCACCAGTAAACGTGTTCAGGGGTCAGGGTTAACCACAGGAGCCAGGCAGTCTGAGGGACAGCAGGCAGAGCACTAGGTGGGCATCCCTTTTAGGCTTTATTGTCTATCTTGAGTTGTATGAGGCTGCTTTGCCCTTGCTGAGGGCCAGGGTATCCTGCTCATCCTCGTGGGGCTGTTCCCTGCGGGAGTTCCTCTCCTGCCTGTCTGTGCTGTAGGAATTCACCCATCTCTTGGGCACCAGAGGAGGATTCACTTCCTGCTGCACCACCAGTGCAGTCAGCAGCGGCTGCTGTAAGGGAGAAGGAGCCTTCAGGGTGTGCTGGTGTGGGATTTTAATCACGAGGGTGGATGGTCCAGTGTGTCTGAGGGAGCTGCCAGGCGAGACAGAGACACTGAGACACTCTTCCCCCTCCCCTGCTGGGAGAGCCCAGCGGTATCCGTGCCATCAGAGAGTCAGGTGCTCTCCTGGATGGAGTTCTGCATCCTGGGGAGTGCAACAGCATCGGTTGCCCAAGACAGTGAGCACTGGGTGGGTGTTTGAGAGGACAGCTGTGCCTGGAGGGAGTTTTACCCTCCTGCCATGCCCTAGCCTTGGTGGGAACCCGAAGGCAATGTTGAAATTGCACACTGGACAATAGTTTTTAACCTTTGGCATAATCGCTCTCTTTAAAGTAGCACAGGAGACTTTCCTGACAAGGCCATTACTGTTGAAAGGACAAAAGGAAAGTAGTTACTCGGCTGTGTTCAGAACTGGGTTATCAAATTAGCTTCAGCCACTTTCAATTACAGAATCTTATGGTTTTGAAATGAGCTCTAAATGAGGGGCTATAATTCTTTGTCGACAGTGAGCAAAAAGAACATAATCATCATTATTTAACAGGGGCCTACAGCCTAGCTAGCTCCCAGATAAGTTCATCCAAGAAAAAAAAAGGATTCAATTGGTATAAGCAAGCAAAAGATTATCAGCTGGCCAGGCTTCAGTGCATTTCTCCATCCTGCAGCTGAGGAAGTGACCTTGGGATTTATCCAGGAGGGATTTACTCCCAGAGCCATTCTGAATCACTAGCTAATTAAACACAAATACATAAGAAAAATTAGAGCAGTAGGGGTTGTCCCAGGCATGTATTATTCCACCTTTAGCTGGGCTTTGTTCTGCCAGGGCTTCCACTCTGCCTGAAGACTGTTGTTGTTATTATAATGGCATTTTTAAATCCTACCTGTCTGGTGGCTGCTGCTTTACAGTAACAAGGAGAGGGAAGAGCTGGGCTCATGCCAATAGAAAGAAGGTTCATTTGTGAGATCAGGCAGCCTCCTGTAACAAGCCAGTGCCTGGCCTACTTCACTCATTTCCCCTGATGCCACGGAGAGGGAGCAGCCTTTTGCTGTGCCAGCCTCACCAGCCACAGGGCTGGGTGCCAGAGGCCAGCTTGGCTGGGACCACAGGACCACCAGCAGTAGGTGCCAAACCTCTGGGTGTGCAAGGGTCCTGTAAAGGGGCTGTGGGGAGCTGGTCCCATCCTGTCACCATCCTCACTGTCCCCTGCAGGAACCTATTCCCAGGATGAAGAGAATGGCCGTGCCCCAGCAGCCTGCCAGCCTCGCACACCCAGAGTGTGACTGGCACCTCTGAGGCCATCTTCCAATCTGTGTTTGCTATAACCCAGCCTCTGAAATCTGTATAAATACGGGAAGGATGTTGAGCTACAGTCTCTGTTTTTTTCAGTGCCTCCATCTGGAAATGAGGGGCCGTGGTTCTTCTCTCCATTTGAGCACAGCAGCTGCAGGGGTAAGTGTGAGAAGGTGAGAAACTTCAGGGTAGCCAGCTTAGGCTTGTGTCCATGTGGGAGTGACTACACGGGGCCACGGATGGATACACCATGAGTTAGTCTGCACTCTTTCCCTCCACTGCACACTCCTAACACAAAGTAGCTGTGAAGTCATCTGAGAGGTCTTGAAAGCAAATTCTGATCTGCTCTACCTCACATGAAGCTGAAGGTGTAGTTACCCCACCTAACTCTAGACCAACACATCTGCTCAACGAGCTTACACCGCCCCTAAGGTGGTGGAGAAAGAAGCATCACCAGATTTGAATGAGGTGGGGGTAGGGAAGCAAGTTTTGAGCCCTTTCTGTTACATTTTCAGGAAGATTTTACAGAACAGGTGGACAATCCAGAGGTCATTTTCCTTCTCCTGTTCACTGGTTTGCAAAGGTCAAGTTTACTACCTCCTGGCCGTTGATAACTTTCGCCCAAATTTCTGTGGCAAAATTCTGTCTCTGCTGAAGTCAAGGGAGTTTTGCCATTCATTTCAACAGGCCATTGGTTCTCTAATTTTTATTCTGTGTTTCTGAATCAACATTGCCCCCAGGCTTGGGAATGTATTTAGATTTACACACAGTCATGAATACACACACAAATGAAAGTGACAGAGAAAGAAACCATTTCAAGTCCCACAGCTTTTATTAATTTTTTCAGCCCTTTTTCTCTACATTAATTTTATTTTCAACAAGATTTCTATTCTATACCAGTTACAAAATGGATATCTGGGGAAAACTCATGCCATTTAACAAGAGATTTGTTATTCCTGATGCCGTCAGGAATGCAGGCATTGACTTTCCTGGTTTCCTTGACAGTTTTGTCAGGTTTATTCTTTTCATCATAAATGAAGTTTCATTGACAATGCCTAATAGCTGCTGGAATTGCTCTTAAGTTTTCCTTGGGAAAAAATCAAAATCTTATAACTGAAAATTGAGTGATTGTAAACAGTGGGAATATGGAGGTCAGTCAGCTGTATGGTATAAGACTGCATCCTGAAAAGGTGCAGAATGTCTCCTTAAAGGTTGCATTGCTTTACAAAGGGTTATAGCATTTGCTCTCAACTTGCTGACCAGAATGGTAAAGAGCTCTCATTTAAAAAACTTAAAGTTGATAGAAAATTAATGTTCCGATTATCCCTGGAGTGCAAGCATTTCTTTTCTTACCAGAGATACGGATATTGGGAAGAACAGCATGTAATTTGGGCACACTGGGGTAGGATGCTGTGAGGAACATCAGAAAAGGAGTTTCATTTGGGTGTTGAATGAACAAGCAGCGCTCGAGCTCACTCCTGGGTTGTTGCCAGGCTCGCGTGCTTCTTCCATGACTTGGTTTAACTTCCATGAAACAGAGCTTGATCTTTCCCCTTCCTGGTATTTTTTTTCTGTGTTGATACTTTACAGGAAATAGAGACTCTCAGGGGCTTGATTTTGTCTGGTCTACTTAGCCCTGCTATTAATTAAAGTGTTATTAATTATAGACAGTTGTGTTTACATCTGCCATTTCACAAAGTGCTGGTTGGCTCCTGGAGAACCCATCATCAACACTGTTAGTGCAAGGAAGATAGTTCCAGTTTTTAACTCTAAACACACCAGAGATCATTAACAAGCAAAAGTCTTCTCTCAAGAAATCTGGGAAATTTTCTGCACTTTCTCTTTAGCTTTCAGAAAAGAGAAATCCCCCTGCCTGCTACATAGAGTGCAGTTCATGTGCACCCATAGTCTGTAAGAGGAATTAGCACTTTACTGTGCAAAACAAAGAGGCAGCTGGCATGGCTGCGCTGTGTTTACACACCTCATTCTCCCAAACCTTTGTTAAATGGTCTAATGAAACAAGGTGCTCTGAGGGAAAAGCCCATTTAACAGAATAACAAATCCCATTAGCTCAGTGGAGCTGGAAATCTACTGCATAATAAATTAACTCTGAATTCGTGGCTTTGAACATAAATTTCCAGGTCTAGGCTGATACATTTTTTAAGCTTTTATCCAACTTGGCTAATAAGCTCTGCGTTGGTTTTCCTTCCTTTCCATCCTATGTTTTGATGATATTTTTTCTCTCAGTGTCCATCAGAGCAGCAATTTCCTTGCTCAGGCCTCCTGCTACACAAAGAATAGCTGCTGTTACTCTGGCTGCAGGAGCACTTGTGCATTTGTGTTCAAGAGTGAGACACGAGATGGACCTGTAAGAAAAGGACTGTCCCTGTCCCAAAGGCCTGGCAATCCAAGGCGCTTTAATAATTAAAGTCCACACATGCACAGAGCGGGGAGAGCAGAAATGCTGAGTGACACAGTCAGCTGCACACAGGCCTGTCTAGACTGGAAAATAGTATTGGCTCTATATGACTTGGTGTCTTGCCCACGGTAATAAGGCAGGAGACAGGTTTTACTGATCTGGATTTAACTCAGCACAAATGTGGCTATGCAGCATCCAGGCCAGATCTGCCCACTGCACTGTGGGAACCTACTTGGGGCTCATCCAGCATCTCAGCTTAAGGCTCTGTCATGTAGTGTAAGAATATGTTGTCTCCAGTGCAGAACACATCAACTGTTGTCTTGAACTCTTGTCCCAGTGGCGTGCTGCCAGAGAGATCCATAATAGTAAACACTGAAATCCTGGTAGAATTAATTTCAGCTACCTCCCTTTCAGTTACTGCTTCTGACTGATCACAGTGGCTTCATGGATTAAACAGTGAAGCCACCAAATCAAACTACTTGAATAAAAGCTGAATTTCCATCTTGTGGAACCAGACTACATCCTGCAAAGCTCTTCACTGGCAAGATGGCTCAGCCAGGTTATATAATTGGCACCCTCACAAGCTTTTCATCTTTGTCTGAGTGGCACTCGAAAGGAGTAAAGTTCTCTCCTACCCTTGAAAATATCGATGAAACTCAAAGAGCGCTTGCTGCTGAATGTCCCACTGATCACAAGAAGACGAGGGCACACAAAACCTCACCATCAACAAGAAAAGAGCTTCTGAAAGGACAATCTTTGTACTTTTTAAAAAATTTAAAAATCAGCGATTCTCAGGAGCATTCTCACCAAATTCATTTCGATCCTTTGGCTCACTAATTCCTAGCATACACCATAGAAGAGCTACAGATCTGACCCAGAGGCTTTTTACTGCTTGTGTTCAGGAATAGCTGGAATGTGCTCTCTGCCTTTCTGTGGCAGGCTGGAGGCTTTGCCTGCCTGTCTGGGCATGCCATGGTGGTGTATTGACCCCCTCAAAAAAATATTTCCAGCCTCCCAAGGCACCAGCTGAACTTGGGCCTGGGAGCCTGCTCTGCCTGACCATGGGAGCATGTTCTGGGGCTTGAGTTCAAGCAAGCAGTAAGTCTGTCCTTGTGGGCTGAATGCACACACACTTCTGAAAGGCAACAAGGATACAGTGAACTAAAATCTAACCTACTGGGGTGAATCAGTTCTGGTGTAACTTCATGCATGTCAGTAAAATTACGCTTCAGCCAGGATCTGTGCATGCTGAGTATGTCACTGAATTCATTATTGTCTCCTATAGAGCAACTGAGACATTTCTGGGAGGAGAACTTTCAAGGGTAGAACGCCATCATCACCCCAGGTACATCAGCAAGGTTACCTGGGTGGTGTAGAGAAATCTTTGTTAATATTCAGGGTCATCAAACCCTCTGCAGAGTGCCAGTCCCTACAGAGCAGGTGTGCAGGTGGAGGAGACCTCTCCAAGCGGAGCTGTAGCTGCTGGATCTTCTCATCCTATTGAGAAAAGGACAACTGCATTGGGGCCTGGAGCTCAGATCAACACATACCTATTTCTGTTCCCTCTTGGGTCTGGTTTGGGGTCAAGGAGTGTTCATTCAGTGACAGGTAAGAGCCAGGGCTGGCTGCTGTGCCTGAGTAGCACTTGTCAGCAGCAGTGCTTAGCAGACAGCCTCAAGTCAGGGACACAGAGAGGAGGAAAGCAGCCAGAACTCTGGGAGTCAGAGGAAAATCCCTGTGTATCCCTATGTGTCTTCCCACAGGCAAGAGCTGTACATGACCACCATCCACCCCAGAACTGCCACTCTGTGCCAGCTGTTTTACCCTTTGGCTGTTTTTCTCACTTGAGAGCAAAGGGCAAGTGCAGCTTCCACAGCAAATCCACAGGTCTCCACTGGCACGTGCTCCCAGGAGAATTTCCATCAGTGGCATCCATGGGGTGTGTGCTGGGGACAGCCCTGCCTGGGCTGAGCCACACACAGCTCTTGTGCAGAGCCTGGCTGGAGCTGGTGGCACATGTCCACTTCCACCGTGGAGTCTGAAACTTTTCCATGTTCTAATGTGCATTTTCAGGATGTTAATGGCTGAAGGTAGTGTTGTTTAGCTCCTGTTTTGTTTCCTGGACTTAGCTGGACTAAATCAAGATGCTGGAGTTAGAGTAGCTTGTGGGGAAGCAGGGAATTGCTGTTGAAGCATTTTTGCAGGTCTATATGGTAGAAAAAATGAATCAATTATTAAATACTGTGGGGGAAAAAAATCCATGAACACTATTTCTGCTGTCATACAACTCAGCTTGGTCAAACAACCTGCTGGAGAAGAAAAATGTTCCAGGTGATGCTTTAGAGAAAGTGTGTCCCCAGGCCTGTGCCTTAGCTCATGTTACAGAACCCAGTATCACATTAGGGGCCTTGCCACCAGACGTGGGAAGCAGAGGGTAGTGGGACTCCAGAAATCTCTTTTCTGAGTTTAAAACAATCATTACATCAGGAGAGTTTATCTTCTACCAGTGTTTTAGCTTTGGGTTGGTTTTTGAGTATCAGAGCTGTGTACAAGCAGCTTCTACCCTGGAGTCACATAAACAGCTAAGATGAACTTGGGTAGATGTTCTGTGTTGCCATCCTTAGCAAGAGCTAGTTTATTGTACCAGGCTCACAGTCACAGCAGAGCTCTGATGCTTGTGAAATTTAATGCTCCTAAAAATGACAATTGCCGTCTCCCATAAAGTTCACTGCACTCTGTTGTCTAATGTCCCTGCACTTCTGTCACTTGGCAATTTCCACATTGCCATTTTAAATGGCAAGTATTAACAACTAAGATACATTTTATTGCTTATTGAAGAGATGGAAGATTCATGGAGACTTTTTCTTCTGGTGCATGAGAGGTTTGTAGACTGCTTTGACCATGGATGTTAAAATTGGAATTGAACTCATCCGTATTTCTGAATGTGTAAAGCAAAGATGAGCTCTCGTGGTCTGTACTTACAGCTTTACAGTAAGAGACTCAGCAGCTCTTCATAAGTTTCATATAAGCATCACTTGATTATTTGAGATTTTTGAAACTATAAAAGCATTTAAGTATGGGGACATGCTGTAAGAGCTGCCAGCTCTCAGATATTTTTATAAATAGCAAACAGCATTTTTTCTGTTAAGGCAAAGTTCAAATAGAGAAAAGCATCTTGCTTTCTTCTGTGTGCATTTTTGTGTAGTAGCTTCTCAAAGGGCAGCTCCTAAAATAAAACTGTTTACGAAAACCTCCTCAGATAAAAACATTTCACTTCTAAGATTGAGCATAAAGTCTTCACATCTTGCACTTGAGCTCTGATGTGCCTTGCTCTCATATTTTGCCCAGAGGCTTGATTACTGTTCCATTACTAATACAAATGGAGGAGCTTTTGTTTCAATTCAAGCTCTTCAAAGAAACTCTCTTCAAGTCATCAAGGTCTAGCCACTGTACTCTTCTAATCTCTAGCTATAGCTTTCTTGCTTTTTCCACTTACTGTTTAAAATCTATTTTCTGCTTACCCTTTTATAACTTGAATATAATGGTATTTTTTTCTTTTCCTCCCTGTTCTCCTTGCTTGTCTTTCTTGCTTTGCTGTGCCTTTGTGAACGTGTATTCTGCTTTGCTTCTCTGTAATACAATTCAAACCCTGACAAATGCACAAGTGTGGCTGAAGAAAGAAGTGAGAGGGTAGTAGTTCCCATTACCCAAGAGGACAGCATTATTTCTAACAGTGGCTAGACTTACTGTTAGGTAGTACAACCTAGTGTGTTTTGGAGGAGTCCAGTTCCTTGTCTGTCAATTAATGTAAGCAATTGTTATCGTGGTTCATGTGCTCGTTCAGTGTTTCAGTACTCCAAGTTCATTGTTCCACAAGTTGTCCCAGTGCTCTCCTCAATAAAATGAAGAAATGTCTGTTTCCCTGTGATGGATGCAAATGAGGGAAGTGCTGCTTCCGACAGAAATTTCATAACAGTAGCAAAAATGACACAGTGAAACATTTTCTTTTTAGTAAGCTTAGGCATTCTCTTTGGCATTTCTGTACAGTTTTACTGTGTCATATATGTACAAATTGCAGTTCTGATGAGCAGTTGAGGGCATTCAGAACTCTGTTCAATATTTTCTTGTTTTCACTTAGAATCTGATTTAGATTGACTACATTGGTGTATGTCTGAGTCTGCTGAAGTGAAAGTGTCATTTTCCTAATAGAGTTTTGTTCTATGGCTGCATTGCTAATGGCCTGGTTACACTGTTTCCTAGGAATGGCCTAATTAAAGGTTTGACATTGAAAAAGTGATTAAAATTTGGATGGGGAGATATTGAATTAATTAATTTTTTTCCTGATGAGTTGATAAGTAATAACATGCATTTAGGTACTTGCTGGACAGAAGCATCTATTCAAAGGGTGGCATTTATTCCTCACTGGTTTCTTTAGCATGTGTTCAAAGTTAACCCGATACTACAAAGGATATATCCAGAATAGAGGGTGAAACCCTTATGACAGTGTCTGGCAGGATCATGCCTATAACTCCACATGTGTATTTACTTTTGAATACACCTTTGAGATTTTAAAGAATGCTGCTTCATGAAATTTCCTGGGTGAATCACTAATGCAGGGTTAGGCTCTGGGTAGTCTTACTTGTACCAAGCAGTGCACACTTCACACAGTAGCCCCACTGAAGTGATAGACTATCAAACCCATATCAACAACGCTCCTGGAATCTGTCCTGCTGTTGGCTGGCTGAGTATGTCACTATTCCTCATGCCTAAGCTGAATTCACCAATATGTGTATTTTTAAAAGGCACTTATTTTTGCAGTAAGCATGGAATAGGCCCTTGTATAGACATAATGGCATAATTCTTCTTCCCAGTGTGACTGTATGGGCCTAAGTGAAGTTGTAGTAGTCCAAATCAGTCATTGATGTATGGAACAGACGCTGCACGAGTACTAGGGGGAACTTTCTTCCTGCTGTTCCATTGTTGGAGAACTGTTTCATCTACCTCTCCTAACATGATATACAATGTTTTCAAAAGGATTCAGACCTTCAGGCAACTTCACGCTCATCTCCAATGCTTAAAATGCATCATGTAAATCAACTATGGGCAATTATAAGCATTGCCAGGAGCAGTGCAGGCACATGGCTGAATGCGTGGTGGGCAGCAGCAGTCTGTGCACCGAATGTCCATGGAGCTCAGCAGGGCCAGTACATCTTCTCTGCTTTAAAGCCACGTGTGTGCATGTGCAAATCTCTGTTTTTCTCTGTATTCCTTATCTCTGCTCAGGGAGGAAGGAAAGGCTCACTGCTCGTCACCAGCTCGTGAGCAAAATAAAAGAGGAATTATCACAACTTATGTGTTAGCTGTTTCCATGTCTGTTCTCCCCAAGTGTGCCTGCAGTGCCTGGTTGTAAGTAGGTGTAACAAGAATTTATGCTTTAGCATAGCAGGCTGAAGTAGAGAAGGCTCTTGTTGCTGTCTCACAAATACGCTCTGTTTTTCTGGGGAGATGATGTATTTTGAAGGACTTGAATACCAGACTTCTAGGAATGCAAAATTCGGATGTTTGAGGATCCACTAGCCAAATGAACAAAGCTGCCAAAAGAAGGGCAAGGGCTCTTCGTATTATAGAATCAGCGAGGGAAAGTCTGAGTGCACCAGAATTCTGTTGATAATCCAAACTTCTGCTGAGTAATTCCCTACAGAAACAGAAAGTCTTCCGCGTGAAGAGCTGACCCACTTCGAGCAGGGAAACTTTATATCAGAGACAAGTAACAAGTTAACAAGAATCATTCGGGAGGCAGGTTATTTAAATCTTACGAACCCAAAGAGGGAAAAGCTCTCTTGAGTGAACCAGGGAGCTCTTCAGCAGTTCCCTGCATTTCCTGCAGACAGAGTCTCTGTGCTGTCACTGGCTATCTCCGTCTGACCTCTCCGTGTCCAGTTTTATTCACAGTTAACTGAAATATGCTGAACAAAACAGCACAGATCTAATTTATTCCCACACCTGTGGCCCCAGAGCTCTTTACTACAGCTGGAGATAGCCAGAGCCAGGAGAATGCTGTGTGGGTCCTTGGGCAGGGATTGAGGGAAAAAGAAAAGGCACTAAGTGCATTTTTCACTGTAGCCATGCCTGTGTTGTGGGGTTGACTGTCCTGCGTTGCTCTCTCTGCATTCATGGTGCAGAGAAATGGCCCCTGGCAGTGTCCTTGCTGCTGCAGCAGGACCGTGCAGGCCAGTGGCTCTGACCCCCTGCCTTTCTGCTGGGAAGCTGCTGTACCATAGGTTTATGAGCTACTCTGGGTGCCTTCTACTACCCCTTTCATGTGCTTTAAAGCAAAAAGAAACTGTGGTTTTGTCCTTTCCTTTCCCTTTCCCTTTCCCTTTCCTTTCCATGGTGCTGGTGGTCTTTCTGGCTCGATGGACTGGCATCAGGTTTTTTGATTTGTGCATGCAAAGTACATGGAGAAAAGTCATCAATAAGCTTTTTTTTTTTTTTTTTTTTTTTTTAACAAGGCAGAGATGGAAAAGCAGTAAAAATCTCCCTGTTAAATTGGATTCTGAGCTCATTGACTGGAGTTGCTCTTCCTGGTCTGTTAGGATCCAAAGGCACTGCTTGGTCAATGACAGGGTTTTTAGGACTGCTACAATGCTAATGAACAATGCCACAAACTTTTTTTTCCCTGTGCCCAAATGATGGTGGCAGTATATCTGCATAGGCAGGGTGCTAGAGAGAATTAATTCAACCCTTGGGGACAAAAATAAACAACTTTATTACACCCCAATGCAACTGAGCAGCAATGCTCATTTTTTTCAGAGGCTTATTAAACTTTGATAAAGCGTAGTATACAACAGCAGGAGGATGTGCTGTGGGTATGTAATTATTGGCCTCAAATGATCTCTCTGGGCACAGCTGAGGAAAAGAAAGAAACCTGCTCAGGTGAAATACAGAGGCCAACGAAGCCTGTCCCAAAGACTCTCACAAACCGAGTATTGCGGATGGTGTGGAGCCTTCGCAGGTGTTGGGGTAAGCAGTGGTTGCAACAATTGAAGACTTGGCAAACAATCCTTTTAGCCTGGGAAGTAAGTTTTAGTGGTGTGTGGCTTACATTCTTCTTGCCTGTATTCAGTAGCCATGTCTGCCTGAAAACAATGCCAATAATCCCAGCTCGACATCCACGAGGCGCTGCTTGGCTTCGGTGCCTCTCTCGCGTGTCACAGCAGAGTTTCCCCCAGAGCTGCTCCACTTCCAGCCCTCGGTGAGATGCAAGTCTAGCACAGGCTCTGGGCTGATGTTTGCTGGCTTAACACAGTCTCCCTGACCGTCTTAGTAAATGAGGAGACATGGGACTCAGGAAAGGCAACTCCTCTGAAACGAATAATGCTAAAATTGTAAATAATTCACAGCCTTTATGCAGCTCTCTGCGCACCCCACACTGTGTACACATGAAACACACCATTCCAGTAATTTCAAACATCAGTGTGGGAGCCAGCCTTGTTCAGTGTCATTCTATCAGGCAAATGTTGTACAAATTTTACACACAAAAAGTGGTGGGTTCTGTGATGCTGCTGAGAATCCATCACTGCTGCTCAGGGCCCCGTGTGCTAGGCACTAAAATAGAGAACAGCCTTGACTGGAAGAGTTTCCAGTCAAACCATGAATGTCAAATGAAATGCCATGGTAAGAGTTACACTGCCCAGCAGCCCCTTATTAGATGTATCTTGTAGATGTCCCAGGAGAAGTGGGATCTGAAGAAGAGGAAAAGCGATGTTTGCATGTGCCAAGTCTCTCTTTGCATGGCTACTGTCAGGCAGAAATGCCTGTGCAGGAGGAGGAAGCTTCTTATTGGCATGGTGTTCTCTCTGTATACACATATATGTGTGTGTAGGGGGTTTTTGTAAAATATACATATATATATTGCTGGTAGTAATTACAATGTGGGAAGGAAGAATCATAAATAATGAAGGGAGAATGAGCTTTAGGCAACCTAATTAAAAACCTACTCTCTTTATTAGTTAGCAAGGTAATCTAAGTCAACCTCTGGCTCTAAAGATTTTCACTGTACTGTGAACGAAATTAATCATCTGTTAGAGAGTATTTTCTTTAACTCTTCACCTTGGAAAAAGACTATTGGCTAGAAGTGGATTTTGGAAGAAAATTAATAGATGCAGCTGGGATTGGGGTTTGGGTTTTATTGTAATGTGGTTGTACCTTCTGGCACCCTGAACATTGCTTTCTGTGTGGGTACCTGCTGATCTGGAGTGCTTCACACTGAGTATTTGGCATCCAGGGTAAACCCTTCTCATATAAAATTCCCCTCTTGAGTCCAGTGCTTCTGATAAAACCTTCTCTCAATTTTATCTTCTCTTAACTGAAGAATTGTTTTTCTCTCAGTCTAAGGCACTATTAAGGTTTCGAACAGTTAATTTAAACTTGTGTTTTGATTGTCCCTGTCTGGGAAATGTGGAAAAAGAAGAGAGCAGTAATTTTCTAGAAATATTAGTGCTTTTAAACATTCCAGTGCTGATAGAAGTAGATCTTCAATAAAAGTTACTGCGTGCCAACACATGTGAACTAATTGGTACAGGGATTGCAATATCTGAGATCTCTGCTGAAGTGCTGCTGGTGACTTGGATTTAGTAGGGTCTGCCTAAGACAATTTTTTGGGTCCTGTTTCTGTGATGAGGGGATGTATAAGAAAATAAATCTCCTTTAAGACTAAGCTGACTACTTGTAAAAACAGACATCACTCTTTAAAAATCTGTGGGATTTTAGTCAAGTTTGCATCAGCTGTAAATCTGTTGCAGGGCGTTTTCTTTGTGTTCAAAGGGTTTACCATTCTGATTTTTCTTTCTTAATATTTTCATATTTTGTGAAGTTTCCAGATTAATTTGGTGAGAGAAGGGGGAGATTTGGAAGAAAAGGAGAAAGATAATTAGCCTTTATGTAACAATCAGGCATGCCAAGTTATCTTGAATTATTAAACGTAATTAGTTTCATTTTTTATTCCTGCAGTCTACAAATACCTGTATTAAATGCCAGTCTAAAGTGTGGTATGTTTGATCTGGTGGGAACATGGATTTGTCAATATTCTGCAATGCCACTAATCTTCTGAATAAACCCATGATTCTGCTGTGCTGTCATATTATGAACAGTGAATGTATTTTCATACAGTGTTGGTGGAAAATAAGAGCACCTTAAAATGTACTCAGCATTGTGTGACACATCAATAGTACAGAGGAGGTTTCAATCTGTATTTCTGAAGTTATTCAGGTCTTGATTTCACAAAACCTTTTATGTGTGCAGAACATTATTCATTGCTTGCAACACCCTGTGCGAAACCTTGCCTTAGGTGGCACTTCTCCAGGCATGACCTTACTTCTGAAAAGTGATGTTTTTCCTTGACTTATGGTTATTCCCCTCTCAGGGTGTTGGTTAAGTCTTGGTGAATAATACAGCTGCTACCTCCTGTGGAGAAAATACTTCCTCTCATTTTTACTGTGCGCGTGATGATTTGGTCCCTGCCCCTTGTTAACTGTGCTCCTGAAACAGAAAAAAGGAGGAAACACTTTTAGCTCTGCTGGGGGAGGAATAGCCTGAGCAGAGAGAAAACGACTGGCACAGAGCTTGTCAGTTTGTGGGAGGGAGGATTTTTACCTCTAAAAAGCTGGTCTCAACAAAGGGGGGAGATGTCAGGTAGCAATGGAAATCAAACCCTGGCTGCAGAGCCTCCAGCCATTCCATGCCAGCGGCTGCCAGCTGCAGATCCCTTGCAGACAGATGGTCACAGGCACCAGGCCTAAGGCAGCAGCACCAGCTGGTCAGTCTGCAAGTCCCCTGTGAGTTCAAGGTCCTGCTAATGACCCTCTGCAAGGAAAGCTTTCTTTTAGGCAGAATAGAACAGGGGTGGAAATCATTTGGTGTACAGTAGGAATAGATTTTTGGCATAGGTTTTTTTATGTGGTTTTGTACATACCAGCTTTTAAAGAGAAGACTTTTCAGAATAGTAGGTGCTTCTTGCCAGTACTCACTTTCCAGATAATTATTTACAGAATGCCATAAACCACCTCCAAAGTCAGAGGAACAGCAAGTGCAGGAGTGCTGGCTAGAAAGGCAGAAATGTACTGAAGTAGGCCCAACTCAGTAACTTAAAAATTCATAGAAGCCCCAGCTATCTAATTTTGCAAAGAACAGAATCTCCTAGTTCAGCTGACATTTCAGTACTTTATCTTCATTTTGTGTCTCAGGTGAGATTTTTATAAATTTCACAAAACAGGGACTTGATTCAGCTTCTTTGTTCTGACCAAATCCAAGATAAAATAATGTTAAAAAGTCTTGGATCCATTCTACATGTCAATTGGTAGTCATGGTTGATTAAAAAAGGAAGGGTGATAAAAATTTCTCTAAATTGTGGGCCTGTCCCTGGCCGTGTGAACTGATCATCCTGTTTACTGTTAACATCTCTTTTTGGCAAGATGGCATGCACCATATCTTCATTGTATTCCAGCTGCAAATTAATCTGTGGCAAAATAAATAATTAGTCTTGTATATTATTAAAGGCAGTGAAAAAGCAAGGAAGCAATTTCCATTCTAATGACAGTTCTAGCTAGAAGAGAATAGTCAAAATGATGGAAAAGGACGTGAATTTTGCCATAATTTTGTTCGAAATTTGAACTGGGAAGAGGGAGTGGGACATAGAAGGGGAAAGAATATAATGAAATGAATGATGGAGTTTTGCCACTCTGGTTTTTCACCACAGTTCATACCTGCAGCCCTGACTGAGTGGTGATTTACAGCCTTATCAGCTGGATTTTGAATTCCTCTCACATTCCAGGGATTTCAGTATTCCCACATGACTGCACTGCATTAGTGCTCTAATAATGCTGCTGTTTGCTATTACTTACCCTCCTGCACGGTTTCAGTGATGTGAAAGATTTTGGTTCAGACTGTAACTGGTCATCCTTTTTAATTATCCAGTAGGGATGGTGTATATTTCCCTATTGGTTTTGTTTTCTTACCCTGTATTGAAATATTCCCAAAGGTTATCAACAGAATGCTTAGTGAGAGATTTTGCCTTTTAAAGACAACAGAGAGAATGAAAGGATGAATGGGCAACAGTAGCATCCTAAAGCAGTGAGAGCTGCATAATTTATTACTATTTCTCTCTCCTGAGGCATTGGTTCCATGTTACAAACAAAGCCTGTCTGTCCAGGACACAATGTTGAAGACCAGGGCTTTGGGGATGTTTTCCAAGTTCTGCACACAAACCCGTGTCTGCCCTGCCAGTGTATCACAGGTAGACTGTACTGCCATATTGGACTAGTCTTAAATATTTATTGGCATTTTTAGGTCAGCAGTAACCTAGTTAGAATAGTGACACTTTAAGTTATCAGTAACTTTGGTACTGGCAGCATGCAAGAGCAGAGTGAGCATGGTGCTTTGATCTGGAGCACCAGCCTGTCTGCAGGCTCCTCTATGAGTTCCTAAGTTAATTACTCTAAAAGGTTGTGTCTGTTCCTTCCTGCTCTCATGAGCTAATGACCCTCTGAAATTAAAACTTTCATGTTTACACCTTTTGGATAACTGTGTTCTCTTTGGGAACCTGGACTTTACAAAGAATGGCTCTTGCATGGACTTACTGTAGGTCCCATATATATAAAACATATATTGCCATAAAGGTCTATTTAGGAATGAATCATGTGTATTAAAAACCTATTTCCTTAAATGATCTTCTAATTCATATGCATACATGGATTTGTGCTACCATCTTTTGTAAGGCATAAGATGCTTTTCCTGTGGAGGTTAGAGAGGGGAAGATAAGAATATGTGCAATTGAGAGTCAATGGTATGAGTGGCCCAGGTGGGAGGGTGTCCTTAATACACAGAATAAGGCACAAAGATGATCTTGCAAGGGATCTATTGATATGAACTGCAGCGGGGAGACACAACAGGAAAATCTGAAGCAACAGCCAAAACTTTGCAGTCAACACAGAAGGCTTTAAGGAAAGTAACTTCTAATGAATCTCGGAGCTAAATCACTGAGAATTATACTGAAAACTTATGCCAAGGGTTTAATTGCATCTTGACAAGGAACAAAATCCTGTTATAAAAACAGCTGCATTTAATAGTAATTATCATACTTTTGTCTATCATGGTATGTGATAAAATATCCTGAGTCCTTCATCAAAACTGGGCATGATCCAGGTTGGTGCTAACAGGCAGCTCCTGCTTGCTCTGAAATAGTCCCAAACTCCTTGGTGCTAATGCTAGACTGGTGTTAGGACTGGTGTGAAAAAGCTGCTTACACCAGCTAGCTCTGAACATCTTTATGTTAAAGTTAGATCACAAATGCCCACTTCTGAATGCTTCTGAGTGCCTGTAATACAAATTGATTTAATTTAGGGTTTGATTTTTATTTATTTATTTCCCACTGGAAACTGGATCTCTGTACTCAGCAGATGCTCAGCTTCTGTCAGGAACTGAACTCTAATTAATTTTCTGTATGTATTCTCTGAGTGGTTTTCCAGTGTGGATGAAGCTCTTGAATTTAAAAACACTTGTAAGATCAAAATATCTGAAAATGTGCTTTTTGAAAATCAGTTATTATATGAATCAGCACTAAGCTGAAAATAAAATTAGATTTTTCAAGAAAAAAAGATCTGCAGTCATTTGCCAGATTTATGTTCCTTCACAAATCTAGACAGAAAGTCAGATATTGGTAAACTGGGTATAACACTACCTAAATCCAGTAAAGAGTTAGATAGGCAGTAAACACACATAATCTGCTGAAAGAAAACTTGTTAATCTTCTGTTTCAACCTCGGATTTAAAAAAAAAGTCTCGATTCCTTCAAAACATTGGGGAAATTTATTGGAGAAAATTAATACAGGAAACATCCTGGAATATCACCAGGTATTTGTGGGGCCGAGTTCTGCCATCCAGCAGGGCTGTGTCCTGGCTGTTACTCCTCTGGGATCAGCTTAGTGTAAATGTCTGTAAAGAGCTTTCACCAAGGCTCCAGTTGCTTGTACTTAATTTGAAGTCCAAGCAGAAGCAGAAGGCTCTCCAAGCCCCCAAAGCACCCTGGAGTCAGAGTGCTTACTGCTACATTAAGCACAGTTTTGGGGTCTCCTGTTCCTGTTTACTTAACAGAGACCATTCAAAAGCAGGAGGTTTTATTTTGGATTGATCAGTGTGTCCTGGGTAGGTGAAATACAGACTTTGTAAAATGTTTAGCAAAGGAAATGTAACACTTGGCACCTCACCCTAGCTGACACAGGAAGCCAGATAAAATGCAGGGCAAGTAGGAGCTTTTGCTACACTTGTGAATAAAAGCACAAGTGTAGTGGGAATGAACTCAACCCATGAAAGCAGACCCTCTCAAAAAGTCATCCAAGTGTCAAAAAAAGAAAAAAAAAATCCAAGGGCTGCAGTTTTTCTTGCGTACTTGATTTGCTGTCCTTTGCTGGGGGAAAAACCACTGAAGGAGAACAGGCTGTGGGGGAAACAGACTGGCAAAGAGGGTGAGTCCTCCTACTGTAGTCTGATAATGTTTTCCTGTCTTATTAAAGGTGATGAGCTCCTATGAGACACGAACAACTACGAGAGAAGATTTTTGGCAGGGGACAGAGAGGAGAGTCCTGGTGCAGAGCAGGGGCAAGTACTGAATGCTATCTATGCACTGAGCTCAGGAATCAGAGCATGCACCATCTTTTTGTTGAAGTGCTAAACAGATCTCCACCATTTCTTATTTGACAAAGCACATTAACACACTGCTTCGTTTCAGATGATGCAAATGGAATGATAAATGGTGATTTCAGTCAACTGACTGGCTGGTGTGAGAGAGTGGCTGTATTATTCTCCAGTGCTGTGCAGTGATTTTCTGTGTCTCTATTATGTAGGTCCCTATATAACTCCCTACTAGCAATTAATTTATCTTCTTTCTTCATTTTAAAAGCAGCTTGAAATAGCAAAAAAGGTGTGTATTCTGAACCATATGTGATTTTTAAAGTCAGGCAACAGCTTTTAAATCTACTGTATTAAGATTTGTATTTTGAAGAGATGCTGCTGTTAGCCATGGAGTTGTTCTTTGTTACAGCCCTTCACAGTCAACAGATGAAGTCAGATTTCTGTGACTGGCAGTTGTGAGGCCCCTAGAAATGTGCCTGAGGTAGCTATCTGCAGCTGGTGCTGTTTAGGATGGGAAGCAGGGAATGCCATTGGGAAAGTGGCAACAAAGAGGGAGCAAAATTCCCACCTAACTTCTGTATTCCAGTCTTCATTAAATATATTAGGTACCATTCCTGTGGAGGAATTTGCAAACAATGAGCAGATAAGTTCCTTTGACTCATAAATCCAAAATCAAAATAACTGTGAACAACATTTGAAGTAGAGGTAAATATTAAATTAGATGTGGGGACGTTACAACATCTGAGCTTCATTTAGACCTTCAAACTGACCTGTTGGCTTAGAAAAAGAAAAGCACGGTTTTCATACTGAAGTAATGAAAGAAATGTTTAGTATTTCATAGGAAGTATACCCATTTACTTATGGAGAAAGTGATTTTCTCTAATGACTTCTTAGAGAAGGGCCTCCTACAATACTTCAGTAAACTTAGTTTATTCACAAAAGGCTAAGGACTCAACACGTTTCTGATACAATATTAAAGCCTGAGCTCACCCAGCAAAGAGAGGCTTGTTCAGTCAGTTGGAAAGATGTTCTTAAAGTAGGTAATTCAATACAATATAAGCAGGGATGGGGACAAGGAAGCCATTTACTATAATGACATTGACTGCCTTAAGAATTAAAATCAGAGGAGAGGGTTTAAAGCAGTGCAGATATTAACAGAGGGCTGAAGAGCAGCTGTGACCAAGAGCACATCCCAATTTGTTGGTGTGGTCTGACCAGTAGCAGAGACTGCAGCTGTGCAGTTGGTGCCTTTCTCCTCCAGTCTGATGCTGGCTGATGACCTGCAGGATGGTAATTAATATCTAGCTGTTATTAGCAAGGTTTGCATTAAACGCGGGAAAAGAAATGTAGGTGTTAATTTAAAAGGGAAAAAAAAGGCCCAGCAGTTTTTAAACTGCCCCAAATTTTTCCTGAAATCAGCAGGCGTGTACCCCTTATCTTAAAAGGCTTAGCCTGGATCTGTAAAGTTGCCAACAAGACAAAAATAATGTCCTCTCCCCTTAGCCCCCATTTCAGTTGCTCCCAAGGCTGTCTGGAAAGATGCTGCATGTAGCAAACGTGTCTGGGAGCAGGAGGATGTTTCTGTGCCCACAAAGCACGGAGGTGCTGGCACAGGAGGGAGCAGTGCCACAGAGCTCACAGTGCTGGAGGTGAGCTGAGGTGAGCCCAGCCTCCCCCGTGCCCTGGCAGGACCGGCTGATGTTTTATCCATTGACAAAATCTTCACGTCACCACAGAGACTCGTGGCCTGTGTACAGTTTTCCTGGAGCTGTTCTGGGTGGGATACAAAGCTTGCTGTGAACCTGGCAGTGTGGCAAAACAGCTGTCACCTGTGAGAATCTGACAGTCCTAACTGCTAAAGTATCTTTTGAAATTGCCTTTGTAATTGCCCTGTTGTTGCATTGAACAGATGTGCAGATTAGAACTGCTGAAAAATCTCTTAAATAAGGTCAAAACATGCACAGCCAAAGAAATGGGTTTAAGACCACTGAGACAATCTTTAAAAACGTGGTAAAATTAGTTTTGAGCCTGATTCTTCACTGGTGTAGAGGCAGCACTCTGCTGATTGCCAGCACTCTGGAGCTGGCCCAGGTTTCACTCATACAAATCCAGACCCTGGTGCTTTAATGCAGCCTTGCTCTGACCCGCTAAGTATCACCTCTGTGAGTGTGCCTGCAGCAAGTCATGCAAGAGCTGTGCCACAGTCCAGGCTCTGTGTGTTCAGCATCAGGTTGTGAGCTTTCATGGGAGAGCTGCTCATGTGAGGATTTGGGTATGATTTCCACTACCCTGGAAAGAGATCTTTTATTTTTTAAGTAGGGAAGGAGGTGGTTAGTGAAGCACTTCTAGAAGTGAGTAAGGTTGGTTATTGGGATGATGTTCTGCCTCCACCCTGCAAGGAAAAGCTGTCTGGGGTTGGTGGCAATGGGAATGAGTCAGCCGTGTTGCATCACATCACCCAGCTGCTCCGAGAGAGGGAAAACATGTGAGGAGGTTTTGTATATTGAGTTTCAGTACATGCTTGCAGCACTGCACAATTTATAGCATTTTCCTTCCTCTAAACATACCCTCAAAGATGTGTATCTTCTACATAGGAAGATTACCACACAATCTGTTATAAGACCATGTATCTTTAAAGTGTCATATCTACAACATCTCAGGGTGTAAAACTGTTCTCTATTTTGGACCACCCTTTGCTACTCAAAATGGACAAGTTAGCAGCTTGACAAAGAGAAGCTTTGGGGTTTTTGGTTTTATGAACTCGCTGCCCAACACCTCACATGAAGCTGTTAATTTCTTTGGTCATAAAACGAAGACTGAGGTGTAAAATGGCTTCTGGGCAGGTGTTGTGTGTAATGGAATCTTAGTTTATGGATTTGTTCTTGGCTCATTATTCAAGGCTTGAATCTGATTCCTCAGATGTGGAAAATGTTCAGTGTCCCTCTTAAGACCAGTGAAGGGTGACTTTCACATGACAGAGGATGTGATTACTGTCTGCTCGCCCCATCCACAGTTTTGTTATTTTGCAAACACGTTCTTGCTTTCTAATTTCTGTTCCCCCTCAACCTGTAGCATGAAAATCCATGATCTATTGTTTTTGATGCCTACTGTGCTCTGTAAACAGTGGTGGGAGGCAGAGTAGATGTGACCTTTCCAGGCTGCTAAGTAACTCTGTATGTCGCAGTATCCTGGAAACTTTAAAATGCTTCTAAATGTGAAGATCACAGCTCATTCACATCTCTAATGAGAGTGGGAGGTTTTCTGTCTTACTGTAATTGTTTTGGTCCTCTGCCTGCAAGCTGGGTTACAGCAGGTGGCTGAAACACAAGGAAGCAGCCTGAGAAAATAAGCAGCAGTGAGTGGTTCTGACAGGTTTGGTCCATCACAAAACCACTGGACCAAAGCTCCTTCAAGTCACACCACGCTGTCTTTGTGTGTTCTTGGGCTTCCTTTAGTTTGAGTGGGCTGCAGGAGGGCACTTCCTTGGAGTCTCCAGCACGTTTCTGAGCCCAGTGTCAGTCTGTTATCTCCTCCATACGGAGGTGGCTTCTGGGATGAGTGCCTCGTAGCCTGGCTTTGTGGATGCTCCTTCTCCCAGCACTGATTTCCCAGTCCCGTTGGATTTATAGCTCACCTCTCAAGGAACAGGTGTGCAAATCAGGCAGGGCTTTTAAGACTGTGCATTTTATGCAATTTAAGACAGCTGTGCATTCAGCACTGTGAACAGAGGGCTTTGGAAAGGAAAAGGGTTAAAATGAAGGTGTTTTGAGACCCATTCCTAGGGTCTGCTGAGGGCCTGGATGAGGCATCAAAAACTGCTTTTACTGCTACTGACCAGGAGCCACTTGAGCACAGAAATGGCTTCTGCCCTGAGTTCAGTATCAGTTTCTCTTCTCTGCCCAGTCCTCCTCACCCCTTAACGCAGTGTGCTATCAGTGTCCCAGACCAAACAAAACCTCTGTGGGCAGCTTTGGATCTGCAAAAGGAGTAGTGGCATGTCTGTGGAAACATCTGAGTTTCTGGTTGCCTGCCAGTGCATTTCTGCAAATGGCTGATATTCAGCTTCAGAGCACATAAAAAATTTAAAGAATCACTACATGCTAAGTTAAAAAAAAAAACACAATGGAGTCCTGTTCACTCAGGGAAATTATTGAAGCAGTAAAGAATAATGTGTTTGCAGATGAGGCTCCAGAACAAGCAGCGCAGAGCAAATCAATAATGTCATACT
Organism: Corvus cornix cornix; assembly: GCF_000738735.6. Taxonomy (NCBI): domain Eukaryota; kingdom Metazoa; phylum Chordata; class Aves; order Passeriformes; family Corvidae; genus Corvus; species Corvus cornix. Next base: position 1,538,028 of record NC_046344.1, read on the forward strand.
TCTTGCCAGATTCAAAATACTTGTGGAAATAGCTATGGAGTGAGAGGGGAAAAGGTTTGTTCCAATCAATCATTCTTGTATAATGCAATATCACAGACCAAACTAACTCACTTGCTAGGGACTTTAAGAGCTTGAAAAGCATTTAATCAAAAATGTTCAGGCATTGTTTATCCCGAAGATTCATTATAAAGGGAATATGTGGTGGATGCAGGGCAGGCAGGCTGAACCAGCAAGGCTTGCATCAGGTCCTGCACACTTTCCTTGCACATCCTCATGCAAAAAGCTGGGAGCCTGACTTTTTGTTCAGAGCATCTCACTGCATGATCAGCCTGTGAACACCAGTGAAACGGGGAGAAATGCCCAGCTGGGGTGCACTGGCTGGGAGGACCTTGCTTGGTGTTGTAATGTTTGTAATGCAACATTGCACTGGAGTCCAGCTGGGACTCTTCCTCTGCTCTCTGCCAGCTGCTAGAGGTGCTCAGGGCTAGGTGGCCCTGTCGGGTAATTTACAGTTTAGGCAGCAAGTGTATGCTTGGAGTAGGTGACAGCTGTAATGAAATTAAATGCCCTGCTCAGGAAACTTGTAGTGGAACTGAGAACTAAAAACAGAGCTCCTGAATCTGAGTCTCCTTTAGAGACAGCTGACAAACAAATTTTGGATTAGCATTTTTCCCTGGACATTGGTGTGATTGAAAGCAGCTGAGGTTAATGTGTTTAGGGTCAGAAGAACATTTCAAAGTGATAATTCATGATACAATAAACAGAGAGAAATACCAGGGCTGTGCCCATAGGAAGGCCCAGGGAGTGGTTCAGGAGAGACCTTGCAGATGCACAGGAGCAGCAGACAATGCTCTGAAATTAGGGCTGGTTTGTTTAAATGATACCTGTTTTGAACCTGTCCATGGAATGTCAATTCACCAGGTGTGAGGTAAAACTAGCTTTCGTAGTTTTCCAGTTCGTTTAAATAAATTCTTTATTTAAAAAAAAAAAAGAGAAACATGGTAACATGACCTTTGTCTTCCACTGTACCTAATGATGTAACAGAAATGATGATTTCTGTAGTACATACACTCCCTAAAGCAACCTGTATTGATCTAGAGGACATGACAATTTCCCTCTTTTTTGATGTCAGTGTTTTATTGATGAAAAGGCAGCAATTCTAATTTCATCAAATTCTCATGTTTTGAAATACAGGTTAATCCTGATGTGGAGCAATATGGACCCATTTTTTTTTAATGTGAATATAGAATTGCCATAATTCATATTTTCAGAACGAAGGTCCACTGTTCTGTTGGACACCCAGATCCATGTGGTCTCTCACTTGCCCTCTAACCCACACACAGAGGTTCACCTACTTAGGTCATTTTTCATCCCAGATATCCCTGACTTGGTCAGAACAGGGAACTGAAAAGATGCCTCCCTTCATCCTATGATACAGCCACCTCACTCTGTATTTATTTTTTCAGAAAGAAAACCTCAGACCAATTCTTTGCCACAAAATACTTAATAAAGAGCATATTTCTGCAAGATCCAATTAAACAGAAATCTTTTGACGACAGTAGTCAGACTGTCTTGCTGTTCTCTTGAAGGTCATCTAAAGGCTTGAAGCACTCCGGGTTTTAGAATGAAAACTGTCATCTTTATTCATTTTGAGTAATAGTGGAAGGAACTAGAATTATAAATTGAGATTCAGTTCTTCCTCCTTCAGCTACTGAATCAAAAAAAAGTTGTATAGAATGAGATCCATCTTCTGATTACTCAGAACAGTATTTTCAGTCTCTCATAAGGTGGGTCAAACAATGCCCAGAAAGTTTCCCCTCCTTCACTTAGGCCATTAGAGAATTAAATTGATTGCATCATTTTCAGCATCATTTCACAACAGTCAATAGTCCATCTTCCAAATTGCATCAGTGCCTCGTACCATAATACCCATATGGAAAACGGAGCAGCTGCCCCTTCCTGATACACAAGGCATTTAAAATTCTCCCACAGAAAATTATTCAAACAAGACAGTAAAATGGCAGCAATTTGCCTTCTCTTTTCTCCTGCAAATAGATTGTTCTGTAAGAGTAAAAATTATTTGCTGTTGTTCTTTTTTCTTCCCCTGCGTGCCTAAATTCAGCATTATGTAAAGAAGTTTAGATAAAAGAGGACAGACATAGTAGCTGTGCTGTAATGGCCAGAGGCACTAACTGAATAAAGCAAAGTCAAGAAGTCAGCTTGGGGGCTGGGAGGAATCAATTCTGACAACATGCCCTCTGTCGAACTGTGTGCCTTCTTACCTGGAGGTTTATTTAGTGGTGGAAGGGGGAAGGACAGCCAGCCTGGCTGGTGTGTGCCTTGGGAATGAAGCAGGAAAGGCAGGAGCAGCTGGGAAATGGTTTCATGCTTCTGGAGGGCTTTTTCCTCCCAAGCTATGGTGCTTTTCAAATCGCTGCTTCGCAAAGGCCAAGTGCTGTGTTGAGGGAACAAGCTGGAGTCTGGATCACAGGGCATTCCAGTTGCTTGGCCCACAGCTCTGTCCTGCAGCCCTGAAAGTGTTGCTGCAGCACTTGGTGCAAACAGCTCAGAGTAACCCCCTTCTGCTGAGGCTTTTCTGCTGGCTTATGGCTTGAGGGACTCCTGAGCTGGGAATTTTCCTTTCCAAGTAGATCTACAGGATTTTCCAAAGCAGTGCAGAAGAAAATGTGTTCACGTCTGCTGGCTGAAGATGAGATGATGCCTATGGTGAGGTGAAACTGCTAGCAGTGTGTTTATCTGCTGAGATGTGATTGACAGGATTTTTAAGAGAAGTAGGGAACAAATGCAAAAATTCACAGCTTGTGGTTCTGCTTTCAGTATTTCTTCCATGTTAACCTTCAGAAGTCTTGAAGAGTGTGTGGCAGACTTTATCTGTTCTGTTTGGTTCCTTTTGCTTTTCTCTTTCCCCCCAAGAGAAATGCTAGCATTTGTTTCTTTTTTTTTCTGTAGCAAGACAGAATGTTAGAGATGCATGAAAGAGCTGAGCAACCGTAGTTTATATCTCACTTTGATTTGCTGCTGTGGTATTACAGGAACACCTGGTACAGCATTACAGAAATCTGCCCAACATCACCCATCTTGCTTGGAAGCACGGCTTGGTGGCAGGCTGGCAAAGTGAGAAACAGTTCTTCCTTTTTCATGCCTGATGAAGATGTGTTGAGGCACTGGGGACCATCTGTTTGTTCAGGTGTAAGTTATTCAGATCTCCAACCCACCTTGGGCAATGACTTGGTCAGGCACAGTTTGGGTGGGAATAGCAAAGCTGTATCTGTGGGTTTTCTGTTTGCTGTGACCAGAGCCTGAATGCCTCACTGGGCACTACTGATGGTGTGCTAATTCCATGAGCCTCCTGCTCCTGGGCTCTTGTTTCACATTTTAAAAGTTACCTGGGCTGTGTTCTGTGTGCTGCTGAGGTCTGATTGTGGACAGGGGCAGAAACAAATTGGAAAGTGTAAATGATGTGACATCCTGCAAAGAACTGCTGTGACCTCAACAAGGGTCTTCATGGCTTTCCAGGTGAATTTATCTACTCCTCCAAACTAAACAGTGTGAGATTATCTGTCATGCTCAGCTTCCCTAAGAAGCAGGTGGAGAGATTATATCATGTATCACTGTCAGCAGCATCATGCCCCAAAGAAGGTGAAAGCTTTGCATCTTCTTGCTGATATTATCAGCCTTTACCTTAACATCAGAACTACCATTATTTCCTCAAAAATGTATTTGTATTGACCAGCAGAGACATCTACCATTTGCAGACCTACATATTCAATTTCCTTCATTTTGTTACTTTACTCCAAGTGGCACTTCCCTTTCATAGCATTCCCACCGTCTGTTTCAGAAATTATAAGCTGTAGACTGCTTGCTCCAGGACGTGTTCTCTGAAAATTGGCAGCTTTGCATCTCTGTAAATCTTCTGCCAATTTGCAGAGTTCATGTGGTTCTTCCTTTAGGCATTTTTATGTTGTAGTTCATCCTTTAACAGCTTCTTTATATTTAAGAACACACAAAGGCACACCCTTGCAGGGAGTTTGTCATCTTAACTCAGAAAAGCATTGCAGCCAAAGTTACTACTGATAAAGGACTGTCAATAGATGCTCTTATTTCTGTCATACTCCTGTTATATTCCTTCCTTGCAATGGGATTATTTCAATACTGTTGTTGTTATGTATTGCTCTTTCTTCTTGGACTCAGTTTTGGCAGGGAAATGCTGACTGTACAGTGCCTATGTAACACATATGGCAGATGCAGCCAGTGCTTGGGAATGTGATAACAAACACTTTGTTTCAGAGCACGGGAATTATATTTTTATAATTTATTCTGAAAATTAATGGATTTATAGATCTGCTACACAATTCAGTAACAGAAGTTTGTGCTGGAGGTGTTGACCTGAACACCAGTTTGAATTTCTGTGTGGCTTTCTCAGCTGCTCTTTAACTTTTGCAATGATGGAACAGCTCCCTGGGGCCAAATGCTGTTTGCTCTCTTGTCCCTCATCCTAAAAGTCACAAGGGCTGCTCAGAACTCAGAGTAGAAACAGTGATGAAAAATGTGCTTGCTTTCCCAAAGCTGGAAAACTCTCTGTCCCCCTGTTGCCATGGTAACACCTCCATCCACATTCCTTCATCACTGCTCCCTATTACCTTTCTCTACCACTGTCTCGAAGCAATCATTGTCTTTTCCTATCCCTGTGCTGAAGCAAGGAGAAAAAAAATGTAGAAACTGAAGGAGCAGCCATAAGCACAGAGCTGCAGGTTCATTCTGGATATAAAACCACCAAAGTGATTAGCCCTGAGGACAGGATAGCCAGAAAATGAAGAGCAAATTGTTGATTTGAAGGTGCAGCTCTGATTCTCCTCAAGTAATACATTGTATAACTTGTGTGTTGATGGTCTACAGGTCATTCTGGGGCACAGCTGCTCCTACTCGTGTCCCTGAAATTTGGGGTTGTTTAGGAAAGTGGTTGTCTGGGATTTCTCTGCCTGGGTTATGGCTGACCACCTGGCCAAGTTAAAGGGTTTGTGACAGAAAGCAGCTCAGCTCAAGACTGTACAGACTATTGTGTAGAGAGTTAAGATGAAATGCCACTTCCCAGAGGTCCTATTCCTCAAAGTGATGCCCAATAATTCCGTTGAAATAGGCTCGGCCTGTGTGGTTGAAGCTTCACTTTGTATCAGGTGACCTGCCTGGCAAACTCTCTTTGTAGGTACTATTTATGCCACCCAAATTAGTGTCTGTGTGCTAGTTCCAAGTGAAATGAATTTTACAGGGGGTATGATCCTCTTCATACAGGTCTGTACCTCTGCTTTAGTGTAGCTGACTGGAAGTGAAGTGGTTTTGGCATGCTCTAAACCTACGTGGCCCATGCAAGTAAAGTGTGGGCTGTGTCTTATTTTGATGCAAAGATTATCCCACGTAATTACAAAGTTCTGTACGGTTACCTGTGTTTAATTAGAAGCACTGAACATTATCTGTTGCAAAGTGGATAATTACAGTACTTCTAACTAAAACCCACTTGTTGGTGTCTTCTGGAATGAGAATGAGGGCTGTTCTCCCATTCCTGAGATGAACATTTTACCTCTCACGGCTTGAGTCAAGGCTAGTGCCATCATGGGATGTCATAATCTCTCAGCTGTACTCAGTGTTTATCCTGACAATGCTGTACTTGGGAAATAACCCAGCACAGCCTGGTGTAACATATCCACAGTGCATACTGCACAGTTTTAATGGAAACTTCATGATCAGAAAAATTTCAGGGAACTGGTTTTATATCCTATTGACAATTTTCACTTTAAGTTTAGCTGAAATGTTCTCCACTGTCTGGCTCTTTTCTGGGGTTCAATAAAACTGCACTAAAACTGTTTCCCCGAAGTAGAGGCTTTCTAAATCAAGCCAAAATAATTCCATAGTGGAATCCAGAGGCTCTTCTCAGCAGTGGTCGAGGGAGGCTTGCACTGATAGTTGGTCCTGTATGTGTGAGGTGTCTGAGGCGCAGCAGGGCTGTATTTGGGACTGGATGCTGAAGTAGCCAGCAGCAGAGCTTCTCCCTTCTTGTAAAACCAGTTCTTCGTTTTCTTCTTCAGTTCTTCATACTTATATGCACCTCCTCTCATGACCTTTACTTGTCCTGTCCTACCTACCACTTTCAAGTTTCCTTCCTGTGCGAGTCCCGTATTTAGTCGGTGGCTTGGTCTCTCACCAGACCCATGGCACATCTTCATTCCACAAATATTCCTCACCTTTCTTACTCCCTGCCCTTCCCTCTGTATCTATTGTGGCACTAGCAGAACACAGGAGGGAAGAAGGGATGCAACACGATGAAGATAAGAGATTGTGTTGTTTGTTATCTGCTGGAGTATGGTGTAGTGTATGCAGAGAAGTGTGATCCACAGAAGGAATAACATGCACAGAGCATTTCGTGTTGTCCTCCAAAAGATTCCTGCTGAGAACCCATAGGATAGAAAGGCCAGCAGAAATTTTAATCAGATTCATTCTCTTCTCTCTGGAAGCAAATGGATTGGTAGCATTAAGCTTTGAGAAACGCTGAGTTCCCTTGAATGAGATGTTCATTGTGTTTTGCTCCAAAGCCTCATCCTACTCCTAATGTTATATTGAGTCTGCTAAATATAGATAATTTTTCTGATATTCAGACATGAAGAGAAGGTAATTAGTGGTGTTTGTGTACAAAAAAAAGCTGATTTGTGCAGGGAAACACAAACTCTGCCTCCCTCATTTCCAAGACAGGGAGCAAGTGTAAATCTGTAACATAACCTTTTTCCCTCTTGCCTCCTCAGAGAGAGGGAAAAGCAGAAGAAACCTGGCTTCTGTAATCAAAACTGTAGTCAGAGAAACTGGAAGGGTTGATCCAACACAGCAACTTGAGCAATTTTTAATTAAGTGTGTTCAGTGATCAGTCATGTTCATGAGCAAATAAAAATTAGAATTAGGAAAATATAAATCAAATTAAGTTTAAATAATTATTTGATCCTCAGTGTGTATCCATCGGTTTAGCTCCATGAGTTGAAGCACATGTGTCTGATCCTGTTGCTGTTGTCATCAAATTCTAGAACAGGAAATTAAAATCAACAATTCAATAACAAGAAAAAGAAGCGACACCAAGAACCCCTGCTACTCCTGAAAACTTCAAAAGTCTGCAGAAGTTTCTCATATATAGAGAAAACTGCAACTCTGGCATAAAGTGGACCTCAGCTCTTTGCACCTATTTATCTTTTAAGCTAAACCTGTCCCAGCACTTCCTAAATCTCAGTGGGGCCAGATGAGAATTCTGACTCTATTAAAGTAAGGAGGTCGTGTCACTTTCATCCGACTGTATTTTAGGGTATTTTGAACTTCATGCTTAAAAAATTTCAGTAACAAAATGCAGATCCTACAAAATTCAGGACTGTGAAGATACTTCTCCATATTTTAGATTTCTCTTTGGAATGGGTTCAGGAGGAGAATTCTCTGCAGTTGCACGGCCTTGGTGCAGCGTGGTGACCACAGTGTGAAGTGCCTGAGAAGCTGCCACAGTGCAAGTCAGGGTGGCTGGGCACTGGAGAAGGCTGCCCAGGGAGGAGGTCTGGGCTCCAAGGCTGGCAGAGTTCAGGCTGTGTTTGGACAATGCCCTCAGGCACAGGGTGGCATTCTTGGGACTGTCCTGTGCAGGGCCAGGAGTTGAACTGGTGATCCTTGTGGGTTCCTTCCAATGCAGCATATTCTATGATTCGAAGGAAAATACAGTGAACAACAGGATTAATAGTGTTTATGTAAACTTGTAAAGGTTTTATTTGTAATCAAAGTTCAAACTCTGTCAGTCAGTTAATTGTTTGGGAACAAATTCTCACGTTTTTTGACCTGGCTTTGGAAAATGCAGAGAGAGGGAAATCAGCTGTAACTTTGCTGCCTGTATTTGGTTTTTCTCCACCTACAAAGAGTTCGTTTGTACGGAAGTGAACCTTGGTCACCTGTAACATACTCTGCACTGGTGTCAGTACGTGACTGTCTTTGAAAATCAGCCTGTCTGTAAGCACAGTGCATCGTCCTTCGAGTACAACAGGGCTAAAGGAAGAAGGGACAGGATGCCAGAGTAAGGATGCTAAACAAGTATTAGAGGAAATAATGGCAATGAAAATACAGTAGAGAAGAACCGGGCAGATCTTGGAAGTCATCCAAAATACGAACATCTTGGAGGAATAAGCCAGTGGGATACTAAAAAGAGCAAAATCTAAACCATGCCTAGTGGCTGGTTTGGTAGGATCAGGAAGCTCTCTAGGGATATCAGCCTTGCTGTGAATTTGTTTTGTCAGGACCCTAGCTCAGTGCAGATGGCTGAACTGTGTCTTCTCCGCAAACACCACGGAGTCATTCTTTGAACTGCAGCCTGGTCTCAGGACAGACACAGCAGTGCTGTGCTTGCAGCTTCTCTGTGCACTATTAGCATGGTAGCTCTGTTGTCGTGATGTGTTTCCACGTGAGGACAATGTTCCAATTGGCTGGCGTGTCCCTTAACACATTTTGATGTTGTTCCAGTCAGCTGTTTCAAACCTGTAGAAAGGGGCAAAATATTTTGATACTTTTGAAAAAGACATTGCTGTGATTTTATGCATTAACATACAGTTACAACTTGGGCATGGTATGGCTTCGGACTGAAGTCAAGATATTTTCAGCTTTACTTTCCAGATTGAACTTTTTTCTTGGTTTCAGATCTGTCAGACCAGCTTGGCCAAAGTTGCACCTGTTCTAAATAGATTGATGTCGGCGTTAATTAGGTGCAAGTCCCTGGTTAATTGTGTTGTTTGAAGCTGCCCTGGCGCTCCAGATGCCCCAGCACCCTGCTGGTCTTTCTGGCCGCCCCAGAGCTGCGTGTGTGTGTTACAAACAGGTACGAAGGATCTGGGAGATGTTCATTCCCTCCCTCCATGGGGGCACATGGACGTGCCTCTGACACCCATGGCGTGGCCCAGGCGGTGTTTTCTCTGCCAGACACGCCATCCCTTGGTGCTCCCGGTGCTGTTCCCGGGCTCAGGATGTGTCCCGGGTCCCGACCTGGGGCAGGGCGCCCGTGCTGCCCGGCAGAGCCGTGGGAATTCTGCTGGAATCGGGATCCGGCTCCTGGGAAGCCGCGCTCGCTCTCGTTCCCCCCTCGCCTGCCCAAAGGCTGCGCCTTTCCTGGCACTCCCAAGTCTCGTACGGTTATTTCCTTAAGCTCCTGCTGTTTGCCAGGGTGATTTTCCTAAGTCACACGGCCTTATTTCACATCTGTGGCCGTATGATTGAAACATAGTCTCGTACCAGTAAATTGGTAGGAAGAAGGCTGTAGAAGAATAAACATATTTGGGGATGTGTTTTGCATGTTCCCATTATAAATGAGAATTTGTTCAGTTGAGAAAAGAACCAAAAAAACAGCGGCTATCATTTGGAAGAGAAAATTTCATGTTGCAAAACTTCAAAATGAAGAGATTCATTTATCCAAAGGGATGTTCTTTTCATGTATTGCAAATTGGAGTTCACTTTCACCAATGACTGCTCCATAGAAGACCATCTTCCTTGTCTTTTATGAAGTCCTCTGGTTGCTAAGGGAGCACATCCTTCACATTTCCACACCAGTGTGCTCTCTGAGGAAATTGTCCTAAGAATTCTTATGCCAACCAGCATCTTAGTCGAAGGGTTTCAAGTAGAAAAATACACAGAAAAAATTACAGCAAAGATTGCCAATTAAGTGAACATGAAAAGGTGTCCAGTCCTTTCTTTCAAGGAGTCTTAATAAAGGAATACATGAGAAATTATTAAGGACTAGAACAGAAATAGTTTAGAGTAGACCATGTATTTAATGCCAGTTAGAAAGCTGTTACAGCCCACACTTGGCTCTTACAAAGACTGTAATTGCCACCCTTAAACCAAGTATTCCCACAGGCACCTGATGCTGTGCAGCCAGGCTAAAACAGTGGGACAGGTTTTTGCAATGTGCTCAGACTCTTCCAAGCAAAAGTGATTTCTGGGAGGGTACCTTGGTCTGTGGAAGCTGCTGGAGTTTGGCAAAGAGCTGGTTAAGGAAAGGATCAGGGCACGTGGGAGAGGGTTGGTTTTCTTTGTGACTCAGCAAATAGCAGTGCTTTGGAGACAAGGAGAGTGAGGCAGGGCAGGCAGAGACCCAGCCGTGTCAAACTCCGTGAAGGGAAGTGATAGTTACGAGTTTTTATGAACCCTTTAGTCTGTTTCTGGTCTAAAAGAGCTGGTTTTTGGCAACTATCAGTGATGCATCCTGGTGCACAGAGGCTGCAGGGAATGCTGCCCCAGGGTGCTGTTTTAGCTCAGGACTCTGTTAGCATGTGGTGTGTGTGCTCAGAAATAACCAGCATCCTCTCAAAAATGACAAGGCCAGAGGAGGAAAATTTGGGCAGAACTGCCAAATTACTTCAGTCTATAAAATAGATGCTTTGTAAAGCTCAGGCTTCAGCAGTGGTGTTCACATATGACCTTAGCCTCTGCTCTCTAATTATGACTAGCTATGTTGTATTTGGCAAGAAGGCAGCATTTGTTCAAGGGGGCTCTTGCCAGCTGTGCTGGAGAAAGTGCTTTTCAACAGGATTCCAATTAAAGGCTTTATTAATATTTATTATTCACTGGTTGCAGTTATTGGTAACATGCATTTGCCCAGGAGGGCTCAAATGAAATACAGCATGGTGTTTCTTCCTGGGGAGGGGGAGAAAATGATTCTTGAGCTGTTTGTGTTCACTGTGTGGTGTTTGAGTGGTGATGTGGGTCCTGTGTGTGAGTAGTGAGGGTCCCTGTGCAGTAAATTCCCCACCCAGGACCTGGTGTGGAGTAGCTGGCAGGCTCTGGCGAAAAGGCAGCCGCTGCATGTTTGTTCAGCAGCAAGAGGGGTGGGCAGCAGCGCCGGCACAGCTTTGGCTCTGTCAATGTTTCACAGAAAGCAAATATTTCCAAGGTGATTCTCAGAAACTGCAACCTGAGGACACCCTGGGCTATGTGTGATCCCGCTGGTGCAGGACTGCACCGCGAGCAGCAGCTGCCTCCTCCAAGAGCAGCGGCAGAGCTGCGTTTGGCTTGGCCCTTCAGTCGTGTCATCTCTCAAATGAGGTGAATCAAGAGTGAAACGTGAGCGGTGAAATGCTCCTGGAAGCACTCTGAGCTGGACACAAGCTTGAGTGAATGACTGACAGCTTGTGTGAGACTCCTGATGCCACAACAGTGGGCACAAGCGCAGGGGGCAAATGGGTTTAAAGCATTTCCCACAGCAAAGTTTTAAACGAACCCAGGCTCCTTCCCCCTGTCACCACTGGCTTTACCAAGCATGGTTTTCAAACATCTGAGCTGAGTAACTTCCACTGGTCAAACTCCACTTGAGTTAACACAAGAGCACGTTTTTATAAATGTGTGAGCTGTTCTTTTTTGTTAATATATTGGCACTAAATCGCTGTGGCCTTGCAGCAAACTCTCCTCTCTTTGCTGTCAGGAGTGTGAGAGAAAGGGAAGACAAGCGTGTCAAACTTCCTAACCAGTTGGACAACACAATTCTCTGAATGAAATGCCTGGAATACTGGCTTTAGACCCCTCTCTCTGGTTATCCCATCATATAGCACACATCTATTTCCACCAACACCGAGTTTTTGACCTCCAAGCCAGACCTTTATATTTATACCAATTATGCCACTGCCACACATCAGGGTTGGTTTTTTTGAACAGTCAGTGCATTTGGTTTTGTTCCTATTAATCTCTTTTAATGTATTGTTGTTGTGCTAATGCCAGCTAAAGGTAATTCCAGGGAAATTAAGCTAGGATTAATCTGTTGTAGAGAGGAAAAGAATTATTATAGTTCTCATTAGGATTGATTATTTTTTTCCTGTTCGTCTGAGCATCTATGAATGATTGTCAATTCTGAACAACAATTTTCATTTCCAGGATTTAAGAAAAGAACTTATTGAGATGAATTTCTGTCTGCAAGCTGCTCAAAGCTTGTATTTTAAGCCAGAATAAGCTGGCGTTGAATAGAAAAACAAGTCAGCATTTCTTGGGGATGGTTCAAGCTTATTCCATTTTTGTATTAATCTTTGTGATGCTTCACCTTTTTTGGTTTTTTTTTTGTTGTTGTTTGTTTCTTTGTTTGTTTTGTTGTTGGGTTTTTTTTGTTTTGGGTTTTTTGATTGTTTGTTTCTTTTGTTTGTTTGTTTGTTTTAATAAATAAGATTCCTAGCTAGTAGTATTGCTTCTGCTGCTCCATGTTGATAACCAAATCATCCTGACAGTGCAGATTAAAGCGGCTCCACTGCTGGTATGCATTCACATCTCTTTAGTTAGTCCTGTCAGTCTTAATTGATAGGTCTTATTTATGTGCATGAGGAGGTTATTCATGTGAGTGGGGCATTCAAAATATTGGTGTTCATTTACAGAAACAAGTTTGGCTAATAGATATTGATTTTTTAAAAATTGTTTTATGGTTTTAAGTAATATTTAGGATGTCTGATCATGGTTATAATGACGTACTCTTTAAAATTAAACAGATTCACTTCATGTTTAGGCTAAAATAAAAGAAGTAGTGCTTGACTTAGCAAAACTTGAGGAAGTGATTTCATTTCAGACACTTAGGGCTCAATTCTCCTTGTGAAAATTCTAAATTTTTGTTCCAGGAAAATATTCTGTAATTGGCTTGGGTCAGAGGGAAAATGAGACAATGTGCCAGGCCACTGGTTTGGCACCAAGGGCACCTTCTGCTGTGGTCAAGACCTGGAGGAACTCAGCCAGTAACAAGGCAGACTTTTGACCAAGCCTTTCTTTCAGGCAGGCTTTTGCCAGATGCTTTATGAAGTAGATTTGCAACTCTTGTTGTGTCAGGGTATGGCACGTGAGTCTGCACTTGGCCCCTTGTCTTGACACCACATCTGAGAGTGGCTGGAGCAGAAATGAGAACACCATGTGCTGAGATGGCACATGTTTTCATTAAAATGTAATCTTGCACCTCATAATAGGATAGATGGTTTCAGGATTGAGCCTTGTGTACAGTGGGTAGATGCAGTGAAAATTTTTTTTTTCATTATCTTGAATGGTAAACCCATCTGCCAGATACAGGGTGGTGCTGAATGTTGTTTGCTCTATTTTTCTGGAAGGAAACTAATTAAGAGATTATAGCTTCTGTGTTTAATAGTTGTTCAAAATTACTATTGTCCAGCAGTTTCACCTGTTTAACTTCTTTAACATGTGGTTAAGGGACCTCATGTAACTAAAATGTGAGTCATATTTATGACTTTGTGAGTTAGCTACAGTATTTTTCTAACTGAAATTAAATTATATCTCAATTTCTGCATTTTTTTACTGCTTGATAATAAAAAGAAATAACGAACTGTGCCTTGCTGCCCCTTTGGACACAACCCCTAGCTTCAATTACTTCTTCTGAAGATCACTCTAGGAATGCTCTTTGCAGTGTCAGACCCTTTTTTCTGGGAGCAGTTAAGCTCCTTAGAAAACAAGAGGGTTGTTTTAGGGTAAATTGGAGAGCAATCAGTTGCAATCCTGTTGCAGACCTTGTTCAGAAAGAATAGTTTTATATCTTGATCTGTTTGCCATGGCATACCCACCTTTCTAAAGAAGAGCAGTTTTATTAATAATAAAGCCATTGTTTAAGCAAAATTGACAATCTTTTAAGTACCCTTGAGAACTGATCCCAGTAAAATGAGGAATTAAATGGGATTCAGAAGAGAGGTTGCACATAACGAGCCATGGATGCTGAATTCTTTACTTTTATTTTTTTATTCAGCTCTGTGTTCACTTGAGATGATTCATTCTTCCAGTGAGCTCCTTCCAGGAAGGATTCCCCACAATCCTCAGAATGTTTCTCTGTCTCTGTACTATTAAAGTTCTTTCTCTGTTATTACAGCTTCCTTTTGACTGAAATCCTCTTTGATTCCTTCTGAAGGATCCTTTCAAAAAAAGGAAATGCAAAAGGAAAATGGCTGATTACAGATGTTCACAAAGACAATTGCTCCAGTAATTCTTAAAAAAAAAAAAAAAAAAAAAAACAAAACCATTTTAAGATTAGTTGAAACGCAGTCTCATCTTTTCAACCAAGGAACTTGAGGTCTTGTTAATGAGGTCAGAAATAGTGCAGCTGTTGCTAAAGTGTGCTTTTCAAACCTTTTCACCTTTATGGCAGAGCTTACATGAAGCTTTGTGTGAAGATTTAATAAGAACTTAGAATACCATGTGTGCTGGTGGGCTCAAGGCTGTCTTTCTTTGGCAATGTCAAAAGAAACTGCCCTATTTATCTTGTTTGTGTGTTTGTGAATGCCCTGAGGTGAGGATGAAGAATTACTTCAGCAGGGGAGTTCATATCAAGCACTGTACTGCAAATGTCCTAATACTGCAATGTTCTGGGAAAATTTGGTGGGTGTCAGGTAAGGGTGGAAAAAGTGAACAGATGAGAAAATGTTAATTACTAACCCCTTTTGCTACACAGAGCATGTTTTTGAGTGGTATTGTCTAAGCTGACTTTTTTACTTATTCTTTAATGTGAAATAAAGCATGAAGAAGAGACAACAGAATATACACAGCTCAAATTTTGCATGTAAAAGACTGTGTGTAGAACTCAACAGATCTGCTTGAAACACAGCACTGAGGAACATGCAAGAGGCAGCCATCAAGCGTAGGCTTTGGGTATTGGAAAGCAGAATTGTGCAATGACTGGGGAAAGGCAGATGTCTGATCCTGCTCTGCAGCCGTCTGTGTCCCAGTACAAGTTTAGTCATCTCTCTCCATCAGTAACAACATATTTAACCACTGACTGCAGGAAAAAATCAAAGCCTCTGGTGGAAATAAGTCTGAAAACTCAAAACTGTTTCTCCACCCACAGGCAGTTTTCCTGCTAGCTGAAAAGAGTGTTAATAACTACTGCTACCCGGTGGTTCCACTTCATTTCTGGGCAGGAAGAGCCCAGGATCCTTATCCTGGATGGACAGTGTCTCCATTTACGTGTCAGGATTTTTTCTGCTGCTCGTAGTTCTCTGTGTGGAGATCCCATTGTTCACTTACCATGTGTATTTTTGCAGTGAAGTGTCTGTGATTAAATAACAGGCAGATGTGGGACAGCAAACACTTCTCTGGTCTGATTTACAGTGGAGAAGAAAGGGTCGAGGAACTGGGCAAGAATCACAACCAGATAGCTCAGAGAAGGGACATCATCTGCTCTCAGCTGTGTCCTTGTTTTACAGCAAAGAGAAGCCGCACTGAATGCAGCAGAACGAGGTGGGCAATGGGCATTTGAACCACTCCAGCTACAGCTGACACTTAGCTGGGGCTTTGTTTTTTCCAGCTAAAATGGTGAGCAAGTGTTGCTCACACCTGTCAGGGTGCCGGCTCCTTTCTGCCGAGCGCTGCTTTCTGCCAGTGTTGGTGCAGTGACTCAGCTGTAGCACGAGCACTGGGAGAAGAGGGCTTTGTGTGACAAAAACAAGGATGTGAGTGGGTGCGTGCCTGCCAGGCTGTGGTACACGACTGCAGCTGCTGTGGGGATGGAACCAGCTACAGACCAGTAAGGACCACCCCAGCACTGCCACGAGCAGGGGCCCAGGACTGTGGCTGTGCTGCAGCCAGTCCAGGAATGTCTCCACAAGCTGGGAACATGCCTGGATTGCACAGCAGATCTGGCAGTGTCTGGATAAAATACCTACGTTCTCTCCTGGTTCTGCTTTTGTCTTGCCTTTTTCTTCTAAGAATTCAGAAAATGCTTCCAATGTATATTCCCCCGTATAGGCCACTTCCTGAAAAAGATTTAAAGTTAAGTATGTAACGGTACACAACATTTTGGAAATAATGGCAAAATCGGGTGGAGGATTCTTTAGACTGACCAAACTCTAGACTTTTGTGCACAGTTTACAAAGCAAGGGCAGAGGCACAGCAGGTTCCAGCATCACCTGAAACTTGAGTGTAAAGAAGAAATAGATGTCTAAGAAGGAAAGGATTTGTATAAAAATTATAACCGTTATTTTATGGTAGCAGCTTGGGATCCTGCCAACTACTGACATCAGTGGGGGTTTTTGTGTTTAACAATAAGCATTGGCAAGATATTCTGAAGAGCAGAGTCTTTTAAGTGTCCAGCCGTGCTATTCAAAGCTGTCTAAACCTTTCGATGGAAATTCAGATTCTGGAATAGTTTTGAATACATTGTCCAGCTGTTGCACAGCTTGAAAGAACAGGATGAATATGAGCAGTGACATTAATTTTCTTATACTTCACCTTAAGTTGGGGATTTACTGAGGATTTTCTTCTGAGGAAGTTCAATGAAAGAAGTTTCAGTTTAGAACTTTAAAATTTTCTGAGTGGATCTAGGCGCCATATTGTGTTTTAAAGATTCCTCTCCAAAAATCCTTTGCTCTCTGGAAGTATAAAAGGGTTTTGCACAAGTTTTTTAGCAAAAAGTTGTAGGAGATCATGAACATGACATTGGGAACTATCTGCTGTTATCTGAGTGTGTTTGGAAATAGGTGGATGCCTATTCTCATTTGGGTTAAGCTCACTCCCACTCAGACCAATAATGCTGGTTACTCTTACACCTGATTTGAGTTCAAAGGACTGTAAACAAAACAACTCCAGACTGGTGAGTTCACTAAAATTGTACACTTTTCGTATATTAGAAGTTTGGTATTTCCATTCCATTTTAATGAAAATGTGGCAGCTTTGAAACTACTTTTTTTATGGTTTCTATGTTTGTAAGTTTAAGTTTCTTGAGAAAGATTATTTTATTTCTCCAGTGGCAATTAACATTCTCAGATGAGTCTTGATTTTTATTGGCTCTGATGATGGCTGGGACAGCAGCTTCTCAGAGCATGAAGACCTGTAAAGCCAGACCTGTAAAGCTGATTCCTGCACTGGTTACTGGGGATGTGTGTCAACACTTCTCACTACAGTAATCAGTGCATAAGAGTACGTAGATGTTCTTTTTCTCACTTAACCCATAGAAGCAGACGAGTCAAGTACAAGACAAAATCTCTGCATTTCAGGGAAGTAGTGCAAAAACATGGTGCACAAAGAAGGACTTGAGATTTCAAACACTCTTTAATCCCAGAGAGTTTTTAAGTATGAAACAATCCCTTAATAGTTAATGGAAATCTTTTACTAGTTTGGGGCTTTTTTGTTTGTTTATTTGGTTTTTTTGCAAACTGACATTTATTAAGAGCATTTAATGGGTTTCTGCTCTTCTGCTTGAAGACTAAATGCTCTGTGAGTGTGCAGGACTGCGGTCCAATTCATCAGAAGTTGTGCATGCACATCCAAGAGGAAAATCTCTCAAAGATTAAATGAGGACATGGGTAAATGCCTTAGAATTTAATTTAAGTTTAGTACTAAGCAGAAAAATGAAAAGCTTAGTAATGCCTTAATTATAGCGGTATCTTAATTTTTTTTTACTTCAGAGATATTTTCTTTTTAATTAGATAATGTACATAGATGGAGAATGTCGTTATTTAATATTTTTCTTTGCTTTGACTTTCAGCAGCCTTTTCCAATTATTGTGTAAATAGCTGATTCATTAGGTAGCATCTTGCAAAAATCATTGGTCTTGACAACAAATATTTATTCCCATTGGAGGCTGGGATACCATAATGGAGTAAAATTACTGGCTTAAATGTACAGAAGAAAGGTTTTGATTTGGGTTTTGTGAAAATATAGAGGAAAATAACAAGAACAGTATTAACACTTTAGAGACAATTGTCATACATGCTCTGGAAACAACTAGCACAAGTGGTTCTTTGACAGAACATCTCTTTGAAGTAAAAAAGCACTGCAGTCATTAGGAGGTATCTGTGAATTCACTCCAAGCTGAGACTGTTGCTAGAACCCAACAGGCAGATTGGAGATTGTTGAACAGCAGAATGTGAGGCCCTAGGGACTTGTAGCCCAAGTCAGTAAATGCTACCTGAGCTCTTGCCACAGGATGAGACAATAGAAGGGCTTCTCCTCTAATTCAGGTTCAATGTCTACTCAGAGGCCAGTGCTGAGCAGAAAAGGACCAAATCTTTCTTAGGTAAGGGACCCCTTTCTCCCTGTGAGACCTGTGCACGTGTGCAAGCACAGCCCCCTGCCTTGGTGGGCAGCTGTGCCCCCACAATGTCCCCCAACAGCTTCTCACCTGGTAATCCGAGCCAGCAGGAAAGAGAGTGAAGAACGGGTAGCGAGCCAGCGCCACGGCCAGGATGTCGTTTGCTGTGACATCGATCTTCGCAATCATTACGTCCTTGCGACTTTGGTATTGCTCTCCCAGCTTCTCCCAGATCAGCAGGAGTTTTCTGCACTCATGGGACCAAGGGGCATCTGCAAATTTAAAAGTAAAATTAGAAGGACAGAGAAGAGCAGAAGAGCATGTGGTGGTGCAATCACAGGGACCTATTTAGCCCTTTAGGTTAACAGGGTTTGGGGTTTCATTTGTTGTCACTCCCTGCTAGAAACCATTTGCCCCTCATGAATTTCACATCTCCATGTAGTGATAACTAGTTATTCACTAGCACTTTTCTGATAGCAGTGCTGCCTTAGCTCTCTTTAGCCTCCTATGACTGTAGCCAGCACACAGCACTTGGACAGCTTTGCTGGAGAGGTGTGCCAGATAACCAGTGTTGAGCTTTTGACAGGGTACCCTTCCTTCTCGGACCAGGGTAAGAGAGCAGAGGAGGCTGCTGTTCTGCTGAGTTCTTTATTTCATAGTCTCACAGCTTTCTTGAAGGCAGAGTTCGAAGGGGGTTACATGATAAAGGCAAGCAGCAACAGCAAATAGCAGGCAAAATCCGCTTCTTCTGTGTATTCTATATGCTCCATATACTCTATATGCTCTATACTCTGTATGCTCTATACACTATACACTGTATACTATACACTATACACTCTATATTTTTTCTTACAGAAGTGTAGATTATATTTGTTAGTTGACCAATAAGATTAACACACGATTCTAGTTTTTCTTTCCTTAACCTATCCTGGTCTAATTCTAACAGTCGTAAGCCTTACACCAGTGTTACACAGGTTTTACACAGATTTGTGTATGCAGTTTCTATCAGTTGTTATTGTTTATGTGAACACTCTATCTAAAAAATGTGAACAGTGTAATTCTATCTATATTTTGTCTAAAGTAAAGATTTCTGTGAAAAGGTAACACTGCTGCAGCAAGAACTGTTTAAGGTCTCTGCTGCAGCTTTTTAATGTTTAAGGCACTTAGCATATATTTCTACTAAAAGTTAAAAAATCTATATTTCTATTTCACTTTGGTGTGACTTCACGTACCTCAGCTTGTCCAAAGGTTTTAATTCAGTCCCTGTGCTTTGGCTTCCCTCTGGGCCTGAGTCCAGAGGAGTTTTCACTCCAACAAACCAGTGCAACCCCAGTAAGTCTCCATCATTCCTGTGTTGTCCAAAGTGTACAAAATACTTCCTGCACACTAAAATTAACTGTGTTCATAAACCATGCTATGCTGGCTCTAGAAAGAGGAGTCTGAGTTATGGTGCTGTTTTGACTCTGAGCACTGCACTGATGCAGGTTACCAGAAAGGCAAACGGCTGAGAGCCCAGCATCCCCTTAAATAGCTCACAACACAGTTGCAGTCCTTCAGCAGGAGAGCAGTGCTCACACTTGGTTTATACAGAACTAAAATTTCAGGAGTGCTTTACTGAATACAGTACATTCCCTTTTCCAGCCTCTCATTTCCAGAGGACTTGGTTCAATTCTTGCTTAGATCATTCAGTTTGTTCATGATACTGAAATGTAAAAATTACTCATGTGAGTGACACAGCTGCAGCCAGCAAGGAGGGTGGCAGGAATGTACTACCCTTATGAATTTCTGGAATTCAGGACAGTAGAGCTAGTTGTCTGTATTTCTGTTAATGCTGCATGTTTGCTTTACTGAAGTAATTAAGGCTCAACCGAATCCCTGCTGGCTGGTACAAGGATAGGGCAGAGGTTTCTTCCTGGAAAGAGTCCTGTAAGGAAGCCACTTCCCTTGCAGACAGAGGAGGAAAAAAGGATTTCCTAAATCAATTTCCTGAACCACAATTCCTATCTGGGATTTAATCCTGGAGTATTATTACCAGACAATCTCACTGAACTCTCCCTCTGCCCTTGGAAGACAACACATTTCCATCGTACACCATGAGGTTCCAGTGTTGTGCTGTCTTTCAACAGGGAGATTTGATATGGCCTTGGCAAATATTTACTGAAGGGATCCAGTGCTACTCAGTGCAACACTAAGTCAGCAAAGGTATCACAGCGTTTCCATAGATATGACACAAATTTTTCTTCAATTCTTTCCACAAACAATAAAAATTAATCGAGCTCAGATTCTGTAACGTGTAAAGATTAGTTTGGTATATAGGCATGAGCTTTCTTTTTTTCCTTCCAATTGACCAGCTTTTAAGCTTTTAAAGCAGCTTAAAACTCGAATTTAATCACAACACTTACAAAACATAACAAACACAGTCATGGTCTTATTGAAGATGATACTGTTGAAATTCTTCCCAACAAGCACTTTGACAGGCATCTTGTCCCAGTCTTCTGGAATTTCTTCACTAGAAAGATGTTGCTGGGCAGAAACAGAAACATTGCTGTGAAAGTGCAGGGAGCATTGAGGAACTGTACTCCGGCTCAAGTTAATGTGAGACTGATGGGACATTACCTAATGTGCTCTGTTACTGTCTGATAACTCTTTTATATCATTACATCCTGGTCAGCCATCACATGGTTCCACCTTCTCTCCCTTCAGCAGGAGCTGGGAGCTCACAGCCCTGGGTAGCTGGTGCTCAGAATTACTTGTCCCTCTGTTGAATACAGACTCTGTAGCAGACTGTCTGAAAATGATCCTTTGGAACACATTTGTATTCCTCTCCTGAATTCTTGTTGCCCAGTGTTCAGGAGTTGGACTAGTGGAAAGTTTATGTATTGTGGGCTCTCAGAAGTGATATAAAACACACCAGAAAGTGTGCATTGCTGCTTAAATCTCTGCCTCCACCACCAGTCACAGTCCCCACATGACTCCTACAATTTACAGTGCAGTAGCTGGGAATTTCTCTTCTCTAACACCACGGCACAGCAGCAGAAAGGCACACATGCCCCATGGCAGCTGTCCTTGGTGGGACTGTGCCACTCAAGCAGATCTTGGTAAGAAAGAGGCCACATCCCCACTGCTCCCATCCTTCTGCTCCCCTCCGGCCCTGAATACAGGATCTACCTGCTCAAGTTTCTTAAATTCTGCCTGCTCTCAGACTGACTGCTTTATCTTTTCTCCCTGTAAATCATCCAGAGGAGCACTGAATAAGCAAAATGTTTTAATGTATTTTCCACATGAGTGTGATGATGCCTCATTATGGCAACAAATGCTGTATTTACCATTGGGAATGATCCCCCTGGGAAATCCACTTTGCTAAACTCACATAAAACAAATACCAAATCTTAATCCCCTCTGAAACTGTCAATTTTCTATTTACTGGATTTTTTTATAACCTTAAAATCTCTTGTAATCGTTGTTTGCATCTCTCCCAGCAAAGGGAGGGAAATATCTCCATTATAGTATTGGAAAGATTGACGCACAGGGAGTTTTTAAAGCACTGGAGTACAACAGCTGGCATCAGTTAAAATACTGGGCCATAAATGATCAATCCAGTATTTACACTAGAGGACTGGGAAACTTTGTAGTCCACCTCAGTTGTTAAATACAGAGGAACGCTCTGTCAACAGGCGTGGATGGATGCATTAGGGTGACAGTAGAATAACAAACCCATGATCCCAACAGGACGCTGTTCTAATTCAAAAAGGGGGTGCTTTGTCAATTTGTTATGTTTCAGCTGGTGTAGTAGAGAGGTATCCCATTAGCAATGGACATACCTTTGCTTTTCCACTTAGGTATCTCTGGCAAAATGCTTTTAGGCTCTCCACAGTCACCTCATCTGCGGGCATTTTGTACTTGGCATCACTGGTCAGATTTAGGATTCTCACAGCAGGAACATCGATGTCCCTGACGCGAAAATACTCAAAAATCCGTCCGTTCCTTGCTTCGTTGGTATCCACCAAAACAAACAATATCTGATGATAAAGAGAGAATCATGCATCTGGTTGAGCCTTCCAGCTTTGGTTTTGCCATTTTGGAGAAATGGACTACAGAGCTTGGCAGTGAGGTAGGATCTAACCCTTAATTCAAGGAACTATGTAGAATCATTTTTGGTCTCAGACCAAAACCCAGCAGCTCTGTGGACTTTATTACACCTTGATCCTAGTTAATAACAAATGCTAAAGCAGCCAAAAGTACTGAAGATTTTCTCTCTGTCCTTCCAGAGTGGTTTGCTGCCACGTCTTTTAGTAACACTTCTAATTTACCCCTCAAAGTGCTTATTGCTCTTCTTCGTAAATCTTAACAGAAGAGCTGAAACACCTGCAATCCGTATGTATTTACCAATAGGTGATATTTTATCACAAGATGACTTACTATTCTTCAGTGTCTCATGTACCTGGAGCAGGAGCAGCACCGTGGGAAACCGAAATACTTGTGTGTATGACTGCCTGTAACTGTCTCTATACATGCAAACACGTGGCTGCAGGCAAGGCTATGCACATAACTTGCAGCATTCCTCAGGTTTTGTAGCTGGCTCCAGCCCTTGGTTCAGGCAACACTCTGAGATCCTCATGGTATTTCCTGGTAGTGCCAGAAATTGCCAGAACCTTGCTAAAACTCCCTTTGGTTGGAAGTTGCTCCCAGAAAGTCATATTTGTAAAACCAGAAAGAGGTTTATTTGGAGCAGCTGGAATTAGTGCTCCTCTTCGTGGTCTTTGTGTTTTAAAGAATCGTTTCCAAGTGTAGTTTATCTTTCAGCTTGTCCTTAACAAATTCAAATAATAGTTACTGAAACTGTTTTTAAATTGTTTGGTGGACTTAGGAGAGGGACTGACAGCAGTGTACTTTTACCAGTCATGTTGCTGGGTGGTTTTCCACTGATCTTTTGGCATTCCTATTTGCAAATCTGGATTCAGTGTTACAAACCTTTCCTCTGAATTCTGCAGCAGCAGACTTGTAGTTTTCATAAATCTCATTGAATGTCTCCGAGTTCGTTGGGGTGAACAGCAGGATGTGATTTTCAACAGGGACATCGAAAATCTTCACAGATGTCTGGGAAACAAAAGACTCAACATCTGTTCCACTCTTTGTAAGCAGAACAGTGAATCAGAGGCTCAGCATATCAGTATCCCTAGGTTCTGCTATTGCAGATTTTACTTTTTAAGACTCAGTTCCCAATCATTTCCATAACCATCGGATTTTGTTTCACTGTTTTAAAGTAGATAAAGTAAGAAGAATCAGCAGCTGCTGAGTGGTTTTTTCAGTTCCAGGAAAAACCTCGTGATTATTCACAGGTTTTTACAGTCAGAAGGGGCTGTGATCTTCTAGTCTGATATCCTGTGTAACACACACTGAAGAATTAGTGCGGAAAGTAAAAGTTGGTGTTACCCAGGGAGGCCCAGCTGGGTCCCACCCCACTTTTTTGCTGCAGAAGCAGCCTTAGGCCTTGGTGTTGGCTCCACAGGAGGGAGGTGTTTGCATGCTCAGAGTTCACTGTTCCACCAGCCACTCCTCACCTCCTCCAGGAAACAGCATCTTGCCAGAGGGAAGCATCATTTGGCCTGGGCTGGACCAAGAGCTGCGTGTTGGGTTCTGCTGGTGTTTCTAGATGTGTTTAAGGATGGCCTTGCCTAACAAGCAAAGCCTCAGTCCCTAAGGTGCAGAATAGCTCCCTTGGTCTTTTTCTGCATGGATTTCTGTCTTTCTCCTGTAGTTTTTGTTAATGCAGAGAAATGCACATACCTCGATATTATATTCAGTGACCAAATCCAAGGTAAAGGTTTTGATTAGCCTCGTTAGACCCAGTTTGTTCTGTCTTCCATCTTCAAGCACTTCATTATGCACAGGTTTTCCCTGGACAAATAGTGCAGTTTGTGAGGTTGGTGGCCTTATCAACTATAGGAGCAAAATGACAGGCTTTAAAAGTGAGAGGTTTATGATCCTCAGCAGCTGAAGTTCTGTAACTTGTAAAATGAATGTCACAGCTAGATTGCAGAACAAGATTATAGTTAAAATTCAAGGTACAACTGACAGTTTTAATTTGTTCAGTAATCTTAACATACTGAAAGATCTTTCCCACCTCTATACACACTATCTGTGAGATGTGCTCGCTCAGGAAATCATTGGTCTGACTACTTCCTAGTCTAAATACTGCTGCTACCCTGTGTAGTTTTAGGTTTGTTGTTGGCCACTTCTTCTGTTGTGGACTAGAAGAAGATTCCTGGTCAAAATCAACACACAAGAAAAGAGGTGAATGTCTGCAAATCTTACTGAACGTGGCAGCAAAGGTTGATTAGAATGCAGGTTGGAAAGTAAAGCTATTATATCCAGATATTTAAGCATAAATTAGGAGTCTGGATGTAGGCAGGCAGACTGAAAATATCACTTGTCTAAAGGTTGCTGGTTTTGCCTCCTACTTGTCTCTCTTGTCTGTAAATGCATTATTTTGTGTGTGTTAAGCTGTTTGAATTACCACCAGGAAATTATTTAACCTGAAAATTTCCCAAACTGCATTTCCATAGCCCACAGCTGTCACAGCACCTTGCCTGCTAGACTTTTGTACTCCTACCTTCTTAAACACAACAAGAGAGTTCCTTTGGATGCCGTAGTTAGCGCAGATGTCCTCACTGGCTGTCATCCCAAAAGGCATCTCTGGCACATCTCTTGCTGTCTCACAGAAAACTTCCACACTGTCATTGTGAAGTTCCTAGTCCCAGAAAGAGTATTTATTAAGACTGTGCCCTACATCCTGCTAAGATGTGCAGGAGTTAGAGCTCCAGGTGAAGCAGGCCCCTAAAGGCTTGTGAAGCAAAGAGCAGAGTGTAATTGTAAAGTGGGTATTGCTTGCCAGGATTACCTCTAAGGGGAGATCCTGGGAGTGCTGTGACACATCTGCTGTGCTCCCCTTTCCAGCTTGTGTTGGCTGGCCTGGGTCAGCAGGGATGGTGTGGGGTCCCCTGTGTCCTCCCTGCCCTCCCCTGGCACTGCCACTCTGCAAAGCCTTCTGCAGACAGGAGGGATCGTGCCACCAGCTGCTCGCCCTGCACAGCCGGCAGGAGGTGAGGGATTACACAGGAGAGGAGCTGACTGACACCTTTGGGGCTTTGGACTGAGTGCTCCTCAAGGCAGGGACCTTGACTCCTGCATCTACCAAATAGTCACTGTGCTGTCCACCTTCAAAATAAGAGCAAATTAGCAGGATGAAGGGCAACAGCACTTCCAGATTTGATTTAATCAGACAATTATTTCATGCTAGATGAATAGTAATTTATATGCTGAGACCTTCCAACACATCCTGGCACTCATATTTGTGAGCAATCTGTGAGTAATAGAAGGCCAAATACGGTTCTTTATTTGCTTGGACACTGTTTTGTTGGCTTCCACCCATTAAATTTCTGACATGCCCTAGCTCATGCTCATCTGTTGTCATTTCAGCCGCCGAGCGAAATCAGTGTCCAGTGAAACACATCTGCAGGCAGTACCTGCTATCAGCGTGGTTCAGGGAACTCTCCGGCATCTCTGTCATAGAAAGAGCTTCTCAATTTCTCCCAGCACTGGAACACTGCCTTCCTCCCTGAACGGCTGCAAGCAGATTGCTGCAAAGCAAGGTTCTGGGCACTGAGCACTTTCACAGTTTGTCCTGTTAATGTTGTATGTGCTCACCGGCTCCGTTACCATGGGGCATTTTGGTAATGAATCCTGTTTTCCACATCCACAAAACTTGGACTATATACTGCAGCCAGCACATTTGGGATATTATCAGTTCAGGTGTGAGTCCAGACATTGTGCTTTTAACTGGGCAGAAAGATACCAGAATAAAAATCTGTTTCGTTAGAGAAAATCCTTGATTGAATTTCCAGATATGAAAGATTTCAAGGACACAATTGAAAAGCAGGAAAAAGCTGTTCCTGTTTTACTGACTCTGACAGCATATCTTGACTATTGTTCACTAGCATTCGTCCCAAATCCTAAGAACCTTATTCTGCTCTGAAAAGTGGCAGAATTTGCTTGAGAAAGGACTACATGTGTTGGATCATT
This sequence comes from Corvus cornix cornix, assembly GCF_000738735.6. NCBI lineage: Eukaryota > Metazoa > Chordata > Aves > Passeriformes > Corvidae > Corvus > Corvus cornix. The sequence goes on from NC_046344.1 coordinate 1,564,174, forward strand.
TACAGTGGTAATATTTTATGACTTTTTGGCCTTCTTTACACTGGCCAAACTTAGGATGGTTTAGCAGAAGCCCTTTCTCTGAGGCTGCAGGAGACACTGCTGTGACCAACCAGGGCTGTGCAAGCACTGCTGAAGGATCGTGCTCTCAGGAGCCGTTCTCAGGGTCTCTGTGCCCAGGTACTGATTAAGGAAATGTGCTGTGGTGTAAGATTTTCTTGTATCTGCCTGGGCCGCTTGTCTGGAAGTGTGAAAAAACAGATAGAGGCAGATAATGGTTTTTTAAAAGTACAGAAAACTGAGAGTCTGTTTTTTTCTGGTGAGTTCTAGTTTGGATGTGTGGGATTTGGTGGTGATAGCAAGAAGTGTATCCCAAATTTGGAACAGAAACCAGCCTTTTGAGCTTTCCAGATAATTACCCTAAAGAAGCCAATCACTGCCAAATCATCAGCTTTTATGATGGCTTCAGCCTGATCAGTAGAGTTGATTAAAACAGTGCTAGGTCCTGTTCTTCTTTTCACCCATGTAATAAAGGTTGAGGCTTTTCTGACTCCTGTGGAAGGAAAAGAGAGTTAAAATGAAAGTCAAAAGGAATGACAGAAATTTCTGTGCAATCAGGACAAAGGCAGTGGAGGTGCAGAGGGATGCTGAATACAAATGGACTTGCACTTCTTAGGACTGAGGTCAAAGCTGGTTCAGAGGGGGCTTGAGATATCCAAATTCAACCTCAGGTTCTAGTCACCATTTAAACTACTGTGACTCCAGAAGACCAACAGTGGATCAGTACAGTGTTTTCTGAGACCTCTGCAAATGGTTTTGAGTCCAGTTAAATGATTAATCACACCTGGAGAATAGAGATGAGGAAATTCAGGCAGAAAACCTGTCCTGCAAGATTTCATGTGTCCCAAAATCACAGTGAGCCATAAAGTGCTATCGACCTGAGGTTTAATCCAGAATGACTTCAAACCAGTTGCAGATTTTATTGAACTGTTTGTTCAATTATATTAGGTGTCAAAATTGTTCCTTTGGTGCTGCAGGAGGGATCTGATAGGCACAGAGACATGTTAAAATTCCTCTGTGGGGCTATAGCATCACTTCAGTTTAGACATAAGAAACAAAGCTGAAGTGTAAAAGTTGTCATTTAGTTCTGGATTGTTCCATCTTTTGGTTTCCAAATTACTACTACCAGTTTTACTGAGATTATAGTCAGTGTGTTTATTTGGTAAATTCTCCTAAGCTTTCAGGAGTTTTAGAATATTGAGTCTCTTTTAAAATTATGCTCTTAAACTATGATGTTTTCAGAGGAATTTGAGGTACAAAATTGAGGTTTAGGCGATTAAAATCTCGGCCCTTTCATCTCTGTATGACAGACAGCCTTCTTGGATCAGAGTAAAGGTTAATTAAAATCATACATGAAAGAGAAGAAGTTAAGTGCTAGAGTCAAAATGTATAGTACAAGTGGATTATCAGAGATGCAAGTCCTGGCACTGTGCATTTTAGCAGAATGACAAGATCAAAATTGAGTCAGACCATTTCACTGCCATCAGTTTTGCAGCAGACAGCACTGCAAATAGTTTAAAATACCATTTCTTTAAAGTGAAGCAGGCAGACATCTGCTCTGGAGTGTAGAGGCTGCAGAACAAAGCACAGAGCAGTATCTAGTGGCCACATAGTGCTTGACTTCTGCTGTCTAAATGCAGAATGGAGGTCTTGTCACTTATGTCAGTGCTATAGCCCCTAAACCTACTTTCCATTTGATTAATCTTTCTATTGAGTTCCTTTAATCAGCCTGTGTACTGGCCAAATTCTGACCATGCAGTCGTAAATGATGATTTACAAAGCCTAGATTTGGCTTTCATGTTATGTCCATTGCCAGGGCAACCATTCAAAAATTCCATCTTCCCTAAAGAGTTGAACTAATTTATTGATTTAAGCAAGGTCTGCAGTTTCTTTTGTATGTACCAAGTCCTGTGTGAGAAGCCACTGGGTGGCCAGTGCACATTTCCAGTTGCCAATGCCCAGTGGTTTAAAAGTCAAACATGCTACGTGAGGTTTTACTCAGTGTTGCGCATAAGCATTTACCAGTGAACAAAATGTAATTTAAGCCATTATTGGTGGTACATGTATTCCAAACCACTGGTGCTATCTGCCTGCTACAAAGCACAGAGCAGCAGCCAGTTTCCTAATTCCTACATCTTGCTGGAAAGCGTGCCTGAAGCAGCAGCTCTGCTGGAGGGCAGCTATGTGTGTGTTGTTGCAATACTCTGTACTCGCTGGCTCACACCAGAAAATCTGCCACCTTTACCAGTTTAAGAGAGGTTTTCTTGTCAGTGCTGTAGATTTAATCAGAGACTGAAGGTAAGGGCTTTTGCTTTCAGGTGACAGCACCTCTAATAAAAGTTCAGTACAGCATGTCACGCTGTCAGTGGCATTTGTGCAGAGGCTGCTGTTTGCACAAGTCTGGATGGTGGGAACTTGGTAAGAAATTCAATAGTGAGGAGGAGCAAGTTGCTAAAAATACTGAAGATCAGGTTTCAGCAGGAGCCACAGGGGGCTCGACAGTTAAAGATATCTTAGCACTTGGTTGTGTACAGGCTCAGGAGGCAAACTCTGGGTTCCTTTTTTTTATTGTTGTATTAAACTTGTGACTCACCTGTATGTGCTCAGAGTATGCTAACAGATTGCAAGTCATGCAATTTTTATCACCTCTGTAAAAGTTCATTTTATGAAAAAAACCCTTTCTTGTATACACTGTAAGTGAACGAAAACATCTCGTAAGACCTGGGTTTCTGGGATTGCTAAAGTCTGCTGTTGTCTTTGCTTAGTAACTTTCTGTAAAGTACTTCAAATTATTCCACGTTTTATTCTAAGCCACATGTGAGCTCCCCCTGATGGCTAAATAGCAAAATTATTTTCCTTAGCTTAGGAGGCCTACCTGTATGCTAAGGACCCTGTGAATTCCCAATTCATTGTCAGACGTAGTGTTGCTCCAGCCTGCTTCTGTAGGCATGCTGCCCGTGGGAATTGCAGTGGACCAGAAGAGTAATGGAGCAGTTTTGGGACCCAGTTCTTGTTTGGCATAACTCATTAATGTTTACTGTAGTAATTGGGAGTGAGTTGTCTTGTTGGGGCAATTCTGTACTCGGTGGAATAACACCAGTAATTAATTTGGCTGTGTGAACTTAATAGAGAAGATACTCAGTTACACCCTTGGAAGATGAATTGAGATTCAAGTTCCTGTATTGGTACAGAGGCAATTGCATATTTAAAACCGTGGGCAAAACCAGCTTTCCACCTTGTGTATTTTTTTATCTGAGCATCTGTATTTTTCTTCTCAGCAGTGTAATAGATAGGTACATCCTGTCATTACTATCATTATCTTATCAGTGCATGAGACAGTTTACCTTTGCAGTCTGTGGGATCTTCCCTGCTGCCATTCACAAAAAATTTCACAGTAGGAAAGGCTTGAATATTAAATTCTTTTCTCAAGTCATGTTGGTGTGTCACATCCATTTTGCCAAACTGGATTCTTGGAGCTTCTTTTTTAAGCTGCCGTGCAGCCTCAGCAAATTCTTCAGACAAATTCTGAGATGATTGAGATAAAGTAACATCTGGAAAAGGCCAATCAAGAGCAAATGGGTTACATAAGCCACAGCATGAAGCTTTCAGTGGAGGTTGTTGTGTCAAGTGGTAGCTGGAGGGTTTGAATAAGGTCTTCTATGACTCAGAAATAAATGAGAGATTATATTTACTTCTTTATATTGATGCTGGTTTTTCACCACTCCATATGATCTTGAACCAGTCACGATGAACAACCAGCAACATTACAATAGTCTTCTGTTGGGAAAGTACAATGAGCAATTAAAAAGTGGCTTGGCTGACAATGCTGGGCATGAGTTAGAGAGGTGAAGGATAGAGTTAAGTATTGCTCACATTAGGACTCTTTGATAAGATCCCATTTTTGTAAGCACTTCACTGAGGCAAACTTTTGTAATGCAGAAAGTACTTTTCCAGAAAAGATACTGAGGAGGGAGAGAGAGGAACAGAGCTGGTGTTTTAAAGGCTGGCAGTGTGTTCCTGTGTGCTGTGCTGGGTGCCAGCCCTTCTCCAGCTCCAAGGGCAGCTGTGTGCTTGGTGCAAGGAGAGCGGCCACCCCAGGCTGGGCCCTGGAGCTGTAAAGTTGTATTAACATGAAAAAAAGGACAAGAGAAGGAACCTAGGCACACAAACTGCTCTGCATTCAGAGTCAGGTAAGAGATAAAGGCCTGGAGCTTTACAGTTTTGCAACTTGGGTTGAAAAAAACCCCCAAATTTTGGTTGAAATTGAGATACCCTGTCTTGTTAAATTTCTTTTATTATAAAGAACAAAACCTTTTTCTTTAGATTATGCACATAAAATTTTTTGTTTCTTCGATATATTTTGCAAATGGGAACAGATGAAAAACATGCAGTTAAATTTGGTTTCATAAAATGGTGTTTGTTCTTTTGTGTGTGTACGAGTGGCTTTGTGTATACACGTGTTCAGATATACAATTGCACAAGCACACACACAAATGCACCAAAGCACAACTCTAACCAAACAAATGTCTTTTGTTCTTTCACTAAATTACAGAAGCCCTTCTCTACAGCATACCTGGTGATTGCACAATGTGGTTATAACCAAAAAAACAAATGGACATTTCTGTAGGAGTTCTAATAAATGAAAGATAACTCCATAATCTAACTCAGTGCTGAGTTACATGCCTTGCATTATTCACTGTTATCCTTGCTCTGATTCCCAGCCATCAATCATTTTCTTCCACCTTACTGTTACAGCAAGTGTGAAGATTAGCATCAAATAATGCTATTTTCTCAGAATATTAAAGTGATAAGCCCTTCCACATTCAGTGACATACAAACCCATTTTGGAGAGGCTCATAGAACCCCTGCACTGGAACAGCTGCTCCAGCTGCTAATTTGCCAAGGGTTCCTGTTAGTACAACAAAACTCAGCGTCTGCTCAGGGGATAACCAGATACCATGTGATGAAGAGAAGGTGCTTTTCTAAATAAAGTAAATGAGCCTTAAGACAGCAGTCCAAATCCGAATTGTGTTCTAACTGCCTGTAAAATCAGTGTTTCATCAAATAAATTTATTATGATTTTTCAAAGAAATTTTACCCAAACTTTAATTTCCTATTTCCAATGTATAACAATATTCTTATGAACCTTTCCCTCAACAGGATTGTAATGTGTTATCTCCTAGCACCAAAGAAAGAAAGAAAGAAAGAAAGAAAGAAAGAAAGAAAGAAACCAAGATGTCTCCAGTTGTACCTCAAGATGCTCTAGAGGCAACTGCAGCAAACCAGCAATGCTGAGCCATCAATGTAAGAAATTGCATGCCTACCCTATAAAATTGCATGTCTACCCTATGCTGCTTCTAGGGACACTGTGTGTTGAGCCTTTACGAACTATTTTTGCTTAAACTGATTGCAAAGGTGGACTATTCAATAAGACATGGAGTATTTGCGATGCAGTTTGAGAGTGCTGATACACAGTGACTGCAGGTGGCAGGGCTAGCCCAGAACAATGGCTGGGCTTGCCAAGAGGAAGGGTGTATGGCTCTGGACAGAGTGCAGTTGGAGTAAGGAGCAGGAAACCCCACAGCAAATCAGGATCCAGCAGCTTTCAGCTAATTCCAAGTCAGTGTTTCACACCAGAGGCAATTTCAGTATAATGATTTTTCTCCTAATAACCTAAGGTTGCACAGCTGTTTTACCACAGCTGGGAAAGTGGAAGCTTAAATGCTTTTTGCACAGTGAAATGGGAAGGAGCAGCAGAAACTGTTGGTGAAGCCCAGACGCAGAAGCTGAAGTTTCACAAATAAAAAAGAAATACTGATCTCAGACACAAGATATCTGGGTAGATTGCCTGGGTAGAAGAGGGTGTAGGATCCATTTTTCTCTGAAATATTTCAATTCCAAACAGATGTTTTAAGAATCATCCCTTATCACTGAGTGACCTGGGTAGTCAGAGTTGCAGGTAACTAGGAATGTAAGTAGCATGCTTAGATAATGAGAGTTGGCAGAGTTAGTGGCTCCATGCCACTACATGACTCCATTCTGTAAAAAGTAATCTGCAGTCAGAGACCAGGAGAACTTTAAGTACCATTCACCTGCTAACTGTGAGACACAAGTTCAGTGAGTGAACAGGCTTCTTCATCACACAGATAAAAACTGTCTCCTTGACTACCCAGAAATCATGTGGAAACATCCATCATGCACCTTTCCCCTGCTTTCCTGAGTGATTAGACTCCTCTTCAGCTCTCCATCAATTCCTTTTCATTCCACTCATTCTCTGTTTGCCTCCCAGGTGCTTTATTTTTCAAGTTGTTTGAGTGTTGCAGGAAATCATCGCTCCTTTTATTTGGAGCCTTTTCTTGAGGTTTGTTTTGTTTCCTCTGGTTTAGATTTTTATTGACACCGATCACTCCAGGCAGTGGGATGAGGAAGCAGCTGCTGGGGCTAATGTGGCATCACAGGCTCCAGACTCAAGGAGCATCAGCAGGGTACAAGAGCAGACAGGGATAAGAGGCAAGAGAGCTGGTGACAAGGTCACCAGGGAAGGCATGTGTGGGTGGTGGGACACCTGTGCAAACCAGTGTGCTGTGCCACATCTGCCAGAAGCAAGAGGCCCTTCAAAGGCTGCCAGCTCAAGAACAGCATCGTATTAACATGGGAGAATGTTTCCATTATCTGTAGTTTTAGCTGTGTTGTAAATAAAAACAAGGAGAAATTAAGGGTTGGAAAATTAAAAGTGGGAAGAGAACCAGAAATCCTGTATTTTGACTCTTATCTCTTCAGTACATCAACAACCTGAGTAAGCTGCTCTTTCTTTTTCACGGTGCAGTTTACTGAGCTAAAATACATTGAAATGTGGACAGATAAATGTTTTGCTGACACATTAATGTGTTTAATGACCCTAAAGTATTCTTGAAGTGGGTATACATGGAAGCACAACAAGTTACTTTTCCTTTAGCTAATTGCTGGTGGCCTCCAATCTCACTCTGCTGTCTACATCGATGGTTTAGGGATGGCTGCAGTCATTGTGAATGTGTCTGTTCTCCTGCCACGTACAATTTCCCGGCTGTTAGTTTCTGACATGGTCACAAAACCATTTCAGCAGTCCCATTTCTCATCTTCTGTGCAGGCAGCTTTTGCAGTTGCACTACAGATATATAATCTTCTCTGTAGAAGAGTCTGGAGATGAAGGATAGATTCATGTTTAACTTATCAGAGTGGAAGGATGTTAATCTTGCTGCAGTTGCAAGCTTGCTTGTGTAACCTTGAATTCTCTCATTCTTTTCTAGAGTGAGATATGGCCATAACCTCCTGTGCTGACCTCTCTACTTTTTAACTGAGCTTTGTAGTTCATTTGAGCTCTTCTGCTATGCAAACATAAGGGTTTATTCTAAGCTTGGGTTATTCAAAGCATTCACTGAAATAGGCAGGTGTGAGAGACACCTACATGAGGGACCCATGCTAGTCAGTAATTCTGCAGCTGGTAACTGCAATTTTTTTTCCAATAATATCACCTTCAGCTTTTGTGCCTTAGAAAGGAGATGTTTGTCTTCAAGAGTAACCCTCATCTTGCCTATTAAATGTCATTATCTCAGCATAGGCTGTCAGTCACAGGTTGCAGGAACACTGTGCCTGACCCAGTGGCTCGCTAGATGTACAAATGTTCTGCTAGAGAAGGTAAACTTCACCTTTTCACAAATGAGAGCGTGCTTAGCACACAAAGCAGCAGCACAAGGTCTGCACCACTCATGTGCTTGTCCTTAGGCTATCCCCATGTTTGTCTAGGAACTGGAAACTTTTCAGTGCAAAGAACAGCAGCAAGCATTCTCAGAAACCTGTGGAATACAGCATTCACTGGGGCCTGTGTCTTTTCCTGAGCTCTCCTGATAAGTTGGAGGAAATGGTGTTATCCTGTGCTTTGAAAGCAGTGTTTTTAGCATTCCTGTGCATGAGTGTACAAAGTTGATTCTCTCTGTGATAGGCATATTTGTTAGAGTGCTTGAGACCTTTTATGGTGTTTGTTTGCTTTTCCCTGCAGTGGAAGTCAACACAGGGACTCATATTCAGGCAGTGTGTAGTGTAAACAGTGAAACTCTCCCATGCAGGCAGCACTGATCTAAGGTCTGCCTTCTGCTGGCAACAAGTGCTCTGAATTCCCTGTGCTCATAAGCATTTGTGTGGAATTTAGATCAGTTTAACATGGATAGGGACATGCCACAGCCTGCAGCAGAAGAGCACTTTCAAGTGAGTGCTGAGATGGGGTGCTCCTAGCATGTGCAGGGCACACAGCTCAGCTGGGCAGGGCTCACACATTGCTGGGTGATGCTTGCATCCTTTTCAGACATGTCTTGTGGCACAAAACAGCTGGGATGAGGGAGGGAGAGGATTTCCGGGTCAATGCTTGGTTTCCCCACTGGGTACTTGCCCTGTGAACTTTGCCCAGCTCCAGAGGGATCTGTACACTGCCTGGCCGAAAGTCAGCATGTATTTATAGTAACCCTTCCTGAAGGAAGGCAGACCTGGGACTCTGGGAGGGTGGAACTGACAGGTATTAAAAGGACTTGGGCGTCACTGGGCAGAAGACATCAAAGCAGACCTCACCTGACAACTATTGTGGGACTGGTAAGTAAATAATATTATGCAACAGGGAAAGCATTGGGGCTTTCTTAGAACTGATAGGTGGTCCAGGGCACAGTCTTGAATCAAAGTTTGTAGCTCAAACATTTCTGGTGTCGGTACAGCACCAGAGGAAGTCCCACCTTCTGGGAAGCCTGGGATTCCTTCCCACTCCCTATGTCTCTGTGATTGCTGATGAGTAAGGAGGAAAAAGATCTCAGGTCCTGCATTCATTCTGAATGTCAGAAGCTAATTCCTGGCAGCCCCACAGATTTCCTGAGTGATCTGGGCAATATTGTTTTCTCTCACATTATCTTAGTTTCTTTAATAGTTCCTTGTTAACACAGGTTGTTCATTTAGATAGAATTTTAAAGAGTGGGATATAAAAGATTAGGGCTTTATGGCTTTTGTGTGCCATTCCCATCTTTAGTCTCCTTATGCTGTGGCAATGAAATTATTACAGCAAATGAATCAGCTTATTCAGCATTGTGGAGTCAGGTTTCCCACACCCCAGGGCAGTGCCTCACTGCAGGATAGTTTTTCACTGCCCCAGAGGCTGTTTAGTGGCATGTCTCCAAAGGGAGCTATAGAGACTGAGGTCAGTGATTTCCAGATCATGTATCTGTGCTGTGGAGCTCATCACTCTTGGGAGTGATTCCAAAACTCTTTCTGGGGACTGTAGATGCCGTTATGGTTTGTGGGGGAAAGGCAGTCCATGAGTTTTCAGTAAGCCCTTCAGACAGACTTGTTGGCCTTTGATCCAAACCAGCAAGCGATGAGGATCACTGGAGCAAGGTGTGTTTGGGGAGCAGAGCTTCATCTCTGCATTTTGGAAGATGCAGTGGGGAACGGAAGAGTGTGTCTGTCCTTCCCTTCTGGAGAAGCCAGTGGTGAGGGTGGTGGGATGTCAGAGATGTCCAAGACTCTGCTCTGAAGAAGGGGGAAGAAAGCCTGATTTAGACTCCCACATCCTTTGAGTGCCCCAGTCCCTGGGCTACTGTATTCTGAACAACTCTTTCTCCATCTCCTCTCTCTTTATGAATTCTTTCACATCTGTTTTCCGTTCATATTTGGTTTGCAATCCTGAGGTGTGTTGCAATATCTCACTGTTGATAATCTCTGCCAGTACTAAGAAGGTTTGGCTACAAACTCTGCTCTGGCCTGGCCATTTAGATCCTGTGCTTTGAAACAGCTCTTACAAAGCTGAGAATACAGAATGACCAAGGTTTTTCTGGTAAACTATTTTTTCACCAAAATTATGCATCTTCAGAGAGATAAAACCGTTCACAACTGCGGACTGAATGTGGCAAATAGCTTTAAATCCTCCACAATTAGTAAATAAAATCTTCCCAAATTTCAAAACTTTCAGAAGTATTTAAAAATTTTAAACATTATGTTTCAAATAATTTTCTTATGTGATTATTCTGAAAGTTTAAAAATACTTGAAGTTTTATAACATTGTTTCAGGATTAATGAAGTGTTTGGTATGATCCAAACATATTTTTAGTTTCAGGAGTCTGTTAGTGTATTTTGGGTCTTGTTGTTGGAAAAATACAAGTATTTTCATTTCAGCTTGACCTACAGTACATCATAATCATTATTATTACTATTATTATTAATAATATTATTATTATCTTTGTCATCTATGTCTTTATTATATTCTTTATTTAGGTTATTATCACTTTTTATTTATTGCCATAATATTATATTGTATGTGTTGTTATATTTTCATATTATTATAATTAAAGATATTATATTATATTATATTATATTATATTATATTATATTAGCCTTATGCAGATCAAAGGGTTTCTGCTACCAGCAAGCTACTGGCCAGTGCAGATCCCTGTTTGTGGCATGGGAAATTATGCAGCATCTGAACTTTTAGATGGGTAACATCACAAGAATCCACCTCTTGGCTTTTGCCCTTGTGATGTACTTGTAGGCCAGACCTGACAACAAAGTTAGTTACTCAAAAACCCCACCAGTTTTCTCCCCAGGAGGAATAAACGTGAACCTAAAACAAGGACCACAAACCTGCCTCTACCTAACCAAGTGCTCATTTCAGGGAAAAAGAACAATATAATGCAATTACAGACATCAAAATGTTGTAGAAAGACAATCCCTAAAACCCAAAGACTCCCAGAGGAGAGATGCCATCCAAAAAATCTCATACAAAGTGCTGATGAAAATGTAAGAAGGAGAAAAGCATTCTCTGGTTAATTTTTGTTTGGTTGGGGGTTTTTTTAATATGTTTTACCCATCACTGCTGTGAAACACATACTTGCAAAACCAGGCAGTGAAAGCAAAGAATGCCAGCTCATCACTCTCTTATGTCTTAAGTAGCAGACTGGTGTTTAACCACCCCAAAAAAGAATAAACTTTTGTAGTTACAATCAGAAATAGATACATGGAGGAAACCAAAACAAACAAGGACTGCTGGGGGGCAAAGGAATGGTAAAACAAGCACTCCTGAGTGTCCCAACATCAGTCATTCTCTGCAGAGCCACCAGGGCAAGAGAGTGGAAATTGATACTCACAGAACTTCACCAGGAGGTATTTGGTTTCCTTCAATGCTCTGTCAAAGTTGCTCGATTTCAGCAAGAGGACATGGTTCTCCTTTTTTATTTTGGGGAGCTTGGCTTTCTTCAGCTTTGCTTCATTTGGGCTTATGCTGTCTGCTGCCAGGAAGCCTGTGAGAAACAACAAGAGAAGAAGGAAAAAAGGATGTGTCTTCATCTTGTCCTGCCTTTACCCAGATACTGAGAAAGAAAGAAGCAAAGGAGCATTAAGCAGTAGGGTTTGCTGCTCAAATGTCTGCAGCTGTATCAGCCAAACCAAGAGGCTGATAAGGTTGATAACAGTCTACCACCAGTGGAACCAACTGCACTTTCCATGGGAAGATTAAATTAGTTAAGTACTTCCCCACTTTTACTAGTGCTTGTGGGGGGGGGAAAAAGTATCTATGGGGAAGTTTACTGTTTCTGGAAATAAACACCCCAGGGAGAAGGTGAAAGAGCACAGGAGGAAACACTTGCCTACCACTGGAAGCACCAGTGGATTCAGAGTGCACTTGTGTGATTAGACACCCTTCTCTTGTCAGGGCTGCACACCAAGCAGCAGGTGAGGTACCTGGGACAGTATTTGAGGGCTGCTCCCCTGCCTAATGTTTGCTTGTCTCTTGCACTTACGGAGCTACTGATTGGGGATCTGACTGAGAGTGTGCTGAAGTCAGGGGAAAACTCTCATTTCTTTGCATAGGGAATTTCAGTGCCTGTAAGTCTTGGAGGCCTTGTCTGTGAGGCTCCCCCTCCACTCAAGTGCCGAGTTGTAGCTCAAGTAAGATAGTACTTCGTGGGTTAAACCAGAAAATTTCACCATTGGTTTTCAGTGGTAGCACAATTTTCTGTGCAATAAATTGAAGGGACTTTAAAATGTACCATGTCATCCTTAGGATAGCTGTCACCCATGCATGCGAACTGTGAGGCCTCCCTAGACAGTCTTTCCAGAACATTTAAAAAAAGGACTTACAGAAACGTTGAGATTTTGGAATTCCTTCATTTACTAAGGAATTACTATTTCTGTAAATATCTGCCAGTCTGTAGTTGTAGCAGAAACATCTTTGACCCTTAAACTGTGTTGCAATTTGTGAACTTTACCCCTGTAGCAGGTAGAGATCAGGTATTCCACTGGTTGTTTCAGTGGCACAGAGGACACAGGTTAGTTGACAACAGCTGGGTCTGGATTAGTAGAACCAAGAAGAAATTCCTCCAATAATGACTCTTTGTTCTTCTTGAGGAGTAGCAAGTGCTGCTTCGCTCCTCGTGCCTTTAGCAGACTTTTTATCCAGGAGGGCACCACTAAAAGGGAGTGTTTGTAATGGGGGCTGATGTGGTAGCCTCCACTTTCTGTGGGTGAAGGATCTTGGGGGACATATTGCTGCAATTTAGTCTGTTTTCATGCCTGGTGTGAGTGGAGCAAACTCTCCTCTATCAGTCTCAAAAGCTTTGAGTTGCAACGCACCTTGAGAGGTGTTCTATTAGTACTTGTGCAGGGTGCCTAACGAAATCAGGAGCTGTGTATTCAGGCTGCTTGCAAGATAAGATCACACATAAATACAGATTCAGCAATCAGGTACCAAAGGAGAAAAAGAAGCAGAAAGATAAGAGTCTCCCATTTGACTTTGTGGTCTCTTTCTCTTCATAACAGACTGCTTTCCAAAGACGTCTTTCAAGCAAAATGCCAGTGAGGTTAAAAAGCATCTTTCAGAACTGCAGGTTAAAACTAACAAGGCCTGTTTGAGCTGAGCAGGCAGTGTTTAAGATCAGAACACAGCCTAAGGCTCCCAGAACAAAGGCAGGATGACAAAACCATTTGCTGAGAGAGCTGGTTTTCCCCTGTCTGCCCCTGAAACAAACTGCAGTCGACTTTAAACCCTCCTGGAAATCTCCTACCAGGAAGTAGGCTCCATCATGGAAAGGGCTTCTAACCTCTATGTCCTGAAAGGAAACTGGAGAAAAAAGGGGATGATACAATAGTCCATCCTGCCAGGACAGATTTGCAATGAGGAAAGGAGTGGGATTTAGTGGATCTGAGCTGGTGAGCAATGTTTTCTTTTAGACATAGAGCAGGTAAGGTCACACTCTGTGCATTACTTCATCAGTGCTAACTAGTGCTGGCTTTCCTTTTGTGCTTTATAGTTTGAGAGCTCTGGAAAATCTGCCCTCTGCAGAAGTCACAGTCCAGTCAACAGGAAACACTGGATTCAGGATAAATAATATTCTAGGGACTTCTGCCTAGTTACCCCTCACAGCCTGTAAAATATGTGGTCAAGAGCCATTGAGATGTGCCTCACACGTGCACCTTCTGTCTCAGTTTCTCTGGTTTGCCTCACAAACACAGGGATTTCAGAGTGATGCCAGTTACTGTTATTTATTGGCATTGAGCACTGGAAGCTCTCACTACAACTACACTTGCAATATACAATGCAAAGGTGAAAGTATCCCTGTGAGACAGGTATGTAGTGCTGGCTGTTCAATAAGGACAGCATCATGGCACAGAAAAGTTTAAAAGCAAAGCTGATTCCATTGAACTGGGGGAAAATTCCCTTAGAAATATGGGTACATCCTTAAGGACTTCATTACACTGAAAACAAGTTTATCTGATGATTCAGCACCTGTGAGTGAAAATCCAGTTTTCTTGACTTTCAGGGTTGGGCTTCAAATACCTGTGGCATCCTCCATTCTGTCTCTTCCACATGTACCTGTATGCTGTGTGGGAAAGACTGGAACTGTTGGCACTCTCTTTGCAAGTTTATTTTACATGTATCTTTTCCCAAGTTGCACACTTCAGCTGAAGTGCAAAGCAAATGGAAGTCTTTGGCATTTCACCTTTGCTCACCTACTGTTTATTTTGTGTTTATTTCATGCCCTCAAAGAAAAGAGAACTCATAAAAAAATAAATCAGAGATTCATCAGTTTTATTGGTGCATAAATTCAGTGTGACTCGCCATCTAGTGCAGGTTTAAGGCATAACATAATTAGAGACTGTTGTAAGTCAAGGTGGTAGTCTCCTAAAACACTTCAAAACTAGTGGCATTTTATTTCTGTAAGCACGCAAAGTAACATAAAACTACAGGAATCAAGACAAAGATATTGAAAAAAGAACTGGCAAGTGAAATTTTAGAGAGGAGATACGAGAGTCATTCATCAGCTGACAAAGTAGAGGACAAATATTCTAATGAAAAAGCAGTGCTCAGTCTCTTTACAAGAGAAGGAGGAACATAAAATAATAGGGAAAACAAGGATGTGTTCAAACAACCTATTTATTCAAGCTGGTTTGCATTAATTCATCCAGCATCACAAACTAGACAGCATCCAATAACTAACTGCTTTTAAATGTGTTTTCTTTCATTCCAGGTGACTGATTCCTTAGGTGTGCACCTGATTCTTCCCCTCACTGTCTGATAAAACACCATTTATCATGAGAACATTTATTAAATCCTGGATTCCTCAGTGTTTGCGGATTCTCAGGTCACCTTGCAGATCATTCCATGGAAACAACAGGCTTCTTACATCTCAAATTGTTTCCTACTATGAATCTATAAACCAGTGTAAAAAGGAACTGCCAGAATATTTCAACTTTGCAAGTGATGTCTTAGATGAGTGGGCACGGCTGGAAAAGGTAGTATTTGTCTTTTACCTTATAGACATTGTGTTGTTAACCCCAGCTGGCAACTAAGAACCACAGAGCCCCTGGATCTCACTCCCACACTCCCCAGTGGGATGGGGAGGAGAATCAGGAGAAAATAAAGGTAAAACTCAGGGGTTGAGGAAAGAACAGTTTAAGAATTGAAATAAAATAAAATAAAATACAGTAACAAGAAGAATATTAATTATAATTATCACCATTGTAGTAGTATCAGTAGCAATAGTAGTGATGAAAAGGGAGACAACAAAAAGAGAGCGCAACAAAGAAAACCCAGACAAGACAAATGATGTACAACACAACTGCCCAGTGCCCACTGATTGACACCCATCCTGTCCCCAAACAGCAACTGGCACTCCTCACCCAACTTCTCACCAGGTAATAAACTGAGCAAGGCTTTCTGTGGTGTGGAGTATCCCTTTGGACAGCTCAGGTCAGCTGTCTTGAACCCTTCCAGATTCTCATGCACCCCCTTGTTGGCAGAGTGTGAGAAACTGGAAAGTCCTCAACTTAGTTGTTGCTAAGCAGTGCTTACTCGGTGCCAGTCAAAACCAGGACACAGTGGAACAAATCTCAGATGATTCAGTTTTACTGATGGATACTTGATAGTGTTAGCACCATTTTATTTTGTTTGTCAGAAAGATGGGTTTCACTCTAGCAGAGTGATTGCCAAAGATGATTTGTATTGAAGTGAAATCTTTTAAGGTTTGTCTTCATGTTTTAATGTCTTCTGATGTGCTGCAGGATGGAAGAAAACCAGCAAATCCAGCTTTTTGGTGGGTCAGTGATGAGGGAGAGGAGGTGAAGTGGAGCTTTGAAGAGCTGGGCTCTCTCTCGAGGAAGGCAGCCAATGTCCTTTGTGAGGCCTGTGCTCTGCAGAGAGGAGACAGAGTTATGGCAGTTCTGCCTCGTGTTCCCGAGTGGTGGCTCCTGAACGTAGCCTGCATGCGGGCAGGTGAGCGACTCACCCACCCCTGGGGTGCAGAGACAGAGCAAACAGAGCCTACAAGCCACATGTTAGATCAGTGTGAAGAAAATGCAAGCAGGGATATGTTGCTGTGACCTGCACAATTCAGCTTTTGCCTAAAGGCAGGGTTGGCAGCACTCACCCAGGAACCACAGTGCCAGACAGGGTCCAGTCAAGAGGCATCCTCAGGTGAAGCCAGAGAGGCTCCAGTGGCTGCAGCCTGAGGCCAGGCTTGACCACATACATTGTAAGGGAGCTGAATGTATAACGGAGGAACTTACAGAATTAGTGTCATTAATAATTGAATATATCTATTTTGCTCTGCTTTTAAGCTGCCAAACATCCATGATGGATCAAATCAGCATCAACAGAGAGACACGATCAGGTATTTTTGGGAAATGATGAGTTTCCTCAATTGCTGCTTTCTCTTTTCCAGGAATTGTCTTTATTCCAGGAACATCCCAATTAACGGCCAAAGACATCTCATACCGACTCCAGGCTTCAAAGGCCAAGTGCATCATTACCAGTGACACCCTGGCACCTGCACTGGAATCTGTCCTGCCTGGCAGCCAGTTCCTGAGAAGTAAACTCATTGTAGGCAGAGGGAGCAGGGCTGGGTGGCTGAACCTCAAAGAACTCCTTGCGTGAGTATCCAGCTCTTTCACCATCATCCCTGTGAGGTGAAGGGAGCTGTACCAGGCAGGTGACATTGCTGAGTTTTGAGGTTCATTTTCAAAATACAAAGGACTTACATTTCTCTGTCAACCTGCTGCATTGTGATTACACTGGTAGAGGTTTGTCCAGCCCAGGTTTTGGGAGCTAAGTTCAGGTCCTTCACCTTCTCCTCACTTAGCAGCCTGCCAGCTTTTAGAAGCTCTCTGCTTCTACTGTGATCACAAGACAAGCAGAGTTCTAAACAATTGTTATGAGCATGCCTGCTAGAGCCCATTCTAATGGCTCTTGATTAAATGGGAAAATACCAATTGCTAGCTCTTGGTGCTCAGTTCTTTTTTCCCTTTATTATCCTGGCACCTCAGAGGATCTGAATTGTTCATCAGTCTCTTGAACATAAATGATACACTATTAGTAAAAAGACCAATGTACTTGGCATAATAACCTCAGTTATTGATTTCAGGTTGGGGGTTGGTTTGTGTTGAAGCAGACACTGATTTCTGCCTGCTGTTCCATAATCAGCACCTGGAGTGCCCTTGATAAACAGTGGCAGACAAAGTCTGGAATATTCTGTAGGTGCTCATATTTTAAATGTTATGGCATACAGGGCATCATCGTTACAAGGAAAATGTTTTCTCTAACTGTTCTTACCTGTGTTACCACTTACTCAGTGAGATCATTCAGTTTGGGGCAGCTTTCCTGTTGAACTCCTAAACAATAAAAATACTGATTCCCTGCTGGAAAACTGTGTGTACTGACCAGAATATACCATTTCCTCTGAAGGGTTGCATCTGCTGACCATGAATGTGTCAAGACGAGGAGTCACGAGCCAATGCTGATCTATTTCACCAGTGGAACTACGGGCTTCCCAAAAATGGTGGTGCAGTCCCACAGCAGTTACGGGATTGGATTCACAATCTCTGGCAGGTATCACCTTGCAGTTCCTCCCAGGGTCCTCATTAAGTGACGTGATCACCATTAAATGGAACATATGACCATCAAACTCCAGTAAATGTGGGCAATTCATGACTGTAGGATTTGCATCCTCCTCATTTTGAATGTTAAAGGATACCTTTCTCAAAATATTCCGAGTTGAAAGCTGGTGGCCAAGGGTCCAGAGAAGTAACTTGTTTAGTTTCCTAGAGAAATGAGCTGTGACAGCTGATGTCTCAACTGCACCAGGTGGGAAAAGGCTGCTCCAAATGATCTGTTTGGGTTCTGCTCTAGATCCAGATTCTGCAGCTCGAGACAAAGATGTCTTGCATTGCTCACAAGAAAAATAAATGCTCAAAATATTAAGCAGGAGGGAATGAAGGGAAATAAGAGAATGTTTAAGACTCTTCAAATCTCTCAAACTTTCTACAGAGCCCCACTTGCTCTAATCACATCTTCTAATGGAAGCCTCCTGCCCTTTCCTTGAATGCTGCTGTGACCTGGGCCCGAGTGTCTCACATTCTCTGTAGCATTTTTTCATCTCTGCTTTTTCATCAGGTATTGGATGAACTTGACTCCTTCAGATATAATGTGGAATACCTCTGATACTGGCTGGGTAAAAGCAGCTTGGAGCAGTCTTTTTGCACCATGGATCTGTGGATCCTGTGTCTTTGTACACAATATGCCACAGTTTAAACCAGAGGTTATTGCAGAGGTAACCTTAACATTTTATACTGTGATGTTTGCTTCCATTTTACATAAATGAAGGAAACAAACTGGCACTCGTCCATGGGTGCCACTACTCAGTAGCAGCAGGGATAGTACTTCCCACATCCCAAGGAATCATCCCTCCATTTGATGTCCATTCAGCTCAAGGAACAAGTGTTTCCCCTCCTGATTAGGCCATGTGGCATGGCTCCAGTGTAGAGCACAACTGGAGAAAGATGCAGGATATAAAGATCTTGGGGTCACTGCTGTGTTGTCCAATATTGAGCTTAAAGCTCACTTCAGGTATGGACTTCCAGCTGCTTGGGGGTCAGGCTGAGCATGGGCCAGTAATCAGAGCATGGCATGAACCTGAATTAAGGCTCTGTTATCCTGAATTTTCAGTGAGTTGCCAGAGTGCCTATTCCTCCCCTCAGGCACTGCACAAAACCAGTTAGCTGATTGATTCCCATCAACACTGGCCTCTTTTGTTAATCACCTGCACATTCACAAGGTCAGAGCCACCATCACACTTTCATTTCCAACAGAATAACTCCCTGTTTTTCTAGACTCTCTCCAGATATCCCATCACCACCTTCTGCACAGCTCCCACTGCCTTCTGCATGCTGGTCCAACACGATGTGAGCAGGTACTGCAGGGAGGGGAGGGGAGGGAGGCTGGGGCACAATGCTGGCACAGCTCTGGAGGTTTAGTTCCTCAGGTTCCTTAATTTCTTTTTCTGTTAAAGGCAATCTAATTAGCAAAACCTGCTCTCAGAAAAGAAGGCTGTGTTCTGAAAGGTGAGAATGACTAGGGCTAGCCCAGGTAGGCCACCTGGGCTTCAGGACTGGGTCCTTGAATAGACAGCACAGAGGAAACAAAGGAGACATTTTTAAGTTGTCACTTCCTCTGAACTTTGGGTTCCCAGTTCAATTTAAATCAACTGGGCAGCATTGGATCAGGGAGCTACTGGAGTATGGTGGAGTTGTTGTCACATGCTTGAGAATGAAGGGAGCAGTTAGAGGAGCTTCACATCCTGAGAGTTATTTGGCAGCTGTTCTCCCCAGTTTGTTACTCTGTAAAATACCCAGCTTGTGAGAAGTGGTTTGCAGGGAGTTTTCACATCTTTGGTAAGGTACTTATTCTTGTCACATAGGTCTTTCAACCTGACAAAAGCCAACCAGGTTTAGCAGAGCTCAGCCTCTCTGTACCTATTCAGCCTTCCTTTTGCTCTAGAAAATTCCCTGCGTTAAATCTGATCTTGGGTGTTGGCACATAACTCAGCTTTCCACACACATTTGATGTGCTTGTTCAGATTTCTCCTTTTATGTCAGCTCTCTCAAGGAAACGCTTTTGCTCACACATTTTCCAGCGGAGAAACCTATTTCTAGTGACACAGAGATAAACCAATATCATCTTCAGTGGCAGCTCAAGCAATCTAGGAGTCTAGTCCAGGTGTGCATAACAGGATGATGACTCATTTCCAAAGGAGCTTGTGAAGTGTTAGGTGTACTTACTTGGAAAGCCAAGGGAGGATGTTCAGTTAAGTCTACCTACTGCTCATTTTAGGAGCTAAGACAATTATTTCATTTTCTGTTCCTCTCAAGCTACAAGTTCCTGAGTCTGAAGCACTGTGTAACTGGAGGGGAAGCACTGAATCCCGAAGTGTTTGCAAAGTGGAAAATCCAAACAGGGCTGGATATCCATGAAGGTTATGGCCAGACTGAAACAGTACGTTTGCAATAAATGTAATTACTGGTAGTAGAACCCTTCACCATCTTTGCTTCAAAAGCAAAAATAAAAAAGAGTATTTTCTCTGGGTATCAATTTTTCCTGTCTGAGGTTTTAATGAAAAATATTAAAGCAGCTCAGACCCCAGACTGATGTTCTCAAAAACCCCAGTGCAGGTTCTGATTCAGCCCTTGTCACAACAAAGTCATGGGAAGGTGCCTAATGCAAACAATACTAGCATTCACAAGATGTTGCAACAATTTTAATTTTTTTTTTTTTTAATCTACTCTGCAGGTGACAATCTGTGCCAATATGAAAGGAATGAAAATTAAACCTGGCTCTTTGGGAAAAGCTGTTCCCCCTTATGATGTGCAGGTACGTGGAAATGTGGCAGCTGTGGGTAGAAGAGTAAGGCAGGGCTGTCTGCAGCCCTTCTGTGCCCTGCACTGAGCTGGAGCAGATGCTCCTCTGGGCTGATCAAAGCACTGCTGCTGTGTCTGTCCTTGCTGCAGATCGTGGATGACCATGGGGCTGTTGTGCCTGCAGGAGAAGAGGGCACCATTGCTGTCCGAGTGCAACCCACACGACCCTTCTGTCTGTTCTCCCAGTACTTGGTGAGCCCGACCTGCTGTGCCTGTGTCTGCTGAGAGACCTGGGAGAGACCCAGGGCAAGGCTCTGCCAGGAGCAGAATTTCATGCAGGCTCCTCAGAAGGTCTCACTGGGTTGCTTGACGACTTTGATCCTGGTCAGTGCATAGTTCCTGGACAGACTGACTGACAGAGTGTAGCTTCAAAGTGCCATGTGAACCAGGGGATCCCCTGTTCCAGATATGTACCAGGCAGTTGCCATGGGCTTCAAGTTCAGAGCACCACTCTTTTCCCTCTATTCCATTCCTATCTTTGGTTAAACATTAATGAAGAAAGCCCATAAATTCTACTCTTACACATCAGAAGCTCCAGGAGGCTTTCCAAGGCACAGGTATTTTGTTGCCTCATACCCCTGTCAGAGGTACCCCCACTCCAGCAGGCACTGGAGTCAGAGAAACCTTTGCACAGGTGCCTGTCACACAGACCACGGGCACAAGAGCAGCAGCACAAACACAAGTCACAGCACACGGCCCTCACGGGTAGATGATCATACAGCTCTGAGGTAGTGACACACTTAATCAAACACCACTACTCAAAAGGGGATGCTCTACCCACTGAAAGCAGAACCAGCTTAGGAAAACACACCAGAAAAAGACATTTTGGTTCGGGTCAAAGGTCCATCTTAAGCAACTGTTCATCTGCAGTGGTGCTGAGGTGCAGGGCATTCTTAGGAAAACAGGCAAAATTAAAGATATTCTCCCCTGTGTTGGAGCTGTCATATTCAATAGGCTTTGGGGAACCCAGCTATGTTTTTAATCCTCTTCTGAATCCCCATAATATTTGTATACTTGTAGCATTCTCATGCAACAACTTGCACAAAGTAACTTCTCACTATGTGATAGAAATCTTCTTTAGGTTCAATACTATAACTTGCGTTTTTCACTATGTCTTCTCTTGTCAAAGTGTTTTTCCTGTCTAACCAAGAGGTTACACTGGATATATAGGTCCTAAAGGTCAGACAGTGTTTTTCCTGCAGGTCACCTCATTTGTGTCTTGGTCCTGACAGTTAAGAGTAAAAACTTTCCTTTGGCTGGAAGTTATTTTGGTAACCCCCTGCAATGGTAAATCATTTCCCTGAACAGAGTGGGTTACATATTTTAGTCATTTGCTGTGGTGAACGGGCATTTTGATAGAGCATGGCCTTTTCTCTCTAGAACAGAAATCTCTACATAAAAGGTACTTTTGTCCACATATCATATATTTCCACAACAAAGCTGCTAAATGTGGCTCTTTTATTTAGCTGAAAATATAAAACAGTATTGAACATACTCAGTTGTAGACCCTTCTATTGGTTTTTTTTAGCACCACTGCAAAGTAAATGTGTTATGTCTCACTAAGAATCAGAAACTTCTCTTGAAATGTTTGGTTGTTGCCAGGATAATCCAGAGAAAACTGCTGCCTCTATGCGTGGAGATTTTTATGTCACGGGGGACAGAGGCGTTATGGATGAAGAGGGATATGTCTGGTTTGTTGGAAGAGCTGATGATATCATTAACTCTGCTGGGTAAGGCATCTGCTTCTAGATTTGCCTCATAAACCACAGGCTGCCAACACCAATGGGCTGGCCCATCCTGCTGGGGCTGACCTCTGCTCGTGCTCTCCCAGGTACCGCATCGGCCCCTTTGAGGTGGAGAGTGCGTTGCTGCAGCACCCAGCAGTCTCCGAGGTGGCTGTTGTCAGCAGCCCCGACCCAGTTCGAGGGGAGGTAAAAGAAAACAGAGCAAAGATGTAGTAAGAAATGCCCTTTATTCTAAGCATCAGTATCCCTGTATGTACTAGGCTTCCTTGGAATTCAGTATGTTGCAGATTTTTGAAAGTAAGTGGGCTAAAGTTTTTAAATCCACATTTTAATAGATCTTAGAATATCAGAACTATTTCCTTGTTTGCAGGTTTTATGTGGAAAAATAGTTTGGCTTTCCAGACTAATCATGACATGTTTTTCTCTAAGCAAGGAAATTTTGATTATTTCTTGTTTCATCCCTTAGTGCACTGCACCAATGACATCCAGAGTGTTTCATTTTTGTTTTATATTTTCGAACTTTGCAACATTTCATTGAGAAACAGGGATGAGATTTTCAGCTTTAGTAGGATATAAAGTTAAGGGGAAAATAAAGATGGAAATATGGAAAACATCCTCTGCTCTATAATCAGTCCTTCATAGCCCAGCATTCTGTAATAACCAGCCAATGAAAAGAGAAATTAAAGAAAAAGACCCAATTTGGGCATTCTCAATTTTGACACTCACTTTACATGACAAATGTACCCCTTTATTCCCACCTCTGGAAGTTAATGGAATCCCTTCCTTTTTGTGGCACAGGTGGTCAAAGCCTTCATTGTTTTAGCTCCTGCTTTTGTATCACATGATCCAGAAAAATTAACTCACGAGCTCCAGCAGCATGTCAAGAAGGTGACTGCACCTTACAAGTATCCAAGGAAGGTAAGTACAGCCCAAAACCACAGGTTCTCTAACTGGACCAGAAACTGAGCATTTTTTGCCCTGCCTCAGCTGCTTCTCGACTGCATTCTGACAAACACTCCAGGCAAAGTTAGATGGAATAGAAGCAGATGACAGGGTCTGTTGCAGCTGTAGCCTTGGGTTGTCTGTGTGTGCTAGAAAGGACCCAGAGGGAGGCAATGGTCATGAAATTTTACTTTATGAGTGTCCAGTCTTTCTTTCATGGAGTACTGGGGTTTTCCAGCAGATCAAAAGGACAAGGCATTCAACTCCAACCAGTCCCTACCTTGAGCTCTCCTCTGGCACTCAGCCAAAACAAAAGGGAAATTCCTGCTGGCATCAGTGGATTGGAATCCATCTCTTCACACTAGGAAAGACACCAGTAACTCCCTGTCCTGAAAGCTGAAGCACTCAGCTCCTAGAGATTGTGGTACTTCTCCCTGCAAGTCTGGTCTGTGCAGTACCTACAAGGTGTAGTAAGGAATTCCACCACACCAGCCCTGGCTGTGCAGCCTCCCATCTGTTCATCCCCAGCCACGCTAAAAGTGTTTTTGCAATCTTTTGTTGCACCTGGAAAATTAACCACAATTCATTTGGCTACAGGGAGCATTTTTGCCTTTCAGGTGGAGTTTGTTCAGGATCTGCCAAAGACAGCAACTGGGAAAATCCAGAGAAAGGCTCTAAAGAGCAAAGAGTGGGCAAGAGTACGACAAGGGCAAGAATGATCTGGAAAATGAGGAGAGAAAATTTCCATCATGTATCAGCCATAACACATGACACAGAGCAGGTTGTCATGACCCAGAGCAGTACGAGAACATCAGGAAAAACAAACTATGGAAGAAAAAGGAGAAAACACTCTTGAGGACATGTGGTATTGGAAACGCTTTTGCTATCGACCTATAAATTTTCAGAAGGAAGGAAGTGCAAGTAATTCAAAGTGTGGAATGGGAGACAGAAAGACAGACTCAGGTGCATACAAAGGTCAGATTTTTTTTTACTGCAATTTGTATTAACAGCTTCCCTAAAAAAAAATGGGTGAAACTACAAGACTTTGAAAATTACAAATAAATGAGAAATTAACAAAAAGATATGTTTGTCCCGAGGTGGGTATCAGCCATTAATTAACATCCAAAAACTACCACTGTAACATTCTCAAACTCTTTCAGAGTGGAAGGAAAAAGGCATTTCTTTTTAATGCTTCTCTTCATCTTGATGAATTTGTGATTTAAGTAAATGGTTAGACTGGAGGAAAAGTGCTTTAGGTTAACTGCAAATTATGCACAGCTACCAGTGGTGTAAATGATTACAAGAAAAAGGTTATGCCACAGGAAGAGTTCTGCTCCTTGCTCTGTATTGTGCCACATTCTGTTCTCGTCACTCCAGAAGAAGTGAGCAATAAAGCCAGAAGGGTTTCACTCCAAAACACTTATGAAGGAGTGCCCGGCTTTCACATCTCCAGGGGACAGCTGATCTTTACAGGGCCTCGTATGGGAAACGTCCTGACAGGTGAGTGAAGTGAATGAAGAGGATCTCCCCCAGCAGCTCTCAGCCTCTCCTGCCCACAGCAGCCAGGTCAGGAAAATGTTATTTATCCAAATTCCTCGTATTGATGATCACTGAGCAGAAGCAAATGGTATTAAATCAGGAATAATCATTTCTGATTCTTGCAGGCATTCAGAGGACTGAATTGCCATTACTGGGTCTTTTCCTCTGTTTTCTGTCTTCATTTTCACCTCTACATTTGCAGATGAAAAAGTGTTAAAAAATTGAAGGCTCTCACAGCTAAACTTGGCAGATGTTTTCATAGAGCACTAGGGAATCCTAAACTTCAAATGTGTTTCATCTTGTCAGTCTTGAATATAATTTCTCATCTTGAAAACTCTTCCTAAGTGTTCTGTCCCTCCTCTTTCCTTCATAGGCTATTGTGCAGATATTGTCATTGTAATGCTCTGAAAAATGCAAGTTACAGCTAAATCAGAGAATTAGAGCAGACTAAGAAATGAGAAACATCTTCCTAAGTGATTAAGGATTATTTACAGCTGATGTTGTGTTTGAGGAAGGAAAGTTGTGGGCAATTAACAGCCCCAAAGAACACATCAAAGCTATGCAAGGATCAGCTGAGATACAGACAAGGTGACAGATCGGTACAGGACATTAAGACCTTAAAACACAGAAGGTAAAAAATACCAGAAAGCAGGATGGGGAACTTCACATTTATTTGGACCATTTGAACCATCAGTCTGGCAGTGGGCCTAAGTGACTTCAATGAATCACTCATAACTGGATTGTCTGGAAAATGCTGAGATTTGTTTGATTTGTTGGTTCTTGTTGTCGCTGTTTTTGCAGGATTCATAGCAACAACTCTGCTGATTTTCTTAACCTCAAGATGACTGTGCTTATTCCTTCTGCATACTGTGATGTTAAATACTCATATCATAAAAATACAGGTAACATGATATAAAATGAGGATGTGTGCAATCAACCTATTTATTCAAGCTGGTTTGCATTCATTTATCCAACGTCATACATGAGACAGCATCCAATAACTGGATTGGTTTAAATGTGTTTTCTTTCATTCCAGGTGACTGATTCCTTAGGTGTGCACCTGATTCTTCCCCTCACTGTCTGATAAAACATCATTTATCATGAGAACATTTATTAAATCCTGGATTCCTCAGTGTTTGCAGATTCTCGGGTCACCTTGCAGATCATTCCATGGAAACAACAGGCTTCTTACATCTCAGATTGTTTCCTACTATGAATCTATAAACCAGTGTAAAAAGGAACTGCCAGAATATTTCAACTTTGCAAGTGATGTCTTAGATGAGTGGGCACGGCTGGAAAAGGTAGTATTTGTCTTTTACCTTATAGACATTGTGTTGTTAACCCCAGCTGGCAACTAAGAACCACAGAGCCCCTGGATCTCACTCCCACACTCCCCAGTGGGATGGGGAGGAGAATCAGGAGAAAATAAAGGTAAAACTCAGGGGTTGAGGAAAGAACAGTTTAAGAACTGAAATACTATAATAATAATCATAGTAGTAGTAGTAGCTCACTGCCCATTGATCAATGCCCAGCCCATCCCCAAACACCTCCCAGCCAACTTCCCCCTAGGTTATAAACTGAGCAGGACCTTCTGTGGTCTGGAATATCCCTTTGGGCAGTTCAGGTCAGCTGTCCTGTCTAGGTGCTTCTTGTGCACATCCTGGCTGGCAGAGTGTGGGAAACTGGAAAGTCCTTGACTCAGAGTAAGCACTGCTTAGCAACAACTAAAGTATCAGTGTGTTATCAGCATTATACTCATCCTAAATCCATAAACCACAGCACTTCACCAGAACTCAGTAAGAAAATTGACTCTATCCCAGTCAAAATGAGGACACAGTGGAACAAATCTCAGATGATACAAATCATTTTTCCTCATGGGTACTGGGCAGTATTAGCTGCAGAGTGGAAAGCACCATTTCATTTTGTTCATCAGAAATACATGTGTCACTCTGAGAGAATGATTGCCAGGGATGATTTGCTTAGTCGGGAGTTATTTTGTATTGAAGTGAAATCTTTTAAGGTTTGTCTTCATGTTTTAATGTCTTCTGATGTGCTGCAGGATGGAAGAAAACCAGCAAATCCAGCTTTTTGGTGGGTCAGTGATGAGGGAGAGGAGGTGAAGTGGAGCTTTGAAGAGCTGGGCTCTCTCTCGAGGAAGGCAGCCAATGTCCTTTGTGAGGCCTGTGCTCTGCAGAGAGGAGACAGAGTTATGGCAGTTCTGCCTCGTGTTCCCGAGTGGTGGCTCCTGAACGTAGCCTGCATGCGAGCAGGTGAGCGACTCACCCACCCCTGGGGTGCAGAGACAGAGCAAACAGAGCCTACAAGCCACATGTTAGATCAGTGTGAAGAAAATGCAAGCAGGGATATGTTGCTGTGACCTGCACAATTCAGCTTTTGCCTAAAGGCAGGATTGGCAGCACTCACCCAGGAACCACAGTGCCAGACAGGGTCCAGTCAAGAGGCATCCTCAGGTGAAGCCAGAGAGGCTCCAGTGGCTGCAGCCTGAGGCCAGGCTTGACCACATACATTGTAAGGGAGCTGAATGTATAATGGAGGAACTTACAGAATTAGTGTCATTAATAATTGAATATATCTATTTTGCTCTGCTTTTAAGCTGCCAAACATCCATGATGGATCAAATCAGCATCAACAGAGAGACACGATCAGGTATTTTTGGGAAATGATGAGTTTCCTCAATTGCTTCTTGTTCTTTTCCAGGAATTGTCTTTATTCCAGGAACATCCCAATTAACGGCCAAAGACATCTCATACCGACTCCAGGCTTCAAAGGCCAAGTGCATCATTACCAGTGACACCCTGGCACCTGCACTGGAATCTGTCCTGCCTGGCAGCCAGTTCCTGAGAAGTAAACTCATTGTAGGCAGAGGGAGCAGGGCTGGGTGGCTGAACCTCAAAGAACTCCTTGCGTGAGTATCCAGCTCTTTCACCATCATCCCTGTGAGGTGAAGGGAGCTGTACCAGGCAGGTGACATTGCTGAGTTTTGAGGTTCATTTTCAAAATACAGAGGACTTACATTTCTCTGTCAACCTGCTGCATTGTGATTACACTGCATTAAGTACAGGTTCATCCAGCCCAGGTTTTGGGAGATAAGTTCAGATTTTTCAGCTTCTGCTTGCTCCTCAGCCTTATGATTCAGAGTGTACTTGTGACAGGCAGTGTGTTCGCTAACTCTTCCCTGTGATATGAAATGCAACTATTTCTTTAGTAAGATCATATAATTTGGGGCAACTTTCCTGTTGAACTCCTAAACAATAAAAATACTGATTCCCTGCTGGAAAACTGTGTGTACTGACCAGAATATACCATTTCCTCTGAAGGGTTGCATCTGCTGACCATGAATGTGTCAAGACGAGGAGTCACGAGCCAATGGTAGTGTATTTCACCAGTGGAACTACGGGCTTCCCAAAAATGGTGGTGCAGTCCCACAGCAGTTACGGGATTGGATTCACAATCTCTGGCAGGTATCACCTTGCAGTTCCTCCCAGGGTCCTCATTAAGTGACGTGATCACCATTAAATGGAACATGTGACCATAAAACTCCAGTAAATGCGGGCAATTCATGACTGTAGGATTTGCGCTTTCCTCATCTTTCCCCTCTCAGGGTGAAACCTGTGTTATTAAAAGCTTCGTGAAGGCCCAGTTGACCTCATCATGTGCAGAGTTGTGTCACTCACAGGCTGAAAGCAGAGGAACAATAAGGAAAGTGTCCCTACAGCTGCACCAGAGGAATTCAAGTGCTTTCATGTTGGTCCAACCTGCCCTGAGAACCAAAGCAACCTTGGGCCATGTCATTGAATCTTAAAAGTTACACTTCGGGTTAAATCTGTGGCTTGGTACTGATTTGCTTTCCCTGGAAATTTTTTCATCTCTGCTTCTTCATCAGGTATTGGATGAACTTGACTCCTTCAGACATAATGTGGAATACCTCGGATACTGGCTGGGCAAAATCGGCTTGGGGCAGTGTGTTTGCACCATGGGTCTGTGGATCCTGTGTCTTTGTACACAATATGCCACAGTTTAAACCAGAAGTTATTGCAGAGGTGAGTAATCCCCATATCCCAAGCAATCCAAAGGTACCAGAATGCCTATTCCTCCTTCCAGCTATTTCTCAAAAACCAGTCAGCTGGACAATTCTCCTCAACGTTGGCCTCTTGTATGGGGTAGAGACCCTGAATTTCCCAAGAATAATACTGGAAAAGCTCTAGTCTACTTCCCTATGACCAATTAGGCTTGAGCCTGGGACACACCTTGGAAAGCACAAAGAAAATCAATTTGAACTACTGCTCTCAGTGGTCCTTCACTTATATGTGTGACTTTTGTTGGACAGAAAGTTCCGTATTTTCTACAGGAGTTGGACTGACTGGTGCAGCATTTTTATGGCTTTCATCTTGCAGACATTTGAGCACATAAATTGTATTAATCACCTGCACATTCACAAGGTCAGAGCCACCATCACACTTTCATTTCCAACAGAATAACTCCCTGTTTTTCTAGACTCTCTCCAGATATCCCATCACCACCTTCTGCACAGCTCCCACTGCCTTCTGCATGCTGGTCCAACACGATGTGAGCAGGTACTGCAGGGAGGGGAGGGGAGGGAGGCTGGGGCACAATGCTGGCACAGCCCTGGAGGTTTAGTTCCTCAGGTTCCTTAATTTCTTTTTCTGTTAAAGGCAATCTAATTAGCAAAACCTGTTCTCAGAAAAGAAGGCTGTGTTCTGAAAGGTGAGAATGACTAGGGCTAGCCCAGGTAGGCCACCTGGGCTTCAGGACTGGGTCCTTGAATAGACAGCACAGAGGAAACAAAGGAGACATTTTTAAGTTGTCACTTCCTCTGAACTTTGGGTTCCCAGTTCAATTTAAATCAACTGGGCAGCATTGGATCAGGGAGCTACTGGAGTATGGTGGAGTTGTTGTCACATGCTTGAGAATGAAGGGAGCAGTTAGAGGAGCTTCACATCCTGAGAGTTATTTGGCAGCTGTTCTCCCCAGTTTGTTACTCTGTAAAATACCCAGCTTGTGAGAAGTGGTTTGCAGGGAGTTTTCACATCTTTGGTAAGGTACTTATTCTTGTCACATAGGTCTTTCAACCTGACAAAAGCCAACCAGGTTTAGCAGAGCTCAGCCTCTCTGTACCTATTCAGCCTTACCTTCAGTTTTAGGGGTACTTACTTGGAAAGCCAAGGGAGGCTGTTCAGTGAGGGCCATTCACTGCTCATTTTAGGAGCTAAGACAATTATTTCATTTTCTGTTCCTCTCAAGCTACAAGTTCCTGAGTCTGAAGCACTGTGTAACTGGAGGGGAAGCACTGAATCCCGAAGTGTTTGCAAAGTGGAAAATCCAGACAGGGCTGGATATCCATGAAGGTTATGGCCAGACTGAAACAGTACGTGTGCATTAATTCTTGCAATATACCCATTCACAGGTAACAATACCAGAGCCACAATGTCCTTGATAAATCAATGGAAAAGGTGAGAATCACTTACATGATTAAAAATGTAATACTTTGTATAATTATAGTTATATAGTTCCAGAATCAGCAATCTGCATATTTTGATGTTTTAGACCCCTGCAAAAACCATTCCAGGGACACTTCAGATCAAATAAGTTGTCATCTTTCCTTCAAAAGAAAACTTAAAAAATAATTTGCTCCAGCTATCAGTTTGCCTTTCCAAGGTTTTAATGGCAAATATTAAACCAGCTCACATCCCAGACTTCTCTGTAAGTGAACATTAACAAAACTATTAAGGGTCACATCTCAGGCCTTCTCTCATCTTGCTCTTGAAATGGTCCCAAATTAATCGTCCCATTATTGAAGTAAGGTCTGTAATAATTTCACATCTGCTGTCTTGCAGAGTCAAGTGTTTGCAGGAGAACCCACTGGCTCTGACTCAGCAAAACCAACCTCACACAGGTCTGACCTGAAATGCCTCTCAATCCCTCTCTGATGTTCTCAAAAACCCCAGTGCAGGTCCTTCATTCAGCCCTTGTCACAACAAAGTCATGGGAAGGTGCCTAATGCAAACAATAATAGCATTCACAAGATGTTGCAACAATTTAAAAAAAAACCAAAAATCTATTCTGCAGGTGGCAATCTGTGCCAATATGAAAGGAATGAAAATTAAACCTGGCTCTTTGGGAAAAGCTGTTCCCCCTTATGATGTGCAGGTACGTGGAAATGTGGCAGCTGTGGGTAGAAGAGTAAGGCAGGGCTGTCTGCAGCCCTTCTGTGCCCTGCACTGAGCTGGAGCAGATGCTCCTCTGGGCTGATCAAAGCACTGCTGCTGTGTCTGTCCTTGCTGCAGATCGTGGATGACCATGGGGCTGTTGTGCCTGCAGGAGAAGAGGGCACCATTGCTGTCCGAGTGCAACCCACACGACCCTTCTGTCTGTTCTCCCAGTACTTGGTGAGCCCGACCTGCTGTGCCTGTGTCTGCTGAGAGACCTGGGAGAGACCCAGGGCAAGGCTCTGCCAGGAGCAGAATTTCATGCAGGCTCCTCAGAAGGTCTCACTGGGTTGCTTGACAACTTTGATCCTGGTCAGTGCGTGGTGGTGCTGAGGCGCAGGACATTCTTAAGAAAACAGTAGAATTAAGTAACCTAAAGATATTCTCCCCTGCAGTTACACTCTCATATTGAACAAGCTTTAGGGGACCTGTCCATGTTTTTAATCCTCTTTTGAACCCCCATAATATTGGGATATTTGTAGCATCATCAAACAACAACTTGTAAAATGTAATTGCTCACTCTGTGATAAAAATCTTCTTTAGGTTCAATACTGTAATTTCAGGCTTTCACTGTCTTCTGTTGTCAGTGTTTTTTCTGTGTAACCAAGAGGTTAAACAGGATGTGGAGGTCCTATAGGTCAAGGCAAATAAAGAAGTTTTTTCTGCAGGTCACCTCATCTGAGTTTTGGTCCTGACAGTTAAGGGTATAAAGTTTCTTTTGATAGGAGGTTATTTTGGCAACCCCCTGCAATGATAAATCACTTCCCTGAACAGAATGGGTTACATATTTGCTCTGATGGATGGGCATTTTGATAGAGCACGACCTTTTCCCCCTAGAACAGAAATTTCTACATACACTCTTTAGTGTGTAGCTCTCTTTTCCACCTGTCACATACTTCAGCCATCAAACTGCTAATTAACATGGCTCTGGGTTTTTCACCAGGAAATATAAAACAGTATTGAACATACTCATTTCAAGAACACCTTAAAAACTTATTTTGATAATTTTTAGCACCACTGCAAAGTAAATGTGTTATGTCTCACTAAGAATCAGAAACTTCTCTTGAAATGTTTGGTTGTTGCCAGGATAATCCAGAGCAAACTGCTGCCTCTATGCGTGGAGATTTTTATGTCACGGGGGACAGAGGCGTTATGGATGAAGAGGGATATGTCTGGTTTGTTGGAAGAGCTGATGATATCATTAACTCTGCTGGGTAAGGCATCTGCTTCTAGATTTGCCTCATAAACCACAGCCTGCCAACACCAATGGGCTGGCCCATCCTGCTGGGGCTGACCTCTGCTCGTGCTCTCCCAGGTACCGCATCGGCCCCTTTGAGGTGGAGAGTGCGTTGCTGCAGCACCCAGCAGTCTCCGAGGTGGCTGTTGTCAGCAGCCCCGACCCAGTTCGAGGGGAGGTAAAAGAAAACAGAGCAAAGATGTAGTAAGAAATGCCCTTTATTCTAAGCATCAGTATCCCTGTATGTACTAGGCTTCCTTGGAATTCAGTATGTTGCAGATTTTTGAAAGTAAGTGGGCTAAAGTTTTTAAATCCACATTTTAATAGATCTTAGAATATCAGAACTATTTCCTTGTTTGCAGGTTTTATGTGGAAAAATAGTTTGGCTTTCCAGACTAATCATGACATGTTTTTCTCTAAGCAAGGAAATTTTGATTATTTCTTGTTTCATCCCTTAGTGCACTGCACCAATGACATCCAGAGTGTTTCATTTTTGTTTTATATTTTCGAACTTTGCAACATTTCATTGAGAAACAGGGATGAGATTTTCAGCTTTAGTAGGATATAAAGTTAAGGGGAAAATAAAGATGGAAATATGGAAAACATCCTCTGCTCTATAATCAGTCCTTCATAGCCCAGCATTCTGTAATAACCAGCCAATGAAAAGAGAAATTAAAGAAAAAGACCCAATTTGGGCATTCTCAATTTTGACACTCACTTTACATGACAAATGTACCCCTTTATTCCCACCTCTGGAAGTTAATGGAATCCCTTCCTTTTTGTGGCACAGGTGGTCAAAGCCTTCATTGTTTTAGCTCCTGCTTTTGTATCACATGATCCAGAAAAATTAACTCACGAGCTCCAGCAGCATGTCAAGAAGGTGACTGCACCTTACAAGTATCCAAGGAAGGTAAGTACAGCCCAAAACCACAGGTTCTCTAACTGGACCAGAAACTGAGCATTTTTTGCCCTGCCTCAGCTGCTTCTCGACTGCATTCTGACAAACACTCCAGGCAGAGTTAGATGGAATAGAAGCAGATGACAGGGTCTGTTGCAGCTGTAGCCTTGGGTTGTCTGTGTGTGCTAGAAAGGACCCAGAGGGAGGCAATGGTCGTGAAATTTTACTTTATGAGTGTCCAGTCTTTCTTTCATGGAGTACTGGGGTTTTCACAGCACCTCAAACAGGCAAGGCATTCAGTCAATATTTCATCATCCCAGCCCTGGCTGTGCAGCTTCCCATCCTTTCACCCCCAGCCATAATGAAAGCGTGTCTTTCCTTCAGCTGGGAATTTAACCAGAATTTATTTTTGCCTTTCAGGTGGAGTTTGTTCAGGGTCTGCCAAAGACAGCAACTGGGAAAATCCAGAGAAAGGTTCTAAGGAGCAAAGAGTGGGCAAGCATATAAAAGAGCAAGAGTGATCTGGAAGGCAAGGAGAGAAATATTCCCTCACCTGTACCAACCATAACACATCAAATATGGCATGTGTTTATGACCCAGAACTCTTGGAAACATTGGGAAAATCAATCTATGGCAGAAAAAGGATAAAACACTCATATGGTTTGAGGGTATGTGGTATTGGAACCACTTTTGCCATCGACCTACAAATTTTCAGGAAGAAGTGCAAGTAATTCAAAGTATGGAATATGAGAAAGGACAGTCCCAAGTGCATACAAAGGTCAAATTTTTTTAACTGCAATTTGTATAAATACTTTCCTTATCAAAAAAAAAAAAAAAAGGTAACTATAACTCTTAGATACATACAAATAAATGAGAAATTAATAAAAATAGTCTTTGTCCTGTGGTGGGTATCAGCAGTGCATTGATATATTCTTTTCAAAAACTACCACTGTAACATTCTCAAACTCTTTCAGAGTGGAAGGAAAAAGACATTTCTTTTTAATGCTTCTCTTCATCTTGATAAATTTGTAATCTACTTAAATGGCTAAAGTCAAGGCAAAAGAAGACTCAAGGTGCTTTAGGTTAACTGCAAATTATGCACAATTACCAGTGGTGTAAATGATTACAAGAAAAAGGTTATGCCACAGGAAGAGTTCTGTTCCTTGCTCTGTATTGTGCCACATTCTGTTCTCGTCACTCCAGAAGAAGTGAGCAATAAAGCCAGAAGGGTTTCACTCCAAAACACTTATGAAGGAGTGCCCGGCTTTCACATCTCCAGGGGACAGCTGATCTTTACAGGGCCTCGTATGGGAAACGTCCTGACAGGTGAGTGAAGTGAATGAAGAGGATCTCCCCCAGCAGCTCTCAGCCTCTCCTGCCCACAGCAGCCAGGTCAGGAAAATGAGGAGAAATGTCTCTATCAAATTCGGGGGCTACGTAGTGAAGTGAAGGTTCTTGGGACTGATGTGGTGAATGGATCAGTCAGCAACTGCTGCAGCTGCAATGAGATTCTTGCTGGAAGGAGTTTGGAAAAACCCAGAAAGAAAAAGGAATAGAGAATTAGGTACTGAATGTATGAAGCAGGAATGTTCTTCTAATGCAAACAATAACATCTGGTGCTTTTGTGTTTTCCTATGGAGGGTTGTGGGCAATTAATTAAAAAATTAAAAATTTTAGAAAGCAGGATAGGGAACTTAACATGTAATTAGCAGGTTAAAATCATCAGTCTGGCTCTGTCTAGCTTAAGTGACTTTAATGAAAAACTCATTAATTCATACCTAGATTATCTTTGGTTAATCTCAATATTATTTTTATTTTTTGTTTGGTTTTTGTTGTTTGTTGTTGCAGGATTCATAGCAACAATTCTGCTGATTTTCTTATATCGTCTACAGCACCTACATACATAATCTTCTGCCATGAAGTTGTTGTTTAAATTACAGAGTCTAAAACTCTTGTGGATTCTGAAGCCTCCTAATAGGACTTTCCATGGACATCCCAGGCTGCTTTCCTCTGATGTACATTCCCAGTATGAGTCCATCAGACAGGGCAAACAGGAAATACCAAAGTACTTCAACTTCGCAAGTGATGTACTGGACAAGTGGTCTGAGATTGAAAAGGTAGGTGATCTTTTGTTGTGCCAATGAAATACTTTAATTTTAAATTTCATTTGGAATAAGTCAGGTTTTTTTCTTTATAAAAGCAACCAGCTGCCAAACCATATTTGCATTAGGAAATTATACAAAAGCTCATTCTTGCTTGCTTTATTTATTGTTATTTTGGAGGAGCACTAATGCACAGTGTAAGGCTTAAACTGAAATAGGATCCAGACTAGGACTTGGGTCTGGAGACAATTAGGCTGGTAAACATTTCAGGTTCAGAAAAGAAGAATCTATTGGGAATACTTGAGCTTGATGAATAGCAAATCTTGATCCTTTAAGGACAGGAGAAAAATAATTGCTTATATGCCAGTTGTCAAATACTCAGCTCTTCCATAATTTACAGATGTCTGTGCGTTATTATTTCATGGTCTTTCAGAAGAAAATGTTTTGTGTTTGAATCCCTGTGTTTTTTAGGCTGGAAAGAGGCCATCAAACCCTGCTTTCTGGTGGATAAATGGCAAAGGAGAAGAAGTGAAGTGGAGCTTTGAGGAGCTGGGGTTCCTGTCCCGGAAAGTGGCCAATGTGCTGACTAAAGACTGTGGACTGCAGAAGGGGGACAGGCTTATCCTGGTCCTACCACGAATTCCAGAATGGTGGCTGGTCAAGGTGGCTTGCATGCGAGCAGGTCAGTGAGGTAAAAAGATCATTGCAAGTTGGCTGAGAGGATCAAGAATGGATATAGTTTATCAAGGAAAGTAGTGTAACAACCCAGTGAGTGGCCTAGCCCCCAGGCAGTCCCAAAGGATTTTCACTAGGGGCCATGGGAGACAGAGCTTGTGCAGCAGACAAGGCGATTCCAGAAGGCTTGGAAGAGCCATGGGAGTCACCAGACAGGTCCACATTTCACTCCTGACAGGAGAGCACAGGCATCTGCATTAATCTGATATAACTGTTTGGCTGGGGAACACCAGGGCAAATCCATATCCGAGGTCAGTTTGGGAATAGTTAATTTAGGTTCTTAGAAAAGAATCAGATGCAGGAAAAATGCCAACACAAACTAACTTCACCGCTCTTCCAGGAATTGTCGTAATTCCAGGAAC
This sequence comes from Corvus cornix cornix, assembly GCF_000738735.6. Classification (NCBI taxonomy): domain Eukaryota; kingdom Metazoa; phylum Chordata; class Aves; order Passeriformes; family Corvidae; genus Corvus; species Corvus cornix. The sequence goes on from NC_046344.1 coordinate 1,600,289, forward strand.
ATCCCAGTTATCAGCCAAAGACATACTGTACCGACTCCAGGCATCAAAGGCCACGTGCCTCATTACCACTGACAAACTGGCTCCTGCAGTGGACTCGGTGGCATCCCAGTGCCAGCTCCTGAAAACCAAGCTAATGGTGTCCAAAAGCAGCAGGGAGGGATGGCTGAACTTCACTGAGCTGTACCAGTGAGTGTGACTTAGTGCCACTGCAGTCATGAGGACAAAGCAGACCTGTTCCCACAAGCACTCATTGACACCAACTACAACCACTGAAGTCATAATTGCATTCTCCTTTTTACAGAAAACAATCTGCTGACCATGACTGCATCAAAACCAGGATTGAAGACCCAATGATTATCTTCTTTACCAGTGGAACCACAGGTTCTCCAAAGATGACTCAACATTCCCAGGGTAGTCTTGGTTTCAGACCCCTTTTAAGTGAAAGGTATGAAAGACTTAAACCTGCTTGAACATAAGATAATTGAAATTGCACAGCAGAACTATTGTAAAACATTTCTGAATAAGAAATACCAGTGTACATCCCCAGTCCTTCTCCCTTTGAAATCAGAGTAAAAACCCCATCAAATTTCTAGGGATTAGGATCATCCCTAGTGTCCCCATCTTCCAGTTAATAACTCTTACTCTCTTTCTGGGTATTTTTCAGTATCTTTTCATTATTTTTTTTTTCTGTTCTATCAGGTACTGGTTGGATTTGACTCCCTCTGACATGATATGGAACACAGCAGACACAGGATGGATACTAACTTCAGTAGCATCTTTTTTTGATCCCTGGGTTTTTGGATCATGCATCTTTATACATCACCTACCACAGACTGAATCAGCAGTCATCCTAAATGTAAGGGAAAAACTCTTGGAAATGTATTCATCTGCAGAAAGGGTGCCAAAACCAATTCTTGACAGCATCCACAGATTTCATGAGGGTTGTGTTTATAGCAGTGTTTGAGATGCTGTATTTCTTGAGTAAAGCCCCTGCTCTCATTTTTAATGTATCCAGAAGGGGACAAACATGCAATCCATTCATACATTTTGCTCATAGCTGGTGAGCACGTGAATGGAAATCATCCAAAAGCAGCACTAATTGCCTGCCATTCATTCTAGTGACTGTGGAAGCAGTATCAGTTGATACTAATGTAGAAAACGAGGTGTATCTCTGCCCACACTGGCCAAGATTAAAGTGAAAACTTCCCCATGATGTAGGCAGAGACATCCTTTTTCTGGCCATGCCCCAGGCTGTGGGGTCCTGGTGTCAGGTAGATGTGTTAGCATGGGATTTATCCAATCAAATATTCAAACTTGTATACAAATATACAATATACAATATTGCACCAGCTGCAGGAGGGTTCCTCACCCAACAGAGGGTGTGGTGCTTTCACACAGGGGGCAAATGTACTTCTCCTTTCTGTGTCACCTGTTTACTGCACATTCCCAAGGCAGTTTCTTGTCTGAGCTTCACAGGTCCATCTTGTTGTTTAACCCTCTAGACTCTCTGCAGATTCCCAATTGATGCCCTGGTCGGTGCTCCAACATTGTTCCGCATGCTGGTGCAAAATGATCTCTCCAAGTACGTCAAGAAATTATTTACTTCTGTTTAATTTACCCTAACTGAACTTCAGTCATCTCCCTATCTAACTGCTTGACCCAAAATAGGGCAATAATTTAGTTTAAAATATCCTTCATGAGAAGACCATCAAGCAAAATTTGAGTTTTGCTGAGTTTTTTGATCAAACAGAGAAACTTGATGTTTTCCCTCAGAAATTTGAGACTTTTTCTATTTGCTACTGAACTTGTGAGTATGAAACTGAGAGTCTGTTAAATACTTTGTCATAATTTTTGTTTACCACATTAATTGTCCACACTTTGGGAAGGGCTTCATCCTAGAAAGTGCATGTCAGCATAACTGTGAGGGAACTATTTGTTGTGGCAGTTGTACCTCACCCCCATCTCCAATTCTCACTGCCTGCCATTGTTCCTTCCTTCCCTCTTGAACTTTCTCACTTGGCCTGTTGCAGAGGGTCAGCAACCAGGGCCCTGGCTCAGCAGATCAGTACTTGGTTATTTATAATCCCAACTGACTTCAGCAAAAATTTTATTTTTCACATGTTTAACCCTGACTGCTACTACTCATAGGTAGAGTGTTGAGCACAGACCAATATTGCTGCTGTATGGGGAGCAGAAGGATCAGGGATCCCCTGATTTCCCCACCTCATGGCACTAACCCTCTCAGCAAACAGCTCTCCCGTGGTCTTTACCCTTGCCTGCTCCTGCTCTCACCCTATAGACTTAAGTATTGCCTTTCTTGTTTTCAACTCCCCGTGAAGATACAAATTCATGAGCCTGAAGTACTGCACGAGTGGAGGGGAACCGCTCAACCCTGAAGTCATGGAGCAGTGGAAGAGCCAGACAGGGCTGGACATCCACGAAGTGTATGGCCAGACTGAAACGGTACATCTGTAGGGTCCATAGCCTATTCTGTCTTTGGAATTCCTTTTTGCTGCAAGGTTTGTTCTGTAGGAGCACAGCCTGTTTCCTCCTTCACATTTCTGTGAATATTTCAGTAATCCCCTTCCCTGGTAACCTCTGCAAGAACTCCCTCTCACAGCTCTCATCACAGAACCTGCCAGAAACACGGGGCTTTGGGAGGGAATGTGCTGTAATATCTCCACAAATGTCCTTAAGCTAATTCCAAGTAACAGTGACAGCCAAGAGGGCAGAGTTTGAATCTAAGGGAAGAAGACTAGTTAGTAGAGGACATTAATTTTCCACAGATAATGGAACAGGATTCTTTTAGGGAGTTTTATAATTTTGCTCATCTGTACTCTCCAGCACTGACATATAGGATCCTATGAACCTTAATTCCTTACTTTGGAATTAGTCTAGAAACTACATTTAATGAATTGAGTGTGAATGTGGTGATTTTCTACTGCAAAACTTTGGTTTGATTTTGATTTTGATTTTTGCAGGGAATAATCTGCTGTGGTTTTAAAGGAATGAAGATTAAACCTGGATCAATGGGGAAGGCAGCTCCCCTATATGATGTTCAGGTTTGTTGACTGCTCTTTAGATTCTGTCATAGGGGATTATTTGTTTGGTTGGATTTGTGTTTGGAGATTGTTTTTCCATTGGACTAAAATAAGAGCTGTTTTTCATTCCAGATCGTAGACAAAAATGCCAATATCCTGCCTCCAGGACAACAGGGGGAAATTGCTGTCAGAAGCAAACCTATAAGGCCACTTGGTTTTTTCTCTGAATATTTAGTAAGAACTTTATTTTATTCCTCACCACCACTACCAATCTCCCCAAAATCTCTCCAACTGCATAGTAGTCCAAAATGTTGAACATTTTTCACCATTTTATTATTTATTACCAGAGTAATTTGTTTATTTGTTATTATTTGTTATTTGTTATTATTTGGATTGGTAGATGTTAGAAAAGGAAAGAAAATAATTTAAGATCAATTTAAATTTTTTCTTAAAGAATAGAAATTGTTTTAAACCTATTTTATTGTATTTTATAGCAATATCAACATCCTTGATTGAAAAATTAAGTTCCAGTGCATTTGATGTTGTGGGTGTTACAGTACAATGTTCAGTCAATGCCTGTTTAAAATCTAAACTGCTGCTTGTAAACCACTTTAAGGATAACCCCAAGAAAACTGCAGAAAGTGAACGTGGGGATTTTTATGTCACTGGAGACAGAGGGACTATGGATGAAGATGGATATTTCCAGTTTATTGGCAGAGACGATGACATCATCATTTCTTCAGGGTCAGTGTGCACACACCCATTCTAAATCTGCCTTTGTATAGTCTTGAATGTCCTGGTGAGCTTCTGACATCAGAGTGCTGTGATAGGAATCTCTTGACCTCTTGACTTTGGAATACTTGCTGTCATTATCAGCTTTTCACAGACCCACAGTATGATGATCATCTTGGTGAGGATGCTGCATCCATTTCCCCTGCAACCTCTCATGTGTTTCAACAAAGAATCAAGAGTCCATCTGGCAAAGGAGGGATGTTTATCTAGTTTATTTTCTGACTAAAATTGAAGGACTCTCTATTGAATTCAAAGAGCTTTTGAAACAATTTATTTTTAACATGTTGAAATGGAAGATTTGTATGATGTGATATCATAATATGGCACCAGGTGCTGCTGCAATTGCAGTGGGATGGAGCTCCAGCGTAAGAGCCCCAAGGAGAGAGGACAGATGGAGAAGGATGCACAGCCCCAGCAGTCCTCTGCCACAGGAGCACCATGAAATGCTGCTGCTTCTAACCCAGCCAGCTTTCCCTTTTTGCCTAAAGCTTCCATAGTTGGTTGTCAATTTGTTCTGGCTTGGCTTTTTTCTTCAACATGACAATTAAAAAACATTTGGTACTGGTTATTCCAGATAAAAAATAAGAGACAAATCTCATTTTTATTTTTGCTTGCCTAGGTATCGCATCGGGCCATTTGAAGTAGAGAGTGCCCTGATAGAGCACCCAGCTGTGGTAGAAACAGCTGTTGTCAGCAGCCCAGACCCCCTCAGAGGAGAGGTAACAATGCTGAACAGAGGGGGAGAAGCAATGCATTTGTCCAAATACATAATGATATAAAGAGTTTTCTACTTAACTGAATAACGTACTCTAAGGCAATAACATCATCTTAGAATCATGGAATAGTTTAGGCTGGAAAAGACCCTTGAGATCATTGAGTCCAACCATGAAACCAGCACTGTCAGGTGCACAAACAAACCTAAGCACCACATCTACTTCCATCATGGATAATCCCAGTGGGGCTGACAAGCAAAATCCCTTCCCAGTTATGTGCCTTTGCTCTTCTGAGTTTCTTTTCATCCCCAGGTCCCCTCTGTGGAGAGCATTACTGTGATGTTTACTTTGCCCTTGTTCTTAAGTATTTGACTATTCACTGAAATTGTCATTTATGACTCTTGGTGCAGCCAAAGTTGTGCTGTACCTGCCCAAGCATTAGACATGGGCTGCAGGTGTGGTGGAAGCACAGTCCTGTGCTGGGATAACAGGGCTTACTGTCCTCAGCGTGAACTTCAGAGAGAAACAAAATGTCCCTTAGCTTCAGGGACAACTCCAGAGACACCTTTTATTGTCCCTTCCTCTTGACTGCCGCTGAGAAAAAAGGGCAAAGGCTGCTTTAAACTTTCCGTTCTGCACATACACATGCAGAAGTTGTGTCCTTTCTTACCATGTGCTGGTTTCTGTGTTCCTCCTGACCGTGGTGACTCTGGCAGCTCTGCTCGCTGGTAACCTGCACATCAGCCCTAAAAACAGATGGTGTCAGATTGCTTTTGTTGATTTTACCTTGCAGGTTGTGAAAGCATTTGTGGTTCTGTCCCCAACCTTTTCATCCACTGACCTGAAGAGCTTAACTCGTGACTTGCAGGACCATGTCAAGAAAACTACTGCTCCATATAAATACCCTAGAAAGGTAAATACTTCTGAGGAGAAACTTTAAAACAGAGCACCCTTCCTAAGTCTCAGGAGAATTGCCATTTAGATTTTCATGATTCACTTGAAAGAGACAGCAGTAAAGATTCATCTAGAGCACTGGCTCCAGAATACCATTAACAATAACTTCCTAAATAACATTAGTTTACATTGGTTTTCATGCATTTGCACAAAGTACTTGTTAAAATTTCTCAGAATTTTCTAGGTTTTATATATCCCAGTTAGATCTCCATATTCTAAGTCAGACTCACAATCCTAATTCTCTGGTTTGTATTTAACCTTCAAACAAGCAGTTGCCAGTGCCTTTAGGGTAGCACATGACTGAACCTGAATAAGTTTTTGACTACTGATCATCACAACTAACAGATAGACACAAGCCCAAGAGGATACACTTGGTGTTTCTTAGTAATCCCAGCACCACAGGAAAAGAGCTACTGCAGTGCCTTAGCTCATGTGTGCAGAACTCACAGAACTAAGAACCATTAACGACTTTGGGGCTGTAACATCCTTTTTTTCTTCTTTTTGTCATTCATCTCAGACCTCTGATACCATGCAGGCATTCACCCTTCTGCTGTGAGTTACTGTACTCAGCTTGGTGAGCTGAGAGGCAGCTGTAGAGATGTTTGGCCATCCAGGCAGCCAAAGAGAAGGTTTCACAAGGGGCACAATGTGCTGCTTTGGTGTGGCTTGGATCTGGGGCAGGCAGCTCTTACTGATGGGAGTCCTCTCCATTTTCCACATGTGCTGAGAGCGAGTCTTGGAAAACCAGCTCTGTAGAACACGCTGCATTGCTTTCTCTCTTTATTTCATCCAGGTGGAATTTGTCAAAGAGCTGCCAAAGACAGTGACTGGGAAGATCAAGAGGAATGAATTAAGAGACAAAGAGTGGGGACGGATATAGCATTGTTTGGAATTTAACAAAACTTCTTTCATTCCATTAGCACTATATAAATTTCACTACTATAACTGCCCTCATTCTGATCTCTTTTTGTTAAATGCTTGAGCATCAAAAACTACAGGTAACATCAAGATGTGATATTTGTGCCTGCTTGCAGAGTTTCCAATGCCAGTACTTGACTGAATTGTATTATTCTGGGTGAAAAATAAAATTTTTAATAGACAACTTCAATAGCCTTTCCCTTTGAGACCTCCTCACCATCCCTCTTAGAGCCCAGCTTCTATTTGATGTTATTCTCAAGAGACAGCAGGAAAGATAACGCCCCCATCTGAAAAGGTATTCTATGTCACACATATTTTGATTCACTATTTCCTGAGGGTTTACCCTGACATCCAAAGCTTATGGAAAGGACATGGGGGCTGGTATGGTCGCTATATGGGTTCCAAAAATGCAACATTATGAAAAGGTTGCAAAAGAACATTTTTTTCTGGTTTTGGATAGTGACAGCAAAAGTCCTGGAAAAGCATTGTTACAGATGGGGGATTAGCAGTTTTATTGGATAGATTCAAAATCCACGGTTTTGGTGGTGGGATGAGAACCACGTGTAGGTGTCCTTTCTTTTGAAAGCATCTTGTCTCTTCCAAGCACTAGCCAGGAGTGGAATTCTCAATGCAAGGTTGGAAGTATTTGGCATGTTTTTAAACTGTGAGGTATGTTATTGTGGACAATATAAGACTACTGACTTGCACAAGTAATATGTATTTATACCGAAAACTATTCTGAAGTAGATATGAACATAAGATCCCATCCTTTGCTTTTAAAACCCCTTTGAGGTAAATGAAATGAGAATTGAGATTATGTTCAGTATGTGAGAAATAATCCTTTTACAGACGATGCTGTCATGCATCATGAGAAACAAGTAAGTTGTAGAAATTCACAGTACTTGCTTAATGTTGCACATACCTGTACATACAGTGTGTATAAATATATGCTTTGTGTATGCATTTGGCACATAAAATTGCTCTGCTTGCATTAGTAAGAAAGTTAATATTTAGTTTTACGTCTTGAAATGCTTAATACATTTCCAGAATGGGTTTGGAACTTGGTCCTGCAGATTTTCTGGATTGTGATTTTTGTGACTTTGCGTGTGTTAGTTTAGCCAGTCCATTGAGCAGGAGCCTTTTATAAGTGATCTACAACTTCATCTCCTTTCCCACAATACCAAAAGTTGGAATCAAGCTTTAATGAAAAACAGAGCAGCCTTTAGGTGAGTTTGGGTTTAGTTATTCAAAAGGTTCAGATTGTTGATATAAAACCAACTCTTCTGCTAATACTTGATCTGGGTCTAAATAGCCATCCTGTAAGAATAAAAGACTAACACAATTTACAAATGAAATGTATGTAAGCTTATCTGTTTGAAAAGGGTTTGTTATTGAAAAGATCAGTAAGAGAAGGGGTAATTTGCCAAGTTTGGCCATCACACTCAGGTGACATTTAAGATGCAGACCAGAACTCATCATCACTGCCTGAGCTTCCGTCAGCTGTGGCAGAGCAACAGAGCTCAGCAGCTGCTCATTTCTTAATGGGTTCCTTTACAGTCCTTAAAATCCAAAATACAGTTATCTTCAAACACAGTCTCACAGGTTTCTAGTGAGTGTAGAAAATTAAATCCCCCATGAGAGCAAGTAGTTTGTTTAATGTGATTCTACTGGAAGAAAAGTGAACAAAATAAGGTTGTGCTCAAGTCTGGCTGCAGCAGGGTTTTAAACTTCCCTTTTCTTGTATTACAGCTTTGTTCTGAAAGATTAACTTTTCTCTCCTTCATTCAGTCAGAACAGAGGGAAAACATGTTGAATATTTTAAATGTAATGCAAATTTTGGAATAGACAAACAAGAAATTGGATTAGGTCTTAAAGAGCAATCAAAAAAAAAGTTGAAAAATGTAATCTGGTCACAATTTCAGCCTCTGATTCTTTTAAGGACGTTCAGATTTCAAGTGTGAGTACTTTTTGGAAAAGTAATCCACTTTGAAGTGCAGTAATCAGATTTTTAATGTAATCCATTTATTCCATGTAAGTAATACATTTTTAAATATAATCTAATTATGAACTTTGAAACTAATTTATTTTAAAGCAAATATAAAAGTATAACCCTGCAACAGGTTCCTAGGTTTTGGTACTGGTCTGTGCTGGGCTTTCAACAGACCTGGTTAGATTTTTCCCTGAGCCCTGGTAGTGGCACCAACTGCTCATTGCAGCAGGGAAGGGCTTGCTCAGGAGGTTTTCTCTCTGCTGCAGCCCCGACAGCTCAGTCTGTACATTGGGCCAGCCAGACTTGCCAACGTGTTCTTGCAGTTCTGCAGTGGTACAAAACCTGAACCTGACCAGGAAAAAAAGGAAGAAACAAACTGGTGAGTCAAAACATTTCTGTTTGATGTGTGGGCAGGAGCCCTGCTCTGCCTCACTGCCCAGGGTTTCCAGAAGCCACACAAAGCCCCTCAGCTGCTCCCTTTGAAGTCGAGGTTGTGCTCAGTTTCAGTGGTGGGTGTTTGTCCTGCACTAGTGACTTGAGGAATTACTGAGTCAACCAACTGATATTCCCTGTTTCTCTAAAACAGAGCTTGTTCCTTTTGTTGGGCACAGGGAGTGATGTGCTGCCTGCCAGCTAAATCCTAAAAAGAGCCCACAGCTTTTAAATTTGCAGGCTTGCCACAGAAAAGGAGCACAGCTTGGAACGAAACTAAGTGTTGTTATTCCTCTGTACAGAGAAGTTGGAGTTTGTTCAATAACTCTCAAAGATGATCCCTGGGAACACTCAAAGGAAGAAACAGAAACACAGAGTGGTGCTCTGTGCTCTTCACTGCTCCTCACCAGAACATGCTCATCCTGGACTTTTGTGTATTCCAGCATCCTGTTCCCTGTCACTCTTAAGAGGACAGCCTTTGGAATAACAGTGGAAGATACACATTGCTCTTCTGCTGCTTTGGAATATTTCTAAAGCAATATGTTCTCTATAACTTTAAATTGTACATGGGAGAACAGCTTTTTGAAAATAGTGATAGAAGAGGGAAAAATGGACTGGCCTTTATTTTTGTATCTGCAGTGCTGTCACTGAAAGCCATGACATACATAACTCTGTGCCAAATATTATTTTGTGAGGATGTTTTTTAATCATTGTTGGTGATCAGACTTCTAGCTCTGGCGAGTACTGGGTTGCACAGAGTTTCAGGATTAAATATAATCAAGGATTTCCTGGACTGAGGTGTCAGTTCAGACTGTGAGATATTTCCATAACAGTCAATCTGTTAGGTGGTTACGGGCGCAGCAGAGGTTTAGATCATCCCTGCTAGGTCACATCTCACATTTCTTGTTACCTCTCTGTAGCCCTTGCACTTCACACAGTGCTGCTACAGCACTTGATTCAGAAGATATAAGTAGCAGTTGAACTCTGTGACCAAGGCTGTATTTAATAGGAGCACAAAAACACCAGTGAACCGAAGAAAAAGAAAAAGCACAAGGCTATTTATCTTGGATTTTCCTGGTCCTGCTGTAAACCCACTATGCACTACCCATAAACACTTCTGCTGCTGGCAGGAGTCTGGGAAAACAGCAAATGTGCTGTGCAGTAAAGCTGTTGATGACCTTTCAGGACATCTAATTGTTATTAACTAGCTAATGAACACAAGTCCTGGGCGAGGCTGTGCCAGGAGAGTTCTGCAGGTGGATCTCACCTCCTTCACACCCTTAAGCTCTGAAATGGATATTCCTTTGCTTTCCAGCTACAAAGCTCATTATTGTCTGAGGTCAAAAACAGAGAGAAAACAAATGCACAAAATGCTGTGTCTATACATTAATCTAAATGGATCTGAGCTTGCACTACTGAAACCAGAGGATAGTTGAGAATTTATTTCTTTAGGAGCAGAAATGGAAAAGATGTAATTAAATGGAGCTTTGAAGAGCTGGGTTTCCTGTCCCAAAAAGCAGCCACTGTGCTCTTTGGGCCGTGCAGTCTGCAAAGAGGAGAGAGAGTTTTAGGGATTCCACCTCGAATCCCAGAGTGGTGGCTGCTGAGCGTGGCTTGTATTCAAACAGGTGAACTCCTAATGGTCTGTAGACCATTTATTAGCTTCTCTGCCAGAAGTTAACAACTCATTTAACAGTTGTATTTCTTATTCGACTTCCTTGCTTGAACATTTGACAATCAAAGGGGTGGCTGGGGTAATCTCTTACAACTGATGTAATTACCTTCATCGTTTTTCTTTCAGTGGTTTGTGCTAAATCAGTTTAACTGCGACAGACTCAGGCTAAAGCTGCTAGTGTTTTCTGCCTCAAAGTTACACATTCTACTTTCCTTGTGCCTGCAGCAAAGGACCTCATAGAAACAGAAGCTATTTTGCACTTCAAGTCTGCACATCTCTATTCAAGTTCAGATGTGTGAGACTTGGTTTACCACCTTCTCATTTCTGGATTGAATGGTGCTGACATTCAACAAATCAGGAAAAGCTGTGAAGTGATCAGGACCGAAAGGGAAAAATACTTAACAAATTTCCAATTTTATTACACTTTCAGGTGTTATCACCATCTCAGGGACAACACAACTGACAGCACCAAACACTGGCTATCGATTGCTGCCTTCGAAGGCCAGGTGCATTATTACAGCTGCTCTTGCTCCTGGGGTGGACTCGGTTGCATCCCAGTGCCAGTCTCTGAAAACAAAGCTAATTGTGTCTGAAAGCAGCAGGGCTGAGTGCCTGAACTTCAGCCATTTGCTCCAGTAAGTGCCTTCTACCTCAACCCCGTTAAGAGATATCTCTAGTGGAAATTTCCTCAAGTTTAAACACTCCCGTACACTTGTATCTCACTAATTAATTAGATACTTCTAAGGGGGTAGCAGAGGAGGCACTTTAGTCTCTTTTTTATATAGAAAAGGAATATTTAGGAATAGCCAAACTGCTAATTATAAAATAGGTAGCCTTATGATTTATATAAGACTATAAAACAATACAGAAAAGTGGGCAGAAATTATTCTTTTATTGACAGCTGTGGCCTATTTACCCTCTAAAAGACACAGAAAAATATTCTATACAAATTATTCCAATCCATATTCCTGAAACTTGGTGATAATAAGGCTAATGTGAACAGCTTTTCACTATGAAAAGCTAAAAAGGGCACTGCAAAATGAACTTAATGTCTTTAGGAATCCTCTCAACAGATCACTGTCAGTCTGCCTACCTGGCAGGATAATTGCCCCGAGTTCCCTGCTGCCCCAGCTGCCCACTGAGCTGCCCAGGAGGCTCTGGGGCTCTGCAGTGGGAGCTCCTGGGCAGCAGGAGCCACCAGCCAGCACCAGACACGGCTGGGCTGGGGACACAGACTGCCCACACGTAACCTCACACAACGGGCAGTGTTTGCATGCCAAGCCAAACCTGTTCAAACATCACTCCTAGCAGAGCATTTTTTGTCCCTTTTTGTACATGCCACACCACAGTTTGATCCAAGAGCAATCTTAAATGTAAGAACACCATGCCCACAATGAACAGTTACTCATATTTCATGTTGTTTCCCAGGCAGGCCAAAAAACTAAGCCTCTTAGGTTTACAGGATTAGCTGTTTTAAGATGGCATAACCAGAGGGTGATTGTTATTTGAATAGGAATACAATACAGGAAGGATTTTGCAGCATGATTCTTTTGGGTGCAGGATATTACCAGCTGCTTCCTATCAGTGGGAGTTACTGGTGTTACTTAAAGCTCTCCCCTACTGTATTTCACTACTGAAATAATAAATGAGCTGAATTACATGTAAATTAATATTTTAATGCGACCCTCAAGAAAGGCAAGTCCATACTGCGAAACACCAAGGCTGTGAGGTTGGCCTGCTCTTAAAAGAAATTATTTTCAAGCTTCTCAAGCCAATCTGAGTTTTAATCTAGCACAAGGGGAAGATTGAATCTCAGAGTCAGGGTTTCATACCAAGGGATGGTCCTTGTGTTTCAAGCCAGCATTAGGACAAACTAGGTACACCAGAGTACAGTGTATCACCTCTTCAGCTGATGTTTGTAACATCCTTCCTCAGCACTGACAGTGTCAGCAATTATTTGGCTTTTCATGCAAGTGAGATCATAATAATGTCTTCTAGTTTGTCCATGAAGGTTTGAATTCAAAACACTGAAGCACTGTCTGTCCACACCACTGAGCCCAAAAGTGATGGCACGGTGGAGAAGCCAGGGAATTCATGTGTTAGCAATGAATGTTCAGTAAGTGCAAATTGTGAAAAATCAGAAGTAAACTGTAAGTCCTGTAGGCACACAGGTCAGTGAGAGAGAGGAAGAAAGAAAACAAAAAATCCCACTAACTCCCCTGAGTCTTTGTCCTTAGAAGATAAGCAGGCTGTCATGAATCATGATCACCAACATCAGCCACCAGTAAATATCCACAGCTGGCCTTTGTGTCTGGTCTCCTTTGGTAGGTTCCTTTGTGTGACCTAGAAATTGATGTTTTAATCCACACACAAGAATCTTCAACAATTTAAAGAAAACACCACGGGAGGTAAGAAAGCAGACTTTTAATAAACGAGTTGAAAAGGACACAGGACTAGGGAAAAAAGTCATCTTCATTTTCCAACTTCTAAAACAATCTTGAAAGAAGAGGAAAATATAAATATGAGAGACTTGAACACATCCTTTTCATTAAACCAAGACAAATAACAAATTGTGTTCTTCAAGGTAAGTCTTTTCCCATTTTATGCCAGAAATGAAATACTAAAGCTAGAAAGTTGTACAGGAAGCATATTCAAAACCCTGCTGGAAAGCAAGTTATAGCTGCACAGGTTTTGGTTGGTTTTTAGAAGTCACAGGGACAGTCCACTGTAACAGCAAGACAACAGAAAGACTCACTAGCATTACTTTCAATCTGAAACAAAATTAATACCATAAAGCTAAAACTGTACCAAAAATTAAAATTTAATTCCCCTAATCTAGTATAGTATAATAGAGAGCTTCTTTCATAAGAAGTTTCCAAGCAGTATTTAAATGCAAATTTTGAGACTTAAGAAAAAAAAAAATAAAAACAAAAACACTTTATAAAAAACTCCCAAGGATTGAGTCTTTGGAAAGAGCAGCAAAATGCTATTTGCAGGAAATTACTCAAAAGGATTCCATTCAGTGACCAACAGCATTTACTATAAATCAGTAAGTGCTGCATACACAGCTAATGTAAACACATGTAGTTTTTGATAGAACCATCTGCAATGCCTGCACTGTACTTCTACTGTTCTAGAACAGTCCAATCTTTAGATCATCTCATAATATTCAAGTATTTATATGTAACAGTTCTTTCCATTCATTTCAAGACAGCATATCCTTGTGTATATATAAATATATGTATAAAACCCTCCATCAAATTATTGGATTTACCTCATTCTGTTGCTCACACACAAAAATGTTACCAAGTTCTGCAGCTGTCAGATCACTTCCTTCCCAAAACCCCCTGCAACCATCTTTACCAGATCTCTCACTTCTGTCAGTAATTGCTCAGAGCTGTTTCTGTGCTGCCTTTTGGCTTCTGTAGCTCCCAGATAAAACAAAGGAGAGTCCGTACACATCAGGATGGCCACACCTACACATACATGCACAGACTGCTGCTTTGTGTGCCAGGTACAGGAAATGCACAACAAGGCTGTAGGAGGACAGCAAACTTCACCAGAAAGGTGATGCACTCCTGAGCACCCTTACATCTGTTGTAATGTCAGTTCCACCTGCAACGAGCACTAAAATTCTTACACACGTGGATTTCAAAACCAGGATTTCAAAACAAAACCCCCTCTCCTCATTCCAACACCCTTTCAGAACACTGGGGCAACTTTTTTTATATGTTTGGATTATGTTTACCTTTCCCTTATATCACATTTTCTACACTGTCAGTGCATCATTCCCCTTGGGCTCAGATTCTATTTCACTTTGATTCTTGTTCTCTTCTTTTACTTCTTTAGAGCTCTTCTCCTCAGTTTCTGCTTTAACTACCTCAAAATTCTGTTCTTCTGTCAGAGTTGACTTTTGTTGTGCATCTTCTTTGTTGCTCTTCACCACCTCCTGCAGATTGTATTTTCTGAACAGAACATAGTCCCTCACCACACTCAAGCAACAGACGGTTTTTATTATTTCCACCACAACTGTGTATTGTGGATTATTAAGATCGACTTTGTTTTCTGGATTGAGGCTGCCCACAATTCCTGTAAAAGAAGATGCAGTTTAAAAGATGCTGGAAAAACTGTTTAAGAGCATAAGCACGTCTTACTGAATGGATAGAAATTAAGACAGAGAAAGCAAGATCCCCCTCAGTTACAGCCAATTACTTATTTTTGTAACTGCTTAAAGTAGCAGAAGAGAGCAGGACTGGCAGAATATACCACTAGTAGGGCTGAAGCAACTGAAAAATTATCCCACTGCAATTACTGAGAAACAAAATATTCGAGTAAGGCGGAGCTATTTTATGAGCCAAATATTGAACAGAAATAGTAACATTATTATTTCAATACAGCATCCAGAGAGAAAGGCTGATAGAAGTCATTTCAAAGCACATATCACTGATACTGACAATTACATTCAACAGTGCTCTCTCTTCTGCTTAGTCTCTTAAGACATCAACACCAACATGGAATACTGATGTCAAGACTTTTTTTAAGTCTTAGAGAAGCTTTTAACGTTCAAAATACAGGTTTTAAGCAACAGATGTGTATGTCCATTATGACCACTTTTAAGAGTCTGACCCATGTTGTGCATGCAATATACCTGTGCATGTAAACTTGTTCTGTTTCATGTGATACCCATACATACCTGCCAATTCCTTAATTACTTCTTCCCTACTCATATGGCTGTTATTACGAGCTTTGTAAACAATCTGAAAAGTACCCTTGTTAGGGGCTTTAAACCAAGGCTCAAAAAACGTTTCCGTGTATTTTTTCATATCTTCCATAAAAGCCTTGCAAGTTCCAGAAATGGGCAGCATGCGCAGAATGACTCTTGTTTTCTTCTTTTTAGTGGTGTGCATATCCTTTAGTATATGGTGCACCAGGTCCTCAGGTTCTACAAGAAAAACAGGTGGGTATGAGCAACAAATTGAAAGCATCATCTCCCTTCTTCCCCTTCTAAATAATAAGATGAGGTAATGCACGCTTGGCTGCACTGCTGTCAGCCTCAAATCCCTTTAAATAGAGCGTTGTTTTACTATACCAAGACTGGAGAACCAAAGATTATTCTGTCAAAGCAGTTTCAACTACCTTTAGCTTTTTCACTAATGACAGAATTCAGTGGCACAGCCAAAGGAAGGGAAGGGTATTTGTTTGATATATGTGTGTTACTCGGCAGCCACACTGTGGCCTTTTCCTAACAGTGCTCAGAGCAGTTTGCATTACCCAGCATCAGCTGAAGTCCCACCTATGCCCTGGGTTCTGATGAAGACCACGTTGTTGGCACCACTCTCCACCGACTGGAATCGCCGCAGCTTCTGCTCCGTCGAGGCACGGATCTGGCCAACCTCCTTCTTCAGGGCTGCCTCGACATCGTCCTCATCCTCCTCCCTGTCACTTCCAGACAGCCGCTCCTCGTGATCTGAAAACTTCACACAGGCACGATTCGCTGGTGAGCACCGAGCAGCAGTGCCCGGCTCCCAGCCCGCGCTGGGCCCGGGGCACACGGGCACGGACCGGGCCTCTGCTCCAGCCGGCAGCGGGGCTGCGCTGGGCTTCGCCTGCAGAACCTGGGACTCTCGTGGCCGTGGTGCTCACCCACGGCTCCTTGCACACACACGCGGTGCGTTCCACACACACAGCGGGAGCCGAGGCCGCGGGGTGCCGCTCCCCCGCCCCGCCGGCGCCCCGAGCGCCCGCCGGCCCCGCCGCACGCACCTGCTCGGGCCCGTAGAGCAGGTCCCCGTACTCGCCGAGCAGGC
The DNA here is from genome assembly GCF_000738735.6 of Corvus cornix cornix. NCBI lineage: Eukaryota > Metazoa > Chordata > Aves > Passeriformes > Corvidae > Corvus > Corvus cornix. Next base: position 1,616,611 of record NC_046344.1, read on the forward strand.
TGTAGGCCTCCCCCACGCACTTGCGCTCGTTCATGTTGCAGGTGATGAGGATGCCGCGCATGCCGGCCTCCAGCTGCCGCCCGCCGCCGCGGGGCCGCTTGGCCCGGCCGGCCGCCGCTGCGAAGTGCCCCTTGGGCCGCCGCTTGCGCGCCGCCGGCTCGGCCGCGGCCATCGGGCAGCTCCGCCAGCACCGCCGCGATGGCGTCAGCGCCGCGCCCGGCCCGCCCGCCCGCCCGGCACAGCGCCGCGCCCGGAGCGGCGGCCCAAGGGCACCGGGGGCTGAACCGATGGGACCGAGCCGCGGGCACCGAGCCCCGGGCACCGAGCCGATGGGACCGAGCTGATGGGACCGAGCCGATGGGACCGAGCCGATGGGACCGAGCCAATGGGACCGAGCCGATGGGACCGAGCCCCGGGCACCGAGCCGATGGGACCGAGCTGATGGGACCGAGCCGCGGGGACCGAGCCCCGGGCACCGAGCCGATGGGACCGAACCGATGGGACCGCGCCCCGGGCACCGAGCCCCGGGCCGATGGGACCGAGCCGCGGGCACCGAGCCGCCGGAGCGCCGGCCGCGGGCCCGGGGCGGCGGCACTCGTGTGGCGGGCTCAGCCGCGGCCAGACTCGGTCACTCGCAGTCCTCGATGCTTTCGCTTCCCCCGAGCTCTGGACACGCTGGAGGGGAGCGAGCAGCCCTCGGTCCTGCTCTGCCCCGTGCGCCCCGGGGCCGGAGAGATGCTTCGGCCACTTCCCTGCCTGCCCGACTCCCGAAGGTGTCGCGGCGTAGAGGGACCAGCTAAACCAGAAACTCTTTGAACAGGTAGATGGAGGCTTGGAAAAATAGCGAACATGTGCTGACAGAACAGCTGTGGCCCAGAGAAAGGTGTCTCTGTGCATCCCGGCCCGTAAGAGCCGCTGCTCCCTGCAGGAATTCTTCAGCTGCTTGGACAATTAAGGGGGTAAGAATTATTACAGGTTCTGATCTGTGGAAAAACTGACCACGGCAGTTGCTCGAAATCCAATATAAGAAAACCACCATTTGAAGCTTTTCCTATCATCTAATACTTAAGAGATTTTCATCTTTATTAGATGTAAATAAATTGCTTGCAGTTTATTTAAACTGCAGACCGACACACAGACTTTGGCAAAGCTTCTGTACCTGCCCTTACACTTTTCTGCCGTTTGTCAGCAAGGGTTTGTTTAAAAGCTTCAGATCTCACTGGTTGTGTAATACAGTTTCATTGGCACTTAAACCATTACCTCCATAACTTCTTTAGGTAGTGACAGCCTCTGCTGTTTGAACATTTGGCTACGATTCATATGACCTCGAAAAAATGACAAAAGAGCTACAAGACCATGTTGAGAAAGTTACTGTTCCATACAGGTATCCTCATAAGGTGAGTGGTCAAATACACAAATAATTTTCACTGCCATAGAGAGTGAGTGTTAACTGCTGTGTGGTTAGTAAGTCTATGCTGCTGAGGTTAAGGAAAAGTAAAAATTTAGGTAAAATGTATGTTATTTTGTATTGCTATTTCCTCCCTTTAGATGAACTTTGTTCAGTAGTTTCCAATAACAGTAGGAAGAGCAGAAGAAACAAACTGTGCCAGAAGTGGAGGCAAAATTAAAGTACCTGCTGCTTTTTTGCAGGTGTTTTTACAAAGTAAGACATTGCAGATTTACACAGTAATGTAAAGTAAAAGACATTACACTATATGCTTCTTAGTTTAGTTTTGAATACAATCTTACCTGATTGCCACTATTTGTCTGTCCAGGGGCTACACTAAGAGCTAAAGCAGACACTGATACAAATGAAATAGGAAACTCAGGGAGGCAAGAGCACAACAGTAATGTGTGTTAAATAAAGTATTTAATGAAATGTCGGTGTCTTACCTTTATTGTTACTTAAAGGATAAAAAACTCTGTAAGAGCTTCAAGAATCACTTTTGATGTGACACCTTCTAAAGAGATTTTAAAATGTTTCAGAAGTTTCAAAAATTTAAAAGTTGTAGGCATAACAAGTATATTTAGAAAAAAAGTGCAAATAAAATCTGTGTCATTGAAATATTTAAGGATTGGACTAGTAAAGTATTTAAAATATGATAGAACAGAAATTTAAGATTGTAGCAACAGCTGCTCATACTCTAATTTTAGCACTAATAGTTCTATCTGTTCTCTCACACTTCATTAAGGAGTTACTTTATGATCTGCTGATATTTTTGTGTGTTTGAGCAACTTCCCTTTCTAGCTATCTTAACCAAGAAGTGTCCTTTTTGTCCCATTCTGAGAATATACATCTGACATCATTTGACTGTCCTGATTACATTAAGCATGAAACATAAAGAGTTTAGCATTCAGACAAAAAACTGTATCCATTTTCAAGTTCTCATAGAGGGTCTAAGACACAAATACTTTTTTTTGGAAGAATTTTCTGTATTACTAGAAACAGTTCCAAGAGAGGTCAAAGCATCTGCACTCAAGGTGAGACCATTAGACTTCTCTTTCAGAAGTGCAGATTCCCACTTGAAGTATCCACAGCTTTTCTTATTATCTCCTTGCTTGCCAACAGGACAACAAAAAAATGCTCTGCCATGATTTGGGCCACCATTTGACACACAGAGTTTTTTGGCTCTTCGACCACAGTTACACAGAGGGGGAGTTGGTTTTCCACTTCTCACAGCTCTTACAGACTGATTCAAATTGACTGTGGAGTTCAGAACAGGAGATACTTTGGGAATATTCAAACTTCTCAAAGGTAAGGAGTCACCAAAAGAGGAAGTTTTCTCTTGATATATATGAAAAGACTGTTTTTTTGCTGGTGGGCATGTTTTTGGACTAGTTGGCTTTCTTTTAGGAGCCTCCAAAGGAGTAGAGTAATTTCCAATTAATGCTGATTGTGCTGAAACAGCATTTCCCTTTGCAGATGGTAACTTAAAAGCTGAAAATTTTGAAGTCTGCCTTTGTACTGTCCCTATATTATAGATTGTAGTATCAGGACTTTTGTAAACAACAGACTTCAGAGGTTCTGTGGGTGCTACACTTTCCTCCAAACTCTGATTATCTGAACTTGTCACAGCCAATTGTTTTGAAATAGATTTTTCTTCAAACACTGTTAGATTATCTGTATTTGAGTCATCCTTGAGCTGAACAGAGTCCGAATTTTGTTCATACTGAGATTCTGGTATCAAAGCAACGTCTTCCCAGTCTGTCAGCAGAGACAAGCACTCAGAACTGGTGCTGATGTCCCCACTGGAGAGAGTAACTGAGGGGATGGTGGTGGAGACAAGCACCAGCCCTGATCCCTGTACTGGGAGGCTGGGTCTGGCTGTTCCCAGGGGCTGCCCAACGCTCCATCCCTGCCGGATGCCTGCTGATGCAGGACTGGGACGTGGCTGTGCCAGACCAAGAGGAACAGGAAATCTGTCAGTAGATGATGCTGAAGAGCTTTGGGATTGAGTGTGGAATTCAGTCCTTGAGCTGCTGCTGGGTACAACACAGACATCTGCAGAGGGATCAGTGCAGGTGATCTGCTGTTCCCCAGTCTGTACATTAGAATTTATCTTGTTTCCAGCAATACTGTTGTGTTTGTTCTCAGCCAGAGAGTTTGTTTCACAAGTTTCATCTCTAGATGTTTCAGGTCTGCTCCTTCTTCCCAGTGGAGTTTTGTCAGTGAAATTTCCAGTCAGTGTTCTGGAAATTAAATTACAGTTCTGATGTGCCTGGGGAGTCCATAAACAAAAGCAGATTTTGGAAAGTGAATACCCAGACATTTTGGGAATAAATGCACAAAATTAATAAGCGTATCAGCCTAAGGGTGTTCTTTCCAAATCATAGTCAAGATGCTGGGTTTATTATTTGAATAGCTCACCTTTCATCTGTATTCCAGGCTACAAAGCAAGTAGGCCGGAAGATACGAAGCAGTGACTGACCTTATCCAAAGATTTAGTAACTTTCAGCACACATCCATCACAAATCAGCCTCCAAGCAAGACGAGCAGTATTCCGGGAATCATCCAACCCTTCAAAAGCATGGTTATATTAATGTCTTCTTTTCAAACTGCTATTGGGGATAGTTCTTATTAGAGGAAAAATGTAATCTAGGTAAGCCTTACATAAATGACAAGGAGTCACAGAACTGTGACACTTAGTCATCTAGTTCAAAAAGGGGAAGTAGAAAATTCCAAATAATTCCCTGTGCTGAAACATCTGAAGTACTATCCATAGAGCTGAATATCTATTCACAATTTTAAATATCTTTGCTCTGTTTTACTAATCAGCTCCAAAAAAAACCCAAAAAACATATTGTGCTGGAATTCTCTAACATTAACATGCTGAGCTATCAGGTAAAATCAAGTTTCTTTATCTTCCGTTCACCTCTTTTCCTTTGCATCCCAGCAATTCATAAATTGATCTTGTGAACATGCACTCAGTAGCAGTAGAAGAGATTTCAGAAATGAAGTATGAGGTTAGAAATAACAAACTGTTCTTGGAAGCATTTTGCCGTTTTTGTTTTGATGGTTTGTTGGACAGAACATGGCATAACCTGAAGCAATAGTTACTGTTCAGAATAATGACTACTATTAACTAGCTGCTTTAGGTTAAGTTAGCTAACTAAAGCTAAATAGTATTTAGCTTTAGAAGAGATATATATTAATGTATATATTAAAGTGAGGATCATCATACTTACCACAATGTTCCCGCCCTTCAAAAGCTATCCCCAAATCCTGCAAAGCTCCGTTTAGCCCTTTAGGCTTTCTGTTGTAGAAGGCCTAAGGAAAGAAATGCAGGTGCTTAGCATGAAGCATTTCAAAACCTTTCCCTAGTGAAGCAAAGCCATTTCGGAAATATCCCCTTATGAATAATAAATCTCACAAGGCAATTAAGCAAGTTGGGTTGGCATTTTACAGTGAGGATCAGACCATAAGTGACTTAACCCTGTAAGAAATCAGAATGGAAAGAACCATGAATCCCTTCCCTCAGTTTTAAGCAAATCCATTCTGTCTGAGCTGTGGAGTCATTTGTCTGCACTCTATGGCTTACCTTGACAAGTCTTAATAGACCAGCAGTGAAGAATACAACTATAAATAATACCTTAAGGTGTTTAAACTGTTGCACAATATGCAGTCAAAGGCATGGGCATGAATATATTTGGCACAGGTATGGATTTTTTTTGTAAGTGAAAAAAGTGAGTATTACTACTTATTCCTGGTATCTGATTTGATCACTAGAAAGGGGGAATAGTCACACTGTTTATCTTTAGAGACCTAATTCTGCTGCCTATGTGTAAGGTACCTCTAAGTACTTCTAAACAGACTATGATGATGACTTCCTACACAGCAATATAAGGCAGCAATAAGACCACACACACAAAAAAAAAAGTTAGGAAGCAAGGAGAGCAAAAACTGTCAGGAAAGGAAGAGCAGCTCAAAAACGATAAAAGGATTATCATTCTTTTATCAAACAACAATCTTTTCCTGGCATTAAGATTTCTGTTGAAATTCCTACAGGTCTAGGGCAGTTGGTTATTAAGTGATAACAACACAAAAAAAATCCCAGGTTACTCCGGTCACTGGGACATACAGCATCGCCTTGTAAGCTCAGGTACAGTCAGCCTTTGAGGTGAGGGTGGGTAGAAATGTTTCAGTCTCTCAGTCTTCTCACCCTGTACGTTGCTTTGAGATCAATCCAGGAATTCAGGATCTCGGGTTTGCGCAGCTGCTTCCTTTTACACTCGTAGTGCAAACACACGCCCAGGTCCCAGTCTGTGCAGGGAAAACCACAGTCAATCCACCACTACAGAACTGGCCTAAAATCCACATAATGTGGCCTAAAAATCTACATAAAGGGACACAACACCAACACACTGTCAGCATCCTGTGTGTGAAGTCGTCGTCCATGGAAAACACCGGGATTGCTGCAACGGGACACCAGGAGAAGCAAACCCCTGTTGTTAGTAAATAACTTCAGACAGTTAAAGATCTCAAAGGCAATCATTAAATCATTTAGACACACTAAGAATGGTCACACAGTTCCCCATGTAAAGCAGAAAAATGTAACAATGTCAGATCCTGAAGTCAAAGATGCAGCGAACACATCGGGATTCCATGGATTTCATATTTTCAGTCTTATCCCAATATTCCACATTTTTAATACCTAATAACAGGATTTTGGCTGCCTAGAAGTGAGGACACAATCTCACTAGTGCCACCTAATGTTATTACTGTGCAGAAAAAGTAAATGAAAATGTTATTTACCTGTCCAAGTAACAAAGGCACATGCTTTTGCTTCTGAAGTAGAATTACTTTGACTGTCTGTGCTGAATATAATTTTCTTCTCCTTTTGTATCTTTTGAATCCATTTCAAAAACTGTGATAAGCAAATGTTGAGAGGCACCCCTTTGTCCACTTGATCCTTCATGGAACAGAACAAGAAGCATGTATGTGTTAGAATGCACTGAAATTCATTTGAGGTTTATTTCTTTCTAGCCTTTTATGGGCCTCTTAAATAAAACAGTAAATAGCAATTATACAATTGTAAAATAATGTTAAAGCACAATTACCTGTGTTATGCCAGTTAGTCCTGTACAGAATCCAGAGAGAATAGGATTCTCCTGGGGCTGGACATACATGTGGAATTCAGATTCAATCTCTCCTGTTGAGGTGTTTAACAGGACTGCTGGAAATTCAACTGCAACAAACACAGAAGGAGAAGAAACAAAACGAAGGAGAAGAAGAAACAAAACAAACAAACAAACCAGAACCAAAACACAAAACCAGAAAGGTTAAAGCTGTTCACAGGAATTATTCCATTTTTATATGGGTCCCTGCCAACTCTGCGTATTCCATGATTCTATTATATATATCTATATATATTATAATATATATTATATATAATATACATTATATGTTGTATATATTATATACATATATATTATGTATATTCTGTATTTTATATATACACACACAGGGTTTGAGCATGGTGCTGACAAGGCCAAGGTTGGAGGTTTGATTCCTGTGTGGTCCATTCACTTAAGAGCTGGACTCGATGATCCTTGTTGGTCTCTTCCAGCTCAGAATATTCTGTGATATATATATATATATATATATATACACACACAGACATACACACATTCACGTTACTCATTTATCTATTACTGCATTACACTGGGGCTGAACCGCCAGGAGTTAAAAGGAGCAGAATACAAGGAAGGCACAGCGGACACACGGTGCGGCGCCAGCCCGTGCCCGGTGCACTCACTGATCTCGGCCCCGCGCCGCTCGGGGGCCGCCCAGCACGTGGCCTCGAAGTCCAGGACGATGAGGAAGGCGAAGCGCTGCCCCGCGGCCGCCCGCGCCCCGCTCCGCGCCCTCGCGCTGCTCCGCGCCAGCCCCAGCCGCCTGCGGACACCGACTGCGCTCAGGGGCCGCCCGCCGCGGCCCCTCCGCGCCCGCACCCCTCCGCGGCCCGGCCCCGTACCTGGCCAGGCGCTTGGTGGCCATGGCCACGCTCCGCCGCCTCAGCGAGCGGCCGCCATTCCGAACGTCCCGCGGGCCCGCCCCCATCGCGCTCTCGGCCGCTCCGCCGCGGCCCCGGCCCCGCCCAGCGCGGCGCGGCCCCGGTGCGGTGCGGGAGCGCCCGGGAGCGCGGGGCTGTGCCCGGCCGGGAGGGCCCGGCTGACCTCGCCGTGCAGGCCATGGCGGAGCGGCTGTGCCTCAACGGGCGCAAGCGGCTCGGGGAGGCCGCGGAGGGGCCGCGGGCGCAGAAGAGGTGGAAGGCGGACGGCGGCGGGCCGGGCCTGGGCCCCGAGGTGAGAGCCGAGCGCCCGGCGCTGTGAGGAGCGCGGCGCGGGCCGCCTGTGCCCTGCGGCCGCTTCTCGGGGGCATTGCTGTGTCCCACGGTGGGACGCTGGGACCTTAGCAAAGCCGTGTACACGGGCAGTGCGCTGGGAGGGCCGGCTACAGGTAACATCGTAGAATGCCCTGAGTTGCTCGACAGGGATCATCGAGCCCAGCGGCTGGCCCTGCACAGGACGCCCCAGCAATCCCACCGTGTGCCTGAGAGCATTGCCCAAACGCTTCTCGAACCTGGACAGGTTTGGGGCCGTGACCACTGCCCTGGAGAGCCTGTTAATGGCTTGGATTCTGCTCCAAGGAACGTGGAAAAGAACTCATTTGGAGTGCTCCGCGTTACATTTAAGGAATTTTGTTTAAAAAATAGATACATTCGCCAGTATATCTTCTCCTAAACAAAGCGGGTCTTGAAAGGAGCGTTGTGCGCGCTCAGCACGTGCGTCCCTGAAGGATGCAGAGCAGCTGCGGTAACGCCTCACCCCAGGCACACTGAGTCAGTGCCCGTGGGACAGAAGGTGGCATGTCCAGTCTGTGAGATCAGTCCTGTTTGTACCCGGCTGGAGACAGATTCCTGTGGTTGGCAGTACCCTCTGTTTGGTGACTCAAAACCTCTGCTCTTTGTTTGGGTTTTTCCGCAAAGCTTTAATTAGGCCACATTGAAAACAACGGTGTCATTACTTGTCTCACTTAGCATGAGAGATGAGGCACTGGCAATTACACCAGCCTGTGCTGTTACTGCCAGATGATTCTTAACCGCTGGAACCACGAAGGTGGTCACCTCTCTTTAACTTCTTTACTCAATGACAAATACCTTTAAGAGCCCAACAGCTCAGTCCCTGATTTGGGCCGGCTGTGTCCAAATTACTGAGCACAGGGCTTGTTAGCCCTGTGCAGAGGAAAACAACTTCCAGTGGTTGTTTATGCTGTGAGGTTTTACATCCTGTAGTGTTGTGCGGCATTTTTCCATCACATATTAAAAGAATATCTTTAAAGTTTTTACAGGAATTCTTTGGAACAGGCCATCTGGTCAGTGGAGGTCTCCAAAATGCTGCATTTGCTTGCTAATTAGCCTTTAGAAGAATTGTGCGTTTAGGCTTAAAGAACTGTTGTGTTGAACTGTGTGGCACAGTCCACACCTCATCTACCCAGTGCTTTCTTTCTGCAGCTTCCTTGGATTTTACTGAAGCGTTTTTCCCTGCAGGGGTCAGCAAACCCTTCTGGCAGAGCAGATCCCGCGCTGTAAATAGAGAAAACCTCACATGGAGTGGCTGCATGTAACACTTGTACAAATGTTTAAAGCTTTACAGCAGCAAGTGGGGGAAAGGGCTGAGAGAGTAGGACATTGTGTTTGCATATCAGTTGTCTCTTTACTGCATGCATCTGCTTATGTTAATCTTTATTAAATAAATCTTTGAAGTTAGAGTACCTGGGTTGACAGTAAATATAACGTTGAAGTGTGATCTGAAAGGAAACTTTCGCCCATAATGAGTGGAAGAGTTATTTTAAATGTAGTTGGTCGTATCCTAATAGTTTCTTTTTCCTTCGTTTTCCATGAACTGGTGTGATTACATGAAACCTCTCTTTACCAGCATTTCCCTTTCCACAGGAAAAGTCGTGTCGTTTGTCAGCAGCTCTGCTTGGCGAGGGCTCCGAAATCAGCCAGGAGCAGCTGTATGAGCTGCTGAAATATGCAGCTCTGGGGAAATGCCACAACGCAGCACAGCCCAGGTACATCCACAGCCAGAATCAGCCTGGCCTCGTGTTTTCCCGTGGTGTGAGAACATTCCTAAAGGAACATTGGCCATGCTGGGTTTGGAACGCTCACCGTGGAGGTGCCACAATGGCAGCCTGGATTGTGCAGATGCAGTTGTTGTTGGACTTGGCCAGGAGGCAGAATTCCTCTTCTGGCAGAAGTCCTGCCATTGCATAGTTTTGTTTCATGCAGTTTTGAAAAACTAAATGACTGCTGTGGAACTGAAGAAGCTCCACACACTGAGAAACAAAATATCCTGTTAAAACATTAACACAAATATGTATGTATTTCATGTTAGATAGAATCGGAACAGAGCATTCTATAGAGTGTTTTAGAAAAAAAAGCATTTTAATCACTTCTCCCTTTCTCTGGGCAAGTTCTCAGTGCTGGAAGGGCAAGGCTGGGGAGGGTATGTAACTTTGAATGGCAAAAATACGGTGTAATGAAATGAATCTTGAAATGAAACTCAAAGCAGAAAGTACCCCACTTTAGATTTTAATAGTGAATAGAAAATTATTTTGTGAAACTTACTTTGATGCATTAATTCACCGGACTGTGTCAGTACAGTTGAAGTTACTGGTATGTTCACATTCTGATGCATATAAATGAGATACACAGGTCTTGAAATGGTAAGCAGCAGACATTTGCAATAACTTTTTTTCCTCTGTCTCCCATATTCTGTTGCTTCCAGGAATATGTGGCTGTTTGAGATAAGCTATAAAGCCTCTTCTTATTGGAGTAATTTGGCACTTTGCCATTTACTGACTTAAAAGCTGGGCTGGTTCCAACTTTTTTTTTTAAGAGTGCTTGATGATGGTTTTGCTTTGATTTTTAAGGTTTTTTTTTTTTTAATTATTGCCCTTTTTTTTTTAACTGTAGCTGGTGCCATGTTTATCACCAAAGACACCTGGCTGGGGTTGTGGTTGTTGTTCTACACGAAATGAGCCAACTCCATTTCTACAGATTCTATTTACAGTTCAAACACCTCAGGAAAGTGTTCCGGCATGTAAGTCCCCAAACTGCATCCGTGTCTTCTAAACTTCTTCCAGTCCTGAAACCACATCCCAGGGATAATGGCTGCAGTGGAATGACTGCCTTTTCCAAGGATGCAGCCATCCTTGACTCTTACAGCAAGTGAGAGGATCTATTTGCAGCAGTTGTCAGCTCAGAACAAAGGACAGGGCTTTGATATTAGGAACAGGATTTCAAGACTTATGTCTTTGAAGCCTTACCAGGTGAAATGTTTATTGATGCTTCAGTCCTCTGACTGTTATGTATCCTGCATCTACAGATGCCAATTAGATTATAAATATTTTGGAATAATTTCAATAATTTGGAATTTACTCTGAGTGAAGAGACTCTCAATAGAGTTATGCTAATCCCACTGGTTGAAAAATATCACTTTTGTTATTTGAACTTTATGTCAAGTTTCTCCCATTTCCCAAAAAGATTAGTAAAATAATTATTTTAATTTTCTGACTTACAAGCAACATTTTTGAAGGAAGATAGAAAGAAGGACTTGAGTTCAAGCTTCTAGAGTTCTTCCTGAACTACAGCAAATGTAAATCACAACTTAACTGGAAAGACAGGAACTGGCTTTAGTTTCTATCAAAGAAAGTCTTGAGATTTGTCTTCTTTATCGTATCTGGCAAGGCAAATCTGTTCTGTAGTACAAAGAATCCTGTGTCATCCCTCACTGGAACACGTTTGCTTTGTGTTGGGTTTTTCTACTTGATAAAACACCAAATGTATTCCCACTATTTCTTTATCCATCCTTCTCTGAATTTGGCTGGTTTGGGGGTCAATAAACCCCCCATTTGCTTGTTATTTCCGCATGTCTTTCTAAGTCACTAACACATGTCTTTTTTCAGAGATTCACATTAACACCTTCTGCTAACTTCCCAGTCAGCCTGTATGGAGAAGGAACAAACCTGAAACCTCAAAACACTCCACAAGGTATTTTGTTTGGCTTTGCATTGTCTCTTTCAATACAGTGACTCACTGTGAACAGAAATTTATGACTTTGTGTCCTCTGCAATCCCAGTGCTGCCATGGCAAACTTGTTTAGAAAGAAACACATACAATGGCTTAAACCATGAGACTTCTTACCCTGACTACTTCAGTAACTCATGTTGGGCCAATTGTCAAAGTGAATGCAAAAAGAGAGAAAGTTTTTGACATATTTAATCCCAAACTCTGCTGCTTTGCTACCCATTTTGTGATTCTTTTATTCTAAGATGTATCTAATCAAAGAAACAAGACATCAGTATTTTAAGCTAAGAAGATTGTGTGTCTGTCTTTTTCTCTGACCTTCTCTCTCCAGTCTGTTGTTCCAGGTAGTAATTTGGAATGATGCAGCCTGTAAGTGTTCATCTGATGCAGAAGCTGCATGCAGGTAGGGAGTGCTATCTGAGCACCACAGATGCTTCTGTATTTTACAGGCTTGACTTCCCCCAGCAGTGAATGCATTACTAAAAGCTCAGACTTGCAATGTGATCCCATCATTCAGAGATACGGAGAAAAGAAACAAGGCCTTACAAGCTATACTCTAACTTTAGAAGAGCAGAAAAGAAATGACTATCCCATAGAAGGTCAGTTTTTGAGCAAGGGCTGTTTGGTTGTTTTGTTATGGTGGGGGTTGTTTTTAATTTTGATAGTTTAGTGATATGCTTTGTCATACAAGATGAGTTGTAGGAGAAGGTTCTTTTTCTTATTCCTGGGTGTGTTTTCCCTCCAGGTTCCCCTGGATGCAAGGGCTACATCTCCACAGAGTGTGATCAGCAGAGGACAGACAGCAGCCCCCTCTTTGGTCTGGATTGTGAAATGGTAAAAATCAGTGTGTGTGGCCTTAAAAAATAGAGTCAGGCACCCAGCTCTTACCAGCTGTTCCCAAGTGAGCCAAGCACTCTGTGTATTTGTTAAACCACTTCTGATATCGTAATATCTGCTGCCAGTCCCTTCCTCGATGGTACCAGTGCTAATGCAGCCATGGGAAAGGCCCTGGAAGTGGTTCTGGCAACGAGACAGAAACAATATCCTGAGCAGAGAGCTCAGTTCTGTGTTGGCTCCCAGGGCAGCAGCTGGATCTGCCAGGCCTATCAGCAATGCTGCAGTAACCCACGAGGGTGCTGTGGAATTCCTCCTCTGCTCTCTCCAAGGTTTGGGAAAGGAAAAGTACTTCCCTGTCACACATCTTTTCATTTAGCCATCACAGTTCCTCTGGCAGCTGCTGTGGTGAAGAGTCCTCTTTTAGTGCAGTTTTAGCCTTGCAGAGATGCCTGTTTGGCATCAGCATTGAATAACTATTGATACAACCTGGGCTCTGCCTTGAAACTGTACAACTTCTCTGGGGCTGGTGCTGTCAGTGGCAGTTGTGCAGTGCAGAGCACAGCCTGATTCTGGGAAATCAGCACTTCTTTACAGTGTTTCTCTCTGTGCTGTGCTTGCCTGTGTGTTTGCTGTGCTTACAGTGCACATTTAACAACTCAAATGAAGCACAGTAGAGTATAAAACAACCAGCTATGAGTGGTAGATCTCTGAGTCAAGGAACTCCTTAGCTGCTGCTGCAGCCAAAGCAGATGTTAGCTGAGGTGTTCGAGTGGCAGCATCATGCTGATCCAACAACTGCCTGTGCTTCTTCCTGACAGTGCCTGACGGCGAAAGGGAACGAAGTCACCCGCGTGTCCTTGGTGGATGCCCGGGGTCGGTGCCTGCTGAATGAGCTGGTCAGACCTGAGAGCACAGTGGTGAACTACCGCACCAGGTCACTTGCACAAACCTTTCCTACCTCTTTGTCTTTCAGAGCTGCAGCCCTTTCACACTCAGCCTGTTACACAGGACCTTTCAGAAACCCCTTGGTTTGCACGGATGCCTGCTGCATTCCCCTCAGTGTTAAGAATACAGTTCTTGCTGTGTGACTGAAGTGACCAGCATTATGTGTACAATCTGCTGCACAGTGCCCCTGGGGCTACCAGGCAGAACCGTTGCCATTCTGCAGTGTCCATGGGAAAGTTCTGTTACAAATTGATGATACACACTACAAGTTACTCATCACTGCTGGTTATAAAATAAGATGGAGTCCATAGCTGAATTTGCTCATATGTAAAAAATGCATAGAGCTTGTACACACCTCTAGGGTGGGGCTCAGGATTGTAACAAAAGCAGGCAAAACTCAAGTTCTTGTCTTCTTCAAAATGTCACCTGGCTTTATCCAGGAGGTGATGTGCCAGTCCCCTCAGGTTACTTGGAAGCATCTCCTTCCACCATCAGACTTGCAGTATTTCCTTACCTGTGCTATCTGATGCTGCCAACTGCATCACTTAAAAATACCTGGGAGAAATGACCTTTTGAAACAGACGTGGTAGCACTCTTAGCAGTTTAATACAGCTGCAGCATATCCTCTGATGTTGGAAGAGAAAGCAGTAAATAGTAAATTCTGTGATTGGTTATACTGAGTCCATATTTTACGGGACCTGCTTGTAATACTCTCTAGCACATACTGTTCTAATGTGTTGCTTTTAACTCGTGCAACTTTTGTTTTGAAGGTTCTCAGGAATCACAAAGAAAATGCTTCTTCCAGTGAAGACAAGACTGTCAGACATCCAAACCAGGCTAAAAAAAATGCTTCCCCATGATGCAGTATTGGTGGGTCATTCTCTAAATTCTGATCTTCAGGCTTTAGAAGTGAGTATGTTTCTAAGAGTGTTTTTCCCAATCCTGTGTTGCTCATTTCAGACCTGAAAACTCTTTAAAATTGCTCTTTTTATTAGTGAACAGTTGTTAATTGCTTCTTATTATGAATAGCCCTATGCCTGTAAGGATTTAAAAGACAAAGAGTCTCCTTACAGCTATAAAATTTGCAAGGGGCTGTTCAGAACCCTAAGGAGAGAAGTCTGTCCAGACATAGGTATTGTTGCAACTGAAGCTTTACCCCTCTGCTTCAGCCAGATGCTTCTGATAGCTCTGTCATGGGGAGAACTGAAATCCTTTCTGTGGGTAATTTAACCAGTCTAAAATGCTTGAATCATAACTAATCTTTCTAACCCAATCTAGATCTTACCACTAGAATGGGAAGTAGAAAGGAGAGTTGGACTTGTTTGATTATTCCTTTTGCTCTCTTATTGTGGATCAGGTTGCTGTCAGTGAGAAACTGGCAACTGAAATGAAAAGGCAGAGGCACAGAAAACTGTGGAGTTACTGTCCAATTCTGTATGTCTGCTGTTCTTAAACTAAACTGATGATTTTCTCCTCCAGATGATCCACCCCAGTGTTATTGATACTTCACTGCTTTTTGCCAGAAGTGAAGGTCGAAGATTTAAGCTAAAATTTCTAGCCAAAGCTGTTTTAGGGTAAGATTATTACTGTACTGTCATGGCAAAGATTAGAAACTGTCATGGTGGATCATAGGGTCTTATTCTGCCACTACTAGTATCAGAATTATTATTTTTTTACTAAGATTCTGAATAAAGGAGCAGGCTGTGCAAGTAAGACATGGTAAAAAGGGATTTACTGGCTGCTTAAAACATCAGGCAGCATAATAAATGGGCTTGTCTTTGAGCAAGCAGGAATGCTGTGACCCAGCCAGATCTGAGTCCCAGCAAAACTAGCCTTTCTGCAGGGCTCTAGAGGTGTATTGAATTGTAGAACAACAAAGGCACTCTGGCTCACACAAATGAGAGGTGCAGTTGACAAGAAAGAAAAATTAATGCATGAAAGTCGGATTTTCTGATTTAAATCATATTTCTCAGTGTATCAGCTATCACTGGATAGTGTCTCAGTGAGACAGCTCTCCCCATGCTCACAGTGAGTGGTAGTACTCTGCAGTGCCAAACTTCACTGACCTGGAGGCTGCCTTCCTCTGTGTGCAGATTATGAGTTGGGCCATCAGTCAAGAAAGAAGTAAAATTGAAAAATAGTCATGCATCAGAGTGGCAAGTATTAGCACTGCTTCTGTCAAACTCCATAAACCATTTCGCTCAACATTGCAAAAACATTTCTTGCAGTAACTTTTGGGAATATTTCACAAGAATGCTGCTGCACAGAACTGAAATCCTTTTTGGAGAGGGGAAAGCTCTTTTGCCCGAAAAGGACCCAGTTTAGAAAAGACAGGATGTTGGTCAGTGTGGAGAAACAGATAACCTGCCTGTACACCTAATTTTGATGCCCTAGGAAGGAGATTCAGTGTGAACAGAAGCTTGGGCATGATCCTACAGAAGATGCTAGAGCTGCATTGGAATTAGCTCAATTCTTCATTGAGCAAGGACCAACAAAGGTAGTTACATCTAATTAATATTCCTGTCCTAAAATACAGAACATAATGTTGTTGTGCTTATGAAGAAAAAAACCCACTCCTGCACATCTTCCTATTGATTTAAAAGGGAAAATGGAGCTGTGCTAGAGACTCCAGTTTTGACAGCCTGTTGCTTTCAGCCTGGATCCAGGTGCCTGAATAACCTGGGCAGCACCAGTGCTCGGTGCTCACCAACATCAGCCAGCATTGCTGCTGATCCTCAAGGGGGGCACTGGGTAAAGAAGGACTGAGGAATGCTTCCCAGCCTGCAGGAATGCCTGTAATTTTTCTAGATGAAAGAAGAGAGAGACCTTGTGTGTTGTGGTAGTGATTCAGCTGGTTTTATGAGTCCCTTGTGTTGTTGATTTCTGAGAGAACATTTTTGGAGATGATTGCCTGTTGATGCTGTGAGTGCTACATGCTCGAAAATGACAACAGAAAATAATAAGTCAAGAAATTAATGCCCATGTTTCTTCACTGCTGGAGTGTGCCTACGTGACTCATAGGGAAAGCATAGGTTTTTTGGTCAGCTGCAATTAACTGATGAGATGAAAGCCAACTAATAATCTTCCTTCCCCAAGGTAGCAGAACTAAACTTGGAGATGCTTCTGACAGCTGAAAAACTGGCTGAGGTCTCACAGAACAAAGCTGTGCTGCAGCCACAAAGATGTGGGTTCCAGGAACAGCTGAATGAGCCTCCGCCATTATCCAAACCATGGTAATAAGATTCTCAAATATGCATGTTTTTCCTTCAGCTGAATCTTCAGTAAAATCAGACGAGGGCCTTCGGTTTTTCAGAAGTCATCAGGATCTTCAGAGAGACACAAATAATTGCAGCATAGTGCTGAAAAACTTTCAGCAGTTTCATCTTAAATTTCACAGAGTATTTCCTAGGCTTCTTTTCATGTTGTGGACAAGAATATTCTTTCAAATTTCTTTAATGAGCTTTAGTTCTCTGACAAGAATTTCTTGAAAGTTTTTGATTTCCCATATTGAAAAGTACTGTGATTCAGAGTGTACTTCTCTCTGCTAGTTTTTTAGATTGTCTGAAGGTGACTGGCCAAAAACCCCTCCTTTTGGGCAGACAGGGACTAGACTCTTCCGGCCTGTGTCAGAGAAACCTGAGCACTTCAAACAAACAGGTGAATGGACTTAGAGTGGGTTGGTCTGAGCGTCAAAATAGTTCAAAGTTGTTCTTGTTCTGGGAGTGGGTAGATGAGTCCTGTTTTAAAGAGCTGACTGACAGTACTGTTAGCAATACTGTTAATGCCAGGTTAGCTAAATCCATCTGAGCATTTCGGAAATGAGCTTTGATCCTCTGCATCCTCTCATGACTCACCAAAGGGGAATTTCTGCCTGAGGGCTTTCTTGGACAATAATGAAAATTAAAGTTGGGAGTTAAATTCAGTTGTTTCTGATCCTCTGCAGTACAATTGTCTTGTACCTCTTTAATGCTCTTGTCCCTCCAGATTCTTCAGAGAGCCTTGGAAGATGTTCCCCTGTCCAAATTCAGTATCATTCAGTTCAGTTTGGGTCCAGAGTACATTGCATCTCGCCTTCATGCTGGACTTCATGAAAAGGTATTGTTTTTCATTTGAGAATAGTCCTCACACTGAGCTTGCAGACAGATGTGATTTATCAGGAGGCACCGTTGCTTTGTGAAGTGCCTTCTCTAATCTGTGTTCCAACAGGTGAGAAGCAAGCTGACTGACATGCTGACAATTTACGCAGGTCCTTTTGAAGAAAACTTTTGCCTGAAGTCTGTGAAGAAAGAATTTGGGAGGTGTGGACCAATCCAGTCCCTTACAGTGGTAACCGAAACATTCCAGGTGAGGAGCACTCATAAGGTTGCTGACAGGCCTGGAAGGTCAGATTAATCTCTTGGAAAGAGATGGATTAGAACCACAGAAATACCAGTTATTCTGTTTGGAGGTTTTTTCTGGTAGTTTAGTCATCAGCTACAATCATTCAGGGTACCTAAAAAGCTGCTCCATACAATGACAAGAACAAATGCAGCTCATGTGCTGCTCAGGGGACTCTGAGCACTGGAGAAGCTGAGGTGCTTTTTGTCCTTCTCAAGAGAACTGATACGTTAAGGCCTTTTACAGCCAAAGGAGAAAAAAAAGGCTATTATTAATTGAAGAGTTAATTGAAGGGGGTTTTAAACAGCTAGAGTATGTGGAGTGTTACATATATTACCCCCAAACTTTTTTATATTCTATTTTTAAAAGAAAGCACAACTTCATTGAGGCCTGACTTTTTAAAAGGGAGGGCTAATGTGTCTCACTGGTAAGCCTGAAGTGCTTTACTGTTCTGTTTCAAGCCATATGTCTGTATCCAATACGAAGTGCTGGAAGCTGCCCAGCTTGCTGTGGAAAGCCTGAATGGAGCTGAGGTGGCAGGATCCTGCATTAAGGTAAACAAGGCAAACAGCAAAAGCCCAAGTTGTGTTGAGCCCAGGCACAGCCTCCAGTACAGCTCTGGAACACCCCAGCAGCGTGTCTGGGCAAGTGCTGGCTGCTTGTGCTGTTACAGCCTCCCTGTCCCTGCACAGCTTAGGGCCCCTGGCAGAAAGGAAGTGCCTATATCCCTCTTTTTTTTCCTTTCTGCCTGTCAGCAGAAGGGAATTAGAAAGCATTCTGACCTCCAGCTGCAGCTTTAAAGGGCAGATCCAAGTAACAGGGCTATACAGAGTATGGCATTTTAGTTTTACAGTGTTTCTGCATTACAAATATCTCTCTTTATCATGACTAAGTAAGTTAGCCTTCATTAGTCATATTTATTTCGAGTGAGGGAAAACAGCCTGTCTACTTTTGGTAATGGGAGAAAAATACTTTAAAATAGAAGCTCAGAACACAGAGCTGTGTGGGCTGATGGGCTCTTTATTCCTGCTGCATCCACCCCAGGTCCAGAGACCAGTCACTGCAGCCATGCTGGACTGCAGTGTTCTGATTAAGGAATTAGAACTGGATGTAGAAAATGAAGGTGTGATTTATGTGGCCGGTCTGAAGAAGTCATTAACAGAGACAGACTTGCAAGAAGAATTCAGCCAGTTGAAAGACCTAGAAACACTGTTCCTGCCAAAGGATCTTCAGAGTGGAAAGCACAGGAACTGCTGTTTCCTCAGTAAGTAGCTTCACACACAGCCTGTGTATTTCCTTCAAATAAGCTCATTCAGCAGCCCCTGGGACTTTGCACAGACACAGCAAGAGCTGCTGAAACTCAGGTATGCTCAAAGGGATGGTATTTAAAATGCTGCAGTGGAAGCACATACTGTTTGGAAGAGCACTTTACAGCTAAATATTTAAGAGGAAAAAACACCTGCTTGAAAAAAACCCCGAACATTTACTTAGAAAAATTCCAGGGTAGCTACTGGAGCCCCTCACATGGGTACTTCCATGTGAGGGCTGGCTACTGTGCAGCTTCACACAGATCAGTAATCACCTCTAAAAGGTGAGAACAGCTCAGTGAGTGCTGCTGCAGCCAACTGGCATTTCAAGTCTGATGTTTATCTGCAGCAAGATGAGGATCTGCTTGCTGCAGTGATTTGTTTCTCATCTCCATCCTGCTCCACACCTTTAGCCCTGCCTTGCAGGTGCCAAGGAGGGCAGCAGCAGCATTGCCAAAGCATGTTCCCTTCTCTTTGCATTTCAGAATTCCAGAAATCCCAGAGTGCCATGGATGCCCTTGAAGCTATAAATGGATGGACCATGAAGGGTAGCGAGCTAAGAAGTAGGAATGCCCTTGCTCCAGGTCACCTCTGGAGATGGATTTGGCAAATGAATCACAGCGATGGGAAACAAGGAAAACACATCTTCTATGAGCAAATGGAGCAGCTGTCTGACTCTGTGAGTGTGAGGCTCTGCTGATGTTTGTTGCAATTAGTGAGGAGGGATTGCCCTGGGAACCTGGAGTGGTAGCTTTGAGCTGACGTCACTTTGAGGTGCAGAGCTGCTTGGGACAGAAGGGTCTCCTTGTGCTGGAGCAAAGGGGCTGCCAAGAGCTCTCTTCCACAGAGCAGTTTGAGAAATAATACCACATGAGATAACGTGGTGTTTGCAGGGTATTGCATAGCCTTAAAACCAGCATAGCTGCACAGAGCAGTGGGTGGTGCTGCCCAGGAACTGAAGCCTGGCACTGGAGAGCTGACAGGGCACAGGTGGCACAGGAGTCACAGGGAGGGGTGAGTGGCTGCACAGCAAAGAAGAGCTCTAGTTGAGAGCTCTGGAGGTGGAGCTCTCATTTTTACCTGGAGGGAGCTGTGATGCCATTTGAGTGGGGCACATGGTTGTCCCTGCAGCTGGGCCACTGCGCTGCCAAGTGCCAGGCAGAAGTGGCATCACTGCTGCCCTCACCTGTGCCATCCCACAGGTCAGCCTCCCCACACACTCAGAGGTATAACTGCTGATGAACGAGGGACTTTAATGCTTCTGTTCTCTTATGCAGGAGCAGGATCTAAGGAAAAAGGTGAAGAAGTTAGACCACGATATCAAAAAGCTTTATAGAAGCCTGCAGAATAACACCCTGTGCGTTGTTCTCTTTCCTGGTGTGAACAGGTAACTTGCTGCCTATTTTGCAGAGAACCAAGGAGCCGAATAATTTTGTCTTAATCTATTAAAAATTAAAGCCTTGCACAAGGAAGAGAAAGCCCAAGAGAAAGGCTGAAGAAGCTGTTGTACTTAATCTGACTTTCATGTTGGGCCAATAAAACCTCAGGCCTGCGTTCTGCCCACAAAGCAGGCCTGAGCCAAATTCATGTATCTTAGGGTCCACAGTGCTGATTAATTGTGCACATCTTAGCAGTTCACTCATCTGCCCTGATGGATGTTTCATCCCCATTGACAATGAGGTAAGTTTTATGTGGCCATGAGAGAATCAAGCAGAGTTTCCACAGCAGGCAGGTTTTTTGGGGGGTTTTGGTGGGGTTTTGTTTGGTTTTTAAAACCACCTACCAGTTGTTGTGTTGTGGTACTCCAATGTATGTGCTTCAGACACAGCTGATCAAGGAGGTGGTTCATGCCCTTATGTGATGGACAAAAATGAGAAAACCCAAATATGTTCACTGAGTCCTTCAGCTCTTTAGGAAGGAGCGAGTTGTGCATTTGAGTTGGGCTTCCAGCTGTAGTGAGCTTCCTGCATTTCAGCCCCTGGGGCCTGAACTGCCATGCTCTGCTAAATTATTAACCAGAAAGGTTCAGTCTTCCCTAAGCAAAGCCCTGGTTCCTGAGGACATACTCCAGCAGCTTTCTGTGCTCTCACTGTCACTGGTCAGCCTAATAAAGGTCACATCTACCTTTGCTTTTCTTCTGTGCCCTTCAGCAGAAGGGGCATTGTTCCCTGTGGAGACATGCCCTGGAATACAAGCAGAGCCAGAGCTGCTCAGCAGCATCTTTTGCCTGGCTGGGCAGCCATGCCAGGTTCCCCTCCCTCACTTCCAAAGCTTCCTGAGAAGAGCCATGATGCTGTATAATCCTGTGCTCCCAGCTGTGTCCCTGGAAGAGAGATTGATCCGAAGCCAAGAGATATTTAGGCTTAATGGCAGTGACAAACCATTTCAGCCAAGGGCTGCTCTTGGTGTGATTTGCTCCAATTGTTCAGTTACTAAAACTTAAAGGAAAAAAGATAATTTTTAAAATTTGTCATCTTCAATAGAGCATAAGTTGTTGTTCCCCCCCCCCACTCCCCCAAATTGTAGCTTACAAACTGAACCAGCAGCAGTTCCTGCCTCACCAGCAAAGCATTCCCTGCAGGTCACCCTGAGTGCAGCTGGGATTCAAACACTGCCTCAGTCTGACCTGGCTGTGGGCACTTCCATGCATGTGGGCCTTGGATCAGCTGCTGCTTTCTTTGGGCTAAAACTGCATCAGTTTTTACATTTCTGAGCAATCATTTGCCTCTTCTCTATGCCCTGTATCGCCTCAGGTAGCCTGCACACTCACCTGTCACCCCACAGGAAGGTTTGAGGCTGTGGGTTGCTGTCCACACCATGTGTCCTTTGCAGCAGTCACCAGCTTCAGCACATCCAAATTTACCTTTCGACGGCCATTTCCAACTATTCTCCCTTATCACAAGCTTCCATCACTGAGGGGTAGGAATCCCACCAGCAGAACAGGTGGATTCAGGAATCTGCATCCACAGGGAGCCTGTGGAAGCCCACAGAGCCTGGCTCACACTCTCAGGCTGCTGAGTGGGTTAGATGGGAACTCCATCTCAGGCTGGGAAGGGCTTTCTTGCCAAGTGAGGTTCCTGTATTAGTGTTTCCCAGAGGACCAACAGTTCAGAGGAGGCTTCTTGATTAAAAAGAATGCCAAGTAATTGTGGGGTGGAAAAAGAATTAGTTTTTCAATGTGCTGACCCTGGGGGTTACAGTCCTCTCAGTACCAGCCCAGCAGGGTTATGTGCATGGAGGTTGAACTGAGCAGAACTAACACACTTCTTGTTTGTGTTGCAGCACGCATGGATCACAATCTGGCCTTGGTCTGATGGGAATAAAAGATGATGAAGGGAGGAGCACTTGTTAAACTGCCAAGTTTTTAAGCAAAGTCTTTTGTTAAGATATTTTTAATTACTTTAAATATTGATGTCTTTGTAAAGATCTCTTACCATAAGAACAATAGGCTTTCACTCTGTATCTTCTACAAAGTCTAAAAATAAAAGCCATTCAAAATGTCTTAAAGCACAAAACCTTTTCCATTAACCCTTCTTGCTGTGGGAGGGTTGAGCCAGGGAGGTGCTCAGGCAGCGCTGGGGCAAACCGGGGCCGTGCTCCATAGGAGCCGGGCAGGATTGGCCTGTGGGATGCCATTCCTTGTTGGGAGACCAAGCTGCCAGCTGGGGCATCTTCCCTGCAACATCCCAGCCCATAAACCAGGCAGCCAGGTTGGTGCAGAACCTGCAGCAGCTGCTCAGCAGTTAACAGCTACCCCAGGAATTGTGTGGATTTCTGGAACCGTGCGGTGCCAACTCCTGAATTGGAGTCGCTGCCTCCTTTCCGGGAAAGTGCTGTACTTAGTCCATGGAAAGGAGGAATTGGTGATTCACACTTCTTGGACAATCTCCACTTTCTCCTCCCTCCCTGACCACAGCCACGCTCCCCTCACACGCACAAAAAAAAAAGAAAGTTTCCGTGTGGCTGTAGGAGGGGAAAGGGGTGTTTTGAGGAAAGCACATGGCTGTGTGCACTTTGCAGAGCGTGGCTTTCCACAGGGGGCTGCAAGCAGGATGAGGCGATTTGCAACCTGATAGCTCCAGCCCTGTCCTTTGCAGCCATTGCCACCTAAAGTAGAGGCTGCTTGACCAGCTCTTGTTAACATACAGAATTTCCAAGCACAAGGATGCTTAGAAGAGCTTCTGGCACTCAGAAAAAAAAATTGAAAAAGTGTAAGGAAATGTTTGTCAAAAGGTTTGACCATGAGTTGAGGGATTTTTTCATGTGAATTGGAATAGGCCAAGATAAAGCTGAAATAGCTATAATTCCAGAAATTACTAAATACAGCTGATGGAATATTTACACCCTCCTACTTTCCAACCCCAAGTTCACTGCGCTGGGTTCTCTCTTTACATTGGGATTTGGAAGCTGGGAATTGCTGCATGGAGGAGCAGGCACAAATACAGGCAAGCGGGAGAAAGGCAAGTTCAGCACAAGCCCAGAAGCAGCAGTGAGCAGGCAGGAGATGCTCATGTCAGTGTCATTAAAGACTAAATTTAAAGCCACCTGAAAGTCAAATCTATTATTCAGCAAGATGAATGCAGCCAATTTTTTTCTTACAAAAAGGTACTTTGGTCACTCCAAGTGAGCCTGGCATCCTTTGGCTGCAGCTATTGCAAACTGGCGTAAGGACCAACATCCATGCTACTCCAGAATGTGAAAGGGAGCCAGTGCCTTCAGCAGCAGAGCCAGTCCCTGCTGCTGAGCCAGCCCCGCACAGACCAGGGCCCCAGGCAGCTCAGGGCAGGGGGTGAAGGGCAGACTGAGCCCAGCACTCATCTCTAAGGATTTGCTCCTGTTCAGGCTGTTCACATTCAGCATCTCCTTGTTGCAGACACCTGCACTGCAAAGTTGAAAAAAACCAGCTAGTTTTCCTTCCACACACTTAAATGATGTGGTCACCTCCCTGCAAGGACTAGGTAGGATTCAGTGAGCATCCAGGAGTCCTGCTTGAGAAACTCACATGACAAATAAAACTAGCCAGAGTCCTATTCATAGGCATGAAAAAATAAGTAATTTGTCCCTTTTTAATTGAAAAATGTAAAAAGGACTTCAGCTTTAAATAAGACATTTTGTACAAAGCTTGAGCACAAAAAAGTGAACACCAAAGTGTCGTTATGTAAACACCACAAATGTTACTCATTTGTTCAGTAACGCACAGAACAGTGTGCGAGTTCCCCGTCCAGTGGGTGAGATTTCTGTAGCTGTTCCCCTCCCCTCAGACCTTACTGGAATACAGGAAACCCAGAAGCTTTGGAACATTTACAAGCTACAGTAGTCAGGATACATTGTGACTAAAGGATTTTTTTTGTTGGTTTTTTTTTTTTCTTTAAGGGATTGGTCATTTAAATATACAGAAGTACAATAATCTCACAGGTAAATGAATGGCAGCTTGGATTAGAAAAAGCACCAAAATATTTAATATACATCTGGCACAAATTTCACAAGAAGTCAGTAATGGACAAACCAATGCTTTGCTTATAAGAAAAGGAAAACCTCAGACTGTACTTAATGCTCTTCTTCCAAAAGGGACACAACAAAAACATTGCACTCAGGATTGCTATCAAGTAAAGACAACCTCTTATCACACCCTACTTGCATTGTGCCTTAGATTGCACATTCCATAAGATGCTGTTTCCATTCTGTTCCAGACACCAATGGTGAGAAAATTTGATGTAAGAAAAGTAACTGTAAAACTACAAACCAATTCAGTAGATTGGGATTCAGTAGATGCATTGTCCTGAAATTCTCCCAATTCTCCTCTAGATCAGGTTTCAAATTTGGCTGCATCCCCTTGAAAAAAAATCCTACACGAAACAGAATTTACTCCAGCTGTTTTCAAGCATTACATTTACACAGCACTTCTGATACTGCTGTCCCAAAGAGGACCCACGGGGCTGCTCTGTGACACGCAACACATTCATCATTTCCCAGAGTGAGAAAACTGGCTCATACAGGGTTATCTCCTGGGTAAGTCTGAAAAGGCAAAACACCCCCGGCACCCAGCCCGGCAGATCTGACCCTGCCCACCCTCGCTGGTTACTGAGGAGCGGAGAGGCCCAGCAGGGAGCGGTGCTCACAGGAGGTGCAGTGACAGCCACACAAAGCCTGCTCCCGTTGCTTCCTTAGTTACACCGAGTTCCTTCTCTGGGAGCAAACACCACCAAAGTGCACTCCTTCCATACGGGGGGACTCGAGGCTCAACTGGGGCCTCGCGATCCACAAGAGAGAAACGAGGCTGCACCAACCAGCGCTCCCAGGCCGACCCTTCTCCACAGCCCATCAGGGCCCTGCGGTTGCTTCATTCCCTCAAGACCAGCCAGTGGAAACCCCAACAAAACGAACAGGACAGAACCCTGCCAATCCCATCCATGGCTCCCGGAACTTGAGTTACTCAACAACTAACAGCACAAGGCCCCAAAACCCTCCTGCCAGCCCATCTCTTTTTTAAAGACTACTTCAAACTTACAGATAAGAAAGCAAGTGTATTTTTAAATAACTTTGTTTAGCATGACTTAAAAAGTCACAACTTCAAAATATGGAGCACTAATCTGTGAAGTCCTCTAACATGTAACACACATGGGAGTAGCAGCCAGCCTTCAGCTCCACCGATACTCTGTGCAGGTTTGCCACCTCTGGTCACACAATCTCCACTCTCATGGGCCCAGAGAAGAGCAAGAGTCAGCAGCTGTAACTGCATAAAATGGCAACATTCAAGTAAACACGCTGCTTCAACAGTAGGCAACCTTTAGTCCAGATATAATTTACAGGGGGGGAAAAAAGAAACACTTTACAGCACAAACACTGAAGATGGATTTTTTTCCTGTGTGTGAAATGACATGTTATCCAAAAAGGGCTTATCTGAAGAGTGCAATTATGCAAAGATAGAAACTTATTAAAAATTAAACAAAAAACAGTATTACCTACAGAACCTGTTGGATTTTCAAAGACTGAGGATTGCAATAGTAGCAAGGAACCGCTGCAATGTCAGTGATTTAAGGCAAGCTGTTAGGACAAGAACGTACATGCTCCTTTTACCTTTTATCTCACATGTCCCCCGTTCTCTTGAAATACGTGCCCGTCCTGATAGTGCAAGAGGTCACACCCCAAAACCAGCCCTCACACTGGAAGAACCTTGCAGCAGCAGTTGCTACAGCATCGCTCTATGGGGGATTTGCCGTGACAGCAACTGTGTTGCAGCTTGCTTTGGGGGAGGAAAGGAAGGACACAGATGTGTTGCATGGAAAAGAACACCCCCAATGCATTCATGAACACAGCTGAGCACCGAAGCCACTCCGGCATCTCCAGTTCCCTTGAGAACGCTCCAGCTTTGCTCAAGCACAAGGGTTTTATCCTGAGCATGATTCTGACCTCAGAGAGAAAAAGGATGAGTGCAGCCTTTGCACTTTCGCAGCTCCCATCTTTGCTGGGTGTTACAAGTCCAGTCCAACATGGAACAAAACACAGTATTTTTGATTAAAAGAAAAATACACTCATGGCACTGCATCAGGTGGGTTCCTAAAGCTTTTCAAGGGCAAATGAAAAGGCTGATGGCTCCCTCTTGGGGAGCAGCTGCTCCATCTTCAATTCATTGTCAGTCCAGGCAGCCTGACCAGGGAAGAGGAGGTGTGGTGACAGAAGCCCCTGAGCCACAGGCCACGTAGCTCTGCTCGCTCGCTCTATTGCACTCCAAAAGTAGCACCCGGGAGGACCAACTCTTGCTTGCAGCTTGACCCGGCCCCCTTCCAAAGGGTCCTTTGCATACAGGTTAAATGCAGGATACCAAAACTATGGCAAATAGATAATACTTAACTTGGGTCAATTAAAAAAAATAGATTACTCATCCAGGCATAAAATCCTGGGACAAAAGGATGGTAGCCTTAAACTATTCAAGTCTAAGAACAAGAGGTAGAGATACCTACGTACTTCATGGTGAAGGAGTTACAGCCTTCTTTCTGTCTTACAATCTCATGAATTTCACTTCAGTTCACACTATAAAACCAAAGGGTCAATCTTCAATAATGCAGAGAGAAAATGTTAACACTGGTGGGTTCGTTTGCACACAACAAAATTTAAGCAGACATTTTGCTTTAATACTTATTTGAAAAAATATGTTTTTCTCTATATTGAAGCACTACCCTGAAGAATTTTGAGTTTCAGGTTAAGCATCTTCCTTTTTTATATGAAAGGCTAAATTCACATGCACACACTTTGAGCAGAGTGGGCTCAAGGGAAGAACTGGGTGCCCAATTTACTGATCACACTGCAGAACACAAGGCTGCAAGACCCAGAAACTCACAATGACTATTATTTACCAAAGAATGAGAATGATGTAACCTCAGCCAACAAACTATATCACAACTGAGGTGGCTATTAACTACATGGTTTCTTTAACTTTGCTGGGCTTTTTTTGGATACAAGGCTTAGAACTGCAAGTACAATAGTTATGTTGACAGTGTCACAAAAAGTCTAAGGTCACTGGTCAGTGCATAGGTCTGGGAACCACGGGTGACAGGCTAGTCCTGGATCCGTAGGTTCTTCAGGCTCTGATGGACACACAGAGAGTGAAATAAAAGTCACCCAGTAAAGCTGCTGCTGCCCCCAGCACTGTGACCACCCCCGGTCCACGGGAGGAGGGGCTGCATCCCTCTGCCACCAACCCGAGCCACTCCCTCCTCAGCAGAGCAGCCTGAGCTCATTTCACGCTCTCAACTGTGCTTGGCTGAGAACTGTCCTGGTTCAGAGCTGATCCAGGAGATCAGCCGGGCCAGCCCAGGGAAGTGGCTCTCACAGTCCCAACTGCCAGAGCTGCAGCTGCTTCTGTGCCACCTGCCACACCTTCAGTCATTTTCCTGTGGTCCTTTCACTAGGATTGCACAGTACTAAAAAGCTGTAATTCTCCATGTAGAATAGCACCAGCAGCAAGTAAACTCACAATTTGGTGGTCAATTCCAACTCATTTCCTCGGTCATGTTTTATGGCCAGCTACGGGTGGGATCTTTCAAATCCTTACTTGAATCAAGAGATAGTCTTTGACCTCAGAAATGCACCCACACGAGTAAAAATTAGCGCAATTAAGCCTCCACTTTATATGGAAGCCAAATTTTAAAGGTGTTGCAAACTGTAATATGGTGTAGGTGGTGTTTTATTACTAGGGACTAAAGTTTACAGGAGTTGTATTTCTTTGCATATAAGAGAAGGCAATAAAATGCCACAGATTGTGGATGTCAGACCAGTTTTCCAGTATATTACTCTATCTATATAGTTATCTATAGTTATTTATCCCAAGTTGCAGCAGATTTACTACATGCATAAAGTTTCCTAATGCATAATCTAATTTTTTAAAAAATGAAACAGTTGCAATGGTTTCAAGGATTTCATGAGAATCACTGCTCACTTACAGTCCTGTGCCCTACACAATGAAGAATTAAATTATATAAAAATGATGAGTGAATGTATTTGGCCTGTTCCACAGATATTCACAGTTTAACCATTAAACAAGCACATTTTCAGAGGCTCCAATATTATTAAAGACTTCTCAGAAACACACACAAACCCCACTCCCTCACCCCAGCATTACAGAGTCCGGGCGAGTCTCGTTTGGGATCACAAAATCACCAGGCAATCCAAGAGAAGGTCTGACGGCCTCGCCCACTGCCAGCACTGCCAGAGAGCTGCACCTTCAGCTCCTGCTTCAGGAGTTTAAAACTGACACAGGTCTGGTGTGCATTCTGTAATTAAAGGACTGAAATCAGGCTAAAAATAAGTGATACTTTGCTAGGTAGATCATTTGGTTATTTTTGCAAGTACCCGGCCCAGTGGGTGGAGTTGCTCCTGCCCGGCTGGAAGCAGCAGAACAGGAGCAGGGCTGTCCCCCACACTGAACACGTGGGACTCGGCCATTGGCAATGGTATGTCCTTTTCCCAACAGGAAACCAGCTTTGCCCTTCGTGTGTGTTCACCTCTGCCTCTAAAAGGAAGCTGTATTACATCTGATACATTAAAATGGCTGAGCCTGATGTGCTACAGATTGATTTCCTCACTGCTGTCCACATTCTAACTGCAGGACAAACACCTTCCTTAAAGAGCTCTGTCCCTCATCCTTTGGAGCTGCTGCATGCTAGGGTGTAAATCACAAGCTGCCATGATCTGGTGTGCAAGCATGCACTGCCTACCCATTTGAATAGTTACTCTTCACATTCTGGACATTTTAGATTTCCTTTAGGGGGAAAAAACCAAGGGATGAACAAAAGCATTTAACACCTGAATGAATGAAGAGTCTCAAACTTACAAATACAGTCTTCATTTACTATCAAATCATCTTCCTTTTGGAACTTTTCCTAACAAAGCAGCCTCTGTTGGGAAATTTATTTTAGTCTTTTAAAAATAACAGCACCAGCAAAAGTCTCACCATAAATTCAACGATTCCAGCACAAGTGCTTTGGCCTGCTTTGCTCACCAAATCAGAATAAGGTTTTGGTGCCAAACACTTTTGTGCCACAGAAGGTTAGAGAAGCAAGGACAAAGCTTTGGGTGTATTTACCCAAAAAACAGCAACTTCAGGGTTCTCCTCCTGCAAAGCAACAGATTCAGCTGCATCTAAAACAACCACATTTGTTTTCCACAGCTTGTCTCCCAGCAAAAGTAGCATGGACTAAACTCTCCTTTTATTCGATGAAAGAGATGCTATCTGTGGCTTGTGGGTTTGTTTTTAAACAGTTTGCACTACCCACATTTTGTCAGTGATTTATGACCTCCAAGCCAAGCTACTGCAGGGCTGCACACCAGCAAAGCCAGTCCCAGAACTCGGGCAGATCCTACTCCTGTTTCTGCTAACCCCCCTGGGGCACAGCAGATGTGCAAAGCTGACATCCTAGACCTGGTGACAAGCTCACCACTTAACACCTGTTTCCCTTTAGCTTTAAAACCCTTATATCACAAAAGCCATTAGATGCTATGGATGACTGTCCAGAATTTTTTTGTTTTGGTTTTGTTTTCTTCAGCTGAAGTTGTTTTATGATCCTGAAATGCAGCTCTGAAAATAAACAGTGCGTAACGGAAGTATATCAAATTCATTAAGCCAGCACTTGGCTATAGAGAAAGCCTTGGCAATCAATCCTTTTACCAAAAGGTGTAAAAAAGTTGACATACTAAAATTAAAAAAGGTAGCATCAATAACCAAAAAAGTTTCAACCAGTGTTAATAAAACTCCCTTTAAGTCACAACAATTTCAACAGGCAAATAGTCCCAATACAGGCATTGTAAAATAATAAATTGACTCCTATCCAAGTATTATCAAATCAGTCTAAAAATGACTCATCTACACTGTTGTCATTAAGAACACATTAAGAATTCACTTTTTCATCAGATGCCAATATTGTTGCTCCAGAAAGTGTGGAGTATTAACTGCAATTTAGCAATTAAACATATGCTTTAAAAAATTGGTTTGTCAATATTAATGCAAAAGATAGTTCCTTACATAGAAGTACTGTGCTTGCCAGACAAGTAAGGTAATACTTTAGGTATAAATCAAACAAGTTAAAGCAGAATTATACCACAGTTTTCCTTGAAGACTTAGGATTTGTGTGTTGCTTCTGTCAATGTTTAGCAAACTTAAGAAGCAGAACCTTTGGTTCTTTTAGTCAAGTAAAAATATTCTCATGTAACCACAAAAATACAACTTCCAGAGAAAATGGAAGTCCATCAACAAGTCCACTTTCAATAAAACTGAGGTAGTACTGCTCTTTTATTACATGAATGTGTAAAGAGATTTAGATACAAATCATCATCTACCACTCAGTTGACTGACAGGTACAGTAATTTTATAAAACAATCCCAACATTTAGTTTGAAAGTCCAAAAAAAGGAATGATCTGGACTCCTTCACTAGGAGTTAGCTCAAAATGGGAATTAGCCATATTACAAAAAGCTGTTGCTTATGTTGGTTTTTAGAGCCTTATTACCCAGGATTAATGCATTTATAGTTAACACTGCTGTTCATCTTGGTATAAAACCTTAAAATTATTACAGCCTAAAATTTCAACAATGTAAACAGCACTACACACAGTACAGACCTGCCCTGACAGATGTAGTATGAAAAACTTAATCTGGCACTGTATAATTTAGCAATGTTAATTTAACCTAACTAAAAAGATCTACATTGTGCAAGAAGTATCAGACTTATTTATACTAATCTGAAGTCTTAGGAAAAAAAAAAAAACCAAACAAACCAAAAATGCTTAACTTGTAGCCAGGGTCAAATATTTCAGGGCAAGAATAAAAGGAATAACCAAAATTAAGAAAGTGCCTAAAACATGATACAGCATTTTAGAGCCCTTTCAAAGACAAGGCAGAAAAAGGTGTAAAGTAGAAAAATCTGGAGCCTCGGTAATTTCCAGAAACATCCAGAGTTTACATTTCATGAAGGGCAACAAGTCGCTTTTGTCACTGCTGCTCGGCCGCCGCTAAGTCTGTTCGTCTGCACACAGGCCCTCTGTGTCCGAGGACAGAACACATTTGGTTTCCTCTTCCTTTTTCCTTCGCTCCATTTCCCACTCCACAAAGGTATCAAAGAGACTCGGCCAGGCCTCGTCCTCGCTGTAGTTGCTAAGGTCCGGTCCAATCACCTGAGTAAAATTTAGAAACATGTTCCACGTGTCCCGGGAGATTCCCTTGATTCCTGAGGGGTTCTTGATTAGGAAGTGTAACCACTGGTCCAAAATAGGGGGCTTGTTTTGGGTGAAGACTAATTTCCAAAGGGCAATGGCTATTTCCCGATGTAGCGACCTCTGTCCTTCTTCAGAGTCCAGGCCAAACTGGAAGGTGAAACGATAGAGATCCTTGAATTTATCTTCCTGCTTGGCTTCATTTAGGAGGCTGGGGAACCTTGCACAAATGCCATCAATGCTGTCTGCATTTATTGCTTTGCAGCCGTCAAAAAACTCCTTCCTGTTAAGCAAGAGAAGAGAAGTCAGAGTGAGCCCTTCCCACCGACCTCGCGTGCCAAACACGTCCCGTCTCCGTTCAGCTGCATCAAAGCAAAGAGGACCACCTGGACAAGACAAGGTGTACCCTCAGACCCAGTGGCACAAAGGTTTTGGCAAGGGGAGCTACTGGAAAGAGAGACAGTCCCAAGGCCTCAAGTCTTTAAGGCCTGGGGAACCACACACAGCCCCCAGGTCTGCTGGGGCACTGTTAGCCTCTCAAAGATTCTGCTCTCTGGCTTTTCTGGACATTTCCACATCCTGGAACGCCTTTCACATTAACAAGTGAATCTAATTTACCACAGAAGAAATTCCCATATGTTTGAAATGTTACCCCAACTTGGTTCAATACTGCCCATGGCTAAATGCCCATGCTCTGGGTGAGCTGTTTGCAAGAGACAGTGCAGTTCACTTCTGCTTTTCCTTGGTTTGTGGTTGCTCTTCCAGCCTGCAAAACCAAAAGGGAGCCACTGGTGTGGGTCAGCAAGGCACTTGCTGAGAGCATGGAAGGGAGCACGGCATCACAGGGGCTACAGCACAATGTATCAACACTGCTCGAAGCACCAGTCCTGTACCAAGTGGGTACACCTTTAGCTCCAGTTTCTCTGATGCTCCTGTGCAAGTGTTACAACCAGCCAGGAGAGCCAGCAGGCTGACACACGAGGGAAGACAAGAGATGGAGCAGCACCCAGGAGAACAGACCACGCTGTTTTCTTTGATGGAAGAAGTCCATCAGCACCTGTACCATGGAGCATGCCCTTCAACAAATCTAACCTCTCACCACTAGATTTGTCCTCCCCAAGGAAAGTAAAACCCGTTTATAATACTCATGGTAGCTGTGCAGAATCACAGACACTACTTACAATTCCTTTACCATCTTAGCAAATACCTGCATCGCCAGCCTCCAGTAAATCCACATTTGCATTCCAGAGTAACTCATCCTTTTGACACACACCCACAGCCACAAAGACTCTGAAGATGCTGTTCAGTGCACAGCAGAGGCTTGGGTCAAAGCTCTGAACACCAAAGTAATTTTGAAAGTTATAAGCTCAGTAAAAATAGGCAGCATTACTCAAACCAATCTAGGTAGACCAAAAAACAAAAAAATTCCTTCTCTCCCTGCAAGTCTTGTAGGCAGTCTTTACTTGCTCTTACCTGGACATTGCTAATCAAGCTGGGGGAGGCTGCTGCAGTTTGGGTTTGCTTGTGGGCTTTGTGGGATAAGTTTTAGCCCGTCCATTGTTTCCTGTAGCATCACACATGCTGTCAGCCTGCTGACTGAGGCCCTTGTCCAGCAGGGCAGACAGCACTTTGAACAGCAATCATTTGTCAGCCAGTATGAAACAGCTACCAGTGTCAAAACCCTCACATTTCCTTCCCTCTCTATGCTTTAACAGGATTACTCTTGGAAAAAGACATTAAGTGTAACACTGGCTGCACAGGAACAATTCTGTCATTCTTTCACAGACTGTTAACAGAGTTAGTAGCAATTACTAAAGAATCTCACATCACTTTAAAGGAAAAATTAATTTCAGTGTCCAATCTCATCACCATGATAATGCTGGATACAGTAAATTGCTTTTGGTAAATCAGGAATAAATTAATGTCTACAGAATGTCACTACACTGTTCATCACAAGCAGCATAATGGCCAAAACCACATCATCTGAAATCCAGTGTGAGGGGAAGGGGAAAAGAAGACAATACAAAGCTTACCTTCTGCAGTGGTAGGAATTAATTTGATCAAAATACAAATGTTAGAAGAAATAAGTAAGTGAAGCTAATGAGGCTGTCTCTCCAATGTACTGCTGACAGGATACACTTAACATATGAAAATAATTACAAGTTCTACAAGAACTAACCTTGTAAATTTGCACATGGTAGCAGCCTGGAATTTCCAAGCCAAAACTAGTACTTTAAATTCAGTGGGATCAACACAGAGGTCATTGCAAAATCGTTCCATTCCTTCTTCCAGTATGGCATCTTCCCGCTCGTCCTTATACCTCCTGAATAACTCCCCAATCCTTTGAAGAGAAGATTCCTCTGCACTGCAAACAGAGTCTTTCTTTGTATCTCCAGAAAACGTCGGAGGCTGACTGGACTCAACGGCAGCGTCTGTTTTCTTTGTCCCATTCACAAGAATGTCTCCTGAAGCCTTCCCGCAAGCTGAGCCATGGTCGTCTTTGTGGACTGCACTTCTCTTGCTGTGGGACTTGCTGCCAGATTCTCTTTCCCCATTTTTGCTGCCAAGGGTAGAAGAAGGATTCTTGCACTTGGTGACACACTGGCCCATGATGTTGCAAGCCCAGCTCCTAGCGCGGTCCCCCTGCCCTTGGACACCCTCGCAGCTGCTCTTCAACACATCTCACCATGCCATTAGCAGCGCTCAGCTAACCTGAAAAACAGTTTCAGAGTCAAACTGCTGTGTTTCTACAAAGAATATCTGAAGTATTAAATGTGGGATAACATTTGCCATTAAGCGACCGACTTCAGGATATTTAAGGTTTGTGTACTGCAAAGGAGCAGTGTACACAAGGCTGGTATATGCCATAAATTTCAGGCAATTTCAGGCTGTTTTACCTAGAAAGCAATGCAGCTCACTCAGTGGCTGCACTATACTAACGGGTCCTAATAAAGGAAATTCCTAAAATTCTTACTGCAGCATAGGTTACAAAGAGGTTGATTCATGTACAGGCTTCATCGCGACAGACTCGTCTAACCCAGAAATATTTTAAAGGAAATGTTTTTTAAAAGTATACCCACACTTTATATATAGAATATAAAACACTGAAACAAAGCAGGGAAGGAAGGATGGGGACAGTGATGGGACAACCTGGCAGAGACCTAAGCACTGGATCTAGACTGTACCTTCAGCAAACCAGCAAAAGGGGCTTCTCAAGGAGGTGGGGAGGAGGGAGCTGGCTGTTGGCTGTTTTTTGGGAGGAGGAGAGAGAGTGGAAGTTGTGTGTTTGTTTTTAAACAGAGTTTGGAATCTAGATTTTTGTACTTAAAATATACACAGAATGTGTTTGCAGAAAGGAGGCAACACTTCTTATGCAAGAGGGTGTTCAGGAACAGTTCATTGTTTCAAGTGGGCTCCTCCCTTCAGGTAAGGAGACAGACAGGGGAGGGGGCCTTCTTAATGAAACTTCTTCAGACACACATGCAGATAAGAAGTAGTAATTCCAGTTCAGAGGGTTTTTTTTAAAATAAAAATTAAAATGCCGAAATGATTTCATCATACTCTCTTTTTATAGATCACAAAGCCCTGCATATTTGGAAAAGATATTTTAACCACAGAAAAGGGTTCTCCAACTTTCCCTGTTAAAACCAAGCTAACACTCTGACACTGTCCTATCAGCGAGCAGCCACACCATGGACAGTCCATTTCTCAGAAATGTCAGCTCCAAGAAAGCAATTGCTTATCATATTCCTCCTTTACCCACTTATTTGCATTTCACCTCTGCTGTCAGTTAGGCAAAAGCTTCAAACATACAGATTGCCTTGACTTTGTGTACAGCTTCCAGTTTAGAATTAGAACAAGAAAGAAGAGAGACAAAAATTTAAAAATCAAGAAATACAATAGCTGTCATGTCAGTTTTACTGTATTCTTTCTTGGGCAAAGCTTTACTGAGACTGAACCCCTCTTCTAAGCTGTAAACCAACAGCAGCAGCAAGTACAGATGAATTCTCAGATATTAGGATTACAAAAACAAATCTTCTCTCAGCCATTATACCTGTTTTGACAAAACAGCACCTGTGCAGCTTCATGAGCAAAAAATTTTGCCAGTGGAACTACAACAGCCAAGATGCTGGATTTCACTACCTGGCTTCCCTTTCCCTCCCCAGTCCCTTTTCTTAAGCACATAACCCATACACAAAACTAACAAATACCTATTTTTAAGAAGCCAAAGGAACAAACATATTATATATTCTTTCATCACAATGCTTTAAAGATGAACTTTGCAGCATCATTTTTACAGGCAAGCAAAGTTTGATTTAATGTGTTCAATAAATATTTTAATTAAAACAATTTTTAAAAATTAAAATCACTAAAAATAGTTATTTTAAAGGATTCATAAAAATATGCATGTCAATATAAACAATCCATAAGACAATTTCACTGGTCCTTAGTTCTTCACAGCTCTGTCAGTTGCAAAGCACAGCCTGGCACTGATTTCTGTGCTGCCAGGTGCCTGAGTAACATCGTCCTCTCCAGTCTACACCAGTCATTATTTCATTACACCAAAACAAACAGGATATTAGTAGGCAGTGTAAAAACTGCTTAGTGATTAACTCCCACATACCAGCTTTTCCCCCCCTCCCCATCTTTAAATTCATCAGAACTCAAATGCTCAATCTACACTAATTCTTTTTCTTCCATCAGTTTCTCAGAGGCAGCTAGCACCATACTGGACAGATTTTTCTTTAGAGAAAAGCATGCAGGTAAAAGAACAGAATAAAAAATCCTGAGTACAGACTAGTATTAGAGCTTAAAGCAGAGTCTATGTAGTATAGAAAACTTTCTGCTCAAAGATGTAACAGCAGTTATTAGCTATTGTGATTTGGAACAGCTTTTCCCTGTGGGAAGGTTAAGGAACAGCTGCCTATTAGTGAACAGTACTTTCCTCTAAAGTAGTCAAATCACACACATCATAATTGACAGATTAATCGAATTCACTCGAGGAATCCCAATTTAAAGGGCTTTTTTTAAAAAAAGGCAGTTTGCAAGACTTGTGTCCATAATTTTCCTAATACAAGTGACTCATGCTGTCATGCTTCCTAAGCAACAGCTTGTATTAACGATGATAACAATCTCATGTTCAGGTTTACAAAGTGACATCACCAATGTGATGAAACTGATGGGTTTTAAAGACATTAGCTGTCACAAAAAGAGCATTACAATACATAGAAGGAAGAAGTGTCCCACGAGCAGTTTTCAAAAACAAGCAAGCCCAATAGCATTAGCCCCTAGAGCGCAAGCTAACCACCTCCCTCACATCGTACCCCTCTAACAAACACATTTCCTGTACTCCTACTTGCCTTACAAAGAGCTGAATGCTGCTCCTGAACAGCCACTGCCTGGGCACTGCTAGCACTGCTCTTCCCTGCAGCAACTGAGTTCTTCCTTCCTCCTCCCCCTGCTGAGGAGGTTTTCAGAGCACAATCCTACTCCTTATGAACAAACACTAGAAGATACTGATGTACAGTTGCTGAAATTCCTCACTTTTCTTCTACATGAAACTTGATGCCATGTGCCAGATACTTAGAAGCATTCTACCCCAAAAATAGCAAAACCAGCTCGGGAAAAAAAAATCCAGACTGCATCCGCTGGCAGCTTGTGCATGTATCTGGTTTTGTAAGAGAAAAGTCTTCTGGCACTCCATCAGTTACCCTTTTGTAAATTGCCTTCGCTGAGCTGGATCCACTTCACTAACTAGTCACCTCCGCTTCCTACATGACTCAGGTTTCAAGGCATGAAAGGAACAAGAGCCTCGGAAGGAGATAGAAACAAGTGGGAGAAGCCGGCCCTTTTGTTAAGGAAGGCTGGAGAGAGGATCTAATTGCAGCATCAGGAGCTGCAGTGAAGGCAGCGTTCAGAGAGTGGGAGAGAGCACCCTCAGGAAGGTGAACAGGGCCGTGCGCTCGGCTCCAGAGCACAGCGAGTGTCCCGGCTGCGGCAGCGCCGGGAGCTGCAGAGAGATCACTCCCAGCTGGGTCAGGAACTGCCAGTATAAAGTTCTCGTGTACCCCAAGGTTACACCGGACTGGTGGCAAAGCACCAATTCCCAGAAGGATCAGTGCCCAAAAGCAAAATTACTAACAGGCTTGTGCAGCATAAAAGCAAGACATAAAAGGCAGCAGTGACCGCTACTTTTGCCATTCTACTAAAAAGGATCAAAATTCAGGGCTAAGGTTGGAATGTGCTCAGCACTTCAGGATGCAGTGCTCCCAAAGAAGTCTATTACTCAGAAAAGTATTGAGCAATGATCTCCAGTACATATGAATCACCAAGATGCCCATGAGGCCGTCTTCCACATCACAGGATCTGCAAAGCAGAGATCCACAATGACGTTCTCTGCACCTTTCTAGAAAGGAGTCAGCAGCTGGGAACACAGGAAGATGAGTGCTGGCGAATACAGCCAGCTAAAGGAAAGTCACCCTCTAAGAACAAAGGATGTGCAGAGCCATATGGCCCCACACATTAAATGAAAACCTAGAGAAGATTACAAAGGCCTTAGCTAATGCTTGGTGGGGCTTTTTGATTTGGTGAGGGTTTTGTGTGGGGTTTCTTTCTAAGTGCTGTAAGGAATTTGCAGCATTTTTCCTCCATTTTCAAGTGACCAGATCACACATAACCCAAATTTGAAGGGAGCAAAACAAAGTGACTCAGTAATAACTCTCAATCATACAGGCACACCGTGGAACAATTGAAAACAGCAGCAATGAAGTGGGGGGGAGCTGGCAGGCGGAGAGAAGATGCAAAGGAGATATTTAAGTAACCCTGTATTTTTCTTTAATGACTGATGTTATTGTAGCAATAGAAATTATTGGATATGTCCAGAGAATAACAAGCAAAACAAGCATTATGCTGTTTAATAAAGTGTTGCATCAGAAGGTATTTATAATGAGTTTCAAAACACAGAAAGTATCAAGAGAATAGAGGGAAAAACTTTCCATACGTTCAAGAAGACCTCGAAGACAAATTTAGGAAATCTCATAACAAAAGGGGAGACAGCTCAGCCAACCACTAAATCCCTTTCCAAGTAGCATTGCACTAGCTAAGGCAAAGACAACATTGCTAGAGCTTAACTAAGCCTCAACCCAGCCTCAGCTTTTCACAAACACTTGAGCATAGTCTGCAAGAATTTTACAGAATTCCGCTGTGCATTATCTACCTTTTAATGGACAGGGATACATGACTTTTTGACTTTAAAAACAGCTGAGAGTAGGGAACAGTATCATGGGTGCTCTGTCTGTTTCCAACTCTGAACAGATACACAGAGCTTCCCACTGGGGAGGCAGGAGAGGATCACTGCCACTGCTGAAGCAGAAGCAATTGCTGCTCTAACAATTGTGCTGGACAAGTGATCTTGTAAGCAAACATCTAACACTTACTTAGTTTCAGCTACACAGGGAATCATTCCACTAGCTGCACAGCTTCCTTTAGGCTCCCTGGGTTCCACATAGAATGCTGGAAGACAAAAGACCACACAAATCTTTACATTTAGGAGAGGCTATGAAAACCATGAAATGCACCAAATCACTGAGAACCAACTGTGTATTTAATAAAACCATTCAGAGCCAAACTCCATTTGTTCAAAGAGTCATTTTATAAAATACTACTTCACTTTTTTGACTTATGAAGTAGCATTAACACCATTAACTCTGCATTGTCATATAAACCATAGAACAGGTACTGAAAACAACAGACAAATTCAAATGTTTGTTAGGAGTAAATAGACACTTCCGGATACTTTTATGGCTTTCAGCATGGCAGAGTTAATTCCTCATTTCATGCACTCAAAGCAAAGCAGAGGACATGCTATCACTGTCACTGCATGTTAGCTGAGCGCTGTTTAATCTGTGAATGCCAGACAGCTGCTACCTAGCAAAGCATAATTTGGGTCTGGAGAGTAATTCTCTTTTTTCATTCTCTAGCACATTCTTTTCCATGTTTGTTTTCCCATGTTCAGTCGAGCTGGCTCAACTTCACTTCTCTTAAATTCACAGCTCTGCTGTATAACTAGGAACCTCTGAAGAGATGACAGACAGAGGTATGTCTGGTTTGTGTAGCAAGAGCTGCAACTGCAGCCCCTAGTCAACACCTCTGCATCTGATCTAGAAGAAAAACACAACAAACAAGAAATCTCTGGCAAAGCTCCCCTGCTCTACCATACTAACATAAACACTAAAACATCTTTACAGCTCTTAGTACACCTAGGGAGCAGACAGGTGATCAAAAGCTGCCTTGCTGCATACTTACCTTTACAGGAGATTGACTTCTTAGGAAACAAGCAGGAACATTAGCTTGTTCAGAGCTTTCTGCAGCAGAAAGAGGGGGCTCAATGTAGAAGGACAACCATAAAACAAGGTCTTGTCATACATGCCAATCTCCACATGAGTTTTCCCCGAACCTGAATCCTATACGTGGATTAGGAAAATCTGACTGACACATAAAACCTGCTTTAGACCAAAGCTGTTGATAAGAGCTTTAAAAGCCCCAAACATTTCAAAATGCCTGGAAACTCTGGGATGGTACTTTCACTCATATACACACACAGAGCAAAAACATATCTCCACTGAACCATTTTTAGGCATTTACTGTTGAGATGCAGACCAAAAAGTCTACTCCACACTGGGTTTATATACTCTGCTCTCAAACTTCATCTTCCACCAACAACCAACCACCCTTTTTCCCTCCTCCAGGGCTTCACAGCTCTTTTAGCAGACACTCCTGTGGGTGCACAGCCACCAGCCAGCTTAAATGTGCAGGGGAGCAGAGGAGTGTCTGCCTCTCTCCCGGTGGAAGTACTAGCTTGAACTTCTTCCTATTTGACCGTAGCATCCCATGAATTTCAAGAATTTAAGAAAATGTAACATCTGGCACATCTATGTTAATTTCTTCTGGCCTTCTGCATCTACATAATTCCTTTTATAAATCACCAGGGAGGAAAGAAGAAAAGGGAGGGACACAGGGTGCTGTGCAGCCTCATTCCCCAGGAACCTAAACTGAGAAGCAACATCTTACAGTTCACATTTTGAAAAATCATTGTCATGGCAACTTTTTGCAATAAACTACTTTTCAAACATATTTGTATTTCTTTGGAAAAGATCTATGATCCACCAAATCTACATTTCCAGTTGACTTACTGCACGTACTGGAAGCAAATACTTATTTCAAGTTCAAAAGAAGCTGAATCTGATGGAGATCAGCCCTACCCAGCAAAAGCCAAACTTTTTCAGGTTGTTTGAAGTAATTTTCATGTTGGGTGACCTATACACACACACACACACTGACTGGAGCCAGAAATTTTAACATCTGTTAGAACCACCAGCTACAATTCTTCCCCTTTCTTTATGTTTCTGGCCTTCCAAGTTGTCCATTTAACCTTTTAAAATTTTTTAATGTAGTAGCATGTGTAAACTTTGAAAACACAATTATAGGATATGGAATAAAAAGTTAGTATGACTTAGCAGTTAAAAGATCAAGCTCTTCAAGGCTGTATTTAAAGGCTGTCATAGCACAGCAATGCACTGTGGCTGACTGACTACATCCTAAACCATGTACAGTGACTGCAGCGGGGGTGGAGAGAAGCATCAGCACGTTGGTGGCACAGGTTTCGGTTCAGTCCTTGGGCCACAGTCGCACGGTGTAGCCGTATGCTGTGGTCGCCAACATCCCTCCCCCTGTGCTGCTGTGGAGCAGCAACACCACAGCACAGGAACTCAGACAACAGCCTGCACTGCTCGTTAGCAATCCCTCAGCAACCCACAGGGAAATGTAAGTAAGTAAACAGTGTGGACCCTCGGGATTATGGAGGCCTTTGTTTCGCTCACCTGCCTCTTTTCGCACCTGTGTCTAAGCCCCTTTGCTCTGACACTGGCTGTGAGGATCAGTGCAGACCCTCCACACCCTCAGCAGCTTGCCCAGAGGTAAGAGCAGGCAGCTTTCTCACCAAAGGTAACTTTCTTTTCTCCCATGTGGGGAATCAGTGAAGAATCAGTGGTATTTTTTCCCTCTTCAACAGGCAGAAATTGAAAGGATCAGTGCTACATGTGGAAACTTTCACTGTGCATTTCAGTTCTACACTACAATACCA
The DNA here is from genome assembly GCF_000738735.6 of Corvus cornix cornix. Taxonomy (NCBI): domain Eukaryota; kingdom Metazoa; phylum Chordata; class Aves; order Passeriformes; family Corvidae; genus Corvus; species Corvus cornix. Next base: position 1,658,515 of record NC_046344.1, read on the forward strand.
AAGCACTTTGTGCACAAGGGTTACAGCATAAAACAAACTTCAGTCAAAGCCAGCATGTTATGGGAACTGCTTATTTCAAGCCTTAACCTGCAATGAAACTTTCTCAGCAGAAGCATTCTGAGTGCAGCACAATGGCATATAATGGACTCTCAGGAGCCCAGAACACACCTCACCACATCCTCAACCAAGCACTGTGCCTAGTACCAGTCTGTCACACTGATCTGCTCCGCACCACTGCTGCACAAATACATTTATGCAAAGTTACTCAAGAGGAAGTCTAAAAGCAGGAAAGTCCTGCTGCAATTAGTTGAAATGAATTATTAGTTTGTGAGGCTTCCTGCAGTTGAAGAACCTTTCAATGAATTACAGACAGGTTATGGTTTTGGGAGCAAATACACAAGAACTTTATCAATCTGCTCCAAACCAGGATAACAAACTATTTCTGATTAGCCTCAGTTTGAGCTTTGGAAACAAAACAGCTTAAGAAATGTGATCAAACTAGGTAAAATTTGATCCTAAGAACATGCCTGCATAGAGTAGAAGCTAGTTAAGTAGACACCTGAAAAGGCACCATGCTGAGTTTTGGCTGCCACTTGGCAGAAGGCTACATGGCAGTCTATGGGAATACCAAGCCAGGCAACAGGTATGTTGGAAGCCTGAATACCTTCTCAAATGAAAAGTGGACTTCTCTGAGAAAGGCCATACTGGAAAGGATTTACTACTTTGGCAGGGAAGAGAAGGCCAGGTACAAAAATACCCCAAAAAAATCAGAAACAACTTCACCACATTTACAGTCCATAATGCCAGGCCAGGTCTCAGGGCCAAGAATCAGAGCTATCACCAAATCTCTTTTCTACAGCAACCCCGCCAGTCACCAGGATGCAGGCAAAAGTCTCTTAGCAAACAACTGAGCCTTAACCTGGTGTGCTGTCACTCCAAGTCCAGAGCTTGCTCATCAAGAGAGGTTTTTCCACTCAAGACCGGGCAGAAGAAACCCACTTTCTGCACTCTTGAAGAGCACCTGACTCTGTGTGCACTCACACAACACCGCATTTCATGTTCAAAGTCCAACAAGTAGTCTTAAGAAAAAGTGGAACAGATGTTTCAGATCTGTAGCTCACTGTGTGCAGCTAATTGTGTAAGGCCAGCTTAAGGAAAAACGAATAATAGTGTGAAAAATGATGGGCAGAGAAAGAGTAAAGCACCTTACAACTTTTTCTTATGGAAGACACATTCCTTAAGCAGCTTTTTCAGCAGACACATGCATCATCCTTGAATCCCTCCCTTCTCTTTACATTCTCTAGCCACACAATACCTTACTGATTACTTCTCATTGTTTTTCCATTTGGCCCCATTAAAAAGTTTTCAATTGTTTCCTATTATGTGCTTCATCTTACTTTATTAGGTGGGTGGAATGATTTGTTAGGATTACTGTCTTTTCAAAGAACAAACCCAAGTCCGGTTAGCTAAACAGAATATAATTTTAGAAGGGTGCCTTCAGGTGCTTTTGTAATGTAAATAAATTAATGAACTAATTAATTCAGCAGCAGTACTTGTTTTGAGAAGTCTATTTAAGCTATGAGCAAGACAATGGGCAGAGGGGAAATCAAGACAGCCAAACAACGGGGCTGTTCAAGATTATGCCATCAGTTTTCAGTAAAGCTGAAACCACAACCCAAACCAGATTCCATCCAATTCCCTACGTCAGTCACTCATTTATTCTCATTTATTTCACTGCGCATAACTCAATCGCCTTCAAAAAACAAAGGTTCATTCCCTGAGGAATTAATCTCCATCCATTTAAAAACTACCAATATTCCCCTCCTCCCTCAAGATCCTTGTCAAAGGCCATACAAGGTCCAGCATGTACAAAAAAGCAAATTATCTTCTAACAAGAGTTTGTGTGTTTTTTCCCCCTTTCATTTGCAAAGGGTGGTAAAAGAATAATCCTTCACTATTTTTCCAGGGTACACTGTAACTTTTGCACAGCATGACAGACCTTTAACACCTCGGTATGTATTACGAATAATTAAAGCAGCTCATGCCAAGGGAAGAGCTACTCTGTGCTGACACAACCAGTTCACATCTCTACAGCAAAACTGCAGGTTATGGGACCAAAAGAAACCACGGCCCCTGGGTATTTGACAGAGATGCATTCCACTGAAAGCATCTGAAAGTAGTTGTGCTACAAATATTTACCTTACCCTGGCTCAATCCATTCTGCAAATTAACCTATGGAAAATTGCAAGTCTCTGTAGCCAAACCAGAATAACTTTGAAAAACTACCTCGGTCTACAATCTACTTGGCAATGGAAAGAAAAACATTTACTTTTAAACTGAGCTAAGTGTGCACAGATTTTCTTTTACACTGAGTTCAGCTATCAGACTTCACCTTGAAGTGTCTGAGGTGCCTTCACCAATTACATTCAGCTGAATGTAATTCAGGTAGATTATCAAGTGACTCCTGTAATAATAAGATATGCTTTAAACTAATTGTAGTAAGTAAATAACTTCATATTTCTTACTGCTCTCAACAATGAAGAAAAGACAGCAGTCACACAAAAAAAGGAAGCCCTTCTAGCAGTTCTGGCTAACAGTGTCCCTCTCCAGCAGAAAGCAGTTGTGAGAACAGTGACCCACACAGCCCCTAACACTGAAGGGACAAGTCTAAAGACAAGAGCCAGACCACCTCATAAGATCCCTGCTGGCAGCAGATGCTCATAAGGAGTTTACAGAAGGGCCACTGGCCATCTCAGTGAGTGTAACACAGTTTACAGGCTGCCAGCCAAAAGAATCACTCATTGCATGCAGTTGTGTAGGAACTTCAGTACCAGCTGACCACATAAATACTGGAATCATATCTAAGTTATGTAAAACAAATTGTTCTAAGTGAAAGCACTGACATATGAAAGTGCTTTAAGAGCATATGCTTGGATTTTTAAACTGACTGCAGTTTCTAAAGCAGAAAATACACACAGCCACCTGCTGAAGCCCTAATTCTCTCTCCTGATTTGAGTCCCAACTTCCCTATTGCAGTGAACAGCATCACCATTTCCCACTGTACAAAGGATGCTGCAGTATTTTGATGCTAACTGTATCAGCAGCTTCAAAGGAGCTCCTTTTGAGTACTTGAACTTGGTCAGCAGTTGTATCAGACTCTCAGCTCTCCTTTAGAAATCTGGTGGCATTCAACCAACACACACTTTTCTTTTCATAAGTTTTCACATATTTTTGAGTTCTCTTGACATTTTGTGCCTCACAAGAAACCAGGTAGGTATCTATCCTGTACTTCATGAGACATAATCACTAACTCCAAGCACAGGTAACTGCTGGAAGCTGGAATACATCAGATCTTTGGCACTCCAGGCCACCCATTTTTATGGTGATCCAGAATACTTGAGGCTTTCTGTACAGACTCATTGGCAATGAAAATATTGAACAGTCAGCATATGACCAAAACCAAGAGTGAGGACACTTGTGTTTGTGAGTCTATTACTGAGCTACACATGCCTCCCATAATCATAGGCACTAAGATGATTTTCTCCCTGCCTTTCCATTTTAAAACAAAAGGATAAGACTGACTGCATTACAAGTTTCAAAGTTGCAGGAGGAAAAGCATTACACACACAAAAAAAACCTCAAAGTAAGAACTAAAAACTGTCACTTTATGCTACTACATGGATGCAAAAATAAGACTGGTATATTTCAGGAGCACATAATCCTTTTGGTTGAAAAAAACCCACTTATGTTCACTAAACAGGAAAAGTGAGACAACAAACAACTACGACTGTCATACTGTCTCTGGCAGTCTGACTTTGTGGGAATAACAAACTGTGACAGGAGGTCAGGAACAGCATTCTCACATTTTGCAAAGTAAGTTTTGTCTTTCACAAGACAGATGCTGTAGACAGAACAGCATTTATAACCATTCTTTCTGAGACACCAGAATATTATACTAGCTTATTCTCTTTACTGGAATCCTGTCTCACCACCTATGCTTTTGTTGGTTCCTCTACAGTATTCCTAGTTCTGTGAAAGAGTTCTTTAATACTTACATCTAAGTAGTCCCCTAACTGGCATTCTTCTAGCAGCAAAACACTGCAATTAAATAACCTTTAACTAAAATCCAGATTTTCTGCTTCCTTTAAGATGCAGATCATTGGACCAGAGAGCTGCCCCCCAAGACACATGGACAAACTGGAGACCTAAATGGGTCAGTTCTCAGATTATCTTTTAGGCAAGAGGCTTTGATTCCCTACTTGCTCTGTTATGGTCAGCACGGAGATCAGAACGTAAAAACACCATCACACTATCACACCAAAGCCACACGTGACAAGGAGAACCTCCTCATCTCACCACAAAGACCACTGGCACTTGTGCAGAGGAAATCAGAGCTCCCCTTAGCTTTGCCAACCCCCACCTCCCTGGGGCTCTCCAATTTGCTCACCCCCAGTCCGTCGCCAAGAGCCTTCCCCAGGGAAGGGGGAAGCCAAGGTGACAGTGAGCAATGGGAGCAGTCTGCAAGTCTTGGCTTTCCTCATCACTCCCTGGGAAGGTTTCAACCCAGATCTGCAATTACCTGACTCAAGTGAGAGGCAAAAGAAAGGAGGGGAGGGGAGGAGAAAGAGAGATCACTGACTGTTTCAAAAGCCACACTCGAGACGACTTACTGTACAGAAGACACTGAGAAAATCTGCACAGACAGTTTACTTGTGTCACATGTTTACAGAGGGTAAATTGCAGTTGGCACTTTACCAGAAGGCAACATTTGCCTTGAACATTTGCCATGAAATTACCATTGTTTCAAGTCAAGTTACTATGTTATTACTGCTGGGTAACTTAAGAGTCAAGTACACAATTAATCCGTGTCACCAATGAAGATAGTCTGCAAAACATTACAGCCATTAATCTAGTATTTTTAAAAAGGAGGAAGGGGTAAGAGACAAAAGAACTTACTAGACTTCCAGTAACCAGAAGACAAAGCCTATTAGTCAGAGGCAAATAGGGGAAAGGAAGCCAGCAAGATAAGATGCAGACCCCTAGGGAGATGCAGCCAAAGAGAAGGAGCCCAGCCAGGGAATTCTGATGAAGCTGTTAGGGGGGGTTCCCCCTTCCTGTGACTACCAAGTCCCTCGACTGTTTACAGATTGTTCTTTCAGTCTTCCAAGAATTCTGGCTACCAATATGGAGCTCCTTCTGTATTTTTAAGTATGAGGATGAAAGAAAGGACTGTTTTTCTAACATCCCATGCTTCTATTTTTATAACCTCTTCTTACTCAGAGCAGAGTTTTCCTGTTACATTCACATACAGACCCATGTGCCTAATGGAACAATAACATTGTTTCTGCAATTTGCAAGTTCTTACAAACTGCCAAAACCCCATCATGATGGATTTTATAGTGCTCCAAGGCTCTAAATTAAATTTACCAACGTTTCCCTGGTACCAATAAAGAAAATCAAGTGCTTCAGTGTAGGACAGATCTGAGCAGTGCTGGGGCACTCTCACTCCCTCCGACCTGCAGCCGTGCATCTCTATATCCAAACCCTCTGTGCATTTCTTTCTGCCATGAGGAAATGCAAGTGTAGAAGAGTTGTGTCTGTCCCTTCTTCTTCCATCCCCTTCCCATCTGCTTTATACCCCACTGCCCCATACACACCACACAGGACTTCTTCCTGTTCCTTAAGCCGAACTAAAGCAAGCAGCAGAACCAAGCCTCTTCCTTATCCACTCCCAAATTTGTCAGAACACATCCTAGAAGTCTGTCAAATTGTCTGGCAGCCCTTCTTGTTCAATATATATTTCTTCAATTAATTTCAATGAGGGTCTTCCAAAAGAGCTGTTCTTAGTTTTCTCTCAAAGCCACTCCTTCATCTGATCATCTTTATTCAATACAATTCATGCTAAATGGAAGCAAGATGTAATTATTAATGAATTTCCAAGATCAACAAATTATAAGAACTACTGACAGAAATCAGTGAGAATTTTCTATGAACACAACAACACTCAACTTTAAAATAAAGCAAGAATCTGGGCAGAAAAGGCACCTTACACAGCCTTGAAGATCCTGATTACAGCTCATATTGCAGGCTGTCAGTCTCATAAAGAAAGCAGCCAAGTAGTACCAAAGCTGTAAGTTCCCCTGTTATTAGTTTTGTTACTTTTTTTTTTTAAGAATTACAGTCATTCATGCCTACATACAACTTGCTATTGGGAACATTAGGAAATAATCAGAGTTTTAGAAATCATTACAAAAGCCGGTATTTGCAGTAAGTTTGTAAAGCCAGTTGCACTTTGCAAATCTGAGCTAATTCAACACAGATCACAAGCTCCCCTTTTTCTGCTGATGCGCAGAAAACCTTTGCTTTAGACTGTGAGCTGCCTTTCATGTAAATGTGAATGTTTTCCACAGACCACCATGACACACCTGCGTGGGGAAGACTTTGAGGACAGACTACAGAACCAACAAGAACACGAGGTCAGATCTCTTTACTTTCACATGCAATCTTAACTAAGGGACTGTGTTTCCTCTTCTGAGGATTATCTTTCACCAGGGAAACGCGCAGCAGTGTTCAGATGCACACGAGTACTCAGACACTCTCTCTTCCCATTGCTGTAGCCCAAATAAAACACTAATACTGTAGCTACACATTAACTGTTTAACAAAGAGTTTTTTAAACACATCAGAATTTGTTCAGATGATGTTTTTTGGTGAACTGTTCTCTCAAAAAAAGACAGACCATGCCAATGAGGCCTGTAATTTTCAAAAGGGTAGGGCAGTTCTGTGCTTTTTGTTTGTACAGCAATACCCCCTTTTCTTTCCAGAGCACTTAACTCATTACCCCTTTAAATTACGTGTCAGACACTGCCATTCAAAAAAATATACCATCTGTGGATCAATGCTGTATTCTGACACTTAGCATCAGCCTGTTCAGTTATCAATGTAACATTTTGAAGGGCAGCATATCAGCAGTGTTAACTATTTAAAAGATAATCAATGATTCTTTCCAACAACCAGAGCACTGATAGGATAGGCATATTCTTCCAACCAATATTTGCTCGAAACACTGATTATGCAAATTATAATTCAAGTAGTTATGAGTAGCTTATTAGTACCACCACAGCCCCAGAGAGTGATTAACGCAGATTGCAGCTTGCACAGGAAGGGTAAACACGTTCAAGGGAGGGAGGAAGAGCTGAAGCAGGAAAAAAAAGCGGCTGTGCGAAGGGGGTATGCTCAGATAGAGAGAACTACCTTGAAAATAAATCGCTTTACAGTTTATTTCTCTGTCTTTTTCCTGAAAACACTACGAACATTCACGGGCTAACGGGACACGTGAGAAGGCTGGGCACGAAGCGCACCCGAACAAAGCAGCCGCTCTCCCCGGCCCTGGGGGGCTGCGGGGCCGCCGGCAGCGACCATCGTAAGGGACGTGTTAGGACCCTGCAGACACCGGAACGGAGGAAACCTGGAGAGCCAAACCCCGGGGCGAGGCAGCACCGCCGCTCGGGGCACGGGGACGAGTGTGGGGTGGGCTCGGCCCGGAGGCACCGAGAGCCCCGGGACCGCGGGGCCGGACCCCACCGGCACCATCCGGAGCAGCGCCCGGCCGGGACCGCCCCGCCCGCGGCACCGGGGCAGCGCCTGTGCGGCCGCTCCCGGCGGGCTGTCCCGGCGCTGCACGGCTGCGGCTCGGGGAGCCCTGACGTGAGGGGGCGGCGGCGACAGCGCGGGGCCCCTCGAGCCCAACCGGCCCTGGCGGGGCTGAGGGGCAGCGCGGCGGCCACGGACGAAGCCCGCCGCCGTCGCCCGGGCCGTGCCGAGCCGCGCCGAGCACCGCGCTGCCCCCGCCGCTCCCGCCGCCGCTCCCCCGCAGCCCGGGCGGACGGGAAGAGCTCCGGTCCAATTCACTCACCTCCGCGGCGCCGAGCGGCTCTGCCTCCGCCGCATCACTTCCGGGCGAGCGCTCAGCTGGCGGACGCACCGTGACGTACCGTGACGTAATGTGACGTACCGTGACGTACCGTGACGAAGGGCGGGGCGCGCGACGCCGCACGCACGGTGAGGGCAGGGAAGGCGGCGGCTCGCGCCTCCCGCGCCCACCGGAGCGGGGGCAGCCGGCGGGGCGGGGCCGCGGCCCGGCTGCACCAAGGTAAACCGGGGGAGGGGGGAAGGCGGGCGTACACGCGGGGAGGGCGGGAGGGAGGGGAGAGGCCGGAGGCGCTCGCGGTGGGCCGTCCCCCCTCTGCTTCGCTCGTTGGTTCCGCCCGGCTGCGGGGGCAGGGCCGCCCCGGCCGCCAGGGGGCGCAAGGGCGCCTGTCTCGGCAGCGCCTTCTCGTGGCTGCGCGGCTCCAGCCCGTGGAGGGGCGGCAGCGCCATCTTGACAGCGGCGGCGGCCGTGGGGGCGGCCGGCATGGGCAGCGCTCAGTGACCCACAGCGCTCAGTGACCCACAGCGCTCAGTGACCCACAGCCCTCAGTGCCCACAGGGCTCAGTGCCCCACAGCGCTCAGTGCCCCACAGCGCTCATTGACCCACAGCGCTCATTGACCCACAGCCCGCAGTGCCCCACAGCGCTCAGGGCCCACAGGGCTCAGTGACCCACAGGGCTCAGTGCCCCACAGCGCTCAGTGCCCACAGCCCGCAGTGCCCCACAGCGCTCAGTGCCCCACAGCGCTCATTGACCCACAGCGCTCAGTGACCTACAGCCCGCAGTGCCCCACAGCGCTCAGTGCCCACAGGGCTCAGTGCCCCACAGGGCTCAGTGCCCCACAGGGCTCAGTGACCCACAGCGCTCAGTGACCCACAGCGCTCAGTGCCCACAGCCCGCAGTGACCCACAGCGCTCAGTGCCCACAGCGCTCAGTGCCCACAGCGCTCAGTGCCCCACAGCGCTCAGTGCCCACAGCCTGCAGTGCCCACAGGGCTCAGTGACCCACAGCGCTCAGTGACCCACGGCGCTCAGTGCCCACAGGAGGAGAAGGCAGCGTCTTAAGCTGTGCCAAGGGAGGTTTAGATTGGACACTAGGAAGAACTTCATGGAAAAGGGGATGAGACATGGGAATGGGCTGCCCAGTTTGGTGGTGGAGTCACCATCCCTGGAGGTGTTTAAGGAAAGACTGGACGCAGCACTCAGTGCCATGGTCTGGTTGACAAGGCGGTGTTTGGTTGCAGATTGGACTCGATGGGCTCAGAGGTCTTTCCCAACTCGCCTGGTTCTGTGTCCCGTAGCCCTTCATCCCACAGCCCTGCTGTGGTTCTCAAATAGCAACCAAAAATCATGTCTATCAATGAGTTTCATTGAGTGACCCTCAGAATGAAGTTAGAAAAGGGTCAGGGAAGTCAGAGTGGATTTTGTCTCTGCTAGCATTAATATTTATACCTGTTCTTAAGCTTGGGAGTGTTTCCAATGCTGGGAAATATTTCTATTCATGCATTCAGTTGCATTTGGCTGGAAGCCAAGGTATGAATAAGGTGCATAAATCTATACTGGAGCCTGTGTCCATGTTGTTATATTTCTGTATGCTTCTATATTATATAAGCAAGGCCATCCAAGGATAGCTGAGAATTCATTTTCTCTGCTAAATTTCTTGCACTGCATTAAAATCTTTCTCTGCTTGTAAGTAACAGAGAACTAAACACACAGGAGGAGAAAATGGTATGAAAGCATAAACAACAGAGTTGTTGACAAGACTAGAGACAAGTTCATATTGCTTTAGATTTTACCTGGACACTGTGTGCTTTTCATGAGAAAACTAAGAAATAAGTAAAGCAATTTTTTTTGTTTGTTTCCCTTCCCCCTTCCCACAGTCTAAGTCAGCATTTCTGTTCTTGCTGAGGCTCCTGTACAGGAGGCACTCCCAGAGCAAGAGTCTGTATGTCCTACTAAAATTAGATAATGCCTCGACCACCTCAGACCAAGAGAATAAAAACTCAGTGGTCAAAAGGAACTAGTTAAGGGTTTCCACTTTCATTTATTCAAGTGAAAAGAACGTTGTAGAATCCTAATTTTGTGCAAATTGGCTTATTTGAACTGACATAGGAAACAGTGATAAAATCCATGTCCTTGCTTTTACTATTTAATTATATTCTCTTTGCAAGCAGTTTGATCTTTCTGATCAAAAGACTGGTCCATATGCAAGAGCAAGCTTAAAAGAGATCCAAGTTCAGTCGGAAATCTGAGGCACAGATAGAACAGCAGAGTTCCCATCCCAGTTGATGAACAATGTGAGTGCAATTGACTTAGGGAGTCTGGTTCAGAGGTGTAGATCAGGGTTTCAGATCACTTCAGTTTGCCAGCAGAAAGACACTGGCATGACAAAATCCTAAACCCTGTGAAAGTCACTCTGCTTTCAGATACTATTACTGAATATCTTGATTCAGTAGCTTCATTCTTTTTCACCAAATCTGCATATATTTGTGATTGCAGCTTGTAGATGGAAACAGTGAGAAATAAATCTTTGAGTCAAATTGATGGGAATGTCTGGAAGTTTACAGGCTTGTGTCACTGGTAGAAATGAGGATGTAACACCATCATGGAAGAATTCGTGATCTTTCATTCTAGTCACTTTTCACCATGTGGAGATGGAATACTTTAGCTGTGATCGATGCTTTGCTATGATTTGGTTTTTTCTGAATCTTAAAAAAAAGTTATGAATGTTCCATCAAGAATGAAAATCAAATGAAGTTTTCACTTTGCCAGGTACATACGGCAGCCACGTGTGGTCAGCGTTTGCAGGGTGCTGTCACAGGCCGCTGAGTCACTGATTTGAGTAAAAGAAGACAAAATTACTTTTGTGGAAAATAGATTTTGAAACTTACTTAATATTGCTGGAAGGCATGTGACCTACCCAGCTATCACAGGAATCTGTGACCCCTTCTCTGCCCCCTGTGCCACAGAACTCATTGTCTCAGTTGTTGTCCCTCAAGGAAATGACAGCCCAAATCCACTGCTGCCTTAGGAACCACAGACTCATTTTGGCAGACTTGCATGAAAGGTGAATATGGATTACTGACCTCTCGTTGCTGTGGAGAGCTCTGAAAGGAATGATTGATTATCTGCTGCATTAGCAGCAGGAGAGAGACTGCAGGTCACTTTTTAGCTAAGTGGCATCATTTAGCTCTTTAAAAACCCCCAGATGTATGAACTTTTCTGCATCTATTTAAATAAACGTTAGCCAAAGAGTGCATTTGAAAATAGCAGCTATGGATTGGGATACAGGGAGGATTGTCTTACAGGCACACAGTATGGAACATGGTGGTGTTCCCTACTACAGTGTTGATACACCATGGTCTTGAACGACAGAATTTACTTCCATAGCAGAGATGTGACCACAGCTTAATTTGGAAGGCAGTCAGCCCAGCAGTTTGTCACTGTGTCTTTAGACTCCTTGCCACTAGCAAACCAGCTGTCAAATAGAAGTTGTATTGCTCCTAAAGAAAACATTTTACATCTGAGAAGTTCAAAGCTGCCTTTTCACATTATTTCATGCAGGGTTTTGTTCCCCACCACCCCTGAGCAAATCCAGTTTCAGCACCAGCGCTAGGTGTGTGTTACTAACGTGTGGCCCAGTTAGCTGGGATCTGAAAGAAGAGATCAATTGTTTTAAAATATCCTTTTTTTTCCATGGGCTCTTCCTTTCACCCTTTATTTTCTAAAACTCTCTATGTACTCACTGCTGGCAGATTTTATGCTTAAAGTGAGTGGCTGATGCTTGACTTGAGAAGAAAGGATGAAATAAAATAGGCTTACAGCTTCAGCAAAGGAGCTGGGCAGAGGAGGAGGGTGCTGGACATGCGTTCCCAGCCAAGCATCCCTCGCTGGAAAGCACCTGTGATTTAGCTGCTCCTGGATCTGCAGTCAGTCTTGGTGCAGCCTGTCTTCTGTCCGAGCTGTGCTTTGACACTGCACTGTTGGGGTCATTGTATAGTGCAGTTGGCAGATTCCTTTTATTATTTTTATATGAACGTTTAATTTAAATTCTAGACAAGCCTGCAAATAGTAAAATAAGGCTGCTGTTTCATTGATTATTCAGATTATTGAACTTTTGCGTCAACCATTTAAAAATCCAAAGGAATGTTTATTTGTTTCCTGAAAGAAAAACTTCCTGCTTCTTATAGTCTAAGGGACTATTTGTTTTAATTAACAGTGAAAAAACTTTGCATCTTCACCCTGCAGTAAGTCATTAACTGCTCAAATCTCCTTCGGAGTTTGGAGGCAATGGGATGTTTCAGGTGCTGGATGTGCGCACGGGTAGGAGGGGTTTGCGTGGAGACCGACGGAGCGTTACCAGCCTGCGCCGTCGGGCTCTGCCCCAGCCTCCAGCTGGGCTTGTTTGGGAGGCAGCGCTTGGCTTCCCTCCACAGCCCCGGTTCCGACACTGGGCTCCAAACTGCGATCCCGCTTTTCCCCACTGACTCGGCTGTGCGGACACACCTACCTTTGACCTCTCCTGGTTTGCTTTGTGGCAGTAAACACCCGAAATTTGCTCAGCTAATACAATAGCCCTGTACTTTTTGACAGAAACGCCTGTGGTTAACCTCTGTGGGCTGCATTCTGCACTAAAATGAAGGGTGGTAGAAGTTAAACAATGGGTGTGACTACCACAAGATGGGTGTTAGTGGGAAAGTGGTGTAACATCCACTTAGCATTCCAGAGATGTGAAATATAATTATGATTTAAATGCCAAAGATGTAAGTTGCAAGATGAGTAACTACAAGGACATGAAAGCCTCCCTTATCTTCCTTTCTATCCCACTCAGAATCATTTTGCACACCCACAAAACTAATACAAGTAGTGTCACTTGATGAAATTATACCTGATACATGACTTGTACCATCACTTACATTTCTGTCAGTGTGGGCTCTGTTTATACCAAAGGAAAAATTCCAATCTCATTTACAACATTTTAAGTTGGAAGTAATTCTGCTCTCAGTGGAATTACTCCCTATTTATACTCCCACTCAGATCAGAATCTGACCCAGGCTTTGAATTCTGTCTTATTTGCTCTCAGCCTTTCCTGTCATTGACAGAGGTCCTTGATCTGTAAAGGGCTCCTCATAGCTTCATTTATGTATCTTTGCAGAAATGGCTTATGAGCAGGTCTGTAATGTTAAGAATTGTTGACTAAATGAGCCCTGGGAGCAGCTGGTTGCCGAGTATACAGGAATAGCTGCTTCATGTCTTTTACATCATCCAGCATACGTGGGAAGGAGAGCAAGAATGCAGAAGTGCAGCCCATGCCTAGATGGGGGGCTACACAGTTCTGTAGCAATTCCAGCATGGAGAAGTTAAAGGACAAAAGAGTAACTTGGGGGGGGGGGGGGGGAGTGGAAGCAACTAGTGGGGGAAATAATTGTTGGTTCTAAACTTTTCAATAAAATCTTTATATTGGTATGTTTAAAATCCAAGGTCAGCTCTGAACAGAGGGCATGTGCTGTCCCAAGTTGTTACCTTAGTAATTGTCTGATGCATAGATCAGAATTGAAATCTGTATTTTAAACATTTAAACATACCCCGGCATTGTTCCTTTTATTTTCTTTATAGATTACATTAAAACCTAAGCTGTTACCAGCTTCTCAGAGGTGACACCTTCAGATCAAAACAGAGGGGTGAGGCCAGGATTTGGGACTCAGCTTGGTGCTAGGTTAACGCTTGTAACTGAACTGTTTCTTTTCTGTACAAAATATGCACCTAACAGGGGGACGCAGTGATTTGTCAGATACATGTTCACCTGTGCCTTCGTGTCTGACTGATTTCACTGCCTGAAATGAGCTCTAGAGTGGATAAAGCAAAGCACTTACTCCAAAGTGTTTGATGAGCTGAGACTACCTCATTATATTATTGTGGAATTTATTTCCTAGAAATACCATAAACATTTACTAGAAGTACTTTCTGCTGTGTAGGAAGAATAATTTCCTATCTGGGGGAAAAATATATGATTGGTTAAACATGTTAAAATACAAACAGCAACACAAAAATGTTCTCTATTAAGAATCAGAGGAAAACAGTTCTTGAAACCACGAAAGGTCTTTAGATCACAGCAACAGTTAAAGCTAGGATTTCTAATGAAAAAGAACCATGAGCCAAATCCTGTGTTCAGGTTAGTATCTGTCATTCCAGCTTTGGTGAGGGAAAAAGGGTGTGAGTGTCTGGAGCCACAGGAGGCCTGTTCTGGCCACTGTACTGGAGGCAGCAGCTCGAGAACAGTACAGCCTGAGAAGCCTTTGGCTCAAGCCCCTCTTCTACAACCCAGAATTCAGGAATTGCCACAGACTGCAGGGATTTGAGCCACAGCACACTGCCAAACTTCCCACGGTAGTTTGGGTGCTGCATTAGGAAGCAGCTTTTCCTCATGGCCAGGAGAGCGCTCCCTCCAGAGGGAAGGTGAGGCTGTCTGAATTACTCTGCTCCAAACTGTCCATTCCCAGCACACGGGTCTGATTTCAGGGTAGATTCACCCACAGTAATTAGAGCTCCAGGCTGGCAAATGGATCCTGATAGTCAGATAATGTCCTGTCCCTGACACTTGTTCCTCATTGCGTCCATGTTCTTACTTGGCAGTGCTGCTGCACCTTCCTTTGGGACAGTAAGGTACCTTTGACAGCTGCAGTGCCCCTTCTGTTAATTTAATTCATGGCAGAAATGTTGTTATCCAGAAGTGGATTTGTCTCAGGGATATTTGTGGTCTGTCATGAAATAGTGTAACCACTTATATGATAAAATACTCATTTACATAAAACAAGAATAAATTTCATTCTTTCTTCTGACAAATAGTCTTATCACACCTGGAGGCTGATTCAGTGGGCTCAGCAGGTACACAGCTCTCTGAAAATAAAGACATTCAGAACTTTTCTAAATCCACAGTTAGTCTGCCTCTCCTGAGTGCTTAGATAAAATAGCTTTCATCACCTTTTCATCACATCAGACTCCAGCTGAATCATTACTGCCTACTGTCATGGTATCACAAATAAGCTTCTCAGCCCCTGAAGCCTGTACAAGTTTTCAGCAATGTTGTGGTGGTTTTATCATGTATTTCATTCACAGATTTGCAAAGATAGGGTCAGCATTGGTACAACAATGTCTCAGGAAGGGGGATGCGTAGAGTTTCGGTGACTTGCCCAATGTCTGTTGCAAAACGTGAGTGAAACAGAACCCAGGCATTCTTGTAGCAGCCTTGATTCAGCAAAGCACTAAACCAAGTGCTTAACTTTAAGCAAGAGCTCAAGTTGTTTGAATGGAGACGGATTTAAGTATCTGTATAAATACTTTGCTGGACTGAGTCTTCAGCTTTCAACAGCTAATTATTGTTTACAGCTGTTTCAGGGGTTTTTCATATAGCTCAGCATGTCTTTGGATGGCGGAAATATTTTTAAACTAATTTAATGGTGTGAAAAAACGTCCTGCTTGCTGGCCTTTTGGCATCTCAGATGTTCACGCATATGTTGGGGGTTTGTCTTGTCTTTATAGATGACACCAGCAACTCGACAAGAAGTTCTTGGCCTTTACCGCAAGGTTTTGCAAATAGCCAAAACCTGGCAGTCGGCATCAGGACAGATAGAGGAAACCATGAGAGAGAAAGAGTACATAAGAAATGAAGCCAGAACGTTATTCCGAAAAAACAAAAATGTGAGTGTCCTTATGGTTTTGAATTTCCGAATGACTCTTCTCTTGCTCTTAGCACTCTGTGGTTGGATGTTAAGATAGGAATATAAGGCTTGAATTCCCAAAATTTCATTCACCTTAAATGCTGGCATATTTGGGTTACAGTTTAAATTTCATCCCTGAGAAAACTCAAACCATTTCAGCTCTTCATTAACTACTGTAGAAGTCTAAAAGGTCTTTTTTCAGTAAAAAAGTGCCAAGAAAAAATGAAATTCCAAAGATACTGCCTGTGTAATTGAAGCAGCTTTTGATCTTTACAAAGTTAGCTAAGTGTATCATTACCCATGCAATGGCAAACAGAGCTCAGCAGCTTCTTTTTTTCTTCTCAAAGCAGCAATTATTGGCACTTCTTTTAAAAGAAGCACTTTAATTTTTTTCTTAAGGAAGAAATTTCAAACCCTGGTAATCAAAGGCCCTTCTTGTAATTCAAGATCACAGCACTTATTTATATCCCATACTGGTCTGGGACTAAATTGAAGTAATGCAAAATCAAAAAAATGAATTTAAGTCATAATTCACACCACATTTCTGACTTCAGAGGGAGTTTCTGGATAGGATGATAACAGAATGTACACCAAGCAGTGTCTTTCCTTTCTCCTCCAGTGACTTTGCAGAGTGAAAAATCGGTGAGTGTGGTTTTTTCATAGATGTAGTAGTAGTTTACATGTGTATTGTCTTTTTACAGAGAAAATACCATGTTTGGGTAAAAAACTCCATCTTTAGCCTCAGTCCTGACAGCCTCTGGGCCTTAACATTCAGCACCATCAAGCCCAGAACTGTTGAGTCAAGGAAATATCAATGTTACCTTTTATGGATGTGAAAAATAGAATCATTGTATCCTTGGCATTGCCAAAATAAGCTAAGGAAAGCCACGTGCTGTGCATCATTTACACTTGAGCTTCCAATTGCTAATTACTGTACTCGTATAAAACGCTTGTTTGTATGATTGCAGGTAACAGATCCAAAGCTGATTAAGCAGTGCATGGAAGAATGTGAGGCAAGAATAGAAATTGGACTTCACTATAACATCCCCTACCCGAGACCTGTGAGTATAAATACAAAGTCTTCACTGATACCCACTGAGCTTTCCCTGTACAACAAAACCATCAGTTTACATCACTCTCACTGCACTGCATTTTTAGATGAGTTGGCATTTAAATGTGTACTAAAGCAGAGCCAAATGTACATTGAGATGTTCTCTTTCACTGTAAAGTGGAGGATTTCTTCTCAAAACAAGGAGTCAAAGCCTAAATGGAGTTTCATGAGCTAAATTCCCAAGGCCTCTGAATATTTAGCTAGTCTTCTCTGACCGATGAATATAGAAATCTCTACTGCTGCTTTAGTCAGTGCTTGTACTACTATTTGCACCTAAACACCCATCTTGCAGGATGACAGCCTCAGCAACAGTAACACCTGACTGCCACCACCTACATTTTTCAGTCATTTAGGGGGGTTACAGTTGCATGATTCCCCTGAACAGTCTTATGAAATATAAAGACCTTGTCAATCAAAGGAAGAGTCTGTCACCTATTGCTCCTTCTGCTTATGGAGTCAATGACATTGATTGTGCATTTTAATGTGCCATATATATAATCATGAGAGTAAGAAGGCAGGCTTTCAATACATACAGTTTGGAGTTATTTTGTGACTTGTTAAGTAGGTATGAATAAATCACATAGTGATTCAAGACATCTACTCAAGAATTTTTAGGGTTTCTAGTTCTTACTCTTCTGGAACATTGTCAGCAAACCTATTTCATTAAGTATCATTGCAGTCTGATATCAAACTACAAAACAAAGTTACTAAGGCCTAGCATATCTAGGATTTTATTAAGGCCTAAATTGTATAGGATTTTAATAAACACAAAAATTAGGGCCTGAAAGTTACACCACTCCTCAGAGAGTGCTCCGCCTAGAAATCTAATAACCTGGCTTGAGACAATAGAGTTACCCTCTCCAAAGTGTGAAGAAATTATTTAAAACTCAGTGAAACTTAGTTTGTATACATGCTGCCTTTTTCTTCCCAATATGCACCTAACTGGTGGGATTTTCTTTTCCAGATCCATCTGCCTCCCATGGGCCTTGCCCATAAACAAGGCCGTACATTGCGACACCAGGAAAAGTTAAGGAAGATTTCTAAGCCAATATACCTGAAATCCCACGATGAAGTTTCATAACCCACCCTTTAAGCTGTGATGTGTAATCACATCCTTTAAGCTGTGAACTGCAATCCAGGCGATTTGTGTGCACAACTGTGAATGGTGTGGTCACTTGCTCACACATTTCCTGAGGCCAAAAAGCCAACTGATCCATTATGTATGATGGATAAGGTTGCTCTAGTATTTATTACATTTCAACCACTGACTTGTCAATAAAAGTAACACTTTTTAAGGAGGTGTGATACAAAGATTACTTTGACAGTAGGACAAACTGCAGCAGGATTTCAACCTCTGTTCATCTGTAGCAGCGTTCTCTGGTGGTTTGAGGATTCTGTGAGCTCGGCTGTGACTCAAGACAGTGCCTTGTGTAAGGTCAGCCAAAATCAAGGCAGTCTGGGAGAGTCAAGCAGACCCAGTTCCTCCAGAGCTTCTGAATGCCAGTGGGAATACAGTCACTGCACCATGCAGCTGCTCTCCTTCCTCTCTGGTCCCTGCTCTGCCTGCTGTCCCTGGAGGAGAGTTCCAGTGTCATAGTACCCTTATGGGGAAGTTTTGTTTCTGAATGGACAGTAGCAAAGAGAAAGCAGAAGTGCCACTACTCCTCCTCCTTTTTGCAAACTGCAGAGGAGTGGCCTAGAGCCTCTATGTCAGCATTTTTCCCCCTTCCTTTGGAGAGGGTGTGGATGTGAAATGCAAAGTTTGGAATGCCATTATACAACTCTGAGTGAAACATTCCAGTGTTGGCTTCCTCAGGTTCCCATGTATGGACTGGTTGAAAACTCTCGCTTCAGGGTATCACTATGGGAACAAGCTTAGGATGCTTTGGTGTCCTCACTGTGTGTTTTCACATGGTCAGCTTTTCAGCATAATCAGCACACTGGCTTTCTCAACAATTACTTTAATTTTAGTGTTAGGTTTTAACTCTTACATTATGGACAGAACCCCAACTTTAGTAAAAGAAAGTATCTCCAAGTCTCCTAAGTTTGAAGGGTATTTCTCTTTCACAGGTGCCTCATGAATGGAAGTAAAGTGAAATTAATTTTCCTTTCATGGGCTACCAGTTGTTTTGGCTCCCTTTCAGTCCTTTGATTTTACCAGGCTGTTGACACATTCTCTTCAGGGAAGTTAGGGGAGCCCTCCGTCCTTCAGGCTGGAAGTACCATTGAGACCAAGCTTGGACAAGAGCCACACTGTACTGGACACTACCTAAGCAGAGTCCTCAGCACTTTAAGGACAACCTATTCCAGCCTGACAATAATAGTGGCAAAAGAAAGCAAATTTGAAGCAGGCATTTGTGTATTTCCTTTTACAGTGGGAGAAATCAATGAGATCTCATTTCTGAGCTCACCAACTCATTTAAAACTCTCCAAGCTCTAATAAACAATGACAAATAAATAATTCCTGTCTACTTGAAGTTAGAACTGTTCCTGTGCAGAACAGACTGACAGTCCCTCCCCCTGGAATGCACTTATAAGAGTGAAAAAAGTACAAGCAGATGAGAAAGTACAAGAAAATAAGAAGAGTGAATCAGTATGACAGGTACTGGCTGGCCCAGTTTCTCACTACCATTTATGGCTCCGGTCCACAAAGGTCTCTATTCCCATATAATTATTTCCTGGGAATGCCTCATGTGGGAAGTAACCAGTAAAATGCCATTGTTCTGTCAGTGGTAGCTTTGCAAATTTACTGCTGCCAGGAAGACACAAAACAGAACTCCTTTAGCCTAGGAAAAGGGGGATTACATAAAAAAAAGCGAAAGAAAATATTAACATGATTGCACACACTGCTTAATTCTTCAGAGAAAAAAGTCTAAATACAGGCTCCCTACCCTAATCCTGATACACCAGTGTAAGGATGTGTCAGCTGAGCCCAACCAAAACGTGCAGAGCCAAGGGGTTTGAATGGAAGCTTAAGCTCACTGTTTGTCATTAAACTAGCATTTGAGTTTTTTGAATTGCTAAAGTGCATGTGACTAATGAAGGTACTGATGCTCTGACACATCAGGTGAATAAACAGCCATGGAAATGAGCAGTCTAAATTTACTGTCTGTGTTATAGGCACAACTCTTTCCTAAGCATATACATAGATTATTTCAAAAGAACAGCCCTAAAATTACAGAAGATTTACACCAAACTGAAATAACAACAGGAGTTTCAGTTTACATCTGAAGGAAAATGCAAAGAAGCAACTTTAAAAAGGTTCAAGTACTCTCAAGTAACTCAAATGAGTATCCAGTTGCTTAACTGAGAAACCAGCAAGTAACAGCATCAAATTATCTGAGATGCCTTAAAATGCTACACAGCCTAGTAATTCTTCAGAGTAAGTGTTTGAAAAATTACTAACTGGTGCTTCATTCTCTTTACTCTTCATCACCAGAAGGCAGACTGAAATTTGTTAAAACTTCAGGCTGTTCAGCTAAAGAAAGGATTAGATCAGCTCTTTTTTCAAGTCTGGAGAGCAAAATCTTTCTTTCACAGCTTAAGTTAAAGTTGCTATGGAAAGGAGAATCTGCCTTAAATAGAATCCTTTGTTTTTGGAGGTCAAACTGGCAAACTACCATTTTGAG
Source organism: Corvus cornix cornix (assembly GCF_000738735.6). NCBI lineage: Eukaryota > Metazoa > Chordata > Aves > Passeriformes > Corvidae > Corvus > Corvus cornix. The sequence goes on from NC_046344.1 coordinate 1,678,900, forward strand.
GGAGTTTCATTAAAAAAATTCATCTGCAACTCAGTCCAGCAGGTAGGCAGGCATCTCAACTGGTACTCTTGTATTAGATGCCAAGGCCCATATAACTCCTGTCAAGAAGTATCCCAATGATTGCACAATATGTCATTCCTACCCATAAATTTTACTTGCAAAAACAGGTTGTCCTAAAATGCCTCTGCCTTCTGCAGAATTTGTAATGGACTGGATTCAACCAGTGTACTCTCTGTCCTGTACTTGCTGAACCTTCTCTTACTCCCCTTCCAGTAAATGCTGTCATTTTCCAATTTATCACCCTAGTCAGGAGATGCTTTAGAATAATTTAGAAGAAAATGATGACATTATATTCTTCAGAAATAAAAATCCTGAGTCAGTTGCTTGAACTCTCCTGCAAGCTAACTGGTAGGCAAGGCAGTAATAGTTTGTTGACAGAGTATCTGGCCTTGAATACCTAAATAACACCTCCTTTCTGGAAGTTCTGTCCCTAAATCCATCATTACTAAGGTTATAATTTATGAAGCTATGCACTTAGGACTAACATTAGCAAGCACACAACCTTTTAAAAAGATGGACGTGGCACCTTGCTTACTGAATGTACCCCTTGACATTGGCTGGGGGTGAGGAGATGCTCATTTTGCTGCAGCAGCACCCCAGTTGATTCCCAGGGCTGCATCACAGCACTGAAACAGGTTAAGATAGATTAGGTTATCTGGTCCATCTTCCTACTAACACAAGTTGCTTCTTGTAATACCTTTTAAATGTGGAGAAAATAAGGCAAGCTGGACCTCACTGTCCTGGGCCCTACTATGTATCCATCAGAAATGGGACCAGTAACATCCATCTTTTATCCACAGACAGGTCACTTATTTGATCATACCTATACATTCATTTTCAATAATGCTAATTAAAGCAGAGATCCTGCAACTTTCACTAATAACTCTAATCCTATTAGGCAAAACATTCTAGCTATAATTAGAAGAATTTGGGGTCTTTGTATTGTCTTCTGCTTTTTCACCATATAATTTTCCCTTTAACAGCCCAACAGTGTTTAAATCCACAGGGGTAGTACTTTCTGAAATGAATTTTTGTACAATTATGAGGAAGGTTTCAGTCTCCTAAGAAAATGTACAAACCCCATCTGTCTTACAGCACCCCTAGCTGGAAATCTGTCTCTGCTAAGGGAAAAATACCTCCTGCTCCATGATGCACTTTTTTCCATCTGCCTTGAGTTATTAGCAAGGCCGTAAATCTACAATTTGCAGTAATTGCAGGTGGGTTTTGTGGCTTATTTAATGAGTGCTTCTAATTAAGAAATGAAAATTCTAAACCTGTAAATCCAAGGGCTCTAATACTACTATTACAAGGTACTTAGTTTGTCCAAAAATTTTTCACATTTCTATCATGTCCAACTAGCAGCTGAGTTGCCTTTTTCTTTTTTTAAAATGCATCTCAGCCAAGAAAGATTGTGAATTCTAATGTTTAGCTAGTTCATCATTCTCCAGGAAGGTCTACACAATGCTCAGGAAATAAGGCTGGGAAGCTCATTTCAAAGAACCACAGAAAAATATCTCTAAGACACATATCCCTTGACAGTAAATGCCATTACTTTTTCTGTACTAGGGAGGGCAGCCTAGGAAATCATGTACTGCAGTAATCATCAGCTAAAGCAACTCAGCCATGCCTGATGCCTGGTGAAGGGGATGCACAAACCCTCTTTCACGGACTCCTCTCTTATCTATATATATTGTTATCATGACTACAGAAGTTTAAAATACATCTTTAATTACATTCCAAGAGATGCCTTCATATCAAATCTGAACATCAACACACAGGAAGCACTTAAGAAATCAACACAGTAACAAATTGCACGCGTGTCGTAGCAAAGTCACTGTATATTCATTCAGTCACTGTATATTCATTCACAAGAACCACAACTGTGTCATTCAATAAACTGTCAATTACTGTTGGTTCACAAAAAGGTGTTAACAAGCAATCCACATGGCAAACTATTACACAGATTTCCAAGAGTTTTAAAGCAATTGATCTCCATAAAACACAATTTAGGTAGTGAATCAGTGAATTTTTTAAAATGGTTTAATTTAGAAGACTGTTTGTAAGACTAGCATTATCTGTAAGAGGATTGACAAACCTTCATTTTAGTGTTTTAAGTGTTGTTGGCCCAGCCTCCCTTTTCAGCAGGTGAGGTGGCACCAGTGCCTTGATGCAGAAGCTACATCTGAACAGAAGGATCCTCCTGAGAGCAGCGACTGAGCTGGTCAGTCCGTAGGGAAGGGTTTCACAGCCAGGCCCTGCCCCTTTGCCTGCACACAGAGCTTCCATACAAGGAGGATCATGACTGGTTTGTTATCTCTGATGCCACAGTGACCTAATGAGTGATCTGAATTGTTGATGCAATTACAACAACAATTAGATGCAGACGTTCAAAAATATAGTAATCACCACAATGTTTTTTTTAAATGTATAGTAAATTTCTGTTAATTTTAATTATATGAAAAGTACAAAGTATCTCTCTTATGAAGTCTAAGAAAATAATTTTTTCAAGGACCAATTTTAATTAATTTATTTATAGATCTACTGAAACATGATTCTCTTCTTAAAAACTGTTGTCTGTTTGGATGAGTGTGCTGTAACATTCATAAACAAGTTTTATTTTGGTTTAGGTGCCAAATATCATTTAGTCTAATTTGTTAAGAGTAGTTTCTTCCTCTCAGTAATTTGAAACACCTGCACATCCCTATCCCTTTTATTAAAACAAACATCCATTAGATGTCCTGGCCTGACATCTTGGCTCTACTCACCACATACCAGCGATGCACCAAATGCCTGCATGCCGGACTGTCAGTGAGGTATCAGGTGTGGTACATGAAGCTGCTGTTTCCCTGTGCATCTTCCTGCAGAGCAGCACTGCACAACACACCCCCAACACTTCTGCCTTACCTTGCAGTACCATTCTTAACAGTTACTATTTTATGAATATCTGCATAAAACAAAGCAGTGGTTAATGAAACAATAAATGAACACTGTTTTCACCTAATCACAACACAACAGACCAATTCCTGTGACAAGAACCGTGTCCTTCAAGGAGTTGTAGCAGCATCCCTTAATGCTTGTAGCAGGATACTGGGAATTGCCAAATGATGGCTTGAATCTCTGACTTCGTGAGGCCTTCAGCAAGTCATTAAAATGCTGCAATTTGGGCAATGAAAAAAAATACAAGACCCCAAATTAGTGGATGTCTGCGTAGTGCATGTTTTTTTAAATGTTTGCCTTGATCTTTGTGCTTCTCTTGTACTGTGTACACAACAAGTCTAATGATGCATCTTTAGTACCTTCTTGGCATGCTGTGGGGATTAGTTAATGACTGCACAGCTCTTTGAAGATGTTCAGGCTATTTTATTTTTAATTAATGTTTGCAAGCTACTTTGAGCTTCTCTGATGAAAGAGCTTAAACAAGTATGAAATTTCAGGCAGTTATTAGTCCAACAAGCAAGAGAGCAAGATGAGGAAGTGTGCTGGGTTTGGTTGGGGTAGAGTCAGTTTTCCTCACAGGGGCTGGTATGGGGCTGTGTTTTGGATTGTGCTGAGCACAGGGGTTGATAATATAGAGATGTTTTTGTTATTGCTGAGCAGGGATTGCACAGAGCCAAGGCCTTTCCTGCTTTTCATACTGCCAGGCTGGGAAGGAAGTTGGGGATGTCTGGGAGGTTGGGAGGAGACACAGCCAGGACCCCAAATGAGCAAAGGGACATTGCAGACCATGTGACATCATGATCAGTATGTAAAGTGGAGGAAAGAAGGAAGAGGGGGACATTTGGAGTGATGGCGTTTGTCTTCCCAAGTCACCATTACATGTGATGTGCCCCTGGTCTCCTGGGAATGGCTGAACACCTGCCCGCCCATGGGAAGCAGGGAATTAATTGTTTTGTTTTGTTTGTGTGCATGGCTTTTGCTTTCCCTATTAAACTCTCTTTATCTCACCCCATGAGGTAGTGGAGGGGGTGAGTGAGTGGCTGTGTGGGGCTGGGCTGCTGGCAGGAAGTAAAGTGAGACTGGGAGAAAGAAAACAGCTCCATGTATCGGGTACCTTGAATAGGTAGGTGAATAATATTGGAAACAAAAAAGTTACAAAATTATGGCACAAGCATACTGTTCTGAGAAATGGCAGGCTCCCAATGCATGTGCTGTCCAGAAGTCTTCTGTGGAAACTCTGAGAGACATCATCCAGGAATGATTACAGGTTTATAATACAGCTTTGGTAGTTCATTCTACCTGAGGATTGAAGGATTGGGTTCATATGTTGACAACATAATATTCTCATCTCCTCCCTCCTTGTCCTACATACTCCGGGGACACAGAAGTGGTAGGCAAATCCACAATCTTAAAATCAGCATCAAAACTCTTTAAGCCCAATTTCATAAAAAAAAAACCCCAAAAAACCAACAAAAAAACCACAAACAACCATGCAGCCATTGAGGAGTAAAGCAGATCTTTACAGAATCAATACTGCACCCCCTCAGTCGTCCAGCTGGCACAGGGCTGCCACACCTCGATTTATCCAGTGCTTCTGGGGCTTGTCTGAAGGGAGTTCAATCGACAGAACATAGTTGGTTGAGTGCCCAGTGGTGGATAAGACACCTCTTCTTTCACTTGTCTTGTATACAGGGCATGAATAGATGTTCAGATGAAGAAACTTGGAACTTTCTCCAGGTTTCAGCCAAATTATGGGCAAAGGATCATAAAGGATTTTTGGCAGTGATTCTCCAATTACCCAGGATTCTCTATCCCATCGTGCACCTTCCAAAAAAAGGCCTCTCACGTAAGCCCCATCTTCTGGCATTTTCTCCATTGTGTGCTCCTGTTTCATCACCTAGAATGATTAAACCATTGCTTATTTTTATCTGAGTATACTAAATCCTGTAAGTGACAGTCTGAAATTGCTGCTTTAAATAAAATACCTTTTCATCTGAAAACTCTATTTCTTGCTGCCCCAGGATACGTTTCAAGCTGTTCAAGAAAAGCAATATTCTTCTGCATTTTTCTTACCTCAAATTCAAATCCAATGTGGTCGATTGGGATGGTGTATTTTCTGGCAAAGTTTTGTAAAACACCGGTCAAGAAAGACTGAGTGAAGAAGAATCCTGAGAGCCAAAAGACTGTAGGTGGCCCATTGTCAACCCAGTCCTGAATAGGGAGAGAGAAAACAAATGTAAAAAAACCCCAACATACTTGTGGCTTCACTGTGCCAATTCACCAGAAAAGGGATGTCTTTTCAGATACCCTCAAACAGCACAACGAGATCTAAGCCTTGATGGAACCCTCTGCTTCCGTCCATCAATTCTCTGTTTTTCTGAGACAACAAATCACAGAAGTCAGTTCTTTAGGGTAACAACCAAAATAATCACTCATTCTGAAACAACCAGAACTCAGTGCTACTGAGAAAAATTTCAGAAAGTAGCATGTGTTTTGTTAAGTCTAGATAGTGGCCCCCCAAAACAGAAAAGTGATTGAATTTGGACACTTTTATCAAAATAATCTCCACCAATCTCCTAACATTCAAAAAGGCCAAATTCTTTTACATTCTTTCCTGATCAATGTCTCTTCACTGATCACTGTGAGGGCACTCACTACAGCCTACATACCAGATGCTAGCAGAGGAAATCATTCCTGTACAAAGATGCCAGACAGGGAGATCTTGGGCCTTGTCCACACAATGCAGTAGGAAAAAGCAAAACAAGGGCAGAATGTCCTCACACTACTGGAAGTTATTTGGAGTCAAAAGAAGCCCCTACAATGCTCTGATCCAGCAAACAGGAAAGTGCCATTTATACAAATCTCTCAGACACTTCTTCCTAGCTTTCTCCTCTCCTGACTTGTATGGGGTTTCACTACATCTCAGTACCTCACTATTTAAGGTATACCCAAAATTTTAAGTAGTTTTAAGAGTGCTAAGAGTGCAGAGAAAATAATGGAATGGTGAGTTAAAAATTAAAATAGTCTGTTCAAAAAAGTGTGTGGAAGTGGTGTGACATTCTATGAAACTTGAAAGATATTTACACGTATATAAAATTTCATAGCTCCTGTTACACACTGGTTCTAAAGCGTTCTCACACCCAGCTTGGTGTCCTTTCAGCAAGGAAGCCATTAAGACACCAATTCGAACTAAAATGAATCTTATAGAAATAGAAAGATGGAAACTACCAAACGCAGCACTGGATTAGCACCAAGGGATCATACTCCCAGCTCACCCTGCTGAGCAATGGCCCAGCGAACTGCAGTGCTGCTAATGCAGAGGGTATTTGGCCATGAGTGTGTGTGAGCAGCTCACAGTCTGGAGCTACCCAGGGACTGCTGAGCAAGGACAGCACTGACACACACTCTCCCCATCCAGCTTTCAACTGCAACTACCCACACCCCTCAGTCTCAGTTTAGCAGACCTGGAAGAACTCCAAACGACAGAGGAGATCGGACACGTAACTTCCGAGAGGTTTCAGTGATGGATAGGATTTGGAAGCCCACATTGATGGCACTTTTCCCATTAGCATGCTGTTGAAAACATCTTCAAGCTCAGAAGACATCAACACTTGGCCTTTAATGGCTTTGCCTATATTAATGAGGCTGCTCCGAACAACTTCAGTAAGCCTTCAGAGAAAAGAAAGGAATTGTCATTATTTACTTCTTACTACCTGGCTAAATACCCCTCAGTCCAACTTGAATGAAGGGTTGATAAAGGTGGTAAATGTCCTGTCAGAAATTCCTCATCAAATTTGTGGTTATCAAAACTCTTACTTAACTTTAGAAAAGCAAACAGATTAAAAACAGACACACAGAGAAAAGACAATGAAAACTTTCACTCTGGACAAGGGAAATCAAGTGATGAGAGCTTTAAAGCTTGTAGCACTCATTGTCACAGTGTGCTGTGAATTTTGGGGCCTGGGTATCACTTACAAAGGCTAAAGCAGGCTGCTCTCCCTCAACACAACAAACTCAAACCTGATTCAAGTTCATACTCCAAGAATACCATTGCTATATTCAGGTACTCACCTGCAGCTTTCAAGTATTTTTAAAAGATTCATCCAAAGCAGAATCTAACATGTTAAGAAAAATGTATTGTAAAAGGCTTGGTTAAGGCTTGTGAGCAACTAGCAGCAATGGACACAAGCATATTTCAGTTTAAGAAGTGCTACACAAAACACTGAGCCATACCTGTTAAATCGAATTAGTTCTTGCCTAAGAACTGTATTCATGGACTCTTCATAAAGTACTGGGTACGCCTTCATCACTTCTTCCATATCAAAGCTACTTGGTAGTTTGGACAGGATGTCCTGTGCCAAATCTTCAACAACTTCCTGAAGGCATAATTTTGCAGTGAATAACAAATATTCCTTTCCCCCCCTATTTTTATTGAATAAATTCCACAAAACACTATAGATTTTATATTTTTTCTGTACAACCACATAGGTATTTTAGTCCATTTTCCTAAAGATATAGTGCTCTTACTTGCTTTGGGCATCATCCTGTCTGCATGTGCTTGCTTACTCCTTCCTTCTCAATAATTTTAAATTTGTTAAATAATAATTTTTAATTTGCAACAAGGTTTTAGGCAAATTCTAAGGAAATAGGCAGGAGAGCAGACAAGCATAATCCTATTACTGCCACAGTGAAGGAAAAGACAAAGCATGCAGCATGAGCAAAATAATGGGAAGACCCCATGAATACCACAGCCCCAAGAGAAGCTCTACTTGCAGTATATTAGACATCAGAAAATATGATCACTGGACAACCCTGCAGGAAATGAGGCTCCATCAATTCCACTGTTCAAGAATCCACTTGTATATAAAATACAGGATGTCAAATCTGAGAGGCTTGAAAGGTTATTTATCTGTATCTCAAAGAGGCATGGATTTGGCCTGAGTAACCTCAGCTGCCAGGACACATGGTATTAATCTGTTTGAATGCAAAGTCATGGAGGTATCTTCCATCCCTAAAGGTGCTATGCTAAATCCATCTGCTTCTCTCTAAGGACATTCACATCTGCTCCCAATGCTACAGTCATGAGATGAGAGGTGTTGGGTTACTCTGAGGCCTAGGACATGACAGGAAAGGGCACCTTTCCAGAGTGCAAGTTGATCTTTCTTCCCCAGTTACCTGAGGGGACTTGCCAGCTCCCCCTGCTTCTCTAGGCAAAGTCAGGAGCACTGCATGGAACAGCTGGTTGGTCTCCTGGTTATCCTTGGTGATATCTGCATTTTCATGAAGTCCAAACACTTCAGGGTGTGTTGTAATAGGCAAACTTCGTATGTATTCAACATAAGACTGTAAAACAAACATTCAGATACCAGACATCATGCAATGTGATATTCATAAACCATCAGTAAACCCAACTGGGACAGAACCTTCCCATTTATAATTAAAGATGGTCATTTCCTGTTAAACACATCCAGGAATTGACTGACTCTCCACAGAGATAAATATAAAAGTTCTGAGTGATTCAAAAACTCATGGGGGAGTTGTTATTACCACCCTCATGTAAGTGGCAAGAGAAAGGAAAGTACATTAGAAATATCCAAGGAGTGCTGGTAGGAGTCACAGAAGGGGGTAGGATGCTGGATGTGTCATCCCTACAACTTGTGGGCTACACAAATAGGTGGGATTTGAGCACATTCATTATCTCTATGAAGCTGTTAGAAGGGAAAAAGAGGATGGAAACTGAGTATACACCTGCCATTCCACCTCTTCCTCCTGACTGCTGCTTTCAAGGTCAGACTGGTGGCAAGAAAGTGCACAAGCACCCTGTAAATTTCTGAAGCCTGACTCCTATTGGCTTTCTAGAACTGTATTGGAAACCTACACAGGCTCTTTGCATCAACAAATGCCAGAGTGTTGGATGATCTCTACATCCCCATTGGGGTATGGTAGATATGAAGTACCAGACTCCTATTTCATACATAAGATACATTCCAGGGCTTTATGATCTTATGGGGTTTATTTTCTATTTGGTGTATTCAGCATTATCCAAGCACAGTGTAGGTAAGCTCCTCCCCAGTAACTCAGAGAGAATTTACACTTGTTGTCTTCTCACCTCATATGGGCCATGTGGTGGGATGTAGTAGTCACCTCCAGCTGACAGCATGTACTTCTCCTGCTCTATATCCTTGTTATAGACTATAGAAAGCAGGGACAGGAGGAGACGCCTGTCTTTATCATCTGTCACTCTACCTCCGTAGTTACACTCCCCTGGAAAAGGACAAAGAAAACCAGTTTAATGATCAAATTAAAATTATCTTGCAATAATGTGAAACTCTAGTAAGCTGAAGCTCCAAAGCTCCAGATCTTCCAAAGTTTTTAGGTCTTATACTTGAATTGATTCAATCGAAATTAGACACTTGGACATCTATGGGCCAAATTTATGTGTCTTGATGATGAGAGGTTTAAGGAACACTATGAGTTGGTCTGAGAAACTGCTACTCATGTCCCAAAATTCTTTTTCATAAAGCTAATCATAATATTAACAGAAATCAAGAATGACAAGGCTGACAAGGAGGTGCCAAAAGGCAGCTTATCTCCGTGGAGAAAGAGAACAGAATAGCCACAGCAACTGAGTTATTTACACATGTCAACACCTCCTGCTCTAAACCCCTGAGTATGATCACACCCTCTGGTGAAGCACCAAAGCTTCCTGTGTCAGGCTCACATTGACCAGCGAAGGTGGAACAGAGGCCATGGATGGTTTTATTTGATGTGTATGAAGCAAAGACCAGGAGGTTTGCTGGACCATTAGTAATTGTAGCCATATGCAAGTCAAAACAACAACAGCTGAGGGTTTGGGATCCAATTCCAATCACAGTCCAACTCCAATATCCATCCAGCGACAACCACATTGTATGTGGCAGGCCAGTAAAACAAACCTGTGTGGAATCCACTCCGTTTGTTGAGAAGTCACCAGTTTATCAGCGTGTCAGCTGAAAGTGCCTAGCAAAGTCAACAAACACATGTGAGAGGATGTAGTGCCTGTACCTGTTAGGTATGTCAGAGCTTCAAATGGGATCTCTTCATATTCATTCAGAAACATCTGGATCTGTTGCATGCTGATTCTGAGGTCAGACTCGTTGAATTCGTATGGAATATTCCAACCTGTTCAATTCAGAAGAGATACACAGGGAAATGGTGCACTGCACTGACAGCTGGGCTCAGGAAATGATTGGTACTACACTGCTCCTACAGAGCTGAAGATACAACTGCCAGACAGTCTAGAAGGAGCCTGGAATACACCAGGCTGTTTATTAAGCATAGGCATTTTGGCATCAAAATTTCCTGAAAATTATATTTTACCTGCTTGATATTTTAAGCTAATCTGTTGCTATCTGGACACAATGAGAACAGGAGTTTTACTTCACTTACTGATTTCAATTTTTCATCTGCCCATCTATTAATACTGTTTGCAGATGACATTCAAAATAACAGTACAATAAAACAAGCAAGCAAACAAACAGGAACATATTCTCGATAAAAGAATCCTTCAGAAAACCTATATCCCTAATGCAAACCAAAAATAGAGCTAGTGATGCAACTATCCTTCTTCACCAGGATAGCTGGTCACATCAGCAGTAGATGTTGCTATAGAAAATGGCCTCTAGAAAATTCAGTTTTTACTCTAAAGCAATAAATTAGTGTCTTCATACTGGAAGTTTAGTGCTTATTTAAACAGCTGCCTACTAAAATAATGACAGTGGTTTTCAGTCAAAATACAACATTTCCTAACAGCAACCAGTTATGAGGAAGGCGAACTCAGCTGGAATGGAAGACTGAGGACTTCATGTACACCCGTGCAGAGCATAAACTTTAAACAGTTATAAAAATGGAATCTCTAAGTCCATACATTTCTATATGTTAGAAATTCTATCTAGTTTTCTATGTATTTGAAGATTACAGAAAAAGCTGAAGCACAAATCTTATGAATGACATATCTTTTCATTGCTGTTATAAACACCACACTGCAGCTACACAGATTTGCTTCACACCAAGTAAATACATGCACTAGGTTTGATAAAACAAAGTATGCACATAAATAACAAAAGCAGAATAGAAGAAGGCATATTTTTAATTACAAAAATTTAAAACAGATCTGAATTTCATTGTTAGAAAGAACTACAGTAATAAGTTAATAATTTAGTAAGCTATCATTTCATGTAAGTTCTGTATAATATATTTATTTGGAAAAATGGTACTTTCTAGTCTTCCCTGGGGTAATACTTTTAGAAGTTTCAGAAGCAGCTTTGGCTAAATAAGAATCCCTGCAAATAACAGCTTTTAAACTTTATGATGCTCTGTGCAATGCAGATTGCACTCTTGCAATACTGTTAATAGTACTGCCTTTTTACAGAGAGACTCCAGCAATGCATTTCAAAACCACAAATCTTTTTTTTGAAGCAAAGTGCAAAATAATCTAAAACTTACCCAGTGGGCCAAAGTTTCTCCTTTCCTGCACAACAGCATGAAAAAAGCAAAGGCCAAAAAGCAGTTTTTGCCACATTTTTGGCTTTTGGCAGCTTTGAAAGAACACGGGGTCAGAGATGGGATCGTTCAGGTAGGAGCGAAGGAGGTTCACTCTAACACCTTTTGGAGGCTCATTTGTCATTTTGATGCCATTCTGGAGGATACTAACAGGAAACTTTTCTGATGGATAACTAGTTAACCACAACCTAAAAAGAAGTTTGCAAAGCACATTATTAAAAAATCACATGATAGTAACAGTAGTAGTAGTAATAACAATAATAATAAAATCAGTATTATAATCCTGCATCTTGATCTATAGAAGACTAAGTTTTACTCCTTGTTTAACTATAAAGATAACATCTAAATTTGTTCTAAAATGCAGACAGAGCAGATTATATTGGACAGGTAGAAAAGATGAACTCTTAATGATGGATCTTTATTTTATCACTGCACATAAATGATATGAATGTCATACTTAGGCATTCTTACAAAAGTAGTTTAATTTCTTGTTAGTAGTGTCTTCAGCAAACAGGAAATACTCACATTAAAAAGTGCAAAATACTAAAACTCCTACCTGAATTTATCATTGGTATTCTCAGGCACTATAACTTCCTCACAGATTTTTTCCAAGGCAGGCATCCAGCTGGTTGCAAGATGGCAGTTTTGTAACACTACCCAGGTTCCCTCAGTAATAGCCTTGTAAATTGTTTTTTCTGCTATTGGGCCCTGGCCCTGGCCAAGCGAAACCGTTTGAATGTTTGAGCTTCCCATGCTAACATCATCAGCAAATTTTAGCAAACCTAGGATGGCAAGTTTTATACATGCAAACAAAGACAAACTCTATTAGGAAGTAGAATATGTTCTAGTCATCATTTTTGCAATGTCATTAAAGGGAGAAAAGTCAACAAATGTTAACAAATATTAAAATTAAAAATTAAAAAAAATAACAAATAAAACCACCTCAACAACCTAGAAGTAGCATCATATGCTGTATCAGTCACTGTGTCGCTGAGGCACATACTAAAATTTAGGGGTACAAAGTATTAATAAAAAAAGCCCCACCCCAAAACCAGCCAGGTTAAATGGCTGTCCTCTCCTTGGCCCCCGGGTGTTCAGCTGCAGTCTGCACAACAGCCCTCGGCTCTCTCTGTTGCACAGGTACAATTGTTTATGGGGGTTGAGCTGCAAATTTAGCCAGATCTTAAGATCTGGCTAAAAATAGACCTCCAACTTTGCTATCAAAATCAGTACTTTCTGGAAATACATCCTTACGGTATGGCTCCATATCACAGTTCTTTTGGCAGAAAACCAGATTTAAAAATAATCTGGGTGGTTACACGTTAAAGGACATTTAACAAATGTGGTTTTAAGTGTGGCCAATACACACCATTTAATCAGTAACTGAGAGGGAGGAAACTTTCTGGAGGAGGGGTTGCAATAAAGACTGGGGCAAACCTCCAACACCCACGGAAAGAATTGTAATGCAAGTATAAATTATAAATTGGTCTGGATGCTACAGTCTGTTAGATCCCCAAATTGCTGTTCAGAGACCAAGACATTTCATCACCACTACTTTCATTCCACCCTCTAACAATTTTACTGTCATTGTTTATATATGGGCAGATGCCAATGTTTGATATTCCCTCATTGCTGTATTGTACCTTAGAGACACTTTAAAGATCAAATGAGGGGGCCTACACTATTAACTGTAGTCTGACTATTCATTTAGTCAGACTCAGTGACATTTAACCAGATAAAAAAATGGTTTTTTAATACCAATCTCACCTGCCATGGGATCAGCACCCGGTGATAATATAAAAATCAAAGGGGCACAACAATTTGAATCACTGTAACTTCTTCCAAGATTAAATGTAGGTGGTTCAATAAACGTTCTTCCCATGTTTTCCACAATGAAGATCTGCACTGCTGGGATAATTTTGTCAGGTCGCAAACACCTGAGAAGAACCATGCGGTCTAACCCCGTCAGCGCGCTCCAGGCATCCGGGAAGGCTTCTTCATGGGGTCTGACAGAGTCATAGATTGGCTTCCACTTGGAAGAATTCTCTCTTACGTGTTCCATTAGCCCCTGGAGGTTTGTCAGGCAAGATGCACGTACGAGCTCAGCCCATGATTTGTTGGACAGCCAGTCTGGAGCTGGATTGGGGTGAGGATTATCAAGAGCAACACCTCCTGTCAGTAGGAAACGCCAAACTGCATCATCTATCTGGCCTTTTCCCTTCATAATGCCTACTGTCAGAAGGAAGGAGAATAACAGCTTGTCCTTTTCAAACAGCGAACGACAGACATTATTATAGATGCTTACTGTGAAATGGTCAGTTATATTTTTAATTCTCTCCTGTAGACGTCCACTCTTTCTGCTTTTAGCAATAGATTGAACATACAAGTTAATGAACCAAATCAATGAATACTGGTACATAGGTTCAATGTTTGCCAGATCAGAGATGCAGAAGAAGACAACAGCTGAATGAACAGCAACTGGCTTATACCCCATTCGAGTAGAATCTATTTCCTTCTCGGTTATAGAGGCAATTTTTTGCTTTTCAGAGATTTCTGCTGATAACTCCTTGGAAGAAGACAAAATATTAATTGCTGTTTCATCCTCTAAGATGTTTCCTTCTGAGTGGGAAAGGACCTCCAGGATTTTATCTTCTATTTCTTTTAGTTGTTTCTTATTGGCTGCACTTTCTATAATGAGTTGGTTTTTCTTTTCTTCTAGCTCAGGCTTTTCCTTTGCAGCTACAATTCCAAGGAGCTGGTCCTGAAGACCCAAAGGTGTAATCATGAAATTGAGTAGACAAACTTTCACAGCCACTTCAGGATAATAATGAGGATTTCTTAAGTGGGTTGTCATGTAAAACCTGAAGTCTTTTGAATATTCAATTATATTTTCCCCTAATTTCATGTATTCTACTCCTTGTTGTCTGAATGTTTGCTTTAATAAAATGGGTTCTAAGAAAGCATCTAATTCTTCACCAATATTTTCTAGCAAGACTGGTGTTCCAAGCTGAAGAGCAGTTTCTAATGTCCTCACATAATGTGTGTCAGATAATTTGATAACTGACAGCTTGTTAGTTTTCTCCATATTTTTTATCCACTTGTTAGCTTGCCTTTGAGGATCTATCATTAAAGCCCATCTTCTTGAGTTAGAAACAATTACACCATTGTCAATGGAAAAAGAATCAACTGGCAATCCAGCAATCTGCCATGCACGGATTTTGACTGGATCCCCCAATGTATTACTTAAGCTAAAATCGCTGGAGCATGGTATGTTCTTTTCAATGCACAGATCCTGCCACTGCTTTTGGCATTTTAGGCGATAATCAACAGTAAAGGCTCCCAAATAAGCCACAGTTCCTGATGACAACAACACATCCCCTACTAGGTCTATGTACTGAATTCCTAATAACCGTGCAGCTTCTGTCCACCTCTCCTTCTCTCCACCAAGACCACTAATCAGCTGCTCAGCTCTCACGAGCTTTTGTGAGCAACGTTCAATATTATTTTCTAAGTCTTTCTTCCGGTTATTCATTTTGTCAAACTCATCTTGCAAAGCTTGAAGGCGATCAACAACCTCCTTAAGTTCTGCTTGTTTCACTTGTAGCTTCTGCATTTGAATGTCCAGTATTCCTTCAGCCTCTTGCAAACGCTCACGCTTTGGGGCAACCACTTTCTGAACACGGTCATACACCTCCATGGCTCGCACCCACTTGCAAAGGCCTTCACAGGCAGATGAGACATTTTTTACGACCTCTGGCTGAAAATCAGGATGATTCATAAATTTCTCTCTAATCTTCTTCATTATAGCAGGAGGAATTTTATCTTTATCATATGACTTTAATCTGTCAAGGAACTTAATATCTGAAAGAAGTTTTTTAGCTGGCCCCCAGAAGTCTTCAATCATTTTACCTATATTGCAAATAAGACTAAAATCAGGCGTAATACATGCATGTTCAAAGTGAAAAAAGTACTTTGAAACATAGTATGAAGAATTAACATCATTGATATTGCAATGGAATTTTACTATGCAAAGACTATTAAATAGTTTGGGAAAATCATTACCTAAAGGAATTCAGACAGGACCTTCAGCATCACTAACTAATGTCATATTTATTAACTGCATATTAATTCTAAATCAACCAAGCACATTAAGGGAGACCAATTACTATACAGTCTTTCTCAGCACTGTCTATTAGATAAATCAGTAACTGGAAGTATTCCTTCTTAATCTAGATAAGACCATTTGGGATAAAAGGCATTTATATCATCCTCATTTTTAATTATGAAGGGTTGAGCTGTATAGGCATAAGGTGGATGAAAAGTGAAAGAAAAAGGTCTCTTTCCCACCTCGCAAATCCTGTGCAACCCCACAATAACAACATTAAACCACACAGAAAAGGCTTATTAGAGTAATTACCTATGACAGGTATAATTAGAATTCCCTCTCCCAGCATAACTGATAGTTTGGAAGCAGGGGTTACAGGGGGAAACACAGGCAGATGGTGCACAGCACACCTCCAGCACCCAGAGCTCCTCAAGGCAATGCAAATCTCAAGGTTGGGTCAAAGCAAGTTGAAGAGATGACTTTGTGCAGGCGACTGGGATCATATTTACAAAGCTTGTACAACAGTGTCAGGCAAGGGCAGTATGCCAGCATGGCAAAAGCAGCTCTTCACTACTCAGTGTACTTGCCACTGCCAGCAAAATGCACCTCCAATGCACGAGGCTGCGTTCATGCCAGAAGCACCTCACCAGCACACCTCAGCAGCAGCCACACATTCCTGGGGCAGGGATAACAAAAGCTGTGTCATTACCGCTGCCATTGGGGTCGGGTTTCCTCTCTGGTTTAACTGCCCTCATGACACAGATACTCTCCATGACGAGCTTGACAGGACCAGGGGGATTCTGCATGGATTTCACAAGAGTGATGTCTGAAGGATTCAGGGTGTTGAGAGCTGCCTCTGCAGCAGCCAGAGCTGGCAGAGCCTCTGCAAGGTCTGCTTCACATTCGTCCTGTTAAGACATTGGGCAGAAAGCTGTGAACCTTCATACAATACCAGGTCTGCAGCCTGATCACCCCTCACTACAGCACAGCCTCGGAGAACCTTCTGTCTTGTTAAGCATCCATTAAATAGACTCTTCACAACGTTTCTCGGAGAGAAAACTACTTTCACCATTTGACAGCACAGTTTAAAGAGAGAAGGTTTGTAGAGAAATTAGTAACTTCCATAAACTGAACTGATAATTAAAAATGTCACACAAGCTTTCAAGATCAAGGTCTCTCTGGTTTGGCAATGAGAATTAAAATAAAGGTTAGAGACAGTTGTTCTTAGTTAAGTCTTACAGTGCTGATCAGGTGAAAAATGGATACTATGTCGCTTAAATTCTTTATCAGATACTCTGATCTCGGTAATTATCCATATTATATATCACTGACATTTCCAGCTAGTTACAAAAAAATATTGAGGAATCTTGAGGCTTCCCACAGGAAATTCTGTGTTACAGATATCTGGCTGTGGCATTACCTCTAAAGTTATGCCTAACAGGACTACATGCAGCATATGCCAAATTACCTCAGCTAACTCTAAATTAACTGTCTTTGGGCATGGAAACAGTATAAACTCGTTATTCAATCTGTTGAAAATGAGAATATATTAGTAAAGAAATAAGAGCTATACAGCTTTTGGAACGTGAACTAGAAAGGGAAGCTATGCAGGACTGTGAGGTGCAGTCATACTCCAAACAGCCCAAATTTACCGTGTTTATATTAGGAACGTGTCATTCATCATCTCCTGCAATTTTGTTACTCCAAGAGCTTGGCTCACCCCATTAACACATCATCACATCATCACAGCTCCCATTCACTTGGAACCCATCACGCTCCAGGCTCAAGCCCTTGGGCACTACCTTAATAGCTTGGGCAACAGCAGCTGCATCATTGGCTTCCTTTTCATCTGCTGACACTATTGCCTTTTTTGCATCTACTTCAACTGTTTCCTTTTCAATCTTGACCATCATTTTTTCTGTTTCTGCAGACGTTTTAATCAGTTCAGGCTGAAGGTCAGTCAGTTCTTTCTGCATGTCGGCAACCTGATGGATACAACAGGAAATCAAGAAAAAGTCTGTGTAAACATTGCATGCATGTCATATCTTGATGTCTCATGAAGAAAGATTGGAGGGCCCTATATTAAGACAATCAAAAAAAGGACATTTGATCTAAAGAATTAATAATTCTCTTGTTTATTTTTACTAAGAGTTGTTTCATTTAACTGAGTAGATTTTTTTAAGGTATTTTAATCATTGTCTATGCAATGCACTTGCTTTTTTCAGATTCATTAATGTCAATAATGAGAAATATATTGTTTAATTCTGTTTTTTCCTCACAGTCACTTTCAGATAATGAAAGTCCAAATAATCCTTTATTGCACAGCTGGAAAACAAAATTCAAAAGAAACCTGGAATGGAACACAGAATTAGTGACAGCAACAGCTGCAAACTGGATCTTCTTCTTCATCCAGCAACTATCCAGAAGCCCCTTGAGTTTGTGCCTTGGAAAGATCAATCCCTGGATCACGTGGGTTGAAAAAGGGATTATTTATCTGGAATAAATAAATCTGATCCATTTCCTACTGGGAATCTACTCAAGAATTAATGTTTAATATTCTCTTACAATGTTTTTCAATTTCTCCTCTATTTTGGAAAGGGTAATAGGTCCTAGAACTCTGAGGCATGGATTCTCCATATAAGGTTTTGAGACAATAATGAAATTTATAAGGTTTATTCCTTCAACATTTAATGAGTACCTTCATTTCAATTTTGTTTGCTATGAAGAGCTATAACCCAAACATAGAGATTACAATTTCTTCAATTTACTAAGCAGTAATCTAACTTTTCCTGCTGGCTTTCTGTAGAAAACTATCAACAGCATCATGAACATAGTGAAGAACAAATTGGTACTTTTATTTTTGTAAGCTTCAACCATACAGACCCCATACATGAAGTATGCATGTGGCACATATTCAGCATTTTCATCTGAAACTTACTTGTGAAGATGCAAATTCAAGCTTTTCAAGTCCCACAAGATAACGAGTCCTCATCATGTCAACTTCTTCCCTTTTTCTACTCAGCAGAGTCTTGAAGGTGAGAATCAGCTCCACGTAGGAGGTTGGTGTCACGTAGTTGTGTCTGCGCAGCGTAGCGTAGTAGCCAGCAGAGAGTTCTCTCACACTTTCTTGGAAGTACTTGCACACTGACACAACCCTAGGGGAAAATTTTCCACATTACTTCGAAAATACAGTCTGTCTTTATGTCAACTACCAAAAAATTACTCTAAGCTTATGAAGTGATGTTAGTGCTAGGGAAGGCAGAAATGTATTTTCCCCATTATTAGAAATATTTTGGACTCCTGTTGAAGAGATTTTCAGAAACATCAGATACATATGTCTGGGTATCTTTGACTTGCACTGAAATCCCAGAGTTGGCTTAGCTTTGTCCATTTATAAGGACAGTCTCCCAGTCAAATACACTGGGGGCACGAGGGGTGGGGGAACAAACTTTTTGATTCATATGTTTCTTGAGAGATAAACTCATACTCTTTTCTAATGTCATCTTTGAGCTCAATATCCTCTAAAAACTTGTTAGCAACCATTTCCAAAGCATCTGTAGGCCACGTTTGGAACCAGTCAATGGTGCAGCAGTTTATCAGTGAAGGGAACATCCGTAATCGATTCCGAAAGGCATCTCCAATAGGACTCATGGCTACAAAAATAAAAACATGGTTGTCACCTAAGTTTCTTTGCAGTTAGGAAGCTGAAAAAAAAATAAACCTAAATAAAAATATTCTGAGAAGCAACACATTGTATACAGACCTAAGACAATATGCAAATTTTTCTTCACCCTTTCAATAAAGAAACTGTACATAGCAAGGGGCGTGGCTTCAATTCTCCTGTTCTCCACCCTTGCTGCACTTTGCATTTTCTCAACAATTTCAGCCTTCTCATCTGCTGCAAAGATATTAGGCACATCCCCAGTATTTAAAAGCATGTTGATGTCTTCCACAAATGATTCATCCTTTATTTGATTATCGCAGAACAAAAAAGACACATTGTTGTTACCAACACCTGCTTTCAGCATGACTTGCTTAATATCATCCTTCCATTCACTGATGCCATAGGACTTGGTAATTTCGATCTGGAAGAGCTCAAAGGAATTCATGAAGGTGGCAAGCTTGGTCGCGCTTTGCCGGCCGCTCCCGCCAACACCCACCAGCAGCAGGTGTCCACTGTCCTGTTTCAGTACCCTGCATATCCTTGAGATGTGCTCGATAGCAAACTGGAACATGACCAGGGACATCGGTGCCTTGCTCATATTGTTGTACTCCTCAAGGTAGAATTCCATCACGCTTGTCAGCTGCTTTAAGTCTGTGATTTCATCATAAATTTTGACAGAACTGCTCGGCTTTATGTAGTCCCCAAAGAACAGGGCGCGAATATTATCATCAGTGACTTTTCCAGTAGGTGAGAGATGACCCAGTACCTAGGAAAAAGACAAGGATCAACAGATAATTCTAACTATTAGGGAATTTTCCTTAAACTCATAATTCTGTAGGTTGACATGCAGGTTTCCACATATGAATACCTCACAGAGAGATACTGCTGTCAAATATAGAACAAGTTCTCAAAAGGCTTCTCAGAAAGGTACCCACTACACCCTTTGGAGCATCCAAATAATCTTTTATCTTAAGTAAAAACACAGATAAATGCTGTGCAAGACATTTATTCCACTTCAGTTGGTCCTCTGTACCAACACAGAATCCCTCAGAAGCTATAAAACATTCTGATATGAAGTATCTTGAATAAAAATATGTATAATACTCAATGCTGAATAGAAGATTGTCCATACTTTTTAAATTCACTGATCAAAACATTGCAAAATGTCTCCAGTACTGATTTAATCTCAATGTTTAAGTATTTCTGAAAATGCATCAGTATCATCTTGGTCCCAGCACATTACCCAAAAATACCTTATTAAGGTTCTGCTTGAAGCTGTTTAATGTTGTCTCTTGTACCATCTGAAAGAAAACGTTCTTGTCATCCTCATCAACCAAGCGATCATAGAAAACTCTGTAAACCTCATGAATCCAAAGTCTGATCAGTTTATCTCCATCCTGAAAATGTAAATACAAACAAAATTGATAAATATAGCTTAGGCAGGATTTGTTCAAAAAGAAAAGGTTAGAAATGTCCATCTGGACCCTGCTATACCTCATACTAAACTCAGTGGGAATCTTTCAATCCCAAGCCATTCAGCACATGGCCCAGCATCTGCTAACTTAACTGGATTCCTCACCTAGTTACCATCTTGTCCTTCCTGCCAACACAAACTGGGACTCTCATGTCAAACCTTTTTCTCTACTCCGTCCTTCCAAGGTCTGGCTCATGGGCTGTAACCCAAGCCCTAAAACCCACCCTGGCTAAGATTTCCCTTGAATAGCTTGTAGCTGGTTTGTTCTGTTTCTGCACCAAACACATTCCTCCAGCAGAAATAAAACCTTTAATACTCTTTTTATCTGACATTTTACTGTAAAGGGATGAAAAAAAGTAGAAGGGTGAATATCACATACATCTCTCAGTATTAATTTGTAGTTTGTGACAAGAGGCAAACTCAGGATGAAATTATTCAGTCCTGTTCATGACTGTTTGCCATTTGTAAAAAGAGAAACTGAGTCTTTTCTCAAGTTTGTTTCTTTTTTGTATTTAGTTTGCAAGTTCAACAGAGGGGACTGTCTGCCTTGATGTACAGACTTTAACAGGAGGATCTTGGACCTCTGGGCCCAACTGTATTACATGTAAAGAATATTAACAAAATGACAGCTCTCTCCCTCAGAGACAGACAGAAAATACAAACCAAGGTATTCAGGGACTATTCTGATTTTAAACCCTGTAAATCTATTGAAATCATAGTTCATGTATTTTGAGATATTTACTTACTGATATTATAGAAATAATTTACTTTTTCTACTGCTCTCTTCTACATCAACATAATTAAACTACAACTTACTTGCAAATGAGTGTGTGGACAGAGCAGAACTCCTTTAATAACCCTGGAAAAATCCCGTAGATTAAAGACATAGTGGGATTTTGAAGGAGTTGGGAGAAAATTATTAACTGCCAATTTATAAATCACCGATGTCGCTTGGACCATCATCTTACCCAGCCTTAAGAAGGAAAAGAAATACAATTTTAACTTCTGCAGATAAATCACAGGTAAAAGACAACAAAGGTGCTACAGGAAATAGATCCCATTACCTCAGAAATGAAGCATCAAAGCCTTTGCTGAAGTGCCAGTCAGTAACTGCAGTGAAAATCTTGGTTAAAATGTCATCATTGAAAGAACAGATAGAGACAATATTCAAGTGCCGTGTGAAGCGTCCTGTGAAACACAGATGGATGCAGAGAGATTTCAACGTTCAAATATCCTTCCACCTTTCAGCTAGCATCCTCTAGGACTGACTGTCACTAAAACAACATTGCAATCTGGGACCAGCTTCATGATTTTGTTTCTGGCAAATTTTTGCCCTAGCAGTGATGCAAAAGAAATATAAACTGGTTTATATTTTTTATCAGTATTTTACTTAAAATTACTCTTTTGAGTCTGTAAACCATGCATCTCCATTACAAGGCCGCTATTACCCAATTTGAAATTTCAGCTCACCCAGCCTTATTGATTATGATATGACACAGTAAAACTTTACAAAGTCAAGGATCTTGTTACTGGCTTTCACCTAAAAAGAATCAGTCTCTACCCAAGTAAATTTTAGAAATTCAGCTATATCAGAATAGTTAATTTCATAAAGCCTCCTCAGAGCATATACAGTTATATCTGTACCACAGTGTTTATATGAAGGGAAGTAGAAGGAAGTGCTTTATAACAATGCAGATGTATGTAGCCTATAGTAATGCAGCTGCAGCTACATTAGGGCTTTTATTTACGTAATTTTTTTGTTAGAAAATATAACCTCCCTTATGCTGCTGTGACAGGAATCATGGAGTTGCAGGTAACATGCTTGTAAATAAATGCAGGCAGCCTACTTAGCAGCAGCAGATACAACTTCAGAAGAGACTTGCCAGAGGCATGGTAAGAAGATGTATTCCCTCCCTTTTCCAAAGAATAGAAAATGGAAATAATCTCCATTGCTAATTTTAGAATAACTTCTGTCATTCACCGTTTAATCAACATAAAAACATTCTTTCTAAGGTTGATTAAACTCCCCCTGGAAAAGGCAGAGATTTGAACTTGAACCTAACAGACCTGTACTTGGAATGACCCACTCAGTGAATGCACCTGTAGATTCACCAGTCACAGATAAATGTAGAATTTGCCATGAGCAAACCTGAACCCACCTCTGAAGTTCAGTCAGCTAGATAACCACTTGCCACACTAATGCATTTCCTACCTGTAATGTCATTCCTGCCTCCCCCGGGGGGACCCATAGCTGAGACAAGCAGCACATCTCTGATACTGATGTGGGATGCATCTTTCCTGTCGTACCAGTGCCCGTGATCAATCCATTGCCTCAGAAGCTCAATAGCTGGCTGCGCTCCATACACTTCCTTTTCAGGCATGTTTAGGTCATCTGTGAAGAACACAGACATTGAATAAAAAACCTCAGTGTTCAGGAATTTCGTTTTCTTCTAAGAAGGAAAAATAACTGAACTAGAGGTAGAAAAAGGCTGTGTGTTTTTATTTATGCTTCCCATTGAAGTAACCAAAATCAAATACAATTATACCTCGCAGGGATAATTAGGGGTGATGGCTTAATTTAGTGTGGCTGGTGATTTTGTTTAATTTCATGTCATGTCCCACTGCAACTCTAAGAACTATTCTGAAGACAACCACCACTTAAACCTCTCAGCAAGGGCAGTGCTAATTCTTTGATGGTTCTTGTGTGTCCCCTCCAGCTCGGGAGATTCTAGGATTCTATGATTCTCTGGATACCTGAAAAAAGCCAAAAAGCACTGAGGCAATCCGAATTTACTAGTCTCAGTGAACCACTTCTTTTGCCTAAAGCCAGAATAAAAATGATTTTTAAAAATGAAAAATATGTCTTACCCACAAAAATTATAGCTTCTTTCCCTGCAGGAGGTCCAAATAATCCTTTTCTTCTTCTGTCCAGCTTGGACATAATAATATCCTGGGTTTGGTTAGCAGAGGTTCTTGCAGAGAAGTTGATGAAACTCGGGATGTATTTTTCCTTTGGAAGTTTTAGTAGAAAATTGTTTGTTATAGCTGTTTTTCCAGTGCCAGTGGGACCCACAAAAAGCAAAGGGACACTATGCTCCACATATGTTTTAAGAAAAAACATTTGTCTGGCAGTTTCCATTGTTGGAATGATCAGCTCAGATACCTGCAGGAAAGTAAAATAAAACAGGAAAATCAAATATCTAATACCTTAATCAACATGAATTTGCAAGCAACTACAGGAACCCTGCAGCACAAATGCATTTTTATAAAATGCTACTGTCTGAAAACCTAAGCTATAACAAGGTTCTAGTAGATACTATGGCCCCACGTCTTGTTCAGGGCTTGTACAGACAATAGCACAACCAGTATTATCTATATCATGGTTTACAAACATTATATAAAGCCTGGATGGAGAACTATAAAGTGTGGCCTAGTTCTGTTACCCTACTGTGCAAAGGGAAAGGAACACTGGTTTGGAAATTTTTTTCTCTTCTTCACTTTTTACTCATGATTAGCAGCTGTGGATTTGATACTGAGGGAAGATTTTCAGCAGCAGAATGAAATGTAATCTTACATCTCTCATGTACTTAATAGACAAGACAATTGCAACTACAATGGAATGAAAAGTTGAACAAGCTTCAAACCCCATCTTGAAGTTTCATCTGCAGATCTCTGATGTGCTTCACTTCCATTCAGTTCACAGCTGCCATCAAAATCTGAGTGTCCCTATTTGGAAATGGAGGGGATCCAGGACTCTCAGTACTGTTCCCCATATCCCAAAGTAGTAGTAAATCTCTTTGCTTGCTTTCTCTAAGTAACTTATACCATAATATCATAAGATTAACCACTGGAAACAGAAATGAAGGAATGGAAATTCAGGCTTTGGCTTTTTCCTGCCATGGTTTCCCCAATATCAGAGGCTGTTAGAGAACAAAGCAGAACCCAAATTTTAGCCACCAGGAAACCTCAGGGCTCCATGTGCACCTGCAGTGCTGAACTTCCAGTGTCAGTGCTACCAGAACTGAGACAAAAGCATGAACAGGAGCTTACAGAGACTAATGAAATGTTGCAAAGCAATCATTAAACAGCCTCATATAGTTATTTATACCTCTAAATCATTTAGTCAAATAATTATTTTCTACAATAAAGACACCACTGTGCACCTTAGCCCCTGGGGCGATGACTTGCTCTTCCTTTGTGATGCAGTCTGTCCACATGTGCCACTGCCCATGGCCACGCTTGTGAAAATAGAAGTCATACACACTCCCTGTTAATTGAAAAACACAACATAGGAAAACCCACTGATTAAATTATAAACTTCATTAATTTGAGTGTGAGATGTTCAACACTGAGATAATGGAAGCTTTCTAGTAGATACACAAAATACACCCCCACCCTCCCATTCCCCCCCACCCCCCACTGCCATTATCATCACCAAATTATTTTAGGTCAGATTCAGCCACATTGTTTGAGTACAACAGAAGGCATATGCTACTCCTGGGTAAAAGAGCCAGGAAAGGGCACCCAACTGTGCAGCCCAAGGCTTGGCAGATGGTGGCTCTGCTGCAGACTTAACATCTGCCAGGCACACTAAGTGCCAAGCTTTCTTACTGCTTTATAAAAGGCCAAGCAAGTACAGTTACGAAGAAGCACCTTTTTCTGGGAAGATATTATTTTTGTTAAGCTTCACATTTTTAGGGCGTGGGTTTTCCTCATTCATTCCATTGAGCAAGTTGCGGAAAAACGAATCAAATTTTCTTCTGCTGTCTGCATCAATGATCCCTCCAATTGTCCACACCAAAGCAAAAAGGAAAAGGGCCTGCAGCCATGAGGTGATCTGCTGATTGGACAAGCTTTCCCTGTCCTCTTCATCAGATTCCTTTATTTCATCTAAAACACGTATTTTGAATTTTAGTTAAATGCCAGTAACAACCATAAACCCCAATTCAAAATGCATTTTTGCAAAAGTACCCTGAGACAAAAGTAAAGCACTGTTTTCGGTGGAATGAAGCCAATCTACAAAAGGAGGATCTTGTCTGTGTAAAATACTGTTTACAAATAAAAATGAAATTAGAAGAAAAATATTTAGAAAGAGTCCTAACTCTCTTCTTCAGATGCTAGCAAACAGCAAGCAAAACATAGAAAATACTCACAAGATCATATTCAGTTTTGTAGTGACACCAGTTTCCAAATGTGAAAGCTCTGTATGCTGGTCAAAGAACTATTAGTAATACTGATCAGTGAGATCACTGAGTGTGTTGTATGAACTCAACAGTAAGGAATTCCTGTGGTATTTCCTTGCATCTTATAACCTGCATTTTGTCCTGGGACATGGCAGGAACAAAAAAGAAAAACTGAAATAAAAAGAAGGTGGCTTAGGGTACTTACCAAGGAGAGAAGAATAGAGTTTCATCAAGCTGTAACTCAGGTGAATAGAGGACGTTTTCACAATGAATTTGCAACGATGGTGAATGAAATCTAAACAGGGCTCGACTAGCCACATAAACAAGTCATTGACCTACCAGGAGAAAAGGAAACAGCTGTGTGACAATGCAGGACTTGCCACATTCCCCACTGTCCCTCAATTCACCCTCCGTCAAACATAGGGCATCAGAAACTCTCCAGGTTGGCAGAGAGAAGATCAGGAAAGGGCCTGTGTGAGGCAGTACTGAAATGTTCACAAAGTCACACCATCACTATCTGATGGGGAAAACAAGTTGTTTTTACCATGGAGAAGTTTTCAGCAGGAATTCTGTTACCGAGTTACTAATCCAGACAGCAGAGCAGAAGCTCAGCCTAGAGAGACCCCTGTCTTGCTTAGGCAACAACAAAATTGTTCCAACAGAAACAAAGGCAAAGGCTTCACCCTCCCTTAAAAAGAGGCCCCCTACTGAGGACTCAGCACAGATACTGTGCCACAGCAGAAATTCCAGTATGCTGGGGCAGACTGGTGCCTGCAGGAGTGCCACAGCAGGCGGGTTAATACTGACCATGGCTGGTGGTATCTGCTCCATGAACTCAAACTGGAAAACAGGACAGGAATCATGACCTACCCTTTTCCCAGGAACTAGTACTCAAGAAGATGCACCAAAGGGTCAGGCTATCTATTGGTTAAGGAATAATTATTTTACTCTTATGAACTAAGAAAACTATAAATAAAGAACTCTTCTAGTCTTGATACTTCTTGGGAATTCGATTCTAATTTCCTGTAAAAACTAAAAGGGGATCTTCTCAAATCACATAAATAAGTTTTCTACAGCTCCAATCCTAATATTATTCCAATTATTTTACTAGATTTTAATGCCTAATAATAGGGATTTAAAATTTTCATTGAAAGCTGATTCTCACCAACATGTACTTTTATTTGCATCTACTGAAGACATAGTACAATACACAGCACAAAGAGCTCTCTGTCATGCAAGCAATGAGGTGAAAAAGGCTTTCAAGACTAAGCTGTCAATGGTAATAATAAAAAAGTTTTGATTCCCCCTGTCTGCCTTCAAGTGGGCAAACTGTGAATATCACCTTATAGTTAATCTAAATTAGACTTAGGTAAAAAATGAAGTCTCGCACCAGCGCCCGGTGTTCTTCCTGCAGGTTTGGAGGCAGAGTTTTCATGTAGGAATCCTTCAGTGGCTTCCAACCCAACTGTTGTGGGTCCATATAGATCATACCACACCTGGGAAGAACAAACACCTGTGGTAGAGGAATACATGTGCAAGGTGGGACAGTTCAAGCTTGAACGCTCTCACATTACCTGCTGACAGTTGCTGGAGATGCCTCCTCTAAGTCCGCTGGCTCAAAGATTAAACTCATTTTTGAATTCATCTGAATTATTTCACCACTCATTAAGCATAACTGGAAGAAGAGCATCACATAAACATGGTCTAGTCATGTCAGTGCTGATTGTGCAGTCAAAGCAATGCCATAAAATCACTGAAAATTCCACTTAGTGTCACTCCTCATTCATTCATTTGTATCCTTACAATACATGATATTTTATGACCTTACCTCAACTTTTCCATGTCTTACTGTAAGGCTTGCAGAGAAACAGAGAACAATGCTCTATCTTTAAATAACTCTGCAAGAAAAAGCAGTTATCACGTGCATCTTTTTTTTAAATTTATTTATTCACTTGGTAATTTAAGCAAGTTCAGTTTTCAGTCACAGAACTGAGTTCATGCATTTCAGTTTCCTAAAAAGGTCAATAAAAAAGCCTCAGTGATAAACCTCATTTCAATGAAGAAGAAGCAAGACAAGGCTTCTAGAGAGAAGTAACAGGTTAATATTATCTAATACCATCTAAACCCATTCATACAATTGGGGAAATAAAGCAATGCTTTTAAGCACATCAGCCTTTCCTGAGTTTCACACTTCCTTTGACTAACATAGTACCAATATTGCTACTACTAAAATCAAGTCTGTTTATTCAAGGACGAGGTTACAGGCAAAAAATTAGGCTACCTTTTTATTATCATCCAGCACAGTGTTCATGTTCTCTATCCAAACTGCATCCACTGGGCCATCAAAAATAATCCACTTGCGATCATCTGTGGTAGAAGATGCTTGTTCCCTGAAGGCCTTTGCAAGAATTCCATCTGACCACTCATGACTTACAGGATCAAAACTGCCATACAACTGCCCCATAGTAATGGCTTTGGGATTAATAACTTTGTATTCAACAGCAAATTCATCCATGGCATTTGCTGTGTAAAAAGGCAAACACACAAGCTTGAGAATTTGACAGGTTAGTTTTATTCAATAGCTGAAGTACAGAACTCAATGATTCCTGAGGATCCTACTCTAGCTGCTCAAAGCAAGAAACCCCAGATATCTGGCATCTAGGTAGCAGTAAATACGAAATTCCCTTACTTGTACAAGGGAAGCAAGAAGTCTGCTGTAAAAAACCACATAAAAAAAGAAAAAGCACAGCAGCATAAATTTCATGTACTTAGGGGAGCTACTTACAATATCCTATCAGAGCAAATTTTTTCAAGAGTATTATGCCAAATAAAATGCCTAACAAAATTCAGAAAAGCATAAACACATTAGTATGGCTTACTGTTTCAGCAGATGTAAACAAAAATACTATCAGACAAATATACCAGACAAAAATAGTTCAATTAATAGAAATTTTGCAGTCAAGGAAGGAGAATATAGGACAATTAACAACCTGGGCATATCTCGGCAAAGCAAAAATAACAGTCATAGAATTGACTTCATTTAATGAGAAGTTTGTGGCTGGACAATGTTACCTGCACACAAATCAGCCAGGGCTCCAGCCAGCACTTTGTATGAACTGGTCTTCCCACTCATAGGATCTCCAACAATCATGAAACCATGGCGCACCAGCATCATTTCGTACACCTGCCAGTGACAGGAGAGCCACTCCTTAACATGGCACAAAAGCAAGTGTTATGTGTTATGTGTATGAAAGTAGAAGTCTCTCTCCTGCTTTCAGATGTGACACAACCAAATCTCTGCACTCTGCTGGTTGACCAAAGCCTTCATCCAAATCAGGGGGCAGTCATGCTTTTATAGCAATTCTCACTGATAGAATTTAAGAAGTCGTTTTCCCCAGGCATCCTCCCTTTCTCCTTGCTAAACGTCATCTCTCAGCTGCAACAGCAGCACTGTGCAGGGTGTGAGGGCACAAACGAGACACTGCAGATCACAGCCCTGAACTGAAAGGGCCTGAACTGGAATCAGTGGTTACCAGAGAAGCTGGCAAGAAGGGACTGAAGCTACAGCTCTGAGGATCTGGCATATGGTTGGTCCCACAGAGGCTGTCTTTAGACTGCAGGAGTGGTAACTTCTTCAGTCACCCCACAAGATCTTGTCAAACCTCAAGTCAAAGCAAAAACACCATCAAACAGACTTTTTTATCAGGTTGAGGTTGATATTTCCTGGTTTAGCTCCTTCACAGACTGTCTGAATTACAGAATCACTATGAGAAAAGCAGGCTTTTATTCCATGATTTTTACTCAGTAAAAATACTCCATTTGTAATATTCCATCAATTGGTAAGGAAATTATTAGCTATTCATTCATGACACAGACAGTGAATGAAGAATGTTTCTGCTCTCATGCTTTTCATCCCCAGAAGTATGTGAAAACAAACCTGAATAATTTTTCCAATGAACCATGGCACTGGTTGAAGATTCAATTTTTCAATATTTTCAGTTAGTGCCTTGCAAAATAGGTCATAGTCTGGTGTAGGAAGAACCACTCCAGGAAACAGGTCAGATATGATACCCTGTTAAGGAAAGACAGAATAGAACACCATTTAAACATAGGTTACAGAAAGAGAAAATTCCCAAGTACAACAATATTCATACAGGTAACAGAAGCTTAAAACCAAATGTCCTCAGCCAACTAACTAACAAACTAACAAAACTAACTTCTAGGCAAACTGAAGCCATGGAAGTATTCTGTATACATGAAACTGAAACCTGTGCCTGCAGTTTTCATGAGCATACTGCTATTGCAAAAAGAAGCTTAAACTTTGCAAATTTGCCCCCATCAGGATTACACAAAAGGATGTGAAAGTAGTTGAAAGAATTTCAGTGATTAAATAGAAGGGTATGTGCTCCAAAATTTCAGAGCAGTGACTGTGGCTGTGCTTGTACCCTAGCTTTTAGTCTTTAATATTGATTGCTTTGTAGCTTAACATAGTCTTTACTTCCTATTAAAGCAGCATGCAAACAGAAACTTCTTCATTTTTATTCTGAACTCAAATTTCTAATTGACCTTAATTATCCGCATCTCTTTTGGAGCACAAAGTCAGAATGTGACATTTCAAAGAATGATTTCCACAAATGAAACAGCACAAGATGATTTTTAACAAGATACCTTCTACAACATTTTCTAGAATAACTTTAAAGGCACCATTGAAAGTTTGCTTTACAAGATAATCCTAACAGAACCAAAGAGTTCCTCCAGATCAGTGGACTGAAATAACTCTACACTAATATGGCATCAGCTAGATCAAACCATTCTAAATTAAGATAATGACCTGTTTCTGCAGGTTCTTATAATGGATCTCATCATCATCAAACCTAAAACACACTGGCCTGATACCTTACCTGAAACAATGGCACATCTTGGGACAAGAACTTGGCCAAATTAACATCCAGCAAAGCCCGAAGTAACAACACACTTTCATTTTCAGTTGGGTACTTCAGTTTTAGGTTCCCTGCAGCTGTCAGGACAGATTTAACTGCACGCATGCCATAATCATAGTGGTGCTGAGATGACAACTGCTCTGAGCACAAACGGTAAGTGGCAACAATTTTCTGGGCAAGACTGTGGATAATAAAATACAGCATGTAAAGTGAAAATAGCTCAACATGCAAGGAAAATAATTTACCTATTTATATACACAAAGTAACTGCAGTGATTCTAAGACACAGCAGCTGACAAGATGGCCCAAAACATCTGGGAAGCAAGACTGTAGATTATGCCATGCTAGAGAATGTGTGCATCATTTAGGAATTCTGTCTGATATTCTGATACATTTTCCAAATGATCCTGTGTAGAAGTGCACATCTGGCAACATGAGGTGGTAAATGAGAATTGACAAGGAAGCAGGAGATTAAGAAGTACTTTCTGGAGGAAAAAAAACATGGACAGCCTTCCATGTATGCCTCCAATGCCTTATAGAGGAATGAGGTATATCAGACTCAACTAAGGTAGAAAATTCAGCATGTCTTACCTCTTAGAGTCCAGAAATCCCATTGAATAAAGTGAAATTTCCCCAATCAAGGCATAATCTGGGACCATCATGGCAACTGTTCGGAACAGTGCCTATAAGGAAGAAAGAAAGATGCCAACTTTGGACTATGGAATACTGTAATAAATTGTGCCTGTTTTGTAAGAATAGCATCTCTCCATAAATTCATGAATCATTTGAAATCTATGAGACTTCTTTAGAAATCTGTTCTATTCTATTCTGATCTTATCAAGAGGTTCAAGAGGTCTGTGCTAAGCACTGCAGTAACAAATGCTTAGAAAGAGTCAATTCTAAAGAACTATGAATACAGGAAAAGGGAGGTGACATTCATCTCACTTTCATAACAGACAAACTAGCACATAGTGTGGTTAATGCCCTGTAAAAGATGATGCAAAGAATTGTGGCAATGCTAGAAAAAGAACCAAGACCGTATCAGTCTCTCCATAGCATCTCAGCAACTCACAAAGTTATAATAAATTTAAATTGGGATTGGGATCACCAAGCCATTGTAAACCCAGAGAATTTCCACTTAGGGAGAGCACAGTTAAACCTGTAAACTGGTATCAGTATGATTAGACTGAGCCCTTTCATCTGTGCATTTTGTACAACCCTAACTGTTTACTAAAGCTTGGAGAAAAGCACAGCGGGGTACACTTGAACAGGTCATCAGTTGTGCTGGTTTTGGCTGGGGTAGAGTTAATTTGCTTCACAGTAGCTGGCCTGAGGCTGTGCTTTGGATTTGTGCTGGAAACAGTGTTGATAATTCCGGGGTGTTTTTGTTACTGCTGAGCAGAGCTCACACAGAGTCAAGGCTTTTCCTGCTCCTCACCCCACACACCAAACAGGAGGATGGGGGTGCACAAGGAGTTGGGAGGGGACTCAGCCAGGACAGCTGAGCCAAGGGCTGTTCCAGAGCATATAGGGAGATGCTCAGCAGAAGCAGCAAGGGAGGGGATGCTCAGAGTGATGGCGTTTTTCTTCCTTAAGCAACCGTTGCACATCAGTTTATTATTCAACTGCTGACTTTTCTCATCACTATAGACTAGAAGTTGAAAATTCAGTTTAATTTCTACAAGAAAGCAGGATTTCAGACTTACCTTCAGATTATCAGGCAACTCTGCTCGTCCAGCATAGCCAGGATTCATCGTAATAAACACAGCACATGTGGGATTAAGAGAGATCTCTGTCCCTTCAAAGATGAATTTTTTGAGTTTGCGAACAATAGCCTGCTGGATGCTAAGTATTTGTTGGGCAACTACAGATAACACTTCTACCTAATACAGACAGAACAGATTGGAAAGCATAAGACACTTGGAGATAATATAAAATGGTTTTGTTTACATATTTTGATGGCTGTGTTTGCATTCCTCCAGGGAAAATCACCCTCAGCCTATATATTAGCTGCCTATGGAAGGGATTCTCTGAAAGTTAGTGCCACTATTTCTACTCGACTAACAGAGGCTGATCAACAGAGGCTTCTAAAAGCCTCCACAGGGAAGTACCATGCGCCTGAATGTAGACATCTAAGTTACTTGGACAGGAACTCCCTCTGGAGGCCTCTAAAAGCACTTTCCCTTCAACTCAGAGCTTAGGCTCTCTGGAAAAACTGACTCACTCAATGCCCAAAACTGAAGGTAAATAATAGGTAAGGCTGCCCAGTGCCAATCCTGAGTGTTTTAAAGTATCAAAGTAAAAGAATACTGGACAAGGAATGCTTACACTTGAATTCACTAGAAAACAAGCTACAATAGAAAAATGGAAAAATTAAGGAATTAAAGATACCAATCATACGAAATAGAATTTAATGAAATTTCCACATTTACTAGTATGTACTTAAATTGAATTCCATCAAAGTAACAATAAAACTTATCCAAAGCCATTAGGGACCAAATTTAAACCAAAAAGACCCGAGTAAGATCAAGGGGGGAATTAGATGTGTCTGTTTACACAGCTTGGTGACCAGGTCACTCAGTTAGTGACACCCAGTTCTAGTCATTACAGGAATAACTCCACTGGGATTTGTCTGTCTTGTGCTGAATATAGGCAAATGCAACTCCACAGCTGTAGCTGGATTTCTCAAGGAGAAGACAAGAACAGTTCTTTCCCAACAAATGAGTGTCACATACAAAAGAAAAAATTGTAAAGGAACTTTTTTTTCTGCAAGACAGCACAGGTAAGCGTGTGCTTCTAGAGCAGGCAGCTGAGTGCCTATTTCTGTGCCACTAATTATCAAAACAAAGAGGGCTCACCACAAGTAAAAGCAGAAAATTGGCAATACTGCTGTCATGTCTAAATCTAAAACTTCTTGTGTCTTAAATTAAAGCTTTCTCATTTTATTTGCCTGAGTTAAAACATTACCTCAATTCTATTGAACTCGTCAAAGCAGGCCCACGCCCCAGCTTGTGCCAGCCCCTTAAAGAACTTGCCCATTGCCTTGTAATCGAGGCCATCGGAGCAATTAAAGACGACACACTACAACAAAAACACAGAGAGCATTTCTCAGTATTAACACAAAGTCCACTATAAAATTCTTAGCATCTAAAATGGGAAGGGATTATAGTTGCTAATTTTGGATTAGAAAACCAGGATGCCATATAGACACAGTCCTAAATGTGTGCTTCTTATCAGCTGGTCCTGTGAATAAAGAACAGAACCACAGGTGAGGAGCTGGAAAAGACCTTAACATGTTCAAGTCCAACTGTAAACGAATAGCTACAAAACAAGCAGCACTTGCTTAAGAATGGCATTTTAAGAAATATCTACTATATATCCAAACATAAACAGTGGAAAGTAGAAAAAAGGGAGTTTTGGTACCTGCTTAGCTATTGCTTTTGCTAGATCTTTTGTTGTTTCTGTTTTGCCAGTTCCAGCAGGCCCTTCTGGAGCACCACCAAGATTTAATTTCAAGGCACCCATTAACGTCCTACATTATCAAGAACGCAGGCATTAGAAATAGCAATCTTTAACGTCAGATTCTTTCTGAATGGATTGATAAGTATTTTCCTATCCAGGCTCCCCTGGAAACAATTTACTTGTTTCTCTACTGACTTTGCAGCTTGCCCTAAAAACCCAGTATTGTCTCGTAAGTGATCCCTAATTGTGGAAGCTCACATTCAGCCACTTGGCCTAAAAGGAATGTCAAGGCTTTTATTACATGCATCCACCTTGTATATCCACAATTACACAAGCAAATGAACAGTGCCATGAGCAAAATGGTAGAGTCTGCAAAAGCATGCATTTCCCTCAAGTGGCACTTGAACTGGCAAGAGCTTGAAGCTGGTTTTATAAATTCAGCCAATCCTTAGAAATGGATGAGAAAGCATAAAGGTTGATAAACCTGGGAATCACATTGCTTTTCAAGTGAACATCTTACTAAAATGAGATCCCTGTTAACACTGGAGTGATCTGATTATTTTACAAAATCCTCACTCAAAGGCTTTGACTCATGTCCTCAGGGCTCACCAGAGGTGAAATACCACATGCCTTTGAATATTTAAACCTTGAGGACTGAAGCATTTCCATTACAACCTCTTGCAAGGCAGTGGAGGAACAGGAAGCTAACTGCATTCAAACATCTGTGAAGGCGTGCCGGTTTGGACTATTTGGGCTCTATAATTACTTCATTTATCTTACAGGCAGGCATACCCAAACTGTGTGTCTTATTTCAGATTAATTAACTGACCAGTGCTACTGTAGAATTTGCAGTTCCATTACCATGTGCTGCCACCTCTTTTTGGAAGCACTTTGTTGGATACAATAGAGTCTATTACTCTACTGGTGTAGAAGCCTATACATTGTAAATATTTTACCATATTTGGGCAAAGATATATAAGATTTGCCTCTAAATTCTACAGGAGAATACTAGCTGCTGAGGTTCCTGCTATTATTAACTAGAACAAATGAAAGTAAACATAGATCGATCCAAAAAATGAAAACATTATTCACAGACAATATGGCTTTACCTATAACATCGATCTGTCAGTGGGGTTATAACCAGACGCTGAGAATTGCCCAGATACTCATAACCATATTTCATTTCTGTTGTGATCATTCGCACTATCACATCATTCTCTTCCCAGTAGTATCTCAGCTGAGAAATCCACTGGAAGTCATTCAGATCTATGACTTTATCTTCAAGCAATTTTGAGACCACATCACGAGCTGCAGAGTACGAGAGAGATTGAAAAATCTAAACACTTCTACTGTGTTAGTTTACTTAAAACAACTTATAAGTAAAGTAACATTTACTTAGAGCTATATAAGAGTAATTCAACATTTAGAGGCTGGATTTCACATTAGAGAGGAATTTGCACTTGTTTTGAATAGGGAGTCAGGTTAATTTTAACCAGATTCCAGCATCTGTTCTAAGTAGATGGGAGATCCTTGTGCAGTACTGAGCAATCCCCATTTGCCGAAAGAACTGAGCAACAACTCTGTAAAGGCTGATTCAGAGAAAGCATTTTAGGTGCCTCTCTCCAAGAGCCCACCCAGCTAATGAGAGCAGAAGTGCCCCAGGTGTAACAAGGGCAGCAGCAGCTGCACATTACCGTGCACATCGATGACAATGAGAGCTCCAAGGGTCAGCCGGGCTCCACTGGACAGCTTTCCTCTCACTAACTCAACTATGTCCCTAATCTGTAGATTGCTCTTCTCCAAGAAATCCTGTCACAGAACCAAACACAGGCATTAATGAGATGCTGTAGCCAGCAGTTCCTAAGCTCCTATGGGTGCAATCATTGTAGACAGCCCCTCCAACAAAACATATTAATGGAAGTCTGGGCACTACACAAACATTTAAAATTCTCTTTTGCATACTGGCATTTTATTTTACTAGGAACACTTCAAAAATATTTATGGCTTGAAAGTAATGTAAGCAGAAGGTTTATCTTTCTTCCTAATGGAAATGACAAAACTCTACGATGGGAGAGGAGCAGATACTCTGTTTTGGTTCCCCCATACCAGAAAGGAATGGGCATATGGGACCAAATCCATTAGCAACATGGTTTAGTTGGCTCTAGTTTAAACAGAGGTCGGACTACATGAAGTCCAGAGATCCCTTATATTTTGTGATTCACTGTTCTGTGATTCCTTCTCATTTTTCTCCAGCTGTGGATTGTTCAGGATACTTTCTCTGAAAGTAATAAACATTTTTAGTTCTGTCTGGATATATGGAATAAGATCTTCCACTGGTGTTAAACAATACAGGCGAGTTAAATCTAAGAAATTCAGTAGGGATACAGAAACAAAAAGCTAGTATTAAAATACAGTATTTGGCATAAAGCTTATTAATACTTTTCTATTCCAACATTTAAAAAGCAGCCCAAACATTCTGTTGACAGAATTAATCTCCAAATAAATCCTCATCCACCCAGATTAAACAGGATCACAGAAAAGCCTAGTGAATTATTTCCACTGCTTGAGCAGGCATTTGAGTAAAGTCTCAGTGAAGTGACAGTTAAAACTGCTGCAGTGACGGAGGCACTAGGAACACGTAAGAAAAGTCTCTTGTATGAAGTAACAAATTTGGCTGCTGCACCTTCCTCACCAGGAGAGCCAAGCAATAACCAAGAAATCAGTGGTGACCTTATCACTCTCCACAGCTCCCTGAAACGAGGTTGGAGCCAGGTGGGGGCTGGGCTCTGCTCCCAGGTAACAAGTGACAGGACAAGAGGACATAATCTTGAGCTGTGCCAGGGGAGGTTTAGGTTGGACATTAGGAAGAATTTCTGCACGAAAAGAGTGATTAGACATGGGAATTGGCAGCCCAGGGAAGTGGTGGAGTCACTGTCCCTGAGGTGTTTAAGGAGACTGGACGTGTCCCTCAGTGCCAGGGTCTGGTTGACAAAGTGCTGTTCGGTCATGGGCTGGACTCAATGGGCTCAGAGGTCTTTTCCAACCTCATTGATTCTGTGATTCTCTGAAATAACTTCACCATTCTGTAAAGAAAGATTTCTGCCTGCATGTTTCTCTGAGGCTTCCCATGTAAAGACATGAATTAGAAATAAAAACACCTGGTGTTTAACAATGGTCTGTCACTTTTTGTTTGGTACTTTAGCTTACACCAGTATCATTTGTAAATGAAGTAATACAATTTCCTTCAGTAGGATTTCTCCTGATACACACCAAAGTAAATGGGAACAAACCTCTGCTAAGACCCAACACAGAAGGAAAAACAAAATAAAGCACACTGCGTGAGTAAATTGCAATGTGTTGTTGATTGAGGCTCTCCTTTGCTAAAAGGAGCTTTTCATTAATTAATCAGAGTTCAGTGCCTAGAAATAGTAAAAAAAAAATCTTACTTGTAAAGCTCTTGTCCTTATAGCCCTGGACACTTCTTCTGTCCAATAAATGGATGAAACACAAATAACTGCCTGTCCAGGCCACTGAAGTACCCACTCCTTTCGAGGAACCTTAAACCAAAAGATCATTCCAGACACAAGAAGTCATATAAACACATTAGATTATGGAACTGATAACAATTACTTTCCCCAAATGTCTTTTGTCTCATGCTGCAAATAAATGGGAATCAGCATGTAAAGCTTTAATACTTTTTCTTCATGAAACTTCAGAGTTAAAACTTCAGACTGGTACTACTGAACAAGAAGAGCTGGATTCCACTTTGCTTCAAACATGTTTCCCTGGTTAAGAATTTGAGCAACCTATTCATGTCTATTTGCTTGTGAAATCTAACTTATAGCATAGGTCAGGAATAATTACCTGGCTATATCCTTTTATGCCATCTTGAAGAACTTGTCTTACACTGGCCAACATCATTTCTTCTACTTGCAGAAGCCATTTTTCTACCATGCCCTTCAAGAAAGAAAAGTAGTTAAGAGTAAACACACATTTCCTGGTTATATTCTTCTTCAATGATAAATTATTTGAAATATGTTAGGCTTAAATATGCTTTCTTTGGGTGCTGTATATAAAAGGAATAAAGGTTGAAATTTCCCAGGTTCTGACAGGTAATACTGTAGTTTACACTGTCTGAAGGCAGGTATATTAAGCTAACTCTAAAGACAACCCAGCTAAAGAAACAGCTGGATATGTTTCATATAAGCATAAACAAAAACCACAGATTGCATGGTCAGGTAAGGCTGCTCATTTTAAGTGAAAAGTGTATCTGTAACTCACAACAGGCCCCACCTTTCAGAGGAATTTACTGCAAAATTGGTATGTCTCACTCCTTTTTGTAGGAAAGCCTTTTGATTGGAGAATACCAGTCTGCACTCTCACTTTCTAAACTCCTTTCATGATGTGATTCTAAATGATTTAAACCTAATTCCCCCAAAAACATGCACTTTATGCAATGTATTATGTATTAATCTAATTTCGTATAGTAAAAAAATTTTTTCATTACATTTGCTTTCACTGGATAGATTTTATCTATGAAAGGAACAATTTCTTTCTCAGAACTGATCATGCCTATGATCTCCAGATTTTCTGTGAATTCCAGTTTAGCAATTCCTTCAAAACACTTCTTTAAATGTGGTTGTACTCGAAGTGGATCCTTTGTTTCAGACAGTATTTCAAGCAGCTCATCGTTAGACAGGAAGAAGAATCTGCCAGAAAAATACAATTACTTTCCAATCATGAAAATTGCCATTAATAATCGATTAATGCAATTGGTTTTATTGTTGCTTAAGACACTAGTGTATCAGAGAGGAAATTATCATCTCAAATCCTTTTCCTTAAGCAATTTTTAACATTATAAAACTCATCACATCTGTTTTTTCAGCATTTCAATGTGACCATCTTTTTATGCAAAGGAAAAAAAAGGCTTCTCAAACTCAGGCAGGAAAGACCAGATGGCTCCAGGCAGCCATTAATTACCCTGTACAAACCCTGAATCCTGCTCCTCGTGATCATGTACAACTCCCACGGATCACACACCTCTAAAGAGGGTAGGGCAGGGACATAATTGCATATCAGCCAGGGGAAGGTAGCAAGCTCCTTCAAAAATACCCTGTGAGTAAGAAAGCCTTTCTAATCAAAGTTTACATTGTGACAGACAGATTGTGCCTCCCCATCCCCGCCTGCTGCCGGCATTTCGTAACGAGGAGAATGAGTTATGTCTGGAGATGAGAACAGCTTTTCACTTTTTGCTCCATGTGACTGTGTCCCACATATGTTTATAAAATGAGACTTTTCAGTTCAGTAGAAATGGTTTGAAAGAGCTCATGGCTTCTTGTTTCTAACTTAGGCCTTTTAAATTAATTTACCTTGGGAAAAATAATCTTTTTGACTCCAAGTAAGTATTCAGCCCCTTCTGAATGTCCTCTAAGAGAATATTTGCTTCCTGAAGTCTGTCTAACATCTTGGGTTGTTCAGTTGCTACAAGTACCTTTGTGTCTTTCACCTTTGTAAAAACAAACACAAAGCAGAAACTGCTAAAAATTGCACTAAGTTTTGCATTAAAATTGTTAGCATCAAGCACATCTATTACAGGAGGCTAAAAAGCTGTATTTCTCCTCTGTAGTCTTCTTTCATGTTATTAAATATGTTTGCATTATTTGATTGCTTTGCTTTTCAGACTGTCAGTTTTACCAATTTGAACTTTATAGACATTAATGAAGGAAATATCAGGAAATAAGATCTTTGGCACTTGTTTCTGTGTCTTGAGCTTGCTACACTGTTTTCCACTCACAAATAAGTTCTATCAGAGACACAGTACATGACAATTATTCTCTGTTCTCACTATCTAGGTTGCATTTTTTCTTTCTGATAACACTCTTCTTCAGAGGATTCTATTTCAGTACAGACTTCATTCACAGCATCTGAGCTGTTGGACAGGTCTCAACTTCTATTTAGTTACACTGATTATTTCAACACCTTTATCACACAACCACACACTCTCAGCATTTTTGACAAACATCTCAGCTCACACCACCACTGTCTGGCCTCTTACTCAACTTCTGATTTACAGGGAATTGAACAGGTTACCAAATTGCACTTCCTATCCCCATTATCTTAACCTGACACACTACCATGACAGTCCATATTCACTTAGGTTTTGAATACCCATGTCATCACATATTAGAAAACAATCACATGAAAAAAAAATCCACTTAGTTGCTCCAAAGTGTGTACACCTTGTAAGCCTAATGCAAACTCTCATTGCATCCAGGCAAGGCTTTGTACAGACTGCCAGTGAAGTCGTAAGCAGATCCTGAAAGCACAAATCATTCATCTTTCTACCTAATTCTGACCATTTAGAAACAAAAAAGCTAGAAAATTTAGAATTCATGTTCCTCGTCCCTTCAATACCCAGCCTTTATAGAAATCCTCAGTGCAATAATGATGTGATCTACCACTTTTACTGCAAGACTACAATTTGTTGGACTTTAATGAAGGTTTTTCCACTCCATGGATACAAGTATCCAACTGCAGAAGAAGAGAACAGTATATGCACATGACATTAATAATCATGTTACCAGATGTGCATAAAAACACACAATTTATGAAATGTTAGCACTTACCACTTCTGTCATGATGTTTTTCCAGTATGAATCCACAATCTTAAACTTTCTGCCCTCTTCAGGCATTTGAGCTATAATGTCTTCTGAACTAAAAATTGGTTCCAAATACAACCACGTTGCCTGACATTTTAACCAGCTGTCTATAATATCTTGCATTAAACACAGCTTATCTTTCCAAGCCTGCAATGAAAACATTTAGTAGTTAAGCAAAATTAGTAGTTAAGCAGAATTACAAGAATAAATCCAGAACTATGAATATGTGTTCTTAGTTAACAACTCTGTAATGTCTTATCATGTCAAAATACCTTGAAGCACTTGGGGAAAGCATACTATGAGACATGCAAGCTCAGTCACACTGGCCTTTCCTTACCACACATTCAGCTTCTATTGGTTTGATGAAGGGAGAGCCACATACTGTCTGAGTCTTAACAATGTGATCATCCAGCAAAAGCTGGATGTCATCCACTGCTGACAGGATGTTGGTGTCCTGTAAATACATCACATTTTGGTAAGTCAAATGGCAGTCACTTTACTTCACCACTCATTCAGCTTCCTGTTTCCCCCTTCTCTATGATGGTTGAAGCAGCAAGGAATTGAGAAAGGCTGCAAATGTGTGAAGATATCAAATGGTATCTCCTCTGTACACCTCTGTTTCAAAGGTCCAGAGACAGATTGTTCTGTGAATAGGAAGCTGGTGCCTTCTGACTCGATCTTTTCCACTGTGATTCTTGTTTCTTCTGAGCAAGTTAAAATTTCGCTACTGTCCAGCTTTCCATACAATACTGGAGAAGTGCTCCGGCCTACATATTTGTTAGGATGAGTATGTGAGATCACAAGCTGTCCAGATACTAAAGTCCAAATAAAAAGATATATAATAACAGAGACATCTGCCCAGCTCTGGGCTAAGATACAACTTTCCATCATGCCACAATAATCAGCAGCAACGTCCCTCTAGTATTTCTCAAGTGGTATTCAGAATCAAAGTAATTCTTTTCAGATATATATATTGATTTGGTGTTTACTTACAGTATCCCTGTACTTCACCAAACCGAACTGCACATCGACCCACTCCGATTTCATTTTCTCTATTGATTTCTCTAAGGAATACTCCTTACTTGCAGCTGCTCCAACAGGTTCTATTCTAAATTGAAATGAAACATATCTTTGAAATGTTTTTGTAACATAGCTGAAGAGCATAAAAAAAGCAGCTGTAGGTAGAGTTGCATATCAG
This sequence comes from Corvus cornix cornix, assembly GCF_000738735.6. Lineage (NCBI taxonomy): Eukaryota > Metazoa > Chordata > Aves > Passeriformes > Corvidae > Corvus > Corvus cornix. Next base: position 1,721,122 of record NC_046344.1, read on the forward strand.
ACTACCTTTCATAATAATATCATAGACTCTTTCTTCAAGGAATATTTTTTCACTTTCAGCCTCAACAAGTTAGAGATATTGATATTAATTGGAAGACAAATGCAGACAAAATTCTGAATGAGCAAATTAAGTGGTTTAGGAATACAACTGGATTTTTATGCCTCTGTGCTACAAGAACAACTGACAGTTCACTGCTTGATAAAATACAGCTGATTTTACAGCATGTTCTAACAGCACACAAAACCCCAAAAGAACTAATATTTGATATCTGACCTGTGAAATTCAATGTCTAAAAAATGAGACTAGATTAAGCTTCTTACTGTTCAATAAATTTTGAGAGTCCACAGTCCAATATGTTTTTAAGGTTAGTATTTGCATCCGGTTTGATCTCGCATCCTACAATTTGACTAATCTGAAAATAAAGTAAGAAATAAATCTATTATCAAGATGCTTTTTTGTGAAATCCTTTCAAACAGCAAGCAACAAGTTCTAATGAAGTATTAGTGAACACCCTAATTTGCTTTTCTGCCATAAATTATTAATTTAAAGAAGCTTCTGCCTGTGGTGTTACAAATTTCAGAACTGGATCTATCATGTCACAGGATAAAAGATATTGGACTGTCAGTTTCTGTGGCAGAATATTTCCACAGTTAAAGCAGAGTTTGAAGTACCTGCTCCCAGTGTCTCTCCTTCATTCCACGATTGCAGGCAATTGACAGGACAGGAAGATGCTGTTTAAATTTATCAAGCTTGTATTTCATGGATTCTGCCATGCGCCTGGGCACGGGCACATCTGGGAAGCTCTTACTGAGCTTGTAGATGGTCCTCCACATATTTCCAACTTCTTCACTAATTTCATCAGCATTCAGTTGCTGAAGAGGTCCTGAATACAACAGCATAAAAAAGTGCAGCAGGCACATCAGCACAAAGGAGATTCCCAGGGTGGTTTAATTACAGCTATTTTTAATCATTGTCCTCTAACTGAAAATCAATTGTGTTACAAAAAATTATCTTAATGCAAAATCCAAGTCAGTAACTCTATTTCACACTGCTTCACAGCATTTATTTCTTAAAAATTATTTTCTCACCACTGATCAACACTTTCAGCTTCTAATTAATTAAGTGTAAATAACATGTTTCATCAAATGAGCGTCAAAGCCTCACCATTCATCCATTCCTCAGATTTGGTATGGAAGCTATATGCTGTTACCCAAAGCTGCTCAAAGGGTTCTTTGCTTGCAATTATAGATTGCAGTAGAGGAAATTGACTCTTCTCCCGCTCAAGCAAATCTTCCTCAAAATTAATAGCCTTTAGAGGAAACAAAAATGTATATTATTTCCATCAAAAATTCCTATTGTTGCTTAAACTTTTAAACAGATAATATTGAACACAATTATTTTACATGTCTTAAAGCCAGACAGATCTGTAGATATAAGCCTATGGATTTTAGGTACATAAGGTAAATGGTGTTCTTCCCCTGGTTATTTCATGGAATCATAGAGGTCTATTCCAACCTAAATGATTCTAAGATCATCAAGTCCAACTGTTAACCCAGCATTTGTGGGTATCTTTTCCTCCTCAAATAATTTTAAAAATCCAAATCCATTTTAGAATAACATAATGTACCACGGCATTCAGCAAAAACAAGGCTCACAAGTTTCCAATCCACTGTGAAATTTGAATGTTAGCTCCTCAGTTAGAGAGGCTTGCTGGAATTTTTTTAAACTTGTGATTAGGTTTTTTTGTTTTACAGAATTATCTGGGAGCTCCCACCAAAACAGGTGTTAATTGCTCTGCTTATCCATGGTAAGGCATTGTCTTTGTCCAAAAGATTTTACAGTAAAAACCAATGTCCAAAGATTTGGATTTAAAAAAAGTATTGTCTTCTTCATTTTACAGGTAGGGAGGTGAAGCCCAGAGAAATGCTGTCTTGAAATGCAGACACTGAATTCAGATTGAGTCCTGAGTATGTGCTTTCATAATGCCAACAATAAAACTTGTAATCATTCAATATGAGCTGCAGGCAGAAAAAATATTAAAGATTCATATTCCAAGATAATACTTAAATTCATGTATTCACTGAGCTAATTGTCACATCATTGAAATTGTGTGGCTACACCTCTCATTGTGATCATGTATTAAGAAACTTAGGCTTAATTACTTGTTCTGATCTACCTATAACAGCACATCAGTGCTGTTAACTCACACTAATTAAATATACTAGATGCCTTTAAATCTGATTAATAGTATTGATGTGTAGGACTACCAATTTATCTAAATTCTAAACTCATTTAATTGGTTCCATTTTTTCTTTTGACTTAATTAAAATCTTGACACCTAAGGCTTCATAGATGGAGAAATCTTATTGTCTCACTGTGATTTAGAAGCTTGATTAAGCCTCACAATGCCTGTGAGATCTCTCAAAGACAACCCTTCTCATTTCCCAGCAGAGTCACAGCTAAGACAAACTGTTCAACTTAAAATGATACAAGAGATTGGATGGAGAGCCCTGAATAGAATCTAGGGATCTTGGTCTTCAGTTTGTTTCCTAGCATTTGAAATTCCTGTTAAAATGTATATTTAATGCCTATCAGCATTAAATGGAAATTATACAAACAGTTGAAAAACATTTGGGTTTAATTAGAAAACAAGCAGAGGGACTGAAAACAGACCTCCAGTGCACAAACCACAATTCAGGGAAAATGCCAGCTCCCTCACATTCTGCCTCTGCCAACTCTGCCAGAAGAATTGTTTTCTGTAGATAGCATCTTGCTACTACTGACTGCTTGGAAACACTGAAATTCAGTATTTCAATTTTAAAAACTCCCTAACATTTATTTCGCAAAAAATTTGCTCTTCAACTCAGTAGTTGGGACAAATCAGCATACAGGGACAAGAAGATATTTGCCACATCTTTGTGCATCTGGAAATTTTAAAGCCACCTTAACAATACATGGTCAGAACCCCGAAAAAAAAAATCAGGTTCAGGAACCAAACTTTTGGTCATCCAGCACATTGTAACCCACTCCACACTTGATTAATAAATACTAACCTCAAATTCTGTTAGTGCATTATCTATATTCTTATTTAACTCTTCAAATTTCCCAGCATTCTTCCTCAATTCTTCCACGGTCACGATATCCCCGCGCCTTTTGAAGCTTTCTAGCTCTTTATTATAAAGTTCAAGAGTTTTCTTAAACTGAGAACACCTGAGGTAAAGATAGCTAAGGTAATATGATATTGTGTTTCATTCCTTTTCAGGTTTCAGTTATTTTATTAATTACAACAGGCACTGTCACATGAAATCTGATCTCAGCACGAGTGTAAACACAGATGCCAGTGAAAGCTCACTAATCAGTTCTATCAATACTATGCAGTTCACGGGATTGGAATTCAAGACTCACTTTCAAACCTCACAAATTATTTACTTTACTTACATTTGCTACCTTTACTACCTGGAGAAAATAAAGGAAGAATGAAAACAATGTAACAAAACTACGTGTAATGCTGTACTAACCAATATAACAACATAAAATTATGAATATTCTGGACCAATCCTCCATTCCTCCTTTCAGAGCTATTTAAGTAGAGAGATACTCTAATCAACCCTCATCAACAGTGTTTTTCAGAAATATCCATAATACTGTAAACTAGGTTTATTCCTTACTTTCTCAGCTTCCTTCTGAGTTTTCCTTCTTTGACATTATCTCCCTTCAACTGATAGTGAGATTTTTCTGTTCTTTAAAAATACCCAGTGAAAAAAAATTACTTAATACCATACCTTTCAATCAACGCCCTCTCTACCTGAATCCTCCTGTCAGTCAACATATTTTTACTGCTTTCAAATATTTTCGTAATCTCATCAGGCCAATGGAAGACTGTGCTATTCAGGTTTATGTCATCATCTAAAATAAAAAATATATAGCCATCTTTAAGAAAATACCTTTTAACCAATGAATTAATTGAATGGTTATTATATATTAGAATGGCTACCAACAAGAAAAATAGTTAAACTATGTTTAGGAATAAACAAAGAAGCTGGTGGCTGAATTATCTTCACTGCAAAGAAACTCTTTCCTGAAACAATTCTAATTGATGGCAAAACTGTAAAAACAAGTTAAGAATGTGAACTTCTCTAATTAAGATGTTAGTTAGGCAGAGAGAGTTAGTAAGAACAGCTATTCCATAATATCAGTTCCATTCAACTACACACAGTGACAGACCACTCCCAACTAAGTGTATATTATACCTACATATGATGGATAAATGTTTAAATCGTTTCTAGTCCTCAATCTGTAAATGCTGAATTATTCACAAAAGCTAGAGCATCACAACTACAAGATGAGCAGGCATCTCCATCTTCATATTTGTCTGTTTGTTCAGTGCACTTTGCTTATTACAACTGACGTAGGACACATGCTTATAAACCCAGCTACAGAGGATATGAATTATGAAATACTGCAATTGCAAACACTCCAGTCCAAAATGTGACAGAAAATTGTCCTGGCTTCCATAGGCATCCTAATTTTTATCATAAATTAAGTCTAATAAACATGACATACCCTTGTTATTTCTATCACTTTCTGATCCAAGACTGTATTCTGCTTAAGGAAAAAGTATCATCCTGACACTAAAATAGGTTTGCATTCATATAACTGCCCTTCTTTTTAGGTGCAGCAAATAACAGACTGCATCTGGGAACTACCTTTTTGCTTTGAATAAAAATGCAAACTAAAAGTAACTTCAGTCTTAGAGAACAGCCTTTGTACTAACTAAGAACAGCAAACCGTGACAGCAAAACAACAAAAGGCATGCTCTGCTCTAATCCTCAGCTGCAGAGATGCAAGTTCTCACACTTTGACATGCTGTCATAGAGCCTTTTTGGCTTTTTGGATGGCTTTTCTCTGGAGAATTTTTATTTATTAACATACAGCTGTAACATCATTTGGCCAGATTACATGACATTGACTTGATAATACTTAAAACACATTAAAAAGCCCTGACTATGCTGTGTGCCATTTCTCCACCATTCTTTGCTGCACTGGTACATTTTGGCATCTATTGAATTCTTTTTATTTCCCTTCTGTCTCTTTTGGAACTTTCCGTTAGCATCCTAGAAGATGCAACATTTAGGCATGCAGAGCCCATTATCTATATAAATATTCTCATATGGAAATGTTATATTCTGTAGTTAGACATACGAGAGAGATCAGCATAGTCCATGAGGATTTGCAGTCTGTGTGCTGCTTTGATGAGCTCCTTATTCAGTTTAATAACAGTAACTTCACTGGATTTCTTTAAGAATGCCTCATACTCCACCAGCTGTTCAGTGTTCTGAGGCACCTCGCTCATTCTCTTTGCAATGAAGTTATACTCATCACAAATTCTACAACAAAAAGAGAATAGGCAAATCACTGGGATTGTAAGCGAAGAGAGATGCAAGATCTGGTAAATTGATTTTGTCTTTGAAACAAATATATTAAATTTCGTCATAAATTGAATTATTTTTTTTCCTTTTTGTGAGTTCTAGCCAAAGCTCCCTGTTCAGCCAGGCTGGCCTTCTTGCACTTGTCCAGTCAGCACTAGAAAACCCAGCAGATGAATAAAAGTATCTCATCCACAGATATACAGTATCAATCCAGGCAGACAGCAATAACCATCCACACAAACAACAGGTACCTTTGGTTTAACTCTCTATTTTCCATCACTTCAAATTCAATCAATGTGTCTTTGAGATTTTGGGTCCGATTGCAGAGTTCCTCATTCAGTTGTAGAGCATCCAGACAGAACATGGCCAGAGGAACAGTGACATCCATAGACGCAATCTCTTTTTTCAGTTCTGTGAAGCTATCAATCTTCTAAAAACAGAAAATAATACATCTGTTATTTTTCCTGAAAGTCCACAGCTGAAAAATCTGACGCAACTAATAGTTGCCACCCATCAAATTGGATCATTTATTCCAAACAGAAGAAGGAAGACTAATTTTTATCTTTCCAGATCTCTGCTCCTATCCACAGATTCCAGGGCTGAAAGCTTTGCATAGTAATTTTCCACAGTAGGGAAGACCCCAAGCTGCCTAAGGAAGCATTTAGCCATATGCTAACTCAGGGATGCAAGGAGAAGAGTACACAAGGCTGACTGAGGACAAGATATTGAAAAGACAAGCAAGCTGCAGACTGACCAAACACTCTGGGCAGCCTTTCTGCTGAGAAAGAACAACAAAACTCACAGAAGAAGGTCATAAAGAAACCTCCTCCTACCTTTGCACAGCAGCCCCTCAGTGAGGGGCTATGTAAATTGAGCACTCCCTGGTATTCCCAAGGGTAAAATAAGTGACTTGTTCTTTAGGCAATAAATTAGGAAGTCATTCTGATGTGTTAGCTGCTGTATGAACATGCTGCAGTTGTCAGTAACACATTACCTCAGTTAAAGCATCTAAAGAAGGACTTTTAGCCAAGAAATTTGTGACATCTTGCCGTGAATTGTTGTTCAAAAGATTGCTGTACTTCCTGTACACATTTAAATACCTTAAACACAGAAGACCACAAAAACAAACATAAGTTTCCAATGCCAAGTTTATCTATAGAAAGAAACAAATACACCCAAACTGTCTCTTCAGTCAAATGGACAGTGTTATGAAACTGAGGGTTTGGAAGGGCAACAGCGTTACCAGCCAAAACTTACTTCTTTGGACCAAGTATGTTGCTTTCAAAGATCTTCTCAAGTTTGTTTATATACTCTGAAAACAATGATTCATGTGGTTTGACTGTATTAAGAGTGAGATCATGTCTTTTTAATTTCGGAAATAGAAGTTTTTCTACCTAAAGGAAATCATTACAAATACTGTAATAAGACACAGAATAGCAAAAATAAGGTATTCTATTACCCATTCACCCACCACATAAAAAAATCATAATTTGGTAAAAACAGTGCAATGTGAAAAGGCTCTGATCCATAATTAACACTTGGTTACTCACACAGTTTGCTTGTGAAAACAATATGAAAATCACACCTTCAATATAACTTGAATCTGAAAAGTATCTTCTATAATCAAAAAGTTCACACAGTTCATGATTCACAATCCTCATCTTTGTCTTCTATTTGTCAGTCTTCAGCCTCATTCATAACTTTTTATATTACAGATAGTTTTTATTAATATTGTATTTTGTACGCAGCTATAACTTATCCAGTACCTTTGGGAGTTCCTCAGCACTCTTCAGGATCTCATGGAAGCAATGACTGATTAAATCCCAACATGCTCTCAAAGGTGGCTCAAAGACAATATCAGGTTCTTCCACACGGAGTTTGACTGTGAGTATCTGAGACAGGAAGAACTGCACTCCTCGATACGGTTCTTTAAAATCATTTCCATCCTTAGGGGAAAGAAGGAAAAATTTACAGAACAAAGAAATGAGCTATAAGAATAATCATTTCTAAACTGTTCAAACTCCCCAAACATCCTTACCACACAACACCAGTGAGATCATCTCCCCTGATTTTTATACAAAACCTGATATTCCAAACAAGATATTATGGTGTTGTCTCCTAAATCAATCTATAGAAGCTGGAATTAAGAAACTGGATTTAAGCCTAATTGCCTTGATTTTTCTCTTAAGTAACAGAAGTAAAGCACTAATTATTGTACTGAACAAAATTCCTAAAAAATTTTATCTATGCTATCTCTCTGAAATAAAATCTAGAATCTAGTTTTAATTGTCTTGTATGGTCAGTAAGAACTGCGCTACCCCCAAATTGCCTTTACAATAACAGAGTCCTAATGCATGACTAGACTCACAATGTAGATGTTATAATAATTAAAAAAAACCCAAAAAACAAAACAAAACAAATAAAAGAGCACACCCAAACCAACCCACAAGACAAAACCAAAAAAAAAATTTTAAAACCCAACCATCAGCAACACAATCATCATCCAGATGCAAGGCTTAATGGCAAGGCTTAGTGCAAGGTCTGACAGTACATTGCACTAAGTGTGATCCTCTGCAATGCAGTATTAACCTGCCACATTTATTCATTTTGTCTTATCAAGGTAGGTCCTGGGTGAACCTTTCACCAAAGAAGCAGCTTTATGGTAGCCAAAACAGTGGTAAAAACTCCCATGGTGTAATGCTTATTATTATATAATCCTATATATTACTTGAAATAATACAGGGCACTCATCGGGTATAGACAGGGACACCACACGCATAGATCACCTCTGCAAGGATTACACACGACTGTGCACACTTTTGACTTCAAAGGGGATTATTTATGTGCTTTCAGAGAAGTACTGTAACTGTCTTGCCTCATTAAGACCAAGAAAAATTAAACTAAAATAAAAATAAAATAAATGCACGCTCACTCAAGATCGAGTTGAGCTCATATAAACTGTTACTTGTAACCCTAGACCTCCCAAGTGATCATTCAAGTAAGCAATTCTTGACAGTGAAAAAAATCCACTGAGTATACACAAGTCTTCAAAGGATACAGCCATTTTTTATGGAGGCAAGAGCCATTTGGGACATTTTAGCCTTCAAAGAGCACTAGATTTTATGGCTATACGAATGATCTCCAAGTAAGACAGAAAACTGTAGATACACTTGACAGCAGATACCTTGTGGATCATAAAAAGTGCAAGAAGATCTTCTAAGGAGTTAATAACCATCTCACGCAATTGTAAGGACATTAGACTTGCCACGGAACTGAAATAGCTTTCAACTTTCTCCGAGGAATCAGAGTCCTTTTCAGGAGCAAAATGAAGCCACTTATTACCCTGATCAATGAAAACAGATGCACAAGATGGGATCCACCTACAATGAAATAATATGGAGACTAAGTTTTTAAAGGCTTGTTAGTCTTACTTTGCTCCTTGCAATGAAATCTAAGCTCAGAAATTACCCAAAGAATGAATAAAATCCAAAGGGTTAGAAGACAATTGACAACTAGATATCAAACAAAACTGTACCTTCCAGGACTTAGAGAAACCTGAGTTTTAAATCTAAGGATACTTGTTACAATGGACCACTATGATTAGTTTAAATTAATAGTAATAGACAAAATAATAGTCAATTATATTGTTTTATTGACTATGAAACAATATTCAATTATTAGCATTAAACAAGAAACAAGTTTGGAAGATATCTCAGGTGGCAGAGTGCAAACACCTTCTATCATGTGCCTCGTATCATCTCTTTCTTAAATTGACTGATTTCCATAATAAAAAAGGAAATTTCCATCACCATTTTTACAGATATAGACTCCACTTCTGTCATGGTTAGAAACCTCTGGATTTCCTGTCTACATTTATTCATAGTTTATTACCATTTGTTCTTGTACAAGCACTGTTGCAGTTCCAAAGGCTCTGACAGTATCCAGATGTTTATTCCGCTCAGGGCTATTCACCCTTTGTTTTGGCAGCCTTGTGGTTGGGCCTAGCGTCATCTCAGCTTAAGGTCTGTTTTTAAAAGGGGCCTTCATGTCAGTCAGACCCTAAAATACTCTATTTATCTACAGCTACCACAGCTGGCACTGACTTGTTCTGAAGGATATCACGAGCTTCCACACAGTGCCTTCGAATGATGGCCTCAAACTCGGCAGGCAGCAGTGGCAGGTTTCCACAAAGCACCTCTGCAGTGCGAACAAACCGGAGATGGCTGTACCTAGGGCAGGGAAACAGAGGAGTTCTTTACAGAATACTGTTTAAAAAAAAAAAATCCATGAAATATAGTCAGGAAGGCTTCAAATGTATCATAAACACTAAAAATATAATTTCATTTATAAATATCATTCCATTGCTAAGCTGTCCAATAAGTGCACTTCTGATTGGGTTTCTGCTATCAACAAACATCTATCAACAACAACAAACAAATGCTATCACATTTTATTTGTACTTGCTGTATTTCAAACTCTTAATTCTTTGCTAAAATTGTCTTGTCCTTTTCCAAGATTCATTAGTGTATCCAGTCATTAAAGAACATACAGAATGACACCTGCTGCTTCTATTCCATATTAATAAGTAGCTATCCTGACTACTCTATGGGGAAAAAAATGAAATTTCAGCAGCATGGCATATATCACAGTCTGTAACATACGAGCTTAAATGCCTGCAAATGTTTCTTAAATGCAAAATCAGCTCTCAGAATTACTAACTACCATATTTAACTTCCTAAGATTACACATCTTAATTTTCAAATGTCCCCAGGGCAAAATTCAACTACAGACACTTGAGAGATATTCAGTTTTAAGAGTTAATGTTGTTCATATCAACAACCAGGATGCAAATTCCAAATCACCATGTACTAGAGCATTGAATCTTAATTTAGGCATAGCATCTTTTAACAAAGGGCATGATCTTTTCACAGCATTAATTTATCCATTTTTCACCATGGACATGTAACACATGTTCATTCAGAGACAGCAGGAAACAATAATTTCATGCTGAAATTCTTAAAGGCTCAGAAAAATTAGAATTATTTAGAAAACAGACATCTTTTGCCACTCTTTCTAGCGGCTTCCCCAGGATCTCCGTAGCATATGTTGAGAAGTCAGCAGATGCACTCTCTAACCAAATCATTAAATAAAAACATGCTGAATTGCATTAAGGTCCTATGAACAAGCCATCTTACTGAGAAAGCCAGAGCTCTTGCAAAGTGGGCATCAATGAATTCACTATGAACAGATTCCTTTCGTTCCAGCTTTTTGTTTCTTTGTAAGAGCTGTGCCATGGGACTGGTGCACAGACAATTCTCCGGGGAAAAGGGCGTGGGGTATTTCGAATAGAGAGTCTCTTCCTCTCAGCTGGATCCAACAAGACATAATCAACTAGAACAAATCATATGTATCAAGGTGAGACTGCATGTATAGCCAAAATCACTATATCTTCATAGTTCAGGAAGCTGTAGAAGTCTGCACATTTAAAACTAACATAGTCATAGTTATTTGTATGTTTTTAGCATAAAATACAGCACAGTAACCAAATTACAAATTTTACTCTAAAATTATTTCAGAAAAAAAAAAAAAGAGAGAATTGGTCCTGATTCTAAAAATGGGAGGCAGGAGAAACAATTTTGCATTCCCAATGGGATGTTGGAACGTAAGGTTTCAGAAGTAGGTATTTGCTGAAATTGGAATGACATAGCACGATCACAGGTTATTTTGTCTCAGAGATCTACTGTAGTTCTACTGACCCCAAAGGAATTCTCCATAGATGCTAAGAATAGAATGGAGACTCGCTTTCAAAGTGCAGGAAATGTCCACATACTTGGAACCACCCAGAGATTGAGTCTTACCAATGCCTTTCATGAGGCCGATACGATAGTCTGTCTTAATCTCTTCTTTTAAACCTGCAAGGAATTTCTCCAGCTCTGGGCTAGGAAGAATGTGAGTTGGAATATGTTTTAAAATTTTATTCACCACTTCCTTATCCTGAGGTGCCAGCATGTCTTCCTGCACTCCATTGTAGATGTAGTGACAGTACCGCTAAAAAATGTTTAAAAGATTACAGTTATTGCATGAATTTCCTGACAAGTAATTAATTACTACAAAGTGCTTTCAGCTTTTCTATCACTTGAGCCTTTTCTGTAATTGAAAGGTGTTGGAATATAATGGATTTTGGCTATCTATGTCTGTTCCTTTTAAAGCACTGACATCTTTACAATACTTCCATCTGTGTTTATGTAAGCATATAGACCACTAGAACCCAGTGCAGCATACTAAATTACTGATCAAAAAAGTACTAGAGAACAACATGAGAGGTTAAGAATTTGGGAAGATACTTAACTTGCAAACCCTTTACAGCAAAAATCAGAGTAGCTACAAACAAATGAGAAAGGAGTTGATAACATTTAACAGCACTTTGCTATATTGAATATTTACATTCCTAATCCTCGTGTACTGCCTGCTTTTCTCAGCTACTTTTTAGTAAACAATTTCCAGATACATTGCAGATGATTACTGCTGCTTCTTCCATCTTAAAAAGAAATTCTAGAAGTACCTCTATATCATCACTTGAAGGTGGCTTTTCTCGCTTACTTATGTCCTTCTCATGTAAATCCATGAGAGCAAATTGTTCTTCTGGGGTCAGTGGCTGGTTGTCTGTGTAATTTATGACATGCAGTTCTGGTGTATGAGCAGGTGCACTCAGTGAAATGGGTTTCAAACTCTTTAACAAAGTACTTTTGAAAAAAAGGAATAAAAGTTTAGCGAATAAAGAAGCAGTAATGTTTAAGGACAGGTGACAAGGATTATATAAACGACTTGTGCTGCACTGAGGACAAGTATGACCTATGGAAGTATTTCAATTATTCAATAAAAAAACTCTCATTAAAATTGTATAATACAATACACTACTTTAACATAAAGGATGCAATCATGCAAACCTTACAACTGCCCAGTATCACTCAGACAAGCAGTATTTTATGAGCAGTTCTACCAGAGTCAAACCTACTAGCAGAGTTATTTAGGTTGCCCAAGATCTCCATGTACTTTCATGTGATTATCTCACCAAAATCTTGTGACACCAAAGCCAGCATTGATGCACATGTATTTTTTGTAGGGACTTAACATTTCATGCTTGGATGCTTAACACAGCATTCAAGTAAAAAGAAATATAAAATCACAACTCAAACTAGAATGACTGCAATAATCTGTACCTTTACAACATTTCATTACGTTACCTGTCAGAACTCCAGCGCCGCTTTCTCCTAGCAGCTTTCAATGCCAGTTAAGAAAAATCACATACAGAAATATTGTTCAAGAAGATATTATTTCATATTGGGAAAAAACAGAGCTAAGATAATTAATCAGATAATGAAATAAGAAAAAAAAAATACAACATCACAGAGAAGCACTGCACATGATTATTTGGAGGGATGAACCTAACTAGTTAATCTGAAACTGGCCTTTCATTTATTGAAGTTATGCATGCTTGGGCAAACTTGTCTGTACTGACTCTGAGGTGACAAGCTTGTAAGTGTTTACTAGGGATAAGTGATTTCTTCCAGGGATGACACTTTCACAGATAAAGAATTAGAGATAAAAATGCATAGAACAAGCAAGCCTAAACTTATAAACACATTCAAATATGGATACACGGTGAAGCCTGTGATAACTCTATCACTGAAAACGACTTGAATTTTTGCATATTTTTCAATTTTAAATCCTGTGCAGTAAGAGTGTAGTTATTAGCTATGGAGTCACTTGGGTTTCGGTAGTGTTTCTGTTCCTTGAATGGAGCTGCCAAAGTCCATGATGACTCTTGCATCAAAGGAGGGTAACAGCTTTTCTCACGGAGAAGCTGAAATTGGAAAAATAAAAGCAAAAGTTTTACACAGCACAGTAATTTAAAAAGACTTCTTAGGGCTAGAACAGGATTAAACCTCAATTAGTATAAAAAGAAAATACATAGGTCTGACATACATTTGACCACTAACCTATTTTTAGATCACAATGCTCTGCACATTTATAAGGATAATTTTATACAACACTTCAGTAACACTCAGGCTTTTTTTTTTTTTTTGCATAATCAAGATATTTTTTATAAATAAGAGAAGACAGTACATTATCTCATTCTTTCTACTCCCCCACATCTCTATCTTGCTTCTTTTGTTCTCCTTATATTTGCTTAGATTTAGAAAATTCCTATTTCTCATGCCTTTGTCAATGGCCTGTCTACTTTTAACACTCAATCCTTGTAATAGTTGAACAATAGTACAAGTTAATAAATTCAGCTCTTGTTTTTCTCTCACATCAGTAAGGATTTGTAATGCATTTCTTCTGCCTGTTCATTCCATGTTTTCTCAGGTGACTTGGTATCTATTGATGGACTTTTCATCAGTCCTGATGTCTAAACTTTACTAAGATAGCTCACAGGCAAATGAGATGCAGGTCTCAAAACACCCTCAGAGATAAAAGTACATGAGGTGCAATCATGAATGTGCTTGGAACCATTGAATGATTAAGGTTGGAAAAGACCTCCAAGGCCATCAAGTCCAACCTTTGACCCAGTACCACCATGGCCACTAAACCACATTGCAAAGAATGGGAATTTGCCAGCCCATGGAACATGTGCATACCCTGACAGCACATACCTCATGCAGGTCTGAAGGTGCATCTGAAGCAGAAGCAGGTGCAGGTGTGTGTAGGAATGGTAATTTCGGTGACCGTTTTGGACGACTCATATTGCACATGGAATTGGTTTGTGACTGGAGAGAAATGAAAAACAACTTCAAAGATGTTTATGAAATACTCTGTTTCAAAAAAGATTCGTGAAGAAGGAAGAGTCCCTCAGTTTTCATTACAAGTTGAAAATTACATATTGCAACTTTTCAAATTTTAAGGAAACAGCTGTTCTTTGGGGTGGGCTCCTCAGCAAAACATGTTTTTTGCAGTCATTTGATAAAACCTCTAAATACCAGTAAATGTCAGTTAAAAAAAAAAACAAAAAAAATCCTTATTGTTATATCCCTGAAAACGATTAAAAATATTTGAATGTTTTAAGTTATACCAAAAACTCCACATGGAGTTTGTAATGGTATAAACTCTGGATATTAGAATATTAAATCCTACCAGACTGCCAAAATGACAGTGAAACAGTCCAAGTTGTGTGAACCACTTTACTGGGGACGAAAAAAGGACCCACTACATTTTTTTCATGTCTGTAATGACTCAGTTCCAGGAGAAGCTACTGCCAGGATGCTGCTGGAAGAACAAACTGCTCACAAGTACTCTGCAAAGTGTTTTACAACAAATGTCAGGATATCCAATATGCTTTAGGATTATGTTCCACCTCTTCAAGGTGATAATACTTTGAGATGGCCTTCCAGGACTCCATACAAAGTTCTGTCAGGATATTTTCTCAGAATTATTTAGCCTCACAGTGTTTTAAGATGCTTTTGAATGACAGCTTTCCTTAGTGTAGGCCAAAGCCTCACCCACAGTCTGAGTTTCCTAAATCAAATTTGTTGAGCAGATTCACAAGGAACAAATTCCTGAATACATAGTGACACTATGAGAAAAAGGAGGTGGAAGGGTGTTGTATCCAAACACAAGTGAGTTAAATCACCATGAAAGAGGAAGTTATTGCCCAATATAATTACGTTTTTAAATGATATAATCTTTTTTTTCCCCATAATTTTAGCACATGGTTATTGCTTTCTGATATATCACTGAAAAACTATGCTGCTGGAACCTAGTTTTCTAGCAGACAAAACTGTGCCCTCATCAATATCAAAGTAGAGCCCATTTAGAAATAAAATTTGAGAAAGGACTGATTTGATTTACCTCCTTGGTATTCCCCAGCATGCCTGCACACACAAGCACAGAGAAATAAAGACATTATCACTGCCAGACATAACTTACTGAAGAGAGTATGAATTCCTCTTGATTAATGACTAAAGGATTGGGCCTTAGGGTACTTTAAAAATGAATAAATGATACAGTTTATTAGGACATCCACTAATTCATTCTTAAAGGTACAAGAGTCATTAAAAAAGCCATTGTTCATCCTGAAACAGCTCCTGACTTACATGCCAACTAACCTTTCAAACACCTAAATATTTGCACAAAGAAATCCTTTAAAAGAAGTACATTATAAAGGATTAAGTCCAAAGAATATTCAACAAGAACATGTGTCTTTTAATAAGAGTTCTTCCAATGCCAAACCACTAACCACCAGTAATGGCCAATTTCATCTGAAGTTTTGACAAAGTTATTGATCTTTCACAGTCGCTGCAGAAGTAACTTACCCTCAGGAGACTTGGGCTCTGTGTTGGCTTTGTTTTGCTTTGCTTTTTTTGTTTGCTAAGAATTCTTTAGGCCTCCCCAGCAGTGTGAACATCCTTGTCGTTACATGCACTGAAAAAGAATGAGAGACTCATTTCAGGTACTACACAAGGTGTCAATCAGCTTCTATCCCAACTGCCAGGAAGAAGAAAAATCCCAGCTCTCCCATTCTGTTTACAACAATAAGCTTTCTCTCCCACCAAACCTCCATGATCTTTTTTCTTCATTCCTCCCAAGCTCACTTTTCACCTTAATCTTTCTAACTCCCCCCAGATGTCCTTCAAGTAAGACCTTCTTCCATCCTGCCCTTTCTGCTTTCTCCAAAACCAGTTTCCTCCCTGTTCCCAGGGACTCTGGGCCCCCCAGCTGTGGTTTACAGCAGAACCACACATTAATTGCCAAGGAGAATAAGCCCATGTCAAAAGGAATGGGAAAAGAGAAAGAGAGAGATGCCCAGCATGCCTCACACATCCACAGGAAGCACAGGTGAGCAGGGTAAGGGCAGGTACTACCTGCAGGCACTCTTGGTACCAGTCCCTCTGCCTGCCGCAGCTTGGTGAACTTCTCTGACACTGCCTTTCAGTCCTCAGCTTGGTTGCCCCAGTTACAGCATAGCTGGTGCTTGGAGACAGAATTCCCTCCTCCCTCTCCTCCCCCAGCAAAGAGGAAACAGCCCCTTTCAGTGTTGTGCCAAGCTGTGATCAAGGAGATTCAGTTGTGGAACCAACGAGGAATTGTACAGGCTCCTTTTGCCTCTGAAAGTTATGAAAAATGTAGTCCTGAGATCCCTGAGATATTCTAACTTTTGCATGAAAGCACTGCACAGAGCTCCCAGAGCAGTAAAGGCTCTATAAACCCAAATTTTCTTAAGAAGATTTGGAAAAAAAATATTCAAGATTCAAAATCTTGAATCCAAACACCTCCACCACTTTTCCACCTTTCAGAATCAAACTCCCTGAAGAGCTGAACACAGCAGGTGAGATACTCCCAATTCCTCTAAGCCTGCATGCATTTGCCTCCCACTCAGTCATCACTACGTCCTGAAAGAGCCTTCCATCACATTCCTCCACAAATGGGAATTACAACCATCCAACATGAAATCTAGCACAATCTCTTAACAGCTACCCTCAAGAGGGGCCTTGGACACGTTCTGCCAACACGGCAAGAGTTCCATTTTAAACCCTTCCCCATCATCTTAGCTACTTGTCATCCAGTCTTCTGTGAGCTGTGAGAATGGCTGATATCCCTGAGTTAACAGCAGAGTTTTCGTTATACCTTGTCCTTATACCATCTACAAGTGGAACACTGTTGTTGGCCACTGTTCTTTAAACACAGGCCAGCAGTGCAGGGTACAGAAGCAGCACTGCTGGTGCTGGTAATTGCTTGGCTAACGTGCGCCGTAACTCTCCAAATATTTCAGTGCTGGTTTGCAACATGAGTATTTTCCTGCTAATTGGAGCTGACACTGGCATGAAGACAAGCTCAATTAAGCAGCAGTTAAGAGTAACTACTGTTCCTCTCTGCACATCAACTCAGATGCTCATATATGCGTGCCCTTCGAAGTTGAATAAATTATTTGTGCTGCTTGAAAAACATTAAAACCAGTTATTTTGTATAGTGGAAGATTACATATGAATTTTTAGCAGAAGAGCTAATTACACATAGCAAGAAAATAATTTACTAAGAAGTACAAGACTATCTTCAAAACCACAGCTATGGCATGCTTGAAAACAGCCAGAAATTTAAAATCTCCAGTATACTTTAAACTCAGTGACTCCATTAAACTTTATAGTGCCATTATCACTGGATTATGTCACACTGTAATTCTGCCAGTTAGTTTTCCCTACACTTACTTTTTCAAAAAGGATACAAACACAACAAATTCAAATTTATTACGATACACCCTAGTGTACCAGGAATATCAATACACTATGCAGTTTAATAATATGAGAGATTAAGCACTTTAAGAGTTCAAGCAAAATACATTTGCCCAGACCATCCTCTTCTTGCAGGTATCTTGTGCTGGGCTTTTAGACCCCCACCGTCCAAATATGTGTTAATATACAAATCTTACTCCCTCTGTCTACACAAATCCTTGTATCTGCAGAGATCATTGAAATCAGCACTTCAAAGACACAGAGCTCCAACAGTCTGATATGTTAAACCCTCCATACTTCATAAAACCTCTTTTTGCATTAATTTACAAATTAAACATGCTATTTATTTTGTTGCCTTTAAAAAAAAAACCATGAAACCTTTAACATTCAGTTTTGTAATACTCTCATAGGTGGCACCAATTAAATGATTAAAGCAGCCGTGAGAAACATGAATATTGAACTCATTTCTGATTGCAATTTACAGCACGAAAAATTCCGTGTAGCAGAAGCTGGGAATTCACTGAAGCCTCACGCTTGCATGTTAACACCATGATGATGGATCTGGAGAACAGCCAGGCCAAACCATCGTGCGACAACCGCACCGAGCATCACTGCTGAGAACAGTCCCAGCCAAATGCTCAGACACTGTAGGACGCACTGCTTTTGCCGAAAACCCAGCTAAATTCCTACAGTAATTTCTCCTCACACGGCACATCTCCCCGAACAGGTTTGCCACGTGGGCACCAAAACACCTGGAGGCAGCAGGACAAGGTGGAAACGTGTGGGAACAACAACCCGTGACGGGGGAAGGCGGCTGTGCCAGCTGAGGCGTTTCACAGCAGCCGCTCCACCGCTCCTCACGGCGTGACTGAACACTCCCAGCCCACTCGAGCTGCCTCCGCTGCCTCGCAGCCCGGGGATGCTGGCATTGCAGACACCCACGGAGCGATTGCTGGCACCGGAGCCGTGAGGCGCGGTGCCCACCGCCTCCTGGGGCCGAGCGAGCCTCCGCACGCCTCCACAGCGGCACGGCGGCCGCAGATACCCTCATCTTCCGTCCTCCGTTCCAAAAAGCTCCAGGCTGTGTGTCCTAAAGCAACACAAATCTCTAGGACACTCATGAGGGTGCCCGGACCGAGCGGCTGAGGTAGGGCCGGGGTGAAGGGCAGGACAGCGACGGGGACGCGAAAGGACACCAGAGGGGCAACAGCCGCCACCACCCAGCCCCGGCGGCCTTTGGAAAGCGGCCCCTCGCTCTGCCCGCCCACGGCCGCGCCAGGCGGGCTCTGCCCGGCCCCGCGGGGAGGAGACAGCGGCGGGAGGGCGGCGGCGGCGCTCCCGCAGCCCGGCAGGCCCGGCAGCCGGGGGGAGCGGCCGAGCGGGGCCGCGGCCCGGGGGGCGGCAGCCGCAGGTGAGCGGGACGTTCCCGGGGCCGCCCGGCACCGCTCCGCCAGCCCGGGCTCCGGCACCGCCCGGCTCAGCGAGAGGGCCGCGGCCCGGTAGCCCCGCGGGAGCGGGGCCGTGTCCCCCCTTACCTCCGGGGGATACACGCCGGGGAGCCGCTGTCCGCCCGGGGCGCTGATTAGTGCGGGTGGCGGCAGCGGTGATTAGAAGGGGGGTGGTGGCGGTGCCCTGGCCGCGGTTCTGCGGTTCTGGGTGCCCGGTGCAGGCCGCGGGCGGTGGCCGAGGTAACGCCCGAGCTCGGGCGCGCCCCGCGGCAGCTCCTGCCCAGCGCTGCCGGCAGCGAGGGCTCGACCGCTGCGTGTGACAGCGCCGAGTGCCGAGGAGGGGCACAGCAGGGACACTGGCGCCCTGGCTGCTCGGCCTCGCAAACAGGAAAATGCCTCCTCTAACCTGCCCCTCGTAAGGGTCCCCCGGCAACAGCAGCTGGACATTTTCAGGGAGATTGCTGCACTGAGGTTTCTTTTAAACTGACATAATTGAATATGTTAGAGCATCTGGAAGTATTTTGGCTTTACGTGCAGAGTTTTGAAGCTGTATGAGATACGCTCTCAATGCTGAGCACAAGGATGCTCACAGAAAAAAGTCTCATTAGCGTGTTACCGGTTTCCAGCATCAATAGCAACAAATTGTCCATGCAGGTAGTTAGAAGTGGTGTTTTTACTGGTAATTGAACACCCTGACGGGTAAGCACAGGGTTAATGTTATAAAGGAAGAAGGTGAGAGTCACCTGTATCTTGCTACTTGGCTTTGGGAGTTCCAGAAGAGCTTGCAGGGACAAGCCTACGTTAGATGTGTCTTTGTAAAAGTAATGTTTTAGATTGTGTATCACTTCATCTGAAACCTGCATTATACAAAAAAAAATTTAATTTTCAAAAAGCATCTGTATGAGCCTGTTATTAACTGTACCTTAATTTTTAAGGGAAAGTGGATGGCTGAGTGAGAACTGGCTGTTCAGAAGAGGTCGGGGCTGAGGATTAATAACATGTCTAAAGAAATGCAGGAACTACAGAAGCATTGGCACTCCGTGATACAGACCATCCACAGCAACGCAAATGTGGGTCTGGATTGTAATTTTATATATTTATAATGCTGCTCCTTTCATAGCTATCAGGATAACATACCCTGATTTATTTAAATGCGCTCCCTATTTTTGAAGGAACGCTGTGAGGCCTATCGGAAGGCCTGTCCTCCCACGCCTTCAGTCAAGAAAAAGGGAGGCCTGGTTCTGCATTTTTTTGTTTTACTGGCATAACTCTTTGAGATGATAGAGTGGCATTTTAGTGAAATGGTTGTACTGCTATAAAAATAACTAAACTACAATACATTTCCTTATCGATAAAATACCAAAACTAGGATACATGTTTCCTTAAGGGAAGGGAAACTACTGCAGTAAAATTCCAGAGTATAGCTATGACTGCCTCTGTAAAAAGATTTTTTTTTTACTAGTAGCGTTACTAAATTCTTAACAACTCTCTGATACAGACATGCCTGCACTGTACTTAGATTCAACAGGTGAGCAGGTTGCAGCTATTACTAAGCCATGGATAAAAGAAAATTGATAATTTTTAAATGTTGCAGATTTTTTAAATTAACAAATTCTCAAATAGTTCAAAACAATGGTTGCAGAGACCCCAGTGAAAACTGCAGCTAGACTGACTTATTTTTTTACTTGTTTTCAGATTGGGTTTTTTGTGGATTTGTTGTTTTTTATAATTTGTGCAAGAATAGAACTGGGGAGTCCAAGAGAAACATGTTGGTAGAATTATATTTGCTCTGAAGTTATCTAAATTTGCAGCAAGTCCCCATGCTTTTGAAACAAAGAGGCAACAGCTGCTCCCTATTCCAGCTATAGACTGGCAAAAGAGCTATCCTACCTGTAGTTCACTGCAGTGGCAGTGATCTGTGAAAGGCATCTGTGACGAGAGAAAAAAAGTCTGAAATGTTTTTCTTTCATCTGCAGGTTGTTGCCTTTATGAATTCCCGCGTTGGCCAATATTTAGATGACCATCCTTTTGTTGCCTTATCACTCCTGATGTTTGTTGCAGTGTCAGCTATTCCCGTTGCGTTTTTCCTGGTTTTTGTTGTTACAACAGCTGTAATGGCCTGTATTGGTGTGATAGTCATGGAAGGTACTGTATGCATTCATGTGTGTACTTAGCTATTCCCTTTTAAGGCACGTTATCTTTTCCTTTTCTCTTCTTCCCTCTGGAAGTCTGAGTCCAAGCAATTGAGGATTTCTGTGTGTAGTCCTCAGGTCTCAGCAGTAGTAAAACTCTTAATAGAAGAATAGTAATCTGATTAAGTGTACTCTGTAGAGGGGAAATCCTATTTTCCTTTCTAATCTCAGCCACCAGGATATGCCTAAACCAGTTATCTTGAGCATGCACAGCTTTTATAGAAGTTAGCCAGATGACTGAGGAAGATTGTTTTCCCAAATGGTTTGAGATTGGGGTTATGGTAGAATATCAACTCTTCTAATTTGTACATAGACTTTTTAAAATAAAAAACTGTTGTTGTTTTATTAGGTGTTGTCATAGCCATAGGTGGCATAGCCCTTCTCTGTGTGCTGTGTGGCCTGGGAGCACTGTCCCTGGGAGTTTCTGGAGTGCTGAGTGTTTCTTACGTTGCACTTTCAACTCTGGTCAACTACTGGTGTGCATCAAGGTGAGTATGGATGTCTTGATCCATGCTTGGATTTCAAACTCTGCAACTGTACTATTGCATTCATTGCTTCATTTTTTTCTAATTGAGCCACTGTTGCTTAGTTTAACAATGGCTCTTGAATGCTTTGAATCTTGGGCTACCTTCGTGGCTTAATACGCAGCCTACAGGTGTCTGATCATCAATAGCTATTCTAATGAGTGTTAATACATGCCCTTTTTCCTAGGTGGGAAGGAGGAAATATAAATGGTCTTTAAATGTGAATGTGCTAACACAACATGACATCAGGCAGTAAAATACAACTTTGTCTCACTCCAGTGTGTTGCTTTAAATGTCATTAAAACCCATTGCCAAGTTGAATTTTGTGTAGGGGATGAATGTTTTACAGTTTTTCCTGCATGATGACCCAGCTATCTCTGCTTACCTGCATTTGTAGAGTAAGGCACCAAAATCAGTTGTAGATTTGGGATAGGCAGAGGAGTATGTAAAAGGGACAGTATGGTCAAAATAGAAAGAGCAGGGGTTGTAGGATAGTTTCGTAGGTGCAGGGTGCCAGTTGTGCCTCCCAGGACTTTGGGGTCTATTTCAGTCAGCATTGCCTCAGCCAGGCAGCTGGGAGCAGGAGGCAGCAGCAGGCTGTGCTGGAGTGCCACCTGTGGCCCCCTGAAATATCTGCCAGGGAAGGAACCACAGTAATCACTGAGGCAGAGGGAAGAGCAAGGAGAAAAACTGCAGCTGCTCCCTTTTAGATTTTCTCAGTTTGCTTCTTCAGCACAGCTGTGTTTGCACAGCTCTCAAAGACACACAAAGCTGCCTGAGATGGCACCAGGGGGACAAAAGCATGGTGCAAGGCCCAGTGTGCTCACACTTGCTCCTGGGCATGCTGCCAGGTCCACAACATTGCCCACCAGTTCCAGAAGACTTCCATTTTCCATAGCATATCCAAGCACACAACCCAACCTGCACACCAGCCCTGTTGACCTACAGCTTTGATGGTAAAACAGATAATACCATCTATTTTTGTGTTCCTCTGTCTTTTGAAAGAAGCTTAGGTAGACCAGCAGCAGATACAAACCTGTCTGGGACATCTCACATTGCTCAGCTTTTTTGAGCAAAAAGTTAAAGGACAATAATCTTAGAGAAGAACAGCCTATAAAACCATTCTTTTCTTATGTCTACAGGGATCAGATAAGGAAGCCAGATGTTAATGGAAGCTTGCCACAGAAGAAGCCTGGCTTGGATCTTTCTGCCAATGCTGCAAAGAGTGAATAAGTGGGTTTCTCCCACTTCCTAGGCACTTAGCTGTACAATTCCAGCCTTTGCTATGTAATTGTTTACTCCTTGAGCATTGAACCATTGTGTACTGCTGGAAACTGAGAAAAACCAATATACACCTTACACTGGCACTGTTAAAGGGATGTTAAGAATAACCAGCAAGCAGTAGTGCATTGCAATAGTAAGTGTATGTGCATGATGGAATGTTCCATAGAGTTCGGTAAAGGGATGCAATAATAATTGTTAATAACTGCAGAGTCAGTGGCAAGTAGGTGGACAGAAAGGGGAGGGAGGTATTTGATTTCTCAGATACTGGAGTTCTGAATATACTCTGCTTAGTACATAGCAGTGGTCATTTTGATACAGAACTGCCAAAGTTCAGAACAGTAGAAACATGTTTTGAATGTGGAAAAATATTTGTTAGCCTTAACAACCTCTGTTAAAATAGTATGGGTAGCCCCTGCCACTGCTTTATATTTATTATGCAGGGAAAAGTGGGTTTGTTATATGTTAAGTCACAGTCTAAGCTTTTATCTACCCTTAGATGTTATGTTATTCCAGAGGGATATTTTCCTTATTCTGATTGCCTTATCATATCAGGGGTATGCTTAGGTCTTGCATTTTTTTCCTATTTGTTTAGGTATTTAAATTGCCTGGTTTGCTTTTCAAGTTGTACCTTTGTGTATGTTGTTTAAACTTTATTCATTTTTGCAAGTGCTATTTTATTTTTAAGCATTAAGAAGGTAGCTAACTACATTAGTTTAATAAAGTGCTGTTTGTTTAACCAGATTGTCTTATTAGTCTGTTTTATTCTACAGTAAAAACAACTTTTTCACATCTCCTTTTAGGAAGGCTACATTTGGAGCTGAGTTTTTCTCCTTGATTAAAGGATTTTATAGGGCAAACATTGCTGAGCCAAAAACTGAAGATTACTCACCTTCTCATGCCTCTAAAGGAAACGCAGGTGTCTAAGGTCTAAATTAGTTTTTACTTAGTTTTGTGTGAACAGGCAGCAGGCTTGACTAAAACACAGACACAAAGCCTACCTGAGCTGTAATGTGCTCCACACAGTAGTGGTGGTAAATAGCTTCAGCCCTTAGGCTGAGCTGGCCCCACACTTGAGCTGTAGAGTGAAATAATCCCCAGAAGACTTCCAGGAGCCCTTTATTTTAATGGCACATTAATTCAGCAAACATTACAAAGCCACATAACCAGCCTTCCCTCAGGCAAGGCTGCTTGCAAGAGCTTTCCAGGGAGCACCTCCAAAGACAGAGCAATAAAGCCCTTAGACCTGTCTAAAGTAACAACACTCAAAACCTTTATAGCACAACTTATACATGGATACACAGCTGAATCCTTCTTCCTGAATTTCCTTTACGCCCTTATCTTCTGCTGAAGGGAAGAGGCATTACTTAACATCAGCAGACTCTAAAATAAGTTAATTCAGTCCCACTCAGAGTCTGACCCCACATGAACCATTTCCTTCTGCATTTTAAATTTATTTTTTATTATACAATTCATTCTTGTCATCAACACTTATCAGGAGCTAAAGCTATGACTCCTCAGTGACCTGCAGGTAAATTTGGAGCAGTTTCTCTCCTGCTGCCCTGACCTTTGCATGCTTATCGGGCATTTCAAGGCTTCTCACTGTGTCCTTTTCACCAAGAGCTGCTTTTTGTGCTGTGCCATCACTGCAGTGTGGTTTTCAATAGGGAGATGCTGAAGAAAAAACTAGGTCAGCATAGAGTAGGTGTTTTTACTGGAGACAGTAAGGCCATCCCTTAAAAGGAGGGCATAGGTTATTTTCTTCTTTAAATTATTAAACACTGCAGTAGAGCTAAGAAGTTCTTAGCAAGACAGGCTGGGGTGATGCTGCCAAGTCCCCTTTCTCTCAGTTGCTCCCAGCTTCCTGCAGAACAGCACCAACCCCACAAGAAACTGGCAGGAGACTCCCACCCCAGTGGCACCATTCCCAGCCAGCTCCTCAGCCTACTCAGCCCTCACAGACCTGGTTCACAGCCCCTTACTTTAGGCATAAACACGCCTTAATAGGCAACCACCCTCATGGCCCTACACCCCAGGGGACCTCATACATCCCATGTCTAAGGAGAGTTGGAGCAACCAACTGCAGTAAGAGTTCCTGAAGCAGCTGCTTGAGCTCAGGGTGCAGAGTCAATGCTGCCTCCACTTGCAGCAGGTTCCCTGACTAATTCCTCTGGCTCCTCTTGCAGGACCATCATCCTCACCTCACCCCTGCCCTGTGTCAGAAGAGGGGGACATCTGCCTGAATGCAGGAATGGAATCTTTTTTACTTGTAAGATGAGCTTAAACTTTCCCAATAACACACTTTAACAGGGGACAGAGGGGCAGCAGCACACACAGAGGAAGAGGGAAGGAATGCATCTAGCTGGGCTTTAAAGTAAATTATTTACAAAATAGGGAACAAAATCTTGTGTTTTCCTTGATTTGAATTAATTACGTGAGTCTTCATTCAAACCACCCCTGCAATGTCCCTGAAGAGCACAACTGAGCCACCCTGAGAGAGCTATAGTTAACCCTCCCAGAGACAGATCTCCTCCTGTGCCACAGCTGAAATCTTTCCCTAGAGAGACAATATCAGCCAGGGGCAGAAACCAGGCAAGAGCAACTTTCTCTTTGACCTAGATGGCTGTCACCATGTGCAACCTCTTTGTCTCACCTCCTCAGGCAGTAAAAATAGTACAGAACACAGAAGTCAAAGAGCAAAACTAAAGCTTGCACTGTTTCCATTACTGAAGGTACCTGAGTTATTTTAAATACCTTCACTAGTGCAAGTCTGCAGATTCATGTATACAAGATACATGAGAAATAGTGTAGCTTATTGGGATGTTAACTAGCATGTTTACATTCACACAACAGTCACTGTAACATTATTTAGTAGACTCCAGCCATCCTAGAGCAAAGGTTCAAACTCCATCAATGAGAAACAGGGAAACTTCTCTACCTGAATATGCACTGAGATTTTTTTCCCCCATGCCTCAGAACAAGAAGGATGGAGAGGGAGAATATTAAGATTAGCCTTGTTTGGGTCAGAAGAGCTAAAGAGCCCATGCAGTTAAGTACACTGTCAAGTACATAAACCCTCTTTCAAGCACCACTTATCTGGCTTTTGCAGAAATACTTCATATTCCAGCCAAGTGCTAAGTCAACAAGACTTAAGTATAGCAGGTTGTTTGCTGGAAAATAGCTTAAGTAATCATTTCAACCCTATCTTCCATCAGGCTGATGACAGTAACTGACTTGCCATTAAGTGGATCCAATGAGATTCGTTATTTCATTGTGTTTATATTATTATAAATTTTATTAAACACTACCCTAAAGTCTAATAATCATGTTGCTCATGGTCTCTACTCCACACTCTTTGCATGAAATACACATTAATACTTAGAAAATGCAGCCTGAAATCTGTTGCATTAAGAACAGCTCATTAACAATGCCCAAGGGAAGTAGGGGCTGTGGCAGACAAGCCCCAGCCCATGCTGTTTATGCACAGCATGTTTGACAAGGGGCAGGGTTTGGCCACTGGCTTGAGCTGAAACCCTGCATACTCAGAACACAGAGCTGGACTTGAGATAATCACTGTCCGTGCTCCCACAAAGTTGCCACACAACATTTAACCTGAGGCTGTTACACTCCTACTGCAACAAAGCGCTTTCACTCTGGCACATGCATTTGTATTTTACACATCATTTCCTTGACTGTGCAAGGCAAGGTGTACCAAATACAAAATAAGAACTGCATGATGAACTGCCTCACCTCAGGTGGGCAGTGTTACATCTGCAGACAAGACAGCTTTAGCTGTACCCACACTTTTTTCCTCCCCCAGTTTGAGACCCCAAATTACATACTCCTGGTGTCCCTAGTAAGTGGCCAATAGAACTTCCAGCCATCAGAAGGTCAGCTCTGGCAGCAGGAAGAATCTGTTCCACTGGTTTTTCTAACGTCCTTCTAGACTACTGTATGCAGAAAAGGGAGGCTTCACTCTGTATTTCCTTCAAAGACCTTTTGTAAGGATCTGATTCCCATCATCAGGACAAAGGAGTTTTTAACAGTAATGTTTTAACACAAGTGCTGGGTGTTGCTAAACAATTTCAGTAAAGCCAGGTTTTAATTTCCAGGTGCAGTGCAGGGCTCATGTTTACAAGAGCAGCTGCAGGAGCTACTCATAACTGCAGATACTGGCACAAAATGGATGTTTAAAAACCCAATTGAATGGAATCACAATTGTGAATAATGATAAGCAATTCAAGAAAGGAAATTGGCTGCAAAGTCCAACAAGAATTTAACACAGCAGTGGTCTGTTTCAGAACAAAGGCACTCAGGAAATTAAGTATTATAGTCATTGTTAAAGACAAATCTCAACTAAGGAGACATTCCGAGGATGAGCAGCATTGATTTACGTAACTAGATGCAGGAGAGGGACTACACAGCAGACAATTCACCAAGTGACTACTCCAAGTTTATTTGGAAATACACACTAACCTACCACATTTACCATGTACGCTCTTCTTTTTAGGCACTTAAGAAAAGCCAGAAATAGCAGCATTGTGGCCAGAGAGAGAACACCAACAGCAGTTATTGCAATGCCAGCCCATGCCTCCTTGCTCAGGAGAGTGCTCCCTGCAAAGCAAGGGGAAAAGCAGTTTGTTTGTGGAGATAGAACTTCACTAAGCCCAAGCAACACCCCTCAGCACCACACTGGCTCAGTACCTCGGGCTGCAGACCACTCTTCTGGCACCAGGAGGACAGGGCCCTGCAGGCTTGCCACAGCAGGGTTCACAGCTGCCATCCCACTTTCTACAACAGTAACACAGCACAGTTGAACCCCACAGCGCAGTGGGGTATCTTGGATCAGTGCAAGCTAAAATCCACCCAGACTTACCTCGCTTGCTTCTAGATGGCCTTGGGCATCTCGGTATGCACAACGGGGAGTCTGGGTGAAAACGGTGACAGATGAGAACACTGCAGTGGAAGTACACCTGGGACAGAGAATGAGAGGAATGAGCGGTCTGTTCATTTTGGAACAATAACTGCTCCTCCAAGTAGGGGAATAATGTCACCTACCAGGCCAGGAAGGGCTTTGTCACCACTGACAAAAGCAAAAGTCTTCACTTCCAGCCTTTGGCGATAGTTAGCATAGCTGACACCACGTCCCACAGGGTGAAACACAGTCCTGTAGCTGTCTAGGTCATACTCACACCTGCCAGTAAATAAGAACCAAGTCAGAACATCAGGGTAGAGAAGGTTTGGGTTGTTGGTGTTGACTTCTTTAAGCAGCAGATTAAAGCTCAAGGCTGAGGTGCTACCTTCTTCCTACAAATTCCAGCATCCCAGGGCACTACTTGGAAGGGCCTCATACTTAAGGCTCTCTTACTAAAGAGGGAGCAGAGGAGAATTAGGGAATCCTCCCACCTGCTGCAAAAGGTGCTTCCATTTGTATGGCAGGGCACTCACCCATCTACAACAATATTCCACTGGGGAAGTGATCTTGGATCTCGTGAGGCCGTTGCCCAGCAGTCATCCAGTACCAAGTGGAGGTTGGGGTCATTGCGGTTCAGGACCTGAACTTCCAGGAAGATGGGCTGCCGCAGGTACCTCACTATCGGATACTGATCCTCGCGGTACGGCTGCCTGTACGAGTCCTCTGCAAGAGCCAAAGCCCTGTTAAACACCTCAGGGTGCAAAGAGGGCCTCAAGCTCTTCAACAGCAGCTGCTCCAACAACTGCTGTCCATCCTAGGGCCACAGATCTGAGGCACCTTTTTCAAGCAGCATGGATGGGCAGGAGGGAAGCACACCAGGACAGTAGAAGTCCATGTACCAGAACAGTTCACTCATACACCCTCCCCTCCACAAGCTCCAGATGCTTCCCAGGCACTGAGCCCAGAGCCAGCTTTACCTGGGTAGCTTAGAAGTACTAAGGAGAGGGAACCTTGGTTCACTGAAGAAGGTGGAGGAGAAAGGTTGTCTACTTTTATAGTGAGGGAGGCATCACCATTGCTGAAGGAGCACTTGACTGTTAACCTGCAACAAGGAAGGAGCAGGTAAGTCATGCTGATATATGGGTAATACAATACTGGATAGCCTAAAGAGGTTTCCAGACACACCTGAGTTCACTGTCCCTTGAGATCCTGCCCAGGGGAAGGTCTGTCCATAATGCCCTCACCTCATTCTCATAATGAATCTGCTCCCCATCAAACTGTGGGTAAAGAACAGCATTAGTGAGGGCATTCCCAATGCCTGAATCCCACCAACCCCGGCCACACACGTACCCAGTGCCTGGTCCCGCACCCGTTCAGGGGGACATGGAACCAAACCCTGTCATTCAAAGGTGACTTGTAGGCTGGCCTGCACACAGGATCCCTGAGCCTGAGTGTATCCAAGTCCAGCAGTGGGGTGGTACTCTCAGCAAGGATTTCAAAATCCATGTACCCATCCTGGGTGCATACAGCAGCTGTAACAGACATTCAAATAAGTTATCATGTGAGCCAGTGACAGCTCTGTCTGCCAGGAGCTGTTGGTGAGATGAACTAATCCAACACAAAGTATAAGAATGAGCTGTGCTGAGGGGCTGCAGGAGTCAGTCACTTACCTATTGGTGTGTGCTGCTCACAGGGGCACTCAGGGTGCATCACCATTGCCACAGTCTCCCCATGGAAGTGAAAAGCCAGCTTCAAAGGGGACATATAGTACTGAAGTCCTGAGCAGCTCTCCCCAGGCAGCTGAAAGACAAGAGTTACTCTCTTGGAGTGTGGCTACACGAGCTCATTTTAACACATGCACCTGTTAGAGCTGATTAACAAATAAGCTGAGCCTGAAGAGCACAGCTGCCTCAGGGGAAACTCATTTGCATTGCTCCAGGCATGCCAAACACCTATCCCCCTCCAACAGGAATATTTTCACCTCCATCTGTTTTTGCCAAAAGACTCCAGGAAACCCAAGTTGCCTTGCATGGTGCCTCTATCTACTACAAAGTCAGTTTGCATTCATCTTAATCACACCTCAGCCAGCCACAGGGCATGACAGACTTGACAGATGCTTAGTCAAGGTCAAAGCTACTCTGCTCTGGGCCTCAAAACACCAAGGAGGTGTGATCATGCCAACACCTCTGACTCCAAGGATCAGAACTCACCCTGGACTTAAGGACTCTCCTGCTAATATGCAGCCTGACCCCTCTCTGTGTGTCCAGAGTGATTCCATTTTCATGAAGCTGATCCATGGGGATGGTCTTATTCTCTACATCCACATCCATAAGGATCCCTGGAAAGTCTGGGATGGCAACAGTCATGTGTGTTGCATTACAGATTGCTGGACCTGCAACAACACCTTTGATAAATATAACATCATTTTCCCTGGGGCAAAAGCAGGTCAGGTTCTGATTTTTCCCATGCATTACCTGGAGCACAAAGCATTCTTGACTTCACAGTCAGTCTACGCTCAGGAGGGCCGTACATGAGCTTGAGTGCCACAGTGTAGAGCACTTTATCGTTGTGCTGACAAAGAAGAGGAAGCTCTATTAGACAGTGCTCAGCTCCTGATCCATCATAAGACCAGCCCCAGAGGGCAGTGTACTGCATCAGCTTCAGGTTTGCTGCTATTCATGTTTGCAACAGCAGTTTCTTCCCACCTCACCCTTCCTAAAAACAGCTGCTGATCATAAGACTGCCAGTCAGATGTTCACAGGGCTGGCTGTGGCTAGAATTCTGCTTCTGGAGATTCCCACTCACCCTGCTGCTGTTTGAGGGGCACACTGTGCCTCCCCATTTCCTTGTGCCAGGCAGGTCAGGGACAGCTGTGCAAAGCCCAACAGCTTTGCACACACCAGCTCAGCCCAGCAGTGCAGCAGCTTGACATCAGCTCTGGCCCTGGCCTGGAAATGCTTTCCCCAGGTCTACAGGAGGGAGAGAGCACTGCCCAAACAGGGGCAGTGTGACTCCCCAGTGCTGATTCTCCATTCACATACCTTGTAGGACACAACTCCTGTGGCAGCAAAGGCCACCTGAAAGATCAGGTTGTGGCCATCAACTAGGAAGTTATAGCCTTGCTGCATTGCTTGCCCAAGGCTCAGCTGATGTATTCTGGTTCCATCATCAACTGACAGGTTCCAGGACATTGGAGTGGCTGCAACCTGCAAAGCAGGAGATCCTTGCTTAGGGAAGGAAGGCACAGAGGCATCAAGGCATCAGATTTTCAGCCTGCAGGGCTGCCACCTCCCAGCTCCCTATATTGACAGCAGAGAATTAGGCTTTCCAGCAAGATGGAACTACATCCAAGAGGTACCTTCCCCAGCTTGGAGCCATCAGGCCCAGGTTAGGCCAAAAACCCAGGCATTCCCCCCCAGCTCCCTTCACAAGGAACATACCATATGCTCATCACTGAGGCTTGAAATGAGTCCTGGGAAGGCAACCTGAAACACAGCACAGGAATTAGACTACAGGAACTTGCAGGGTTGTAGCCACAAAGCAAAATCTCAACTACAGCTTCCCAAAGCAGACAGCCAACATCAGCTTCCCCTGCAATAAGACTGGAGCCAGACTGGGTGCATCATTAATGACCACTTGCAAACCAGCTCTCCAAAGAGCCAGCAGCCAAGCCAAAATCAGCATGCAGCCAAGCGACCTCCCTGCAGCTCACTGGAGCCTTCCCCAGCTTTCTGCAGATCCCAGACACACAATTGCAGGAGCCACCCTGCCTTGCAAGCCTCAGAGCAGGATCTATGGCACTCCCACTCCTCTACTTACTGCCATGAAGTCTTTTGTGCAGTTTGTTGCACCAGCAAACACAGGAGTAATGACTTTATCTGCATGAACGCTGTCACAGTGAGTGCTGTAGGTGACATTCTTCTCTCCCATTGTGTCATTCACCATCAGCCTCAACCAGAGCTGGTGCTGACCATGCTACAGACAAGAGATATTAATTAGAAAGAGGCAGCAGTACTCACTACAGCATGAGGGCAGCTAAAAGCCATTAGGATTGAACTTTAACTTCAAAGTAGGTTTAGGTGTTTGTACCAGTGCAAGAAAAAGATAACTTCTTGTTTTAAAAGCCCAGAGGAAAAGGATGAGCTCTCTAGGAAAGCAGGGGGCACAGGGTTAGGTTGAAGAGCAGAAGATACAAAGATAACTGCAGAAGTCAAGAAGAAAACTCCAAGGAGTAGCAGGCTGTAGCACCAGTCAGCTATCCAGAAAAACTAAGCTGATAAACAGCAAAACAGACTTCTGGTATTTCAAATACTTAAAAGCAACAGATACCAGTGAAGCATCTGGTTTTGGCCTCCCACTTACTACTCTGCCCCAACAGCTGTGATCAGCATGCAATGTTAATTGTCTGTCAATAGATATACATTTAAATAGATTGGTGCTCTGAAACTCTTGACCCTGGTCCATTCTCCCTACAAGAAAACCTGTCAAGTAGTTCAAGTCCTTTACAGGAGAACACATTTATGGCACACTCTGAGGGATTTAATCAATTAATTAATTTAATAAATTAATTTAATTAATTTGTTGAAAGAACAAGAATTTCAGTAGGTTTGGTTTTCTTTTTTCCAGCTTTTGGCATGAAGTGTTCTTCTGTAACAGTTTTAAATTATCAGAAGCATAAGTATTCTTACTCTTGAAGAAAGTTAGAAATAGAAACCCTAGTAAACCCAGTCCTGTCCAGAGAAAAAATTAAAATCTCAACTTCATTGCAGCAGCTTCCCAGAATGAAGACCCCTTTACCTGCAGGCTAGTGCAGTTGGCAAACAGGACACGGAGTGTCAGCCTCTCATAATCCACAGTGTGGTCACAGGACACGATCTCCTCACCACTCACATCTAGGAGGGATGTGGAAGATTAGCCCTGCAGCAGGCAGGTCTCAGCAGGAAGGGCCAGGGCAGCAGCAGTACGTACCCACCACACACACATGCCAGGAGTAGTTGCCAAGCTCTCTGGAAAACTCAACTTCCATCCCATCCCTGTGACAGGTCACATTCTCTGCAGAGGGAAGACCACCATGAGCTGCAGCAAACCCTGCTGGAGGCACACACCCTGCAAGCCCCCCAGCCAGCCACCCTCCAGAGCCCCTTCCATGCCAAGGCAGAGGGGAAGCAGCTCCAAGCAAAGCCAAAGCCACATCCCCCCCACTGCCCGCCCAGGGAGGGCACTTTACCCAAGAGATCCTGATCCCCCAGGCCTTCAGCACAAGGGGCTAAGGGCAGCAAAAATCCAAAGAGGAGCAGCAACCTGCAAGGAAAAGAGAATCCAATCAGAAAGCATCAATAAAGGGGCCCAGCTCCCCTTCTATCCCAAACCTGACTCACCACATCCTTGAGTTGCTCCAGCACCACTGCTCAAGCCCCATCTTCTCACTGACACCACAAGCTTGGGTTTTAGCTGCCCAGGGAGGGTTATATAATCCCTGGGCCTGGCTCACACAGGTGCCACCTCTCTGCTGCCCAGGGAGCAGAGCACTTGCACCTGCTGCCCCTTGAGTGGGGAGGCTCACAGGAGACCTTCAGGTGATACTGAGGCTTTGGCATGGGTTGTTGTTGCCTTCTGTTTTGAAGGCACGCTTTTCTTGCTCTGATAAGGTATTTCCTTTATTCCCTTTCAAGATGTTTCACAGAAAAATGCATGTCTGTTTTGGCAGTTATTTTCTTGAGTGGCATTCTCTGTTCCACTTTGCTGTCCCTGTCCCTCACACGTTGGCAGCAGGACAGCATTTGAGACACCAACGAGCTCAACATGGCCTTCCTTGGGACAGTTTGAAGCACTGATAATGATATCATGGGGGGAAAGGTCCCCAAAACCAAGCAAAAGCTTTTAACAAAGCAAAGAGCCTGAATGCCAGGTCAGGACTTCCACTTTTGAGCACTCACAGCAAAACCTGCAGAAGTCCCTGTGATACAACAGATAATGTCCCTGCTCCTAGCCCTACAGTGTGCAGGCTCTGTAAGGGATGCCCTTGGCCCACAGCAGAACAACAATCACGTCAGCTGGGTGTCAGGCAGCACCGGTGTGGGTCACCCTGAGCCTGGCTTTGGTGACCCTCAGCCTGGTGTGGGTCAGGCTCAGCCTGGCTGTGGGAACTGGCTGCTCCAGAGGACATCCAGCAGCAGTGTGCCCTGGGGCACAGCAGCTTTGCCTCCCTACAAAGTGAAGAAATAAGCTCTTATTGTTGTTTTAAATGTTGTCATCATCATCTCTGAATTGTGTAGCCACGATTACCCAGTGTGACTAATTTCATTCTTCTCTAAGCCCATTAGTTCCAAAGATCTCATTAGGCAAGCAGAGACTTCCTTGCCTCCCCTTGCATGGCCTTTACCATACCACATTTGGTGCTTATAAAAGTTGCAATGAGGAAATGTTGTGCTGGATAATCCTCATGCAGAACAGATGCCACAACAGCATCGCTGCAGATTTATGCTCCAAGTTACCTACAGCAACCTAACTGGTGAGGCTGCAGCCTTTCAATCCAGATAGTTTATTTAACTGTAATATTTTATTTCAGATAGTTCTCAAATTAATAGAGTAATACCCATATACACAGTAAAATGCAATAACAAATCAAAGCTGCTGGTTAAATAATTCATTAGTTTACAACAACACGTACCATCACAACAGAGTTTCTCTTGAGCCTGGTAAGACATTTCAATTGGAAGTGGAATGGTTCTGAAGTTCTTTTCAAACACAAAAATAAAAGCTTCATTCTAACTATCCAGGGAGTTTAAAAAGTTCACAATTTTTAGCTTTAGTCTCAAAAGAATAATCTCCATTCAGGCTGAGAAATGTAGCTCATTTGATGTTGAATCATTTATTGCATTTCAAGTTGAGGTTTTTGGATGGGACAAGGATGAACAAGTACCAGGAGTTTAGAAACAGATGAAGATTTTGTTTGGTCTTTCTTTTTTCTTTCTTTTTTGTGATGCCCACTTTTATGACAGAAATAATAACAAGGCTTGCAAAGTTCTGGAGCTTCTCCCCAATTTACATGGGTTTTTCTTTACCTCTAATTGAAACTTGGTACAATAGTTTCCCACTTAGCATTATACAGGGTAAGTTTAAGATCAATATTTTCGGATGCTGATGGTAAAAATCACTCTGAAATCAACACTTTGTGTGCTGGATTAATTAAGAGAAATGCAAATGAAGGTACTTCTGTAGTAAAAACCAAGGATCTTGAAAATTAAAAGGACTCTTCTGCCACCAAATCACTTCTCATGGGTGTATAATGTTTCCTCTCTCCTACCAGGCACTGGTGGTAAAAGCAGTATGTGACTTGGTGCTCATTTTAGTCTTCAAAAAAGGCCTAGTAAAGGAAATAAAATTCAGTGGCATTAAGAAACAGCTAATCACATGTGTATATTCTAGTAGCTGTAAATTTAATTCTGTGCTGGGCCTGCTAAAAAGAAAACAGAATAAATGGCTGCATTTTTATTGGAAAAGTATTAAGGCAGTGCAGGGAACTTGAGAAAGGGCTGAGAGTAAAACTGTCTTCTAAAGTGGGGTGGAGGTTGGCCTGGGTGAAGCACAGCCCATCCCAGCTCCCTGAGACAGCAGGACAGCACCAGGGACAGCTGTGCCTGGGGGTGACAGGGAGGACACCCAGAGCTTTGCTTTACTCCCACCTGGACTGGTTTACTCAAAGATTCAAACCTGTCACAGGATCCGACTGACTCCCCATGTGGGGAGAAATAGGTCGGTACAAGTTCACTCCTGAAGAGCGCTTCAATCCCTGTCTGAGAAAATAATGAAGAGAGAAAGCCCATTTTGAGAGGTCTCTGGTGTGTCACAGGGGCAGAATTATGGGATGTAAATGAGGTGGCAGAATTCCATTTGGGGATTGCACCAACGCTGAGCAAGGAGCTGGTTTGTGATTCTCTCTAATGGGGGCACAACAAGCAACAAAACCCCACTGCTTAATTGCTGAGGGTAGAGTCTCGGATCCAGGTTAACTCAGTGAGTCGCAGAAAACAGCTTGGCAAAAAGCAATGTTTATGTGGCAGCTCTTGTGAATGTGGCCAGAAGAACCCTGAGCTCACAGCACTGCAGGAAGCTGCAGTAGCCTCTTACCAACTTTTCAGCTGCTCTTTGAAAACTGGCTTTTTTATATGGCTTGCTCTTAGTAATTCTTTTGAAGTTAGAATTAGTCTAATTCTGTAAGTTTCTGCTTGTAGAGGTAGCCCTTAATGTCACTGAAATCAGGGGAAATGGTTTCTAAACCAAGAAGCTGTTATTTGTGATGGGGAATGGACCCATCTATTCCCAGGCAAGGACCACAGTGCTCAGGTGGGGCAGTGGGTGCAGGCCCATCATGTTTCCTTTTCTGAAATTCCCTGTGCTGTCCTGAGGAAATCCTGCACATATATATTTTTTTTGTATCTAAAACAAAGATTACAATACTTGTAAAAAGAGTTTTATATTTGCCAATTTCCTGACGATCTCCTGACGAAATATACACAGCTGTGGACTTGCCAGCTGTGACTTGCAGACCTGTTGGGGGTTTTATCCAAACACCACCCTGGTCATCATTTCCAGTCTGTGGACACAAAAGGGTTCCATGGAAGTGTCTGGTTTAGCAGGGGAGTGACTTGTTTTCAGAGGCAGCATCCCAGTAAAAGATGGGTTACAAAGGGCTTCCCCAGTAAAGGTAATGCAGGGCTCATGCATTTCCTCCCATCAGACTCGGGGATACTTCATTACTTGGGGTGAAGCCTGGTCACACTGACAATCACAGCCTTTTGAAGGTTTTTTTGAAGTTCTTTTTGTAGTTCAAAGTCCTTTTGCAATTTCCACAGAACAGTCAGGCAAAGACATGGGGAAGATGAACGGATCCCCTCTCTAAGTAGTCAAATTTTCAACAAGCTGTTAGTACATGGCAGAGCCACCTTCCAGGAAATGAGAGCATTCACACACCACATTCACCACACCACACCTCATTACTGATGCAGAGCTGCAGAGAAAGAGCCTGCAAGGATGAACTTTGCCTCCCCATTCCCCTCCTCCCAGGGACGTCTCAGCTTGTAATCATTAATGAACGATCCCTGCCATGGAAGAGTGACTGTAAAGTCTGGATATTGCTCAGAGCTGCTTTGGGAAACCAGAAGCTGCTGGAAATGTCGAGCAGGTATCACAAAGCAGCGGCTGATGGCAATGTGGACCTGTTGAAAGAAGCCACTAGGAAAGACCTCAACGCTTCTGATGAAGATGGGATCACTCCCACCCTTCTGGCAGCCTACCACGGGTACCTGGAAGCTCTGGAAGTCATATGCCGGAGGGGGTAAGTCAGCCAGCCTCCAGTGCTTAAAGCCTGGGCCCCAAAACCACAATTACTGCTCGTGTTTCTAACACCCCCATGGCCTCGGGCCCAAAAGGCTGAAAATCACAGTAATTTCTTTCAATGCATTGCCAAGAATTGTTTCTTTAGTGGCAGTGGTTTAGGTCCAGTATTAAAAAAAATGCCCTAGGGTATATCACCGTGTCCCACAGCTGAAGGGAGGAGGAGGAGAGAAGATCCAGCAGGCAGGAATCGTGCAGCAAGATTGATTTATTTAATTATTTTACAAATCCTTTTATAGACTTTTTTCTTCATAGTCTAATTGGACAAACGGTCAGCCACCCCTTGGGGTGATTGGCTAAAATCCTAAAACATCCATTGTCAAAATATTTTTGTACTATACCATAAACAAGACTTTACAAGGTTGCAGGTGTTTGGCTGCTTACATTCCCTGCTACCTCTTCTGTGAGAGAGAAAAGTCTCTCATGGACTTAGAAAATAGCAAGAAAATCCTTGCTAGCAGCATTTTTGTATCCACAGTCCAGAACCTGCAGGTGGGTCTGTTCATTATTTTCTCAGGCAGGGATTGAAGAGTTCTTCAGGTGGTCTGTCAGTGAAGCCACTTCAGCATCCACGGGACCACATCGTGTGTGGAGCCTGCAGGCAGCAGCTCGTAGGAGCAGGGCCCTGGGACCTTTCCTTTTCTCACTGGAGAAGGTGGTCAAGAACCTTTGAGGATATCTTTGAGATAGTCTTTATAGAGAAATGCATTGTTTGAAACAATTTTTTTGGCAAAAAATATCTCCCATTTGCTTCCAAAGTGCCGTTAGTAGGCACTTGTGAAGATTTAATGCTGTCCAGAGGTGAGTCACAACAGTTTTGAGACAGTAACATCTAAAATGGTTATTTCTCTGCTTTGTTAGCATTGACAACTACCATCACACTAAAACTGAGAACGCTGTTTCAGAAGCTGTGGTAGGACCCTTGTAAACCATAAAAAAAGAAAAAGAAAAAGAAAAAGAAAAAGAAAAAGAAAAAGAAAAAGAAAAAGAAAAAGAAAAAGAAAAAGAAAAGAAAGAAAGGTTTTCTACAGGTTTATTTTCTGGTAGTAAAACGTCTGTGTCATTTAAATGTCTTACTGAAATGGTAATTACCTCTCCACCATCAGTCTTGCTCAGAGCCTGCCTTTTAAGCTGTGATTCTGTAATAACATCTAACAAAAGAAAACCTGCTCTTGTGTAGAGATACAGTTAATAAAATGTTCTTTTGCAGAACGGTGAACAGATTGCAGGGAACAGTTGGAAAACTATTTGGATGCATCTGAGGTTTTTTAATTAAAAATGGAGTTGAAAAAAAGGGTTTTTTAGTAGATTTGCTTTATAGCTCATTGGGCTCAGGTGTGGCTGTAGTATCCCAATAAAAAAGACCTTTGGACTGCGTGGTTGTTGCTGTTTCCTCAGGACAAGCAAAAATAGATTGACAGTTTTCCAGCTTGTGCAATTAAGGCAGCTCCCAGGAAATACCTGTCAATAAGGTTTGTCCCTGAACACCTGCTAGCCAGAACAACTAGCTAAGGAACAAATAACAAAATAATTGTTTTCAAAATTTAAGTGAAAAATGTATCTTCTACCACATAAGCTGACAGAAATCACAGCAGATGACACAAAGATCAAAATTTCTATATATTTGTTATTTCATGTATTTCTAAGTCTCTTTCTTGGCAGAGGACAGCTTTGGGACAGTATCACCCTCAAAATCTTCAAACATATGTGTTTACCTCTATTTTAATCTGAGATTTCTTGACACAATCAGCAAGACAGGGCTGTCAGAGGTATGGCTGCACTCTCACTGTTTTTTTGGAGAGACTCTGAATTTTAGAAGACTTTCAATCTGTTCTCCAGCCACTTAATGTTTTCTTGTGAGAAAGTATTTTAATTATTTTTAACAAATTTGTCCTTTCCTTGAGGAGGTTTCCTGACAGAGGCTCTGAGGTACAGAGCAGTTTTCTTTAGAGTGGTTGCAGATTTTAGGACTCTCAAGCTTGCAACACGTTTGGCCCTGGGAAAGCATAGCAATACTAACAATAAACCCCTTTCATCTTGAAATAATTTATCTTCCCAGGCATCAGGAGATATTTTCTCTGCTTGCCTTGCAGGTACATGAATAAAGGCAAAACCAAATAGCAGAATTTCTCAGCTGCCTTTTGGTGTGAGCCTTCTCCTTGGGAAAGCAGGGAAAGGAG
Source organism: Corvus cornix cornix (assembly GCF_000738735.6). NCBI lineage: Eukaryota > Metazoa > Chordata > Aves > Passeriformes > Corvidae > Corvus > Corvus cornix. Next base: position 1,760,714 of record NC_046344.1, read on the forward strand.
GAGTATGAGAACCCAGAGCAGATGTCAGACCTTGTCCAAAGCCCCACTGAGCTGGGAACAGCCACTCCAGCTTGTCAATTGTTTGAGACTCAAAGGCTGGCAGGTTCCACAGGGAAAAGAGACCACAAACAGCTCCGAAGGGACCTGGGGGAGGACGCATGACCCGGCACTCCCAGGGCTCAGGGTAGCGCAGGCAGCTCGCTGATGTGGGAGTTCAGGCAGCCAGGCAGCTCCCCAGGGCACAGCCACAGAGGCAGAAATATGTACACGTGGTTTCCACATGTCTGAGTGGAGAAACTTCGATCCTCAGCTGCCACCTCCTTGTAGCAAAGCCTGAGCTCCCACGGGCAGCACGGGCAGCTCTGCCGGACCCCTGACCTCACCCCTGCCTTGGGCAGCTCAGGCTGAAGGATGTGTTCAGATCTGGCCCTCAACAAACCTGCTACTGCTTTTCTTCAGAGCCTCCAAGCCAGAGATCAGTGCCTGAAGGACGTTTTGTGACAGGATGTACCAAGTCTTTCACAGTACAGCTGCAGTGGCACCAACCTCTGAAATGTCACTGAAATGCTTGAACTCCCAAGAGTAGAAATTCTCCTTGAAAATTTGGTCCCTGGCTCTGAAGTCAAGAAAAATTTTGGGCTTCTGTGGCCACCTTATTTGTTGGTCACAAGAGGACAAAAGCTCTGTTCTGAACATTGCTAAGGCTGACCTTGCCAAATGTTTATTGAAATATTCAAGCTGATTCTTGTCTGCAGGCAGCAGTTCAGTGTGAAGTCAGTGCAAGAGTTAAAAATCAAGCAGTACTTTTCACTGGCTTTAAATTCAATTGAAAAATGTGGCATTTTATTTTCAAATGAGCTTCTGCTTTTCAAATCATCATGAGCAAAAGCAACTTACAGAGAACAAAAGGGTTGGAAAACAATGGCATCTGTCTGGGCTTCAACTAATAGCAATGGAGAGAAATGGGTAATCAGGGCTTCACTCCTGATCATTTACCTATTACCTACCTAGAAAGTTACTGCAGGAGCTTATCAAAAATACATCACTGTGGCCAGTGAGGAAACCTCCTAATAACTGCCCTGTATTTGACAGGCAAAAGGAACGAGTCACAAAGAACACTTTTAAATATTCCATGCAAATGTTCTTGAAACAGTTTTGCCAGTAATTCAATGAGACTGAGTCAAAGCCTGAGCCTACTTTGAGTTGCCAGACGCTGGGATGACAAAGGAAATGCCCGGGCTCCCTTAGGGGGAGATGCACATGCAGTCCCAGTGAGCCCCAGGAACTCGTTTAACTCACAGGGCAGGAACTGGAGCTCATGCCACACACAGAGCCACGCTCAGGGCTTGTGTAAGTGGGTGCAGCCCTGTTCTAGTGGCTGGAGCCAAGCTGAGCTGTCCCTGGGCTGTTCTCCTCAGAGCAGAGTGACCCGTTCAGTGTCTGTTCAGGGCCACTGCAGGGCCCGGCGCGGGTAGCCCAGCTCACGGTGCGCTGTTCTCCCTGGCAGGGGTGATCCGGACAGGTGTGACATCTGGGGGAACACGGCCCTGCACCACGCTGCCTGCAATGGCCACATCCACTGCGTCTCTTTCCTGATCAACTTCGGTGCCAACATCTTCGCTCTGGACAACGACCTGCGCACTCCCCTGGAGGCGGCGGCCAGCAGGGACCGCAAGGACTGCGTCCAGATCCTGGACAAAGCCGCCACCGAGCAGAACCTGCTGAATCCAAAGAAGGTCTCCAAACAAAAGGCACAGGCCCAGAGGAACGTCGAGAGACAAATCAAGGAATGTGAGAAGCGCCAAGAGAAACACCAGCATGAAATGAACCGGAATTACATTAAAGAAAGGGTTGGCACGGTGAATTCTTCCAAAGGAACACACTCCAGGGTAAAGTTGCCTGGTCTATTTGCTTCAAATACCACAAGTACTTTAACCAAAAACCTGAAAGATACCTTGAAACTCAAGGCAAAAAAGACAGCCGACAGCACAAGAAGGCAGGAAACACAAAGAAATGACCAAGAGGATGATGCAGGTAGGAGAAGTGTGATGCATTTGTTTGATGAGAAAGAGGAGGATGAATTACTGGATGACCGCGAAGGGAAAAACCTTGCTGATAATGACAGTCAGCTCTCCATTTTTCAGCGGCCAGGTCTTGGCAAGATTGTGTTTGGAAGGAATTTGGCTGCAGAGGTAAATCCTGAAACTGTGTCTTCTGAGAAAGAAGGGATAAGATTTACAATGGCCAGTGAGCTGTTTCAGTATGAGAATGCTGAGAATGGCGGGGAAGATGATGCTGAAAACAGCGCTGATGTCCCTTGGAATGAGGAAGAAGTCATTTGGGAGGATGAGGAAGCAGAAAATACACCCCTTGAAGTGTTTCTGGCATCACAGATGCTGGATGAATTTCTTCCAGTCTTCATGAGGGAAAAAATTGATTTAGATGCCCTGATGCTATGCTCTGATGAAGATCTACGCAACATTCAGATGGAGCTCGGGCCAAGAAAGAAAGTCCTGAATGCTGTGAATAAAAGAAAACAGGCACTCGAGAGCCCTGGGAAAGCTGTAGATACTTGCTTATAAATTATCATAGCAGTTGTTGTAGCCTACACACTGATTCGTTACCTTTCCCTCTTTCCAAAGAGTGTGCAACTCTTTTCAGAACTCTACTAAAGCAGAAGGCAGAGAGGTTACCAATTGCTTTAGAAAGTACAGCAGGGATAAAATTTTTCTCTCTGGAGAGATAGTTGTGGTGAACAGGATATTAAGCATGTTCTGCCAAAGGAAAAAAGAAAAAAGAATGGGAAAGAAAAAACCCAAACGCTTTTTCTCTCTGAACTGTTTATGTGGATTGGATTTCTTTTGGTCCAGATAATTTAAAATATCTGTGAAGACCAGGCCCATTGCATTCTTTACTAAAGGCCTCCCTTTCTTCTCCAAAACCACAATGCAAAGAGCATTCTCAGAGCTTGGGAGCTTTGAGTTTTCTCCATTTGCTTCTGTAAGATCACTACAAACAACTCTTCTTGGTACTGATGGTGTGTTAGAAAAGGCATCTAAATCTTGATTTTAGCTGTGGTTCATTGACTCTAATCAGATCTGAATTAATGTAAATAATACTAATTTACAGCAAGTTTCATATTTTTGTCAGTAAAGTTTTTACTTCTGTATTGACAATAATTTAAAAATACATGAAGTATTCTCCCAAGAGATGTTCAGCGTGAGTTGTATATTCCTTTCTTATCTCATTAGACTGGATCCAACTACCAGCACCCATCATGTCCTAAATCCCATCAAGGCTGCAGTACTTTTATCTACAAGAAGCTGATGTTTAATTTTCAAAATTTTGGATCTGTTTTGGTATACCCTCAGCTTGGTTCCTATAGGCTGCATTTTCCATGCAAAGTCCCAGAAATGAGGATTCATATCACACACCATTTTCTGTGGGTTGTTGTCAGCCTTAGCCTGAAAGCTGTGTATCACACACACACAGAGAGCCCATCAAAATAAAAAGAAAATGAGATGTGCTGCTGTGGAAGCTCCTGCTCCTCACAGTCTATCTGGAGGCATTCACAGCAGGGTTCCCCTGTTCCTTTGGGAAGCCAGCACTCTCAGATATACATTAATCACTCCTGTTGAGTTTTGTGACTCTAATAAGGTGTTTGCAGCAGCCATGCTCTGGCTAAGATCACAGATTTTAGATGCACATTTATTAGCAGAACATTCATCTTTAAATCTCTTTTTATAGCTTTCCATTAGCCAGCTATGATTTTTTTCCTTAGGGGAATGTGGCATTTGTGGACACTAATCCTGGTTAATGATCTGTGTTTTTTCATGTTTCTTCTTTCCATATCATCTTGTGACTTTGATTTGTGTATTATAGCACCTTGTCTTGGCTGAACTTTATACTGCACTCTTCCCTGCTTGGATTCCTGCACTACAGCAGGTCGATCTGTCCTTATATGAAGCAATCACATCAAAGTCCTGTTCTGTGCAACCTTCCATGGTTGCTGTGCTCAGCACAGTAATCCAGACACCTTCCCCCCAGACTCTGTGCCTGGTTGTTTTCATTTTGGCTAAGAAACTCCCAAATGTTTAACAAAGCAAGAAGGAACCAATTAATCTTTCATATTTGAAGGCATATGATTTTCAATCCCCCTTCCCATTGCTGCTGAGGCCAGCCCAGCCTCATCCCTCCCTGCATCCTCTGGTCCCTGCAGCAGCTCAGTTCCACACCCCCAGCACACAGGGCTGGCACAAGGTCTGGACTGCTCCAGTGACTCCTCTCTGCTGCAAAGTGCTGAGCATGATGCACCCTTTTCAGGGCAGATTTTAAATAAGTGGGTTGGATTCAGCTACCCAGGAAATACTTTTGACAACTCTAAGCACGCAAATGCCTGTCACCAACGGGAGGCAAGTGTAGGTAGAGGAGAAGGCACTGCAAGGAACCAAGGATCTCCATATTGCACTGAAAATCTGCCTCTCTGCTTACTCATCTGCAGCCTCTGACAACCAGAGAGAACAGCAGAGACCATCTGCACATAAATAACTCAGTTGCCACAGGCATCCTCAGTGTTCAGGCATCTCCTTAGGTATTTGCAGTGACTCTGGAGCTAAAACGAACAGCACCAGACCTGTGGGCGTCCCTTGTCCTCCAGAAACTGTATCAAGAGACTGTAAGAAGCCCCAGAGCACCCCATATGATACTTATTTTTAGGCAACTGAATAAATTTTTTATTTTTATACTTTTTAATTTAAAAAAGTGCGATACTGCTAACCCTTTTCTTATGGGATGGTATAAAGTAGCCCTGTGGAAAAAAAATGGGGGAAAAATAAATCAGCCACAAACCAGAAAAGTAATGAACAACAACATGAAAGTCAAAGAAAACCAGCAGTATCTATTTGATTTTAATATAAATGCAAGTTACACAAGTTCATAATCCACTAATTTGTAAGAGAAGGAAACATAGAAATTGATGCTATTATTTCCCCTCAGAAAAATCTAAAGGTGGCATTCAAGCAATTTCCATTGTAACTGAACCAAATCCTCTTCATGACATCAGAGGTGCAACACTGAAGCCAGGCTCCCAAAATCTCCCACTGCCAATGAGGCTGAGAACAGTGTGGGTTTTCAGAACCAGGTCTTTGGACTGGCTCCATTTACTCTTTAAAGTGCATAGTCTGTAGGACAGTACATGTGAAAATAAACTGGACTTGTCTTCTTCCCAAACACATCAAATTACAAATCTGGTGTCACACTGGCACAGAACTGGGATAATACTGCCATAATTATTAACTGCAAGTTTCCATACAGTTCTTGAATAATGGAACATCACTGGCTTTCATGTTTACCTCAAGTTAGTGTAGTTCTGCATCACTGAAGTAACAAACTAAGTCAACACATACACTTCTGAACACCTCAGAAATGACAGAGAAGAAACAAGACATGTAAAAACAGAGAGTAATTTTGCTACAATTAAAATGCAAAAGCTCATAGAGAAATTTCTGTTGTTCCTTCTGATGGAATAAACAGGATCAATGGAGTTCACGTTGGATCCACAGGAAACATCCTTCAGCCCTACTCACTTAGTGGTCTGGTACCTTTCTACGCTACCTGTGCAAATTACAAACTCTGCCACTTAGTACATTTTCCAACTAGCTTACACCAGGCTTGTAACTGGGAGTATTGTTTACATCACACCTGCACTGTACTCATTAACCTCTTCTACACTTACCTATGCACCCTCCAGGGCTTTAATGCCAACTGCTTCTGACCCTCCTTCCTGTTGCTCTGCTCTATTCTACAGGCATGTTATAAAATGCCCTGTCATCCAACTTTTCCAGAGCACGAAGAAACACTTAATAGCCTGCATGAAATAATATGCAAATGGAAATAAAATTTCACAAGGCAAAACTCGTGAGCCTGAGACAGGAATTTGTTTCCAGGGCAATAGCTGTTTTTCAGCAGATCCTCAATCTTTTGCAAGGCAGTTGCATAACAGCACGAAACTGGAACTTTTCCTTATGTCACTGTGTTCCTCTGCCAGGAAAGGATCATGAAAATTCCTGCCCCAGCTAATATCTGCGATAATGGAACAATTAGCAATTGAAGCATGGCACAGCCAAACTGAAAATATTTGCCTGTATACGTGAAATCAGTTTGGGTGGTTCCTTCAAGAAGCTTAGAAAAAGAACTTAGAGGCACCATAGATTAATAGCAAAATCTCCCTAGAGAATACAGATAAATCAACACACATATTAGTCCTCACATTCTGTGTGACTCCTTGCAATATGAAAATGGCAATATCCCAGCGAGGCATGTGCTAAGGGAAGCACTGAGCAGAAACCTAACTGGATGGAGGCATGGTTATTTACATAAATCCTCACTCAGAACTGTGCTCCTAAGTGAAAAACCATTGAGTCTGAGGGCTAGGGAAGGTGGATGGCAAGGGGGGATAAAAATGGTGACTTCCAGTGTGAGCTGGAAGGGAAGGTGTGTCCAGGAATTAGTGTTGAGCTGTGTTCCCAGGAGGCTGAAGACAAGGTCACTGTCACTGTAGCACTGAAACCCAGAGTTGCATTTAAAGTACCTTCACAGGTAAATATGATGCCAGAGTCCATTCTACAAACTGATGCATTTTACACCAGAATGAACCAACCCTCTAAAAACCATGAAATCTACACACAAGCTTCTGCTACATAAATAATCAGGGAGGAAAGGCATTGATTCCAGAATGATACCAAAATATGTAAAGATACCCTTGTTAGTGTCACTGCAAACATCTAATACTTGCTGTTACAGGAGAGAGACATTTATTAGCAATAATGCAAGTATCTAACACTTGAAATTAGAAAACTTGAGAAATTAGTCTATTGCTGAAATTTTACTTTTCCTTCTTGAATGTTCTAGAAGGGCCACATTCAGATAGGATTGGTGCCTTCCTTGTTAACACAGGATTCAGGGAAACTAAGTGCAAACTATTTTCTTGGCCTCATTGGCATTGTAGACTTCTCTCTTTAGTTACCAGCTGACCACGCGTCATAAACAAATTTTGCTGCTACTGTATCTTCAACTGCCATCCCTGAAAAAGAATTAAAGTCACCTTCAAACAGCTATTCAGCTGTACAAATAATTTAGCTTCAGAAGGGAACAGGAACACTCAGGAGCTTATCTAACTGGACAGGAACAGGAATTATTTCCCATCCCAAACACCTACAGTGCTACATTCAAAGTCCATAGCCATCATGTGGTGTTGGGTGTGCTGTAAGAAGTTAATGTAACAGTAGGAATCTTAATTTTCAGTGTTCATATCACAACCGGGCCCTTTTGGAGATGTCATGTAGCTCAGAGCATGGTAATTCATCCCCAGGGCCACCCTTTCCCAAAGCCCAGCCCCACAGGACACTGTCACATTGTCTCAGGTCAGACAGACCCCACGGGTGGAACAGCGGGGCAGTCGGGCTGGAGCTCTATTAATAAATGCTGCAGTCATGTCTTGAACAACTGTGAAATGGAAAATGGACTTCCTATTGTTTGCCTGCTTTCCTATCACTTTTCATTACATCAATCCTTCTAGATAAATAAAAAGGGAAATAAAAAGGGAAAATGCAAATCACAGTCTACGTTCCTGTGGGCAGTGCACTGCCACAGCCGTTCTGAAGATGAGCAGCAGCTTTCCCACGCATGGGGGACCTAATAAAGAACAAGGCATTGTTTTCTGTCAGACTTGTACACAGGAGGGGCTGTTCTTACCCAATGATTTAAACACTGTTGTTTTCTCAGGCAGGGCTGGTTTTGTACCCTTCAATACCTCCCCCAGCTCAGCAAAAATCTCTGCCTGTGAAGAAAATACATATTAATACAAAAACATAATACCCATATGTATGTTAAGAGTAAAAAAACCCCTTTTCTTCTGAGTGACTTCAAAAGAAAGAACTCCTCCAGTGCTGCATCCCAAAAGTGATTACTTTCCATGGTGAAGCAGATCAGCATTCAGACAAATAATATAGAAACTGGACAGAAATCAGAGGAGCAGAATGGTTTTCAAAGAAAAACAGCTGGCAGACTTTCCTCAGCCAGCAAGGTTTTTTACAGTGGATAGCTTGTTACTTATCCAACAAAACACATGGGATTCCACACACATTACCATATCTGGAGCTCTTATGTTAAACCTCAAAAGTGTAAATCATATTTATTCTGCAGACACATGAAAAGAGAAAAAGAAAACTCCACTGAACCTCAAAGAGTCCCTGCTGGCAAATCTGTGCAGATCATTGTCTGCTTGGCTTGTGTGGTCCATTCTTTGGGCTGGTCCATTCAGTGTCAATCACACTGAAATCTCATGGGAAGAAAGTTACAGGTTTGAATAAACAGACTTGAAAACACTTAAGATAACCAAACACTGCAGGAGAAGTAGGTCTTTCAACAGCAATACATTGTTATCATCACAAGCCAATGCTGCAAACATGCTACTGTAACATGGTGCCATGTAATGGTAAATACGGGGGTTGCATGGTTTGGTCACAGACACAGCAGTCTCAGTTTGAAACCAGTTTATCTTTCAACCCCTGCCTGGAAAGTGTTAACAATTACATCTGATGCCCTAAAGGTTTCAGTGCAGGACATCATCAATACCAACTCATTTCAAATGCAAGTCAATTGTCACAAAAATAAAGCCCATCATTTCAGAAAGTCTTACCCCTGATAAAATAACATCTCCTGATTCTGTCAGAGCAGCATCTCTGGAATCCACGAACAGAACAGAATTCTTCATCAGCTCATCATCCAGTTCTCTCCAGTCTGGTCTGCTTGCTCCAACAGCTAAAGTAACAAAACTGATGAACTTGGGAGCAATGTTTAAAACAAATTCAAACCACATTTTCTTCAAAAGACACGTGTGAAGTAACAATGGACGTTACTATTGAAATGTAATATACAAAATATACAGTGTTAGCCTTGGAGAAATACTGATTGATAGGACAACAAAACAACGTTTGATATGTCAGTAAAATATCCTTGTCAAAAGAGTCTGAGTAGCTGAGACAAAAGAAAGTCCTCTCCCTTTGTCTGTTATCTCTAGTACCCTTGTTTTCATCAGATCATTACCAAATTAATTTTACACACCTTTATTAGATTATCACTTACCCAGAGAAACTGAAAACAAATCATGGAGCTTAACTTTTTACACACAGTACCAAGATCATTATCAACTTGTTATGGGCTTAAAAAACAAGCAAACAAGAAACCCAACAAAAACTAAAAGGACTACCCAGTTATACTATATTCAGATATTTTTACATGTCAACTGTTACGGAACAATGAATTCCATGTTGGTCAAATGCCTCTTCAAACAGTAAAAATGCCTCAAGGAAGGGTAAAAAAAAGGCAAAGAAAGGAGAGAGGTCTTTGTGTCTGTGTCGCCTCAGCAACTGTGGACCTTAATTGATTTTGTTGTATTTCTGGCTTCCGTGCCATGACATAACACAGACAGCAACTTTCAATGACAAAGGACTAAATTGAGTTTAAAAAATTGGTAGGATGCTGCTGGAATGTGGGACCTCAAATTGTTCCCTTTGAGAAGTTGCTTTTGTCTTATTACCATGCTATCTAGAAAGTGCACAAGGTCATCTGAACAAGGCGCACAATTAATAAAAATAAACAAACAAGGGCATGTCCAGAGACTCCAAACAATAGTGTGGCAACATCATTACAAGGCAGGCAACAAAAAAAAAGCAACCCCCCAAACTTCACTATAATTAGAGGTTAAATGATGATGTTCTTATCAGTTATTGCATTTTCAGAACTCAAGCAGAAAAGTAAATTGGTGTGATCAGCCCCAAAAGAAACAAATAGAGGAGCTTAAAAAATGGGTGGAAGAAAAGATGACACCACCAGGGAAATATAACAATGAGCAGTAACTACTTAGGAAATAACACATTCATGTGGGTTATTTAAATGGAGAGCGAGGTGAGAATAATGACAACATGAGGGCAAAGATGATGCACCACTAAGAGAAAAGAGCAGATGGGAAAAGAGAAAATCCCATGCTCTAGCAAAAATCCCCTGCTGGATTATGCAGGTGTTCTGGCTCCAGGAAGACAGGGCTGGGAAAAGCAGTCCTTGCTAAAATGGAAAAGTCAAAATGGAAGGAACATTCATTCCATGAAGCACAGAGAACTGTTTTTCAACAGAGGGTGATGCTAAACAACGTGCTAATGGACACATGCTGGACACCATGGGAACAGAACATACCATTGATGTGGGCACCTGGCTTCACCCAGTCTCCAAACAAGATGGGAGCTGTTGCCATAGTGACTGTCACAATCACATCAGCCCCTGTCACTGCCTCCTGGGCAGAGGAGCAGACCCGCACGGGACCGCTGACAGAACTGGCAAACTTCAGAGCCTTCTCCTGGGTGCGATTCCATATCCTGACCTTCACGGAGAGAAACACGGAAAACAAAACAAAACAAAGACAGATTAACTTGGAGAATCTCTCCTTGCTGAAACAGAACACTTGGTTTAAGTTTTCAGTAGATAAACGTATCCTAAGGGTTGGGGGTTTTTTCCCCTTTAGTGGTCTTATCATACAAGTGACTAAATTTCATGAGTGTTTGGCAACATTGCAATGCCTGTTTTGTGATGGCAGAATAACAGCTCCTTGTAGAGCTGCTCTTATAAAATGTAAATATTTCCAAAAAAAACATTTAAGGGAAAGTCACAAAAAGCTTATGCAAGCATGGCATACACAGTAGGATCGTCTCAGACAAAAAGCTATCTGAAACAACTTTGATTCCAACCCTTTATGTTTTTGAAATACCAACATCTGAACAAGAAATTCTACAGTTGCTCCAGTTCTTCTTGGGTTCTGTAGAAACAGAACCAAGTATGATTAACCTTTTGTGGTGGATTGACCATGGCTGGACACCAGGTGCCCAGAAAGCTGTTTTATCACTCCGCTCCCCAGCAGCACAGGGAGAGGGAAGAGAAAATAAGATGGAAAAATTTGTGGGTCGAGATAAAGGCAGTTTAATAGAACAGAAACAAATGTTGGAGAGACAGCCTTGATGTTGTGTGAGCACTGCTCAGAAGTAGCCAAAACACTGGGGTGTTATCAGACCCTTCGAGCTGCCAGTGCACAGCACTGTGAGGGCTGCTCGGGGGAACAGGAGCTCCATCCCAGCCTGACCTGACACAACTTCATTGCCTGTAATTTTTTTATAATGAATCCTGCAACATTACAGAGACAGATAAATGTATCCTCTTAAGATGTGTCTGTTACCTCTTTAAACGTGAACAGTTCTGTGAAGATATCGTAATGGCTGTATGCTTGAACACCAGCTCCCAAAATGCACAGCACTTCTGCAAAAGCTGGCATTAGCAACTGAACAGTATCAGAAATAAAAAAAAAAAAACAAAAGAGAATATGCAAGAACAATATATTAACAGGCATTAAAAATACATATCAAAATACTACAAAAGAAAGCAGTAGTGTTAGTCCTTTTAAACAACAGAAAAGTATATAAACAAGTATTCAATAATCACTATATATATTGGGCTTTTTTTAATGCAAAAGCTAGCATCAATAGCACCAAAACACATCTTGGCTTAATTCCAGTGTTGAATTGTCTGACTTGAAATTCAGATCTAAGATGCAACAGCATGAACAGCAAGTTCTGGAGCCTCAGCACACTCCAGTGTTGACACACCCCTGGGGGTGATTGAATGTAAAACCACAGTGCTGATGTTCTGCACTGGCTAAAAGCAGGGCTCAGAACCCCACAAACCATCAGTACTGAGAGTGGCAGCTGCACAGGTAAACTGGTTCTGGCAGCCCCACACTAAAACAGCTTTTTGAATTCACTGAAGCCGTAAATCACACCACAAACATATCTTGGCATGGCAAGAGCCATAATACACAGATATTGTAAAAACAGGGATGGTTCTGAGGAACAAATAATACAATTCAGTCCTACAGTTGCTTTTGGTTTTCTGATTTAGTTCTTGCCTGTGATTCACCAGTACTTGGCAAAGGAGAAGACAGGGCTGCTGGAGTCCAGCCCTAACCTACCCTTGTTTATGCATTTGCTGTGGCCACTCAGTCCTGTCTAAAAAGCTTTAGAGTCTAGGCTCTCAAGGTTTATTCTGCTTCAAACAAATGGAAAAAAAATCTCATTAATCCCATTTTCCAGTAACAAGAACTTGTTTTAGTGTGTCTTTTAAAGACTCTGAAGCACTGATTTCAAAGGTTCTTTGCATAAGACCATGGGTCTTTGAAAAGCAAATGCCATAAAGAGGACAAGATGACAAACACGAGCTAAACTCAAACACTCCTGAAAATTTCCCAAAACAACAGATGATAATGAAGGATCTGATCTTGAAGTACCTTCAGCAGCCAAGCTCCTTTGAAGCCAGCATGGACTGCATAAAAACCATCAGAACTGACCCAATAAAGAACGGCCAAAATGGATGAGGTCCTGTAACCTCCTGTCCAAGGAGCTCATTGTAAATCATTCTGTCCTTTGGTTCAGGAGAAGCTCCTGGGGACGGGTCCTTCACTCAATTTTATGCCAGCGCAGCTCCATTGCCATGGATAGAGTCACCCTGGCATGAAGTCTGCCCCTCACAAAGTAGTGAGATCAGCCTTTATTCTGGTCCAAAGCTGAGGGGCGACAAACAACAGTATTTTTCAGCTCTGGCCCTCTTCTTATTGCCTCACCCTTTGAGGTGAAGGCTAAAACCCTCCTGTGCAATGCATGGTCACTTGCTCTCTTTCTGCTGTTAGCAGCCCAACCAAAAACCAAAAATTCTTTTTAAAAAGTATTCCAACACAACAATTTCCCACTGAAATTGAGGTGATGTAAAGCAACACACAGCCAGATACACCTCACCTGCCTTCAGACACTGAAGTTTATGGCCATGGTCAGGGACAGTCATCTGGACATCTTCCAGTGACAACAGAGACACTGACAGACACCTCTGGACAAGTTATCCATCTATACTGGGCATTATCTATCTTAAGAGAAATGGAAATGTGCTTTTTCCCTCTTTTCACAGGTCCAGTGCAACCCACCTGTCCTGTCCTGACAGCAGAAGGCATCTATCTAAATAAAATTCAATATATCACCACAGCTACATCACCCAAAGCCATAAAGGGGCATGTTAAGACAAACACAAAAGAAAGAAAATTACAGAGAAAGACAGCTCAGTAAATTCGTAGAAGAGCATGCAATAGAAGCCACAAAAATGTAACTCGGGTCCTTCTCCAATCACACGCAAAGTGTTAAAGCCAGACATGATTGACTCAAAACAGTGAGCTTAAGTTTTCCCTGAAAGTACATACATTGTCATAAATCTAACTTAAAGCTGTATTGGATGAAAAGCCATTTGAATCATTCCTTCTAGTTATTTTGTAACTCCAAGCCCCACGTGAGAGAACAGAAGACACACCTTGGTAGCGATGGCAGAAACTGCAGCTGTCCGTTTTGCTGTAATGACACTGCCATCCAGGACCTTCATAAAAATTCAAACAGATTGACATGAACATTGAAAATATGAATAATTGCCAAACATTTTCATCCAATTTGTGAATGATGTGGTATTACAGACATAAAACATATACACATGTAAAAGATGGCAATTATTATTATAGCAACCACAAACCATAGAGTAACGTTCAAACTGGGCAGATTCTCTGTTTGTTCCAGTTCTTCCCTGTCATTCCATCAGCACAAAAGGAGTGATAATGGTCAGAGAAGAGCCACCTCTAACTCACCCAACTCCTGATGCACTGCACTTCCCTGGCTCTCCAGTGCAGGGGATAGATGGATATGACTCCAACGCTCTGCACTCCAGTAATACCAGGGACCAGTGCAAGCTGGCAGTGGTTCCCCAGTCTGCACTGTCTTGGTCTGTACAGAGGGGTGACAGGGAACCACGGAATTCCTTAAATGTGTATCACACATGGGACACTACAGCCTCAATGTGCATTAGCTACTGAATATAATATAATATAATATAATATAATACAATATAATACAATATAATATAAATTACATATTAATTATGGGTCTTAAAAAGCCCACACAGTTGGTAGAAAAACCCAAGATAAGTTTTGGCCCTTTAATAAATCATTATTATTAAAGTACAATGCAAATCATCACTGTTCTTAAAAAAAATTCTTAAATTCTTTAAATAAAGCAATCTGAATACTATTCTCTGCAATGCAAATTGTAAATCTCTTTCAATTTGAGACTTAAGATGGTTCAGGATCCACTCTTTATCCACAAGGTAAGGGGTATTTTTGCTTTCAAATGCAAGATAAATTTTTCCTGATCATTTCTCTCTTCCAGTTCCCCTCTGAGCTATCAGATTCAAATCGCGAGCAGCAGTAAATAATAGCACGGTGAGTACAGTTTAACACAAAGGAAACATAGGCAGCTTTAGGCCAAATCCTGATTTGACACACTGATGATGTTGGTAAATTCAGGCCAATTTACACCAGCTCCAGCTTCCAAGAAGCAGAAGCGAGAACTGACAGCATGAGCAGAGAAGAATGCAGAAGGACACACGAGACTTACAGCTTTCAAAGTGCCATTGCTGGGGTCAAACAAGAGAACAGTCGCTTGGTGAGAAGGCACAGAGGAGTCCTTCAGGTGCTCATAGAAAGTCACCAACTTGGTTGTGAGCGCATCGTCCGCAGCACTGTACGCGGGCATGACTCCGAGGTACCTCGGGGGGAGAATTACCCGCGTTACTCACGCACCGTTATCCCGGGAGCCCACAGCCAGCGGGATGTGCCCGCCACGCCGCTACCAGCCGGTTAATCAGTAACTCGGCACCAAGGTTCTGATGTTCCAAATCCGCCCACCCGGTCCCTTCCCCGCCGCGAGTCCGCCACCCCCGCTGCCGCTAGCCCGCGGTGTCCCTCACCCGCCGTGGCGGGGCACGGGCAGCACGGTGCGCACGGGCTGCACCACCCCGCCCGCCGCGCCCGCGGAGAAGTTGGCCAGGGCGGCCTCCAGCGCCGGCAGCAGGAGGCTGGCGCGGTGCAGGTGCTTCTCCACCTCCTCGGCGCCGATGAACACGGGCGGAGTCGAGCCCATGGCGAGAACCGGGCGGACGGGACAGGATGGAACGGGACGACGGCACTCCGAGACTGCAACACCGCGCACCGCCCGCACGGCCGGTAGGAACTCGCCGGGGCGGCCCCGCTGCCGCCGGCCCCGCCGCCGAACCGCCCCGCGGAACCGCCCCGCCGCTCTCGGCTCCGCCTCCGCGCCCCACGCCCACCACGGGCACCCCGCTATGTCCCGTCTGAAGTCCTGCTCGAGGGGAGCTCCGGTGCCCTGGGAGCTGCCGCGCCCGCAGGCACCGCCGCTGTCCCGCCTTACCCAGGCAGCGCTCGGGGGAAGGAGGCTGCGAACGCCACGGAATGGCCCCGACATAGGTTGGGCACAGCCACCCCGGGACCCCGCGCCCCGAGGGACAGACCGAGGGACAGCCGCCACCGGGGCCCGCGCCCCGAGGCACCGCCCTGAGGGGCATTCCCGAAACACGTTCCGGAGGGACATTCCCGGGGCACATTCCCGAGCGACCGCCGCCACCGGGACCCCGCGCCCCGCAGGGTGTCACGGCCCCCCGTGCCCGGGAGGGGGCGACACCCCGGCAGGCGCACAGCCCCCGGTGCCCGCGCGGCGGCGCTGTTGCCTCCCGGCGCGCCGTCCCGCCGGAGCAGTAGAGTTGGGGGTTCGCTCGCTGGAAGGTCAGCGCGGCGCGGGGCGTGCCGGGAAGGCGGGGTCTCCCTCTGGGGCAGCCATCTTGTCCTGGCCGGGGCCGAGCCGAGGGGCGCGGGACGATGAAGGGGTTCCCGGTAGCCGTGCGTTCCCTCTCGGTGAGCGGGACCCGCGCGCGTCGTGCGCGGTGCGGGAGATGCCCGGCTGGCGGTGACAGCCGCAGTCCGGGCCCGGCGGTTGCGGGCGGGCCTGACCCCGGCCAGCCCGGGGCGGCGAGCCGGGCGGAGGGCGGCGGACGGCGGTCACGGCAGCGGGGCTGCCGGGCTGCCCGCGGGGTCGGGGCGTGCGCCAGGGTTGGGGGCGGGCCGGGCGGGCAGGCGGCGGAGCGGGACGGCGGCTGAAGGTCAGACAGGCCGCGGGCCGGGCCCGGAGCGCCGCGCAGCGAGCGGCGCCCGAGGCTTTGCCAGAGCCGCCCCGGCAGCGCCCGACGGGGCACGGGAAGAGGGGAGGGGAGGCGGTCCCGCCGCGCTGGAGAAGCTTCAGCTGCTTGGGACAAGGTGGTGCCCTTGGCATTGGGGCTTGGCGTGCCCCGGAGGCGGGCAGGAGGCAGAGGGCTTGTCCTGCTCAAAGGCTCTGATGGAGCCGGCGGACAGCTGGGGTAGAACCTGTGCTGGATCCCGCCTGCGAATGCGCTCGAGTGGGATGGAGAATGACCTCTGAGTGACAGCGTGTATTTGGGTCAGTTTTAGATATGCAGTGGTAGTTCATAAATAACTAGACTTAGAGGTTAAAACTAAGTGTCTTACCAAATCCTTGGAGGGGGAAGAAAGGAGTTTTTCCTAGACTCACAGTGGACAGTCTCTGATAAAGCAATGGGAATTACATCACTGGCATCCTTACAGCTGAGCGCAGTGGTGTTTCTGTCACTAGGCTTTCACCTTGAGATGTATGGGAATTAGTTTATTTTTTAATGGGAAAACAAGAGTAATATGTAAATTTTCTAGTATAAGCAACTTCTAAAGTGGGTGGAAGGTAATATCATTTCAGATTTGAAATCCATAGTCTTGTCATTTCTGTTGCCAGCTGCTGAAGGCAGGGCTTTTGTGATATTCACCTTTTTCGTGTGAAGGACTGCGTCTGGTTATTGGAATCCTAGAATCATGGAATGGTTTGGGTTGGACGGGACCTTAGAGATCATCTCATTGCAGGCCCTTGTCATGGGCAGGGACACCTTTCACTAGACCAGGTCGTTCCAGGCCCCATCCAACCTGGCCTTGAACATTTCCAGGGATGAGGAATCCACAGCTTCTCTGGGCAACTTTTCCAGTGCCTCACCACACTCACAGGGAAGAGTTTGTTCCTAAAATCTAGTTTAAACTCTCTGACAGTTTAAAATCATTGCCCTTTGTCCTGTCACTGTCTGCCTGTATAAAAAGTCTCTCTCCATCTCTTTTAAAAGCCCCTTTAAGGTAAGGTCCTGCAAGGCTGGAGTGAGGTCTCCCTGGAGCCTTCTCTTCTCCATGCTGAACTCCCCCAGCTCTCTCAGCCTGTCTGTGTAGCAGAGGTGCTCCAGTCCTTTGATCATCTTCATGGCCTCCTCTGGACCCATTTTAACAGGTCCAAACTGCAGTCTGGGGACTTGCCTTCGTGTCCTCTTTGTATGCAGCAGTCAGTGCAGACAGGTTGGAGCTCTGAGGTGACTCTTCGGGAGCTGAACTGCCTACACCTAAGGAATTTAAAGTGACCTCCAAGGTGTTGTGCTGCATATGTGGATTGCTGTGGCTCTTGGTTCAGTTAATTGCTCTGCAGGTGTCCTGCAGACTGTATAGGATTGAGAGAGATTCCCACTGTACAGCAGCAAAGAGAGGAGGGGAGGAAAGCATTCTTACAGTGCTATTTCTTGAAATTCCAAAGTCCTTGTGTAAGTCATAGCACAGGGCCTGACTGATGTAAAAAATAATCAGGGGAATTACAAGGGAATCACTCTTTTTACTCCAGTGTTTGAAGTCCTTCATTGTATTTCTAATTTAAAATTAGTTTCTTTTTCAGTATATAAGGAAACATGTGATAAACTAATTAAGGAAATCCATTCTCTTATGCTTTCTCCCCTAGAAGAGATTTTACTCACTTAAAGTAGCTCCTAAAGTTTCACCCTCAGCAACTGCAGCAAAAGTGAAATTATCTCCAGAGTCTCAGGATCTTGAGGTCAGTATAAAAATACAGGGTTGGTTTGTTTTGTTCTCTTTTTATTTTTTTTTGACTCAGTCAAAGTAGAGCTGTGATAGTACTTACACTGAATGAAAACAAAGCGCTTTTTTTGTTGTTTTTAATACAGATCACAAAATTACCAAATGGCTTAGTTATTGCATCTCTGGAAAACTTCTCTCCAACTTCAAGAATTGGTGTGTTTATCAAAACAGGCAGCAGATATGAAACCACCAGTAACCTGGGAACTGCTCACCTGCTTCGTCTTGCATCTAATTTGGTAGGTGTTTATGGCCTTTGTTATTATGTTGAGAGTAGGTGAAATGGTCAAAGATTTATTATTGCAAAGATAACTGGTATGGTAAAATTTAATGTAAGAGGTCTTACAAAGTGGAGAACAACATACAGTGGCACTTGGTTATGTGGTTCAATGCAGGAGAAATGTTACTGCTTCCTGGAAGATGGGAAGTAATATTTATTAATAATTATGCTTTCTTCTGGTGTCTTAAACTAGATATGTGTAGTATATCTATATTCAGTTATACACAATAACTCGTTTTATTTAAGCTGCAGTGAAAATTAATTCACATGGCTGATACAAACTCGATTTTGGGCATGTGGGGAATATTTCTGAGTAGTTTTTCTTATTGCTGCCATCAACACAAAATCTGTTCTATAAATAGCTAGAATTGTAAGTTGCCCTTTTTTTATGTTTGTTTTAATAGACTACTAAAGGAGCTTCCTCCTTCCGGATCACTCGTGGCATTGAAGCTGTTGGGGGCAGCCTGAGGTTTGTAGCCACATAGAAAGATAATCTGTGTTGGTGAGGTGCAAATGAGCTCTGTGACTAAAGGAAACATAAGACAATAAGCACAACAATGTGTAGGTGGGTAAGCTCAGCAGGGAAGTGGTACTTGAATACTGAATGTTGTTAAGGAACATCTTGTACTTTTTGTTCTGTTAAGCTTCAAGGGTGCACTCATGAATTGTATTTTAAAAACACTTTTCAATAAATAAAATATTGTGCACATGGAAAAAATATAATTTGTCTAGAAAGCTTAGTTTTCTTTCTGCCTTTTCAGATTTTGAGAATAAACTTCCTAAAGTCATTTTTTCCTTCATCTTTTGTGAATAGATACTACTCATACAGACAGTAGTTGGCTTTCGTGATTTGAGGGTTTTAAGCCTAGAAAACAATAGTAAGAGAAATAAGAGGGATCTCACTATGCCTGCTTTCTTCTAGTGTATCTTGAAATCATCCAGTAAGATCTTTTTATCTAGAATGTGGTTAAAAATAGTGTTTTATGACTTGAGACTCTACCTTTTTCTGGTCCTGTCAATAATAAATACATTGAAGTAAAAGGACATGATAACTGTGTTTTCTGCCCAAAGAGAGTAATTACTAAATTGCTTTTTTTAGTACATACACACATTTTTCTTCAAGTTTTGCTATTCAGCCTTATTTGCTGTTTTACCTTGAATTATTGTGGCATCTTAAATTCTGATGGTCACAAGACATTTGTTATTACTTGAATACTGAAAATGTGAGTTTTAATTATGCCTGTTTGTACTGTGTGTGTGTTTTATCACTTCTTTAAACAGTCATCCCAAACAGATTTAAGTTTAAGTAGTTATTCCAGTCTGTATCTTGCTGATGAATTTGATGAATGGGGAATATGTGTGAAAATCCACTTCTGTGTTCTTTGCTGAAATGGATTTTGGTTTTTTTCTCATGTAGTGTGCATGCAACAAGAGAGAAAATGGCTTACTCTGTTGAATGTCTGCGAGACTACGTGTAGGTATCTGGATGGGCTATAAAGGGAATTACTGCCTTCTTTACAAACTGCTTGGTAGTGAAGACCTGTCATTTTACAGGGTGGGAGGAATATCTATTCTCATGCTTTTGTAATAAATCAGTAAATTACTATATTGATATTCAACTTCTGTGTCATGTTACCGAGCATACAAATGCTACAGAATTGAAGTTGAATTATCCTGCTTTGTACAGCAGTGCTAATAACTGCTCTGGCTGGAGTGATGCATTTGGCTGTTAATGTGTTGCTTACAGATTAGTTTGAATTGCTTTCAACTGCAGAAGAAGTACACGTTACTTGTGTTTAATGCCTTTGTAATGTTTTTTATCTAGTGATACCGTAATGGAGTATCTCCTGAATGTCACCACAGCACCAGAGTTCAGACCATGGGAAGTAGCTGATCTTCAGCCAAAATTAAAAGTTGATAAAGTAATTGCACTTCAGAATCCCCAAGCTGGTAAGTGTATTTTCTGATCCATGGTATTGGCTCTGTGGGAGTTCCTTCAAAATGGAAAAAAAGTGGAAAAAAATAGTTTCCCTTTTGCTGTCGCATGACCATTTAATTTTTCAGCTTGTTGATAGGTATGGTCTTTCTGTTGTTTTGGAACTTTTTTTAATACACAGGTTTTTCCAGCCTGTAGTAACATTTAGCAAGTAACATGCTGAAGACAGCTTACACCATTCTCCTTGGCACCTTCCCTTTTACATTTTTGGTTCTTTTCGAGTACAGCCAAAGAATGTGCAAGTCATGATTGTTGTTGACAATGTATTTGCAGAAGCTTGTGTTCTGAAAATTGTATTTAGGTATTACTCATGGGTGTGAAAACAGTATCCTACAAAAGACTTGTAAATTTTGTATGGTTATTTTGGTATAAAAACAATATATATTTTCATCATACTGAAAATGGGTTCCAGCTTTAGGATTGTAAATTTAGATTTGTGTGTTTAAGGAAAAACAAAGAGGAAACACAACACAAAGCCTCAGTCAGATCAAGCCTAATCCAGTATATCTTGTGTTACTAACTCTTGTCATGCAAGATCACCCAGGTAGTTCTACACAATAAACATAATTTGTACCACTCTGAAGCATGTTTACCTTTGTAACCCATTGCAGGTGACAGTGTAATGTTGGAAGAATCTCGGGCTTATACTGAAGTGCTACTGTTTTTTTTAATTAGTCACAATCTTTTTTTTTTCTTTAATTTATACAATTGCAGGTTGGTTTTCATAGTAATGCAGTATTTTCAGTTACAGTTCAGAAACAGAACTATGAAGAAAAGAATCTTTCTCTTGAGGAAAAAGTATGAACAAATACAAGGACAATATCAAACAGGAATTACTAGAATGCTGTTGGAATGCAAAAAAAAACTAATGAGAAGGGAATTGAAGACACTAGCATCCTTCATCTGAGTAGAGGGATAGATGAGACACCTCACAAAGCTACAAATAGTATTCTAGAGAGCCCGTTCTTCCTCAAGAACAAGGGATGCCTACAGTGAAGATGATTATGAAATTAATTAAAAGGATATTGGAGTGTGGTTTTGTTTTCTGCTGCTCCCCTTCTAAACACTGGTTGCATTTATAGCTTGCTGTTGAAGCCAAAAAGTGTTGAGCATATAAAAGTTACTAGTTTGTTTGGTTTCTTTCTAATAAGTTACAGAAGAAAAGAAGGCCTCAGGCCAGATTGCTCCAGCCCAAGGCTTTGGATGAAACTTCCATATGAATTGGATTATTCCAGACCTGCTTTTGCAGATCTTATGGTCCTTAAAGTGGACCACAGCTCTCCTCCATTTAGTTTCATTCATAATCTTCATTACATGTGGCTCTTACATTAATCATCTGAAACTCTGTTCCTCTCAGGAGTGCTGGAAAACTTGCATGCTGCAGCTTATAAAAATGCTCTGGCAAACCCCTTGTATTGTCCAGACTACAGAGTTGGAAAAATTACTTCTGAGCAGGTAGGGTTATTTTTATTGTGTTACGTATCTGTTTCAGTTTTTTGTCAGGAATGGATGCTGGCACTTGTGAGAGAAAATTAATTTAGTATATGTACCATCAGTATTTATTACCTTATTGATCTGGTGTTAAAATAATTTATTTCCGTGCAGCTTTTAGTACTGGGTACAGAACTCATGTTTGCATTTAGATGGTTAACGTCAGTGGCTTTCTGTTGACAGTAAGGCTGTCAATGAAATGCAGGTGTTCTTCTATAAAAGGGTTTTGTAGTTGTCACTGGGGAGTGAAATAAAATGATATTCTATAGACAGTTCCTTTTGGAAGCTTTGGAATTTGCTTTAAGAAGTGTAAGGGGCTATGTCAGAAACACACACAATTTTTGTTCTTTAAACAAAATACCCTAAAATATGAATTTACTGTTGCAGCTTCACCATTTTGTACAGAACAATTTCACAAGTTCAAGAATTGCTCTCGTAGGAATAGGTATGTATGTTCCTGAATGTATGCTGCAGGTCATGTGGGAAAACTGCTGGAGAAATCTGAATTCTCTGTACAAGCAAAATGTTACCATAGGCTTCAAACACTTTTATTTAACTGCTGTAGCTTTTCAATGTCATTGCATTACTCAGAGTAACTGTTGTATTGCAGGTATAAAGCACTCTACCTTAAAGCAAGTTGCAGAGCAATTCCTAAATATCCGAAGTGGAGCAGGTGCTCCTGGTGCAAAGGCTGTTTATAGAGGGGGTAAGGATGTTTCTTGTATCTATTCTGAGTGACTGACTTTTCTGGTTATAAATGTAGTAGTATTCAAAGTTACAACTGAAAACTATACAGCTGCACTAAATGCTGGGTGTTGGAAGTGACAGTTCAGATGCATATCCTGTTTAAATAAGCAGAAGTTTCCACCATTGAAAGTTCTGGGATAAAACTGAACCCAGCTCTTCAACAAAGTTGTACCTGCAACATCATTTTTTCTATAAAGTAAAAAACAAGCTGGCATATGGTTTCTCTTGGCAGTTCTGGTAAGATTCCTGTAAGAGTAGATGAAGGGCTGTCAGGAAGTGGAGGTAGGATTTCTATTTAGGGAAGATGTGTTAAATGTGGTAAGTCAAAACAATGCTCAGCTCTTTCAGAGCAGTGTCTTGTACCATTACTAACAGCTACTGTTTAGTTGGAGTTTCACATGTCTCTGTAAAGACATGAAGGGGAAAAAGAAATTTTCCAACATTTAATATTGGATTGGAATAACTTCTGTTTCTGTAAGCCAACATAAGCATTATTATGAACAGAAGGTACACTATTTTCCTGGGAATTTGTTATGTGGAGTTTTATCATCCCACACTCTGCATGGTTTAGGGTCACATTCAAATAAGGTATACTAAGGTACTGGTTTTGTGTTAGCAAGAAAAATTTTGAATGTAAAGGACCTTTTAAAATTACCTGCAGCCTCATGCTGCCTTCCTGAGTGGACATGCAGTAATTTCAGGCCCTGGCTTCTCTCTCGTTAAAGGGAAATACTTCTTTTATGTGCCGCTGAATGTACAGTAGTTTCTAATTCAACACTGTATTACCTTTTATTCTGTTGTATTTCTAGGAGAAATCAGGAAACAGACCGGGGATAGCCTTGTCCATGCTGCTATTGTAACAGAAGGAGCTGTTGCTGGGAGCACAGAAGCAAATGCCTTCAGTGTCCTTCAGTACGTTTTAGGTGCTGGGCCCCTTGTCAAGAGGGGAAGCTGTGTTACCAGCAAATTGACCCAGGGTGTTGCTAAAGCAACCAGCCAGCCATTTGATGTAAGTTCCAAGGATTACTGTTCTCTGATTTTTAAGTAAAATGTGTATTAATAATCTTTGAGAGGTTTCTACCTTTAGCTAGAATCTTAGTTCATTCTTGCACATATTACAGTGTATCAGTGATGGGCTTCCAGTCTGATCTTTCCTCAGCACAAATGGACTTTAGCTTCTTGAATTACAGTATTTTAGATCCTAATAGTAATTATTTTCCTATGCTTGGTGCTGAATTACTCTGATACTTGAAACAGTTGATGATAATGTTTGTTTTGCAGGTTTCCGCATTTAATGTTAATTACTCTGATTCTGGGCTCTTTGGGATTTATACCATATCCCAGGCTCCAAATGCTGGGGAGGTGAGTTGCTGATTAGACTTTAAGTATTAACAACATGACCTTCAAAGTAGTGTTTTGATTTGAGATAGTGACTGATTCATCTTAAAAAAAAAAAAAAGAAAAAAGAAAGGAAATTCATCTGATTCCCTGTATAGGAATGCTGCATGTTCAGTTATGACTTAGCTCTGTAAACTGGGAATGAGACTTGCTTTGTGGGAAGGACAGATACATAATATGAACTGGAGTTAGTAAAATGCCTTGAATTGCTGACTGTAATTGCTGATTTACATTTGTAAGCCTAAGTATATGATGAAGAACATGCTGTCTCTTGAAGCTGGCAGAACTGAACACTTTCATGAAAAATGGTGAGACCATATAAAGTAATGCTGTGGTGCAGTTAAAATCCACACTGCTTTTTATGCATTTTTGGGCATTCATTACACTGTTTTTAGTTTTTTTATAAAACTGCTCAGAATCGTGTTCAGGCAGATAATCCTCACATTGTCAGCTGCTCTTCCCTTGAAGTTTCCAAGATGTCAGATAGAAGAAATAACATGTTGAAATGTAATGTGGGAAGAAATCTTAAATGATTTGATTTTCCTCAGGTCATTAAAGCTGCTTTGAACCAGGTAAAGGCAGTTGCTCAGGGCGGTGTCACCGATGCCGATGTCACAACGGCAAAGTAAGTGTGTAAGGAACTCTCATGTGCTGTAAAGAGAAGTTTCTTAACATACAGCTACTTGTCAAACACTCAGACTATTCTGGACAGCAGCGCTTATCCTGTAATTATTTCCATGGGGAACTGCTCACAGTCCTGCATTAAAACTGAGCCCCTGTCAATATTCTTTTTCAAAGCTGCACTGATTCTCCAGTAGTGTTATTTCCTAATAAAAACTTGGTAGAGAAGTGTTAATATTTTCTGAAGACTGTTTCAATGTAAGAAATTAGCAAGTGTCAGCAGATGCTGTCGTGTTAATCATATTCTGTAGTATTAAGATATATTTTAATTAGAATCCTAAATTGAATTATTTAAGTAATTCCCTTTACAGTTACACTGAGCAATTCCCAAAACAATTATAATAAGCAATCTGTGCCATCTTCAAAGAAAAAGAGTAATGAGGGTCTGCAAGTGTAAAGCACTGAATTAGTGATGTTACACCAAGTGTTTGAAATACATGCCCCTAGGAATATTTGGGGGAGGGGGTCTCCAAGTGGTGTTAAACTGCACTGAGCTTTTAAAATTGCAGTTGTGCAATACAACAATATAGTACAGACTCAAGTAGCAAAATGAAAATATTGTCTGTTGCATATATAAAATACTTAGACTCCATGTAAAGCATAATTACACAAAATATGATAGCCTACGCCTAATTGGTTCTGCCTTAGTTACTAGTAGCTAAATGGTGGATTCTAGACTTTTATACTGGGCATTATTTGTTTTGTGTGTTGTGGGTTTTGTGGTTTTTTGTTTTGTTCTTTTTGTTTTTTTAAACAAAGCTGCTTGGTATTAGGGAGTTACACACAGTGCTGCTGTGGCTATTTTTCTTTTTTTTTTTTTAAGGCGTTTCCTTCTGGAATGGCTTCATATATTTCCTGTGTTCCTCTTTTTCCTTTATTGAAAAAGAAAAACCCCAAACCCAATGAGTTCTATTTGCAGAGTCTGGCAATTCAACCAGAAACACCAAGCTACTTAATTATGTGCTATCAGAATAAATCGTTTTCTATCTTTCTGTCTTCAGAATAGAAGGATTGGCTTATAAAAATAAGGTTTTCATGTGTAACAGTGATTCTGCAAGAAACAAAAGAAACAGAATTCACTGTCTTTTAACAAAACATGGAACTATTACAGGAGGAGCCTGACCATTTACATTCACTGCTGCTTTGTCACTTAGGGCAACATTGCTCTGCATGCATCTGGTTTTGACGAGAAAATTAGGTTTAAACTTGATAGTTTGTCTGACTGCATTAATTACTTCAGACAGAAACAAATCCTGAGCTAGAGATTTTCTCACTGTGTGGGGAGGCAGTAGGTGTTGAAGTACCTGTCATTTTATGCTTGGTCTGTTCACAGTGCCTCTTTCCTAATCACGGAATCCTTCCCTGTTAGGAAAGGAAAACCTTTCAAAATGGAGTCTTGAGAGTTTAAAAGGATCAAAACCTCATTGTATTTATGGGGTGGTGGGGAAGGTAATAGCAGGACTTACACTCATTCTTGATGCTTTGTTTGGTGGCAGAAATCAGCTGAAAGCCAACTATTTGATGTCAGTGGAGACCTCAAAAGGGTTACTGAATGAAATAGGCTCCGAGTCCCTGGTTTCTGGCACACACACATCCCCATCTGTTGTTGCTCAAAAAATCGACTCTGTAGCCACTGCTGATGTTGTGAATGTAAGTATGTGTCAGCATCTACTTAATCACTGTGTCAGGTTTTTTATGGAAAACTGATGTTTATAAACACACACATATACTATCTTTAAAAATAGAAAAGGCAGCTCATTTACAAATCCCAGCTGGGTATCTTTTGATGTCTTCACTTACTTTATTAACAGAAGACTCTTTAATCCAATACACTGTAAAACTAGTGTAGCTGTGAATTATGTAAAATTCTCATCTTTTTCACTTAAATTTACCAAAACTGCCAGCTAATATTCTTGGAAAACTTCATATTAGTTCAAGTGTGGGTGATTCTGTGTCAAGGTTTTTAGGTTGCCTGAGTCTGGGATAATGGGTGTGTTTAAAAAAGCAATTAGGTTTTCGGTGATAAATTGATGTAACTTTGTTGCTGCTGCACATTACCTTCTTGCTTGTACGTGAAACAAATTTCTAAAAATCTATCATAAAGAGAAATTCTGAGATACAAAATTTGTTTTTTCACAGTCGTTGCTTATTTGTATTGCAGCAGCAACTAGCAATAGCTCTAGTAGTAATGAGAGACACTGTATTTTATGGTGTAATAATTATTTCAGGAATAACCATTTTTAGAGTTTACGCCTTTTATACCCAACTGTTGATCTGCCATTTCTGTTTAGATTATAAAGTAATGAGCAGCTGCATTAGAACAAATTAGGTTTATACAGCAAAAGGAGGATTGTTTACATGATGGTATATTATAGTAGTGCCAGGATTTGTTCTTTGTTTTCGTAACTTGAAGCTGATGCTATGAGTAGCATCAGCTATCTTGTTGTGAATATTTCCTCATATCCACTTTCCTGATTTATTTTCAGGCTGCAAAGAAGTTTGTAAGTGGGAAGAAATCAATGGCAGCTACTGGGAATTTGGGAAATACTCCTTTTCTTGATGAGTTGTAAAAACTGGGATGGATTTGATTCAAGATGGACCTGAGCTCTAAGTCACCTATGTTCTAAATGAATTACTAACTTGTTATTTATGAATTCAGTTCTTTCAGAAAATTAATCTGGAGTAATTGTGGGCTTGCACTCATCAAATAAAGTGCTGAGTTCATATATTTTGTGTAGTTTTTTTCACTGAAAGTAGTATATAAAAGGCTGATAGGTCTGGCTCTGTACACTGCAGGTTAAAACTACAGTGCGAAAACAAGGTGAGTTTTGGTCTATGTAAAAAAATAAATATATAAAAAATGATCACTGCAGTGAAGACAAATGCTGTAATTACCACTAGTTATCCATGTATTCTTGTATATTCAGGAAAAGTTCTTGATAGATTCTCTACCATCCTTACATCAATTAAATGAAGAAACTTGGGGAATGTTCCATTTTTTTCAAACTCTTGTTCTAAGGACAAATTCTTTAGTTCTGAAGCTCCTCTAGTATCAAACTAATTCTATTGTCCATAGTCCTTTGTATACCATTTCCTTTCGTCTCCAATAGCTAAGTTGCAGCTCTTCTTTTTCTGCTCCTTCAGCATAGCAAATGATTTACTAATATGTAAGCTTAAAGGTTTAATCTCTTGGAAAGCCCCTTGCTGTGTGAGCTTCCTTTCTGCTGTTCTAGCCTAATTATCTCATTTTAATACTTCTCTTCCTTCCCCCACCACCAAGGTTTATTTCTATTAAAACTTTGTGCCCTGGGAAAACTTGGAACTGCCTTGTACCCCACCTAAACTAATTCTACTTACCGCAGGGACCACCCTTAGCACTGACAGAAATGTATTCTTAAAAGCTGTATGCCATGGCTCTCACAAAAAGTGCTTTTTTTCCCTGTTTAATTTTAAAAGTCCTAATCTTTAGTCACTGTCAGGAGTTCAACGGATTAAGAAACAGATAAGCTATTTAGAGGATTAACAAGAGCTCCATCTTGGTATCAATTACAAGCAGCTGATGTCTTGATGTGTGGCCATTACAAGTGGACATGGCCTCTTTGACTTCAGGGGCTTTATTGCCACCCAGAATTTATGCTCACAGAGGAGGCAGGAAGCAGAATGTCAAAACAACCAACACATGGGCACCTTGCAAGACCCTGTCAGGAGAAGCCAGGGGCTAAGCAGGAGGTGCCTGCAAGAGCTGAGGCATTCCAGCAGAAAGCGGCCACTGAAGATTTTTATGGAGATACTTCTTGCACCATTGAAGGTATTTTGAGGAGACACACATGCTCTGCAGCCCTGTTTCTTCTTGCTGGCATGGGGAATAGGACACACATGCCTCTGTGCCAGTTTGGTGAGTAACTGTAGGATTTTAAGATATTAGTACCTCCCCCTACCTCTGTTAATTTCTATCTCCTCTTATATTCAGCAGAGTGGCACCAACTTGTTCAAGCTACAAGCAGTCATATACTGTTCTTCTAGGTTCCTGTTTGCAACTACAGATTATACTCAATCAACTGGGGGAAAAAAAAGTCCCTAAAGATAAAATATAATTTGCTGCAAGAAAAGCTCCCAAATAGTGCATTTGTGCATCTTACTTGTTACAAGTCCTCAACCTGCTTTAAACCTTTCTGTATTTGCTCCAGTAAATCAAACACATCCCATGCCATAAATAATTTGACTCCTTGTAGCCTTTATTGAAAATGCTTTTGGAGCTTGCCTTCTTCAAATTGTTGCAAATAGAACTACTTAGTTTCAGTGATGCATATTCTTAATATTCAATGATTAGTATTCTAATTATAGATGGAAAAAACCCAAACAAACCAACAACCAAATCAGTATCATATATATACTTTTGTAAATCAAAGGGATTTTTTTTCAGGGAATGGATGAGCTATCATGTCCTAAGAAAATAATAATAAGTTCAAATTTGTTCTCTAGATTTTTCCACTGATTTTTATACTCAGATCAAAAGTGCAAAGCCTTTTTCCTAAGAAGAGGCTAAGAACTGGATGGATTTTATTTCATCAAGCAAGTAGATATTTCTTCGTGGCGCTTGCAATTCTGAAGAAAGGACTGCCCAAACTATAAAGGCATTGCTAGGAAAATTGTTCTAATTTAAAGATATGCATTTTACCTGTACAATCAGTAAATTTCTAAATTACTTCATTACGCTCCAGTTTTCGCTTCATAGATTTCAATGTTAGAGACAATTTCATGCTGGGAATTACCATAGCACAGTATCTTCCCCAAACTAGTTCATGAGTTTAATGTAATTGGGCTGGGGACCCATGTGAAGCACTCACATTTACAGAGCTTTCAATTTCAAGTTTAATACAGGTGTCAGATGTTCCACAAGAAACCTTTAATAACTGGTAATACTCTGCTAGTACTGACACGGTTCATTTCATTTAAAACATTTAGCAAATGAACACCTGTGTGGATTATTAAAGCACAGAGATTAGTCCATTGCCACTTTGTAACTACTCTGTAATAAAGAGAAATAAAAAGCAAATTAATTTCAAGCCTTGGGAAGATTTGTGTTACTTGTCGAGTGAAATTACTTGAACAATAATGCACTGAATAAAGAATTATATTATTCAAGTTTAGTTGTTACATAAAGGTAATAGTCAAAATATTTTTTGGAAAAATCTGCTGGTGAATAGGAAATCTGTTTTTGCTGGAGAACAATGTACAGACTTAAATCTTGATCTGATTATGGAACAGTTACTGTATCAGCTATTTTAAGATCACAGGTATTTCATCACAGTGGAATGCTGGCACTGAGCTTTATACAGTTTGTGCTAGTTTCTTTTCTCTGTAATTTTAAACTGAGTTTCTTTTGATCTGTGTAAGTGTAAAGAAATCAGAGACAGGCTCAAAGCATAAATGCAGAACAAGGATATTTTCAATGCTATTAAATTTTAATATCACTATTGGTTCTTTTTACCTGGTTTCAGCTTTCCATCATTAGCTGCAGAGCTTTTTTCAATAAGGCTTGTTATCTGGAGATAAGGCCCATCCTGTACCACTGTGAGAGCTAATCCTTGTTCATCCTTCCTAGTATCTGCCATCAATGCTGCAATCTATGTGTGCTGAGAGAAGTTTTCCAGTGCTGTCAACTGCCCTTTGAAAAGTGAGAGGAAAACTTTACTAGCTGAAAAGTGTGATACCATGCTTCAATATAAGGTTTAAGGAGACATTTGAGCAGCTGCTGTCCCCATTTGTAAGTGTCCAAATAGTTAAGCTTCTCATCCTTAGTTACTCTTTAGACAGGCATTGTGTGCTGAGTTGCTGCCAAAAGACTCCATAAACTTGCTTTCTGCAAATAAATACACTGAAAGTAGTTTTACTTAGAAACTTATTTCTTAAAAAGTCACACATCTTGCCAAGAGAAGGAGTGATAGTGCTGTTACTTAAGGATTCATTACTAAGGGCAATATATTCAGGGAAGGTAGGGAACAGGGCACAAAATAACAGAACAGAGGAGTTTCCAGCTATTAAGGACTTCAAGAAAATACTGCATGCCTATAGCAAATGGATTTTTCAAATCACTATTTCTTCATGCACCAATTCTTTCTGGTTTAAAGGGAATAATTTCGGCTATTTTTCATCAAAAGCCTTGTATTTTCTCCACCCTTAAGAAAATTTGTCAAGTACAGGCGATTTCAATGGGAGGTAAGTACAGGGCTTGTTCTCCAAATAACAAATCCTACTGCTTGCTGTTGAATACTTTAAGATTACTTTCCTGATATCTCCATTTTGTTTGTATAGTCTGCCATTTACATAAAATACTTACATAAAAATAAACAGTGCAGACAATCACCCACTTGGCTTCCCAGTATGTTCCATATAGACCAGTTGTGCTGCTCTGGAAAAAGAGGTGGGTGTTCACTGTTGGAAGGAAAAAAATTATGCAGGCAATTAGATATTTTCCAAGTACCTGTAGATGTGGGGACTGTTTGGTTCATTTACTTCAGCATTCCCATACCAGAATGACAGTATCGAAGGCACAGAGCTATTGTGGCCAAAACCGGGCTGGTTTCCCACATTTGGTGCATTGTTCATTTATTGGCTACAGATTCCCCACAGTTCTGTACAGCTGAATCCACGGAAAAGCATGCCATCAAAAATGGCTGTATTTGGGTGAGATTTCCAGTCACAATTAATTAGGTTTTCTTCCAAAGACACAGCATAGACACAACACCGTGGCAGCTTCTGAGGGGCTCCACAGCCGCCAAACCTCAGTCGTTCCACTTCCCCTGTTCTCATCAGCGCTACAGAAGTAGCTCTGGAATTCCACCTCATGCCCAACCTTGCAAAGGGATAGAGAGCAGGGACTCGAAAAACAGAAGGCATTTTTTGTGGTGAACACAGACCTGTGGTTGTTCCTCAGCCCTTGGTACTGACCAAGCGGCTCATTGTCGGTTCCAAAACACCTCTGGGGATCGCGACGCATGAGGGCCGCGAAGGAGCAGGCGGCAGGGCAAGCCTTGGGGCCCCCGCACCGGAGCCGGTCGCGGACCACACACGGCGGGGTCCCCGGGCACCGCCCGCCCCTCACGACGGACCCGCCCTGGGGCACCGCCCGCCCCACCCTCGCCCCGTACCCCGCCCCCTCCCTCAGGCCGCACCCACCGGCCTCGGCCCCGCCCCGCCCGCTCCGCGCCTTCCGGCCAGCCCCGCCCACTTTCTCGCCCACCGGGGCAAACCCTTCCGACCCCGCACGAGCCCCGCCCTTCTCACTGCCCCCAGCGGTCCCGCCCATCATCGGCAGGCCCCCTGCCCCGCGCCGCGCTCCCCGGAGCTGCCCCGCCCCGCCCCGCCCCGCCCCGCCCCGCCCGGCGCCGGCCCCGCACTCGCGGGAAGCACCGCCCCGCCCGGGGCGCGCGCTGGGGACCGCGGGTTCCCCTTCCGGAGCGGCCGCCGCCCCCCCGCCCGCCGGGTTCGCTTCCGGCGCCGTCCGGGGTCCGTTCCTGCCGCCGCCGCCGAGCGCGGCGCGGGGCCCATGGAGCCGCGGCCGTGAGGCGCCCCCGGCCCGGGCCCGCTGTGGGAGCCGGGCGGAGGCCGGAGCCGGGTGCCGCCGGAGCCGGAGGAGATGGACAAACTGACCATCATCTCAGGATGCCTCTTCCTGGCCGCCGACATCTTCGCCATCGCCAGCCTGGCGAACCCGGACTGGATCAACACCGGCGAGTCCGCGGGTGAGGGCGGCCGGCGGCGGGACCCGCCGGCGGCGTGCGGCGGGTGGCCGGGAGAGGGCTCCGGCAGCGCCCGGGGGGCTCGGGGCCGGGCGGGGTGCGGGGCCCGGGGCGGCGGTGGGGCCGGCGTGAGGCGCCGAGGGGAGGCCAGCCCGGGGGGCTGCTGGCCGCGGGGCCGGAGGGCAGCTGGGCCGGGTTCCGGGCGCTCCCGGGGCTGCTCCCCCGGGGCCGCGGCGAGTGAAGCGGCCGGGGGGGATCTGGTGGGACCCCAGCCCCGGGCAGAGCCCCCGCGGTGCCTCCCGGCTGCCTTGGCAGAGCCCGGTCTCCCGAGGGGTCCTGCAAAGCCCCCGAGCCGGCTCTGACTCTGGGAAGCCGAGGGCCAGGGCAGCATCCCTGCCTGTGCCTCCCAGGTGCCGTCACCTTGGACAGGGAATTGAGATCTGTCTCCGCTTAGTTTGCGGCAGGTTTGGAGTGTTTCGTACTACACTGACGTTTCCTTTGTTGCAGGGAAGTTCTTGCTTTCCTTCATCTTTTTTTTTCCCCTAGAATATTTCCTGCATGTTGATTTTTATCCGCTTTTAAGCCGAGATCCCATGTGTTTTTTATTTTAGTGTGACATTGCTATCTTTAAAAGAACAAGGATTTGTGCATCTGTCTTTTTACTAATGATGTAATTGTTTCTGTGAACAATTTATTTCAGTCTGTTGATAAAGACCTGCATGTTGTGATCAGTGGAGCAGGGAGAGAGAACAGGAGGAGGACAGCTCTTTGATCTCATGTCCCAGAGGAACCCAGAGTTCCCTGTCAGGAAAGGAAGCCATCCTTACTGCAAACAGATTAAACTAACTTAACCACTTTGACCGGTCACAGGACCCAAGGGAACAGCATGAAGCTGTGTCAGGGGAGGTTTAGGTTGGGTATCAGAGGGTGACTGGGCACTGAACAGGCTCCCCAGGGCAGTGGTCACACCATCAAGCCTGTGAGTGTTCAAAAAGTGTTTGGACAATGCTCTCAGGTACATGGTGTGATTTTTGGGGCTGTCCTGTGCAGAACTAGGACTTGGACTTGATGATCCCCCTAGGTCCCTTTCAGCTCAGGAGATTCTGTGATTCTGTGACTTTTCCTAAACTTATCATTTCCAAGCAAACCACAGGTTAGTATAGAGAGAACTGGTCTGACTGTAAAGACTTCTGTCATAAGTTCTTGCAGAGGGTTAAAAATTTTTTTCATCTGGCTTGCATCTTCCATGCCTAATATTCACTGCATGTGAATGGATTGCACTGGTTCAAATTGTGTCATATTTCCTTTATTCTCGTGAAATAGAGTATTAAAAACACTGGCTATTAGGGATTGGTGACTGTACTCTGACCAGACTGTGCTTATGGCTTATTTGATTTGCTTTTAATTACCTAGTCTAGAACCCAGACTTTCCAACATGGTTCAGAGGAGAGGAACGAGTCCCTTCCCAAAGTGCAGCCTTCAGGAACTCCCTGGGTGACTTCACCGTTCCTCCTGTAGCTAATTGTGATGATCTCCCTGCCTGTGGCTAGATGAAATAGTTGGTTCTTTCCTCTTATAATTCCAGCTAACAGCAGTGCTGCAGTAATGAGCCCTTCTTCAGGGGCTTAAGGTCAAATAAAATAGTATTAATTTCAAATATTTAAGTATGTCTTTCTGAAGTCCTGCCTCACGTTAGCAGATCCTGTGCAATGTGTAGGATGTTGGATTCTCTTTGTGTGCACAGAAATGAGATAACAAAAACTGTTCTGAAAAAAGTGCTCATGGAAGAAACAGTCCTTTGGGAACTAAGCACAGTCCATTAGGTTCTTTCTTAAAGAAAAATGTTTTATATCTCTTTGTAATACAAATTTTTTTCCTAAAATACTTTCAGCAGCAATCATTATTAGTTACTTAGTGGATGATTACTTAAGAATCATCTGCCATTTCTGAGGTGCAACGAACAGTTTTAATTAGGCTGGCAAACACAAAATCTGTATGGGTTTTTCTGAAGGACTACACCAGTCAAAGAATGTTTTGACAGATCTAAGCCTTTTTTTTCTTTGCTCTATTTTGAAGCCAAACAAATAGTTGTCTTGGTGAAACCATAAAGGAGAGCTAGCTGCCACCCTTAATGACTCTTCTGTAGGTTTTTACTGATACAGGATTCAATGCATTATTATAATACTTGTGCTTAAAAGCAATATAAACGTATATTTCTGGTGCCTAGATCTTCTAACTGAGCAGTTTGCCCAAACTGTAAAGAAAGGAAGTGTGGAGATGCCTGTTGAACCAAGGACTTCCTGTAGTATTGAATTATGAGGTGAATGCTTTTATGAGTGCCATTCATTACCCAGAGTCTGCTGGGGAGAGATATAGCACAGGAGGGCACAGCCCTGATGGTAAAACCTGTCCCAGCTGCTGGTGACAT
Organism: Corvus cornix cornix; assembly: GCF_000738735.6. Classification (NCBI taxonomy): domain Eukaryota; kingdom Metazoa; phylum Chordata; class Aves; order Passeriformes; family Corvidae; genus Corvus; species Corvus cornix. The sequence continues at coordinate 1,795,457 of NC_046344.1, forward strand.
TCAGGGACTCTCAGCAGACTACTGTGCTTGGAGCACATCCAAGGCATCCAGCTTCCATATGTGCCACTAAGAAGCAGGGTGTTTTTGGAGCATCCTATGCTCAGCTGGTGGAAGGAACTATTTGGTGAAAGAAAATATTTCTTCGCTTTATCTCTGCATTCTTAGGTTCATCTCCTGTGGGAATTATTCTAAATTCTGCTTCCGCAAATCAGCCTAGTAGCAAGGAAGAAGGGGAGTAATAGTGTTTGTCTGCTTGGCTGCTGTCCTGGGGGTTCTGAAAGGCAGCGAGGAACAGCCTGGTCTCCTCAACACTGCAGCTGTTTGAGGATGGCGAAGAGCAGAGGTCTTTCAGCACTGCATTGGCTCATTCAGAGCTGTTTACAGCCACTAAGGTTGGGAACCTGGGCTTATGTTTCAGGAAAAAAAAAATCTGTTCTGATTTGGATGCTAAACAATATGTACCTCTTACTCCAGAGATAGTGATGAGTTTCAGCTAAATTGGATAGCAAAATAAATCACTGGCTTTAATGCTTCTCTGGAAAATCTAGATAGTTTTCAATATTTTTAAAATCAATATAAAAGGGCTGATTAGTCTCCTAAATCTTACTCTTAAAGATAAGTTTTACAGTCACTTGTAAAATGTTGGCTATAAAAATTTCTCCCTAGTAATTATCAGCAAAGGATTGCAACTGAGGTTATTGAAGGTCTCAGATGCTTATCTTTAGGCCAGAGGAACTACACCTTTGTGGATGTGGGTCCAAGTCTCTGTTGGGCACTTTTTCTTTATGTAGTTTTGTAAGAATTGTTCATTAACTCGGTTTCAGCTATTTCATACATCTTTAAGATGGTAAAGGAAAGATGAAAATTAAATGGATTTTTCTTCCAGTGAGTTCTCAGTGAGGTTTTGTTATTCGTGCTGTGCAAGTACAGAACACTGATAACTCCAATCTGGAAACCAGCGGCTGCTCAGTATTCTTGCACTGACTGCCTTTTCTTATCAAACGGACACTCTGTGTGAGAAATAAGGACAGAGTTGGCTTTAATTTAAGCCAATGCCTAAAGTGCCACTGATTTCAGTAGGAAGAATTTTGCTCCTGTATCTCTACACTTCTGCAAAGAACTTTATAAGCTGATAGTTTTGTCTCCATATGTTCCTTTCTTTGTGTGGGAGGGTCTTTAATGATTCTGATATTTTGTCTTCAGCAGGAGAGGAAGGGGGATAGAAGCAGCTCTAGCTTCAGCTCTCAACCCTTTTGTAGGAAAAAGGGTATGAATAGTATGCACAGTTGAAATTAGAGATGTTAAAAGCTGTACATGTGGGGGGATTGACAATTTGAAATGCTTTTTATAGGGTTTAGTATAGGTCAAGTAAGTCAAGGGAATAATTTAATCAAGTAAAATCTTCCTTCAGAAAGCTAAGCTATCAGTTTGTTTATGTGGCTTAGTCATCCCTTCATATGTAGCATGATTGTTCATTTGATTCCAATTTACAGAACAACGTGTACCCTTTTTATAACAGTTGTTAAGTTAACATGGATGTCAGGATTTAGGGGTGCTTAACTGATGGGTAACTCCTAAAGCAAGGATATATCACATCCTCCTGTGCTGATCCATAGGTCACCAGGGAACACACAGTAGAATGTTATGGCCAGGCCACTCAGCATAGGCCCGGTAGAGCTGACCTGGGCCATATTTGTGTTCAGCAGAGCTTCCAATTTCATCTTGCTTCTGTGACAAAAGTATCAAGGTCACTTGTGCTAGGAATTACACTTTTCATTTAAACTCCTTCTGTATCTTGCTGTGCAGTAACAGTGTGAGAGTGAATTGTGAATCTAGAATATGACACTTATTTAAAATGGTCTGTTTACCAATGCTGTGTTTCTGTGTATCTTCTGAAGTGTTACGTGTAATTCTTGGGGTTTGCATACTCAGTTGCGTTTTATTTGTGAAGTATGATTTCAGATGCAGTGGTCTTACAGACCAGCAGGCTCTGTGCAGCAGGCCATTCCTCCTGAGGCAGTTAACCCTCTGCTCCTGTGGAATAAGTTGTCTAGTACTTAGTGGAAAATTACTGATGTTCAGTGTTATTCCTCTGCATGACAAAGCTCTTCCTGAGGAATTTTGCTTCACAGTCCCAACAGGAACTGTAGCTTTGTTGGGATCAGCTTAATGAACTATCACAGGTGGTGTGACCAAGCAGTGATTCCTGGCTCCTGCTGAGCTTGAGACCACTGAAATACTTTTCTCTAATTGGAGCACTGAGTATACATGGAATAAACCCAAGACCACATGAAGGTGGTCACGTGAAACAGTACTTCTAGATAGAATACAATAGATAAATAAAGTAAATCCACAACTTAAAGAGGGTGTAAACTTGAGTTCCAGCTGGCATTATTGTTCTAAATGAAGTTGTCTGCTCAAAAAGTAGTGATATGTAAAAATCAGTATGGCATATTACCAGTGACTTCTGCCCTTTAGGGCCTGTGCTGAGAAACTGTTCATGTACAATGCTCCCCTGTGGACAAGCCATGGTATAGAGCAGCCATTGTGCTGTCCTCTGAAGGAGATAGTGTTTGGTTTCTGTGATGTGTGGATAGCTGGCTTTTCAAAAACTGCAAAAGGGTTCTGGTGATCATTTGTTAAGCACCTTGCAATATACTCAAAACACAGTATGCATCTCCCAGTTCTTCTCGGTAGCAAGTGATGGGACATGATAGGAAGCAATTCTACAAAATTACTTTTTCCTAATGTTTTTTGTGCTATCGTGTAGTGACTGTGACAGGAGAAGTTATTTGCCCTTTCATGAACCTGTTTGGATTGCATGCTGAGAATACAAAAAAAAAAAAGGAGGATGATACAGAGAATGAAGATTTATGTACCATCAGGTCCTAGAGGTGAGTGCTGAAAAGCAATCTCCAAAGCCATCTGAACATCAGAGTGTTAAAATTAGATTCTGGGACATAATTTTCAGGAAAACACATTTCTTTGATGGATGCTCCCAGGTGTGTGAGGAAGGAGGGAAAGGTGGGTTGTGATGTGTTGCTGATCCCCACAGTGAGGGATTAGGACCTGCTGGTCCTAAGATGCAGGCCCTGCCAGCAGCACTTGCATTTCAGAGATGTTGCCAGTGCCTTAAAAACAGCAGCACAAAACCCAAACAAGAACAAGATTCTGAACCCCATATAACCTGAATACTCCAACAAGAGTGGCCTGTTAATAGGTCTGCCTGTACTGGGAGGGTCAGTGCCATCTTTAAAATGAACATTTCCATTCCACTTTGTGTCTGTAGATGTCTTTCAAGTGGATGTAAAAATGTGACAGAGCAGAGTGTTTGAATTGTGCTTGGGTTCTGTAATTGACCAGGCCTTAAGGCACAAGAAAAATCAATAGAAAGGCATTGTTGTAATGAATTAATTTTGTGTTTACTCAACCATTCAGCATTTAAACATATGGAACTATTTTATGTGTAGGAAGAATCTCATGAAAGAGAGCTGTGTCAGCCTGGTTATTTGAGCCTGCCAGAGAAGACATGAGAGAGCCAATTGTTTTTGTCCATAGAGGAGCTGATGTTTTACATCTGGTTTTAACAGATACAAGCTAATGCTGCTCCTGTTAGGTGCACATTTTGTTTTCTCTTTAGCGTGTGAAGGTACAAAATTATTTGTTTGCCTTCCACCAAATCCTGTTGAATTCCTCACTCTCTAATTAGTGTTAAAGAGTTAGGTAAGAAGTACCTGAACATAGAGTTGAGATCTGGGAGCCAGTAACTTTCAAATCTAGTATCTGGCACGGCTGACTTTGGATGTTGGCAAGTTATTGTGGTAGTACCCCAGTTTCTTCCTCTGTAAAGCAGAGGTGGTGTCTTTATCACAGTAACTTCTGTTAGCATTAACACCAAAGCTTTAATTTCATTTCAGGTGTTTTTTTAACTTTTGTTTCCTGTCACAGTTTGCTTTATTAAACTGAGGGGGAAAATCACAGAATAACAGGCATTTCATTTGTCTTTTCTAATTGTAGGTGCTTTGGATAAGGTACTTGAGTTTCAGATATTTGGAATAACCTTTTTTGTCTTTATTACTTTCCAGCAGTGTGCACAGTTCCTACAGAATTAAATTCTATTCAGTATGTGCAGATACAGATTTGTTTTCTGTCCATCCTGTGCTTTACTCAAGAAGTATGTAACTGTGAAGCTGCTTTGTACACATGGTTTGTCTGTGGGAAAGATGCCTTGTTCAGACTTCAGCTTTGTAGCTTCAGGAAGTTACCTGAGTTTGATCTGTTTTTTTAAATCAACTTAGACCTGATTTGAGGTGTGTGTATTACATTTGTTGCCACAAACTTACACTGAAATGAACACAAGAGTAACTTAAATGTATTGAGTCTTAAAAGTAAGGATTCAATAGTGTGTACTGCAAAACAAAGATATAAAATTGTCTGAAATAATAAAAAAAAGGAATCCTGTTAATGGCTGGGGCTTATTAAAAACATTTGTATCATTTAGTTCCCAGCCAGCACTTACATGTGAGCAGCATTATGTAAACTCCATTTGTACTTTTGCCAAAGCAGAGAAGATCAGTAGGTCAAACTTTTAAGCTTGACCTACTTTTTTTTTCATAGGTTCCTCAAAACAGCTCAACTTTTTCCCATCTATTTTCATGCAGTGCAGTGCAGTGTGTAGGATTTTCATCCTTAAGCAGGAGTTCTTCACCTCATTCTTGAGTCCTTTTCCAGCAGTGGTTGAGGCCTGTGTATTTCAGAAGAATGTAACTAAAGTGACTCATGGATGAGGAAGTATACTGAACTTCACAGAGAATAAATGCTGCTATTTATTTTAGAAACAGATACAAAATGATGTTTGTAGTATGGTGAAACAAATACTATATAAAAGCTGTTTTATTCTTCTACAAAGTAATTTGGGAAAACTATAAAATTATTTAAATTTTTTAGTTTATGCAATTTTAAATTTTAAAATAATTTTCTTATTACCTAGTTGTAAGTTGTTATTATTGTAATTCAGAATGCCTACAAATTTAGTAATTGAGAGAGTTTTTTATTAGTGAGGGCTATATGCAGGAGAAAAGTTCTTTGGTAATTTTGCAGCAATCCTCTTATGTACGCTCCAGCTGCTTTCCTCAATTTCACTTTTCTTCCTTAAGCCTCTGACTGATGGAGATATACACAGATCTGAAAAACTGGAGATATGGCCAAGAAGAGGATCTGTGCAGGGTATGTGTCTGTTTTAAGGAGAAGGGAAACAAGCTACACTGGCAAAGCAGTTATATTGGCCTGATCCTATAGGGATCTATGGGGAATCAACAGTCATAGGTTATATCCCTTCTCAGTGTGAAGCTTTTGGGTTCTTCCTATGATATCATATTTTATCTCCTGTCTGATGTATTGTCTTGTATATATATTTTAAATATTGTAGATAGAGTTGATGACAAGAGTTTGATCTCTCTTGGGTACCCTAGGAAACATCTGATTGTGATGGGTGTTTCTGTGGGATGGGCTAATCCAGTAGGAAATACTTGCTGCTAAGAGTTTGAGGTTCAAAATTCATAGAGTATATAGAGCCTGGTTCCTGTCTTTGAGCAAAACAGTCTATTACATCTGGGTCCTTGGGATGAACTAAAATGCTCCCTTGTGAGGGCATCAAAAGCCTCCCAGCGATTCACTGCAGTATTCAGAGCCAGCACAACACAGTGCAATAGGCAACAGTTGGCTGCTACCCAAGAACCTCATGGTAGCTGCAGTTCTGTGCCATAAATTACAAAGCACTTTGGGATCATTAAGGATGACAGTCTCTCAAGGTGTAGTGATTAATACTGCACTTGGATGTTTAAATACTTGTCCAGTTGAGGACAATTCTCATTAGGCCTTGAACTTACTTGATGGTGAGCAATTCTTTGTGCCATTGTTTGCACAATGCATTAACAAGGCTGGGCTGTCTCTGAGCTTGGTACATCCAAGAATTTAATAATCAAATGACAGTGTTCATAGACAGTAAAGTCAAGTAGTTTATTTCTGTAGTGCTCATCATGGAGCCAGCTTCCCAATTTGTATTCTTGCAGTTCTTACTTCGGGGCTTTCCATTCTTTTGCCCAGGTTGTTCTTGTGTGGTTTCCACTTCTCTTGCTGTGACTACTTTCTGCTATTGGCAGCAATGTAATTTAGTTGTATTTTAAGGAATATGTGTGGGATCAGAACAGGACAACTGATGTTCAGTGTACCTCACAACTGTTTTGCTATGAATACTTCAGAAGAGCTGCTTTGAACCTAGATTCTTTCTACTTTTCTCAAATTGATGGCATATATACTAATATTATTAGGATATCTTGGTGAAACTGCTTGCTTTCTGCAATAAAATCTTTGTATACATCTGAAATGAGAGGGATCCTGACTTTGTTGATAGGCAGGGCAAATGTACAAGTAAGGGGGAATGGTTTAATCTGTAACTTCATCAGTGTGAGCTTAATGTATAAAACATTAACAACCTTTAATTGTAATGTCTCTATACCAAAGTAAAGTGAAGAAAACTCATAAAGGGTTGTCATGGGCTTCAAGTTTCCTGAAGGATGACTTTTGTATAGTGGGTGACTTGTTTGACTTGAAAATTTGCTTTGATGTTCAGTCTTCTCTATATAAAATAAAAATACTCTAAATTGAGCATTAAGAGATAGCTTTTTCTCAATCACAGACAGTAATCCAACAGTATTCCCACGGTCAGTGGAAGTGTCAGCTCCAGAACTGCAACAGTGGAAGATTCTGATATCCTTTCTTGTAGAGGGGAAAATGCACTGCTGCTTCCTCTGTGCCTGTTGATGTGAGGAGCATTGTAGGCGTTTCATGCTGTGGGGGAAGAGAAGTCACAAGGGTGAAGAAAGAATTTTTTTATTTTCCTTAGGTTGAATTGCATTCTGAAACGAATTGTGCACCTAAATTCAGGCGTTAATGATGTGCTCTCCATTGTAGAAACTCGTGGGAAGAAGCATGTTTCACTTTGTTTTTTAAACCCACACTTAATTCAATTTAAAAACTATGTAACAAGATTGTACAGGAAACCTGAAAAGATTGAAAGGCCAAGAATTTCTAATGTGGTCCCATAAATTCTTTCAGTGGAATATTACTGGGTCACTCAACAATTTCAAGAAGCACCCTGAAGCTCAATACATGAAAAATGATGGAATAAAGAGAGTAAAGGCCAGAAGTAGCAGTTGCTGTTTTGCAAACAGAAGTCTGTTGACTTATGCCCAATGTAATCTGAAGTAAATGTTCTCTGTAAGTAGAGGTTCAGTAAGATGAAGTTGGTGATAAGGACAGAGATCTCTTGGTTGTTTATATAAAATCTAAAATTAGAGTGAATCTGTTTCAGAATGTCAGTATAACAAATGTGTAAACATTTGTTAACAGATATGTTCTTTGGAGCACTATGTAACGTATGGTTGCTTTTTAAGAACAGTCCTACTTGCTCAGAAAGGACTGAGCCTTGCTGTTTCAATAAAGTCCTATTTTATTTCAGTAAAGTGCAAATTTAACTGTTCAGGAATGGTCTGTCTTCTCTTATACTAGTAAAAAAAAATAAAAGAGAACTCTCCAGACTCTTAACAGTCTATTTTTGTAGATGCCAATTTGTGATAAGGGAGAAAGTGTTATCACCACACCGACAGCACCTGTTAATTGCCTAAATAATTCAGGCTTAAATTATGCAGGCTTCTAAAACAAGGACTTGCCCTAGCAAAAGCAATAAGAAAATACATACTTTGGGATAAATCCTGAATATGCTTCCTGCATTCCTATTCTTCTTTGGTTTTAATGTTTTTATTGTGATGGGAACAGCAAGTAAATGCCTAAATTTGAGGATTATTACTGCAGAAGGAGGTTGGGGTTTGGTTTGGTTCAGTTCATTTTCCAGTTTGCCTTTTATATTGGCAGGGGCTTAAAATGTTAATTAGCCAGGAAACTGTGTGCCAGCAGTCCTGAATGTAGTTAAGCTGTATCTCAGTCTGTCTTTCAGCACATCAAGTGTTACTTGTAGATAATAAGATCTTGGCCCTGTACCTAATCCCTACTTGAAGTGCAGTTTAACCTGTATTCCCAGTTGTTACAAGCATGTCATACACAGATTTGGCAACAGTTAAAAAGCGGCGTTAGGAATAAAAACTAAGGTTAAGTTTTAATTTGCTTGAAATATTATTCTAGTTGTAGTGAAATACATCTTTGGGCAAATAGGTGCTGTTCTTCAGTCGATAAAAGTGCCATATGGAAAAAGCAAGTCTAGTAGACAGAGGTAGGCTCTTTTATATCCCCAGCTAATACAGTGATGGTAACCTGTGTGTCCAGAGAAGGACTTGCAAGACCAGAAATATGCTTATCTTTCCAATTTTTCTAGCAGTTCTAATGAAGGATTACTTCTACCTGCAAACCTCCCTTCTCGTGTCCTCATTGCTATAAATACAATCCTGCCATCAGTTATGTGATGTAAAGAAACTGCCACAATTGTTAGTGCATTTGGTTTGGGTTTTGAACGTTTTGTTCTTTATTTAGCATAGTCTGCTTGTTGTACTTTCAGGCAATCTGGGCCTGAAATATTCTGTCTGTAGTGGACCAAGAGAAAGTTTTGCTCAGGTGTAGGCAAACATTCAAGCACATAAGGTGTATTTAGGCTGAGTGAGTGCAGAACAGACACGTAAACTCTGCAGATGTGTTTCTAACCATACAAATACCAAAAGGCATTTCAACACTTCTCTTTTCACCTTCGCCACTGGGTGATTCATGAGGCCATGGAAGAGCCGGATCAGTGGGTGTCCTTGGAGTGTGCCTGATGCAAGCTGAGATCAGTGCAAAGCACAACGGTTGTATCTGACAGAGGAAGATGATCCTTATTGCTCATGAATTTAATTTGTTAAAACGCATAAGCAGTCTTGAAGGCGGAGCCAGGACCTGAGTTTTCCCCCTACCTTTGTCACTGGGTTAGAGAAATTGCTTTAGGCTGTAACCAGGAAGGTTGATACTTACTTTCTCTCCATGAATAAGAAGAGGGAGAACAATAGGGTACTTTACTTGGGGTGGTTTGGGACTTCTGGTATATCCATCCTGATCTGCTTGAGCATATCTAATAAGTTTGAAACTCAGCTTGATGAAATGATGCTTTTGGATATGCAGGAGTTAAAAATGGAGGGCTCTGGAGTCCAGTTATTGCCAGTCTGTGAACAGACCATCTTATAAAAGACACCTGTGTGGAAGGTGACTACTGCACTGTGAGATCCAGAATTTCTGTGTTGTTCTGGTTATGTTGTGTTTGTACCACGTGGCAAAGTCTGGTGCTGCCATTACTGCCCCAGCCTGGCCACCTCATGTCACTGGCTCCTGTTGATGATGCAGCCTTAGAGAGCTGCACATCAGCCATACAGCTGTGAGGTGCTGAGCAGACCATTTCTGAGAAGGTTGGGGTAGGGCCGTGTGGTATATTGGATAAAGAGGTATCGTTTTACAGCTCTGTCTGAAGCCCAATTTAACTAACTGTTAAAAAGAACACAAGCTCATCAGTTGTTAAATGGCAGAACAGCTGTAGGTGGCATAGCTTGTGGCTTTCAACTGAACATATGGCATAAAATGGTGTAGCTGACTACAAAAATCACTTTTAAATATTGACACTGCCTTTGATCTTTCTTTTTTTAGGCAGTGAATTTTGTCAACTTTGAGTAGCTCTACTTTGGTTGGAGGAAAAAGGGAAATAACTGGATTCTTTGTTTGTGTTTTAAACTAAATAAAACAGTGCTTTCTTATTTTAGGAAAGTTCTCTTTTTTTCCAGGCCCTTGCCACTTCAGAAACTGTAAAGATTCTAGTCACTGACAAAACTGTTCCATTGTGAAAAATGCTTATAGTGTTAGAAAATAAACAACCAGAAGAATGCAGCTTATTAGAGATCCTCTTTACCAACATTTAATTAATGTTGTCTTCTGAAATTTGAATTAATACCTTCGTCTGAAGGAAAGAATACCTTCAGCACAGGCAGATTTCTTGGCTCTGATATGTGAGAACACACAGCCTTTGTTGTGTCAGGAGAGTTGTTCCTGCATTAGGGCCTGAGGGTAGCTCTTAGAGAGTCTGGTGGTCCATCTCAAAAAAAAAATTAAAAAGAAGGGTTGCAAAAGAAAAAAAAGTTAAATAAACCCAATACACAAGCAGCAGGGCATTGAAAGTTACTAGAATTCAGAAATAATCTCACGTTTTATTGGTCCAAATGTCTGCAATTTAAGCATCCCTCAGAACTAATGTACCATAATGATTGTCATCTGTAGTAATAAACTTTTCTAATATGTGTAAGTCTTTCCCAATAGATGGCCCCTGATTTTTTTTCTCTTTGGGAAAGGAAGAGGGAGGGAGAAGACTGTGGGTTTTGTGGAAGGGAGATTTGGTTTGCATTAGGCATGATACAAACACAGAACTGAAAAATTTTGAGGCAACTTGGCACCAGATGTTCTTCAGCAGCAAGGCAGGCTTTTCTGCTAATATACCACAACTCTTTTAATATTGGCTTTAGACTTTAAAATTTTGAATTCTTCTCTTTAAAAGTCAGTAAGATTTCTAAGGAATGCCAAAAATGGTACCTAATAAGTTCAATTATCTGGAAATTAAGATTATTAAATATAATTAAATTGATATGTTCCTCATAGTTGATATAAGCTGGGATTGAAGCCAGGGATATTACCTCACCTGTATGAATATTTTTAAGAATACTTCCTTCCTGAAGCAAGTAAACATCCTTTACATCTCTAGAGCAAGAACGATGATGCATTTTGAAGCTGTTTTAGGAGGAAGAGAGCATCAGATTTGAGAGGAGGGGATAAATTGAGTAGAAGAGAAATAACAGATTGTATAACATAATCTTACAACAAGGACTCTTACAACAAGGTTCTTAAAAGAGGCCCTCTAGATAGAGCAGGGACTTTGCCACTAAATCGAGGTCTTTATTGAAAACTGACCTTTTTTAACATTGCATAAATATTTTTTGGGGTTTTTTTTTTCTGTTTGTTTCCTACCAATGGAATTCCAGTGGGTGTATGAATTGATCTTGTATCTGGTCTTCTTCAAAGTGAGAAACTCCAAAGATTTTTCCCAGGGTTATGATACTTATTAGATGATTTGAGAGACAAATTGGAGTGAAGGCCAAAAGCATAAGATTTGGCATACAAAAGGCAGGAAAGATAATTTATAATCTGTTTATTTTGAATTCTTCTATATTCTGTGCCTTTGCAGCTGATCCTCTTTTATTCTTTTCAGCCTTCTTGTAGATTATCCTTTAACATTCATAAATCTTATTTAGTGAGTCTTGGTTTCCTATTAATCTACTACCTGAACAACGTACTGGAACATCCGCAGTGAAAGAATCAATCTGTTCTGCTACATCCTGAATACTGTACTTGCATGGTAACCTCAAAGTTATTTTAGCAGCATAAGTGCTAAAGAGCATCTACTCAAACTACCTCCATCCCTCAGAGAAGAAGTAATTATTTATGTAAGAACTGTACCAGACATTATATTTTCATACTTGATTAGAAACTGGCAGATGATCTTATCTTATATTTTGATTCTTTTATATACCCTTTATAGCTATTTAGGTATAACTCAGTTACTGTGTTGTCCTACAATGACTGAAGCACAAATGTGAAGACAGGGTGTTCAACTTGCTTACAGTTACTCAGCTGCAGTTAATTATGTGTATGTGCTGTTTTAAAAAATGCTCTGCTATGATGTTATTTGAGGCTGTAAACTTCTTAAAATTGCTTTAGTGGGTCAAGGTTGAAAATTGAGATGAGCGCTATAACTTACAAGGCTATAACTGTGAGCAGTTGTAGACACAAAGTGATTCTGGGAGCTGTGCCTGTGGGCCTTGTTCAGTGGGACCTGACAGAGAGACCCCGTAACTCTGTTTGACTCTTACAACATGAGCCTTGCCTTACAGGATCAAGTGATCTTCCCCAGTGTTGTTAATTCTTTTTTCCTCCTTGGTTTTGCAAACCAGCGAGATGCTGTTGTCTTTTTTGCCTTCACACCAGAGGTGGTGCTTATCCTAGAAAGGCATAGCTTTTCCCTGGATTTTGGGAAAGGCAGAAGGGAGAGCCCTCTGTTTCCAAGGAACTAGTACCTAGACTATAGAATTCATAGAAATTTTGCCCAAAACAAAATACATATAAATAAACCTAAATAAGTCATTCTCTCTTCCCCCTTTGTATAGCAACATCACTTCAAGTGCCTCTTGCAGGAAAATAAATTCCATATGTAAGAATGGGAAACATCCCACTTCAACTGCCAAATTCCTTTGATGACTTTGAAAATTTTCTTCTTGGAAGTCCCTCCTCCTTGTTTGCTGTTACGGGTAGGTGCATTGGAACTATTCTTTCCGTGCTGTGTTGTTTTTTCCTCTCAGAAATTCCTCAGCTATGCTTCGCTCACTTTGTAAGCAGTCTTCTGTCAGCTTGGTTGCAGGCAAGGAGCAACAAACATGTTAAAGGCAGGGTTTAAAGCCAACTTGATGGTTATCCTTAACACTAGTGTGTGGAATTAGTCTACCATGACCAAATCACTGTGTTTTCTTTAGACCTTTCAAGTTTCCACTTGGATTGGCAACAAGCTACAGCTGTGCTCATTGCTGCAGCCTGTTCCTCTTAGATGGATCTACACCTTTTTCCATTCAAGTTTATCAGCTCAAAACCAAGCTGTCGTTGTCTGTGGCCCAGTGAGAGTTACAGGGAATGGCTTAACTGCCCTTAACTTCATATATGTCATTCCCTGGCATGTGACTGTTACCTAACCAGCAGCAATAAATGTTTTAGTGTGCCCAAATAACACAGCTCCATGTACTGTGCTCATTACTAAAACATACTACTTAGCAGTGTCCTTGCCACACTGGCAGTGCTCTAAGATTCATGTCACCAGCACCTCATTAAGAAACCTCTAAACTCTGCTTTTCCGCAGTACGCTAAAGAAAAGTATCTCCTTTGAGCAGAAGCTTCCAGCCGCAACTGGCATTTCCAGCAGCATCACCCCATCTCATCAGGACAATGAGGGAGGGAGAGCAGGTAGCTCTCTGAGGGCAGTTCCATGTTTTAACCCCCTCACAAGGCATATTGGCCCATAATATTTATTTAATGTTAGTATTGAGCATTTTGCTAAGGATGTGGTTGATGTATGGGAGGTAGAAATAAGGAAGCTATTGTTGAGGAATATAAAGGGTTGCAGATGCATTTAAACCCAAGGAAGAGCATTTTCTCTACAATGATAGGAAAGAGTAAACACATTTTCAGCTTGGGACAGTAGGGGATACAGAGGAGGAACAGGTACCCCAGGCTGAGCAAGAGCAGTTCTGAGCGTTTGTGCCTTGCATGTTCATGTGCCAGCATAGCTGCTGAGCTCTGGGACCTTCTAACATTTGAGCCCCACCTCATTCACTGCATCTTGCTTTTACTGTATTAGTTGTTTCTTGTGCTGTGGTGAGCTCCTCATGGCAGTAGCACCTCTCCTGTGTCCATCTGGCACACTTGGTCCCGCATGTCTTGGCACTCAAATAACAGATGAGCAGTGAACATCTGAATGGCCATTCTTATGCTGCTGCTTTCCAGCCGTGCTGTCGCTGTGCCACTTTTAATAATTCAGAAGTGATGTAGAGGAGGGGGAGTTAAAGGGCTGCAGCAATCTTTGTTTGTCTCTGTAGAGTGTGATTCCTCCTTGGTGGCTCTGTAGTTACCAGGGAAACAGGAGAGGGATGGCAGAGCACCATGGGGCTGGAGTGGGACTTAGGGGTCGGCTCCCTGGCAGCTGCACATCTGCACCAGGGGGCAAAATGAGGGCTTGCCTTTCCTTGGTTTGGTGCCTTTCCCCCTCTTTTCCACAATGGTTTTGTGAAACTTAATTGTTAAATAGGTGATGCTCCCCAGCATTGGTGTATTTGTTGAAGAGTCTTTTTATGATTGATTTTAGTAAAAATATGCTGTGTTGGAAAATGAGCATTACTGCTGGTGGTTTGGAGGAGTTGGGTGATCACAGAATCTTTCTCTGAAATTAACTGGAGCCCTGGTTGTACACAGACTGTCACTACTGAGAGGTTGTTTAATGTGTTTGAAATGCTTTGGCACTTCAGGGAATACATTTACTGGAAAAGACTAAGGACCACTTCAGTAACATTTGCTCAGTGCAGCATTCTCTGATTTGATAAAGGTCAAATTTCATTTTTAATAATTAGCATATCTATTCTAATCACCTCCTGTTCTAGCTGTACTGACCTGAATAATGCCAGTCTTGGAAGTTTCAGGGAGAGCGGCAGATGAGAGCGGGGGAGCAGCCCCTGCACCTCGGGGTTGTCATTGTAGCTCCCGAGGGCTGAGCCATGCAGGCAGGGGGAGGTGGGTGGGCAGCTGTGTTTACTCCACTGCACATGTTTAGGGCTGGATCCATCTTTCAGCTGCCTAATCTACTGGCATTAGCTGTGCTGTTTGTTCCATACCTGTGTTAGGTGCTTAGATTTTCAGCAATTATGCTGAAGTAGTTCTGAGAGGATGACTTAAAGACCTTTTTCTTACGGATCAGTGGAACTTGGTGATTGGTTTGAGATGGGCTGTTGGGCTCTTTAACTACAGGCAGAAGGACTCTGCAATTTCCTATCTCTGTCCCTCTTTTCAGTGATCGGCTAGAGAAGGTGAAACAAGATTTTCTGTAACAAGTTTGTTTGTTTGCAGCTGACTGGCAACTGTTTGCTTGATTGTTTTAGAATGGGGGAGAGTAAAACACCGTATAAACACACTCCTCTTTTGAATTTCATGGCAAATAAATACTGTTTTTCCACACCAGAGACTTATTTTGAAGTCTGAATTCAACAGATTTGTCACTATGGGACGAGCCCTTGAGGTTTCATTTCCTTCTGCCCAGTTTATGCACATGAGTGAGGTATTCATGTATAGTCAACTTAAAGTTGAACTTTAACTGAATTTATGAGCACATAATGGGGTTGATTTTCCAGTTACCTTTGTGAAACCTTCAGAAATGGTTTACAGACCTCTTGCCCTCCATTTGCCTCCCTAGAGTCTGCACACTCAAGGTTTAAAACCTTGAATATGGAGTATATCTACTTCAGATTCATAATCCATAAAGCAGAGTTAAGAAAAAGTACTGTGTATATGCTAGCAAGGTTTTAGCCATAAAGTTCAGTATATTTTCTCCAAAATGTCAGATTCTGAAATTTAATTCTGACACTTTAAAACTCTGATTAAAAAAACAAACAAACAAAAAACCCAAACAAACAAAAAAACCCCCAACCCAACAAACCAAAACAAAAAGCCCCACCAGGGTGAAACAATACGCTTGGGCACCAGAAGTGATGTTTAGGAAACCATCATCTGAATAGTTTCTTGCAGCTATCCTTGTGTATTAAGAAGGAATGCTACTCTGGTACTCACAACTCAGAGATTTTTATTTTCCTTTTCTTCATTTTCAGTTCTGTGTTTTTTGGTTTGGGAGGGGTTTTTTTGAAAAAATCTCCTTTTGGTGTAGTAGACGTTGATAGTAAGAAAAATTGCATTGAAAAATAATAGTTCAAGATTAAGTTCTCTTCTGTTTCCTCTAGATATGGCACTCCTGGGCTTAGCTTTGGTTCTCTGTGAATCTGACATGTTAAATGTACTCTTGTTAATTGAAAAATGTCTTCAATATAAACTGCAAATTGCATCTACAATGATGCAAAGATGAAATAGTTGTCTCTTGCTAATACATGCTCATCTCCAGCAGCTGTGTTTCAGTTAAGACACAAAATGGAACCAAGTCCAGCAGAGTCACTCCTATCACCGTTGCTTTTGCCAAAGTTAAAAATGCACTAAATTATTGTCACTGAAGTCAGGAGAGGTCTTTGAATTCAGAAAACATCTACTGAGTGTATGATGTCATTTTTATGAAGTCATTCTTTGATTAGAATTGCAGTTTAGAGAAAACTGACTTCTGCTGTAAGGATAGTGAAATTGTTGTTAAATCCTAGTCTTGCAGTGATTGGGATTAATTTCCTGTTCTATGATGCTGCAGTGAATAGCCTCTTTATCCCCAAACTACAGGAAACTGCTCAGTGTTTTGTATGAGGTTCTGCAGTGTGTGTGTTCCAGGGAGCTTGACTTTTAAGGACACAGGCACATCTCCCCTCTGCCCCAGCAGCTGATGTGCAATGAAAATACTGCAAGCTATGGAAGAGAAGCAGTTCATGCAAAACTGTACTGTGCAAGTGAGGAGCTGTGCAGGACTGCTTGTGTAACCCTGGCTGAGGTTTGTGTGATCCTGATGCACAGCAATGGTGTGATTGCTGTGTATCTGGAGGAGAAAATGTCAACTTTATTGGGTTTGTAGTTGTTCAGTTTTTAGCTGAAAATTCATCCCTGAATCTTTCAGTCAATGGATGTGTAATTAAAAGGATATATTTGAATAAGACTGAAATTAAGTAGTCTAAACAAATGTTGCAAGAATATATCAACAGAACTGATAATGGTCTTGATTCTTCTCATCCTCCTGGGATGTGAAGCAGTACATCTAATAAAACTCTAGACGCCTAGTAAAACATGATCTGCTGCCTCCTAACCCAACAATTCTAAGCTCAGAAGCTGATTCTGCTGGTACTCATTGCTGAGGTGTGAGCAGAGAGGATCTGTAGAAATTGGCTCCAGGGTGCCAGGAGGTGCATGCTAGGACTGGTTACCCTTTTGACTACTGGCTTTCTCCTTTGTTTCGTGCTCTTTTTTTCCCCAAAAAGAGGCTAGAAAGTATGACAGATGTTTCTCCCTCCAACCTAAACTGCTAAACCTAAGCTTCCCAGTCTTACTGTAATTGTGTCTAAGTTGCCCTCTTTTTATTTGAAACAGGTCAACTAAAACAATATTTACTTGAAGTAATTTGTGGAGAAAGATGTTGACTCTGAAGCTGTCCACTGTTGGGTTTTGCTCCTAATGTAGATAAAGGATAATTGTGATTATTTAGGACAATAGTTCAGAAGAAGGGATAAAATTGAGAAATCTAGAACTTGATGTTTAAGAGACATTGGAAGAAATGGATCTTAATCTTGCCAGTTAAAGTGGGGTTAGAAAGATAACTTCACTATTAAAGCTCACTAAAAGCTTCTTTATGAGTCTCAAAAGCACTGACTTGGATTTAAAAGAAGATTTTTTTTTTTGTATAATTTAACAGAAAAGACATCATTTTGGTTAAATCTTTACGGTTCCTGTACCAATCTTATCCTTTTTCTAGGATCTTTTTGATAGATCTTTTGTGTAGATATCCCAGTTTCTGGGTACAGTAACTCTTGTTAACAATCAAAAGGATTGATCAGTCTTGCATGGAGGGACTCTTTTTAATGAATTGTTGTCAAGAAGCAGGGGGTTTTTTTAATGTTTTTAAAATCATATGTGAATCAAATGCAGTTTCTGCTGCAAGGTTCAGAGGCTTCAAGCTGTGTTTACAGATGAGGGGGAAAGATATTAGACAATTAAAGGCATTTTAGGGGGCTACAACTCATTTTGTTAGACTGTAAAAGTATTTCATCTTGCACAGATGAGGGAGTGATCCTCTATGCAACTCAGCTACCACATTAGCAGATACTGGCAGGCTTTATTACGAGTGCTTTATCCCTTTGATTAGACCTTGATTACCACTCAGGAACCAGATACAGCTTGCAGCCATCTCACTTCAGCTTGTGCAAGCGTGTGATGAAGGAACATGCAGACATGTTTATAGCATGCCCCCCATCCTCCGTGTTTGAAAGGCTTACTAAGGTTCATCAAAGAAAGAATCCCTTACTTTGGGGCAATTCTGAGCTGTGGTTTGCAATTGAGCGCCCCTCAGAGAGGATTTTGAAAGTTTACTTGCCTCTCTGCTATGTATTTTCAGGTGCTCTCACAGTTGGCCTTGTGCGACAGTGTCAAACCATCCATGGACGTGACAGGACCTGTATTCCTCCACGGCTGCCTCCCGAGTGGGTCACTACGTTATTTTTCATCATAATGGGAATCATTTCACTAACTGTCACATGTGGCTTGCTGGTGGCTTCCCACTGGCGAAGAGAAGCTACTAAATATGCCCGCTGGATAGCTTTCACTGGAAGTAAGTGACCTCAACTGCACAGTTGACCTGTATGCAGGATAAACTGGTGGAGTCTGAAATAACACCATAGTGTTGGAAAGGAGCAAGTGCTTAGGGCTCCTGCTACGCAAAACATTCCTTCTCTTTAAATATCACATCTGAGGGAAATATCAGTCTTCAGAAATAAAAGGGTTGGTATCTTAAGTGACTGCAATTGAGAGGGAATAATGGTGTGAAAGAAAGGAAGGCCTGACCCCTTTACCTTCCTTGGGCAGTGCCATTAATTGATCTAAGAAAATGAGCAGGGATAGAAGAGTGGCTGTAGTATTTCATACTTCCCCACTTGAATATATCCAGGACTTAATCCTAGTGGCATGCAATTACTGAAAATTCCCTCTCTGAGGCAGAGGAGGCAGTTGGTACATCTGAGGTAACCTGTCCCTTACTCAGGTGTCTTGTGAATACCTCGTTCAGGGTTGAGGCTGGTTCAGTCCTTCATGCTCACAGCAGCTGCTTTATTCAGAGTATCTGCATCCTAATTGGCTATGCAGGAGGATTGCCCACTGCAGAGCATCTGCTGTGCTTCACAGCACTGAGACTTCTGCTTCCAGAAGTGACCTGCAGCCGTGCTTTAGCCGGAGGGAGGAGTACCAGTGCTTTTCTGCCTCCCCTCATTCTGCTCTGCGTGAGCACCGGTGTAATTCCTCACAGCTGAGCCTTCTCCAGCCCTGTGTTTGCACACAGGGAAACATATCCTATGGCTACTTCAGTGCAAAAGAAAAACAGTTGTAATGAGCAAGGGGAATAACTTTAAAACTTCCTTTTCTTGGTGTGTGTTACAGGCTTAGCCCAACTGTGAAATGGTGCCTTAATGGTGGGGATGACAGCATGAAAAAGCTCAAAACCTGAGGGCTTTTAAATTGACTTGAATTATGACAAACCACTAAAGGTAGTGTGAACACTAACTAGAAAATGCAAGTTTGTGGTTTACATGGGCATAAATAAGGTTTAATGGAACTCTGTGACATCTAGTGATATCTAATACGAGTAAGATTTAACCTTGTTTTTGGGAAGGCAATAGTATTAAAAGTGCTCAGCTTCAACAAAGGTACTTCACTGAGGCACTTGTACAATGAAAGCCATCTTTCTGACAGCGTTGCTACACAGCATATTAAATTAATAGTGCAGCTCTTGCAGACAGTGGAGCTATTGAAATGCTGTATCTGTTGTGATTGACTTTCATTTATTTTGCAGTGAATGATTAAAATAGCAGACCTGAGTATTACTGAATATTCCATCCCAGCTTTTCCAGCGCACCTGTTTATCTAGACATATTTATGTTTATCTGATATATGTGGGTGGGGTTGAAGCCAAAATGCCATATAAAGTTAAGATGCTTACAGTAAGCTGGAGTCAAAGCTCTTGGGTAAAGAGAGGGGTTTGAGTTCTAGATATCAGTGTTTTTCTTAAATATCTCAAATCATCAGACCCCTGCAGCTTTAGTTTTCTACAGCTGTGATGATTAGTTCAGCCAAAATGTACCCTAAAGCTGTTTTGTTTTGGGTTTTTTCTCTGGAGATTTCTTTAGGCTCGCAACAGGTTCATTATTAGATGTCTCAGTATAAAAGGACATTTTTATTTCAGCACTTGTCTTCTTGGTATGAGATGTTTAATAATGAAACACACTAATTTGTTCTTTTGCAAGTCAGAATTATTCATAATTCTATTAAGATATGATCACTGCGTTGCTGAAATTATAAAATTCAATGTCTCTGGTGTTCTTCTCCGATACATACAAGTCTGTGACCTTTGCATTCCTGTTAACAAAGATGATGGGGACTTATATCTGTGAACTCACTTGTTAGGAAAACTAATTTTGAAAAATAGAAGTGAATGGAAGGAAGAATTCTAGATTTTTTCAAAAAGTTGTCGAGAGTGACTTCTGTGGTTCACTGGATGAAACACAAATTAGTAACCTATTTGTAGGTTAGTAGTAGGAAATACACAGCCATGTGGAATCAACTTGGAATACCATGAGCAGGTCCTTCCTGTGAAGTGCCAGTGCTGTTTAGATGAAAACATGTGTAACTCATTAGAAGGGGGTAGGGAAAACTTCATATTTGTATTACATCTCATCTGCAAGTGATTTCAAGACTCAGTGGCCTCGTGCAGGCTGCTAGCAGATAGTCTTCTCACAGAACTTTCTGAACACAACTCAGGACATCTATCCTGGGCAGGCAGGGAAGTCTGCTGGGGCTTCCAAGGGAAGCTCTGGGACTGGCAGCTCTGTTCCTTCAAATGCAAGGGGGTCTGGAGTAAATATCTGAGGGCAAAGGAATCCTCTTGCTCATCCCTTCCCTTGCAACTCTGAGAGCAGCAAGGAAAGCCTGGTAAGAGGTCACTTTTGCCCAGTTCATGCTGGAATTTATATATAATTGTATAACTTCTATTTTTCATGGAATTTTTGCTTGTAATCTTGTCATCTTTGATGACTCCAGATCTTTTCGAGTCATACCTATAAGTATCAAGTATTGCTGAAAGTGTGGCCTTGTCTATCGTGTTCAGCTAAGAGAAATGCAGAAGACAGAAGTTTGATCTGTCAGTTCTCTTTCCTGCATACTGTATACTTTCCTGTATCCTGTGTACTTCCTTTTCTGAAGGGATACACCCCAGAGGGTATTTACAAGCACAGGATTTGCCTCATTCCCCAGTTGTTGGTGGGTTTACTGCACAGAAACTTATCCTTCTGATGTCTCTGCAAACAGCTTTGTGGAGAGGAGAGATATTGCTGTCCTCCAGGTCATACTGCATGAGTGACAAAAGTCTTGTAAATGTGAAGGTTTTCCTTCATTTTTTGTAGAGAAGAGTCTTTCAGGAATCAGTATTCCTGCTGATGTGATAGGTTTGTCACTCTGGGCATAGATACTATCAAAACTATGACTGATGTTTCAGTAGTACCACATTCATACAGTGTGATGAAGAGTGGGTTCCTTGTTGGTGTTCGCGTGTGCACTACCCAGGTTTTGTGTGTTTCTTCAATGGACAGGGTGTTACAAACCCACAGCTGTGCCTGGTGTGTTGGTAGCAGGCAAAGCTCTGATGAGCTGTTCTTTTGCTTGTATACCAGATCTGCCTTTTGCCATCCCAGCTTCTAAATCATCTCATCACTAACTGTGCCCTGGCACATAGTGACACAAGTTGGTAGCCAAAAAGTAACCTGGTTTTGGTATTGTTCCACGTCTCTGACACTGCTCTTATTTTGCTACCTCTACTTCTTGTTTTCTGTACTGCTTGTTTTCTACCCTCGGTTGAAAAGATAGCATGTGGTGAAGGTGTGGAAGTCTCAAATGTTGTAATTGTCGTGGTCCTTAAGACAAGTACTGTTAAGTTCCATAATTAGAAACAATATTCAGAGCTTATTCCCTGTGGAGGTCACATAGGTGATCTCATGTATGTTATTGCAATTTTGGCTATTGCAGGAACTCACAGAGCACTCTCAAGATCTGTTTACATCTTACAGATTTAGGTCTCTTACCATCTGCTGCAACTAGAAAGAGAATTAATTCTGTATTTGCTACTACTGAATGAGGTGCTTCTCTGAGATTTATCAAGGGAGAAGATGCTAGACAGAAAAATCGTATTTCTGCCTTTTTTCCAGCAGTTACCAGATGGTCTGGATTTAGTTTGGTTTTTTTTACCTGAGGATTTAAAAGTTCATGAGCAATAATGAACTGCTTTTTGGAATGCAAGTAAAAATGGGGCAGGATAATCACATCCTTAACTAACAGTAGCTATCCTGTGAACGTCTGGTGCTCCCCAGTGCATAAAGTGCTTCTTGAGTTATTAAAGATTTGTACCAGGTGCTGCTTTCTATGTTATGTGTCTCTAAAGAGGCAAGCAGATATTACCGTGAGCCCTCTGAAGACTAGACCTTTTTCTAAGACTGGATTTCTTTTGAAGTTGTCATTAGATGCTCAAAACCGTTTCAAGCTAAAGAATTACAAGAACTAATTGGTTTTACAGCCACCATTCAGATGCAGACTAGAAAGCTCTTCTGTGCTTACATGGATCTGCTCAAGAAACACATACCCATGCTTTCCTCAGATGGACTCAGATGTTTGAGATACAATAGAAAAAAAAGGAAGCATTCTTTAAGGATTAGATTGTGCGGCATGGAATTACATGGACCAATAATCCTGTAGATTAAAACTTTCTTGATTGTTTAATGTTTAACGTCTGGTTGCTGGTTCTGTTCTAACAAATGGCCTAACGAAGTGGCACCGAGCAGGAATGTGGTAACTGCAGTTGCCAGATGTTTTCTGTTTGTGCTCTTTCCCTTCCGCTTTGAAGAATCACCCGATGGTGCGGGCACAGTGCGAGCGAGACACGAGCCCCCTCCAGTGGAATATCTGGGTTTTCCTGCTCGGCACTGGCAGCCGAAGGAAGGATCCTGGTGCTGGCTGCTCTTGGCTCAAGGTGTCGTGAAAGCTGCTCTGTGTGTTTTGGAAGGCAAGGAGCAGCTGATGTTCTGATGTGGATCGTGCTTTATGGAAGCATCCTTCTTTGTTTATGCCCAGGTCCTACTTGGACACTCTGAATTCAGATTCATCATGCCCACAACCAGTATCTTCTAGAATATGAATGTTCTTTCCTCAAAGCTGAGACCTGTGCTATGGAAAACATAAGCACTAAGATATAAAATATGTGGTAAACTGTTTTTCTTGGATAAACATGGAGTCCATTAAAAATGGTTTTAGTGTGGGCACTGTAGCTGGATAAACTGGAGCATCTGTATTTAGTGAGGAAGAGCAGTAATGAAGCTACATTAAAAAATATTGATGCTGCTCCAGCCGGTTGTTTCCTCATTTGTAAAGACTAGAAACTTTGTCCTGGTGAGGCCAAAGGGGACAGGCAAGCTCCTATTTTATTTTACATACTTTTGGAACAAAAGCAGCTGCACCACTTCTGACTTGCAGGGGAGACAGTGATTAAGTTGCTTGCCAGTGGTTTTTAATGTTGCTTGTTTGACTTAAGGAGGCTCAAGTAAGGAGCAGCATCTCCAGGGTTTCTTCTGTCTTGTAGTGCTGGAGAAGAGAAAGGAGAGACAAGGTCAGCACCTGTGTCCCTTGCTAACAAACTAAAAGCAGCAGCCTGTATTAACTGGAGAAAGCTGAAAAAATCAGCATATGATGCACTTTGTTCAGGCAGGAGCATTGTAACTTGGCTTGAATTTTCTCTTTTGTGTGGCCAGGCTATAGGCAAAGTGTGTGGACTAGGAGAGGCTTCAGTGTGAGCTGTGCTTCATGTTAGAAGATGTTGGTATGTGGATTTGTGGGGTTGGTGAGGAAACAGAGCAGGTTCAGCTCCTCTCTCCCCCTAAATCTAATTAGACTTGGTTGAATAATAGGTATTGTGGTGCCATGTTCCACTCACAGCAAATAATGTCTGAAACAACAGTGAAATTCATAGAAGTGAAGTAAGAGTAAAGCACTAATACTTGACTGAACTGGTAGAATCGGATAAAATTCTGTTTTATTCTAATACTGATTAAAAAACCCCAATTGTGTATTCTTGCATATGGAATCAAACCAATTCAAAAGCTAATCCTTTTTATTGTGAAGAGTATCTTGCCTCTCAGAGGAGCCATATTTGGAAGTCATTCCCTTGGTTGAGACAGTAGAGTCCTGCACAGCTACATCCAAACTAAACAAGGTTACTTTTCCAAAGATGTGTTACAGGAACACTGAAGTTGTCATCTGGGAAACAGCAGTGGGTGTTCTCTCCTGGATTTGGTCAGGATATTGAAATGTGCTGTGAGGAATCTTGGCCACTATTGATAATTGAAGGCCTGTGAAATCCATAATGTAATTCTTTAACAGGAGTTCTGGATTTCTTTTACTTCCACAGAGTCAGTTGCAAAACCAAAACATACACATAAGTCTAACTTTGAGGTGAACTAAAAACCCTAATTGCTTGGTCTCTTTGTTCACAGAGTCTGGATTTAGTTTTTCACTAAGAAGCTTGGATTAAACTGAATCAGAAAACTTTCATTTCATTATATTCCAATGGGAAATTCTATGGCTGTTTCATTATCTAAGGAAACATGCTTATAACTTCAGGAAACTGGTATCTTTTAATCTTAAAAGAAATGGTAATGACAATCGGAGTGTTTTCCATTTTTAGCAAAACTTTTACAGAAAAGGAATCTGTGAAGAATGGCAGAGGGCAACTACAGTTGAAAAATACAACTGATATAGAAAAAGTTTCTTCAATGTCGAATGTTGCTTCATCTTAACTGGGCAAAATGAATCTAAAATAACTGGAGAAGAAATGACTAAACTTTGAGATGGTGATAGAAGTATCTCTACCAATTTTTTATTCTGTAAAGAGAGTTTATGATCTAGTGAGCAGAACTGAAATTACAGTCAAAATTGGGGACTTTTAGTCTTTCTTGGGAGTAGATGAGGGATGTTTTGAAAGTGACATAAAGCCTACTCAGTCATTTCAAGCAAGTTATCAGCTCAGATAGCTCTGATCTCAGCCCTTCAGTTCAGTCAAGATATTTTGCTTGTTTTTCTGGAGTGCTCTATGAACGGGTAAATATTTTCACTTTAACACTGCAGTGACTGTTTTTTTCTTTTCTCTTTTCTTTGCAGTGATTCTATTCTGTATGGCAGCCCTAATATTTCCGATAGGATTTTACATCAATGAAGTTGGAGGTCAACCGTATAAATTACCCAATAACACAGTGGTTGGGTCTTCATATGTACTGTTTGTCTTATCCATTTTCTTTACAATAGTGGGACTTCTATTTGCTGGCAAAGTTTGTTTACCTGGCTGATGAATGTCTGGACTGCAGGACTTTATTTTGGAAAAGAGCAAGACATCGGAGTTGCATTCTCAGGAGGATGCCTAAATCAGACTATCAAACACTGACTGAAAAGAGGAATGCTTTGACTTGTTCTCACTATGCACTTTGGATGAAAAAAAGGAGAGCCTTTCCCATAACCAAATACAGACCACGTTGACTAATCTCCTGAGCATACTTTAATGCAGTCAGGTCTGCACTGTGATAGGAACTAATGAAGAATGCTTTACACTGAGAAGCATAATGCCCCATGTTACTGAACTGTTCCTGTTTTTAACGTCTCACAATTTGGAAGTCAAAGTATTTATGAACCTTGTGGTAGACCAGAGGGTTGCGGAGGAATTCAAGTGAGGCTGGCCTCGCTGTTTAGGAGATTAGTATTTTACATCTTCCTTCTGATGAGCAAAGCCTTTGACACCAATGTGGATCAATCTTGCATTACTGCACCAAGAAGCCAATAGATCAAAACATGTTCCCAATGTATGTAACAGCAAAAAGACATACATCCCCTCCTCCCCCATAAGCTCTAGGAAACACTAAGGAACATTTTAGAGGGGGATTTTGTCCTTATATTTATATAAATATATATATAAATATATATATATTTTGCTGATGCAGTATACAGTGTGTGTGTATGTGTGTGTGTGTGTATATACACATATGTATATATATGTATATACACACAAATGGTTCCTGGAAAAGAACTCAGAATGCTTTGCTAGCAAAACACTGTGGTGTGCAAAACTAGAACTCAATAGAAAAAAGCCATTTTTCTGAAGGCCACATAGCTGAGAGTCTTCAGTTTACCTCATTCTTTGTAGCAGCCCTTGATTTTAACAGTTTTTTGTAATAGGTACAAACGATCCCATGCCTTTCTAGGTGCAATTTTAAGTTAAGCTAAAATTCTTTTTATGGTAATTTATTTGTATATGAGGGTAGAAGGTGAGATCATGTCATACCTTAAAATCCTAATTTTGGGAAACTGACACTATTTAAATTATTAGCAACTGTTGTACGGAAATCTCTTTTTCTACTGCTTTGTTACATTAGCATTCATACATGTTCAAGCACAGCATTTTACCATAGGTAAGCATTTCTCTAGCACATATAAAATGCAATGTTTAAAATAATGCAAACACTGTTCCACTGCAAAGATGGATGAACTTATTTTACCTGAGTATTAATTCATCTTTGCCGAAAAAATGAGCAATATAATTGTTTAAAAATGTATGCCTTGTTTAGTAAAGTTGTAATTTTAAATGTAGATTTAATGGCCACCCCAATTTGGAGTAAATACTCCTCACTAAAAGTAGTTTTATTTTTCAACACAAGGATAAACCATTGAATCCACAGACATCTTAATTCACTACTAGGTTGGTGTTCCAGGGAAGCTGCCTGCACTATCAGTATTTGTTTTCCAGTTAATACATAAGTTTACCTGAGATTCATTCTGAAAACAAAAGAATTGTCTGTTTTGAGTGTGGTTTCATTGAGCTTACTAGAGGAACTGCATTAATGAATAGACACTCATTTTAGAATGAGGTCTTTGTTAAAATAAAATCAGCAGTTTCCAAAATGATCACTTACCAGATAAGATGGAGTATTTAAAAATAACACAATTTGCACAATTATTTTAAACTCTGTGCCATTTAGACCGTAGTGGGTCCCTGTTTTCTCCATCTCTTCCCTCTCCCCTTCACAAGGTATTTTAATACAAAAAGGTTATTTGTTGATGTATTTTTTTTTCATTATTGACCAAACTTGCCACTGGTTTCTAAGTAATTTTTTTTTTTCCAGTCAGCTCATTTACAGGTAGAATGGAGTTTTAATGGATCACTAAATTTTTCTAAAGTATACTAATCTGTAAATACAGCCAAGCACTTACTTGGAAGTCATGGTTTAAATATAATTTGGTTCCTAATTTAAGCCTTCATCTGCATGGGCAGTCTGAGGCCCCTAGCAGTGGAGGTAAAAGGCAGGGTTCAACTGCTTGGTATGTGTTAAAATTTTGGTGTTATCACTACTGTGTCCTAAGATAAAGTATTCACTAAAAATGGGATTATAAATTACTTTTTCAGAAATGTTACACTTGTAAATAGTTCAAGATTTTGGTAACTGGAACACAGCTGGGGGGTGGGGAGAATTTCTCAGCTGCTAAGATTTCTTTCCCTTCCTGCCCCTCCAATTTACTTATTTCAGTTATTGTAACATCATGTGGATTTAGGCTTCGATTAAATGGATCATCATAATAATAATAAAAAAGAAACACTTACCTTGGAACATACCCAGACTGTGGTTGGCTGACTGGAAATTTATCTGATCTGCCAGTGCTATTGCTGTGAATTATTAAATGTTAGCAAATGTTTAACAAATAGGTTTATTAAATATTTGAGCATTTCAAGTCCAGAAATAGATGCAGCCAAATGCATTTAAAAAAACCCGACCCAGTAATTGAAGAGACAGCTGTCAACAGTTGCTTTTAATAAGGTCACTAAGTACTA
This sequence comes from Corvus cornix cornix, assembly GCF_000738735.6. Taxonomy (NCBI): domain Eukaryota; kingdom Metazoa; phylum Chordata; class Aves; order Passeriformes; family Corvidae; genus Corvus; species Corvus cornix. The sequence continues at coordinate 1,822,932 of NC_046344.1, forward strand.
TATAGTACAGTATTAATTTATAGCAGAAAATCATATCTTGTAAACTGTATATAAAACACTGTTTTATGGTGCAATCATTTGTCAAACTTATGTCTGTTACTTTTGTTTTAAAGTTGTGTGCATTCTTTTCATACCTAAGAGCATCACTGTAAAATCTGCTGAAGACTATTTATAGGTTTTATTTGCACAAAGTTCTGTTTTGAACTACAGGAAGTTCGTATTGAACATGCCTAAACATCTGTAGACTTTTTCAGTTCATGAGAAGCAAATGTTTCCATATGAATCTTCTCCAAAGGTAATCCCATATTTGTGTTGAGTGTTTACATAAACTTTTCTGATTCTGCCAGCCATTATTTTTTAACTTTTTGAAGGACAGCTCATTTCATACATTACTAGAGAATTCCATTTATTCTTTTGCTTCTAAATCCTCCCAAAGGTTTGATGCCCCATCATAATGTAATTTGTGCACACTTTGTCATTTATTTGGCTAACAAGATGTAAGATTGGAAACTGCAAAAATACTTTCAGAAGGAAAACTAGTAAATTGTCCATATAAATCTTGTAATTGAGCTCAGCTGAAATAATTGCCTGGAAGCTGTTTGGCTCAGACCTGGGGAGGGTGTGCTTCCCTGAACACACCAGCCTAACAATGTAAGGTGGTTTTCCCCCTGTTCATCCTGCTGGAGAGCGATGCCAGTGTCCCAAAGACACGGGCAGTGAGTGTGCCACAGCGCCGGGCCCGGCCTCGGGCTGAGGTGATGCTGCCAGAGCCGGGCCTTCCTGCCGTCCCTGTGTTTCCGAGACCTTGTTTAACCACTCCAGAACACAACTGTAGGTTCCTGTTTGCCCTGACACAGCCACAGGAAAATGAAAGCTGTCCTTTAAAACCTTTGTGAAGGATGAACATAATGAAGGAAGTGGGTGTCTGCAGGCGGGCTGTCCCGCCTGGGCTCGAGGCCGGGCCCGCCGCCTGCGCGCCCCGGCCTTTACTGAGGTTGTTTTCTAATTGGTTAGAGCATTTTTTTCAATTAATGATTTCCGAACAAATGTTAATACAAACTGTATAAAATGAACATAATTTTCTTCACTTGTATTTTTGTTATTGAGCAAGTTTATCAAAATAAATTGTCTACTAAAGCGACTGGCCCCGGCTGCACAGACTGGAACCGGCCCCGCCCCGCACACAGGTCCCCCCTCAGGAGTCTCCCCTCAGGAGTCTCCCCTCAGGTGTGCCCCCTCAGGTGTGCCCCCTCAGGTGTCTCCCCTCAGGTGTCTCCCCTCAGGTGTCTCCCCTCAGGTGTGCCCCCTCAGGAGTCTCCCCTCAGGTGTCTCCCCTCAGGTGTGCCCCCTCAGGTGTGCCCCCTCAGGAGTCTCCCCTCAGGAGTCTCCCCTCAGGTGTGCCCCCTCAGGTGTGCCCCCTCAGGAGTCTCCCCTCAGGTGTGCCCCCTCAGGTGTCTCCCCTCAGGTGTCTCCCCTCAGGTGTGCCCCCTCAGGTGTGCCCCCTCAGGTGTGCCCCCTCAGGAGTCTCCCCTCAGGTGTCTCCCCTCAGGAGTCTCCCCTCAGGTGTGCCCCCTCAGGTGTGCCCCCTCAGGTGTGCCCCCTCAGGTGTGCCCCCTCAGGAGTCTCCCCTCAGGTGTGCCCCCTCAGGTGTGCCCCCTCAGGAGTCTCCCCTCAGGTGTGCCCCCTCAGGTGTGCCCCCTCAGGAGTCTCCCCTCAGGTGTCTCCCCTCAGGTGTCTCCCCTCAGGTGTCTCCCCTCACGCCCGGCGAGCCCCTCGCCTCCTTCCCACCAGCGCCCTCAGGCGGCGGGAAGCGGGCGCGCCGGAGCCGGCCCCGTCTCCAGCGGCAACGCCGCAACACCGGGCGGGGACCGGGTTGGGCCCCTGCGCTCCCGGGGCCCCGCACAAGGGAAGAGTCGGGGCAGTGCCGGGAGGTGCTGAGAGGGTTTGGGGGGTCCCTGTCACTGGCGCGGTGCCCAGGGAGGGAGGACGGGGCACGGGAGAGCCTTTTCCCCCGTCAGGTGAGTCTCAGCGGACGGGAGTGGGCGGCGCGGGGTCGGAGGGGCCGAGGGGTCTCTCCCCGGTGGGGTGAGGTGAGTCTCGGGCACGGGACACCGCGGGGTCGGGGAACCCAGGGTTCTTTCCCCCGTGAGGTGAGGAGGGTCTCGGGGATGGGAAGGGCTGCGCTGACACCCGCTGTGAGCCGAAGGGCCCGGGTGGCCCGGGACGGGGTGAGGCAGTGGAGCCCGGCCAAGGGAAACCCGGGATTTTATGGCTTTTGCTCGACTCGTACTGCACCTAAACCCGAGGGCAGCTCGCCCACCCGCTGCCAGCCCGGCTGGCGCAGCTCCCGCCGCCGCTCTGGGTTTGCTGTGATTAATCTCTTCTTCTGGTTGAGCTCTGTAGCCAGTCTCCCAGCAGCTGTGCACACATATAATTAACTGCATAAAATCCCTTAACAAGCAGCTTCTGCAGAATGGTTCCTAACTGTGTTTTCTATAAATGGGTAATTGTAACTTATCTTTATTTTTTAGTTTACTGTTGTCCCACATACAATACAAATTATCATTTAAGTTGCTGACAATATTAATACCTTTTAAATAGTGTTTATTCCTGAGTATTTTAACTTTTTTGCTCTAATTCTGTTGTTTTACTTTTGTTTTTAGCAAGGCTAAGTCTATTCATATAATGGATACGCACGTCAGGAAAATGGCGTGGTTGTTGGACAATGATCAATATTTGGAAAAAACTGGGTGAGGAAACTTACAAAATCTAGTTGGGGCTTCATATGGAGACAGAAAATAAGTTAAAGTTCATGTTAACTGTGTACTATGTCCCTTCAAAACATCCTATATTAAATTAATGCTTCAACAACTGTCAAAGTATAAAACCGTTCCTACAGAAAAACTTGAAATTACTTTATGACAGTACAGGAATATTATAAGTAATGAATTGCTTGCATAAAATTACTGTCTTGTAGGTTGACAAAATGCCATCTACAGGGTGATTGTCCACCATGGCAAGATTTTGCTGTGCCTCATCTAGGACCAGATAATGGATTGCTGGAAAAACATACCAGCAAGACACAAGACGTGCTGGTAGGTGGCTTATCCTACAAAATGGAGCAGCTAGTACAGTAATGCATACCCACTATAAATTCAGAGTGGGAAACAAATAAACTGATAGGCAACTAATATGCTTCCTTACATACATTTGCATATATACCCAGACAGTTTGATAGGCATAATTACTGATGTCATGAAACTACATGTAGTCTCCCTGCAGAGATGAATCAGTCTGTGAACAAATGAGGTAAAACAATAAATGAGATCAACTGTTGATACTGCATTTTTCTTCAGAAAGGCAGGAGCCAGTATATATCACTTCAGACTCTTGAGTCGTGTTTGGGAGATGCTGATTTTTATTCCTCTCTGGTATATCACTGGGGTATTTATTTTAATTCTTTTATTGAGCTCTCCTATTTCTTTTCTTAATTCCTCTCTGCTCTAAACTAAGTTTTTTTTTTCCTTCCTTTAGCTCACAATCTGGGGGTATTGTGAAAGCTTCTTTTCCCTTGTATCCCACATTCAAAAGAGTATTCCAGTACATAAAATTATGTTCTTGGACATGCACTGCCCAGCAGCAACTTTCCTTACTACTCACACTTTTGTCACATTTAAGCAGCACATGTAGTTTCTCATACTGCGTGTAATTTTTTCTCTCTTGATCTGTAGAGAGGAGAAATGAAGAAAACACAGTCTCAAAAGGTGCAAACAACAGAAGAATGGATAAGAAACTACAGTTTGGAATCCTTGCAATTAACATTCGAGTATCTGGTAAATGAAGGCAGTATTATTTTGTAAGTACAACACTGCCTTTTCTCTAGTCAGTCATAACTTGTGTGCATCTCTGATGTTAATCATGCATAGTGCTCCAGGAATTCAGGGAATGGTGTTGAAGAGATGGAGTTTACAGAGGAGACCGTTACCGATTTTGAATCCAGAATTTCTGAGTAAGTGTCCATCCTGTTTACTGTTTTGATTCTGTATCTCCATTACTGCAGGCACTGCCTTAAATCTTAATTTTTTATCTCTGGGTGCCTCGGAGTATCTCAACATTAAATCCTTTCTGCTGAGAGAGTAAGGGATAATTGTATGTCACTACAACTGAGGTTTGGGCTTTTTTAAGGAATATCCTTATCAGCCAGGTGTTGATGTGAAGCAGTTTGCTCATTTTAGAAAAGCAGCCAGTGAATGGTCAGGTTTCCCTATGTAACACAGTGTAGTTGGGGGTTATACTTAGTGTGACTTGGATTGGTTTCAAGTCATGGATGCAGTCATGACGTGGAAGTTGAAAGTTTTCTAAGTGAATTTTAAATGTATAAAATCAAGAATACTTAAATAATTTAATTTATAGGTTTAATAAACTGTAGAATAATCATAATATTTTTGCTGGTCTTCACAACTGATAGGAGTGGTGGCATTTCAGCATACCTCACTGTGCCAGGCTTTTATAAAACAGAAGCAACTTTTCTGTTTTGAAAAAGCAAAAAGGGTTTTCCCCTTTATAATGTTGGTTTAAACTTTCTGTTTGCCAACTTGTAAACACTATGTGCATAGAATTAAAAATAAGTTGGCTAAAGTAAAACCATTTTAAGAGGACAGGAAGCACTTAGCTTCACCTCAAGCTATAATTATTTTGATATTAAACTGTTAGAAGTTGTGCTGCTTTAGGGGAAGAAGTATTTAATTGGTTAGCCCTGCAACGACCAGTTGTATAAGGGCATATTTAACATATTTTAAAATATCTTTCTCACAGATTTTGCATCTGTGAGAAAAGGGATGTGATGAAGACAGATGGTTGATTGTTACATTGAAACCCAGTGTGAGAGGATGCAGTAGCTAAATGTGTGCTCTGCCTTTTGTCAGAGTGATTGAACTCTATCAGCACCGAATTCAGTGGCTGTTGCAGGACAGCAGAAAGGTAACTTGAACTTTGCAGTATATTTTTAGAATGGAACTCTATATGGCATTAAAGAATAAATTCACTTTTGAATATTAGTGAAAAGTGGCTTCCAGAAAGCCTTTCTATTTTCTTTATTTACTACAAGTTCCACATCATATGCAGTGATATTGACAGTGGATTGTTTTTCCTGATCTTTCATTGGTATGCAGTTCTCTGCTTTCTAGATTCAGTCTTTGTCTTTGCAGTCTTAGTCATCAGGTCCCCTCAGCACAATTTAAGTGGGAGCAGACAATGCTGAGCTTAACCTCTGCCTGGAGTGGAGCTGTCTTGTAGTTCATTGTGCCCAGTCTTGCACAGCTGGTTCATCCCACTGTGCCTGGCAGTGCTAATGCTCAGGATGTAACTCCCTCTCAAAGGGAATAGAGAAAGGAGCAGCATTCCAAAATCTGGTTTCCACAAAGTTGCTTGATTTAGCCTGAAGGAGATGCTGTAGACAAAGTTATTTTTCATTTATCCTCTCAATTAATGGATAGGTTATCTTGGGAAGGAGGTGATATGATTCCCTGGTAAGGATTAACTGGGAGCCAGTAGGACTCTTTTTTTCTTTTTTTTTTCCTCCTTGATTTTGTCACTGTGTTATCTTTGTGCTAAAAAGTTTAAAATTAAAATGAATACCTAATACTTAATTTTAAAATGGTGTTGTGCAGCATAAGCAGTAAAATTATTAAACTGTAGATAAGCTCATATTTACAGTGACCTTTCTCTTTTTAGGTGTTTGGCGTTATAAAAGGAACTAAAGTTGGACTTTTGGTTGATGTGTCTCATTTGAGTTATGGACCTAGACTACTGGATTTTCAGAAGAACCTTTTGGTAAGTAATAATAAAGCAAATTTTGCCAATTTTAACATACTAATCAAGCTTCTGTGGAACTAGAAGCCAGGAACCAAACAGAAAAAAATCTGCTTAAAATCCTAATATACAATAGAATAGAAATTTTCTGTTGTAGAAAAGCATGCTCCAAATGTCTTTGAAAATGTCGTATTTGTTAATGTCCAGATCAAAACAAATCCAGTATATACTTCAAAATATTAAGGGAAGTGTTATTGTTGAAGTTTCTCAATTCTGTCAGCATTCTCTATGGAATAAACTTGCCTAACAAAAGCAGCTGTAAGAGGTAGAGCCAAGCTGTACACAGAGCTATTTATAGTAAATATAGTTTCCTTTAACTTTACATTTTGTCACAGTAAGGCCCACTTCACAATCTTGTCAGAACCCTGGTGAATTAATAACTTTCTGTGTTCTCAGAAGAAACTTGTCCTTTATTGTGCTCTTTGTTTTTAGAAAACTTTTGTAGTAAGGAAGGAAGATACAATGTAGCTGGTTTACTGTCTAAAATTGACACTTGGTACAATTCAATTTCCCACATTCAGGAATTATTTACCATCAGTTTGTATTATTTGTGGTTTTTCATTTGTGTGTTTCAAATAAAACTCCTTCAAGAAAACTCGGTTTCCACAAACTCAGTCTGGTTTGCTTAGCCTGAATATCTGAGCTGTTGTTTAGCCCTGTCCTTGATTACGTGCTAACCATTTTTAGAAATTGCTTGGTGGGTGAATATGTGCATTCTGGATCACTGCTGTTTCATGTAGTCATCAGCTGAAGAGAAAAACTGGTACCAGTACAGCAAATACCCCTGCCTCCTGCCCCATTAACCAATTAGTTGGAATGCCATAAGTTTGCAGGTTTTGTCTCTATCCTTACCAAATATTTGAATCTCTATGAGCTTTTCTTGGAAGCTGTTTTTAGTGGCAGATGAAAAAATTGCTGGAACTATTTCTAGAAAATTACTATTTTTAGTCTTTTACATGATAACCCTACCAGAAGCAGCATGGATACTAATGCATTCATAATTTTTTATTTATTAGTGCTTAATGGATGAACAGCTTTGTTATAAGAAGCAATTGTACTGCCTCTCATTCAGTACAGAAATTTCACCACTGTGGGAGAGTCCAAAAACCATCAATGTTCATGTGTAAGTAAGTTAATTTCTCTGAAAAATAAAGGTGTTTCAAACAAGGTCTCCATTTAATTTGAGCAATCTCTAGTATTGTAGGTAATAGTGGTTTTTATCTTGTGCCTGCAGTGATTTTAAGAGGGGAGAAAAGCAATGAATTTGATCACGTGATCAGTGGTTTCAAGATGGTTTTCATGTATAGAATATCTTAGCTGCTCCTGTGGTTTGTAGTAATCTTCGTGATCTATCTTACTTGGCACCTGTACATATTCTTTTTCTTTTTCCCCTCTCCTAGGCTACATGAAGCAAGACAGTGGATACAAGAGCTGGAGCCTGGTCGAGGCTGCAATTTGCTGAAAGCTTTGAGGCATGTCCTCACGATGAAAGAACTGAATTCCTTGGTTCTTATTGTAGGAAGCTGGTAAGTTCATTATCTGTTGTAACAACCAGATTTAACCTGGATACAAGATTGGTACAAGAAACTGAACTTGATACAAAAATAAATACAAAATTTAAGATCCAAGTTTTACCTATTTTTAGTTTATACCTTTGAATGCCTTTATTTCTTCCCTTTTTTACTATTTATTAATCTACTCTTTTGTGGTATGAAGCTATGTTTTTCCTTTGAAGATCACTTATCACAGTAATCTATTGAGAGCCTGCTAGCTATAATTTTACATCAGTTAAGTGTCATTAAGGATGTCACTGAAAGAGTCCACACCTGTGGGAAGATAAGAGGATAAGATAGATTTTGCTGTAAAATAGCATTGAGCATTCAAAGATTGTGTTCTCTCTGTGATCTTAGTAGTGCTGATGGAGAACTTAAAATGTCTGATTAAATAAATGAAACCAGATGAGGTTGTGTAAGTTATGGACTTAAATTCTGCAGTTCTACTGTCATAATTTGAAAATTGCAATACTGGAGTTGGGATTACGAGGAAAAGACTACAGTAAGGATTCTGGGAGTGTTACCTTACCCCTAGTTTACTAATTGTATTTTATTTTAAATGTGCAAAAAGGGATGGTGTAACTTTGGCAAGATTGATACTTAGGGTAATTGAACTTAAATGTCAGGTAACTTATTGAACGCACAGTATTGATTAAAAGCTTCCAAGTTTTCTGCTCTGAACAGAAAACAGAAGTTTCTACTGTGAAAAATTCCTTAATTTCTGTCCCTGGCAGAAGTGTAGCTGGAAGGAAAGGTTTTTACTAGCCATCAGAACTCAGGAAATGAAAGCTCTGTGGGCCACTAAGTTCTAAACATAAGACAAAGTTTTACTTTTTTGGTGCCTTTGGAAACAGAGGACATCCTTACATACCAGAGTTGAAAGGTTTTCTATCACAGGGGCCACAGTTCATGATTTTTAGCTTCCAGGGCTAGCAGGGAATATTTCAGAACATTTCAATCACAAGCTGTTATGAATGGGAACAGGATCTTCGTGGGTTATCATTCAGGGTTTTAGGACAGAACCAAACTCCAGTAGTGACACCTCAGTAATGATTGAAAGAGGGAGAGAAGGTCCCTCCAAAAGCATGGTAGTGCTAAATAAATAAATATTTCCCATGATTTATTATTTCTTTCCCAGGGTTTTTTCCATGACTTCTTTAGTTGGCCTTTTTTCCCATTTGATTACTGCCATTGTTAATATCCTTTTTTTTTACTTTTTTTAATCAGCCCTGATCAGTCTTTTGAAATATTATGTGATTATGCTCAGCAGTGTATGCTGGGGAGAAAACTGCAGATTCACACTGTTACATATGATTGCAGCAACCCTGCTTCTCTGGTAAGTAATTGTGTTAATATTTAACTTCCTTAAGTGCCCTGTCATTTTTTTTTCCTATTCAGCTGTAATGCCTTCTCTCAAAAACTTGTGGGGAAGGTAACCTAGTCATTAGAGTTCTTGAATTAGTGCTGTATTCTCTTCAGAGCAGATTTGCACACATGAAAAAATTGTTTGGAGCATCATCTTGTAATTTTCTTTACTGAGTTAGTTTTTCAGCCATATTAAAATGAGACTGGTAAGCAAATGATGGAAACAATTATTTTGGCTTTCTCGCTATATGTACCTCAAAGATTCTTTTTCTCTCTCTGCTGAGAACTGAATACCAACAACCCACATTATCAAAAGAGACCACCAAATCAAAGTAACTGTTTCTCTTCCTGTTTTTGTATGTAGGCAGTTCTAAAGAACCTTGCAGAAGCTGTAAGAGGCCGTTACCATTGCTACTCTTCCAGCGGAGAGGTAGGTGACAGGCAGAGGCACAAAGCATTTTTCTCTCTTTCTGATGATTCTTTGCTTTGAGAAGGTAAAATAATTATCACCTGAGTAGAAGTTGATAGTACGATTTGGTGCTGAAAGTCTTGGTCACAGAAATGCTGAGGATGTGGTCAATAAACCTGTGGTTAATTCTTTCTGCAACTGAAAACATTTCCTAAAAGTGCAATAAATTTTGCAGTTATTGTTTACTGACAGACAGCTGATAAAAGCAGTGGCTTACTGTAGAATGATTCAAAGTAATAAAGTAATATCTTGTTTATAAAGGATTACTAATTCATATGCAGTGCATTAGATACATTTATACCCAGTTCTGCTATGCCAGGCAGTCTTGTATTGATGTTTGCACAGTTAAGTAAGAAAGTTGGTTTCAGTTGGTGTTTGAACAGTACTTAACTTATTTTTCCCCATTTGTTTTTATAATTGCAGAAATTCGATAGCAGTGATTTTCATCTGCTACTTCAGGAATCCCAGAAGGCTAAGGACCTACTCAACAGCATCAAACAGACTTTTCAAAGAAGAGTTGGTGGCTTGCTTAGTAGTAAAACAGCAGCTGTATGTATCTTTTTATTTTCAAATGTACTTTGAATAATCAGGGTTAGAAATTTTAAGTGTTCACAATATGAAAAAAAATTGTACGATCAGGTATTTTCATAAGTGAGCTTTGAATATTCTGTATTGAACATCTCTTGTAAGAGCAAATTAAGAACCAAATCTGTAAAGAAGACCTTTTGCTGAACAGTCTCCAAAATGCATGAAAAGAACATCGTCCTATGATCATCATGGGAATCTAAGAGGATCACTAGCCTAACTCTATGCAGGATCATTTAAATGAAGTTCCAACGGTCCTTTAAATTGGTGAAAAGATACTTACTCCCATGTGATTTAGATGGACATTTAAATCCACTGCAAACTTATATTATCCTAAAACTTGCAAGAGCTTTTCTTGAAATCCATTTTAGGTTTCCACAACATTTGCAAGTACAGCACCTTCCAGCTTCTTCCCAAAGCCTCCAAAGCACAAAGGACCATTAGTTATTCAAACACCAGGCATCCTGGCCAAAACCTCAGCAGACTGGTTAAAGACATATGGATTGAAAGGTAGCACAGAAAGAAAAGCTTAACTGGTATGAAACATGAATTAAAGACAGAGTATGTGTTTTATTTAATGTATTTATTTCTTCCTATAGCTAAAAAGTTAGACCTTTATCAAGTTTTGGCTCCCAATGCTTTCTCTCCTGTGGAAGATTTTGTACCTATTCTTAAAAAAACAGTATCATCAACTCTACATGAGGCAAGTGATGAGGAATTTTTTTTCTGGGTTTGTGGGGTTTCCTTCTTTCTATTGCTACATTTTTCTAATTAAAATCAGTACTTTATAAGGTGGCTGAAATTTTACAGGCTGAAATTTGAGTCATAGATTCAAATCAAATACTTAGGTCATTCTTAAGAATGGCTCAGGAAGAAATTCCATGTTAGTCTGTCTTACGTTGGGTTCTGTTAAACAGTTAACACTATTTATCCTTCTAGAAAGTGATGATGCAGTTTGAATGGTATGATGGAACTGTGAAAAATATCCATGTTGACCTGCCAGTATTGTACAACTATCAGGTGAGTTGTCTGTCATGATGTGGCCTTGTCAGGGCTAGACTAACATCTAATTATTCCTCATTAATTGTCTTGTTAGCTAAGTACTGCAGGGATTCATGTGCAGACAGCTGTCCATGAAAGTCTGCAGCCACTGGAATTCTTACAGGAAGCAGTGATTCTTGAGGATTTCCTCCTAGATGAGAATGCAGGTCATCAGAGAGTGGGACAAGTTGAATAAAAGAGAAGCTGTTTTGGGGATATTAGCAGCCAGGGTTTGCTATGTAGGTCTATCAGTCCGTTTTCTTTCCCACTTCACTAGCAGTCCTGACAAAGGGCTATGGGAATGTTTCCAGGCAGGGCAAATAATTCATTAAAGTGGGATTGATGAGAAGTCTGTGGAACTCTACAGCCAGACCAAAAGGAGAGTGTAAAGTGGCTGAAATGAAAGCAGCTTCTGTGGTTCCTGGCTCACTGGTAGATGCTTGTTTTATGCTCCAAAAGCATGTTACATTATAGCTTTATTTCCAAGTTCAGTGCCCTTTTCTAGCTTGAGATGCCCTCATGTAATGCCTACATATACTTGGAGAGGTTGTGGTGTGTAGAGTTTGGACAAATTACCTTAGTATCAAATTGATACTGTGTTAAAGAATTACATGTGTTTGAGAATATTGTGTTTATGTTAAATGATGTGTTCTGTTACAAACACTGCCTAAAAATGCTATTGAAGAAAGGGTAAGCTTGCAAAAACTGTATTTTTAAAGCTTTTTTTCTTTTCTTTTCTTGATATGCCTGACCACTGTTTTGGGATGTGCTAGCAAGAGGAAAAGTGGAGTGGAGATAGAGACCTTTAGATTCTATGTTGCTTTTTTTATCACTGTATGTTTTTTTCATGGCCTGTGTATTCATATCTGTACTAAGAATGAAACGTCACTGTCTAAATGAATGAAAATCTTTTTTATTTTTTTCATTACTGTGTTATGGTATTTCTTTATTAAGCATTTGGCAATAAAAGACTTGAACTTTTTATTTTTAATATAAATTTTCTTTATTTGTGCATAGAAAATCCTTGCTAAAATGGTAAGAATCTATGAGAAACGAATTGACTGGCTGTGTGTTGCTAGCAGAAGAATATGGGGAAGTGTTTGTGAAAGAAGGTATTGTATTTTTTTTGGTGATGTTTGAAGCTTTAATGTGTTTGAGAACAATGTTTGTTTACGTTTTGTCTGAGGCCTTACTCAACCTCAAGTGCACATTTGCTCTTTTTTACAAACCTTGAATATGAAGTTTCAGACAAAAGGAAGGTAGCTGAGGCCCCAGTTACCAGAGATTTTCTTGCTTATTGGTTAAGGACTGAATTAACCCATCTGGCCACTGTATTGTGCTGGCAACTCACATCCCACTGACTGTCCATCTCATCTGTGGGTCTTTTCAATACTACTGCTCCCAAATTATCCCCTGTCCATTAACCAACCATCCTGCATTGTCTCTGCAAGCAAGACTTCAAACTGACCATGCTGAGAATCTCATCGTTAACACTTTTCTCAAAACAAGTAATGTGCTAGGTACCATCAGTCAGTCCATGCCTGAGCAACCACTCTGGCACTGACATGCTGAGAGAAAGCTTCTCCATTTGTCTTTAGAGTAATATTCCATGTGTTCTGCAATGATGGCTGGGGAAAGGACAGTGACCTGTCCAACAACTTCTCCTTGCTGGCAAACATCCACGCTTTCCAGGAGGGTTTTAGATACTCAAGTACAGAGAAGGAGGAGGACCTGTTTGGGGTTCAGCAGCCATTATGGCACTACAAGTCACCAGTACCCTGATTATTCCATAGTTTAGGGAAGATAGAAGTTTCCATTACTGTTACTTTTTTTCTTTTTAAAATCTCACCTAATATTTTGCAGATTTTTTTTAAAATATAGATTCTGTGTTTATACATTTTGATACATAGGTAGCAGATACTTTCCCTGACAAGTTAGAGTGCACTGAAGATAAGAATACATCATTAAATAAGATTTTTTTCTTTTTTTAATGAAAAACATATTTTTTATATAGGGTGGTTATACTTGTTGATATATCAGCAACAAACTTTACCTACATTTCTCATATCCAACATTCTTTGCGACTTTTACTTGAGGAACAAATGTCAAACAAGGATTATTTCAATATTATAGCGTAAGTAACTATTTAAGAGTGTTTTAAAATAATTGTAATGAGATTTTTCTTTTCCAATGAATTTATTTTATCTTTTTCTTGTTCTAAACCATAATCTGAACGCTAACTGCTGTTACCTTTCCATGAAAGATTTGGGAGTGACATTGTGCCTTGGCAGCAGGAACTGCTTCCTTCCCAACCAGAAAACTTAGAAAAGGCTTGGAGGTAGGATCAAATAATTATCCCATATATGTGAATTTCACAGGTTCCTTGAAATTAGATAGAACAGAGAAAAATTGTGGACAACTAAAAAAAATTATAAGTTTATCATATTGTAAAAATAGGCTGCCATGTTCTACACTGATTGTTCATGGTGGTTTGCTGTGAAAATACCATTGTAAAGGTTAATATGCCTTGGTGACTTCATATTTCATATGTATACATTATATATATGTACACAGATACAGAAGTGTCTGTAAAAACACTTCATGAACAGGTTACATAAAGAATTGAAAACTGCTTCGAATACAACTGGGATGTGAGACCTAAACTATCGGTTTTTTCCCACATGCTTTGGAAAAAAGGTTTCTGTTTGTGGGGTCACACACAGTGTCTTCATTTTATTTCTGGTTTCATTTCTATTTCTGTAAGTTCTATAATATTAATATTTTTCCACATAAAATTAAGACAGAATTCTTTCCTCTTTATGCTCTGTATCTTACTTTAAAAACTGATTCACCATGCTGGCAGTACAGAAACCAGAACAAATAATTTGGGCCATTATATAATCTGGTTTTGCCCTCTGTCATTTTCAAAAATTTTAGACTCCAGTGCAGTGTTATTTAAGATACTTAGTGCTATTTATTGCTTTAAGCAGAAACAGGAGCTTTTGTTTCTTCATTCTTTGAACTGTAAACATCTTGGTTTAGGTGGGTGTTGAGGTTGGAGTGCAAGGGCAGCAGAAATTTCTTGAGTGCACTCAGGAGAGCTGTGGAAGTTGACTTCAAAGACAAAGACAAACACAAATCACAGGGACTCTACCTGCTGGCTACTGGAATACCTGATCAGGAAACAGTGAGTGTCATCATAGACAACTCTTCTCCAAGTTCCTATCTAAACTAATCTCAGCTTTATTTTTCTCTTTTTTTTCCTTATGGCTAGTCATCACAGTTCATTGGCAGAATATTTCTCCTTTACATACCTAAGGCAGCACAATTGCCAGCATCCCAAACTTCCATTTCTGCAATTGCTAGTCATGTGTTGGAGGTAGTAATTATTAATTATGTGTGAATTATAGAAAATTCAAGATGTGCTTTTAGAATTCCTTTCCCACTCCAGCTCTGGACATCATTTCCCTGCAGATTTCTGAGTTCAAACAAGCTGATTGTTTGTATTTTATTATTTCCTTATGACTCATGGGAACAAAGACACAAATAATTTTCCAGTGGAACTCCATAGCACACAATGTAGAGACAGCTCCTATTTTTTATCCCAGAAATCCCTTGCTTGGATCCATGTTTGTAGTGTGTGCACTCCGGGGCCTTTTCTACATGTGTGCAGTGAGGTGTCTCCTTTTGTTACCAAACCTCTGGAAATTCTGGGCAAACCTAAGAAACCATTAAAGCCCATCTGGCTGACAAGGAAACGAGGGACAAATGGACAGTTTCATCCCTGCTTTGCTTCTGTGCATGGCTAACTTGGTGTCCACGGTCTCTGTCTTTGGTTCCCAAACCTACCCCAGCTCACCTCTTGCCTGCAGTAGAACTGTTGCCACTGTAACCAGCAGCAGTGACAATGGGTGTGTATCTGCAAGGATGGAGGAGGCACTGGGCTGCTCAGGGTATGTTCCTGTGCTGAATTGCTCCGATGGGGAGGATTTGTACATCAGTCAGGAACCAGTGGAGTGGATGGAAGCTTGTCTGAGGTAGAGGCTCACCACTGATGTTTCTTTTTTCTGTCTCACAGCACACAATCAGTGCTTACGTGGCTGAGGTTTGCAGAGGTTTTGATTTACAGCTCCATGTCTGTCTGTTCAGTGCAGTGAAGGGCACTGACTCCAGCGGGGTTATTCCAGCCCGCTACGCCACCCCAAGGGAAACTGCCAGTGCTTTTAAAGAAATTGTGCAGGCAGCCAACGGGAGGTTTCACTGGTTTGGAGAAGCAGGTATGAGAAAAGGAAAGTCAGCACATGCTTCTTTTTCATTAATGAAAAAATATTTGTTAATGCTTTTTTACTCCCAAGTCAAGTAGTTTACTTTTTTTAGGATATGCTAATGCTGTACTAGCACTGAGATATAAACACAGGTTATAGTTTTATTGAGACTTTCAGTCACATTGCAGAATATTATAATGCAGCCTTCATGAAGGAATTTGTTCGGGTTTTTTTTTCTATTTGAATTCACTATTTTCTGTTAACCTTTTTAAAGATGCTCCTTTAAAATACAGGTTCTAATACAGAAGGTCCAGATGGTCAGGCTTGCTGGAAACAAAGGCTTTTTGATTCTTTGCATTGGTATTTAGCATGTTCTACAAATTGTTATGCATTTTTTTAAAGACTTATTTTGTACACTTTAAAAAAACCCATTCTAATTGGCATCTGTGTGATTATCAGGTATTTTTGAAAGTGATGATATTGCCAGTATTATATCTGAAATGGAAAAAGCAAAGAACTACTCCCAAAAGGTATGAATTACATAGAACTTTTTAGATTACATGTTTCTTCCTAAAAGATTTCAACAGTGTTTGTTCAGCTGACAATTCAGGAGATGCGACAAAACCCTTTTATGATGAGCAGGAATGTTCTAGAGTGTGAAAATAGTGACCATAGAGCAAATATGGACTGGAAAGCAGCTGTACAACAGCACTGCAGTGACTGCTGTTGGAGTAGCCATGATTCCTTACCAAATATAAGGAGTTTACAGTTCAAGTGATTCTCCTTTTTGCTGCCAATCCTGTGATGAATTCTTTTCAAGTAAATTAATTCTTCATTATAAGAAAGTTACATTTGTTAAATACAATTAAATAATACTACATTCTTGTAAGTCCCAGTGTAGGGAGGGCTTGTCATTAGCATGGAACCTTTGTCAATTCTAAAACAAGTTGTTTTCTGAAGTGTACTGAGGGTGTAGGACTAGACTGTATCTCTCTATATTCCATGCACATGACTTTTTTCCAAAGATATCCAACAGAATAACTGAGGCAGCATAGCCAGCCTGGCAGTGTGGGGGCTGTTTCTTATAAAAGTGTGTATAGAAAGAGATATGCAGTAAGAACCTTGTCCAGAGGGCTGAGCACCCTGTTGGATACAAGTCTGAATCACAAAAGTTGGACTTTTTTTAAAAGAAGAGCTGGTGGCTATTCAATGACATTTTAAAATACCTTGTTATCATTTCACAGTTGCATATACTTGGCTCACCATCTTCGATTTGTCCTAGCCCTGGTCTATTTACACTGCTGCCTTTTGGTTTAGTCTGCCCAGAGCAGGAAGGGTTTCCATACAGTGTGTTTGAGCAAGCGCAGCACAAAGGGATTTCTGTTCAGTTAGAGGTGTTAAGCATTATCAAATAGGAATTTTATTCATTATTATAGTAGTAAATACAAAATACTGTCTTTGAAATGTCATTTATTTAAATTCCATGTATATGAATTACTAAACAATGTGAATTTCCATTTCAGTGTGCATTCCTAGTGGAGTCCTTAAAGCAACGCTCAGTGAATCAGTCTGTGACACCCCTTACACCACGAGGAGACTCAAATGTGCTTACAAAGAAGGAGAAAAAAAAGCCACAGAAGGTGCCATCTCCTAAACCCACAGCTGTGAGTCTGGCTAGAATGGTTTGAAATGGTCCAATTTTTAATATGCTGTGTGTTAATTAGAGATCCTACCCAGCTATTGGATGCTCCTCTTGGTGGGAGAAGTGCTCAGCTGAAAATCTGAAGGAATAAAAACAGCACTGTGATAGTACTTTGAATTTATGTTTGCATTCAGAAGGCTACATATCCCAAAAGTGCATCTTACTAAGTAATTCATTATAATGGAACCACACTTTAGTATCAAAAGGTGTCTAAATAATCCTTCCTCTGACCTTAAAAAAATAACGGTTCATGGAAATAAAGGCAAAGTAGAAATGTGCTTTACCAAATTACATCTATTTTACAAGTCCTTCTAGAAGGTCCTGAGTTTTATGGTGTTCTGCTCATTTACAGATGAGACAGCTGCAGTTCAGTAGCATGTATTTGGCCTCACAGAGAGCCAGAATAAAACAAGAACAGGATTCAGCACTGGTTTCCTGCCTGCTGTGCTTATTTCCATGGAGTTACACTTCTGAGTCCCTTGGGATTTTGCTGTTTCTTTGTTCATTTTGGCTGTGCATGTGTCTGCTTTGAGTAGGAGTGCACATGTGTACTATGCATAAAGGGCCAGTGCTTACTGGAACTTTCAGGTCTCATCTTTGAAATGGGAATGGCACTGTGGGTGTGGGAATGTAGGAAATGGGAATGTAGGTGTGGGAATGTTGCAAAGGCTTTGTAGGTCTTCCAGGCTGTTTTATCAAAAGTGACATATTCTCAACACCTCTTCACAAATGCAGGAGAAACCAATCACTCGGAGATGACAAGAGAACACAGTTTGCAGGGATTAAACTTGTGGAAGACTGGTACAGGGTTGTCTGTAGATGTTCGGTGATATTTATAGTAGAGCTGTATGTTAAATTATATGTCAGTTGCTTGAAGGCTCAGTGTCACAGCAAGTCTTACTCTACAGTAGGGTTAAACAAGTGCTGGTGTTGCTTAGCAGACTGCTCAACCCCTAGAGGGATAAGCCAAACCTAAAGGAGAAATTACTGGTGTCAGCACTAGATTTCCAATATTCAGTAAGATGCAGAGGAAGATACTAAATACTGCATTCTATAAAGCAAGGCCATTACCATACTAGACTGCTGGCAAAAATAGTCCAAACTCCTCTCCCTATAGATGTTAGTTGTCAGGTTTATGGCAGCAGATGATATTGGCAAGATAATTAAAACAGAGCAATTACAGTTACTTAACCCAGCAAGAAACTGCAAATTAACGTGTTGTCACGGCAGTCTGTGGATTTGTCAAAGCCAGAGTAAAGCAGGAATTAAAGTATAAAGAAGGATAGTTCCAGGATAGAATAATGCAGTTATGATCCAGCTGAAACACTTTTTACATTTATTTTTTTGTTATTGAAGGTACTTAAGGATGTTAAAGGCAACCATGGTGCAGAGAGAAACACTCCTGTAAGAGTCCTGGCATGGCGTCCTCCTAGTGCCAAAGCAGGAATTCCACCCGGTCTGTACGGATTAGGGGCTTTTTGTCTTCAGTTTCTTCTGGGTGTTGCTTAAAAGACAGTATTTAAATTAGAAGTTTAAATTAAGTTTTTAGAAGCACCTGGAATTGTAATCTTTAATCAGATTGATAGGAAACATCGTGTTTGTTTTGGAATTCCTCTGGGATGAGTTTTAGCTGTAATTTGTCTTGTTTGCTTCTGCACTGTGCAAGGAAGGAACTCAGCACAGCTGTGCAATGATTTCCAGGTCCTAGGATTGAATACCTGACCTTTATCAGGAAATGTCAAATGTGTGTGATGGAAAGTAGAACCCCACTGTGTTCCATACCTGAGGCCATAAGACTCAGCAATTCAGAGATGTCATCAGTTCAATATATACATGGTCACTAATTCTGTTAGATTCATTTTAATTAATATGCTGTTCCACTTGGTTTATTTATGATCTAGTCATGAAGGCAAAGTACAACACCAGTGTCAGTTTGTCTGAACTGCTGACTCTTCCAACTGCTCCTGGTCTATGAAAAGCTCTTAAACTGATTTCAGTTACTGTTGGTCCCTTAAAGCCCAATTCATTTCTCCTCCATTTTTTTGTGCTTTTCCTGTGTTTTTTTCTTTGTATCTTTGCTAACATCTGCAATTTATTTTTCTTTACATTAAATTTGAGTCTTCAAATCTACTGATATTGATATGTAGCAGTGTTTACAAATCTGGATTCCTTTTTGCATCTGAGGTGCTTTGTACAAAGTAAATTGGTTTCTCCAGCAAGTATCATGCTTGCTCAAACCCCTAATTTTTTCAAACTAACTTCCTGATGGTAATTTATATATTTGTAAAGGTTTTGGTTCCATTTCTATGAAAGCCTCCTAAGTTGTGCTGTAATATGATTTTTCTTAATCAGTACCTAAGAAAATGAAGCATTTATAATTCTGGTAATAGGAATATATGAAGAGAAGAACAGAGTTCAGCTCTTCTCATGTAAGAGTTTCATCCAGCTGAACTAAGTTAATAGGGGTTTTTTATCTGTTATTTACTTGTAGCACAAAGAGCAAAAGAATGGCCTCATACTGAGAATAAAGGAAAGCACAAACCAAGGAAGCAACCAGAGCTTTCTGTGTCTGTATTTTACACTGATGAAGGAAGAAGTGTGGGTATGTGTTATCAGGATAGGATGGGTGAAGCCCTTTTCTTATCAGCACTTTTATTGTAAAACTGGCAGTATGATAAGTCACTGATAACCAGTGTGCTTTAAACAGTGACTGGAAGAGAGTTTCACTTAGCAACTAGTGATAAGGATTTTTAGTTTGGGTGCAGGTGGGTGCCTCTTTTTGCCCCCTTTTTTTTTTTTTTTTGGTTTTTCTTTTGTAAAGTCCTTAGGAATCTTTTGGTCAAAGGTGCTCCCAGGAAAAGTGCTGTGATTATGATTTAGATGATTACAGGATATTTGGTTTGGAATTTTTTGAAGGTGACAATTTTTAAAAATAATTTTTTTAGCTACTTTGTTCATTCCTTAAATAGGTACAGTATATCAGAAGTATCCAAAGGCAAAGTGCATAAGAAAATCTGTTTCCTCTGTCACATTGCCAGAGGAAGAGGAAATCTCTTCAAGCAAAGAGGTATTTTTCTCCTTATTTATTAATTGCCATTTTGGAACTATCCCTCTGAATTAATGTAAATATTAATTGTGATTCTGCACAATGTCCTATTACTTAAACTGTTCTAATATTTGCCAACAATCTGTTGCTCTATTTGTTTGTCTTACAAGTGGCTGAGCAAGTACAGTATTAAAAAACTTAAACTGGAATTGCCCAGACTGATGTTTGGTCCAGGCTGTACCCACCAGAAGAAAACTGTGGAGTCTCTGCACAAGAAAGTATCAGCAAAATACTGTTCCATCTTCCCCAGTGCAGAAATCAATGTAGGTTTTGCAGATGTCAGGTACCTACATTATTAAAAGGCCTTGTGTAGTGAATGTTGATTGATGTTTCTGGCTTTCTAGTGTGACACTCTCTCCACCCTTCCCTGTTCTTTCTAAATCATACTTCTAGTAGAAAGCTGGAGAAGGTCTTTTATTCATCACAAAGAGCCACTGAGTATGTTTGAAGTCCAAACTGCATGTTCTTTAGAATGTGCAGCATCTCCTCTGCTCATACAGTATGAAAATAATTTTTGAAATTTAAGTAAAACTTTTCAAAATCATGCATGAGTTGAAACTGGGAGAATATTAGATCTTGGTTGTTTCAGTTTGTGTAATGACTGGAGAGAAGCACAGACAGTTAAATGCAAGCAACAGAGTCACAGAATTTTTCTTACCCTATTTCATAGATGTAAAGACAAAAAACTCCCTGATTTCTAATGCCAGCATTCCATATGCAGCAGCTGAGCTCAGATTTCCTAAAGTAAGATGCTCTTGTACAAACTGAATTCTTCCAGGGGGTGGTGAAGCATCTGCAGTTCCACCCCAGAGAACTGGAAATCTACACAGAACAACTGGGGAAGGTGTTGCAGCGTTATATCCAGAGAATGCAGTGGCTTCTCTCAGGTATTGGTGTGCCTCTGGTTTTCTGTAAAGCACAACTCAAATATACACAAACCCTTCTTGTCTGCTGTTTCTGGTAGAATAGATCTGAACATCAATCTGAACCTCCAATAGGAATAAAGGTTCTCTGTCTTGCATTTCATTGAAATTTTAAAACTTGTTTTTGTGAATACAAGAGAATTCAGCATCTGTGCAGCTGATGAACATCTAGCTTGCTGTCAAACAGCTTTTGCTCTTTGTGTGTTCATGAATACAGAGCAAAGCTTTCTATCAACAGCATAGATACAGTAACATATACAAGCAAAATTAGCTTTTCTGCATGTTTTGCTAAGAATGTGCCCTGCTTAGAAGTTCAGCATCACTGCTGGTGAAGGGTATTTTGATCTCTCTGTTGCTCATAAAGATCTTTGTTGGGAAACAATTTAATTTTTTGCTGGATTGTAAAGGAGTTACAAATTATTTAATGTGAGTTACCACAATTAGGTAGTAATTAATGCTTGATAGTGCTAGATTTGAAATGGCAGAAGACTTTTCTATTATTAACCTTTTAACTACCTAATTGCCACATAGATTAGACTTAATTATGTAGAAATGTGGCCAGAATTACCCCTAAAATCTGAAGATTTACATTATGCTCAATAAAATAAGTCTATGGAATAACTCTTAATTAGTTTCAATGTTGTGGCCCAGGCAGCCGAAGATTGTTTGGTACCATTTTAGAAGCAAATGTCTGTGTTTTGATTGATACATCTGGTTCCATGGACCCATATTTGCCACCCATCACAAAAGAACTTACCTCCCTTATCTGGGAACAGCTGAGAAAAAATGAAGTCAGGTATGGTGAATGACTGATAAAGACTGAAATCTGCACTCATTATTATGTAATCAAATTGCTTAATAATTACAGTAATACACCACTGAAACACAATTCAGGTAATTATTATATGTTAGAGTATAATGTGCGTGTGACAAGAACTGCTTTTTCTGTTGCTTTTACCAGTTTTTAGTTGTAAACTCTCTAAGATCTGAGCCTCTGCCATAGGCTGATGCTGTTTACCCTTTTAGGGTCAGCATTCCCATAGATTTTCTGTTCATGCAAAGTAAGATATGCTTTTTGACTCTTCCAAGGCTGAACATCTGAATCCAACACTAGGCTCTTGGACTGGGGGGGACAGTGATTGGGTTTGGGTTTTTTTGCTGTTGGGTTTGTGTTTGGGTTTGGTTTTTTTTAATTTTATTTATTTACTTATTTCAAAACTGGCTTATCCATAGTGACTCATTGCATTGGTTAGGGTTAAATGTTGTGGGTCATCTTTCTCCTCAGGTTTAACCTGCTGAGATTTGCAGAAAATACAGAGAGCTGGAAAGAGTATCTTGTAGAGGCAACTGATGAAACCTGCCACGATGCTGTGCAGTGGGCTTCCACATGCCATGCTCATGGCAACTCCTGCATGCTTGCAGCTTTACAGGTTGGTGGGCCACAGCTTGGAGAACACAGTGTGTCTTGTGGTGGTAAAACACTCCCACCTGACTGGTAATGTTCTAGGAAAATTATGTCAAAGTGTACAACCTTTTTATATGCAAATCATGGAACAGTTTAGAAATTAAGTCACTGTTTCTGGCCTCAGGGCTCATAGATACTTGAATTAATTGCTCGTACTAAGTTTTAAAAAAAAGTCAAATATCAATAGTTTTGTTAATATTTGTGTTGAAAGAATACTGGAGAGGGAAAATAGCCAGGAGCTCCAAGTGATGCTTATGTACAGCTGTGGCTGTGATATGTTGCTCCAACCCAAACAGGATTTTAAATAAGCAGTGTTTGTTGGAATCTCATGGGTTTTGAGAACAATTCTTGAACTTCAGTTACAAGTAAAGAAACTTCTCGTATAAAAATACTCAGTGTAGAAATTACTAGTAATAATAACTTAAAACTGAATTTGCAATTTATGAGATTTAAAATTGAAATCAAAACAGAAATGTTGCCTTTAATGAATGATTCTTCTTCCAGACATCCTTGCACAATCTCTTTATAAATGTTATGGCATTCATCATGAATCAGGTCCAGTAGAGCTGTAAGCCATGTCTGTAATACAAAGATGTCCACTGAGTCAATTACTGTAGCAAATTTGCATAATATTCATTCAAGTCCTAGTGAGCCTGATTTTCAGACATTAAACATCTTTAACTCCCATAAAATATGATGTAAAAATCTTTTAAACCAGTTCATTTTCTTATTTCAGTGAGTCAGGTTTTGGCAATGCCCTGCTTATAAATATGTTGTCTTATGCTACAAATTATCTACTTAAATTTTCAAATTTATATCCTTGATCTCCTTCCTAATTAGTGAAAATGAAAAGACAAAACTAAATTGATTAATGATGTGGCACATATAAAACTATCTTAAATCATTGGATTTTTGTTCTGAAGTATAACTTTTCATATAAATGTACCAATTATTTAAGTTTATTTTCTGCTTTTCAGAAGGCTTTCAGTTTCCAAGGTGTAGAGGCACTGTATCTATTGACTGATGGGAAACCAGACACCAGTTGCAGTCTGATTTTGAAAGAAATTGGAAGACTGAGAAAGAAACAAGATATTAAAATCCACACCATTTCTTTTAGCTGTGCAGACAGGTATATGATACTTCTCAAGAACAGCAAAAAACCTCTTAAAATTACTACTTTATTTATTGTCAGAAGTCTGTGCTACCAAGATGGTACTGGGGAAGTTTGTTCTGACACAGGTAATTGCCACATGGCCTCCATTTCATACAGGAGTTTATAATCATGTCCTCCAGTCTATTTGTTTCGATGTAATATTTTTGAGGAGTTTTTAGAAATTCTTTTGCTGTTGCTTTCAGAGAAATAATTTTCATAATTAGCTTTCTACTTTGTACTAACAGAGAAGCTGTAGAATTCCTCAAGAAGCTTGCTTCCCAAACAGGAGGGCGCTTCCACTGCAGTTCTGGAGGTGAAGATGGACAATTAGCAGCACACAGAATATTGACAGAGGGGCTGGATGATGAAGATGTATGTTCAATAAATCGGTTTCTTTTGTTTCATTGCAACTTAGTTCTTCATCAGTAGAGAAAGTTCATTTAAAAAAGAAAAATAATGAGAAAAAATAATACAAAACTCCTAAGGTATTTCACATTGAAACCAAAAGGAGAAATCTTAATATCTGTCTTTGCCTTTCTGCTAACTGCCTTGGTGAGGGTGCCCAAACCCATGAAAGGAATACACAGGGAAATATAGGTTTTGAAAGAGAAGTAAAATATATATCGTGTGTCTGGATGTGGGTTTTAAGCTATCTTTAGCTTTTACTGTGTCTTCTTGTCCTTGACATCTTGTGTTACATTTAATTGTAAAACCCTTGTACAGTGCTTAGCACATTAATTCTCCAGCGTGAGACCTCAGGGAGTGCCACAGCAGGAAATGTTACTGAACAGAACCAGGTTCAATCTGGGCTTACTCTGCTCTCTCCTTGTAAGACCAAGACCTTCTCTGCAAGTAGCTAGGAGTAGGGAAATTTAGAGATTAGGCTCAGTTAATTAAGTTGGTGAAAGAGAAAAAGATAGGTGCAAGTAAAGTTAACTATTTTAACTATGTTTTCAGGATCCAGTTTTCCCTTACTTTGAAGGAGATGATTTAAAGAAACTTACTCAAGAAGTAGCAAAAGCTCGAAGTTTTTTAAAGCAGGCAAAATCTTGGAGGTGAGTATTTATCAAGAATCTTTGTATTTGTTATTTCATGGAATGCAGACAAGAATATCTGACTCCCAATGTCTGTTATATAAAAAATAGATCTGGAGAATTGTCTAGAATAGGAGTGAAGGGCAATTAAATTCTATTGATCATTATGTTTCTTCATTGTTATCATTCCTAACTGCCAGTGCAGAACCAGAAAGCACCAATTCAATAGGAATAGCAGGCAAAAGTACCTGCAAAAGCTTTAAAAAGCATTATACCTACTCGTTAAAGGTCACACAAGGACAGGGCTAAACAAAGACTCCGAGGTACTCTATGCCTCTGTGAAAAACTGCTGTAATTCTTTGGGGTCTGTTTTTCTTTCAAACAGATTATTGCTTGAAAAATGGAAGACAAGCCAAAAGGACAGTTCTAGCTTTCAGAAAAGTGCTCAGGTAAAGAGTCACCATATTTCCATCATAGTTCATGTATTTCAGCAGAAGGGTAGTGTTTTATTAAATGTATTCATTTCTAGCTGTGACTTTTTCCAAAGTTGAAAACATTTGTAGTGATTTCAGTTCTTAGCTGAGATAGTCCACAGTAAAACCCAGTATAACCAAAGAACAGTTCAAAGAGAACTGTTAGGGGTGAAAAGAGCAAGGCAGATGTGTATTTGTAGTTGTTAATGGTCTAGCAAGCAGTTAAGCACATGAAGGGTTAGAACCAGATGTAACAGCTGTAATAACAACTGCTGCATGGGCTGCATGATTTATCTGTTAAATGAACAAGGCTGACTGAAAAAGATCCCATTAACAGCAAAGACAGCCTCAGCAAACATGGGACTGTCATTACAGAGTGGTGGGAGGCAGCTGGGCAAACCAAACCTCTCACAGAGCTATCCTGCTGCTTTTAAATTGGCAAAGTCTAAACTGCTGGGTGGAAGTACTTTCTCAGGGTTAAACCAGACACAGGCATTTGTCACAGAGCTGTTTGAGGAAGAACAGTGGGCACACAGACAGGTGCAGAGTTGCACTAGAGAACGTTGGCCTTCCAAGATATTCATCAAGGATTGTGCATGATTGAGAGTGTGTAAGGGGGTGTTTGAGCATGTAAGAGTGTGTCAGTGTGTCAGAGTGTGTCTGAGAGTGCAGAATTCAACACTGAAGGGCTGATCGCTCATGAGAGATGCTTGGAGAGGGAGCAGATATAAAACCATCCTGTAGGAGCAAGGAAGTTGTTCCAGGCATGCAGAAATAAAGGCTGCTCTTCCACAACTATCTCTGTTTTTCAACATTTCAAAGAGAACTGTATTGCTGGTAAAGTGTATAGGAGGGCATTCCTGTTAAAATACTCCAGAGTGCATAGCACTGTAGCCCCATTAAACATGTAAGTAAGGAAACTTGATTTCAGTTTAAATTGTATTGTTTTTCCATTACAATTTTGTGAATGGTGGTAGTGAGCCTATGCAGTTTATATATTTTGAGTTGTATTTTAAAAAGTATTCATGTGCTTCACTTGTAGGATTAAATTTTAGACGAAGAAAAGATGCTGAAG
Organism: Corvus cornix cornix; assembly: GCF_000738735.6. Lineage (NCBI taxonomy): Eukaryota > Metazoa > Chordata > Aves > Passeriformes > Corvidae > Corvus > Corvus cornix. The sequence goes on from NC_046344.1 coordinate 1,849,012, forward strand.
AGGTCTGGAATCATACCACTTACCTGCTTCTTTTCAAAGTGTGCTCAGAGCTTCCAGCTTCAAGAAGAAAAAGAGAAGATTTATTCTTTGTTGTCACAAGTGCTGGCAAGACAAGAAGGTGCAGATGGTAAGTGCTGCACTGACTCCACTTGCAGATTTTGCAGGATTTAAAGTAAATCAAGCCCTGAACTCTACGAAGTTTAAATATAAGTAGAGGATAGTTTTCAATATAGCTAATACAAATTTTAAAAGCGTATGTATTTCTAAAATAACCAGTAGTTATACAGGGTCACAACTTTTGTTTCTCTTCTACTCATCATATTAATAATTCCTTCAATTAGTTGCTGGTATGCCTAAATTGTCTTTTTTGTCAGTTGGTTTGAGATTTCTTTGCTGGTGCTTATTATCCATAATAGTTGGGACAGATGGCTGTGATGTTAGGAAGAGAATTCTTTATGCCAGTTTTGCATAGAAAGTCCAAGAAATAACCTTAGTGCAGAAAACAAAGCTTGTAATTCATGTTTTTGCACAGAGAAGTTTTGCTAGTAATTATTTCAACTCTTTGCTTTTCATGTTGGCAGTAAAGAAAGATTTAGAGTTGATGATTCAGAAATTATCAGACATGCAAGAAAGTAATACCCTGTTGCTGGTGTAGCCTGGTTGTGTTTGTATAACCAGACACTGCCAATCTTCTGAGCAATTCTGTTCTTACACAGTTCCTGTCTAGAAAGATTTAAAATATGTTTGCTAGTGCTAGTTGACTTATGAAATATACTTGTTTTTTACTGATTTCTGTAATGACAGCTCATTAGTATTTTGTAGACGTTCACCGTTGTCTTTTAGAGGGTTAGAAATTCATCTCAGGTGTTTAATGTATGTAATATAATAAAAATGGATTCAGACTTCAAAATTCAGATACTCGATCTGTGTTTATTCAGAGCCATTTGCATCTCCTGAGTGCCAGCTTATGGGGATGACTGGGTATCCTGTGATATGGGAGATGGTGTCTTTTCTGTCCCTTTATCTGTTTTATCTCTACAAAGAATTGAAGATTATTTCTATCATAAATGTATCTTTTTACTGTTGTATGCTCTGAGCCAGGTGACTCCAGCCTTCCATTGTTAGTACCAGCCTTCACTGGAATACTGCAGTTAAACTGGTGCTTTGTGCTATGCATCACCTTCTGTGATTTTGTTTGTGGATGTCTGTAACTGCTGAAATGATTTGATATGAAAATGTTAATTGTAAATTAACAGGATTGGTTACATTTCTGTTTGGGGTATAGAAATACTAGATGATGATCACTGATAAAATGAGGATTTGTACTAACAGAAATGTTAAAACAGTAAATCCAGGTAGAAAGGATGAGCTTTCTGTATTGCCAAAAAGGGTTTCTTATTAGTTCCTTGGAGGATTTAAGAAATGTCACAGTACTGCAGCATAGATTCTTACATTCCTATAAAAGTACTTTAAAAGAACTTAAAATGAATTACACTTATGCAGGTGTGTGGTATCAGAGGCTCTTTGTGAAGTAAGATCATAATGAACATGTTGGATTTTGCAAATGTGGATAAGCATCAGAGTATTTCAGTCTGTTGTGTTAGATTGCAATTGTCAGGGCTCTCATTTAGAGTCTTTTTCCCACCATACAGTATTTGGTGTTCAGAGGTTTTACTCTACCAAAACAATTGCATTTACACAGTGTCTCTGTTGGCTGATAGTGGATCTGTAACCCTAAATTTGGGGCAGCCTACATGAATACTCATCACTGAGCTGTTTGTTTCAGCTTGGACTGGGCGTTTGTTTCTGTGGGCAGAGCACAGCACTTTGCTCTGGTTCTCCTGAGCATGATCTCACACTCGAAGTAGGTGTTGGGAACCCAGAGCCTTCTCTTGCTGGTGGTGTGAGCTAAGGGCTTCTCAGCCTCCTGTTAAGAAAAATGCAATGAAAAGTAAGGAGCAAGTGTTGATGTTAGAATTTGTATGAGCACAGAAGCTGTAAAATAGTCAGATATTACAGCATTGAGCCACTGCACCCCATCCAAGGTCTCTTCTTTTGTGTGTTCAGCCTGTGCAGCCGAAGCCATGTGGTCTTGCAGGCTGGTCAGCCCTGCTACCTCCTCAGAGCAGCTCCTTCCTTTAAAATACAGATTCTGTCTCCTTACTACCTACCTGGAAACTCCCATCCTACCTGCTCCCATCAGTCTGAGGGCTGCTCAGCCAGGAAGACATTTTCAGGAGATGCCTCAGTGGGGATGACCTGAGTAATACTCGGTTTGTGACCTCAGTGTCAATCTGTCAGCTCTGTGTCATTCGCTTTCCTGGTTTGTGCTTGCTGGAATGCAACTCACTGTATTCAAGACATAATAAAAGAGGAGTTTTATAATTGACCAAATGCATATTTTTCTGCCAGCTCGTTTGCAAGTCATGTCATTGCTGTGACTCACTGAATATGCTGATTTGTGTGCAATGAATTAAAGACAAATGGCTAAAGCAGTTACTACCTCCACGTGTGCGACCCCTTCAAAAGAGTGCTGCTTTCACAGCTGGGAATTTCCGTGGGGAGCAGCTCATGTACTGCTATAATTTCCAGTTTCCAGATGCTGAGCTGGGTTTAACTGGTGCAGATGTTCACAAACCATTCCTTAGCAAGGACTGGCAGTTCAGGAACTCCTTTGTGCATGGTTCAGCCTTAGCTGCTTCAGGGGACAGCTTCCAGAAGAGGGGTGGGACAGCTTGGCCAAGTAACAAATTCCTCCATCGAAATATGCCTGAATTTGAGTCACCTCCAGCAGTTCATGCTGCTTCAAAGGAAGGTAATGGCAGTGTGTGGTGTCCTTTAGAATTCTGTTCAGTAAGAATTTCTCTGTGTCCTGTAAGCATGTTGCTATTACTAGCATGTATCTAGATCTGTAACCACAAAGTTCCAAGACTTTAGGCACCCAAATGTGTCAATACGACTAAGTCACTGGAATTTTCATTGAATCATTTAAATGCATCTAAATCAGATGTATATCAGGTGTATATTTCATTCCATTGAACTTTGATCCTCTGTGAAGCCATCTCAAACAGATGCTTATGAGATGTTTGCTTCCTGATTAGTTAAATAATATGAAGAGAGAGGAAGAAGGGAAAATTCAATTCCAGAAAATTGCCAGCATCAGAAAATACCCTTTTCCTTCCCTGTCTGTTACAATAATGATCATTTAGGTTTTAAGTATAGAAGTAATTTATAAGGAGACTGATAATCCCTGACTCATATTATATGAGACTTCATCTGTTAGAATCTTAAATGCTACCCAGAATTTGGTCAGTAGCTTAGGCAGACCTTGTAAGCCACAAGTTTATATCCTTTCAGTGACATGGGCTGCCTCTGTCACCATGGCCACTCCCAACGTGGTACCAAGGCTTTTCCAAATAGAGAAAAAACTAGCAAATAACAAACCTGTTGGAAGTGGGGTTATAATCTCTTTCAAACTTGCATCTGTATAGTTTGTTTGACACTTTTGTTGTCTCTGATTCCTGTGTGTAGCAAGCCAGGCTGTGATCCCTGCTAATTGTATAGAAACATGCCTTTATTCAGTACAATGTAACACAGTATTTTTATTTTTGATGCATTTGTATTCCTTCCCTTCAAATTTTGCATAAACTCTCCTCTTCTTTAACAAGACCCAAGGGCTAATACAGGGATGTTCATTGGTGCTGTGAGAAGTTGCTTTGTTTCTTCCTGTAATTCCATCCTGACTTGGCAATGCAGGCTCAGAGTTATCATTTCATTTGACCTGTAAATCAATCTGTGTAACATGCAAAGTAACCACGAATGCAAAGGAGATGAGAACAAAGTCATTTGAAAAGCATTTTATGTGGCACGTTCCAAGGCTGTATTTATGTGTGCTTTATTCCCTCCATGAGGAAACAGTGAAATATGCAGAACTGTAACACAAATACACAAAGAAACAGGGAAAAGGAAGGAGAGAGAATATTTATGTATGTTAATGAAGAATGGAGGGATTTAAGAAGAACCTGATCTCTTAGCTTTGCAGCGAGGAATAAGGATCTGCATCTTCTTTTCATTTCTGGCCTGGACTTAGAGCATGACATGGGTAAGTTGCTTTGCCTCTGTGTCTTACTCCTCTAACTTAGCAAGGAATGTGAAGAATGTTGTATTATCATAACACTTTGGGTATTATATTTGTTGTTGCATTAATGTTGTGTTGGTAAGCGTTCTTAAGGATGACTTCATGCCTTAGAAATATTTGATATGTACCAATGTTTAGCATTTGGTTATATGAAAAATATTCTGAAGCTTCCTTTCACAAATTCAGATCCCACGATTTATCTTTATGACCAAAAATTATAAGCACAGCTAGACATAATTAGAGTTCTATTCTTTTCCTCTTTTCCATTAACATTTCAAGACCTGATTTAAATGTTTTTTAACATTTTTTATCTTCTCTCACATAAAGAGTGAACGTCTTACTGTTGACAGTTCCCTTCTCTCGGCTCTCTGTTGTTTTAGACTCAGTCCTTGTTATGAGGGTGATTGTTTTTGTAGTCACAAAGAGATAAGTACCCTTAGTCAGAAGTACTTACACCCTACAACAGCTCTGCCCAGACTCCTCTGGAGCTGCAGAGGGGATCAGTGCTCTGGCACCCTGTCCAAACGAGTCTCACCACTCTGAGTTCACAAACTGTCAGTACCTGTGATGGGGCATCTGCATGTGAACAAGTGCACAAGGAGGTGCTCAAACACATGGCAAGCTTGGACAACTCTACTAATTGAGGGCTTAGATTCTGAAAATTTTAGTACGTTAAATGAAGAGAGGGTATTTTTTATATTGCAGCTATTTCAGCAAAACCCTGTCCTTGAGTAGCTTTAAGAGAGCTTAGTCTCTTCTTTTCTGCTATTCCTCTGCCCTTGGGCCCTCCAGAACGTCCCATCCTGCCTGTGACTCACGCCAAATATCCGGCTGTCACCTTAACTCACACCTCTGTCAAGCTCTTCATGCTCTGGTTACGTCTGTTAAAGGCTCCTTTCTGCATAGTATCTGCCACACTTGAAAACCATTCTTCAGGTTCCTGTTAGCTCACAGCTGGAGCACAGCTCCTGTTCTGTGGCCTGGGAGGGCAGAGCTGTGAAGTTCACAGGACCTGTTGAGTGACAGAGACTCAGACCTGGTCTCCACATCTGCCTTCTGGGCCATGGTTTGAAACCCCGCTGGGGTCCAGGACCCAGCAGTGCCCAGAACTAGCACAGGGACCAGGCTTTGGAGACAGAGATTGTCTTGTCTGTCTTATGCCAAATCCTCCTTACTCAATTCAGGCTTGGCTCTACCAGCATGTGATTTGAAATGAACTTGTGTAAGTTCCTGGGTTCCTCTATGAAACAGTGTAATTACATTTCAACATTGCTTTACCATGTGGATGTCAGTAACATTTTGGTAAGCCAACACAACATTTCAGAAATGTGGACCTTCTCCATGTAAATAAATGGACAAACTGTCTGACACCTTCCTGCTGTATTTTATAGTCATCTGCTACAAGTACTGGATGTTTTGTTTCTTTCTATGTGGCTACATGACCTATGACTGGTCACAGGAGAAAAAGTAGAAAAAGGCAGTATAGAATTGAGATTCAAGACCAAAAGCAAGCTCCAATCTTAATGCAGCAGCTTTTCTCCTTGTAACTTTAGCTTCTGTTTCTTTCAGAAATACTAAGCAGGATTCATTGAATAAAATATGGGCACCCCTCTTTACTAAAGATAAGAGAATAAGCATAACAGGAGAGGTACAAAATACCAGTTCTGAGAACTCCTCTGAGGTGTCCCCTTCTTGCCAAGGTGGAAACCAAAGCCAAGTTAAAATACTCTTTGTTAAATTTCACTGAAGAGTGAGGGATTGATATCCCCTGAATAAGCTGACCAGCTGCTTTGACTTGTGAAGGAGCTCTGGAATAGTTCAGCGAGAGAATGGGCACTTTATTTCTTGCATTAAATGGGGAAAACTGTCAGTGCTGTGGACAGCTCAAAACAGAGAATTTGGTGTTCTTGGGGGTTTTACTGTGAGCTGACCTTGTCACCCAGCAATCCAAGAAGTGCAGATTAATTTGACAGGTTCAAAGGTGCCGGTTCTAATGCCGACTGTAGGGACTTTGGAACATACATGTTATGCTAAGATACATTTTCCTAGGTGTCAGTTTGAGTTCTTGTCAGCACATGAACATTAAATTACATTTAAATTGCAATTGGTTACCTATGAACTTGAGATATTTCTAACATGCCAACACTGAAAATTGTAGTAATTTATATTTAGATGTGGGAGTGTTTCTTTAGCATCTTAACTACTGTTTTGAGACTTAATTTTAGACACACCCATTTAAAAATGTTGGCTTTGATTTCTCATTGTTTAATTTGCAAAAGCATATGTGTTTTAAAAGTGCTTTAAAACCTTAGGACAGAGAACATAAATAATTATTAATAATTTCATTAATTCATTTTTCGCATTATTTAACAGTAAATCACCTTTTCCTGTTCTGGTGTGCACAAGGTAGTTTATTACCTTCATTCATCTTGGAAGGCAGAGAACAACCCTTGTGCCTCTCTGCAAATACAAAACTGGGTTGGGGATGGAGATAGAAAAGTCAGGATGCAAGTGCTGTGTAGCACTGCCAAACAGGATTTTTGTTTCTTCTCTAGTACAGTTCTTCTCTATCCACAGGAAAACTCTAGTACAGTTTATCTACAGAATAACAATATACCAAGGGTATATTTCTGTTGTGTAGTGTCGTACACTTTTACCAGGTCAGTGAGAGGTACCATCCTGTTAAGAATGGTCTGATGTGGAGAAATTTTTTTTTTCCTGAAAAGGAACATAAATTATGTACTAATTAAGCCCTGCCCTTTTTTGGCTCCCAGCCCAACCACCAGCTACAAAGGAGCAGGAACAGCAAAAGGCCTGAGCACACGTGAACTTCTCTGTCTGCCTGAGAGTACCTGATGCCCTTGAGTCACGGATTGTCCAGCCAAGAGAGATCTCACCCTCCTACCTGGACAGGAAGGACTGGGACAGTGCTGACAGCAGGATTCTACCACAGGTACTTACTACTACTTTGGCTATTTTTAAATATCTGATATGTTTGACTCTAACTTTTTATGGGAAGTAATTAGAACACTTCTGGTATTTGAAATGACAGTAGGGGAGCTACGAGCAACTCACACTGCATGTGCTGCATGAGATGCTTATCATGCAGAATACATTAATAAATCAGAATGGCTCCTATAAATTCAGAGAAAAAAGAGCTACTGATTCTGGAAAGAATTATTTTTTTGAAGAAAGTTGTTTACATTTGAAATTTGAAAACAATTTTCTAATTCCATGAAGCAGATTAATATATTAATGCTATTAGTGCTTTTTAAGAGATTTCTAAAAAAAAAATCTTTAAGCTCTTTTATGTGACCTCCAGCTTACTTAAATCTTCATGAGATACTAATGACAAGTATTCAAATATATACCATTTGTCAAATGTCTTTCTGTAGTATATGTGATAAGCTTAACTTTAGGTCTCCTTACAGTGTATAAAAAGATGCTTTTTCTCAGAAGACAAGGCAAAAGAATTTTATATGGCTTAAGACTCCTGCATAGCATAATCCAGGAGTACAAATTTATGTCTCCTTGCTTGAACAAGACAGCGTACTTTTTTTAGTTGTATTATATTAGTTCTAGTTTAAATTCTGTTTTGAAATGTGGATTATTTTTCATTTTTGAAATGTCAGGATGTTTTTCAACATAAGGAGCTTGTGTTTTACACTGTTATGCCACTCACCTTGCTGAATTGAGTGAACTGACATTGGTGTTAAAGCCATGTAACAGCATGGAGAATACAGTAATTTCCTGTGTCTGAAATCTAAAAATCAATATATAAAATAAGAAAAATATCGCAAACAAAATTATAAAATATTAACTAAGCAATAGCAAAGGTAGTCTATAATTTTGTGTGCTGTGGCTGCATTTTGTGTTACTTTTCTAGAATTTTTTTGTCACCCTGGAAGTGACAGAGATGCCAGCTACCAGCCATGCCCAGTTTCTGCCTGAGCTCTGCTGAAGCCTGGTGTAAATGGCTGAGAGCGAGCTGTACTTAACTATGAGGTTCCTCTCATATGAGGACCTCTCCCCCTATGAGAAAACCAAAATAATCTGCAGAGATTGGGTCCATATTCCTGTAATAGCCTGCAGGCACTCAGTTTGGCTCCCACTTTACAGTGACATGACTGATTTCAGATTTATTTCTTCTGGGTTTCTGTTTGGGGGTGTAACAGCCTAGAACCTAATGTGCAAAGGCCAAGCATGGAATTAGGACAACAGGGGCTCTCTGTGTGGGAGAATTAAATGGACTCATTTCTTGGACAACACTGTGGTCTGGAATACCAGTCACTTGAGGTACAGAAGATAAGTGAATTTCTAAACAGAAGTGATTAATGTAGAATAAACCAATTTGCAATACAGAACAAGGTGTACAGATGGGTAACTCCCATGGAGTTGTTATCCTAGAATGATACTCTAATCCGTTTTCCCAAGTAGATGAACCCACAGGGCAGATGGCTTATCTCTTCTGCCCCTTGTCAGTTTAGCTGTCTTTGAATGCCTGTCGAGAAAATTTTGGTCAAAAGTTAGTGAGAACTGGACAGAAAACAAAATATATTTCATGTATAACCAGAAAAGCTCAAAATGGTAACAAATTTTTATCATTGCTGAAGACCCAAATGTGAAATAAAGTGAATTTTAAAAGTAGAATGAATCCTTCCTTATATTCCTTATCTAATGTCTTGGTTTATTTTCCTGAGTAGTAGGATAACATCTATTTGGCATTAATGTATCAGAAGTTAATGAGTTTTCAAGGGTAAAATGTTTGATTGAACCAAGCATTCAAAAATGCAATCATAGCTGTTAAGGTTAGGTAATTATAATGGCTCTAAAATTCTGTAATTTCTCTTCATTCTATATAATATGACATTTAGTGATATGAGGAAAAGACTAAATCTTGGAATATAAAAGTATTCAGACTCATTACACATTATACATAGCCCATCAGCGAAATTATGAATTTATACATTTTAAACTTATTAAGATAATAAAACTAGTATAGGACCATTGTAATGTGAAAGTAATTGAAATGACCCAGATCTCAGAGCACTATGCAGGAATTTTCAAGAGATTTCTCTGTTGCAGTCGTGATGCCAGAGGGGTTCACAGAAGAGCTCCACAGCAGCCAACCCTGTGAGAGCCAAGTGACAGAGCCTGCTGGGCTGCTGGCTGCCAGGAGCACCAGGACAATGGTGACAGGAGGTGGGGGCTACCTGGGATACAATCTGGGATGTGCCCTCGTTAGCTCAGGAGTTGCTGTTGTGCTGTTCGATGTACGGAAACCTAAATGGGAAATTCCAAGCGGAGCGGATTTTTTCAAGGTATGTTACATGTCTGATGCTTCATTGTCAAGGCTTCCTCTTAAGGACCTTTGATTAAAACATTTACTGAAAAGCCTTTCAGGACAAGTTCATTACAGGAAATAATATAGTATCTAATATTTGGAAATATCTGAATTCTGAACACCAAGGTACTATATTTTTATTGATATCTGTATGTATGGGGAGTACTGTTAATGTAGCATTACCTGGTATACAAAAATGCAATATAATACTCTAACCCCACCATAGCATTTAATACTAGATACAGGTGTGTTCAGTGATAAATGGAATTTCATAAATGTGATTGTAATACACTAATGTACACTAAATAAAGTATTAAATCCATATAGAGTGTACTAGGGTTTTCACTCTTGTGTAAAACTGTAATTAAAGTTATCATACAGTGCACCACAAATAAACCTTAAAAAGAGACATTTGTGAAGGCAGCACAGATCGGGTGTCAAGGTGCCAACAGAAACGGGGTTCTCTTATTTGGTGATTCCAAGGCAAACAGCTGAACCCTTCCTGCTGTGATTTATTGTCCCTGGGGCTCGATTCTCCAGCCCTTGCTGCTCCCATTCAAGTCAAACAAGTTTTGCCAGCCTGGAGGCTGCAGGACTAAGCGTGAAAATACGCATTATAATCAAAGCCAACAAGAGTCATCTTTGTTTTGCAACAAAATACTGGCAAAATTCTTAGTCATTGATTTTTCTGCCTTGTTCATAATGTTTTATTTAATTGTTGTTAAGTACTGTGAAAAATAGACCAGAATAGCTTTAGATTTTCCTTACTGGCCATAGTTAATATAGTTCTAGAGAGAATGTAAGGAGCTCTGCCTGTCAAAACTCCATTCTTTTCTCATTTTACAGGGTGATGTGAGGGACTATGAAGCAGTGTTCAAAGCATGTGAAGGGGTTGACTGTGTTTTCCATGTAGCTGCATGTGGAATGTCAGGATTGGAACAAGCAAGTACCATTCTCCTAAAGTTTTCTTTGGTTACTTTGAGAAAGAAAAAAATTGTCTGCAAGTAACAAAGAATGTAATTTTATGGTATTTATGTCAGACAGAAATTGTTATAAAGGTCAAGTCATCCATACAGGCAACAAGGGAGGTATTCCTTAAATAATAGAAGTCAAAGTGGGAAAGCAACGTACTACAAAATATTCTAGAAAAATGAGATCACAGTTTTAAGATCTTGGATAAGAAGGTACAGTCTTTTTCTCTGATCTGAAGAAGAGTGACAGCATTGCTCTAAAACTAATACTGATGCATTTTCTTGTGAATTCAGTCATGAGGAAACAGACTTCAATCAATATGTTATGCTGAATAACAGTGATATTCACAGAGGGTGTTATCAAAAAAGTCATGAACCTACTGATTTATTTCTAGGAACAGGACAGATTGCCACTGGAACAAGAACTTGTGAAAGCTTTGAGGGAGCATAACCCTGCCTGTAATTCTTGTTTCTATATCATGGATTATCTGGGGTGTGACAAAATATTGAAGCATTGCTATTTCCCTTTAGATGCATTTTATCTTTCATTTTCAGCTTTCTTTACTCATACACTAAACAAGACAATAAACACGAGAACTGCTAGAAATCACTGTATGTCAGACAGAACTGTAACAAATATTATAAAAAGGCCTCAGCTATTCTAGATCTGGCAATTTTAACCATCATATTGTGAATGTTACTTGTTTGATTAATTATATCTTGTGCAAACTTTATTTCTAGCTTCAAAAGAAAGATCAGATTGAATCCATAAATGTTGGCGGCACAAAAATAATAATTGATGGTAGGTACCTAGATTTTCTTTCTCTGCATCTGATCCAAACCATGAATTAAAAAAACTTTCTAACTGGATGTTTCCTGTGAAGATCAGGCACTAAAATGAGGCTCTTCTCTCCCTCCTGTCAGAGCATGATGTAAACCTGGGTGTGCTGGCCCCAAGCAGGTAGACTTGCCACTGGTTTGAACTGGGGATAGATTTTCAGTGGACTTCATTCCTTGGCAGTCCAACTAAAGCTCTCTTCCATGTACTGGTTAATTTTTTTCCCTTTACTCTATGTAATGGAGCAGTGTTATCCTCTTTCCTCATAGAACTAAGATGAGAGCTGTTGTACTGTTTGTTGTATCATAAACATTTGGTAGCAGGCACCATAGAAGTATATTTAGCTATTATTTTATCACATTAATACAGAAAATCTTCCATCCTTTCTGCTCATCTGTGATCCCTTTTTATTACATACTGATTTTTAACTACTGTCTCTGCAAGATGCCAGTAGATCTCTTTCAGTATATTCAATTCCAGAAAGAATGTTTTCCAAGTCTACTGTAAATACCAAAGCTACTTTCTCTTTGTTTTTCTTTCAAAAACCAAATGGGGGGAAAGAAAAAAAAAAGGCGTAAAAATGGCAAGATCAGTTTTTATTTAGACTAATTTTCATGCTGCCTGTGTGTTATTTCTGGAAAAAAATGCAGAAATGGAATAGTAGGCAAGTAAAGCTCTAAATGAGTTAGAAGGAAGAGTTGCCACATATTCCCTTCTTCCCACCCCAACCTCCAAACCCACAGAAACACGTCATGTCAAATTTCCATAGGTTCCCAGCAAATCAGGAGGCTGGGAGGAGCATGAACCTGTTCATCTACATTTTAATAATACACCTTATTATTGTATTTTTTCCCAAATATTTACAACAATAATTAACATTTATGATTTTCAAAATGAGCCAATGAACCAGCTGGAAAGACTGCCCTGTACATTCTAAACATTCCTGACTTTGAATATTAATTCACTTCCATTTTAGGAATATTGTTAAATAAAAAGGAAATGTACATTATTCAAGTTTGCAATGACATATATGCAGCAGAATTTAGCTACACAAGACTGAAATCTGTAATTAAGTCTTTGTTTTGCAAATAACATTAATTTTCTTTGTATTTGAAGCACTGCTGATTATACACCAGCAGGGTGTGTTTTCCTGTTAACACATCATTTGTCACTTATGAGCAGACTGAGACAAAGGCAGTTTTGTGGCATGTGGGCAGAGCTGGCCTGTGCTCCTGTGTGACTGCATGTTCCATCAAATGGGGTGCAAGAGGCAGCTCATGGGACCCAGGGCAAAGCCTTGGAGTGGCTGGTCCCCACAGCACTGCCCCAAGGGCTGTCCCACACCAATGTTCTTACTCATCTCCTTTGTATTCAATTTGTAAAATGAACGTGTTTTAAGAAAGGTTTCTCAAGGAGGAGTTTTTCCCCCATGAAGATAATTCCTCTATCCAGTTGATGACTGCAAACCAGTGATATGATAGTTACAGGTATGTCATCATGAAACATTTGGTGACCACAAGGTGTAATATTCACATAGCAGATATTTGGGATGAAAAATTCCAGCTGAATGGAAGATAATATTATATTAAATGATAAGGTAATGTTAAAATTGAAATAATACTTTTTTTCTATAAACATAATGTTTGTTTTCAAAAAGAAAATCTGCCAGTTCAGTTATTTCTCCCTCTTTATTTTTGTTTTAAAATAATTTATTTTGTGTATCATTGTAGTCTGCAAACAAAGAAATATCCCTAGACTGATATATACCAGTACAGTGAATGTGGTGTTTGGAGGGAATCCTATAGAAGAAGGAGATGAAGAAACTGTACCATATTTTCCACTGGAAAAGGTACTTTGTTCATGGGATGGTGTGGCATTTACTGTGCTCCAAAGGGTAGATTGTGCCAAGGCTGTTCTGAGAGCAGTTGTTTCACTGCAGATGTTCTCAGTACATTCAGCTCAAGAAGTGAGTTAAATAAATACTAATGGACTTAAATTCCCTCTGAAGCTAAGCTTGTGCCACTAATTTTTAAGTCTGTTAAGTTTTTTGTCATAGACAAACTATGTATTTACTAAATCTTATTATTTCTAGTTTTGTTTTGCTCAGCTGATACCTGTGAGCTGGCTAGATTGAAATGTTGTCAGTCAGAAACAGTAAGTTTAATATAATTTAACAATTATCTTATTCTGCTTTCTTTATAGCAATTTAATCATTATTCTAGAACCAAGGCAATTGCAGACCAAATGGTTCTTGCTGCTAATGGAACTTTACTAAAAGGTACATATAAAGTATTTGGGGGTATTCTATCATTAGGAGTGCTAATGGGCATTCCTTTCTCTGGTTGCTCCTTTATCAATAGGATACTTTAACTGAAATAAGGATTTATTTGATTCTACTCCTCTCTTTGGTGGATAATTAGCTGTTCTGATAATACCAATCTGTCAGCACTGTCCAATGGGTCCTTCTTGTAATCCCACGGCTCACAAGTGTCTGGGGAAGAATAGCCCCAGTTTCCTAAAGAGATTGGTAATATCAGGGACATGTTGACTTCTAGTCAACATGAATAGTTGTGGCTAAAAATCTATCTGAACATGGCAAGGGAAATACGTCTCCTTGCTTTTAGATACATATTTTGCTATTCCTACTGATTTCTCTTAACAGAAAAGTTGGCAAACGTAAGCTAGGTGGGGATTCAATTTTAGCATCCTTGATTAACTACTGAGCAAATGCCTATGACCTGATATTCTTGGCCGTATGAAAGGTGTCATTGTGCCTGTTCTCAGGAGTCAGAGGAGTCTGCTTACTCATTCACATGTCAATCTTAAGAGTATTAATTTTGATTTACAATATTCAAACTCATTTGAAAGCCTCTGTTTAGGAGCCTTCTTCCATTCCTTTATGGCGCCCTTGATCTGCAAGCAAGCACGGAGTCTGGATATAGCAAATTGAGTGGTCTGTTTCCAGTATTGCACATGTCTAGAGTAGACAAATATAAGTTGTAAACGTCTCTCTGTAATAAATAGAAAAAGTCAATCAAGCAGGAGGAAAGTTTGATTTGTCCTGTTCCTATTCAAACTCTTACGGGATTTGGTTTTCCAGGCTGCTAAGCTCAGGTCTGTCACTGCTACTGAATTCAGTTTTGCACAACAATGAAATCAGGTTCCCAGGAAGCTGAACCACACGGAATGGTCAGACTGAGCCTTAATTTTGAAAGTGTAAAATTCAGACAGTATGTGTCAACCGTATGTTGCCATCACAGCTGTCTAACAGTCACCTGTTGCTCTCTCTCCAAGGAGGGGACAAGCTCCACACATGTGTGCTTCGCCCACCGGGCATCTATGGACCAGAAGAGCAGCGGCACCTGCCTCGAGTAGCCGTATGTGTTTTGTAGTCAGCTCTGGAGGACACCACGAGTAGTTGTAAGGGCATAACACAAGTGGGGTACCTTGATTGCAGTTCTTAACCATTCCTGCAGGAATGTGGTGAAAGCTCAGGGACAGGTGCTGTGGTGCAGGGTAACAAACAGCAGGAAAGCAGCACTGCGGGCCAGGGTCAAGCTGGGCTTTTCAGTGAAAAGAGAAAATGGAAGGCTGAAATGCCATAGCAAAAGAAGTAGGTTTGCATCCCTATTGTTTAATGGAAATACTGTCTTTTAAATATGCACTTTAGTTTCTGCTAAACAGTATAATGTCACCATATTTTGCCACTGCCTATCAGTGCAACCATCTTTGATTTACAAAACCACCCACTAGTTGGATTTTTTCTTGTGACACCTTTCTTGTGTTGCAATTGTACACAAATACAGCAAGTTACAAGTATTTGGGTTGACACAAAATTAATGTTATACTGCATAATAAAGGTATAATGTAGTTATCTCATGTTTTCCGTTTCTACAGATAAATATCCAGCGGAGACTTTTTAACTTCAAATTCGGGAATCACAAAGTTCAGATGAACTGGGTTCACATAGGAAATCTAGTGCAAGCTCATTTACTGGCTGCTGAGGCTCTCACCTCTGAGAAGGGCTATGTAGCGGTAAGTAAACAATATAATCATTGTGAGTTCTCAAACAAGTTTTGATGTTTTGAGACCAAAGAGTCTCCAAAAAGTCATATGCTAAATTCTCTAAAATGGTGTGTGGCTCCACAAGCACATAGACACGAGCAAAATGTATTTGCATTTGCACTATCTTGATGATGTTTTTGTTTGGTTTGAAAAGACACAATTTCCTGGGTTACTGGAAGAAACTGTATTTTTAACTAGCTTAATATATTCACCATTACACAAATCTATATATCCTGTTCTCTTGAAAATAGGTTCTGATCCTAGATGCATAAAATTTAGAGCAATCGTTCTGAGGCATTCCAGTTGAATTTTCAGAGCTGAAAATTCCAAAAAGAGATGTACAAAATTAATGGACAATTTTAAAAGGTTTTTCTTTTTGTTCTACTGGTCATAATTGCAACAGCAATCTGAGGACTGTGAAGCATTAGAGAACTGACAACGTTGCAGCAGCTGCTGCATTCACAGTTCTTGAAGGTACCAGATTTATTTACATTGGTAGGAACATACAGACAACAGGTAGACACAGGCGAACATCTCTCCGTGTGTTTTCTATTAGTTCAGTGCTTGGAAGCCTCACAGCTGTTTTAGATTGATGTCACTCCCAGAGTCCCAGGTTTGCTTGGGGTGCTCAGGTGTTCCTGGTACTCAGAGCTGGGCAGACCCCTCATCCAGAGCACAGCCGGAACTTGACCTCAGAGCTGTGTTTGTTAAATGTTGTCAGTGCTGCCCCTTCTGTTGCACTCACAAAGGTAATTCTGTGCCCTGCACATCATGAAGAACATAGTGCTCCAACAGCTGGGCTACTACAGGGGGAAACTGAGCTCTGATCTACACTACAGCATGGTTAATCATCATGAGCTCTACCACCACTGTGGGGTTACTGCAGTGAAGCCCCGTGAAGGCAGTTTGCTCTGTGTACATTCACCCTGTGCATGTTGCTCACAAAATCATGACATGTAGGTAGGTATGAGAGAGACAGAAAATGCCATCCTGTGCACAGTGTTTTGTCACTGTTTTTCTCTGCTTCTTTACCAGAGTGGTCAGGCTTATTACATCCACGATGGTGAAAATGTCATCTTCTCTGAGTGGATCGTGCCTTTGGTATGTACTGCACAGCCCTGCAGCTCCCAGCACCGCGTGGGCAAAAGTCCTGTCACTGACTGATACACCAGACCAACTAAATGAAGTTCAGTGCACAGGAATTACTGAATTACTTAACATTAAACTCAGTCCTATTCTTCCTGATTATCCCAAAGTTCCACTGGTGTTAAGGGAAGTTTTGGATATATGTAACTGGAGTTTGGCCTTACTGCTTTGAGAGGCCCAGAACCTGCTGCAGAACAGCAACATTTCATGAAGCAAACCCACAGTGCACAGCAAGCTCTGCCACTGGCACCTGGCAGGACTCTTACAACCATTGCTTATCCCTTTGTTCGGGCACCAGCTGCAGCACAGAAGGGAAGCCCATTCAGAATCCTATCTTAGAAGCTAAAAAGACACAACACTATATTTTCAGAAATATCAGGCTGGGATTCCAGGAGCATGCCAAGGTTTGATCCTGCAATGCCATCACAGAAAATGACTGCAGTAGAACAGTGGGCCTGTATTTAATTGTAGTTCAGTATTCCAGTCTGGGTCACTTCCTTGGAAGTGGCCTTTTATTCCCCTTTACTGTACAATTGCAGATGAAGGGTGGGAGATGGACACCAAAGAATGAGAAGTGGGTTTCAACTGCATTTCTTACCACCAGTATTGACAGGGAGACTAGCTGGAAAAAAAAGTTTAGATACAAGTTTTATAAACACTCTTTTATTTTTTTCCATTTTCATGCCTCATTGATACCCTCAATTTGGTATAAGTTCTCTGTTATTCTTTCCTTTTATACCCTTTTTAGTTTGAAAAACTAGGCTACAGGAAACCTTGGATACATATTCCTGTTCTCCTGGCTCATATAGCAGGTAAAAAAAAAAGAATATGTTCTTAATTATTGTGGGTTGTTTGATTTTTTTATTCCTATGAAGCTACATAGTGGTTTTATAAAATGCAGGGGCCCAAATTGAGGGAATTATTTAACTTAACATTATTTTAATTGAGAATAATCGCTTGTGCCATGTGGTATTAATTGTACCAGATAAAGTTTAAAGGCTAGTCATAAACTCATCATGTACTCTATAAATTAAACAGTGCCTTTTACCAGCAGGAATTACAGGATGTACAATGTCAGCATTGTCTCAGTTTATTGTTACCCAGATGTCTCATTAAGTAATTTTTGTTACACAGCCACTGTGATGGAATATCTGCACCTGATACTAAAGCCAGTTTTTAGCTTCACACCTTTCTTGACAAGGAATGAGGTAAATAGAATGAAAGAGATAATGTTTATATATTTCTGACTAAAATTCTCATTAGGTATGTGATACACCCTTTGGATTGTCAGCATTACAGCTCTGTTTTCTGTTCTGTTTCCATTGTAGTATCGTTGTTGATATATTCTCCTCCAAGTTCTAGAGAACTGGATATTAAAGTCACTTCCATAACTGTTCTTTTGGATTTTAGGTGTGGAATGTCACTGTAACTCACACTTTCCGAATAGACAAGGCACGAAATCAACTCGGTTACAAACCAAAGAAATTCTCATTCGCTGATTCTGTGGATCATTATCTGAAAACAAGACCTACCTGCCAAGAAGATCACACGTTCATTAAAATGGTGTTTGGTTTTGGCATTTTGTTAAGTTTGATCATTCTTTCTTTCTTCTAAAATCAAATAACCACCCACCTGTTCCAGGAAACCTCATTTTGTTTGAGTATTAATGATCTGGTTATAGTACATTCCTCAGCCACTCTGGACTTTCTTATTCATATTACTATGATGACACCTCTCCGATCTCATTAAGAAAGAAAGAAAATAACCCAAAAAGCAACTACAAAAGTGAAAACATAGGACGTATCAGGAAATGTTCTCCAAGAGCAACACACTTACATCAAAGGAGTTCACCACAAATGGGTGCAAGAATACTTTTAATGGCTCTTCATTAATTAATGGTTTCATGCTGGGAAGCATTTTCTAAAAATGATGATTCAGGAGGGTGAGAAGTTGGAAGAAGAGGAACTGTCACAGGACAACAGTGCTGTAACAAGTCCAGTAGCTCCAATGAAGAAAAGGGTGACTAAACAACTCTTCTGATGAAGCCACAGCTACAGCTACTGTCAGTTAGTCCGAGGAGCTACAGAGACCTGGGAAACAGTGCAAAAAATATGGAAAGTAAATATTTATAAATAATAGGTGATTAGAAGAATGAAAATCCTATTTATGTAAAAGTTTTATTGTGCTAAAGCTTTGTAAAAAATGTAGTAAGTATCATTATGTGTGTTTATAAATCAAATAATATGCTTTAAATGCAATAATAAATAATAACTGAACCAAATACTGTTTTTAAGGAGCTTGTGGGAAGGGGGTAGTTCAGCCAGCTGTTACTGCTCCCTGGAGTCACATTCACCACAACCACAACCCTGTAGCAGTGCTGGCCCACACCGTGTGTTCAGGGAATTGCATTTTGGGGTGAGCAGACAAGCCAAGGACCAAGACAGGAGTGAGAATCCAGACTCTCTCTTTTCCCCTTTCTTAAGGCTTACATCAGTTGCTTCATGGGTGGATTGCACTATGTGAGCCACCTGTGCTACATGTACACACCAGGTGTAGCCCTGACAAACCTTAAAGATGTTACGAGATTTTTCTTAGGAACCAGCTTTGTTCTGACCAGCGAGTTCTCCCTCTCTTGGTCCCCACATGAATCAGGAGCGCTGGATTTGCCACGGTAGGTCATGGAAGACAGTGATGGAAAAGCTCTGCCAACTGATTATCTCCACTCTGTATTCATTTTGTCTTTTGTTAGCATTTTACAGGATTTTTAAGACCAGTAGACTCTCTCTTATGGAGAGTCTCTCACTAAATCTAAAGAATACGCAGGAGAGCTAACAGCAACCCTGGAAGAATAAAGGTTACAGGTAAAAGACAATACACAGTGACAGGAAAATGCATGAGCAGCCACAATTACCACTGCAGCTTGAGTGAGCAATGATTTGTTTTACTCTGTTTTTTTTTCTTTTCACTAAACAAATATTTCTGTGTGCAGTGAAAGCAGTAGAGTCTGCTTGATTATGGATCTGCAGTTGGAGATTATGCTTCTCCATACAAAGTGAGCTCCCACTGTACATCTTCCTTTACATCTTCCTTCAGTAGGGGCATTTCTCAGCCCTCTCTCCTATTCCTGGCAATTGACAGGAAGCTTAAAGAAGCTCTGTATATATGAGACCTTAATCCAGGTTTGATTAAAACCAGTTCAATTCACGATTTATCACTACAGAGCTGCAGCTGACCCAGCAAGTGCTGCAGGCAGGAGGTACTGTGAAAGCCTTTACTCCCTAGAAATGCAGAATAGAAAACCACAAGTGTAAAGTTACTTCCCAGTGAGAGCATTTTAGCTGCATGCAAACATTCAATTTGGTTCTAAGTTACTTATTTATAAATCTTTCACATTGCTTTTATTGGACTGGTAGCTCAGGATGCATCCCAGATTACACCAACACTTTTAACAAGAGTGCAGGCTCTGACCTTGTTTGGATGATCCTCAGTTAGGACTAACCAAGGAATTCACTGGCTTTGTGGTTTTAAGTCCCTGTGGAGCCCCATCATTTCAGTCCTGTAACACCAAACCTGTGGTTTGTTATTTTGGGTAAGATGCTTTTTACATCACTGTTAAAACAGCACTGATTAACAATAACTGGCTTTTATTATTTCAGCCATCAATTAAGCATGCAGTTACACATCCCTTAAAATAGCCTAACAAAATATATTCAACTTTTGCCAGCCCTCAGACTACCACAACACCAATACAACAAACAACTTTCAGTTGCTTTCCAGCACTCCACAGCACGCTGCATTTTCTTACCTAAACCTCACATGCTTTCTTTTCCCACTCAGCAACCTAGAGCGGTAGTTCTCCCAAATACTCAAATATTGGACTTACTAAGTGTTACTTCATTAGAATGTAAAAGTCTAGGCACAGGACAAAAATTAAAGCTGTGAGCAGAAAAGTAGAACGGAGCTGACCAAGGCAGCCCCTGGAACCATTGATTCTTGTGCATCATCCCTCTTGCCCAATGTCATCCTTTGTTCAGCCAAATGCTTCCTTATTACAGGCAAACTGATCATTGTCACTCCTGGACAGGAAACATCGTGTTGAAGTCCTGCAATGGAAACACTAAGTGCAAAACAATCTTTTCATTCAGTACTTAAGAGGACGAGCCAATAATTCTTATTTATTTCATTAGTGTTTCCAATATTCATTTTAATATCAGCATCAGTGCAGTAACTAGAATTTCCTGTGAATAAAGTAACAGTAATAAAAAAGTTTCCCAGAATATTTTACTACTAATAGACTTGTTCTTCCTTCAAAGTATATCCCACAATAAACCAACAGATGCAAACATAAACTAGGATATTCTTCTGGGATACGAAAATTTCTTCCTGAATATTTCTTTACAGTGCTTCCCTGAACTGCAAGCTTCCCCTTCAATCACAGCCAGTTTTTCAGAATAAACCACAAGTTCAATTTTCAAGAGCAACAAGAAGTTACTGCATGTCCATATTAGCCCACCTTTCAAGAAACACCTCTTCCTCATTCTCAACATCCATCTTCCACATCTTCAGTTTTCTATTCTTCCTCCCTAAATTCCCCATATGAAATAGGTCAGATAAGCAGCCATCCTTGGAGGGTCAAAACATTCAACCCCTTATTTGGTTATAGCTTAATTTGACTTTTCCAACAACAGATGACAATCTGTGAGATCAGACAGTTCCTTCTCGTTGCTGTTGTTTGCTTGTTTCCAAACTAAAGGCAACCACAACAAAACACTCCCATGGTAGAAGTTCCCTTAGAAGTTCCACATTAAATTCACAGTCATGCTCAGACCGTAACATTCACTGAGCAAATGCAAGTGGCAACAAGATGTTGCAGAATGGGTTAAAAATGAGGAGATGAAAGATACTTCAGACTACTACTTGCAGGGAGGGAGGAGGGGGAGATAATCACCTTCAGTTTGCAACTCTTCTTCAAGCATACTTGGTGTAATAAATTTCACTACAGCTACACAGTCCTGAAGTATTTTTACTAATCTGTCAGAAGAATACAATTAGCACCAAAAAGTTTCAAACTACTGAAATTACAGCTTTGATATTCAAATAAAGGATGTGCAGCCCTCTCAGACACAGCAGCTGCAAAGTCGTCTGAAAACACCCTCATCTCATTTGAAATACTCAACGCCCCAGCCGTGCTGCAGTACTGTCAAACCAAACACAGGAAAGGGAACAGAAAATCGGACCCAACAGTGAGTCTGAGTGCAGGTTCATGTGCCTCTTGCTCTCTGCATGTGCCGATCTGCACACCTTTACTGCTGGTGTCAGTAACTGATCTCGGTGCAGCCACCACTGCACTCCCCACTCCCACGCCCTCATTTTCGCTTCCTCTTGCTCTTGAACAGATTCTGAACACTTCACCACTTGTGAGGACTTTTTATAACCCTAAAATTCCACATATTAGAACCTACATTGGAAAAATTATCTACAGGCTTGCTTGGCTTTCTAAGATGATTCTTATGCAACACAAGAAGAAAAAACAAGCCAAAAAAAGAAATCCCCACAGAAATGGTCAACACAGAAATAGCTCCCTCAGTTTAACCACTGATGTAAGCTGCAGCCACAATGGTTTTAAGGATACTGGCGATTTTTCTGCTTCTGTCAACATTATCACATTTGTATTTAGTCCCCCATCCATGTGACCAAAAAAAGTAAATAAATTCTACAATGAAAGGATTACACAGCCTGTAAGCAACAATGTCTTGCTGTAGAACACATCAGAGCTGACACCCCACTTCTCTCCCCAAATGAAGAGCCAGGACAGCTCTGTGAGAACTTCTTTCCCTTCAGTAAGCAGATGCTTTAAAGCTTGTTCGTTTACTTGAAGACTGTTGAAAAAGAGACTCAGAAAAGGCTAACTTAGCGATTTTAATATAAAGCAAGCTTTCACCAAAAGTACTGTACGTCATAACTCTATACCTTTAGACTCTTAAAGACACATTTGTTTTCTCCAACCATTTGTTCACCTTTTCACTGAACTATTCTTTCTTTCCTTGAAATGGTTGATAATACTCTCAAAAGAGAACTATGTAAGTAACTGCAAATTGAGCAGCCTTGCTGCCAGCTTTTTAAGTTTACTTCCATGTGCTTAAGAAATTCATTAAGCTTATTTACCAGCTTTACCTTCTGTAAATATCACAACTGGCTATCAGATTGAAGCATCCCAAGCTAGGAGGATGCACCAATAGGCCCACCTCAGCCTTATGTCACGTAGGAATGAAAATTTCTCATGTCACTGCTAAATGAAATTAAAAAGTACCAAAAAGTGTCAGTTCATTAGCTACCACAGCTCTGGGGAATAAGGCATGGTCCTAACGGTATAGAATAACCTGTGTGAAGTGATTCCATTACCATCAGGAAAAAATGTGAGCGGTAAGGATTGAGGTGAAGTGAGATCACACGAGCATGAAACAGTGCCAAGAGTCTCCAAGTTTTAGGGCTCTCACCTGCACTACTCTTCACTATGAGGCACCTGTATGGGCACTATGTGACAACAGTGTCCCCACACTGTTGGGGGGGCCCACTAAAACCAAGGTAAAACGACTTGCAAGCAGTATCTGCGGAGACGGCTTTCTGTTAAAACAAGAAATTCGTCTGTCCCTCCCAGGGTCCCCTGCCCATGGCCCCGGAGAACCCCTCGATGCCGGGTGTGCCCGCGCTGTCGGGAGGCCCCCGGCGGCCGCGGGGCTGGCACCGGGCACGGACACCTCAACCCGGCGCTATCGCCTTTCGGCCCCTTGGCGAACGCTCCCCGAGCGCACCGCCCGCCCTCGGCGTTCACGGGACGGGGTTCGCTGGGCTCCAGCCCGGCGCCCCGAGTCCTACAGAGGCAAAAGACGGACCGCGACCGCCGCCGGCGCAGCCCCGCCCGCCCAGGGCCGCTCCCCGGCCGGGTCTCCCCAGCCCCGGGCAGAGGCACCTGCGGCCGGGCGGGACCCCGTTCCCTACCCTTGGCACCCCTGGGCCGCGGGTCACGGCTGCTCTCCCGCAGCCCCTCGCTGCCGTTCTCCCTCCCCTCCTCCCTCCCGCAGACACGGACACAGCGGGGCAGCGCTGCGGGGCGGCGGCCCCGCGCCGTGTCCGGACGCGCAGCGCCGGTACCTGTCCCAGGGAGACGCCGCGGCCACGCTGCTCCCGCAGGAAGGACGCGCCGGGCCCGCCCTCGCCTCACAACTTCGGCAACGTCCCCAGCCGGCCCCGGGCAAATCCCGGCACCGGATCCGCGCCCGCCCGCCGGACGGAGCCGGAGCCTCCCCCGCGGCACACGGCAGCGCAGCCGCGCGCAAAACCGGGCGCGGAATGCGGGAGCCGGAGCCTGCTCGAGGCAGCTGCAGCGAAAACCCGGAGCCGGAGCCCTCGGCCTGACACGGTGGCCAGCATCCCCCACTGCCAGATCCCGGCCTCTCCCTCACCTTCCCTGTTGGCCCTGCTTCTGCTGGGGATGCTTCCAGCATGGCAAACGGTTACAGTTGTCCAGTCTAGTCATGACACAGGTGGGGGAAGTCCCAAAACAGGAGGGGAACCAGGTCTGGGCTCAGTTGCAAAAGAATTGGGCACAAGGCCCAGGAGGAAGCAGCACATGAGCCCAGCAGGATGTCCTGACCTGACGCATCCTCACAGCAGTGAGGAGCTCCCCTGGGCTCGGCCTCCTGCTTCCCTCCACTCACAGGAAATTAGATGCCTGCCCAGGCAACTCATGGCTGTACACGTCCTTCTGTCTGTCTGCTTGTACTCAGGGGAACAGTGGCTCTTCTGGGGGAGGGTAACCAGAAGAAAGGGATGAGCAACTCTTATGGTGGGAGAACCTATGAGACACCACAGGCAGCAAGAGACTAAGCTCTGTCCAACCTGGCCTTGGACACTTCCAGGGATCCAGGGGCAGCCACAGCTTCTCTGGGCCTCCTCCCAAGGAGGAATTTCTTCCCTACAAAATGACCTCAGCCATTCCTGCTGGAATCTCCCACATCCAGATGGGCTCCTCTCTGAGGGCTGGTGCTCCAGCTCAGCATTTGTGCTCCTGGTGAGGCTTTATTTCCTGATTTTCACTTACAACAACCTTACTTTAAAATCAGGAAATGATGTTTCTCTGGATAACTGGATGATCCAGCCTTTGCCCTTTACTCATCACATCTGCTGTTTCATTTGTTACTCTGCAACTTTTACTAGGAATATGCGCCATAAATATACATATTACAGTTTTCTTACTTCAGAATTCTTTGAGCTTCTTACTGATATCTAAGCTCTTTCTGTTTATTTCTAAAATACATTCCAGCTCCTCAGCTGAAGCATTAATCAATATTTTGGCTAACTCAGGACCATGACAGGATGGCAAGGACTCCCCACAGTGCATTTCTCAATCCTGGTGAGCTTGGATTTGGAATAACACATATGGATAGCAGCTCTCCAGCCCAGCTCCCTATCTCAAACTTTGCCTTGACAAAAGGAAGGCACTTCCCTCTACCCTGCTGCCCTGCCAGCCCAGCCCCAGCTGAGGTGTCTGCTTGTGCAGAGTCATTGTCCCAGGAGATTACAGCTGAATCCCTGTTAGGGTGAATTTCAACTCTGACTGCTGGATTTGCAGAGATTAACAGCAAAGCACCTTAGCTCTTGCTCTGAGCTGGAGTTTCGCGAGTGCAGAGTTTAAAATTCCAAAGGGGCATGTGATGGTGGTTTTTTCATGAAACTGGACAAGCTGACCACTTAATCACCTTGCACTGTAAACTGACATAAGTTAATTAACTTTACAGGCAAAAAGAGTCTAAGCTGGTGTCAAAGGAGGCTGTGAGAGTTGTTGCAGCTGCTGTCTTCTAAAATCCACATAATCTGCAGCCAGGAAATATCTACAAGTGGTATTTATTTCCTCACTTTAAAGATCACATCTCAATTTCCCCTTCTGCCTCTGAGAAAAACAGCACCATAAGAAAGCCAGAAACAGAGGTTTTTCCTACTGGCCTGCAGGATCCAGCATCACCATATCTAACCCTGGTACACTGGGAGTGCTTTTTGGAAGAACTTTCTTTATGATCACTGTATTTTGATGATTTTAATCCCAGGGGCTTTTATTCAAAGGGAAGATCTCAGTAGGGACTGCTCTGGGAGCTGTGGTAGAACAGAACAAAGGAAAAGGGAGCTACCAAAGGAGAGCAGTGGCAAATAAATGCAATAAGTTTGAACACTTGGTGTGCCTGGATAACTGAGGGGGGGGGGAGAAAGGTTAGAGCAGCCAAGCCAGGAACCCAAAATTCCTGGGGGAAAGAGCAGCATTTCTAATGAAAGCCCTGTTTGTCCTGCAGCTGGAAAACAAAAGCAGGCACTATTTAACATGCAAGACACAGCCTGGCACTCAGAACACCTTCCAGCAACGTGCCTGAGTGTGGCAACTTTGCAGCCCTTGGAAAAGTGTTCAGTGAGGAAGGAACTGTTCTAAATGTACTGTGGTATTGGCTTTTCGCATGTTCCATCATTGTTATGAATGGATTGTGATGGTGGTTTTTTCATGTTCCTTAATGTTAGAAAAGCTTTGCCTGGGTTCTGTAATGTAATGCTGTAGAATGTCTGTAGTTTGGGTGCTCAGTTTGGCAAGGATTGGGGGGGTCTTCACATTCCTGGAAAATCTTATCAGAAGAAAAGAACCCAAAACCAGACGGAATGGAGCCAAGGAAAAAGATAAGACTGATAAGATCATACTCAGCAACTCCAAAGAATTAATGAATGATGCATAACGGTGATGAATACGAAATTAGCGATGTACTTTTAAAGCCTATCTTTTGGATGTAAAGCTGTGCCTTTGGATCTCTGCCGAAGCACCCGGCCATAAACACCCTTTGTGCTGTTATCTCCTAATTGTCCCTTTTATTAAACTTTCCTTAAAATTTTACAAAGATTGAAGCTCGTTTTTCACAGAACCAAGGGCACAGTAAATTTGGGGAACAGCAGGTGGCAATGTCACTGAATCAGCCTGGGGCTGGTTCTACGATCACACCTGGATTTACAGTTTCTGTCATTTTGGACATAAAGTTATTGCCCGGCCACGATTCTACTGCTCAGTGATGCTCCAACAGGACCTGTGAAGATCTTATTTGTGTCATTAAAGAGTCAAACTCACCATGTGGCAAAAATGTCAAGGAAAGCTGGCCCACAGACCAAAACAAAGCTGGTAGGCTACACTGGATGTCAAATGGGACTGGCAAATAATCTCGATTTCAGTTTACTTACAGAAACGCAAACTTAAAAATAAGATAAACACCCCTTAATCTCACAACTACAATCTGAGTTGTTGCTAGTCAAAAATAAGTACTTTGTTGCAGCATATGAACCATTCCAGGTGGAGACAAAATTCAAACTCATTTTAGCATCCTTTCCTTTCATGTTGTAAAACTAAAGAATATCAGCTGTGGTGCTCAGATCTCTCCCGTGGCTGGAGAGCACCATTCAACCAGATCTTAACACCACGTGATTTTAAAGCATTCGTCAATCACATCTTAACCCCCAGGACCAGAAATGCACTTTTCCATCAGTTTTCTTGGCATTATTCAGCTTTTCTCAGGATGAGGCCACTGAGTTTTCCCTCAGACCTGGCTGGCCTCTGTAAGAAAGACAAATCAATGTACTGAAGCTTCAGTACCAGCTGGGAATAGCCATCTCTCTTATTTCTGTGGGTCTTTACTGAGTCTCAGTTTAAGCTGGCTCTTGTTTGATTTACTCCTATTCTAACATAACTGCAGTGTGTCTTTAAGTGATTAAAATTTAATGAACGTTCAGACATGGCACAGGTGTAAGGAAAGAGGTAAACGTGTTCAAAGCTTGACTTCTGCCTGGAATGGGTAACTGAAATTCTGCATCTCCTGACCCTTTTCACACCCTCCCAGGCTCGAATGACCACCGGGAGGCTCAGGTGGAAAGGGACCTTAGCGCTTATTTGTTTATTTGCGCCTCTTTGGATACTCCTGCTGTTTCACAGGTGTCTCAGAAGTTCTGCATCTCTCTGAGCCATGTCCCACCACCGACTGTCCAACCAGTAGGCAGGAAGTGGTGTTTTTTTTCCTGAACAACCTGTTCAACAGGTACCTCAGTGTGGCCGGAGCCCTCGCTACCGACAGGATGCTTTTGAGCAGCAG
Organism: Corvus cornix cornix; assembly: GCF_000738735.6. Taxonomy (NCBI): domain Eukaryota; kingdom Metazoa; phylum Chordata; class Aves; order Passeriformes; family Corvidae; genus Corvus; species Corvus cornix. The sequence continues at coordinate 1,876,682 of NC_046344.1, forward strand.
TCACAGCTGTGTGAAGACACTTGGAGGTAAGAACCACCATAGGACGCTGTGGGATCCCTGGGACGCTCTGGCAACCCAGGAATACCGTGACATGCTGTGGGATCCCCAGGACGCTGTGGGCTACCAGGACGCCGTGTGACGAGCAGAATCCCAGGGATGCTGTGGGACGAGCAGTATCTCAGGAAAGTTGGCAATCCTAAAGCTGCTGCCAGATGAGTGGGACCCACGGGTGCTGTGGGAGCCTGGGGATGCGGCGGGATGTCAGAGATGCTGCGGGGTGAGCGGGCGCCGGGGATGCTGCGGGGCCGCTGCGGGGCTGTTGGCGGGGCCGGGCCGGACGCTGCTGCCCGGAGCGGCTCCCGCGGCCGCTGCCCGCGCCGGCCCCGGCGGCCCCGGGCCACAACGGCCACAACGGCGGCGGCCGCGGGAGCCGCCCGGGGCCGCGGGGACGGGCGGGGGCCCGGCCCGAGCACGAGTCCCTGCGCTGCCGCCCGGCCGATTTGCAAGTGAGATGCAGAGAGCCCTGGCGGGACTCGGGTGGCTTTGAATGTTTAATTGCGGCCGGGGCACGGACGGGGGGGTGTCGGAAAGAGTCGGTAGTCACAGCCTCTGAAATGTCCTGACTGCCGGTGAGGAACCCCTGGAAGGGCAAGAACTCCCATGTTCAGGAAATAAGTGATTCACTATCATTTTTTTGTTAATGCAGTTATTAACCTTTTCTATAGCACAGCAGCTATTTTATTCGAGTTCCCCTCAAAAGCAAGGGATTTGATAGCCTTGTTCTCTGACACACCTTCTAAAGTTATAACATAAGGATCCAGGCATCCCTCTTCCCTTCTGAAATCGTCATCTATCTCAACTCCAGCACTGCCAGTGATAACAACTCAGCATATTCTTAATTTATGTTCAGCTGCTGGTACTTAGAAAGAAGCTGGAAATACCACTTCTGTCAGACGTCTGCCTTGGCAGTAAACTGGGGACTGTAAATTCTGTTTTGCTTTTGTCTTTATCTCTCTTAAACAGGTTGCATTAAAGTCAGATTTTGCTGCTGTGAATAGATCTTGTTAACATGAAATTCCCTGAAATTGTCTGCATCCAGGAGTGCTATGGAGCAATTTTCACCATGTAGGAGGAATTGTTGCATGTATCTGGTAGTGCCAGGCAGTATTTCATTGACACAAAACTTACAATGAGTGTAGTAGCAACACCCTCTCGCGGAATCTCTGACTGCAAATGGAACAGAAATGCTGGAGCACACAATAAAATCCATATGAGAGCCGTGGTGACAGGAGGTGGTGGCTATTGTGGATACAAGCTGGGATGTGCTCTTGCCAACATAGGAGCTTCTGTTGTTCTGTGTGACATACACAAGCCTATGTGGCTGATTCCCAATGGAGTGGCGTGGATCCAGGTATGATAAATAATATTTTCCGAACAGTCAAAGTTATTGCATTTTCCATAATGCCTTTTCTGCAATGTCTTACTAGTTTTCACAGAATCCAAATACCTAATTGCCAATAATTTCAAATTTCAGTAACCTTTTTAACTGCATGAATATCCCACATGAGTTTTGGTGAATGGATTTTAGTATATCTGAAATCAAGAAACCAGCAAAACCTGTAATGAACAGAGCAGTTTCACTCCTGACTCCTGAGGATCCTGCCCTCGTGTAGGCCTTAGTTTAACCACCTGTAGAATAAACACTGGAGTACTGTGAACCTTAATGAATGTCTTTAAAGTCCTTTGGGTTGTATGGAAGACATGTATAATTATCAGCAAGTACTGAGGTATGCCCAGTTTTGAGTTTTGAGTCCCAGGACATACAGCAAGTACAGTTCTATATATGCATTATATATATGGATTCCCTCTGTGCTAACCCACTGTATGACAAATGCTCACCTGCAGCTTTGATTTCAAATCAAATGTCTTTTCTTATGTATTACAGACAGATATCAGGGATTACAATGCCATACTTGCAGCCTGTGAAGGGGCCGACTGTGTGTTTCATGTAGCTTCATATGGAATGTCAGGAACAGAGCAAGTGAGTCCACATAGTTTTGGTTTTTTCTGTGTGACTGCCCACACTGAGGGTGAGAGACTTGATGCTGTAACACTGTATGACAGATTTTCTCTCTTATTGCCCTGGCATTTTGGTAAATTGCTCTGTGCAAAGTGGAGTGCCAGCTGCAAGCAGGCTGCTTGCAGAGTGATTTCCTCTCCATTAGAGGCTCCACCTGGGAAGGTGTTTGAGATGGAAATGGCATTGAAAAGTTCTGAAATGTTGTGAAGATAAAAGAAAGGACAAGGGAGGCTGGTTCCCTCCGAAACCCTGATCCTTCCCTAAACCTTCACAGGTTTAAGGTGTAAGGTCACTTGGAAGAATAAAACCTGAACTAAATTATAAATTATTTCATATATCTGAATTATAACAATAACAGCATTTCAAGTCTTTAATTGTTTGCCATTGGGTAAAAAGCTGCAAGGATGCACTTGATGTAGGACTTGGAGTCACAGTTTTATAATTAGAGTTACAAGCACACGCATACACACACACAAACAAACACAACCCTTTCTTACCTTTTTTAATAAGAGGAACTTCAGTAATTACCCTGTCTGGATAGAACAGCTCACTCATTGTTTGCCACTGAGCAATGCATAATTGGAATTGCTCTGGTTAGAGGCAACTGGTCACTGAAGTGCTACTGAAACACAGATATTTAACATACTGCTGCAAGATATATAATAACTAGGCATATATTTTTAGAAGCACCACAATTCTCTTTGCTTCAAGCAAACTACTCTGTAAAAATACAAGAAAAATACAGGTATAATTTAAAAATAATGATTAGAGTGATGATTAGTAATTCAGACTAGTGATTAGTCTGAAACAGCAGTCTAAATTACATTTTTAATAATTAAAGCACTAAATTATGTTTATTTGGGAATATTTATAACATCCCCCATTGAATTTAATATGTATTATTATTTTTAAATGCACAATTTCTTTCTTTTCTTAGTTGCATAAAGAAGAGATTGAATCTGTAAACATTAACGGGACAAGATTCATCCTTAATGGTAGGTATTTAACTGTGCCATTAGGTGTTAGTACAGCATATCAAATATCATATACCATTTAGAGAAAGCCAGTTAGCCTTTTTGGCACACTCTATTTGTTACCAACTACTTTACATTATTGGCAGAAGATGAGGAAACACATCACAGGGGGGGATATGCTCAATCCTGCCATGAAGCGTGATATGAGAGCCAGCACTGTAGTTACTACTTCAGCTTTTCAACACCTTGTTTGACTGATGTGGGAATCTGTATCCATGTAAGGAGTTAACCAATTCCCTGTGTATCTTGTAGCAGCTAACCTGGTTGCTAATACCTTGTGCACAGGCAATGGGCAGCCCTTGAAGCAGAAGGACTTCTGCCCTGATGCCCAGCTCAGCATGTGCCAGAGAGTAAAGCACTTGCTTCTACACTGATGTCTTCCCTTTAAATATGCTACACTTTGCATTTCAACTCACCCAGTCACAGAATGGAAGCATTTTCTCTTTTAAGATTTGACACTTTCTTAGAAAAAACATCACACAAACTTTTTCCCCATATAATTTTCCAGTCATTAATTGACTTTCTACATTGCTACAGCCTGCAAACAACAAAACATCCCTCGGCTGATCTACACCAGCTCAGTGAATGTGGTGTTTGGAGGGCTTCCTATTGAAGACGGGGATGAGGAATCTTTGCAATATTTCCCAATTGACAAGGTATTTTGTTGTAGTGTATTTTCAAATTTCCTCTTTGTTTACTTTCGTGTTTCTGAAAAAGCCTGGAATTTTTATGACAGTGTTTTGCCAGATGCCAGAATCCAGGCACAAGAAAGGCCAGGTGGGATGAGAGTTTGAGCAACCTGACCCTGCCCATGGAAGAGCAGTTTGGAATGAGATGATCTCTGAAGTCCCTTCCAACCCAAATCATTCTGTGATTCTATGAAAGAAAAAAGAAAACTCTTTACACTCTTTGAAGATACTATTCACAACCTTGGCACATCAGTTTTATATACCTCAAAGTATATATTTCTTTGTTTTCCTATTAAGGCCTTGATTTTGGAAAATAACTTGCACAATGTATGTCACATTAACATCAGGGATATTCCACCTGGACATGAGGATTGTGTTATATGGCTTCGTTTCTCTTTAGCTATTTATTATCAATATGATTTTTTTGGTTTTCCCTGATTGAGGATGACATATATTGAATGTAGAGCTGATCTAGAAAAGCAGCCTATTTTTATATGGTTTTATTGCATTTAATTAAAAAAGAGAAAGTACTTCTGGCTGCTTTGCACACACAGTTGTTTTTTGTGTGCCTCTTCTCTCCATCAAGTACTTCACAGTCTTTCAAGAAGTAGAGATGGAGAGAAAATATTAATAATATTTTTAATAACATTTTGAATAACATTTTTTCTGGGACAATGCCACATCGAAGTGGACAGGATACTTCAGACCAAGTGTAATGACTTCAAAACTTGGCTTTTGACTTTTCCGTTACCTGAAGAAATCCAGATTACAAAGTAGTGATCAATTACATTCCTGGCAGCATTCAAAGCATACATATATTTATTGCTTCTCAAATGTGCTGAAATTAATTAAACAGATTTGCATACACAAAAATGCTTCCTTACTCTAGAAATATTCATGTTTTACCCCGAACCTAGTACCCCACAACTTCTGTATTTTGAGGTATTTGTTGCCATCTGCTAAGTAAAGACTAGTGAAGAAGAGATGCCTCTCTGCCCTGTCATTTCAGGAACAGATACAAATATTTTTGCTTTTTCTCTGTAGCTCGTTGACCATTATTCCAGAACCAAATCAATTGCAGAACAAATGATACTAGCAGCTAATGGATCTCCACTAGCAGGTACGTTTGTCTGAGCATGAATTCATAGTAGAAGTTACTACTCCTCTTCTTGTTCATCCCCAAAATCCTGTGTCCTGTATCAATCCTTAGTAGACAAGATTGCCCAGCAGTTATGAAATTAACTCACCAAGCCTCTCTCACAAACAAAAGTATTTTCACTTAAAAGTTACTTTTAATTGGTTTTAAGTTCCCACAATGTCTGTAAAGGGTTTTAGCATGGTAGCAGTAAGTTCAGTATGTTAATAAAAAATAATAAGAAAGCTATAAATTAAACAAAACCAAGTGTTTAATGTCACTGTCTCATGCAACATAAGTAAAACATGAATGCTGATTCAATTGTTACGTACCACACACCCCCTCAAGTTATATATTAAAATCTGAAATAGCCACCTGAGCCTAGAGCCTGGAATTATTTATTAGTGCTTCCCAAAGTTTTCCATGCTGAAGAAGCCAGTTATACACTTGAATACTTAAGCTCACCTGTGAGATACTATAACTGCCAGTGCAAAACAAATTAATGTAAAGTGCAACATGATTCTATGTGACCAAGTGATACTGAGCTAAATTTAGCTGTGGACAACTTACAGGAAAGACTTTTCACTTGATACTTGCAGAGGGCTATAAGAGGTAGAAAGTCCATGATGGGAACTCCATCCCAACAAAATTATTTGGTTTAAAATAAGAAAGGGGTTTTTTTTTTCTCTTTTATTTCCTTAGCAGCACTTCACATCAAAGCCCCTCCTAATTTTGGGACCAATACACATTTCTGCATTTGTCAATGAAATTAGAACCACTCAGTGTTCCAAACATCCCATTTTGATCCTGTGCCATAGCAAGACTGAGTATTTTATATGTTTACAAGTACTATTAAGAACAGTTATTAGCAGGTGATGGAATAGCCAACTGATGTACTTGGGAAGATTGGACTTTTATGATCCCACTGAAATTGTCAAGAGCTTCTACCTCCCTCCACTGGGAGCTGCACCTGCTGTTGAAGGAACATTTCAGCTCTACCTTGTACTGCTAACAAGTCACTGCTTCCCATCAATAGTTTTGTGTGGCATTAGTTGGTTTCATTCCACTATCCAATATATTTTCAAATAATCTGCTCACTTCAGCAAACTCATCACCACAGTTGGCACATGCATTCACTGCTCTGGCACAGGGACAAGGGACTGATCAGAAAGTGATTTTTAACTATCTGGTATTTTCTAGCAACACACCTATGCTTGCAAGACTTCTTTGAATCTTATCTTGCTGTTTTGCATGCTCTGATTCTCCCAATTTAATATCCAACTACTAATGCAGAACCTTTTGGTATGTATTGTTTTTTAAGGTTGTGAAATGAATTTATTTCAGAGTAAGTTCTGCTGCCACAGCCTTTGGTTCATCCAAACATATAATGTAGTCATGTGAAGCTCTCTTAAGAATGGTCTTATCCCATGTTCTAGGAGGTGGAATACTCCATACGTGTGTTCTTCGCCCACCAGGAATCTATGGACCAGAAGAGCAGAGACACTTGCCAAGGCTAGCAGTATGTCATCTGAATTTTTTAACCAGCAGAGTTTTCTATGATATGGATAAAAAGCTGAAAGGAGCATCACTTATTTTTATTATAAATTGACTGGTCTTACTGGGTAGCAATTCAACAATTCAATTGTCTGCTGAGGATATTATAACTTTTTTTAACAAGCATTATATCTGTAAAGAGTGTAGATTTAAAAAGCCTTTTTTTTTTAAAATACGAACACATGAAAATCCAGCTTTATAATGTAATGATTACTGTAAGATTCAGGCCAATCCATGATATTTCAAATGTCTGTTTACATGCAACTTACACCAAATGGTTTAAAATACTAATGAAAAGGGATACAGCAAAATATCTTATTTCCACTCTCAACTATTAACAGCTTTCACTGTCCAATGAAGCAGGTTCCAGAGCTGGAAGCACCCTCTGGTACAACAGGTTACTGAAGGGCAGCAGCTGAGGTGTTCACATTTTGCTCTTTTTTACTGGCTTTTAAACTGCAAGGCCAACAGATGATGTTTGGAACATGATCCCTGTAGAATTCTGTGAGCCAGTTATTTTAAAAGAATTAGCGTAATACAAAGTTATGCACAGCTTTCAGGAAATTACAGATTCAAGTTGACCACATAATAAGTATTTTTGGTTTGTGGCCGAGGTAGGAAATTATACTAGTCAGCTAAAACATACTTTATCATCTTGTAAATAATTTTAAGAATGCAAAATGTCATTTCAGTTAAATCTGAGATGGGTTTTTTAGCCCCTTTAAAAAAATATAATATTTTTAAATGTCTATTTGATTTTGAGCTTATTTGTTTTGAGCCAATTTTAAGGCCTTATGCAACTGTCATGTTTTGCAGTTTCTAAAATTCACCTATTTAATGAAAATGACACTTTCCTTCCAGCCAAAGTGTACCTTCCAGTTTTTCCTAGCCAAAGATATTTGATAAATTTGATACAATTTAGTGAATACTTTTGATCCACTTAGAAGTGTATCTTACCTTTCCATACAATATTTTACTTATCCCTAGAACAGACTTGTATTTTTTGTAAGTTCAGGACATATTGCAATACATTTTTTGACATTTTCTCATGAGAAGTTCTCTTGAATATTTTTAATTGATTCATGTATTTTATTTTTTTTTTTTAAGTAGAGATAAACCTACATTTATCTGGACAAGAAAGTGCACTTTAGCTCATTCTAAAACCCATTTTGCTTTGGTTTAATGTTTGTTTGTCTACAGAAGATTATTGAGAGAAGGCTACTTAGCTTCAAGTTTGGGGACCCTACTGTTAAAATGAACTGGATACATGTTGAGAATTTTGTACAAGCTCATATTCTGGCTGCTGAAGCTCTCACCCCTGAAAAGAGCTACATAGCTGTAAGTACACAGTAAAAGCACCACAGATTTCATGTGTCAGTGGATCCTGCCACTGTATCCTGTGCTGTAGTAACCAGTGCAGTAATCAGTGTTACTGTCCTTCAGCTTACGTTGTTGTCTGTGTTTTCAGCTGATAAATGTGCTACAAGCAATGTGGGATGGGGCACAGTGTTAGCTGTTGGTGTTGGTTCAGAGATGGAATATTCAGTTCTGTAAGAATAGCTCCATCTTTGCATTTTTAAAATTTAATATCTGTCATTTCTGAAAGATGAGCAAAGAATGTTTGCCATGTTGGAAATGAAACTGCAAGTTCAGGCAGATTCATCCCATTCCCCTGTACAGGTCCAGATTTAATGTCCTGAACTGTGATGGTCAGTTCTTCCCATACCGTGTGCCAACAGAGGCACATTTCATTTGGGTTCATTGCTTTCAAAACCAGTTACAACTGTTCTCCTCCTTGTAAATCAGGTTTTTATTCACCTGAAGCACTGCCCTGAGAGTAAATTAGAAAGAGTTTCAAAGTAGATTAAACTACTTTTTCTAAAAGCAAAAGGAAAGCAGGAACGTAGACCTTGGCTACACAGGGGTCTTCTGGATTCCAGTGAGCCTTAACTAGACCCAGAGCAGAACGTGTTCCACCCTCTGGTGAACACCTGCCAGCAGCACCAGGAGATCCAGCACCACCTCCAGTGGTGTCTCTGCACAGTCAGTACAGCCACTCTGAACAGGCACAACTATAATAAATCATTTACTCCAAGGCATGTTAATCACACAAACCATTTGGTCACCAATTTCTTTGCACACAACAGTGCAACTGATTGAAACACAAGCAGAGAGTTTGTGACCTGTGTGTGCATCCACTCGTACTTGGTATTGCTGTGTTATTTTTAAGCTATTCATAAGGAGTGAGATAAAGAAAAAGAAGTGAATATATATGCAGTATTATTTTTGCTGACTTATCTCTTCTTTACCTCTTTAACAGAGTGGCCAGGTGTATTTCATTCACGATGGCGAAAAATCCAACCTTTTTGAATGGTTAACTCCACTTGTATGTGCAATATTAATCTTCAAATACATCAATTTCTTGAACTGTATGCAACTCCAGCTTTTGTGTGCATGTTACATTTCGTATGTTTGCTTTGGGTGTGAGTTCCACATGGAACTCTCTGAATGTGGGTTTAATTCCTGCTTGAATTTCAGTGTGATCAGCACTGTAACAAAGCTCACCCAAAATACTACATTAAAGCAAATGTCTTCCCTGAGGCCAAAGGACCATTTACACCAGCACCCTATCCTGAGCTGTTATTGGCTTCATTTTTGGGGCATGCAGATGGGAATAATAGGTACTTTGGGTGGGCAAAAAATATGTCTTAAGTATTCAACTATTCATTCGTTTCAAAATACCATTTAATTGTTAATGATAGGCTCAAAATCCTAAACATGTCATGATGTTAAATTAGGTATCAGCCCACCATGACATTTCAAGTAATTATTATAATTTTTTTTCCTTCTTTTAAGACTGACATTTGAAAATGACATAGTGTCTGTGGGTGACATTTAACTGGAATCCCCTTAAAAATTAAAAATAGTAAGAGCAATGATTATTTTTTCTCTTTTAACAGTAAATATTTCCACAAATATCTTCTATAGAGAAACTTTAAAACTTGTTTGAAGTTTCTCGGGTTTTTCATTTTTTTTTAAATTTTTTTCAGTTTGAAAGATTAGGTTGCAGTAAGCCATGGATACGTATTCCTACTTCCTTCGTTTATGCATCAGGTAAATTTTATCAACATTTCTCTTTCCTGTCCATGCTACCCTCATTCCTCTGTAATATAATATTGTTGTATTTCATTTGCCCACAATTTTTATTTTCATGTATAAAAAGAATATGCTGTGGGCTCACCTAGTGTTCAGCAGGGTGAAATTCAGCTCTGTGCAGTATGTTGAAACCAGAATGATCTCTTATTCAAGTTCCACTAAAACAAGTTTTATGTAGGACCTAACAGATTTATAACTTTGTGGAGTTAATTATAAAAAAAGTTAAATGTAAAATTCCATGACTTTATGAAATATGCTGAAGAATATCTGCTTTGCTGCATGGGTAAATGTCTTGTTCTCTCTAGAATCAAATCCCCTGTGCAGCTCAGACAGAATCCAACTGAGTTCTCTGTCACCATATTTTCTAGGAAGCCACATGACCTTTTCAGTGGATCTGTGCCCAACCATACAAACCCTTTTCCCACAAGCACGATAATTAAAATTAAATCCAGCCCCTTGTGAGCAAGTAGTCTTGATGGTGTTAGTAAGGGTGCCCCAAGCTCTCGGGTCTGTGATTATCCTTCACGAGCATTTACAGTGTGAGATTTGTCACAATCATAATGGCAAAGCAACTTACTGTTCTTACCTCAAGTAGAAATCTTTTATTATGCAGCCACATTCATGGAACACCTTCATTCGATTCTGAGACCATTTGTTGACCTGCCCCCACTGCTGACCAGAAATGAGGTAAAGTCTGTGCTTGTAAACTCCCCTTAATTCTCACGGGATCCATACATGTTAATATGAGAGAGACTTTTAAGATTAAGTTGGTAGAAAATAAAATTCACCCAGCGTTACTTCAGCCTCCAGTTTCCAAGGCAAATACATGCCTTGTGTACAATTTAGGCAACGTATTCTGCTTGTTGCCATGATTTTGGAAAAGAGCTTTATGCTTCCAATCTGGGAGGGGCTTCTTCAGCTCCTCTCTTCCAAGGGCCAGTATCCTGCATGGCTTGGCTGGGCCTTTAGGCTTTGATGTGCCTCTTTGAGTACCTAAGCAAGAGAACAACAGCAGAACATTTTTTGTGGATGTTTACAGATTCTACTTTGCATCTTTTAATGCCTCTTTGTCCTTTCAAGAATCTCCTTTTGAGTGGACAATTTTAAAAATAATGTGTGCGATACTCATAGGACGTTGGTATAACGTTGTGGGGTTTTTATATTTTATGTTTCCTTTAACTGTGTCTTTGCTACCATTTACAGTTTGTTCCAGTTGCCTGTGTATTCATAGCTTTCTATGTTGACTCTTTTGCCCTGTAGGTACAGAACATTTCTGTAACTCACACATTTCGAATAGACAAGGCACGGACTCAGCTGGGGTACCACCCACTGAAGTATGACTTCGCTGATTCTGTGGACCACTACATTAAATCCAGACCACAACCCTCGAATTATTACCTCTTCCTCAATATTTTGCTTACTTTAATTGTTACTTTAGTTTTGTTTTTTCTTTCTTTAAGACTTGATAGCCTTTCAGTTTTGCATTTTTTTAAAGAAAGACGACACGGACCTGCATAAACTGCACAGTCACAGTACTGCCACTCGGATAATTCTAACCTCCACAATAGTTACTGGCAGCTACTTTTAAATTTACAAACAAAATCATAACAGATCAGTGGCTGGACCTGAGAAATTAAAATACAGTAAAGAATAATTGCCAAATCACCGAAACACAACTAGAGTCAAGATTGTTGCGTCTATTTCAACCCAAAACTTTCCAAATTGATTGCTGAAGTAAATGAGAACCTGCAGAAAGAACAAGAGCTGCAGACAGCCTGCAGTGCTTCACCAGTGAAGAAAAATGGCTGAAATGAGGAGAAAGACTGACCACAGCTTCTGTCATGACTCACTACCTTGGGGAACAGAGGAACAAGCAAAGGGACAGACAGAACAGATTACTGCAAATAACACACACCAGGCCTACAGAGACTTCACATAGTGTGATTTTGTGAATTAGCTCTATCACCGCATCTGAGGGAAAATAAAAGTGTACTTGAAACATTGCCGAAGTCCATGCTGTGCTTCTGCACAATGTCCCAGAACTGCTCCCTGCCCTGCCCCTGGTGCAGAGCTAGGGGCTACAGGCTGGTAGGGTTTTTCACGGGTCAAAACTGGGTATTTTAGTTAAATTGGAAGTTACATTAGTAAGCTACATTAGTTAAGTGTATTTATGTCACAGTAGAGGAATCTGCCACTATGGGTTGCACAGATCTTTGTATAGCTTCCTTCACCTCCTGTAGTTAGGGGTAACAACTAACACAGTTCAGTTGCTCCTCAGCTGAACTTAAAGCACCAAATTTCTGAAGTACAGCAGCTGTACTGAGCAAATCCCTGCAGCAGCTAAAGTGAACAATGTGCTTTTCAAATTACTGTTCAGCTACAATGGACCTAAAAGCACGGTCAGGGAGGCTCTGGCTCCTTCCCATCCACTACTCACAGTGGGAATTTATCAGAGAAATCTCCTTCCCATCTGCACCTTTCCAACATGGAGAAGGAACAACCAGGAGCAGGATGCAAACAGTAAGAGAGCTTGGGAAAGGACTAGGGATGAGAGCTTGAGAAATCATGGTCTGGGGTGGAGTGATCATGGACGGAAAGGACTAAGGATGAGAGCTTGAGAAATCATGGTCTGGGGTGGAGTGATCATGGACGGAAAGGACTAAGGATGAGAGCTTGAGAAATCATGGTCTGGGGTGGAGTGATCATGGACGGATTTGAGAATTCCGGAGAAGGTGCCAACACTGGCACCTCCCCTCAGTCCAGGGCAGGCGCAAAGCCCAAGTACCAGGCCCGCAGGTCGGGGTGCTGTAACCCAAAAGTGCGGCAGAAAGGCAGAACCACTGAAAATTACAGTGTTTCTCGTTTTATTCTTAAAGCAAGAGGCTCACACCGTGGATAATCCCTTTTCCCTAGCACATATCACAACTTCTATTATTGATTTTAAAGAATGAGATCTCCAAGCCCCGCACCACCGCCCCGCGGGCGGAGTGTCCGGCCCGTTCAGCGACGGTCTCACCGTGCCGGCCCCGGGCCCTCCCCGCCGGCGGCTCCCGCGTTCCCGCTGTGCGGGCGACGAAAAGGAGCCGCCGCGGCGGGGACAAAACAAGCTTGGCAGCGGTGGGATTCGAACCCACGCCATCGAAATGACTGGAGCCTAAATCCAGCGCCTTAGACCACTCGGCCACGCTACCGCCTGGCTCCTCAGCCCCCCGCCAGGCCTCTTTCACGGGGCAGCGCCGCCGTTCTCCCCCTCTATCTCTGTACGTTGCCCACCCGTGTCGCGGTACCACACCGCCTGCAGCGCCCGCCGCGCTCCGGGAACGCCGCTGCTGCCGTCGGCCCAGGCCCGGCGCTCTCTGTGCCCGCGGCTGCGGCGGCGCCGCCGAGCCCGGCCTAGCGCAGTCCCTGCTCCCGCCCGACAGGTGGCGCCGCGGCCCCGCGCCCGGGCTCGCAGCGTGGCTGCGGCTCCCTCGCTCGGGCTGGGCCAGACCTTGAGCCTCGGCCCCGTCTTCCAGGGGCTCCGGCTGCGGGGCCGTGCCTCGGGGCACTTTGTCCGCGGCAGGCCCAGGCCAGCATCTCGGCAAAGCGCTGCCGTGCGGACTGTGCCCCACAGCAAGTGCACCGGTGGCGGATCAGCTCCAGCTGCTCCTCGGGAGGGCTTTGCGCACGGATCTGCAGCCCCAGCGATGGCTGTGCCGTGGACACGCAGGCTCGAGGGCAGGCCTTGGCCGGTCCCTTGGCAGCCTCGATAGCAGGTCTGCACACAGCTCCCAGCCGTGAAAAGGGTCCGTCCTGCCCCGTATCAGGCACCCGCTGCCTTCCCTGCCCACCAGAGCACATGTGCAGCCCAAGAGCTGCCAGCTCGCTGCGAGGCCAGTGACCTTCCCAGGCAGCTGCTCACTTGGCATTGCAGTGTGTCCTCAGCTGAACCATTCCCACCCAACACGGGAGGCCCCGGCTGCCTTTATCTCGCTGGCAGCTGGTGGCCGGGGCTGCCTGGACACAGACTGTCGTCCTGCTGCATTGGTGCCTCGCTTACCTGCTGCCACTGAGCTCAGGCACGGTGTGAGCACGTGCTTTTCCTGTCCACCTCAATGAGAGAGCTGGGTTTGGCATCCAGAGCCAGATTCAGGCTGTCACTGGTGAGTAGAAAGATGAATTCTCATGTTCTGGGAGGCCTGCAGGAGAAATTTGTATAATTACTTTGTGGACAGAGCTAAAAATATCAATACTAAATGCCATGCAATTAAAACAATATGGAAAAATTATGTCTACCATTGCCCTTCTTCCTGTAGAAAGTCATGCACTGGTGGCTCCAGGAAATTCAAGGTATGTTACATGCACCTGCCATATGGCTGGAGTGAGGTTTGTGACCAACTTGATTTACCTTGTAAGAGCAGATTGTTATAGGAGTATGAGGGCACAAATTGTCAGGGAATTGATTGATTTAAAGGCAAGTTTTAAATCTGCAGATTTAAATGAACGCAGAATAAAATTGCTCCAAAAGTTAGTATCATGTGGGGTATGCTCTTCTTTTTCCTTCCAAAAACCACAGTTCCCTAGAGCAATGATTTCTAAAGGGAACCTTATTTAAAATGAGCATGCTGAAACTTTACAAGCTACAGTGCTCTTGGAAAAAAAAATACATGCAGTGCTGAACATACTCAGTGGAAGAATAACGTACTAGACTAGCAGGTCACTAATTTCCTTAATTTTTAATATTTTCAAACAAAACAAAAAAGGGAATAGAACTCTTTAAGTGTAAAGGATGTAACACATAATGTATAAATAGCAAACTAAAACTGGAAGATACAGCATGTCTGGGCCTATACCTGATTTCAACATGTCCTTAGTTTTTCATCATCACTGATTGTTCTTTTAAGAAAATGTTATAGAGAAGAAAAGCCCGAGGCTTAAACCTGGGAATAAGTACACCCTTGCACCAGGGTAGCAGAACTGGCTTATGTAAAAGCATGAGAAATGTGTAGCTTGAGACTAGAGCAGAATGCTCTCCAGGAGGATTTATGGCACAAGACAGCTGTGTGCCACTGGGTTCCTTTTAGTTCAAAACAATGCCGAGTATTTTGTGTCCAGAGAAGGGAAACAGAGCTGGTGAAGGGTCTAGAGGGTAAGTCCTGTGACGAGCAGCTGAAGGAGCTGGGGGTGTTTAGCCTTGAGAAAAGGAGGCTCTCTGCAACTACCTGAAAGGAGGTTGTGGCAAGGTGGGGACCAGTCTCTCCTCCCAAGTAACAAGACAAAAGGAAATGGCCCCATGCTGCATTGGGGGAGTTCAGGTTGGATATTAGAAAAAATGTCTTCACTGAAAGAGAGGATTAAGCATTGGAACAGGCTGCCTAGGGAAGTGGCAGAGTCACCATCCCTGGAAGTGGTCAAAAAACAAGCAGATGTGGCACTTTGTGATACAGTCTAGTGGGTATGGTGGGATTCAGTGGAAGGTTGCTCTTAACCTTGGAGGTCTTTTGCAGCCTTAATGATTCCATGATTTGCCTGAGTTTAAAACGAGCTACTCTCATGACATGTTCAGTTGTGCTCATGTATCACACCAGCTACAGCATTCCACAGTTATCAGTAGCCTACCATGGCAGGTGGTGATTTTTTAATCGTTATCAACACATTCTCACAGTGGGAACCAGACACCTGGCTTCTCCTAGGCCTTCAGAATTCATTTGATAAGTCTGTGCTCCTCCCAGGCCCTGCCATGAAGCATCCCAACATCAGCTCTGCTGGGTGCTGCTCTCCTCAGGGTGCTCAGCTGGGCTGACAGCAGAATGAGAAATGAGGAGATGCCGGTTCTGGTGCTCATGGGGCAAAAGTGCACAGTTATTGATAATTGCTAATATTTACCACAGTGATATGCAGCTGGGAGATGAACAGGATCTCAAGAGTTTTTCTGCACAATCACTAACATCGCAAACGTGTTTTGAGTTTAAACTCTGCACGAATTTGAGAAAAAATATGCCCTTAGGAAACAGCTTTAAACGGGGGCTCAGTCAAGTGTCTGCTTGACATTCTCTAACGAGGGCTGCACCCTCAGCATGGTGCTGAAAATTAGTGACAAAATTACAGGTACCCTCAAATTGCAGGTGGTGTTCCTGCACGTGCGTGCTGCTCCCTCCAGTCCTCATGCTGGGACACAGTTTAATTTATGTAAGTAATGCTGGTGGCAGGCGGGTTTTCCTGGCAGAGAGTCAGAGCATCTGTTCTGTGTTTTTAATTAAACATTGGTAATCTTCCTTCTGAAAATTATCTCAGCACGAGCATTGCAGCAGTGTTTTTCTGCTCTCTTCAGAGAACATAGGGATTGTGCATTTTTCTGTCTGTGATGCTGCAAGAGACCATCCATCTGTCACAAAGGACGTACGCACATCTTCCAGTCTCTGTAACACCTACTCATGGTAAAAAGCACTAATGAGAATTATTTACACGAATAAGGGATTGAACAACAGTAAAAAAGGCAGACTCTTTGTAGACTGCCAAGTAATACAATTAAGCCAGAACCTATTTACATTAATTTCCATGTAACTCATGAAGGGATAAGGAGTTTTGTTTAAATTTTCCACAAATTGTAGCTTGAAGAAAAGCTTAAACATGAGCATTTTCAACCCAGAAAGCCTGTGTTTTAGGAAAAATGCAAATGTGGGTGCTTTGAGGAAATGTAGTCTTCAGAACGTGAAATCTGCTGCATAATCCTACTATTTAATTTAGCTGAAAAGACCAACCTGAAGTGCAGGCAGGCCCCGTGGTCACTGCCCACGTCTGCTCCCTGGGCCGTCTCTCGGGGCTGGGATCTTCGGGGGTCTGCCGTGCAGCGAGTGCTTCCCATGGGAGCACCTGCCCCAGGACACCCCCTCCTTTCAGCTCCACACCCAACGGGAACAGAAATGAAAGCAAATTTGGATGGCGCTCCTGTGAGCAGCGCCCTGGAGACCTGCACACCCGCTCTCCTTCCTGCCCCCACCCGCCCCGGGATTCCCTCATCGCTAACACCTAACGGTATTAGCTGGGGGTTCTGCTCAGATTTTCATCGGTTTTCTCACTGGAATAAAGCACCTGGCAGGCTTCCCGCGCCGCTGCGCTGTGAGATGGCGCGGCGACTGCCCGCGGCACCGCTGAGGGAGCGGGAGGCGCTGCCGGGCCAGGGCCGCGAGCGGGAAGGCGGCGCGGGCGGCGAGGGGCGGCCCCGGTGCCCGGCTCCCGCCTCCTCCCTCCCCTCAGCGGGGCGGCTTCTCCTCCCCCCGCCTGCCTTCTCTCGGCGGGGCGGCAGCTCGGCTGTGGGGGCTGTGAGATCGCTCCGTACCGGGCTGCGCGGTGGAGCGGGGCTCTCCTAACCCGGTAGGTGCCGTCGCGGTGCGGGGCGTGACCCGGCGGCGGTGGGGAGCTGCCTCAGTGCTGCCCGCGGTGGGAAGGGCGTTTTTAATTGCGGAAAATGATGATCAGTGGGGTGGTTCAGGCTTCTGCGCGGGCCCAAAAATAACCTGGTTTCTGCTATTGGGCAGCAGTGCTGCGCTCGCACCTGAAGATTAGCGTTTCGTTCATTTATGTTTCCGCGGTAGTGCGCATAATTTGGTGCCTACGCTGTTTAAAAGTGCCAAGTGCTGTCTGTGACCGTGGAGCAGCTGCTGTGTGCAGGGCTGACCGCGGCTGAGTCCGCCCTGACAGCTTGGGATTGCTCCAGGACGGCTCGTGTTTGGAGAATTCTTCAAATGCCTCAGTACGCATAAAGCACGGGTTTAATTAACAACGTGGGGTACTGAGGAAATGCTTACAAAAAGTCAGTGATAGGTAATTGTGCAGAGTATTTAAAGCCAGTTGAAATGGCAGGTCTATTAATGGCAATGGAAGGCTATTTTCAAGTTATCTTGGAAGTTCCTCTCCTGTCCTTTTCTACCCCCGTGTTTTGGGTACTGTTAACGTAGTGTTTATTTGTGTGTTTGGCAGCAGGGTGGACTTGACTCGGAAGGGCTCTTCTTGTGCCTCACTGCCTGCAGCTCTAAAAGCCATTCGTGTGTTTGAAGCCGTGCTGTGTTTCCTTGCCCAGGGTTTTGTCTCAAGTGCTTCGTACTCTGGGCTGGTGCAGATGAACTCACCCGTTTGCTTCATGAATTTGGCATCGGTGCTCTCTAACACTTAGACTAATACAGTGGTTGTCCCAGCTGTGCTTGCAGGCAAACTGACTGTGATTTGTGCCATGGTGTTTGCAGTAGTGACACACTCGATGGAACCTGTGTTAAAGGCTTCTCATTAGAAGATCTGTCTTTGGTAAGACAAGGTTTTCAAAGGTAGACAGTGAGTTATCTGTGGGGTTTTTAATCTTGTTTTTCATCACTGCTCTTACCTAGACTCACTAACTTGTTTTCTTGCAGTGTGTGGTGCAGATGAGAATAGACATTTTCTTTTCAGGGGTCGGTTGCGTGTTTGGAAAGCAAAATAGTTCTGTAATGTCCTACAGATCATTAACATAGCTAGTGGGGTTGTTCTGGACAATGTTATGTAGCTTTGTGTCTGTTCATAAGGGTGGTAGTACTTTTTAAGGTGCACAGTCTGTATAGTTGCTTAGGTTAAATTTTGAATCTGTATTTTAAAAGACTGTTAATCTGAGAGATGACTTCTCTCTTTCAAGAAAAAAACTGCTTGTTACTCTTACAGGTATCCTGTTAAATGGCTTTGACTGATGCGGTATTAAACCAAAAGGGATTTAGTATTATACTGGGGAGAGCTGGGTCATGCTTGCTTTAATGCTTCTCTTCAAGAGAAGCTGGGGATTCTGCTGCAAGGCAGTAGTGTTCCCCCGTCCTGTGTTAAAGAGGTGCAGAGGGCCATGTCTGAGCTGAAACAGTGAGTTAGAAGCAACTGGAGATGCTCTGGTTGTTCCTTCTTTTGCTGACTGGAGCATTCCTATCACTCAGCTCTTTGAGATGAATTAAGGCAGATGCTGAGGCCACGGTGGAACCTTGGTCAAGACTCTCACCAAACCCAGCAGTGCTTTGTAACAACAGACTCCTACAAGAAACAAGTCAGGCTTTAACAGCCCTGAGATGTGAATTTTCCCTGCTGTTTATCTGTGTTCACATATTTGCGTGTTGTCCTTGCGACTCACCTGCCCCTCCTGGTCATGTGGCTCTTGGGTATAAAGGCAAGAGAAAGAAAAATGCTTGAAACAGGCATGGGAAAAAAATTAATACAGACTAGAGCAGATTTAAGAACTGTATTTTAAATTCTCTGCATTTTGAATCACGTAGTACAAGGTTGATTAAAAATGGAATAAATTTTCAAAGTGGGTTGGAGTGGGTAGTTAAAATTACAGGTTGTGTGTGATAATGCAGGCTGGCAGGCTTGGTTCAGTGCAGTCTCACTCTCCTTGTTGCTTAGCCTTAGGAATGCTTCTGTAATGGATATTAAAGATTAAATGATCAAAACACAACAGCAGTAGTAACAGAAATTCCTAGATAGTACAACTTCTGTGCTATAATGCAAAAGCACAGAATATAATCCTTGAGATCAAGCTCAGGCTTTTTTATAAGGCTTTTTATCAAGCAAACTGTGAGGTTTAGAGCAGTGTTTGTGTAGTTCAAGATGTGGTTATTGAATTCTGTTTTAAAGAGCACGTTACGTGAGTATGGCTCTTGGTATATCCACTTCCAAAGTAAACACCACAAGTACTTTGCAAGAAATACGGTTCCAAGAAAAAACAAGAGACTTTTTATAAACACCATTAGCTTTAAATAGAAACTGATCTGTGTGGTGATACTCCATTTACACAAGTCGCAGAAATCAGAATGGTGTCAGTCACTGCTGCACAACCTGCAGTCCTGCATTGCTGCTGCTTCTCAAACTGTCCTGAACGCCATGGATCTGCTGGTGTGTGTGACAGCAGGAGCAGAAGGGAGTGCAGGACAGCACTTGGGTGTAATGGGGCTGTCCAGTGCTCTGGTATGTCCTGGAATAGTCACATCCTTGAAGGATCATTGACACTTGCTGTCTGTGTGTGTGACAGGCAGTAGAGTTTCTCCAGCACTCAGTGCACACTGAGTAAGATGATCACGGTAAAAATGGCAGTGGCAACTGAGGACACCTTCCGCTGCCAGGTATGTGCTACTGCCCCTTTCCAGAATCGACAGCTCCTGTGTGGTCTTTCCTGGAAGAGCAGGTTATGTGAGCACTCCAGAGCTGCTCCAGGGCAAAGTGAGGTGAGCTGGCTGAGACCTCCTGCAGCAGTGGTTTTCCAGAGCTGCTGCTGTCTGGTGGGGATGGAGTGCTGGAGTTACCTGTGTTGCTGGCTGAGGTGTGGGAATGCTGCCCCCATCAGAAGAGCAGTAATCAACGAGATAATGTTGCTGGTGAAAGCTGCCACATGTTAAGGCACTGTTTCTGTGGTGACCAGTTTCTTGGTAACTGGGGAGTAAAGTCTGCAACTATGAATACTGCTGTAGGAGTGTATTCATCGTCCTGTTTCGTGGAGAAAGAGGACTCAAAATGCAAAGGGCTGAAGAATAACAGTGAAGCAAAACTGAAAACTTTGGTTTATGGTTGTTCTATTAGGCTAGCTGTGTGAAAATCCTTGATTTTGCTGGTTGGGTGAAGAACTAAACAATGTGACACTTGGAAGCATCTGTTTTAAATTACATCCTGTTGCTCAGCCAGCATCAGGGCCACATTTTGAAAATTCACACTAATCCTCTGTTTTGTACATGCCAGTATTTTCAGAGTATCTGTGTAAACTTCCACCTCTTCCAAGGGCTTTGATGATTCCTCCACCTCATTTTTCTGCAATGTGCTACACTTTCAGCAGCCTATTTTCCACTGTGGACTGTTGATTGTATGTGAGCTAAAAGTCAGTTTAAATCTTGTGGATGGTGGAAAATTTTTTTAATAATACTCTCAAATTAATTTGATTCATAATTTGTGCACAATACCCTTGAGAAAAGTTGTCCTGAAAAGATTTGAAAACCTAACTGTGGTGTTCAAGGTAAAACAAGTTTCTAAGACTAATGTTGTGAAACTCAGCATTTCATATAAGGAAGAATAAAAACACTTGGAGGAGGAGATAACCAAGTATGGAATAATGCTAGCTCCTATCTTCTCAGTCCTGTAGCAGTTTAAAACCAGAATGCCTTCTGGAAACCCAGCTCTAGCAGAGGTGTTCAAAACTGCATGTAGGTACTTGAGGATTACTTTTATAGAGCCAGATGCAAATATGTTTCTTTTCTGCCAGTGTGCTGACATCGGTGTCATGCATTATTTTTTCTTTTAATAACAGCCCTTTTCCTTTTTTCCTCCCTCACCCAGCTTCTTCCCCCTGTTTGCATGTGCATTGGAGGAGTGGGTGTTCCAGTCGTTGCAGGAGTTAAACCAACCTCCTGCAAACATGGCAGACGAGGACCTTATTTTTCGTATGGAAGGGATTGATAATGCCAGAACAACTCCAGCGGACTCTGGGAATTATCTTGATGCTGATAGTGATGATGAAGACAGTTATTTTATCTGTCCAATAACTGATGATCCAGTTTCTAACAAGTCTACCAATACCAAAGTAGACAATTATTACAGCAGCTTAGCAAAAACTGAGCAGTACAGTTCAAGCTCTTCTCCCAGAAGCTTTAGCTTTAAGGTAAGTATTGGCTCCAGTCTTCATTAAGGTTTTGGTTTTACTTGGTTGGCATGAGACATTCTCTAACTGCTTCATCTCTTGTAACTAACACTTTTCAATGAAGATGCTCATCTGTTTTTCCAGACCTGCAGTTAATTCCATTAAGCCAATAGTCTGACACTGCCATGGAATTGCTTACTGTCCCTTTCAGTTCAGTGGGAGATCTTCTTCCACTCAATCCAGGAGAACAATTCACTGCCATAAGGATCAAACCATTTACAAGCAGTGCGTTGATTGGGAAATTCAAAAGATAATACACTTGATGTAAGATAAATTGGGGCCTGTCAGAAGATAACTTATTATTAATTTTGCAAGCCTATGATATTTTTAGTTGGGCAAATAAAATCGTAAATTATAGAATTTAATGGTTAGTTTTTATGTTGTAATTCCTTCTTAGGGAGCTTTTGACATGTTGACTTTCATGCTTGGGCATGAAGTGTCACATTGGCAGTAGTTCTTGGCAGCGTATGTGAGCAGTATCTGACCTTTTTGGGATGAGCAGCAGCTACAGCATTGCAGGGAGGTCAGAGGGGCCATAGCTGGTGCTTCCTTGGCAGTGTGTCCTTTTTAACTCAGCTCCCTTCACACAGATCAGGCCAGGCAATGGAGCCTCAAGTGACATCCACTCTGTAGCTTAGATATTCTAAATAAACACAGTTTGTGCTAAACTGGCATGTCTCTTAGATTTTGTCTAGACCACAATTTAATGTGGTTTATTAACACATTTCTTCTTATAAATATTAACATTTAT
Organism: Corvus cornix cornix; assembly: GCF_000738735.6. Lineage (NCBI taxonomy): Eukaryota > Metazoa > Chordata > Aves > Passeriformes > Corvidae > Corvus > Corvus cornix. Next base: position 1,898,749 of record NC_046344.1, read on the forward strand.
TTAATAGATACTCTAAAATCACAGTAATGCCTAATGCATGCTTTATTTGTGAAAAGATTCCAGGGGATTTATTTCAGTCAGATAACATATTGAGTAACACATTGAAAGTGAAGCTGGCTTGTCTGCAGAAAGATTTTTACCAAAGCTAGTGAATAGAAACTTTAAAAGGTGTGTATTCCTAAGGAAGGTGAGGAGCAAAAGCTTAGTATAGAAATGGGACAGATGTTGGTGTATGCTAAGCTAAGCAAGCTAAGACCTGATAGGGAGCTTGGTCTTCATCTGTGTGTACATTTTAACATGTTCTAAACACTTGCCTCTGGGTCTGCAGTGCAATTTCTGAGTCATATGGTCTGAGATAAAACTGATAAGGACTTCAGAAATTGCAGTTATTTCCTCCTTCCTAAGCTGTCATTTTGTTTCTGCAGAATGTTTGTGCCCGTGTTTTGGTCTCCACAATGTCTAGTTTGGAACTGTAGCTCCTATGACAGATAAATTGCTTTGTGTGGAGATGTGGAGCAAGCAAGTCTCCATGTCCTGTTTAAGCTGCAGGAATGGTGACTTCCAACATTATGAAGCAGACAGCCAGAACTGATGGCATCCTAAACCCCACAGCCTGGCCTATCAGAGTCTGCCTGTTAGACCCCAGAGCTAAAGAAAGGCAGTGTGGGCCATTGATAATGAAAGGCAGAGCCAGATAGAGAAATTGCTGTTAACTCTCTGCTTTAAACAAGACTCAGCAATGTTTAATTAGCTAGTTAATAGGCAAGACCCTTTAAATACATGCTTTCCAATAAAAAAAATTACCAACTTACCTCAATAGGTTTGTTCACAGGGGTTCTAAGAATGAACTTAAATTGGAAATATAAACTGAAGAATGGCTTTTTACTGGATTTTTTTTTTTTAAACTAACAAAGAGAACCAAGACTCTTTGTCAATCATTTGTCTTATCACATGTGTTTTCCTGCTTTCATGTCTTTCATGGATCCTTTAGAATGACACACAGCATCGTTCTAAGCATGGCTCTGTGGTTGACCATGGTCGGGTAGGTTAAAAAGAAAATGTCAACACCATGTGTAATAGATGCATTATGATTTTTTTTGGTTTGGTTTTTTTTTTTTCCCTTTTATGGACCTTTTTTTTTTAATTACTTTATTGTTTGGGAGGACTGATTGCCTCAGCCCATAAAAGTCATCAAGTCAAAACTAAAAGAGGTACTCGTTAAATGGAATAATACCCATCTTGTGTTCTCTACCCTGAAATGTCACTGTATGGCAGCCATATGCCTCCAGCAGGAGAAAAATTGCCCTGTTAGCACCATTTCCATGAAATCCATGTGTTTGTTTGAAGATGAGAGTACTTTGTACAAAGCACCTCAAGAGATCAAGTGCAAGTAATTAACTTATTTAAATTACCATCTAACATGAGCACACATCACCTTTTGAAGAGGGAATCTACTCAAGAATGATTTGATACAGCTGATTGACCAAGCAATTCTTGTTGTTGTCTCTCCTTATTCCTTATTTCTGTCATAGGTATTTAAGTATGGAAATTCTCAGGTCCATATAAGCTGTCATTGCATGACCTGAGGCAACTTCATTTTCTTATGAAACATGTAGGAAATCTTTGTCAACGTGTCCTTTAAACTAGTTTTCTTTAATGTAGTATTGTTTTAATTTTGCGTTATTATTGTCAGAAAGGGGAGCATTTAAATTGTTTGCAAGGTATGCATAGTTAAAGCTGAAGTTCAAAATAAACACGAACATTTAAAGCTTAGCTGCTTCAAAAACTTCCTTGCTGCTGTTGCTGACACAAGTTCATAGAGTATTTTTTAAATAAAAAAAGACTGATTTAAATTCCTGAGGACAAAAACCAAAAAAATCCCCAAATGTCAAAAGTTACCATTTCTGCACACTTGAAATTCAGTCAGAGGCAGTAATAATACCTCAGAGCTCAGTACTTCTTTACTGGCAGGGTGCAGAGTGCTTTTTCTCCTGCTTACTTTGCAGAAGGCATTTGGCACATCACAGGGTCATATCTCCAGTTTTCTTGGAAATATACAATGTAAAGGGAGGGAGAACAAAATGTTAAGAGTAAAGCGTCCAAATTGGCTGGTAGAGAGAGACTGTTTATACTCCAGAAAACTGCTTTGATATTTTACTGTTGAATTGGTGAACATTGAAATAGCTACTTGTCTGGAATTGTTATAATAATCAATTTTTACAGCTTTCTCTTCATTCTCATGCTGAGCAGAGTCTGGGACCCTTTATCCATATAAATTGTATCATTACTGGACTTTTTTATACTTGTATGCGTGCAAAATCAGCATATGCTGTTAGGTATGAAAAGCTAAAAATCAAAACAGAAAAAGTGAATTAATATCATTTAGGTGTGCCTTATTACCACTTGCAGGGTGTGTCAGAGATATCTGCAAATTACCACAGGTTTTGTAAATTATATCTGGTATATACTGTGCCAGATTCTATTCTCAGTAACTTTACAGTTGGTGCAAATTGAACTGAAATCTATGCTTTATATATCTGAACTAGTTTCATTGTAATTGACACTATAAAAAGGTCATGGTGGTCTTTGGTACTGTTTGGTCCCTGCTCTGAGTAGTGCTTTGGGGGCTTGTGTAGTTGCACATCTTCATAGCATTGAGATCCTGATGTGCTCTAGAAAGTGCTGGTTTTGTGAGCTACTGCTGATTATATATAAAGTGCCAGTCTGTAACTTCTTCAGGAAACCTGGAAACATGCTATTGAGAAAGCCAAGCACATGCCTGATCCCTGGGCAGAATTTCATCTGGAGGACGTTGAGACAGAGCACGCCACTCGTTACAGGTCTGTGGGTCTTCTGCTTTGGATGCTGATGTTACATAGAGCTGCTGGTTTGTGCAAGGGCTGTGTTTGTGTCGTGCAGAGTATGTGTAGTTACATGGCTGAAGACTTTTCATAATGCCCAAAGTGAGTGTGTTTTAACTCAGTCTCCCAGGAATATGTAAATACTGCACATCATCAAAAAAGAAACCTTTCAGCAAACCATGGTCACACTCTTTCTCTCCCACCTGAGCAGTATCTAGGACTTTCACTGTGTAGACAGGAAACAAGGCTGAAAAGTATTTTCTAGTTGGTTTATTGATGCCATAAATTTAATCTAATAAGGAAATGAATCCCAACAAAGAGGCAGCATACTTAGTTTAAGTAGTTTAGGAAAGAAAGCAACAAAGCCCCCTGTGCCTTTCCCAAAATAGCAGTTTCAGTGTTGCTGGTCCATGCGGTATTGCATGTGGCTGGAATTCAAATCCTTATAAAGCCCAGAATAGCTCAGCGTGGTCTACGTGCTAAAAGGCAGTTTGGCCCTGAAACTGGTTTCAGTGCTTTAACACGAGCTTTGCCAAAATATTTACTCTACTGACACAGGTTTCTGGGAGGAAGGGTTAGAGGTTAGAGGCCAGCTAATCAGCACTTAGCATCAGTGTTTGGGGAGGCCTCCCTTCCAATCCCGTACCAGTCATGCAGTGCTGCTCTTCCCCATAGACTGCATCTGTCCCTGGTCAGCCACACAGTCCTGAAATAGTTCACATATTTTAAAATACAAATAAGTGAAAATTTTGGTTTAGGGCTACTCAATACACTACTAAAAAGAGATGGCTCTGATACTCCTATTTTCATCTTTTTTATCTACTGCAAACTGAGATGATACATAATACATAAGGAGGAATATGGGGTGTCTGCGTGCATGAATTACTCTGTGCGGGCTGGGGGAACCAAGCTGGAAACAATCATGTGTTGATGACTCAGCTGCTGTGGTTCTCAATTTGGCTTTCACTGTGTTGGGAGTTAAAGGGGTGGGGAGAGACCACAGTCGAACTCTTTGTTGTATCACAGGGTTGTGCAGGGACTTGCTCTTCCCTCAGTGCAGTGTTGGGCAGTTCCTGGCCCCACGGCTTCCCACAGCTGGTGCTGCTCACATTCTCCACAGCCCCGAGGCAGGTTTATGCAAGCTCAGGGTTGGGGGAGACAACCTGTTCAGTGTGTAGAACTTGGTGAGGCCCTTTTTGCCCCCCAGCGTGCTGCCCAGCATCACAGAGGAGGTTTAACTTCAAAGCAGATAAAGCCTGATTTGCAGTGTTACAGAAGTTCAGATTCTGCATTGCAATCTGCTCATTGACAGGAGGCTTCAGTGTCTCTTCAAAGAGTTAAATGTGTTTCTGCTTGCCTGCCCAAAGTGAGGAGGACCAGAGTGTGGTGGGAAGACTAGAAGCTTTTGTGTGGGAGTGGCAGCAGCACTTTCCAGAGTCAGTTACAGATGAGGAAGGATAGGTGCTGGAAATGGGAGGATTTGGGTTCCCTTTGCATTTTTCTGAGACACATCTCCTGATTTTGCAGGTACAATGCAGTTACTGGGGACTGGGTTGAAGATGAAGTCCTTATCAAGATGGCTTCACAAGTAAGATCACGCTGTCCTTCATGTTTACTAGCAGCAAGTTTGTAATTTCCTTTCTGTTCCTGAATAGTGGCAGCAAGATGTTTTCCTCATAGAAGTTTTGAAGTCTCAATGTAGTTCTTTTCTCCTATCTCTTTTTCTTTGTCTTGTTCTCTCCAGGATAGAGTAGAAAATGGAGTCAGGCCTTCCCTGTCAGCAACATGAGGCATTTGTTCCATTCCCAGTGATTTCCCTTCCATGTCACCCCTCCCATTTCCTTCTGGCATCATTTCCCTGCCTGGCAGTAGTCTTAGTATTTTGTGTGCTCCCAAATAATTTCTGCTTTTAGAATGAAAACCAGCTGAATTTTCTGTATGTGAGGGTAGAAGGCACTGTCACTTCCCATTTAAGTCCTGGGGTTGATTGTGTGTTGGGGTCGCCTCGCTCTGTGCTGCTGGCATAGTATTTGGCATCTGGGGAGATGATGCTCTGTTTGGCACATCCTGAATGGAAGCCTGAAAGCAGAGAGCATGAGGTCTGTGAAGCTTCTTTAGGCAGACACACAGAGCTGACTCCCAACTGGGGAGAGAATTTAAATAACTTATTTAAAAGACATACCATGTCTTCTCCATGGGACATTGGGGGGGAGGTTATCCAAGTGCCTTTTCCCCAGATACCTGCTTGCACTACCAGTGGGTTTTCATTTTTCCTTGAGGAAATATTTTTATAGAGCCTGTTTGAAAACTGCTTTCTGCCCTATGTAAAGGGGAAGTCATGGTTGTGTCTCTTACTGGTTAGAAATTAACTTTGTGGAAATGGCAATGCTGGGTTTTTGTTTCTTCTTTTCCCCAGCCTTTCGGCCGTGGAGCAATGCGAGAGTGTTTCAGAACGTGAGTACCTGCCCACTTCATCTTTGTTGGCTTCCCTGCAGTATTTTTTTCTATGGTGACTCTAATTTCACTTAGATGTAGTGGAAATTGTGTGAAGCTCAACTCCTTTCTAAAGGGCATTGCTGAGGGGTTTATTCCTGTTTGTGTGACTCTACCTGCAGGGAGTGGCATTTAGAAAGGGGAATGTTCTCTGAATGTTCTACTTCAACCATCTCTGGGAGGCAAAATATTAATGAATGTGTGGTAACAGCTGCTTTGTTTCTGTGTTCCTTGTGTGCTAAAATACTTTAAAATTTGATACGAGGTCGTAGGTGTGGGCAGCCTGGAGACCAACTTGAGGCCTATAGTTAGGCAGAAAAAAGGAGAAAAAATATTTGGATGGTGCCGTTCCAACTGGAAAAGCCTCAGCTTGTGAAGAAGGTTATCCTCCTAGAGTTTGCTTTGGATCACATAAACCAAAATGATGTTCTGAGTAAGGCAGAACTTGAACACTAACAGTTGCGCTGCCCAGAAGGATAAAGTGTGGGGGAAGACAGAGTAGGAACTTTCCCTTCCTTGCAGAGTGTTATCAAATGTTATTGTGGGCATCAGCATCCAGATATAAATTGCTTTGTGCTAAGAGATTACCCCACCCCTTCCACGCTGGAAACAAATGTACATGTGTGTGTGTTTGAAACCATTCCCTCTTCTTCCCATGTGTGGAATCCAGAGAAATTGCACTTCATGTGTGGTTCAACTCTGGAAAGATAGATACTCCTGAAAGACAGAAATGGGATGTTTTGAACTTGAGCAAAATGGAAGACAAGTAACCCTTCAGTGCTCCAGTTTGGTGTTGTTTCAGTATCAGTTCACGCTGGTGGCTCTGTTCCTGCAAAGCCAGCTGGATACAGTAGTGAATGAAGCCTAGGAAGTAACAAATCTCAGCCCGCTGACATTGCTTTTAGCTCTTGTTATTTACCAAACTCCCCATTACACAATATTTTGAGGAATGCCATAAACAGAAATTTGTTAGCAGTTTTGCCTTAACCTCTGGTACTAAGAAAGCATTACTTGAATGTCAGCTTCCTACTGCTGGTTTCCCGTATGTGTCAGTGGTACATTGATATTTCCCATCTGGAGCTCTCTCCTAGATTTTTGTAACTCTGCTAGTCTTAAGTTAAGAAAGTGAGAGCATTAGCTGCCTGTGGCCCAGTGAAACAATGAGAGGGTATTGGCTTTAGAAAAACATGAGCTGGCTTGTTTTATGCAGAGGAGTGTGTTCCTTCAAGAACTGGGAAGTTTGAGAGCTGGCTGAAATTCTTACCTCACTTCCTTGTTCATTCTTTCCAAGGCCTCTGTTGCAGTGACTGTGTACCCATCCGTGTAGGAGGACAGACAGCATCAAGTTGTTTGGCCTGTAGAGTGTCCCCTGAACCAAGACCTCTGCACCAAGGTCTTGGCAGGGAGAGGAGAGGAAGGAGAGGGAAGGGTTGAGAGTTTGGGTGCTGCTGCTGATTAAAGCACCTGCTTAATGCATTTGTTGGCAGTCAGCAGATCCTCTCTTATCAAAGTTTTCCTGTGCTACTCACTACCACTCTCCTGCCCCAGCCCCCTTGCTTTGGAGGGATCTGTGGATTAAAGATTTGCACATCAACAAATTGCATCATGAGAACTGTCAGGTGCAATTTTGCTTCTGGGAGCATGTGGGTTACTGAGCAGTAACTGCTGTGTGTTGAGAAGCAGCAGATTGCGTTTATCCCAGAAGAGGTTTCTCAGTTCGTGTTTGAAAGGCCACTCCCCGGTAATTTCTGCAGAAAATAATTGTTGACATTAGAACAGGTTGTTGAGGAGGCACCAACCCTTCATACTCTGGGTTTGAGAGGAACAGGGAGGGAAAGGAATTGAGAAAAGGAGAAAGTTCAGAGCACGTGTAGCTGCATCTAAACCAAACAGTTTGGCACATCCCAGCCATTCCCAAAGGGTGTTTCATTCTCCCTTGTCCCCTTCCTGTGCTTCACGTTTCAGGTAGAATACCTGGTAAATGACTGAGGGTAATGCTCATCTTGGAACCTGGCTCTATCCATGCAGGCAAAGAAAGGGGAAATATTAAACTAAAATCCTTGGGTTTCCTTTCACTAACGATTGATTTGTCTTTCAGAAAAAAGCTGTCCAACTTCTTACACACTCAGAACTGGAAAGGTGCCTATAATTATGTTGCCAAGCAATACATAGAGAGTGTGAGCAGGGATGTGTATTTTGAGGACGTTCGACTGCAGATGGAAGCAAAACTCTGGGGAGAAGAGTACAACCGGCACAAGCCACCAAAACAGGTGCATTGAAGGATCAAAGCAAAAATGCAGTACTGTGCTTCTGTTGGCTTCACTTCAGACATAATTTGGAGGGAATTACTTGTTCACATTCCATCACATTCAAATTCTTAGATAGATTCTTTTGCCCTACTACGTTTTCTGTTAAATGATAGCTGATTTTCAGTGGAGTAAATACAGAAATTGCTTTATATTTCCAGGACTAGGGGCTGTGTGTTTGTGCATGTCTGACTGTTCTCAGCTGTTGACTGAAAACCAAAATAAAATGATGTTTGTAGTGCTCTCTTTGATGTGTGCCCAGCTGCTTTTGAGATAACCAGAGATGTCACAGAATTTATTGCCAGCAGCAGTCTCAGTAAGCGCTTAACTGTTAGTGCTTCAGGAAGGTAGATGCTTAAATCTTGCACACCTATCCAAATATATAACTAGCAGTGAGTTTTGAGAAGAGCTGGAAACCTGCTGGAAACCTTAACAATTTTAATGGCCAAATGAGAGGTTTTGATATGTGGGATATTTGCATTGCCTCACATATAGGGGTTAGTTAATAACTACCTGTCTCATAACAGCAAGGTGAGTTATACAGTGAAGCACACAGAGAAAATTTACAAATCTAGAATTTTTAAATGCCATATAGGAGAAAATATGCAAGTAGAGTGAGAGTTGTGATGGTTTCTCCTTTAGGAATGTGTATGGGACAGAGGGAGAAGCTAAGGCAGAATACAGAGATACCTGAACAGTAGATACCTTCAGTCCTTCTCTGAAAAGGCGTTTTTTCAAGTTGTGCAGTAGTGACAGTATGTTTTGCTCTCTGGGTGCAGAGCAGACTCTGCTTGCAGAGTACTCTTAAGGTACCCAGAAGATAAAATAGAAAGCCAGCACTTGCTGAGAATTTTTTCAGAGGGATTTGTTGCAGAAGTGAGGTGTTTTGAACTGACTGCTTTTAATTTATGGAATTCCTCCAGTAACTCAAGAAGCACAGTACTCTTCCCCCCAGTTAAACAGAAAGATCTTAGCAATTGTTCAGATTCTTGTGTTGGGAAAGTTTTCATGGCTGAGGATTCACACGCACTTTGATCCAAAGACAGTATTCTGTTAGTCATTGTTTATCTTCTTTCCCTCCCCAGGTGGATATAGTACAGACCTGTATTATTGAAATGAAGAACAGGCCTGGAAAGCCTCTCTTTCATCTGGAACATTACATTGAGGGCAAATACATCAAATACAACTCAAATTCTGGATTTGTGCGAGACGACAACATTCGTCTAACTCCGCAAGTGAGGCTTTGTTTAACGGTTTCCATAGAGTGCTGCAGGGAATTTCTGGGCTCTCTCCAGAGGTCTTGCATGACTGCCAAGAAAGGAAACTGCAGGCTCTGCAGTACAATGCCAGATTAATTTCTCTATTTGCAGTTTGTCTGCCCCTTACTTGGGGCCTGCTCTTTCAAGTGCTGAGTGCTTCTTTCTTGCATTTCAGTTGATTACAGTTGAGTTGAACAGGGTTAATACTCTTTGGAAACCTTAAGCCCTTCAATTATAACTGCAGGCATCAAAATATTTCAAACTTTCTTCAAATCGAGGCAGTGAGATCTCTCATGTAGTATGTACTGAATAGTCTTTTGGTGCCTCATGTAATGCACAAGACGTGGCTGGTATCCAATGCATGTAAATATATCTAGTCCATTAGCATATAAAAATGTTGGTTTTTCCAGCTGCAGCCTCTCAATAGCTGAATCTGAGATTGCGTATAGAAGTACAAGTACAGATTTCAAGTGATTCTTGAATCTTGTGAAATAAATTTAAAATACTGTCGAAAAATGCAAAGTGGTCAATGTAATGAAGGTATTTTACTGAGCCTTGAGAGTTCTGTTCTTTACATTTTTTCCACTATTTTTAAGGTATTTATCATGATGCTTAATGTAAGCAGAGAATTTATGTTCTGGGCTGTTGTCTGTGCACTGAATCAGTGCTGTGCTTTCACAGGTTGGGAACAAAATGTTCTGTGGTATTTGCTGCAGTTAAAATGTTTGTCTATCACCACCAGTCACCTCCCCCAAGCCTGGCAACACTTTTTTGGAGGCCTTCCCAGAAGATTCCTAATATCTCAGCTTTATGCTGAAGAGAAGGGCTTTTTATACCTGATTCTTGAAATGTGTTTTTTGGAGAGCACAAATGTATAATTCATTGTCTGATACACAAATGTAGACACAGAGCAGTCACTCAGGGGAGCTCTCAGAGGGGAAGAAGAATTTGTGGGGATGCTCACATTTATTTATGGGGTTTTTTTCCAAGATGTGGCAGAGCTAAGGCTTGTTGGCAGAAGGAAGCAGTGTCCCAGAGATGCAGAGCTTGCAGATTCACAGGCACAGCCCGAATGTTTATACAGAAGTTACTCTGCACTGGCTTCAGAGCCCACTGTTGTTCCCTCTGCTAGCCAGCTCCCCACTACCTAAGGTGAAGACTCTAGTGAAAAGCAATCTCCAGTACAAAAATGAGGCATTAAGCAATCTTTACCCTGCCTGTGCCCACTGCTGCTTTTCACCCTGCCTTTTTTAGCCTATCTGCAAGTTGGAGCAGGTTGGAGAGACACGATACTACATGCTTTTAGTCTCTCTTGCTTCTTTCATCATGATGTTTATACCAGTTATATTTCACTGATAGGGTTATCAGACTTCTTTTCCCATTTATAACAGGTGAATATATGTTGCTGTTTCCAGTAGATCCAGGGAGAGTGTTCTCAGACATCTTCTATGGTTCTTTCCAGGCCTTCAGTCACTTCACCTTTGAGCGCTCAGGACACCAACTCATTGTTGTTGATATCCAGGGAGTTGGAGATCTTTACACAGACCCTCAGATCCATACAGAGAGTGGTACAGATTTTGGAGATGGCAACCTAGGTAAAATCAATGATTCTGTTTCACGTACTAAGGGGTGCTTCTTTTTATTTCCCAGCTCTGCTGAGTAGCCACTCATTTCTGAGGGTCTTGCAAGCAGCTGGGGAAGTTCTGTTGTGAGGAGTCCTGTACAGCTCAGCTGTCATATAAGGGCAGACTTAAAATGAGAGCTGATCTTGGCTCATGTCTCCTGGCTTACTCCTAAACAAGAAATGTAATTAAGTAGTTTCTACAATGTGAGAGCAGTAATCATGGCCTTTGATTTCCTTGTCACGTTGCAGGAATGGATACAGCTGAGTGCAGAGAGATAGGCACCATGTATTTTTGAAGTTCCAAGTGTCTATATATGAAGTTGTTCATAGGACACTGCAGGTTTTGTAAGCAGGATCAAATTTAGGCACATTCCTCAGCAATGCAGCCAAATTAGGTTTTTATTATATCCTGTTCATACATAGCTTTTCAAGATTTTTCAGACTCTCTTTAACTCTCTTGTGCAGAGAGTGAAAAGCTCTTACAGGTGTTGAAATGGAAGTGGGTTAGGCTGTGTGCTACAAAGCATTTTCTCTCTCTCTTTCTCTGGACTTTTTAGAAAAAGCTTTTGGAATTTTTGCTTTTGGTAAGTAAATCATAATAAAAATTTGATTAAACCCTTTCTTCACCTTTTTTTAATGCCTTAGGTGTTCGAGGTATGGCCTTGTTCTTTCATTCTCATTTCTGCAACAAGATCTGCAAAAGCATGGGGCTTGCACCATTTGATCTTTCATCCAAAGAGAAAGATGCCTTGGATTGTAATAAAAAATTGCTTGTAAGTGCTTGATGAAAAAGTGTAATTAAGCTGTAGCTTTAATTAATAGGGAACCTTGTAACACAGTGTATGCTTGGGACCAAGGAGATCTTTGAATGCTGAAATAATTTATTAAGTTTTGGATCTCACAAACCTGATTTGATGCTTGTTGCAAATTGATCTCAGTTTCAGCTAATTTTGGCGGGAATGGGACTTGATGAAACACTTTGAATGAAATTCAGTCCTAAACAAAACTCTCTCTGACAGTAAAAATGTCAGGGCTTGATATTTTATTGCAGAGTAGAACTTTTCAAAGCAAATACTTCACTATACATGTGCATATTTATACCCTCTCTTTCGTAGAGGACTCCTAATAAACATTCACATCGGCTTGTGTAGCATGCTTGGGATACACAGGAGGATTATTCACAGGACTTTCTTGTTGATTTGCCAAGGAATCTGCTCAGACGATTCTCCGTGGCACAGAGGAGAAATGCGGCAGCAGCCGGGTGAGGACGGTGTCCGGGAGTCGGCCCCCTCTGCTCTTCCGCCTGTCTGAGAACTCTGGGGATGAAAGCATGAGTGATGTGGCATTTGACTCCCTGCCCTGCTCTCCCTCCTCGGCAACCCCTCACAGCCACAAGGTGGACATGCTCAGTGAGTGAGCCTCATCCATCACCTCGGGGGCGGTTCTGAACAGTGGGCTTGTCTTACTTCGGTTTTGTCTTAACTTTGTTCTTAGCCACAACAAGCATTGATTTAGTCCAGAACAGTTGTTTTTGGTGCTCCTCTTTGAGCAGAAATAACACTGAAAGTACTTCTATGTAGATAATTAATGTACAGATGCTTCTGTGAAAAAAACAGCAGTAATATGATGATATCTAGAGCTTTTTCGTCAATCATGTTATCCTTATAATAACAGCAAATATTTCTCCTAGACTGGCCTGTGTTCAATGAAGTGGATAACTTGGATCAGCTTGACAACAAAAGGGTGAGTGTCTTTCCAACAGAAAATGAGGTTGCAGTTGCCTAATGAAATGTGTCTTTATAGGATTTCCCAAAGGTTTTGTTCAATAAAAGCACATAAAGATGCTCTGCCTATTTTTACTCTTGCAGATCATGTTACCTTTGTGCATTTGCTGTTTCTAGTAAAGGAAGAACATTTTATTTTAATATTTTAGTATTCATTATTTTGCCACCAGAAATTTATTTGCATCTGGTGTATTTTAACAGGTACTTAAAGCATGTACCTGTTCCCCTGCTTTCATGTTGTGTCTCGGGCACTTGTGCCAGCTACTGTGGCATGAAAGCTAAAGAATCCCTATGGATGAGGTCTCTGCAAGTACTGGTACCATGGGATGTTAGAGAACCTTGCCTGAGGAGATGCAGGAAGTTTGCAATGGGCATTTTCCAGTGCTGGGCCTTAGTGCCAGGGGCTGTCAGTTACTGATTTTCCGCTGAAGATTGAAAACTGTATTTAGTGGATTCTTGATTTGATAAAATGTGCAAGTCGTTGGTTTTTTTAATGTATGTCAGGGAGAAGGCAATCTTAGATGGTGCTTTCTGTATAATGTCTTGCTCCTTCTGGCAGAGGTAGCACAATCATTTTCATCCAGTATAACCATCCAGTATTTTTCATTGAAGAAGCAAAAGGTTTGCTCTGTGAGAAGTGTCATGCCAAGGTCCTTACAAAGTGTGATGCTAATGCTGTTCTGTTCTTGTTTTCTGTAGGATTTTGAAAATGGTGGAGACAGTGGATATCCCAGTGAAAAGAGAAGTGAGACAGAAGATCTGGATCATAGAGAGAGGGTAAGAACCTGACTGGTATAGCAGAGTTGGGCCTGTTCATGCTTAAACTGTTTCTGTAGAAGAATCTTGTTTTTTGTCCTTCCTGATCTAGATCTGATCCTGATCTAGACTTTGAAAACAGAGGAAACAAAGAAATTCCCTGATGCTGAAAATTACTTATTCATATTGGGAATGACAGTCCTACAGGAAGAAATGATTTGTAATGAGTAGCTTAATTTCAAATATCATATTTGATTACATGTTGTTGCGTGGGTTTTTTAAGTATTGTGTATTGCATTTGGGAGGTGTAGCCATCTTCTTGTCATATGGAATCCATGAATATGATCTGCTGTCAGACTCGTTTACCCTCTTTGCTTTATATAGCTTGAAACATTACAGAACTTAACGTTGTTGTCAGGTAATAATATGTAACTTTAGAATTCCTGTGGGTTACTTGGTTACTCCTCCAAAGTACACATTTTTAAATAAATGCTATTTGACCTGGAGTTCTTAACAAGATACTTAATTAGAAGACAGGAAAGAGAATATTGCTTCCAAAGATACTACTCCTTTTGTCATCTCCTTTTGGCAAGGTATTTGTCATGGCATCTCCAGTTTACAGGATTAAAGCCCATGTGTGCCAAGTTCCTGATCATTTTGATATGTTTCTTAGAATATTGTGATATCAGTGAAAGAAAAGGATCCAGTGGAAACCATTTTGGTCGTTGTCACTATTAATTCTGCAGGATGGGGATAGTGTAGAGGGGTGAACCTGGAACACATCAGTTGCTGCAGATTGAATGATGCAAATCTTTACATTAACATAGGGCCATTCAAACAACAACCGGAGGCAGGAGTCTGATGAAGACAGTTTGGGAAGCTCTGCAAGGGTAAATAAAGCAGAAATGTTCACAGTATGAGTTTGCTGCTCTGCTTGTCCTTTGTTCCACTCATCTGCCACCTAACCACATCACTAAACCAGATGTCAGTTTCCCTTTCTTTTCAGCTACAGAAAATGTTTATTAATATCAACTTACCTCTCTGTTATTTCCTTTTATGTTTCGTCTTTATTTGCTCATTCAAGAAGTACTGTGAAACGAATTGTCACCTCTGTAGCTGATCTCTGTCATAAATCAGTGATTATGCATGGGTTTCTCACTTAAAAACATAAATTTTAGTTCTATGGATTCTTTTTCTGCCTAACTAAATTGTATTTCCTTTTTGCGCGTCATTTTTGGAATTACATCCTATGTGTGATTATATGATTTCTTAAAAACATGCAGTGTTTGAAATAGATACACAGTGCAGAGAAGCACTGTCACCTGAGTTAGGAAAGACCAGACCTTGAATGTTTTTACAAGATATAACTTCTGTGATAATTGGTCTTTGGTTTAACTTAAACATATAACTGCTATGAAAGGAAATTAAAAGCAGAGCTTTGACAACAATTAATAATTAATTTAGATACAATTTTCAGAATTTCCTTTTAATTATTATATATTCCTGTTTCAGAAAATTGAAACAGCTTTAACAGACTGAAGTTCTGTGCCAGTAACCTTTCCTGCTGTGTTTCCCCTGTGTACCTGCAAAGGCCTTAATTATGATAGGATTGTGTTCAGCTGTTTCCTATTGACCTCTTATGTTGAAAACTTTCTTCTCGTTTGGGTTGCTCCTCCTGAGAAATGCCAACACATGTATCTGCCTGTCATTGTCTGCATTGTTACATGTCATTTTCCTAGAGTTCTAGAATGCAAGCTGCATTTTAAGTGTTGTTAACTGAAATTCTGGACAGAAAAGTGTGGGTTTCATTTTTTTTGTGCATGGGTGACTTCAGTGCTTAGTGTGACTATTCAGTTCCTTATTTTTGTAAGTAACTTTTTCTGATTCAGAACTTTAAGATGATTCTTTACTTCACTGTAAAGTGATGATGTTCAGATTAGAAATAGAGGGGTTTACTCCATTTATTTAATGAACAATAATAACCATTTATTCAGCTACTAATAGGACTTTTGAAAGCTGTGTTTTAAAATACAGTATTTACTACCAAGTAACAATATTAATGGAGGCTTTGATTCCTGGGTGGTAATCCATATGGATGGGAATTTTAATTTTGAATATAAATAACCATATATTTCATATTTCAGATCAGTGTGGAGAAATGGAATCTCTACAACTCTTCCAGAGTCCACATCCACAGACCGTCCTGTGTTGCCCAAGAAATTCAGAGGCTCAATGCACTAGAACTTGAAAAGAAAATTGGGAAGTCAGTCCTTGGAAAGGTAGGATGGGCCTATTGATACTGTTTTATCCAACAAGAAGCATCTTGTATTTATTACTTACATAGAGTTGTTGCCCTGCATGCGTTTATTTGTGCAGGTGAAAATAACACATCCATAGCTTTGTGTCACCTACCCATGTTGTATAAGGGACATCTGAGTTCAGGAACCCATTAATTCCATCTGCTTTTGGCCTTGCAATGTCTGGGCTCCTTTGGGAAGAACCCTGCTGTTGTTAGTCTGCCTTTCCAGAGGCATCACACAGGGAAGATACAGGGGGATGGATATGGTGTGCCTGCTCCACATACATCGCACATAGGCAAAGCTGAGCTCCTGAAAACTGGTAGCATGGACTGACTCTTTTTAATCCAGACTTTTCCAGGTAATGCAAATGTGAATTAAGTTTGGGTTTATGTATGGCCTTAAGCCCATACCTAAAACATCTTTCTGAACGTCCTGGGAGCCTTAGGTGTTCTCAAACCTTTTGGTGTGGGAAGAAACCTGTTTTTCACAGAATCATTTAAGTTGGAAAAGATCTCTAAGATCAGCGTCTAGCCTCTGACTGATCACCACCTTGTCAACCAGACATGTTCAGTTGTTTCTTGAGCACCTCCAGGATCAGTGATTCCACCAGTTTCCTGGGCAGTCCATTCCAGTGTTTAACAACCCTTTCCATGAAGAAATTCTTCCTGATGTCCAACCTGAATGTCCCCTGGTGCAGCTTGAGGCTATCTCCTTTCATCTTGTCCCTAGCTGCTTGGGAGAAGATGCTGAGCCCCGTCTTGCTAGAACCTCCTTTTATATAATTGTAGAGAGTGATAAGATTTCCCCTGAGCCTCCTCTTACTCCAGGACATACCTCTAAGACCTGGTAAACTGTGGGCAGAGGGGTTTTGAAGGATCCCTCCATGATCCTGTGTCTGTCCTGTGCAATTGTGTCCAGGTTCACCTGGCCATGGTTCGCTATCATGAAGCCGGGCGCTTCTGTGAGAAGGACAAGGAGTGGGATCGGGAGTCGGCCCTGTTCCACCTGGAGCACGCCGCAGACTGCGGGGAGCTGGAAGCCATCGTTGGCTTAGGACTCATGTGCTCTCAGCTGCCACATCACATTCTTTCCGAGGTCACTCTGGAGGTACGGAAAATGCCAAAAAGCAGAATTGTAATCCATTGGAAAAATAACATAGGAATAGCAGGAAAGGGAGACAAAGCAAAAACCATAGTTAGGTGTTCTGTAGCCTCTTCAGAAAAAATAATTACTTTGTGATTTGGACAAAACAGCAAAATGTGCCGCCTCTTTCTGGGTTTGCCAGTAAATTACTGCATGCCTTTGGGAAGCTTTTGAAGCCACCTTTACTATTCAGCTGCTTTATTTCTTGTGGCTGTGCCAGTTTCTCAGACATACTAAATACTTGCTGACTTTGAGAAGCTGCATTTAATGTTAGAAGGATGAAGGGATGGTTTTACTTAGAAATAAGCATTTTAAAGGTTTTGTTTCCTTTACTAGGACACAAAGGAGAACAGAAATAAAGGATTTAATTACTTGCTGAGAGCAGCAGAAGCTGGAGACCGGCCTTCCATGATTTTGGTAGCAAGAGCATATGATACAGGTGTAAATCTCGGTGCAGACAGGTACTGTGCATGGCTAAATTAACTTGGTGGTGCTTCACTGAGGCAAGGCTGGGGCAATGATTTTTCTGCTTTTTTATTTTAGCATGTCCTTGTTCTTTACCTGGGTTTTCCGTTTTGCACAACAGTGAAACTATAAATTTTATCACCGTCAACATTAAACTTTTAATTGAAGTTCACTGAGCATTCTCAGTATGAAAATAACTGATTTTAATGTATTTATGAAACAAGACTCTGCAACTTCAGGTTTTTTTCTAAATCAGTTACTTTCACAAATGTAAATGCCAGACCAAAACCATACAGCTGGTAATGAGGCTCAGACTCTGGAGTTCAGCAAAACACTTCAGTCTAATACTTTCTCCTCTGTAATTCCTGCATAACGTGACCCCAGCCTCATTTTGCTGTAGTGATCTAATGCTGCAGTGCAGTTAGTGAGTCTTCATGAGAACATTTGCTTTCTTGGAGAGCATCAAAGCTCTGAGAAGCCGGTACAAAATTGGATGCTGAATCTCCAATGCAAAGTACATTTGTTTCCTAAGGGAACCATCTTCCAAATTCTTTTTGTACTTCAGGGCCCAGGACTGGAAGGAGGCACTGCACTGGTACAATGCTGCGCTGAACATGACCGACTATGATGAGGGAGGTGAATATGATGGCACTCAGGATGAGCCCCGGTATCTGCTCCTGGCCAGGGAAGCAGAGATGTTAATGATGGGAGGGTTCAACCTGGATAAGGATCCACAGAGATCAGGTGTGGCCTCATTTTGTTTCTGTTACCTATAATCCTGCTTTTTCTTCCCTTCTCCCCCAGCATGTACCCCAAAAATAGATTTCTTGCTTCAGCTGTTACAAAACACAGAGAGGGTCAGTACCTTCAGATTTAATGATGCTGGGTGTAACAAGGCTGGTAACAGTGAAAGAAGAGATCTTGGCAGTGACAGGGTAGTGGGTGGTGCTAGGTCCAATCTGTGGCACACTGAGTCACTGCCAGGCAACCTTCACTCCCTCCGAGGCTGCTCTTCGGGTCACTCTCCTGAGCTGCAGGTTGGTGCTTGTAGTTTGAGTTACACCCATTGACTCCCAGGCCCTACACAACATTCTCTTAGTTGCTGTGTAACCTACATCCTAGATGTCTGTCTTGGGGGGCTCCTACAGGCTGGTCCTATTTCCCATCCTTCCAAATATATTGAGGAGCCATCAGCAGCCACTTGTATCACTTTCAACTTGAAGAGCAGAAGCCAGATTCCCAGCTGGTGTAACTCTGACACTATTAGAACACACCCATACATCCGGTCCTGCAGTTTGACCTCAATTTCTCCTTTTGTCCTTTATTTGCTTCAGGCTAAAGCCATGTTCTTTCTTTACTCTGTCAACATAACTGATACTGTTTCCTCTCTAGGTGAGCTTTACACAGAAGCAGCAGAAGCAGCCATGGAAGCCATGAAGGGCAGACTGGCAAATCAGTACTACGAAAAAGCAGAAGAGGCTTGGGCAGTGATGGAAGAATGACACTGAAATTAAGCAGTTCTTGTATATAATTTTTTAATACACTTGCTGCATTTGCAGCTAAAAAGATGTATTTTTATGTGATGTTACCAGTTTCTTTCTTTCGTATTTTAGTTTTATAATTTTTTGAGGGTAGAAATCTAAGTGTAAGTAGTATGTAGGGTGCCACAGCATACTTCTGTTTGTGTTTTAAAGCTGTAGTGCTGACACACTTGGACCTTTTGTACATTTTTACTGTTAGAACTAAGGGGTCTCTTTTTTTGACAAAAGAAAATGAGGCCTTCTTGTTTAGGTTTTAGACATCCTGTTTTTTACACAGCAAATGATCAGTTTACATTTTTCTTCTCCTCTCCACATACAGAAAAACATTTTCCTAAATTCTCAGCATTTCTTCATCATTTTTGGTGTATCTCACCAAATTTGCACATGAATGTAAATTTTCAGTTTATGGATGCAGCTACTGATGTTAGTAAGTAGTCCCATTCTGTTTTGCTGACATTGTTGGACACTGTTATTCTCAAATGAATTTCAGATGGAATCCTTAGTTTGGGCAGGGGTAGGGAAGATGATTCTGATTGGCAGTGAGGATGTTCAGGGTGGAATGTTTTATTCATTACCAGCATTGCATATTATACCATTAGAAAATCACTCATGTTCCTGATGAGGTGAGGCATGCAGCTACCTCTCTGTTTCACATTTTGCACCATATAAAAGTTTAGTTGGATAAAATTCTACTGACCTTATATTTGTTTAGTGATGGACAGTAGCAAGATTTGTAATATATGGGTAATTTGAAGTTATTTTTACAGTGTCATCTCAAATCTCAGTGAAGCTAGATCATCTCACTTAAAATGAGAACACATTTTCCACCATTTCCAGATGTGTGTTTGAAGAGGGTAGGAGATGTTGATTCACCTATTTCTGTGTACAGATAACAATTTACATGGTTTAAGTATATTTTTAAATGGTGTTTTATCTGTAAATGGTTTCAAATGCCATTTAGAGAAGAATTGCTAGTTAGAAAGGGAGAACAGTATTATCCCCAAACATTTGAATTTGTGTCCTCTTTGCCTAATCCTAACTAGTGAGGGGAGGACAAATACCTGGTGGTGGTTGAATTATCATTGTATAGAGATAAGTTTCTTCCGAATCCAGTCTTTTACTCCAAAGCTGCTGTGCCATCTATATGGATAGTACAGAAGCTGTTCCTGGTCCTTGGTTGTGGTTAACAGGCATTTTGCAGGAGATTTAAGATGGAAGCTTCTGCTTCCTTGGTCTTGCTGTCTCCTGAGGTGTAAATTGATGTGCACAAGGGGCAGCCCCTGTGAAGTGCTGAATGACCTGTAATGCTCACCACTTCAGCCAGGCTCTTAAAAGCAGGCTTAAAGCTAAGCAGGCTGAGAGATGATGCAGATTGATTAGGATTTCTCACATGCATAGCCAAGGAATATTAATTTCTTGTAAAATGCAGAAATTGTTCAGGGAACAGAAGTCAGTTCTCCCTTTCCTGTGCAAGTTCCTGTCACTGGGATCAAATTGTGCTCCCATTTTCTCTTTTTTATGGCAAGTGGATCTTGAATTACTGCTTAGACAGTATCCAAGGATGATGTCAATAACAACTGCCACTGTCTGAAAGGGGTGATCTCCTGGTGGTTAAGGGAGTGAGATGGGAGGGTTTGAATCCTTTCTAGGAGAGAAGGGAAAGTAATCCTCAGTGTTGTGCTTCTGGCTGGTGCTGTAACTACCAGGCAGTTGTAGCTGTGAGCAGCCTTGCAGCACATGGCAACATCATCTAGCTGTACATTGCAGGGGTTGTGGGAAAGTAGTGCCCACGGCCTGTTTTGTTTTGAGAGTGAAGACCAAGGTCTTCACCCATTAATGGGGGAAGGTCTCATTTCTACATCTCAGTTGGTCTTGGGTAGTGAGGTACTAAAATGGCCAGATGTTTGGACCTAGTACTTTCTGTTCCTAATATGCTGAAATAGAACCAGAGAACTGCAATTCAGATGAACTATCGAAAGTTCTGCTTTAGATGCCTAAAACCTCTCTGGAATGTGGCTTTTTTTTTTTTTTCTATTTCAGTTCATAGCATTAAGGTATCAGCTGTCAGTGAAAGGTGAAGCCACTCCCCTCTAAAGACAGTTGAATAGTCTGTTTTGTGCAGAACCTATACAGTGTAGGGACTATAGCAAACTTAGACAAAAGGATTTGTTTCCCTCATAAGGTGTTGATGCCAAATCTTTGAGATTTTCCTTGAGAAGGAAGCATGTGTGACAACACCACTAACCATGTAGGGAGGAGATTGAAAGTGCCTGTCCAAAATGTGCATGCAGAGGATGTAGAGTGTAATAATTGACACTTTTTGGTGTAGTCTAATTTGCTAAATTCAGTAGTTGCTAAAGTTGCTGTCAGCTCTGTGTAGATCTGGTATGTAAATGTGCACACAACTCAGTGCAAAAATTATTATGATTAATTCTTTGTTTGCAAATACTGCTTTTTAGTGATGAAGACTACCTTCTGTCCTAAGGTGTATCATATGATTTAGCCATACAGTAAATGGGACTGTCAATAATATGAAAATGGAAATTGTTTACAGAAATATTCACAACTTATTCTGTGACATTCTTTTGAAGGGAGAAACTGTATATTTTAAAGACTTTTGCAATGATACTGCTATATGCTGTATTTTTAATCTATTCACAATGAATAAACAAAAATCTGTATTTTTAAAAAATGTGAAAATGAATCTGAGGCTCAGCCTGCCAGAACTTACCCGGGTTCAGTGTTTCCAGATGTCAGTGGGAATATTGCTTGGGTAAGGACAGTGAGATGGAAGCCTTTGTTTGTATGTCAGACAAGCAAATACTGCTTGCCTGCATCACTTAGTCCTCTCATTCACTTTGTCTGGGTTCATTCTGGCTAGTCAATAAAATGGTTCTTTTTGTCACTTTCCTCAGAGTTTTACTCATTGCTTGTGGGTGTTTGGTTTTCTTGTTTTGTTTTTTTTTTCTTTACAGATTGCCAAAAATTCAATCCTACTATTGCAAGCTTCCAGAAATCCTCTCTGTTATTTGTATTATTCCATTCCTGATTTCATCCCCTTTCAACAGTCAGAAGTAACTAACTGGGAGGAAATTATTAGATGTGTAGCAACAAAATCTGTTTTCCTCCAGAAAAACAAAATGGTTGATGTACTCTCTGATTTGCATTTGATTACACACGTGGTGCCTGTACCTAATGGAGGATAAAATGTAAGAGCTGGAGGGCTCATTTGCAGGGTGCTGCAGAGGCCTCCCTATGCATTTAGCTTTTGTTTAGTCCTGAGAATGGGCTGGAAATTCCTGGGCTCTGTGATTTGAGGTGGGAGAGGTTTTTGTCCTGGCTACAATATTTGATGATAAACTGTCATCTTCCTATGATTTATTTCCTTTTCTGTTCAAGAATAATCTGTTTGATACAGGCCCTTTCAAACTGTTACAAAGGGAGCTCTTCTTGTTGTTTTTTTATTGCTTTATTTAGACAGGTGGAACTTCTTACACCTGTGTAGTTGAAACAATGTGAAATTACCCCCTAGCAAAGGCACTGTGAAATAGCAGAATTTCCTAACAAAAAAGCACCACGTGGGCCTCTGCACTGTAGAATCAATAAGATGAAAAATGGTGAAATTTGGCCCTGCTATAGCTTTACAGCCTGTTTGGCAAGTGTAGCAAAGTAAGAATAGCATTCTTCAGAAACCATGGAGACAGCAAACTCTTACAGCTTTTGAAGTGTAAATAAGAATATTGCCTGTTTCTTAGTTACTGTGGGACTGATTTGAATCTCACTCTCTTCCCCACAGATGTAATTTCACTCAGAGCAGAGGGAGTGCTGACAGAGCCAGGTGTGGTTACAATGGGTCAAATCAGGACTTCCATCTGAATTGGGACAGGCAGAATTTCATTTGAAGCTCTCAGGATGGATGCTGGGCAGTGCTGCTAGGGGTGAGTCAGGGTGTTTTCAGGTTTAAGTTCAGGGATATCTCTCAGTTGCTCCCTGACGGACCTGACTCCTGTGTGGGGACAGCTCAGGGGTGTGTAACCATTGGGCCTGGCCCTTAGTCTGGAAGTGTTCAAGACATGTTGAGTCCTTGCTGTTCTGTGGCTGATTCCTGTGCCAGGAAAACAATGTGGTGGGGCTGGTAGCTTGTGTTATAGTTTATGTTCTCCTCTACATTAATTCTTTCTTAATTTGGAAAAAGTCCTGTAATTACAATGGACATCCCACAGGTGAAATGAAAAAACTGGTGACCCAACTGCCACCAGCCTCCTCTCCTCCCTGACCCTCTCCTGCTGCTCTGCAGAGTCAGCTCCCTCTGTTCTTAAAAAGCCTCATGTCCTGAAAAGGCGCTGAACTGAGGGTGTGCAACTGCAGCAGCACTGGAGGAGTTTATTCATGTTTACATGTGTGTGCTGTTATTCCTCAGTACTTGCAGGCAGTGAATGAAATTTTTAGCAAGACTCTGCAATGCTGCAGCTTCTCCTAATGCGAGTGGTGAAATGCAGGCACAGGTTGCCCAGAGAGGTGGTGGATGCCTCATCCCTATAAACATCCAAGGTCAGGTTGGATGGGGCTCTGAGCTACCTGATCTGGTTGAAGATGTCCCTGCTCAGTGCAGGGAGTTGGACTGTCAGACCTTTGAAAGACAGTTCCAACCCCAGCCAAACCCTTCCATGATTCCATGTTCAGCAGCTCCCTGGAAAGAGAGCTGGCACCACCGGGTGCTGCAGGGACAGGCTGTGGGAGGTGCCAGGGGAAAGGGTTGAATGATGCTGTCAGCAGGGATCTAGCAGGTTTATTTTCTCTATCCTATTTAAATGAAATGCCACAAGGACAAGATTAAATCAAGCTGCATTAAGGCTTTGTGGCCTTACGGTAGAGAAGCTGGAATTTTTCTCCAAATACAACCCTTCAGTTGTAACTAAGTGGTGAAAATAACATTAATTCTTTAAGAAAACTTACTAGACTTTCAGGCAAAATGCGGCCAGAGACTCCCAGGGGCAGGTTCATGGAGCACCCGCCGCTGAGGTGTGCTACCACCCCTTTGCAGGAGTGTACTGACTGCTGCCCTGCTGGTCCCTGTGCTGTAACCAAAAGAACAACCCCCCAGCCATAAACTGCTGACTTTGACCGTGCAAACTCAGTGAGTTGTGGCTTTGCAACGGAAAATTAAAACTTTAGAACTTTTTTTAGGCTTTCAGAGGGGGTGCTCGGGAGATGCCACACGTACCGCGCAGGCGGCTGTGCTGCTCCGTGGCATCCACGTGGCAGCGGGCGCGGCGCACAGGGCTCGGGCGCTGCTGCTCCCGCCCGTCCTGGGTGCATCGCGCCGCTCCAAGTGCCGCTGCTTGGAAACGGGCTGAAAAGGAGCCCCCGCGTTTTATTTTCGGGTAGAAGGGGCGTGTGGGGAGCCCGAATGCTGCGGATAGAGGGTGCGGGGAAGAGGAAAGGCGATCTGGAATAAAAGTGTCGCCACGAGAACGCATTGGCACGGCGGTAGCGTGGCCGAGCGGTCTAAGGCGCTGGATTAAGGCTCCAGTCTCTTCGGGGGCGTGGGTTCGAATCCCACCGCTGCCAGCAACGCTTTTTTTGCGCCGCGGGCGGGCGCTATCGCCCCCTAGCGGCGGCGGCGGGAGGGAGAGCATTGTGGGTAGGAGGAGGCGCCGCGTCCCCACGTGCCGGCCCGGGGGCCACCAACATGGCGGCTGCCTGAGCGCTGCCCCACCGACACCGGGAGCGGGGGAGCGGCGCCGCCGCCGCCGCCCGCCCAGCCCGCGGCACAGGTACGCGGGGTCGCGCCGCTTTTGCGCCTTTCGGGGCCGCCCGGGCGGCGCGGACCCTGCGGGAGGTGGCGGGGGAGGAGCGCGGCCTGGGCTGGGGTGGGCTCTGCCTGTGCGGGGAGGGCGGCGGAGATGAGACTGCGAGGACTCGGCGCCGCGGGGGTGCGGGGCGCGCCGCCCTGACAGGACCCGGCACGGGCCGGGGAGCTTGGAGGGGCGGGCGGGGTCCGGGCGCAGCCGCGGCCCCTCGGCTCCCTCAGCAGCACCGGGGGGTGCCGGCCGGTCCTGCCGGGGCTGAGAGCGGCGGCCCCGCCGGTCCTGCCGGGGCCCGCAGCCCCGCGCCTCCCGCCCGGGAAGGGCGCAGCGCACCCGCCCCGAAGTGCAGCGGCTGCCCCTGCCTGGCCCCGGCTCTGCGGGGCTGCAGCCCAGCCCCGCCGTCCCGCCAGGGGGGATTCGCTTCGTCCCCGCGGTCAGGGCGGGTTGCGCGGCTCGCTGTGGCCTCTCCGCGGGGCTCCCTTTCCCCGCACCCCTGCGCTGCCAGGCCGCTGTGTCAGGAGAGGGCGGGCGCCAGGAGAGCGGGGCCGCGTCCGCCCGGGAGCGCTGCCCGCGGGGAGCACGGGACGGGCACCGCGACCTGCCCCGGGAGTGTCACACAGCGGCGGGGGGGACCCCTGCCCCTCGCAGTCAGGCCTGGCACGTCCTGCGCTACGCAAGTATTGAGGTGGTAAAAAAAGGTTTATGCTTGATGCGCAATCTGTTAAACCCTAAAGGTTTGCTTCAGTGACATCACCTCCACAGAGAGGTCCTGGTGCAGAGGAGCTCTCTTAGGTTCACTGCCAGAGGATGACTGTGCAAAGCTGCTTGCAGACGAGGAGAAAATGAAGCAAGTAATTGGGTCAGAATGGTAATTGTCATAAATATATGGAAGGTGCTTCAGCTTCTTTTTCCAGCTTCCATTTTAGTGTGTGCCGTGGGCCACCCTGAGCGAGAGGGTTGCTGAGAGCCCCTTCCAGAGGAGTCCGGGTGCCAGAGTTAGTTGTGGTAGTGATTCAGGAGATAGCACTTTTCCCACGATGCTGTTTCAGCATTTATACTTTCAGGCACTGATGCAGCAGGAATTCTTGGCCTTTCCTTAGCAGTGCATGATTATATGAAGAATATTTCAGGTTTCAGTGTTAGCACTTTTGGGGTCTATTATTACTGACAAATTTAGGTAAGGATGAAATACTGGAGCATTTCTTGCAGGCCTGACTAAAAGTCTGCGTGTCAAATGATGTGCAGATTTGCAATTTACCTTCTCACAGTTATATTCAAGTCTTTGGTAATGAAATGAAATCAAATCTCTAATACTCAAATGCCCTCCTAAGCTCTGAGTTAGATGCAGGATTCAGTCGCTTCATCACTTGATTTTTACAGTTCTTTAACCACAACATTTTTCCTCATTGGTTCAAAATTGTTGGTGTTATGGGCAGCTAATGAGCAGTTTCATGGATTGGTCCGTACATTGGTCACTTTGCAGGAGAAATGAGAAGATTTATATCTCTTGCCCTCCTGTGAACTGTTCTAAAGTTTAATGATTCACACTAATAACTCACATTATACTTTGATTTGCATCTTCAGTCTTAAAGGAAAGTCCCTCTTAAAAGCAAACAGGTCTACCAAAAGAAGTTTGAACCTGCTGACCATGTTTGCTGTCTCTTAGTGTTTGATTGCATTCTGTACCTCTTGTGGTATCATAAATATATGTATATGAGAAATGTGGAAATTACATCACTCTGTATATGTATCTGACATAGGGTTGTGTCTGCATGCCTTCATTCTGATTCAGAGGATTTCTTCATGAGTACTATAAGTTGTGCTGGGACACACTGCTTCCTATTTATAGTGTCAGTCTCACTTTCCAGTAAAAGGATCTGTAGTCATGCTTTGTCTTTACAGGACTAAGAAAAAAATGTAGTTTCTGCAATACAGCATTTTCCCTGAGTAGTGACAGGTGGATTCACAAAGAGATTTTGTGTATAATTGCACAAGCAGCGCTCAGTGAGGGACCAGAGACCAGGTCCTTCAGGCTAAGTTTCTCTGTCCCTCCTTAGCCCAGGGAATCTTAATTTCTCAAAAGTGAAATAACTTTCTCAGAAGAGAGAGAACAAGCCTAGCAGGTACTTGGCGTGCAGGCTGTCAGGAAGGGAAGGGTGGTTCCCAGTTCTCTCAGGGGTGTGAGGAAGGAGGGTTTGTACCCAAGTGTCCCACCTTTTGGGTGTTACCACTTGTCCTCACGCCTCCTGGGCATCCTCCCTTCATCAGCTGTGTGGTGAGTGCAGACTGCAGCCCTTCCATGTCACGCAGAGCTATCAGGTGTTGGGCCACCCAGGGGATGTAAGTGGGGAAAGCAAAAATGGGACTGACAAATCTCATTTCTTTAAAACATATTCTTGTGTATTTCTGGGAAGAACTGGGTGCCTGATCACAGAAAACAGTGATGTCAGTCAGATATCACATACTCAGGGTTTTGCTCACAGCCCAGCCTGGTTAAGGTACTGGCTTTTTGCTGTGAAGGTGTTTTGCATTTCTACAAAATTATTTCAGATAGGAATCTGAAATACTACATCATAAATTTTCAAATACTTATGTATGGTAGAAAGACTCTGGGATACGCAGGTGCATGAAGAAATGGAAAATGCCAGCTCAGTAATGGGAGGGGCACTTTTTTGGTAGCAGAGAGCCTGTAAGTGAAAAATATGGAATCATATTTCTAGGCGGAATGGCAGAAACAGTGCAAGCCCGAATGGTTGTTAATAACACTCGTATCCAGAATGTCCAGCCTCTCTGAAAGGTTTCTTAGATAACTGTGTGTACATTAATGTGATATTTGAGAAGCCTGCATGTCAGCTGAAATATGCTGAGCTGCCTAAATTGTGTGGTGCCTTGAGTATTTGAAAATAATGCCATTGTCTCCTAGATGTAACATGGGTGCTGGGTTCCTTCTTTCCCAGCTGCTCAGTTCCCAGCTGATCCTGGATGCTGTTTCTTCCTCCATAGGAGGTCCAGCAAAGAAGCAAGCTGTCCTCGAGTAGAAAGGACAGTGAGGGAGAATTCCTGAACACGGATCTTGTTTCTTTGCCTGATCATCTTTGTTGCTAAAACTTTCCTTGGTCAGTTTGCGAGTGGTCTTATTTTTTTATGCTTGTCTTGACCAGTATTGGCTGATTAAGAGTATCTTAACATTGTTGCAGTGGCATACCAAATAATTTGTAAATCCTTTTGTTTGATTTCAGCAGGGAAAAACTATTGTTGCTTTAGCTGAGAGATCATTTTTTATTCAGAGGTCTGAACCAGGCACAACACTGACTCCAGCACTGGATTGAACATAATGAACTTTTGTTCCAGAGTATCCAATCCTGAGTTAATGTCAGAGTCTTATGAAGACAAATCTGCTGTTCTGCTGGTTTCGGAGGACTCCAGAAAAGGCTGAGGAGCGTGTTCTGGAGCTCTCATTTAGCAGTACAGTCTGAAGAGTGGCAGATCAGGAGACAAGGCTGCAGTGTGCCAGGGACATGAAATCAAAGTCAGGGTATTCCCAGACGGGAGTATCCGGGACAGAGGTGCTGCAGGGCCAGTTGTGGCTGGGAAAGAGCTGCTACCTGTGTGTTACTGTTACACAGTGTATAGAAGATACACGTTGTGCAAGTGCAAAAGGGGCTTTCCCTCCCTAGGGTGGTTGTTCAGGGCTTTCTTAATAACTGCAGCTTCCACAGAAGTTACAGCAGTTTACCTAGTTTTGAGACATTCACTTGGCTCTATAATTTTGTGGCCTTCGATTAACATTGCTGAGTATTAAGGACCTGTTCATGCAAACACATCCATTCCTCCAAAATGGATTAAACAGAAAAACTAAACAGATTATCACTGAAAGGAACGAAGTTAACTTGATCAGTACTCTAGGCTGCATGTGGTATGTGACGCAGATGAAATTATTCATATGACGTTCCTGTTTTCTTTCAGGTTGTGCCTAGGAATAAGCCAAGAAAAAGCTTTGTTTTATCCTAGCATGGCAAATGAAGAAGATGATCCAATTATACAAGAGGTAAAAGTGCATTGTGGCAGCAGTGAATGTACATGAGAATTTTTTATAATTTTTATTACTACAATTCCCAGTGTTCTTACATTGCTGAAACCACGTGTTATCAACATCAGTGGTTGTCTTATAGCCAATGGCTGGCTCTGTACAAAGAGTTATGTTGTGTGGGCCACGTGTGGCTCATGGTATCTTTTTGTCAGAATAGTCTTGCCCATGTAGGCAGATGCAGCTCAGGTTTTTCACCCTTTGTAATCTGTCCATGGCAGAAGAGAAGGTGAGGAATTTGCTTCTACCACTGTGCTTCCAGTGAACTCCATTGCATGTCTCTGGGAGCTGAAAAAATGGGAGTGACTTTCATGAGTTAGTATCTGTTAAACATGAAGCTACAGTGTTCATGGCTTCTGCTGAAGTAAGGAGTTGTGTTCTGAGTCTGGACTTCTTTAAAGGACTGCTGTGTCCCAAGAAGTAGCCACAGTGTCTTGTCACTTGATATCTGAGTTTACACACCAGAAGTACAAGGAAGGGCAAGTCCATAGAAGGTGAAAAGCCATGAGGAAAGAGTGGCAGTTGTCAGGAGTATACCTAACATGGCAACTTCCATATATTATATTCATGAAACATCTGTGCATTTTCAGTTCTGATGGCCAAAGGCAAGTATTGAACCAGATTGAGGATGTGGGTGTCTCTTGTCTAATTTAGAAAGATTTTGTGCCAAAATACCAGTAACAAATTTACCTTTCAGTCATTCTGCCAAAGTGAGAACTTCCTCCTCTTTCTATAATTGTGATAACAGATTTGCTTCAGTCCCTTGGAGGAAAAAAATTCCTCTTTCACATTTGTTTGCCAAGTTTTCTTAGAGAGGAAAAACACAGCTAGAGTCACTGTCTGCTGCCTCTTTGTAGTGGGGTTTTTAGGTTTGGTTTTTAAAAAGGCCAACTGCAGAATTTCATGTCAAAGTTAGCAAAGAGGAAACTTTTGACAGGAGAGTCGTGAATCTGTTTTGTGTTAGAGTTCATAATGAAAAGCTAGTGTTGTCAGTATTTGAGCTCTAAGGGTTATACTTCTATTACAGCTGGCACCTGATGAAAGTTGTGTGTTTTGCTTTTTAGATTGACGTGTTCCTGGCCAGAAGTCTACTGGAGAAGCTCTATCTGTTTCAGGTATTCCAGTTAACTTTTATGCAGTGATAGTTTGTTTAAAATAAATGCAACGAGCATAGCTTTCCTTAGTGCTTTAGTCTGCCAACATCTTGGATACAGAGAACCTGTTTGGGTCTCAGTTTGGAGTCAGGAGTGAGGCTGGTTGGTGATGGGGCCTGTGGGTGTGCTGGAGACGTGGCAGCTCCAGCAGGATGCTGCTGTGGCTGGGAGATTTCCCTGGGAGACCACACTGTCCTCTCAGCATTCCCAAGGGGCTTGGAAGAGAGACCCACGTGGCTAAACCTGGGTCTGCTCTCCTGACCAGCAACATGCAGACTGTACTCTCTAAGCTAACACTTGTATAAACCCACAGATATTTTACTTCTAATAACTCTACAGAGAGTTAATGCTGAGGGATAAGGTTTTATTTTTCTGCTGGACTAATGTGTGGGACTATTTTCCTGTATTACAGGTTATTGTGGTGTGTGAGGGGCAGGAAGCGGGTTGTGAAGTGACAAAAGCAGAGGGCTGGGAGAGAAACAACAGACTTTCTAGGTCATGCTCCCAAATCCCCTGATGACTCACAAATCAGTCAATTAATTTCTTTTCTTGGTGTCTTGTCTCTGAGATCTGGCAAGTGGATCTGCATGTGAAGGGACAGGGGAAATTGAGTTAATTTCTGTGGAATTCTTTGATCTTTAAAAGAAGAGGGGTGTATGAAATAATCTGTTTTCCAGTATCCCATTCGCCCAGCTTCCATGACCTACGATGATGTTACACATTTATCAGCGAAGATAAAACCAAAGCAGCAAAAGGTTGGTCATCATTTGAGTCCAGTTGGTAAAAGTTGCTTTATGATGTGCAGAATGTACTTAAGAAAAGCACATTGCACTGTTGGGCTGTTCTAACCATGCAGCTACTTGCAGGACCAGGTCTCTATGCTTGAAGGTGTGAGGAGCCTTTTGTGTCTGTGAGGTAGAGTTTAGAATAAAAGTAGTTTATAAATCATGGTGGGAAAGCCACTATTTTAATAGAAAACAGAATCACTCAGGGAAACATAGTCACTAATGCTAATTCAGTCTGTGGATGCTTGTGTGAATTCAGCTTGATTTAAAAGGTCTTTCCAGTATTCAGAGAAGGGTTGAAGAAGGATTGAGCCTCAGAGCCATCCTCTGTCTTTCAGTGTCAGTGCAGGTCTTGATTTCTCTCCTGCCTGGCAGTGAAGCATCAGGAGTCCTTCTGAAATCACTGGGGCTGTACAGGTAAAGTACAGCCAAAGCCAGAGTCATTGCACTTGCTTGCAAACATATCCCAGAACCCCAGCTGTTATTTTACACTGCCTTATTTAAAAACTGCAGCAGTAGATGTCTGTGTTACTAGAATTTGGTTCTGGAAAATGGTTAAGGAAAGTGCTTCAGTGAACTTTGGAGTTAGGATGCCTGTTGTGTTCAGGAAGTCTTTTATTAAAATCAGCAAACATTTGCACTGTAAGCCCTGTGCAGACCTTTGTAAATACACTGTCTCATCCAGGGACTTGAAACTAGTTCAGTTCATGAATAACATAAAGGGGAAGAAAAAAATAAGACAGTAGCTGTGATACACAAATTATAAGGGCTTTGGCACGCCCTGAAGAAGAATATGTACTGTATTGTCATAGTATATAAATAGAAATATTATGCAGGAGAATGCTTATTTTTGGAGATTTGTTTGAAGTTTTAAGTTTATGTGGGGGGAATAGTTCTCTGTGTAACTAAAGGCTTGGAGCTTGTTACAGTGCTCTGACAAGTGAAAGTCAGGAGTAACTGAAGTCCGTGCTGAGCGCCGCGGTCTCGAGTTAGCAGAATCCAGGCCTTTGCCTCTGAAGAGGACAGAGTTACTTGGTATTCTTGGTAGCCAAACCAGAAGGAAATACATCTTAAGAGAGGTTCTGAGTGGGTCCTTGGTGATGGGGGGGGCTTGAAGGAGGTTGCTTGTGCACCGTATCTGTTCTGATAAGTAAATTAGACTGATAATGTAGTGGAAGGTATTCAACAAAGCAAAGGTGTATTTCAGGGCTGCCTAAAGAACTCTGCTTCTTCTGATCCCATTCATTTACACAGGAGTTTGTGTATCTCCAACTTGTTGTTTAAATGACCTCATTGTACCAAATCCTTCTAAGTGCTGCTCATCTCTGTGTGGGAGATTTGCCCTGTGGGTTTGAATGATGCTACATTATGTACTTAAATTTGCTGTAAACTTGTGGAAATGTTAGAAAGTGTGGAGTTGGGTTTTAATTGATATGTTTGGGGTTGTGCCATAGTAATTAGCTGTCTTTCCTCTGATATTCTTTAGGTTGAGCTTGAAATGGCCATTGATACTTTAAATCCTAACTACTGTCGCAGCAAGGGAGAACAGATCGCTCTCAACGTGGATGGCACATGTACAGATGAAACAAGCACCTATTCCTCGTAGGTGTCCTCTTGCCTTCGTTTCCTTTTTGTGGTGAGCACAGATATCTGTATGTCCACCAGTGGCTGTGCAGTCACAGGGGCTGCTTTGAACACTGTTCTGTAGCAAGTATTTCTGGGAATCACCTACATTTTTTGTGGTGCGTCATGAATTCAGATTTGCAGACAGAAGTGATGGATGTTTATCTGCTGCAGTTGTTGGTAGTCCATTTTGAGAATTGGTGTTTTCAGACCTTTGGCACCTGCATGCCACGTTGTCTGTGGGAGACCATCTCACTGCCCTCCTCTATCTGCAGGAAGCTGATGGACAAGCAAACTTTCTGCTCTTCCCAAGCTGCCAGTAATGTTTCCCGCTATGCAGCTGCTGTTTATAAAAAAGGTAAGTTTCTTTTGCTTAACCCTCACATCAGTGAAACATACTCATTTCAGTGCTAAGGTAAGACCTATTTGATTTTTTATTTTTTGGCCTGGATTTTAGTGGACTAATGGGTCTTTAAAGGAAGGAAAATTTTCCCTTATCTGTGTTCCAAGAGTCCTTGAGTAGGTCTAGCAAAATCGTAAATACCATGTAAGAACACCTTGGGTTTATAGATGCCTCCAGAATCCTAGCAGTTTATGGTGGCCTGAAATATACACATTTGTAGCATGAATTTATCATTATTATTTATATTGCTTTCTTAATCTCACTTTGTCTGTCAATTTCCTGTTCAGCAGTTCTTGTCCCTCTCTTGACTGCCCAGACCATCACAGAGTTTTGATCTGGTGGTCATTTGAGATGACAATATGTAGATTGTTTTCAGTGATGGCTATTTTACTGGGGGTCTTCTGGACTATGGGTCAGGCCTGAGCCAGAATGTGGCTCTACAAAATCTGATTTCAACATGGAAGGCAAAATAACAGAAACAGATCTTGGTTTTTCGTATTCCCTTGAAATCCTGAGCACTGGATGAATTTTTCACTTCAATCCCTTTTTACTTTTTGCTATATTAAATTTTTATGCTCAATTGAAGCTGTGGCTTTACAGAGACAGGGAGATAAAGAAAAGTCGTGTCCTCGTGCAGTGGAAAAAATCAATTTTAACCAACATTAATTCTCTTTTTCAGGTGAACTTCACTTGACTCCCCTACATGGAATTCTTCAGCTGAGGCCAAGCTTCACCTACTTGGACAAGGCTGATGCAAAACACCGAGAAAGAGAAGCTGCTAATGAAGGTAAATGCTCCGCAGTTGGGTTTTCTCTGGGGAGGTGAGATACAAGTTCTCTCTATAATTTTGCTGATAAGAGTCATTCTGTTCTGAAGGTGCTTATTCTAACAACACAGTCATTATTAGGCCATTTCTCAGATTATTTCACTGATCTTGGGGTTTTTTTATTGAAATGCTTTGGTGGGCACAGTGAGGGGGATTGGCAGAGGTGCTGGGTAGTGACGAAGGGTAGTGGTGGGGACTGTGTCACCACTGCCACTGGAAAGATCATGGCAACAGGGTGTCCTCTCACGGGAGCAGTGTGGTGCTGTCATACATGGCATAGTTTGGCAGGCTGGGATTGAACCCATGGATATGGAGTTCTCAGTGTGCTTCCTTCCTGCATGGGCCCCCAGACTGGCTTTGGCTCTTTCACTGCACCACTGTGTTTATTTCTGTGTTTTCTGGCAGGTGGTGATTCATCCCAGGATGAAGCTGAGGACGATGTTAAGCAAATTACTGTATGTCCACATTTTCCTTTTTGTGCTGATTCAGGCAACAGTTCACAAGAAAGCTTGACAGTTCAGGGCCAAATGAAAGGACAGCAAACCTCAGCTAGTCCTGCTGACCCTGGGCTTGGGAGGGGGAGGCCAGGTGTTGCACAGGCACAAAGACAGCACTGAGAGCAAGGGGCGATTCATTGGCACTAAGGCCTCTAACTTGTTACTGATATACCAAAGAAATAATGCAGGTGGGGTTTTTCCAAGGGTTTTAGGGCTGTGTTGAATGAGGCCCAAATCTTCTAGGTCCGATTCTCCCGCCCTGAGACCGAACAAGCTCGGCAGCGACGTGTTCAGTCCTATGAGTTCCTGCAGAAGAGACAAGCAGAAGAGCACTGGGTTCACCTACATTATTATGGCTTGAAGGTAGGGGTGTGCTGGCTGCTGAGGAGGCTGCCTGGGCCTGAAGGCTCAGCCAAGTCTAGAACTTAAATCTGGGCCCATGGGAATCAGGGGATCATCAAAAGATAATGAAGAAGTCTGTAGGCTGCAACAGACCCTGCAGTGCTCTGTATCTCCTCTGCTGGATAATGCTTTGGGGTCTCCACACTTCAAAACTGAGAGCTGGACGAACATAAAGGGGGGTCTGAGTGCAAAAATCACTCGGGTCTTGGATTGTGAACTGGACTTCGTGAAAGTCGAGAGTGAGCAATCCTGTTTGGCTGACTTGTGCACATCTGTCAGGAGGTTTCAAAGGCATAGCAAAGGAAATGTTCCCAATCACATGAGCGTTGTACAAGGATGTGAAAGCAGAACATGAGTTAGTGAGGTGGAACACTTGAGTGATGTAGTAATGAATGACAGGGTGGTCATAGTTTGGAATGAGAAATCTAGCTCTCTGGCACTTTGTGTAGTTTCAGTATGTGATAATGACTCTTGTTTTCTCCCTGTCTCCAGGATAGCCGTTCTGAACATGAGCGCCAGTATTTATTTAGTCAAGGTCACGGCCTTGCTGAAAACACGGAATTAATTAAATCTCCCAGGTAATGGTTTGGTGGTTTCCTACAGAAAAGGCATTAATTAGTTGGAATTGTTTTCAGAGTAATAAGCAGGTATATTACTTAAAAATCTGCTCTTTGAAAGTCCTATTCATGATAAAAGTTGAATTGTTTAAAAAAATACAGAAACAAACTAGCTTTCATCTTATTGAGGTTACTTTCTTTGTTTCCCTATACTCTTGAGATTAAAAGCTCTTGTTTTTACTCAGGGTTGTACTTCTTGTACATTATCACAACCCTACATTATTTGGACTGTGAATACTGCAAAGGAAAACTAAAACAAAAGCTTCTTGTGGTTAATATAAAATAATACCCTGAAGCCAATAACTTCTATTGTTAGCAAATCTTATAAAACTTCCCTTTGCAATTTGTGGGGACAACTGAAACTACTTGAAAGGTGTTTGTGTCTGTTTCTTGGTGACTGCAGCTCTACAGGAGCCTTCCACAATGCAGTCAGTGCTTTCCTGTCACCTGATGTAGCCATGGCCCAAGTAACAGTGAAATGGCAGAGTCTGACTCTGGTTAATGGTGTGGGCATGTTTTTCTCAACGTTTAACATCAAGTGGGTCAGTGATAGGTGTTCTGAGGAGGCTTTTGGATCTGATTCTTTCTCACAGACACTGGTAATTGCATGGGTGGGACAGAGTTTTTGCTTGTTGCTGTCCTGATTCCTTCTGTCTGTGGGGCTTCATGTGACCCTGCTGACTGCTGGTCAGAGCACCTGTGTTTAATGTATTTCCT
This sequence comes from Corvus cornix cornix, assembly GCF_000738735.6. NCBI lineage: Eukaryota > Metazoa > Chordata > Aves > Passeriformes > Corvidae > Corvus > Corvus cornix. The sequence continues at coordinate 1,934,202 of NC_046344.1, forward strand.
CATGCAGATCCTCTGTTTGGACACCTCTGCTGGTGTCCAAAGAGCTGGGATTCTGACTCACATTTGCTTCATACCTTCTCTTTGGGCAGATGAATGTCAGTAGCTTTTACTAGTTCTGAATTTACTGAGGAGATGGGAGTGGAAGGGAGAGCTCTTTTCAGGCTGATGTTTATTTTGTAGATTTACACAAGCAGGTTTACTCTAAGTAGGAAATTACTGTACTTAAACCTGGGAAGTCCCAAGACAAGCATTTAAAAGAATGTGCTTCCTTTTCTTCTAGTGAATATTTAATGATGCTGATGCCTCCAAGCGTAGAGGAAGAGAAGTAAGTGTTTGTACATAATGTTCAAAGTCCACATTGGCTGGATGCTCTTTTTCATGGGCTGCAAATCTGTTTGTTTACCTGCAGTGACAAACCAATGGCTCCAAGCAATGTGCTTTCTATGGCCCAGCTGAGAACTTTACCCCTTGCTGATCAGATCAAGATCCTGATGAAGAACGGTTTGTAGCTTTTGCAATTCATTTGCACTTCACTTTGTGACTTCTGGTTGCCTCAGATAAGGTTCCTTCCCCAGTATTACCAGTTCTGTCACCCCACCAGACAGACTGTCTGGCTCTCTGATTCTCTGAAGAATCTAAATCCCAAGCCTTTCCTTAAAAAGAGCAGTGACAGCTGATCTGACTGCTAGTACACTTGCTATCAATTTACTCTTAGAAAATTTTCTAATTTGATGATAGCTTTCTGGATACACTTATTTCAGCAGGTATCTCCTGGAATGTGGGGTCTGAGCATGTACAGCCTGCACTTTGGCATTTTCTGGGAAGTTTTTAATGATACACACTTCATGAGTGTTGCCTAGGAATTTAATTTTGTCTCTTCAGGGTTACTCTCTGATGAGAGCAAGTCCTGAGGATTTTTCCTCAGGAGCATCTTGCTTTGTCAACTATCTCTGCTTACAGATATTGCCAAAGGCATTGATCTTTTAAAAATTAATGTTTTATTAATACAGTTCAGCCAGTCAACTCTGATCCAACACAAGCAGGTACTTTTAGAACAGAGGATGCCTATAGCACATGGGGAGACCGAGTAAAACTTAGGCTTTATTTCTTTTCCCAAGACAAATCTTTGCCCATGAACACCTTGAATACCAGTTCGCAGCTGTGTCAGTGGGGTGTGTGTGTGACACAGTGGGGTGTGTGTGTGACACAGTGGTTTGTGTGTGACACAGTGGAGTGTGTGTGACACAGTGGGGTGTGTGTGACACAGTGGGGTGTGTGTGACACAGGGTGTGTGTGTGACACAGTGGGGTGTGTGTGTGACACAGGGTGTGTGTGTGACACTGTGGGGTGTGTGTGTGACACAGGGTGTGTGTGTGACACAGTGGGGTGTGTGTGTGACACAGTGGTGTGTGTGTGACACAGGGTGTGTGTGTGACACAGGGTGTGTGTGACACAGGGTGTGTGTGTGACACAGGGTGTGTGTGTGACACAGGGTGTGTGTGACACAGTGGTGTGTGTGTGACACAGTGGGGTGTGTGTGTGACACTGTGGTGGTGTGTGACACAGGGTGTGTGTGTGACACAGTGGTGTGTGTGTGACACGGTGTGTGTGTGACACAGGGTGTGTGTGTGACACAGGGTGTGTGTGACACTGTGGTGTGTGTGTGACACAGGGTGTGTGTGTGACACAGGGGTGTGTGTGACACAGGGTGTGTGTGTGACACAGGGTGTGTGTGACACTGTGGTGTGTGTGTGACACAGGGTGTGTGTGTGACGCCCTGTTTGCCTTGCAGTGAAGGTGATGCCGTTCGCCAACCTGATGAGTCTGCTGGGCTCGGGCACCGACCCCACGGCCGTGCTGCGCTGCGTGCAGCAGGTGGCGCTGCTGGTCCAGGGAAACTGGGTGGTGAAGAGGTACGGCCCGGCTTTGTACCGGGAGCGCGCCGGGATCGTGCCGGGATCGTACCGGGAACGCGCCGGGATCGTACCGGGAGCGCGCCGGGGTCGTACCGGGATCGTACCGGGATCGTACCGCGCCCATCCTCGCGGCCCAAAACAGCCACGCTCCCAACTGGCAGCTCTGCGAACCTTTGGTTTCGTGCTGTTTGTGCCTTAGTGCAGTCAGCTGCTCCATATCCAAAGGGCTGCTGTGGAAGGATAATGCCCAGTACTGGCCCAAGTGGGGTTATGGCTGAGCAGCGATGCAATCTGTGTTTGCATCTGACTTATGACAGGTTTTTGATGTTGTTTGCACTCACATTCTTTTGTGAGAGAGCTGCTCTGAATTCTTCCAGAGATTAGTGTCAAATAGAAACACAGAAAATCAAACCAATGTCAGCTGTAGTATTTCTTAGCAAAATTCAGGCCTATAAGGATCTCTGTGCAGTCCCCTTGCTGTTCATCAGTGGATGCTGCTCTTGTCAGCTGCAAACTACCCTTTAGAAGGCATTACTTGTTTAATAAATCAAGCGTGGGGGTACTGAATGTACCATGTGAGTTGGAGTCTGTACCATCCTCCTGTTTGATAGGATAAGGCATGCTATTGGGAGTTGAAGTCTAAAATGCAGTATGTTTTGGGTTTTTTTTACCTGGGTGGAGCCCTGCATACAGAGAATTGCAGTCTCTGGAATAGCTGTGTTAAGATGAATGGCATCAGCTACCAGTCCAAGTATGCCAGCAGGATGTTTCAGCTATTGTGGTACAGGCCTGTATTAGCAATGTGACCAGCTTTTACAGCAACCCTGCTGTCCCCCCAGCTGGGACAGGAGGGAGCTGGAAGCGAGTTAAAAGACAGTATTTTAGCATTCAGATTGTTCTTAGGTTATATCTGACTGATTCTTTGCTTCGTAGTCTGAGGAGGATGTGTGGATCTGTAGCGTGTGTGGTGTTTGGGCACAGAGCAGCACACATCAGAGCTTTGAACAGCATGGGGAACCATTTCTTTGGCCTGGGTAGGAGCAAGATCATGAACCTGAGTTGCTGTGGGGCTTTGGAGAGCGTGGTAACACATGCTGCCAGGTGTCCCTGCAAGCAGACAAGGACACAGAGTAATGCTGGTCTTGGGGCTGTTGGTTCGAGTGTGACATTCTGTAATATTGCTCTGTTAAACCCTTGATTGCCTGGAAGGAAATAAAAAACTCTCATGCCCATACATCAGCATTTTGGCTAAATGCTGCCTTCAAGGCTGCATACCAGGTTAGCCTAAGCACTTCTTAGGATCATTCTGGTCCTGTTTACACGGATCCAAGGGAGGGTAGGCTCTGCAAGAACAAAGCAGAGCTTGTCTCTGTGTTGCACACACCTGCTTGCCATAAGGCTGTGCTTTGCTGGTGTAAGCCTTTCTGCACTAGTGTAATTGCAGTGGTGTAATTACAGCAGTATTAATGCCTTTAATGAAAACCACGCTTTGGATAAAGGTATAATTTAACTGCAGAACAGGGAGGGCATGTTTGTTATGTTAATCTTCACTAATGCTATTTTTTCTGGAGTACCTAGTAACTAGTTCCTCTTCCTTTTTAATTAACAGTGATGTCCTCTACCCAAAAGATACTTCTAGTCCCCATAGTGGAGTTCCTGCAGAAGTGCTCTGTAGAGGGAGAGACTTTGTTGTAAGTATAAAAGTGTTTGTTGCTTTTAAAGGAAAACACAGGTGAAGTTTGCCTGGGAGGCCACAGCGTTGCAAAACTCTTCTGCTCTACTGCAGTGAGGTGTTTCCTCCAAGGAAGTTGTTTGTGTGCTTTAATCCTGAAGGTGTTGTTACCAGTCTGCCGTGGGAGTGTTGGTGTAGGCTGACATTGTGTCTGGCTGGCAGGTTCAGATCATCTGTCATTAGCAGCATTCATCCCTTTCTAACACATGCTGTAGAGCCACTATCACATTGCCCCCACAATGTGGGGCTTGCAGAACAGCCAGGACTGGATAATAAAGTGCTTGTTTCTCCAGCTCAGTTTCTGTGGGCTCAGGACTGAGGGCTCAGGAGGGCAGTGTGGGTAAGCCTTGTGCTCCCTGAGCATGCACTGTTGCTCTTTAAAAAGGACTTTATTCCCTAGGGCTGCTAATCAGTGAGAGGACTTTGTTCCCAGGCACCTTTTGTGAGCAGTGGCTGCACATGGAAATTGAAATGAATACAGGTCTTGTAAACACACACATAACCACAGCAAAAAGGAACAACCTCTGCATTGTGTTTATTTTCACTAACCATGGAAAGAATTAAGTTCCTAAGTGGTTCCTAAGTTCATAATCAGTTTATGGCTTCCGCCCCACCAGAGCAAATCTGATGAGTGCCCAGCTCTCATTTGTTTCAGTTAGACCTGATTGTTTTTGCAGAGTTTGTTCGTGAGGGTTAGCTCTGAACAGGAGGATGCTGTGCAGGAGACTGTAAGGGTATTACTGTACTACTGTAAGATCAAACTGATGGTGATTGAAACTGACTTTTCATTGTCTCTTGATGTCTGCCCAAGACACTGCCATATGGAGACCTGGATTCAGGTGTGACCCAGTGACATAAGTGTTTAGGACACAGCAGATTAGGTGACACTTCGTGCATAAAGTTCAGGGACCAGAATTATTACGCTCAGTTAAGTAAGGGATACTGTTTTAACAATTAGGATGAAAAGATACATTATTTTCATTAGAATCATGTCAAATATACCTTCCATGAGAAATGGATCTGCACTGATCTTAAAGGCGAATAATTTGCTGATTAGTACTACAACAAGGAAGAAGTTAAAATGTTAGAAAATAGAAAGGATCAATATTTCTGGTTTTCAGACAAAGAGAAGTGTCTGGTTTTAAGACTCGTAGCATGTAATGCTGTATTGCATCTGTGGAGAAAATGTGTTCTAGCTTGAAAAGTGAACTTGATTTCCCTGGATATATTTGTGTAAAGTAATTAATAAGTTCAAAAAACATTTATGGATTTCTTGTGCTTTAAAACAGAAATGCCCTGTGCCCTAAAGTGAGTGGGGTGGGTGGGTTTGTGTGTTCGTGGGCAGAGAGAAGCTGAATGGGAGAGAAGGAGGCATGGGTGGCGTAGTAGGGCAGGAAGAAATTGTCAGTAATGAGATTTTGGATTCTTAACAACATTATTACTACACACAGACTAAAAGAGGCTGTAGCCTATTTAAATGGAGACAGGAAGAAATGAAAGGTCGTGTTTAGGCAGTGTTTTACCCAAGTCCTGTCAGCCTGCCCTCAGCAGCTCCCCCTCAGGAGCTGCTTTATGGAGCACCTGGCAGTTCCCTACCTGGGGACAAGTGTGTGAGTGACAGGACACGTTGGCATAACTGTGAGTGACAGGACACTTTGGCATAACTGTGAGTGACAGGACACGTTGGCATAACTGTGAGTGACAGGACACTTTGGCATAACTGTGAGTGACTGTGATGGGGATGGAAGAAGGGAACAGGTACTTTTTAGGGGCTCTGTGCTGCTGAAGGGCAACAGTCACCAGCCTCCACAGGCCCCTTTGTAAGAGTGCATGGAGAGTTTCTCTAGGCTGGTGATGAGGTATGTGAGAAGCTGAGCCTCAGGTGTGACTTCTGGGGTCCCAGCATCACTGCAGTGATTTTGTTGGTTTTTTTGTTGTTGTTCAGAAGCTAAATGGAGTTTGAGTTCGAGAGATTCCTCGTAGCTTTTGTAGTCATAGATTTGCCAAGGCACACCATGGCCTCTCAAAGCTTTTGGTCCTGTGTTCATGGCCATTTGAGGACAGAAGGAGCCAGAAAATGTTTTTCCTCTGCCTGGCCGAGAATCACTTCTACATTCTTGAAAGGAATGGGGGTTCTATTTTTGTGGTAACTTCGTTGAACAGGGTCATTGCTACAACTTCAGTAAAGCCACTGCTCCATGCAGTTATTAGGTTTTCCTCTTTTGTTCCCTTCCTAGATGTGGAAGTTCACGCAGGACCGCTGGGTTGTGAGAAAGGAAGTAGCAGCAGTTACAAAAGTGAGTGGAATTTTTTTCTTAAATCAGAAGGTGGTGATAAGTTGGCTAAATGCTGCTGGGCATTGTGTGGGTGTAGATTGTGGATGCTGCTGCAAGCCTTTCCTCTCACAGTGCCTGCTTTGCTCTCCATTTGGAGCAGGTATAGATAATACTCTTTCTAGAGAAAAACATTCTGAGCAGCTCCCACCGTTTCCACAACTCCAAGACTGGCCTTGCAGCTGAGCCCCTGGAATGCATCCTGTCCTCTCATGTGTTTCAGTGCAAAGCTGGGCACAGTTAGAATTGAGCTGACTGCAGGTGCTTACACAGCCCAGAGTGGCTGCTCTGTTTTGGGTGTGTTAAGAGCAACTCTTCCATTGGCATTTGCCAGCTGCAATATTGAGTGAAAACTTTAAAGCAACTCAGGCACCTGAACATTCTGTAAAAAGTGGCAAATGAATGAGAAACATTAAAAAGGACAAAACCCAAATTCTTTAAAACACACTGAAGTGATAAAGCACGAGTCAGTTTGTGGACAGACCATCTATTTTTGGAATGTAAGAACCAGTGCTGTGTAAAAGCTGGGCATGTGTAGGTGCTGCATGTCTGGCCTGCAGCTCTAAAATAAGATTAACACTGTAGAATACGCTTCTCTTCCCCATAGAACCTTTTCATCTCAGTTTGGAAACTCCCTTTTCTTTGCAAAACATGCCGTGAGCTATTTGACTCTGGGGTGATTATTCACCACTGCTCTCTGAAGTCCTGGGCTTCTAACAGTGTGTGAAAGTGTTGGTGCTGCAGAGCAGGATGAGTATCTCTGACTGAGCTGGGTGTGTGCCCGTGGAGGTGCCCCATGTACACCACATCAGCCCAGCTCTCCTGTCTCGTGGCACAGTGCTCATTGCTGCATCTCCCCTGTGTAAACTGACTTCCATGTTACCTGTGCTTTTTCTTTTTCTTTTAGCTTTGCCCAGAAGATGTGAAAGACTTCCTAGAGCACATGTCTGTGGCAAGAATAAACAAAGGTTGGGAGTTCATGCTCCCTTACGATGAAGATTTTGTTAAGAAGCATCCAGATATAGTTCAGAGGCAACAGATGCTGTGGATGGGCATTCAGGCCAAGTAAATAACTTACTGTATTTTGGGGAATAAGCTAAAAGCAAAGAACTGTCTGGTACAAAGGTTCTGTAGACACTGATGGATAATTTGATCTGTATTGTCTCCAAGCTTCTCCCTGCCAGTGTCCAGGCAGTGGTGTGGTGGGGGGTGTTACTGCATCACTCATTCCTGGTTCTTGGCTCCCTGGAGAGATGGAATGTTCTAGCTAATGGCTAAAGCTGGCATGGCTGCATGCAGACATAACAACTGAAACTGTCCTGGAATATTGTCTTTGTCTTTCAGATTAGAAAAGGTCTATAATCTCTTAAAGGAGCACTTGACGCCAAAGAAGCAAGAGGCACAATCAGGTAAATGGAGTTGTGCTTGGATCATGTTGGAGCATAGGCATGTACTCATCCACCCATCCATATTCCTGAGTGATGGTTTGGAGTTTCTTTCTGGTTTTGAATGGGTGGAGACTGGTCTTGTTTAATGTCTTTTCTTTCTTACTATCTCCTCTGGGATATTTAAGACAGATCTTGGTCTGTACTAATGTCACTGATGTTGGGGTGACACCAGCTACTGTGGCATCCTTGTAGCAGAGCAGGGAGGAGCCTGTGGCCCTGGGGACTCACTCTGACACTGTAGAAGCACTGGTTCTGTTACCCACTTGCTCGTTTAAGGCAGCTTGTGGGGTGTAAGCAGCTCCTGCAAGGAGGACAGACAGGGCCAGTGCACAAGGTAGTTTTCACCTCTCAATTTAACGTTAATGCAACTTAATGTGCATGAGATGATTTTTTACTTCCCTGATTTGTATTGTGCTCTCTGGTGTGGTTGAGGGCCAAGCAATTACTGGAGAATGTAATGGCAGGAGGCTGTAAGGAGGTGTGAAGCTGTCTCTTTTTGACATCCTTCTCCACTATGGATGCCAGTGAAAGTATTAAAGTAGTTGCTCCAAAATCCTAAAAGATTGGGAAAACTTGAGATTCCAGAGTTTTAACTGAACATTTGGCTCAGTGCCAGACACTGGAGCAATTGAGGAGTGTAAGCAGGACTGACAAAGGAGCATATGAATCCATTTCAATACCCTGTGTCTGATCTGCTCGGAAGGATGAGGTGGTGGGTTATTTGGAGAGGCTCAGTGAGCCGAACAGCAGGGAAGATAGCAGCATGTGTGCTGGGCATGCCTTTGCCTTAAACTCTGCACTCCTTGCTTTGGTAAGGACTGGATTCCTCTGCTGCCAACACTCCCCTTCTTTCACCTTGGGATGGCTGGGTGTGGAGAGGGGCAGAAGCACAGGATGCCATGGGAAAGAATTCCTCCTGTCCCTTTCTCCCCATTAGTGGATAATAACACTAAGCAGAGAGTCTCAGCCTCTTGTGCTGTGCAGCTCATGCTGCAAGAGTGTTCAGGTTCACTGTTAACCCTTCCACACTCCTCCCTGTACCTGGTGGCATCCTGGTGCTGCCTCTGGCAGAGGCTGCACCAGGCCCCCACCAGCCACTAGAGAATCTAAAAGACAAAAAGAAGAGCTGTTGGACAAAGAAGTATTTGGGTCACAAGCAGAGATGTGTAAGCAGTCTGTATCCTGGTTTCCTGAATTGTGGAAAAGGCCCTGGTGATTGAACAAACACACTTTGCTTCAGATTCCTTGACTGGAACACCCTTCCCCAAGCATTTGGCTTAGAAAAACAAACACACACTGCCTTCAAAAGCCAGCAAAACCCCCAAAAAGTAATGTAAAATCTAATCAACAGACTGGGTTTATGCCTTAGATTTCATAAGTTTCCTGGTTTTATTTCACTATGAGCCCTGCTGAGATTTATGGTACCTTTTGTTTTTTACCAGCTCATCCATTGCTGGTTTCTGGGGAGCAGAGGGTCAACATGGCTAAAGCAAAAGTCAAGCAGAACTATGGGCAGCTGGAGAAGGAGTTCCAGAAGCAGAAGGCAGAGATGAAATCAAACGACACCTCAGCCAAGATGGATGTTCCCAATGCCCGCATTAAAGAGGAGCCCGTGAGTGTGGAGGAGCCCATGGATACCTCGGCCCACAACGAGGGCCTGAACAACGGCCTGGTCAATGGCCTGCACCCAGCCCAGGGCTCCACAGAGCCCCTGAATGGCCACCTGCCCGGGGGCTGCATCGACAGGGTCGCTCAGGAACTGAAGGCCTTTGTGTCGTCGACATTTAAGAAACAATTTGTGCTCACCCTGAGTGAGCTTAAACGGTTATTTAACCTCCACTTAGCCAGTCTGCCTCCAGGACATACCTTGTTCAGTGGCATTTCGGACAAAATGTTACAGGACATGGTGTTGGACACTGGCTGCAAACAGATTTTGGTGCCTGTAAGTATGGGTTTTCCTTGGTGTGGTTTGGGGAAGGGGTGTGTGGGGCACAGTTAAACATCTGAGCTGTGAAATATTTGTGTCCTGTGCTGGTGGACAGGAAGGACAGATGTGCTCGGAGGAACTGTCCCATACTGGACGTGTTGAAACTGCTGGAATTCCATCTGGAGTCCTGCTCCTGGCAGGCCCTGCACTCTGCTCTCTGTGCCCTGTTGTCCTTGGGGCTCTGTTTCCACATCCAAGGTGTTGGGCCACAGTGATTTGCTGTCCCAGCTTGCTCCTGTTACCATGATCTAAGGCAGTCCCAGATTCCCATCGGCTCTCCTGGAATTGCACAAGCTCCTTCCCTAGGGGACAGGCACCCAGCTGGGAGAGGAAAGGTGACATTGACTGCCTGGGAGCAGCAGGGCACACCCAGCAGAGCCTCTGGGAAGCGACAAAGCCCATCTGCAGCAGGTTTCCTTGGCCAGTCTGTTTCCTCTTAGGCTGTGCAGAGGTGTCTGTTTCTGTGTCTGTATGGAAGTGACGTGTGGGATTGCGTGAGACAGAGCAGGGCTGTGAGACTGGATTGCTTAGGAGAGGAAAGGGAATCTGGCATCATGGGAAAGAGCCTAAAAGGAAATTAATTTTACAAGACATCTGGTACTGCTGATTGGGTTACAACCAGAAGGAGCTTGGGAGCAGCTGCCTTTGAGGAGAGAGGAGAAGGAACGTGTGAACTGCTCAAAAGAGGAGGGCTGGGAGAGCCTGGAGCATGGGAGCTGCTGGGGGCCAGCAGGAACGTGTTCAGTCGTGTGCAAAGTACATGTTGTGGCACCTGGGAACTGAGTAACAGCCTGGAAATGTCACTAGGGAGAGCACCAGTTGTGCTGCTTTCTGCTTCCTCCCCTGGCAGTTTCCAAGTCCTGGGGTGGTGCTTGCCTGGAACTGTCTCGGTGCTGGCCAGGCTCTCCCCTGTACCTGGTGTAGTGTGTGCCTCTGCCATGCTGATGGTAAACAGCTGAGGTCATTCCTGCTCTCTTACTTGGAACTGGGACTTGTTTGCTTTGGAAATTTGGGGATTTTGGAAATCTACACGAGGAGTGAAAGTGAGATAGTTTCTCTTTTCAAAAAGCAAAATAAAATCCTGCTGAAGAGGGGTGGCCAGGAGCTTCCTTCTGTTTGGAAAACCCTGACACAGGAGACCTGCAGAGGTGCAGAAGTGGTCCCTGGAATGTCTCTTGAGGAGACTGTTGCAGGTTTTAGTTCTGCTGACTCAGAATTTACCACAACACCCCAGCTCTTGTACAGGAGCCTGTATGAGCCTGTACTGCTGTCAGCAATGTAAATCATTGCCCCCGAGCCTCCCCCTGATGCTCTGTGCAGATGGCAAAGGGGCTGGGGCTGGGTTTACGCTTTGCATGGGCTCAGACACTTGGGAGTTTCTTGATTGTTCCCCTGGACAATTTTGTCAGAAGCCAACAAGGGTGCCTGAGCTCAGGGAAAGCCTGGAGGGTTGTTTAGTGTGGGATTTCATAGTTACTCATTAGTTTTCTGTAATTGAAAGTGCTTTGGTGATAAAAATCAATGATCTGAGGTAATTAAAATGATGTTCTGTGGGGGGTGAAGACACTCTTGGCTTGAGTGCTTACCTGTTATAGAAAACATGTGGCTGAAAATGGCAATTGAAACCTTAGCAGGGGAATGCAGGATCTATTACAGAGCTGACCAACAGCACCCAGGGTATGAGAGAAACAGTATTTGTGGGGAGCCAGAAGAGAGGCCACTCCAGCTGCAGATGTGGCCATGGGGATGCCTGCAGGGTGCTGTGCTTGCTGTGCTTCGTAGCCTCATCAAGCGGGAGGGAAAAGCACGAGTCAGGAAAGGGCAAATCCTGGGCTGGTGCTGCCATGGGAGAGGGTGAGGAGAGGGGACAGACACAGAGGAGAGGAGAGGAGCCCTGGGCAGGCAGGACTTGGTGCCTGTGCCCGGAGCTGTGCAGGCTGAGCCACTCTCCCGCCCCATGGGAAGCGTCTGTGCAGGACTCTGGCTCCTGAGGATCTGCACCCATTTCCTGCAGACTGGGGGGTGACTGGCTCCTGCCAGCTCCCTTCCCAAGGCCCATGGAGTGGCAAGGTTCTGCCAAAGCCTGAGCATATTTTTGAGGCCTCAGGAAATGATGTAACTGTTGTGGGTGTCCTGCCTGGCTGGGCTGACAGGAGGGGAGTGCTGCCCTGCACTCACAGAGAGCCCTGCAGGCTGGTACCAATGCCAGGCTCCCTGACATGTGAGATCAACAGTTTACCTTTAGGATTACTCCAGCTGCTAAGTTTTTTTCTGGCACAATCAGCCCCTTCCACCTGTAACTTGAGGCTGCCTGGCAGTGGCTCAGTGCTTGAGTGAGACACGTCCCAGAGCCGAGGGCTCCTCCCTGAGAGGCTCCGTTTGAATGTGGCAGCCCTGGGACCTGGGGCAGCAGTTCATCTCCCAAGAGCCTGCACTTGCTCCAGGGGCTTAGAGCAGGGAGGGGCACAGGACAAATATTTTTAAAATGATTTTAGGGTAGCAGAGAGCTGTATCAAGGTGAGGCTGGAGAGATCAAGGTGACATAAACCAGCAAAGGGACAGCAGATGGCAAGGCAGTGAAGCTGTTTGGGCTCGTGTCTCTCCAAGGAGTCCCTGATGGCATTTCCCACTCCCATGGCTGGGCTGTGTGACAGCAGCAAGCGAGCAGGGAGCTGTTGGCACCAGTGCTTGCAGCAGTTTGCAGAGGAAGGCTGGAGGGAGGAGGAGATTCTGTGTGTTTTTCTTCCCAACTAAGTATTGTGTTTGTTTGGAAGCTGTTTCCTCACAGAATGGCTGGATAAACACAGCTGTGTTTCAGCCCTGTGGCTGAGGCAGGAGGAGTCTGCACTCCAGGGCTGTGCTGACTCACTTTGTGGAGCCCAGCAGGCTGTGCCTGGGTGCTCCCAGTGCCCTGCACTTTGCCATTCCTGCTGCAGCTGTTTTGTGGAGGGAAGCTGGAGTATTTGATTTTATCTCTGGTGAAAACCTACAAGAGAGATTGTTCCTCAAAAGCAGGTGTCCTTACAGGAGGAGAATTATGTCAGGTGCTGTGAGCCTAATCAACCTGAATCCTGGCTCTAAACCAAGTGTAAAACCTTGTTATATTCCAGCCATTTGGACTAACCTGAAAGTCAAAGCTGCTAATCCCACTAGGCAGCTCCCACTGGACAAAACCCTTCCCCTTTGCAGTAAGATCAGAGGCAGAGCATGAAAGGAAATGCTGATCTTTTCACTCTGCGATGCACAAGTCTTTTGGCTGGTGTGAGGGAGGCTGGAAAGAAAGGTTTGGTTTGTACCAGCAGCCAGGATTGAGGGATGCTGGAACAATTGGGACTGGCTTGTTAGCTTTTCATAGATGATTGATTTAGGTCGTCGGGGCGGTTAGCAAGGAATAAATCGTTAGTGACAGACAGGAAGAGACACGTCAGGAGTGAAGGCATATTCCAGCAGTGCTCATTAGTCGCTGCTCCAAGGGGAAATGTTAAGGCAAATGGATGCTATTTTATTTTTTTAGGAACTCAGGGTATGGAGGGGAGGCAGTTGTGCTCCTTCCTATCTGCAGGGGTGTGAAGCTTCTGCCTCAGAAAAAATGAACGTGTTTCTCTAGCTTGGCACATGGGGAAAAAACAAAATACACAAAACCACTGTCACTTTTGGAGTCTGAAATGAGCAAGTCCATCAGTGTTCAGTCTTCTGGAGTCCTGTAGTCTGCCCCAAAACAGAGATGGCAATACACCAGAAGCACCTTCTTGTCAGTAACACTGGCTTGGGATTAGTGAAGCAGATAACTACAGGATAGAGGCTGAATCTCTAAAACCTGCCACTGTAAAGGTAAAACCCTCCAGAAAGACCCTGCAATGCAGTTGGTGCTCTCAGCTGAGTACTGTTCTGGATGGTCTTGAAGCAAACACTGCTGACAGGAAAAACCTACAGACATCTTGCCATGGGATACCATCAAGGTCCCAGCCCTGGGATTGTTCTGGTACGTGGTGGCTGACTCTCCACCAGTGGAAAACTGTCCCCTGCACAGTTGACGGGATTCCAGTTTGTCCAGCAGCTCCCTTGAAAGCCCAGCTGTGGTTGGTGTGTGACAGATGTGGCACCAGTGCCCTGTGGGGGTTTTCCCACCCTGACCAGAGCCATCAGTCAAACCTGGGCACGTCGAGGCACACCTCAGGGGTCCATGGTGCTCATCCCATTCCCTGGGTCACAGGTGTGACACAGACCATGTTTCTGCTCTGTGAAGAAGGTGCTGAGCAGGCACAGGGCTGCCAGAGCCAAGGCACCCCTTCCAGTGTGGGGTGGGACAGCAGTTGGGTTGTTTCAGCAGTTATTCCATGGCAGCCAGGGTTCTGATTCAGTAATGGGTGTCCTGGGATACAGTATCAGAGAATCATTAGGCAGACTCATTAAATAGCTGGTTATTTTTAACAGCCTCTTGTTCTCAGTTTCCTCCACAGACTGCTGCCTCGCCAGATGAACTAAAGGTCTATGCACTTTGGGAAGCTGGTGACACTTATGATCAGGTAAAGATAAAATAAGGGATGTTCCCCACTGTTTATTGAGCATTTGGCATTGTTTGCATCCATGGTTCTGTAACTGGTACAGCAGGTACAGTTTTCCTCTTTCTCTATTGGTGTTTTCAGCACCAACCTGCTTCCAGCTGAAAGGAAGCTCTTAGCTCATAACGTGTTGGTAATCGTGTCAGTGACCAGCTCAGTGGCTATTTCTGAACCTGTGTGAAGAAAGGATTCTTCAGTGCAGGCCTCAGACCAGGCTCCAGCCCAAGGTTTTTTTTTCCTTTTGATGGTAATGCAGCATTAACCAGAGATAACGGCGTATCTGTTGTATCTGTTTATACTCAGAGTAGGAAATGACTGCAGCATATGTGAGCATCTGCTGAGTTCTAACTGCTGTCAGAGTAACTGAGGTGAAAGGGAAGGTGCCTAACGACCCGTGGATGGGCAGTGCAGTTCCTAGCTCCTGAACTAAATACATTTTTACAGGAAAGAGCCAAGCACTAGCCAGGCTCTTGTCTGGAGTGATGTGAGCTTCCATGGACGCATTTGAGAGGAATACATTGCAACCCCTTCTTCAGTGTGTTTTTGTACCTTTGGGGGTGCCCCAGGTCACAGGACAGGTGCAGGTGTGGCCACAGGGTATGGAGGGACCCCTGTAGAGCCCTTGGAGGATAAGGCACTGCTGGAGAGCAGGAATATGTGGGATGGTTTCAGGATTATGAAGCAAGAGTCCTCTAACGTAGTTCAGAGAATGTTTTGTACAGACTAAGGCATGTGCAGTTTTGAGAGAAAGGCAGAAATAATTGTTCTCTGTGTACTTATGATATATTTTCTTTTAAAGCATCGCCAAGTTTTGCTTGAAATCTTTTCGAAAAACTACCGAGTGCGCAGGAACGTCATCCAGAACCAGCTGAGTCAGGAGTGTGGAGAGGATCTAAACAAGCAGGAGGTGGATAGAGTGTTAAAGGTAAGCTTCTCTTCACTTTGGGTTTGATCCAATTAATAGGTGAGTTTTAATGCTTGATTTGAGCAAAGGATTATATACTGACAAATGGTAAGGATATTAGAACAGTTGTTGTTAGAATATGGACAAAGCCTGTGTTTCAGCTTGTTTTCTTGAAAATGCACTTGCCTCATTTTATCTTCTTTCCCTCCAAGGAGCAATGGCTCACACATTATTTTGTATTATTTAAACAAATCTCTCTGTCAGCTTGGAGCAGCAGAGAATAGAGTGTAGTAATATTGAATATTGAGTGTGATACTTGAGTTATTTTTAAATAATGCAGAATTAAACATTAAGGAGGTGGGAGGGCTCTGCGCAGTGCTCTGAGTTACCAACTGACTGCTGGTGGTTAATGCTGAAGAGCACGAGTGCCACATGTTCAGAAGGAAGTGCTTCATTCTCCACCAGGATGTGCAGCTTTGTACAGACCAAAACCCTGGCCAAACCCAGCAGGCAGAGCAGTAGTTAACACATCTCATTGTGAATGTTTATTTGAATCCTTTCATCCGTCTTTGAAGGTGCACCATTTACTTGCTCAAGAAGTTTAAGGTATAAAGTACTGACCACACAGGCCATGACTTTAAAAGAGATGCAGGATGGCCAAGCAGAAAGTTGCCAGCTAATGTAATACTTTAATCATTGTGGCTGGGCCTTTGCTCACTGTCACCCACTTCAATAAGACAAGTGCTTAAGTACTTTATTACATTGTGATCTACAAATGAATAATAGCATCTTTGAAGAACTGCAGATCTGTGGCTGTGATAATAAGCAAACTGGTCTCGCTTGAAAGAACCCAGGTGTCTTAGCAGTAAAATAAGCTCAGACATTTCTGCCTATTAGACAGTATTTCCTGTGGCTCCCTGTGCTGGGGGATTTGTCAGCGACTACATGAGCTCAAGTATCAGCTCTCCTGGAACGTCTAGACAATGTACTGGCATTAGTTTTTCATGATGCTGTTGCTATTTAACAGATAACCTATTTCTAGAAAAAATACCTGCCCCTAAGTCACCAGGCACTGTTTTTATGTAAGTCACTAAGTCAGTGGGGAACCAGCATTGTGTTGTGGCAGGCCTTATTGCCTTGAATACATTTGTTACAGGAGTATGGGAAATTACCTTTGTTTCTGAAATAAAATTTAGAAGTATGATTTAATGAAAAGGGAAGATTCTCTGGCTTCTTTACACCACAAGAGATTGGATTCCTCTATGAGTGAAATTGGATTTGTTGACTCCTATTTCCCCATCTGCCTGTGCTCATTTTTATACACAGAGGAACAGACTGACAGGGTTTGTATTTTCACATCTGCAGATCAAGTCTGCAAACCCTCTTTCTAACCTCTGGGTTTGTTTTCATGATGGACGAGCCCCAAGACTTCAGAAACAAAAATACATTTAAACTCCACAGCCTCAGTTCTGCAGCAGTGCTCGAGCCTGTGTTGAATTGCCCAAGAGGGTGGTTGGAGCAAAAGAAAGGGAAGCCATTAGCTCAGAACTGCAGAGACTTTGTGCTCACCTAATAGAAACAAGGAAATGAGCCCCGAGACAGGCCAGTCCCTGCGCTCCTTTGCTGAGGTGCTCTCATTGTCATAAAATGGGTTTCTTAAAAGGCTTCAGATCCAGTGACTGCCCTCACTCCCCTGCTCTGTCCCACTGCTCCCCTTGGCCTCTTCCCTTGAGCTTCAGCCCGTTTTGCCCTCCACTGCCCTGCTCCTCAACCCTCACACACCCTGCCCTCCCTCAGCTGCCTTCTGCACGAGCCCCACGTTCTCCCCCAGGAGCCACCACTGTTCCTCACTGCCTTGGCATCATTTGTCCCTTTGTGGCTCTCAACCTTCCCCTGCTGTGTGTCCCCTCCATTGAAGCCATCTGTCCTCCAGGGTGGGGATACCCCACGCTCTGGGTTCGTGCTCTCTCCTGTGCACTGGACAAAGGCTTCTGTTTCTGATCACATTTATTGTCCCAGTGCCAGCCAGTTCCCAAGATTTTATGGACTTTAGAATCATAGAATCTTCAAGGTTGGAAGAGACCTTCGAGATGATCCAGTCCAACCATCAATGCAGCACTACCACTGTAACCACAGACCACCACCCAGCACCTCCTAAACGCCTCCGGGGATGGTGCCTCCACCATGTCCCAGCTCAGCCCGTTCCCTTGCCGGAGCAGCCTAACAGAGCCTTTCCCTGTCTCCCCAGGACTGCTGCGTGAGCTACGGGGGAATGTGGTATCTTAAGGGGACGGTGCAGTCCTGACAGCGGTGGCAGCGGTGTCAGGTGATCTCGGGGACGCAAGAGGAACCTGCAGCGGGTGGCACAGCCGGAGCAATGCCGCGGCCTCGGCAGCCAGGGCAGGATCTGAGCTGCTCTGGGGCACGTGGGCATTGCGGGCAGTCACTGACATCCCAACACTCAGAGTTTGCATGGCCTCCGAGGCGCGGGAGCCGCCGGGAAGGCACCGTGGGACCCTGTCTGCAGCTTGATTAATCTGGGATTTCTAATGTATTGCAATTCCCTTTCTGTTTCGTTATGAAAAAATAAAACCATATAGTGACACAGACATGATGGAAAATCATGGTCTAAAACTTTATTTTGTAAGTAACGCCAATAAATTAAATTTGTTTACAAACATCCCAGTTTTTGTTAAATCCCTGGATGCTCATACTTTAGTCTGAGCATTGTCATAGCCCTTGCAGCCCTCTCCATAGAGAGCAGGTAGTCATGTTCATGGGAATGTCAGGCCTGGGAGGGGGGAACAAAATCACTGTCTGTGAACTCTGTACTACATAGCAATTGTTCTCACCTGTCGTCTGTGAAATGAGTTACTTGGAAAAGTACCTACATCTGAAACATGGGGAACAACTACTGGATTTCTTCTACTGGTGTGGGGTTGGTTTGAGGGACTTTGTGTATTACTGATGTGATATAGCGAGGTAGGTAACCGAGGGCACCCTCTGGAAGGCATCCAGCTGTAGTTACCACACGGCAACCATGTAAAACCTCTATTTTGTGTAATTTTTAAATAAAATTTTATCTCAAAGGTCAATTCTACCCCGCCTTGTATTTGTCCAAGAAGAAACAGAAGCTGCACCTGCTCCTTTTACATCCTGAAGGCCTGGGGAGGAAGGACAGAGGTGGAGAGCGAACTGCAGTGCAGTCCCCGAGCTCCCTGGGGCTGTGCAGCAGCAGGGACAGGGACCCAGCCCTGGCGGCACATCCTGAACTGACCATACCTGCAGTACCAGAGGAGTATCTGCTGTGGGCACTGCTCAACACGGGCACTGCTGGTCCTGCTCTCTGCTGTAGCTTCTTCCATCACATGAGAAGCTCAAGGGGATTCTATTGATTTCATCTCCTTATGCTCAGAAAAGGCTGACTTGAGTCGTTGACTAAAATAAGCAGATTAAGGTAGTTAATCCAGATAAGATTGGCTAAGAATATAGTTACCATACTTATGGCATTTTGCATTTTGATGGAAAATAGATATTTTCAAACTGCTAAAACTCTACCTTATTTAATAGGCTAGTGTAATTTATTAACTACATCAATAAAACTGGGATGTGTTTTATGTTCAGGCAGCCCTGGCTGGCACTGACCCACTCACTGCCTGTGGCTGGAAAGCTCTCTGGGAAAGCCACGCTCCAAGAGCAGCTCTAAGAAGAGCCCAGCCTGGAGGGGTTTATTGCACAGCCTGCACAGGTAAGTGCTGCAGGACAGCCGGAGCTCAGCAATGGCACAGGCAGCCAAGGGAGAGGTACAGTACAGAAGAATCAAGAAGTTTTGAGGAAATATTTTTGGTATTTTTAAAGCACAAAAATTTTACCTATCAAAGTGCTCTAAATTAGCCAAAAGTACTAAACCACTGAAGATCACCTATTTTTCCATGTCTTCTGCCCAGCAGGTGTGGATTGCCCCTGAAGTGGTACGGAATACTGGCAGTGAACTTCTTTGTGTCCTTCTCAGGTTCCTGCTTTCAGTCTCCGAATTGGGGTGAGACGGGTCCAGGTGGCAGGGACACAGTGACAGCACAGTAACCTCATGGCACAACAGCTTTTCTGCTTTTCCCCCACTCGCCTCGTTTTTGAACAGCACTGAAATAAGCCACAACAACGAGGAAAAACTACTTACTTTCATCTGGATTTCTGTCCTAGACAGGCCTGTTCTTTTCCATGCAGCTTAACTTTTCTAAAATACAAATTTCATGGGAACTCCATTCTGTAGGAAAGATGACGAGCCTAGATAATGCAGGTGTCATCTGCACCAAGCACACTGTTTCCTGATTGGCACAGATGGATATAATTACTACTTACACATGCAGCTTGACTGGATTATTTATTTGCTTAGAAAAATATTCAGAAGATTCAGATTCCCATTTTTAAATAATTTTCAGACTGCAATACGTTTTAGAGAAACTCCCACAACATGAAGTCTTAATACTGCACCTGAAGGACGAGCTGAACAGAGAACAGCGTAAGGCAGCAGAGCTGCAGCAGCAGCAGCTGGACTAAAGCTGAGAAACTGTCAACATTCCGGGTCAAGGGTTTGGTACCTTGCAGCAACTCGGCAGGAAGCTGCTTCCCAAGAACTGCTGGCCACATTAAGCTTTGAGACCCTTCACAAGGAGAAGGATGTCACCTTTTCATTGTGCCTTTTTTTCTCCCTCTTCATCTGTTTTCTTCACAGCTTGAAGCTGTTCTAAACAACCACCATCTCCATGTTCTTTGTTTTTCAGTAATTAAGTATATATGCATTACTATTAGGGAGTGGAAAAGGAGAGGAAGAACAGGAGTGTGATCCCCCGTTTTCAGTAGGATATGTGCTGGCAGTGTTGTGTTCACTCTCCCACCCCCCCAGGCAGCATGGAATAGGTCCAGAGAGGCTGACACTGGAAGCAACAGACAAAACAATGTAAGGTTTTACCTGGCCTGTCTCCTCAAGCACTTGGAGTTTGTGGTATGTAACATTAAAAGCTACTCCACTATGTCAATGCTACTTCTAAAGTTAAATAGCTAAATAACAACTCTCTAACTTACCAAATACACATAAAAATGTACTTTGCAGACATTCCACCAAAGAACAGTAGGTCCCAAATAACACAGAGTCAATTCACAGTATCTTGCCTTAAGACAAAGTGCCCTACAAAGGAAACTGTATCTAAAAAGCCATACAAACTTTACATCAAATCCTTTCTTAGTAGGAAGACATTTATACTGATCTGTGGGAGAGTTTAGTGATTGTTGAAACATGGTACTGGCTTAAAGCAAGCACAGCTTTCCACCACCCTGCCAAAGCACGCTCAGCTGGACTGTTCCCCTCCTCTGGAGCTGAGGAGATGCTGCCCCTGAGACTGGCTGGGGATTTGCTTTTGTTAATTTTCTACATCAGCGTAGTCACAGGGCTAGATCATCCCTGTGAACCAAAGGAAAGCTTCAGTCTGGTTCTTGTGAGAGATCTGGAGTTCTTAGCTCTGTTGTTTCTGAAGTGGAATAAGGAAACTAGTGTCAGTCACTGCTCTGGCCAGAGATGAAGTGTAATATGAAGTAGTAGTGTAGCATTAAGCTATGATATTTGTTTGCTTTACAACCACTAGTTTGTGTGACAGTGCTGAACATTAAATCTACTGCTACATAGAACAGGGAATCTAGCTGATAACTAACTAGCTTGGTTAACTACAGGGCTACCAGCCAATCCAAAAACATTCATTTTGAGTGCTTAAGAAATACATCCGTTTAAGGGGTCTTCTGACATTCATATGAAGTGTGTTCTTGACTAACAGATAAGGTTATGGCTGAGAGGAGAGAGTCTTGTACTTCGCTCTGTGTTCATCTATTTCTTCCTTTGTTTTTCTGATACAGCTAAAAATCTCCTTGAAGAGTGCTTTGTATTCAGGGAGAGCATTTGTGGAAGAGTCACTTAGCTCAGCAATTGTGAATTCTTGATTGCTAGCTGAAAGATCATACTGGGTGTTTCCCACATTTAGGTCTTTGGAATACTGCTTCAGTGTTTGTACAGCCTTGTGTTTCAAAGAGTCTTCATCCATTTGACACTTCTTCAAAAGTTCCTCATACTTCACTTTCAGAGCATTGTACTGAGCATCAACTTCATTGAGTACAGAGATTCCTCGCTGCTTCACAGCTTCAGCTCTCCTAATACACGTTTCCTCATGGCCCCTGAGAATGTCTGCCCCGGCAGCACTGCTCAGGAGGCTTTCGCTGCTGCTCCGTTTCAGTGCCTTCTTCTCAAGCTCCGATACTGTCAGAAGTCCATCATCTGCCAGGCTCTGACCAAGCTCCCTGTCTAGAGATTCCTTAAATGAAATGAAAAAGGATTCTGGCACCAATTTCTCTGCATTATGGACCGTGTTTTCAGACTGAAGTATCTGTCGCATTTCAGCTACTTCTGCTTCCAGCTCCTCTGCACGAGCCCGATACAAGTCTATATCAACCAGCCTCCGCTCCAGGTCACAGTTTTCTTTCACCATAAGACTGTATTCCTCTTCCATGGTTACCCTCTTCTCTTTCTCTAGGTTCAGCTGGGCTTGCAGGACTGTCACTGCCTTCTTTAACTTCTCATTTTCTTCTTCTACAGGACTTAGCTGGCTATCCATTGAAGTAATCTTTTCTGCAAACACGTGATCATAAACAAAATACCTGCAGAAACAAAATAAGGATTATCAAACATAGGAAGTACAGCTGACCACACCTAAAATTTTCCTGTCCTGGGTAACTAATGATGTATTTAAACTGTGGGCTAACACACTTCAGAGCACTCACAGGGGCCATTGCACTTAACCAGTCAGTCGATTTAGTAATCGGAACAGTTTGTAAGGACTTCCATGCCATTGAACCAAGCTCGCAACTTAGGCAGAATAGCAGCTCGTTAACAGTTTCAAGTTACAGACGAGATGATTGAATAATCTAAGTTTAAATTATAATTTCAGTTTAAATACACATTGCCTCCCTGTACCATACAGTACTTTCTGACACTGATTTTTTTCTACAGCACTCCACTCCTGTAAATTTTGTCACTATCGATGGTAGGAACAAGCTTCATAATTAACAAAGCAATGCTGTAGGCTGGTATTTTCACGAAGGATTCACTTATCTTTTGAATTGCCAAGAAATAACTTCTTTTTGGATGTACAATTTATTCTGGAGTACTACCTCCATGTAGTGCTGAAGCCCAGACACAAAGAGCCCATTCTGTCTGTGGAGATGCTTCTCTTACAAAACTGCCCTCTAGGCTTGCAGTTACTCTGAGCTTTTACCATGTGATTGTCCCGATGGGCCCCCTAATGCAGTTCAGCTGGGTCAAATGGCTCTACATTTAAATGGCAACCCAGTGCTCCATGCACTATCTTCCCAGCTTTTAGGATCATTTTAACCAGCTTCAGTTCAGGTAAGCTAAAGAAGCGTCCATTGACATTCAAGGAAAGGGTAAGTTACAGAAAATATTTTGCATTGAATAAGTTTGTTTTTCTGATTATCTGTGTGTTTGCTTTTATCTGACTGAAAACACTGGGGTGCAAACTGTTGTAAGCTTTCCAGGCTACCATTTGATATGGCTGGCTCTGGGGGAGAAAGTGGTGTACCACTACTGGTGTGGTCTAGAAGCAGGCCAGAAGTAATGGCAGCACCACACAGTGCAGATACTTTGGTAGTTGTGAACATCAGATAATTCTTCTTCCAGCTTGTCTGCTATCTGTGCTTGTGTCTTAGTTCTTAAAGTTTTGCTTAAAATAGTTTCAGTGTTCTTTACTATGTAAGGTAAAAAGTCTTACTGGCGGAGGTCATACAGCTCCTTCAAACATGAGAAGCTGTGCATTGATCTTGGCTGCTCAGATCTCTCCTGGCTCATCCGGCCTCGTCCAGGCTTTTTCAGTTCTTCCACTTGGCGTTGCAGGTCATCTATGTGTGTTTGTAGACTTTCAATAGTCTCTGTCAAGCTAGAAAGTGAAAAGACCTTTAAATAAAACTAACCTTTCAATTTACCAGTATTGTAGAATGCCACTGGACAGAGACAGCCACCCAGTAACTACACAAATACACCTGGACTGCTCTTATTGGTATTATCAGCTGGGGGGTGAGGGAATCTGTAGAAGTTTGTTACCTTATTATCTTTTGTTGTGAAGCTCTACTTTCTGCAACCAGTTTTTGATTCGTGTCTTCCAGTTCTCTTGCTGTCACGTCCAGCTGTTCGTAGACTTTTGCATGCTGGTCATTCATCTGCCGCAAGAGCTCCACTTGCTTTGTGAGGTACTGCAAGACAGTTCTGCTGTTACTGCTTTACACTTGAAACACAAGCCACAACTCCTGTTTTCCATTTTTATTCACATTCAGAGAGAAACTCCTGAGTTTTACAAATGTAAATTCCTGTGTTTGCTTTGGTAAGCTCAAGAGGCTATAGGTAACTCACCAGGCAGCTTGCCTTTGGTCATGGAGGTCACCCCAGGCTGATCCAGCAGCCTTTTACCTGGAGGAGCTGGGTTTGATGGTGCCAGCTGTCCTTATCTGTGCCCACGCCTTCTGATGGGGCTGTGCTGCAGTCAGCACTGACAGAGCCTTCAGATTCCAACACAGCCCTCAACTGTCCGCTGTGGCTTAAAGGTTGCAGTGGGCTCCAACAGAAATTTCTTAACTGTGTTGACCCAACAACTTTCTCAGCATTAAAACTGAAATATTGGGTAGCACCATACATAACTAAATTTATTTTCAGCTGACCTAAGTTCTTCCAGTCTGAAGCAGCATTAGGTTCAGCACAGCAGAATTTAGGTTGTGGTCACACTTAAGACAGTATGTGGGCTAATATGTGTCAGGAAGTATAATCAAGTTATTGAATTCAAATCTTTAATTACTCACAGGGAACTATTCCAGTTACTGTAATCCCAAACAAAGGTCTTCTGGCCTTTTTTAAAAAATAAAGCCTCACATGAAGTATTCTCAGTTTAATCCTTTTGGGTTTTACAATTAACTACATAGAGTGTTTAGTTTCCTGAATAATGTCAGAAAGCTTGGAATTCTTAGTCTAAGCAGTTTGCAATCACCTAAAGCTCTTAAAAAAAGTACTTTATATTCTCCCACCCAGGACATGAGCATTTACATGAGACAGTTTTTTTCAGTTTGAGTCTAACCCCCTAAATCTGAAATATTTTGTTCTTGCATAGAATTTGTATTTTGCAATATATTTTGTATTGCTACATGTTAACTTTCTTAAAAGTAAGCTTTAAGTAGCAACATCCAGCAAACTCCTAGGCAGAATTACTTCTCTTTACATAGGCCTGTTACATACTAAAAAACTTCTAATATTCTACTTAACCTTTTACCTCATTAAAAGATTGGTGGGTTTACATTTTAGGCAATTTAAGAACAGATAATAAGTTTACCTAGGACTAGTAACTGCTCCATACAGACTTCTAGAAGATCAACATGATAGCTGTTGGCTAGATCCTTTTGTAGCCTGTGCACACATGACAGAGGATTTACACAAAAATAGAACGTAGATTAGCAGTAGAATCTCAGTGTGACCCACTTCAGATTAACTTTCCCTATTGGTTATAGCTGAGGAAGGAGCTGGATATCCTCAGACTTTCCTTAGCAAAAGGAGTGTGGCCAAGCACAGGAGCCAAGGCTTTAGTGCCTGAAGAGATGTTGCCACTTATTACAATGGGCTTTTGCAGAAGTTTGAGATGAATGGAAGGGGTGAAGCACCACTTCCTTCACCTTCCATCTCCAGTATCTTCAGGGTTGGTGTCCCGTTGTCCTGGTATAACCAGACCACCAAAAGATGATGTAATAAATACTTTAGACGTTCACATTTAATCCATGTCCCCTACAACTGAGCACCTAACATGAAGCAGCACTTTGCATTCTAGCACATGAAAATTGGACAGTGTCAGGATTCCAGTGTCTGAGTGCTGAGAACAGATTCAGGCAGGAATAAAGTTGCTGTTTCCACCCAGACTTTATTACATCTGCAGTGATTAGTTAGTGGCACACGTGTCAGCACAAAGGTCAGATATAATGATCCAAATGTAAAATGCTTAATATGTTAGTATTTAATATATGAGATGTAATCTTAAGCACATCAGAGACTTTGACCCTTCTCTTTCAGTGCAGGCAAAGCAGTGCCATATTTCAGAATGATTTCTCAGCCAGTTCCAGACTTTGCTACCTGTAAGATCCAAATTAATAGGAAAAAGGCCCCAAAAACTTACACAGATACTGCACTGTAAAAGCCAGTACAAAAATTCAGCAGAGTAGCTACAGGAACAGCTGAAAGATCACATGTAGGTTGCAGAGACAAGCACTTGAAAATTGGGAAAAAATCAAGCACAGAGACTAAATCTGCCATTTGCACAGGTAACCTGTGCAACAGGGTATCCTGTGATCCCACAAGAGAAACAAATGCTGGTATGAAAATAATAGACTGAAGTGCTTTACCAGCTAAGTACTACACCTTGCATATGAAAATTTTATTCCCATTTGCTTCAGTGAATTCCTGTAACAATTCCTCGTGCCAGTAAGCTAATATACTCAGTTCCCCAGCTGGAGGGTTTCTCTGGGTATTTGATCTCTGGGTTCATCTTCCCTTTTCTACCAGAAATCCATAGGCAAGAGAAACTTCTTTGGAGGAAGAAAAATTTTTTGTTGCTATTACACTTTAAAATGGCACTGGGGAAAGAGAAAAGATTGAGACAGGAGATGGAACTGAGAAGACAGCGTGTTGTAACAGCAGATACAAATACAGCCTTTGGCTCAACAGGCTGGGCAAATAAAAGGTGCAGGCACTATTTATGTGTCTGAAGCATCACAAAAACTGTTCTCCCACTCTCCCCCTCCCCTTTCGGAGGGAGCTAATAGGACAATCTAATACACATCTCCTACCCTCCTTGGGGGATAGGAGGAAAGAGACTGAAGAGGTATCAGATAAAGCCTTCAAAAAGTAGTATTGCCCAAATCTTGGTAGAGCAAGACATTGAGAGAAAAAAATTCCTCTGTCATGTCTGAGGTAGTCTGACCACACAAGTACTTGACCCTGCAACACACCAACTATAGATCACTGCTGGAAGGACATTCATGACACTTCCTGGAGCTGAAGCTCTCTTATGTAGTCAATAAACACTGACCCACCAGAACAGCTTAAGCAAATAAACTGGCTTAAACCAATAGGATATTGCGTTCTTAACGGCACCGGACTATTTCTGTAAATCAATGTAGCTTAGCAATAGTATATTTTCCATATTTCTAGACAGTGTTAAAATCCAGCTGCTTATTAAGTAGCTACACTCAATGAGCCAGGTTAGTTGCCTATCACAAAGTTCTGGTGTGTTATTTCAAAAGGTGTGTCGTAACTCTGCTAAACACTTTCTTACACGTGGTTGTTCATACAAGTGTTGAACCTTGTCTACAGTGTTTGTATAGCACCTTGGAAGGGCTTGTCCTCTCTACATCTTAAGAATGGATCTTTTTATAAAAACTATTCATGGCAATGAGTTATTTTCAGCCTCTGCATAAGTAAATACACCTTTTAACGCTGCAGCACTAATATAAATATCAGCCATTCCAACCATTGTATCCCAGAATGAAGAGGATAACAAAGATTACATTTAGTACATAACAGAAAAAAGCCAAATATATGAGGTACAAAACAAAAGTAACTTCTCAAAAAACACCCACACATCAAACCTGCACTCAGAAACTGTTTATCACTTACTAAAAATGCTGCATTTGTGTTGACTACTTTAAAGACACCTATATATCTTTAAGTACTAAGCTTAGGATTCTTTCAGTTACCTGTTGACACTACAATAGTGAGCGTTTTCAGTCTGAAGTTGCAGCTGTACAAAATGCCCATCTCTTACCTGCAGAAGTACTGCTAGCACAAAGGAACTCGGATTTTGTAAAAATCTGGTATATACCAGTCACAGCCTGTGCCCTGTGATTCACACCAGAACCAAACTGAAATGCTGACTATGTTTTCAATATGTTGTCAGTCAGCAAAGTCCTGAATATTTAATAATTTGATTATTAGAGACCATGCATTGCCCTCTAATAGCTGAAAAAATCTCATTATGCTGACAAATGCTAGGTCTGCAAGAACATAGGCAATATTAAAAAAAAAAAAAAAGGAATTGCCAAAAATAGCCAGGTTTTCCCACTCTGTTTCCTAAAGATGAGTAGTTTTGAAAGGATGGTTATGTTTTTGGGTTTTTTCCCCTGGAAAATATGGGACAATATATCCACTATGTCCTATATTTAGATACTACTTAAGTGGGATTTTTTTTCCTGGGTTTTGTTGGCTTTTTTTGTCCTTGTAGAGTTTCTTTTACATCAAAATAGACTTTAGCTCCTTTTATCACAGCCCAGTTTATGTATGGAAGTATATATCTTTAGATTTTACTTAAATCTCACACCTGCACTTATCAGCATTTAAATTTCAGTGAGAATTCATTAAAACTCTCATGTAATACTTTAAATTATTAATGTATTTATCGTCATATAATTTAATGTCATTTTACCTGGCAAGATCAGCAAAGTTGAGCAATAAAAATAACTGAAGTATCTTTTCTGTACAAAACTGAAAAATACCAGTCATTTGTCATTAAACAAACCAAACCCAACATGACATTTAGTGGCACAAAGCTTTTGGTAATCAGAAAAACAGTTCTAAGTATGATCTACCTATACTGGTACTCAAATTCTCAAAATAGCAGAAGTGGTGAAAGATTGTTCAGTATTTTCCATCAGATCTCAAGGAATTCAGATCTTAATTTATACACTGTATGTTGCAGGTCTAGATGCTTTCACATGGGGATCCTTCAGGTATGTTACCTCTATCTCCTGCAATTGCTCTTGATTTGTTGCATACATTTGCTGTAAGGATTCTTCTAGTTCAGTGTTACGGTCCAGTAGTGTCTTCCCAAGCTCAGCTGCAAGGTGAAGATCTAAACAAAGAAATCATGTTTGCATGTGAGTGAGAGAAACAATAATGCAATCTAATTCTAAAGCATGTTATCAAATACTTGAGGTATTTTCATTGCTGTTATAACTGCTCCAAGTTATCTCCAGTACCCAAAATGGAAGTTAGCTTACACTGAGTTAGGACATTCATCTACCATCTCTAATGCAAGTCTAAGTTGGCCCTGAGATGCAGAGACACTCTGTCATGAAGCTTCCTCAGTTCCTCCACAAGCCGTCCAGACACACCCAGCCACGTTCACCTCCCACCCTGTGCCCGGTCTGCACCACCTCTGCCCAACGTATCTTGGGGCTCACCATCTTTGCAGCACTCAGAAGAATAAGCATAGGAGACCCTGTAAATGTTCCTCAGACCCAGGCCGAAGCTGATGAACTCTTTATTTACTTGACTGTTCCTACCCATCACTCCTTCAGAGTTCAGGTCACTCAGGATCAAAGTGCTAAATGAAAGTTTTAGATGCTTTTTATGGTGAACCAATAATATCAAAAGACATAAAACTGATGGAGGCTTGCAGCTATTCTGCTTTTCAAGCTCATAAACCCAGGTGACAAGAATTGTTTCATGTGCTCCAAAACATCACTTTAAATGTCATTTGTTCTCAGGCACTTAATCTCAATTTCACTTCAGTCATCTTCAATCACCTCCAGGGTGCAGTGACTGTAGTTGTCGCAAATTAAGAAATAAGTCATCTGAACACTCAGCTTTCTAGAGGGAAGCTTGATATTTGCTCAACAGAATCAGAAGTGCTAGATATCATATAATATTATGTTTAAAGACAAGTGTAATTTAAAAGCTAACATAATGTGACAAAGCAATAAATCCTGGTATTAATGCTAAAATTGTAATTACTCTGTGCAAAGTACTACATGTCAAAGATCCAAAAGATTTCTAGAAATCTCTGATTTTCCACCTCCTTCCCCTCACATGACCCATGACCTGCATGCATGCAGTACAACCTAGTTGGTTCTCACACAGAACTTGTATCATTCATGGGAAAGAGACAGAAGAAAAGTCAAGAAAAACTTTGAGTCACATCAAGAAGCCTTAAATTAATAAACAGGAGACATGTATTGCATCATCAGTAGTTACAGCCAGAGAAGAGAACACATTAATTCCATTTTCATCTGACTGCAATGGCCTTTCTTTAACATGTTATCCTACCTCTTTCCTGCCCCCTCTCATTTATCTTATCAGCTAGGAACTGTAATACATACAATACTGTTCCAAGATTGTTTTGTGCTAACCTTCAGTTTGGCAGCCTGTCCAAAATGATTACTCCATCTCCATACATAAGCCAAAGATCTTATTCAGACCAAATTCAGACTTACAAGGACAAGTCAGTACAAACACTTGCCTATAAAGTTGTAGATGTCCAATTCTGGCAAAACAACAGCTGTGCTATTCTTTACACATTCTTTACAGCCACAATGCATTGTTTCCTACCTTAAGGTCAGATTCTTAGCATAAATGCCATAAAAATTATTTAAAAGAAATCCCACTGCATGGGAGTTCTTCAGTTTCAAAAGATGTACGATTAGAAGGCACAAGGCATATTGGTCTGTACTTAGGAGTTTATCCTCACATTGCTTTTTCACCATAGCACCACTCATTACAAAGCAGCCTATGCTAGAGCTGGATTTAAAGTATTTGGATAACGAAACCTTAAGACATCTTGCTTAAATTTTTCCCATTTGGTAAACAGATTGCACATTGTTTACCATGGACAGAGTAACTCCCAGTCAAACACCAAGCTGTTTGTTCTATCTCATTATGGAATACTGTAGTCTTCAAATTCAGTGAATTCATTATCCTATAGAAAATGGAGTCCTGCTTCACAAAATCTTGTACTGCACAGATCTTTACTAGGAGCCACAATCTTTACAACAATACTAGCATCATTCAAGGCAAAGACTAAATAGTCTATTCTTTTATTTTAATAGAGTAGAATAAGAGCTTTAGAGAGGATTTAGGATTATGTTAAAGACATAATACATAATGGAATTACTATCATTTCCCTTCCCAAAGTGAAAGTTTGTTTTCATGTTTAAGTACATTTAGGAGTTTATAGCTTCATTTTTAAATGCCCCCTCATCTACTAAATCAACTAGCACATACCACACAGTACTTGGAATACAAGGTGAATAATAGAATTACTGTCATACTTCACACTCGTTCTGTTTGTTAGACTGGCAGAAGCACAAATGGGTTACTATGGGAGAAACACTTTTATAATTAAGACAATTTGTTTCTGACGGGGACGATACAAGTGGGAGCGCTCAAGAACATACAATAAAACCTTAACCACAGAGAAAGCAAGTACTGAAATAATTTCACCTCTTCTAAAATTCAGAAATTTTTTGCATTGATTTTTCTACATTGTCAAGTACCTGGAAGCCCTATTAAGAGCAAATTTTACAAGTGAGGTGTCCCATGTATGTTTTCCAGATACAAAATGGAAAGTGTTAATTTACATTTCTCTGGAGAGAGTTACGGTAGAACACTAGAAGCAAAACTGCATTTTCTGTTGTAAATTTATGTAAAGCAACAACTAAATTCTGACAGACATGCATTTTTCCTTTTCACCATAAAGATGGAAGCAGAGAGGTTTTTAATAATGCAAAATATGTCTGTGCAGATCTAAAGATCTTCATTTTCATAAATCTGATTAGTTGTACTGGCGTTTACCAGCTCCATCAGAAATCCCCAAAGCCAGACTTCAAGGATGTCTTCTGTGATGTTGAACAGCCCTCACTTACCAGCGCCTTACAATCTCTGACTGCATTACCATCACTGAAAAAAAGATAAAAACAGTACCAAAATCCTTCTCGTCTACTTTTTCATAACCCACCTAACAAAATTATTCAGAAATTTTCAATATAAAATTAAGCCTGTTCTTTTAAACAGCAAAAGGCATCAATTGTGCAAGATGTATTAGTAAACCTAGTTGAAGTTTACTTAACTGTGAAATTAAACCTTTATTTTTTTACTTAGTTTCCTATTTCCTATTCTGTATTCAGAATACCCTCTATTCCATAAAACTGAGTAACAGCAAGATGCAAAAAGAGCAGTCATATAAAAAAATTCTCTTTTGAAGGTCAGCATACTTCAGCAAAACATTGCAGAAGGATGGCTGTTCCCATCTTTACAAGATTTCCACGAGCACTTTTTGCATGAGCAGTATGCCAGAAAAGCCCATCTCTGCTGTCAAGGCAAAAATCTTTGGTAAGTAGGAAGACTGCCAAGGTTTTCCAAAACCCCTACCCTAATTTTAAGTTTCAAAGACTGGCTGACAAGGACTTCAGGCTTGTTTCAGGGTGCATTCTAATGTTTTACAACCTAGGTTCTCATAATCACACTCACCAGTTTTTAAACATGCACTGATTGTTTGGGTTGTGAAGGGTTTCATGAGACCTTGATAAGCACTCCTACTACCCTGTTTACACACATCTGTGTGTCTTAGCCTTAGCAGCAGGAGGAGTAGTATCCTTCAGAGTCCAGAAATAAAGTACAGCACAACATTTGAAAAACATTCCTGTAAGGAATTCCTTCTTTGCGTTTCAACTTGCCCATCAGTTTATTTTCCCCCTTTTCCTCTTTGCGAGGCTATTAGTTGCTTCCATTTAAGCTTGAGAACAGAGAATCCCCAGAAAAAGACTGTTCACATGTTGAGAGCACATTAACCAACCCCCAAAAAGCAGTAACCTCTAGAATGGAATACTGTTTCTTAAAAGTTGACAGCAGAGTCAACTGGTGATTATTTCCTTTATTTTAATTAAAATGAAAGCAGAGAAACATCGAGAAGGCAAGAAGTCAGTTGTTATACATTGTGAAGTCTCTTTGTAGGTCTTCTATTCCATAAACACTGACATAGTGAAAACATTACTGAATCATGTCTTCAAATTTTTCACTCTCTTCCCTTTGACAGCCAACAGTAGTTTCAGGATCTTATTTAAACTGATTTGTTTGTATCCTAGAGCCAGGAAAACATCAATTTTGGGTGAAGAGTACCTAAATACAGCTTTCAAACAGTTAGCTGTTTTATATAGTATATAATTAGAGAGACCTGTTCCTGTCTTAAGAAAGTTTCTGCTGTCAGATGCCTGATCTCAGTGTGAATACTGTTTAGCTTTCTCTATGGTTTACAGTACAGCAGCCCCCAGCAATCCCAAGAATTAATGTATTTCAACATAAAAGCAAAACACGTAAGACTGGAGCAGGTTTGCAGGAAGCCACTTCACCACTTTTGAGCTGGCCTTTCAAAACAAATTTGGGATTAAGAACAAAAAGTAGAACTGTGTAATTTAGGTAAATACTAGTCATAAATGCCACTAAGCTCTTAAGGAAATTGCACATTCTTCCCGTATCATGCCTGTTAAAAAGATTCTTAGTGCAATTATAATTGTATTCTGGGCTCCCTTCTCATCTGTGAAATGAGAACAGCATTTACCTCTTGCATGTAGTGTTTTAAGACCTATTGATGGAATTACATACAGAAGCGACACGTATATTTCTGAGACATAATGGAGTCATTTGATATTTTAATAAGAAAACCTAAAAAGTTTTTATTAAGGAACCTGCGACTAATCGAGCACTGCTGCGACTACAACTTCATCGACTGGAAGCCCTTACAAAGAACTCAACAGGGCGCAACAGCGCATCCCACCCGGTGCTTCCAGCGCCTGCCCCGAACAGAAGCTGCTTCACCTTCCGTGCAAGGTGCAACTTTTCGGCGAGCCGCTTCCCTCCCTCCGGGCGGAGAGAGACCCCGGCACCATTCAGCTCGGCTGCCGCACCTCCTTCCCTCAGACAAAGACGGCCGCAGTCGTTACCGGTGACAGCGATCCCGCGGCGGCGGGAAGCGCGGCCGTGCGGGGATCCCGGGCTCCGATGCTCCGCGCCCGGCACGACCGACCCGCCCGCCGCCGCCCTGCCACCCCCGGCCCCCGAGCGCCCTTCCCGCCGCCCCGCGCCGCCGCTGCCTCCTCGCCGCCCGCCGCGGCCCCTTCCCTCACACGCCCTCCTCGCCGCAGCCCCTACCCTCACACACCCCGCGCCCGGCGGTTCTCCACGGCCCCTTGCCTCACACGCTCCGCTCAATGCGGCCCCTACCCGCACCCCGCGGCGGTTCCCCACGGCCCCTTCCCTCACATACCCGGCTCGCTGCGCTCCCTCCCTCACACGCCCCCCGCCGCCGCCCCGGCTCTCCGGCCCCGGCTCACCTTGTTGCAGGTCCTGCTGGTCGTACCAGGGCTCATCCTCGCGGATCTCGAACTCCTCTACCAGGCTGTCGGCCAGCATCGCGCCCCTTCCCTTCCCGGGCGGCTGAGCCGGCAGCGCCCACCCCACGATCCCCCTCGCACCGAGCGGGGCAGAGCGAGCCGGCAGCCGCTCCCCGCCTCAGCAGCCGCCTCCGGCCATTGCCGAGCGGTTCCGGACTTTGCCGAACCTCTCCCCCTTCTGGCCGGGCTGCGCCGGCGGCAACGTGGCAGCTGCTGCCGCCGCCCGCCCCCCGCCTCCCGCGATTCAAACACAGCACCCTCGTCTCGCCTCGCCGGCGGGCAGCCAATGGGGAGTCGCCCGCCGCACAGATCGAAAGGGCGCTAGACCAATCACAAGGTGAATTCATACCGAGTGGCCAATAAGAGCGAAGGGAGGGTGGGCCCGGGGGAGCCGTGCCCCGCCCCGCCGCGCGGTGCGCAGCCTCTCGGCAGAAGAGGTGGGTCGGTGCCTGTGGAAGGGGCGGTGGTCGTCGGCGCTCTGGGGCGTTGATGGCGGGGAGCGGTTGCTGAAGGTGTCTGCTGCGGCTCGTGGCGGAGCAGAACTGGCACGGCCCGGGATGGGGCAGGGCGACCTGGCGTAGGGAAAGCCGGGGCTCGTAGTTGCCCCGCGTTGGGAGCGCTGAGGGAGGACCCCGTGAGGAGGGACCCGGTGTGGTGCCCAGGTGCGAGTGGCCTCCCCGCCGGAGTGTGGGAGCGGAGGGCGGAGAGGGGAGCGTGCAGGGTCAGTCCGAAAAGGGCTGGCTCCCTCCGCTCACCTCGCTCGGGCGACCGCCGCTCGCTCTCGGCTGTCTTCCGCCCAAAGCGGAGGGAGCCGTGTTCCTGTCCGGGGACCTGCTGAGGAAAACGAGCGTAACTTCCCTGTTCTTAGCAGATGAGCCCTTCCAAAGGTGCAGTCGTGCGAGCTCCCCGAGCCCCCGGCTGGCGGGAGCGCAGCGCCGGGGCAGCCCCGCAGCGCGGGCCCGGCGAGCGGGCACCGCCGGTGCCACAGCCCGGCCGCCTCTGTGAGCAGCCCCTGAGCATTTCCCCTCAGTGCTACCCTCGGGACTAGCAGCGCGTTTATTCTGACTTCACTCTTAATGTGGTGCAAGTCACGTCAGAAGGATGAGGAAGATACGTGTGTCCAACCAGTCTGTCAGGGCTGTGGGCATGGCACAGCGGTTTGGGACCCAGAACGGCAGGGCAGGATGTCAGCTAGTGTGCCTCAGGCAACATTTGCTATTATCTCTTGGAATCCACTTTTCTTCTTTAGACTCGTGTTCTAGTTTCCTTTAGCAATTGTCATCCCGCTCTGGGAGAAACGCAGGTAATGTCACACTGCATCTCAGTGGCCCGAACAGCCTGTTCTTTTGGCCTCTGTGTATTAACACAGTTGTAACCACTAGACATTGCTGAAACCGATTTGCCTTCTGTGAGTCACAAAATGTGCACCCGTGCTTTTACGTACTCAATATAAAGGCTGACTATTAAGAGGGAGGGGATGCTCATGCATGATTTCATTGTAGTGCTATTAAAGGGAACATCTGGGGAAGGAAGTGTGGTACCTCAACTTCTAATTGAACCTATTCCATAAACAAGGTGCAGAACCAGATGTACCAATTAGGGTAGAGTTGTGTCAGGCCCTGCACAATTACAATTAGTCACGGTACCAGAGGCCAGTTTGTGCATTGTTAGAAGATTTTTGTTGATGAAATTTCAAATACCTTCTTTCAGATTTTCTGAACTGAGAGGGCCATTTTTATTTGTGTCAGAAGGAATCGAGTCAAACATGATTTGAGAAGTGACTGTTTGCTGGTAATGTTAGTGTGAAGCACTTTTATTCTTGGTGCTTATGGAATTTGAAGGAAATTAATGTCTCCCAATTCTCCATTTTGAAGACCTGTGTAGGGTGCTCCAGGTAGAAATAGAGGTGAAATATCTACCTTTCCAAAACCCTAATATCCACTATATAAATAATTTCATTAAGTATATTTGTGAAGGTTTGAAAAAGCAAATGTGACACTTGCTAATAATATACTGTCATGACTTTTACATTAATATCAAACTTATTTTTAAAAATAAATACTTCAGTTGGACATCTTTTCAATAACCTTTTTATGCATTGTAGGTTTCTCAGTAAAAGATTGTGAAACCAAACTTGCTGCAAAAATGCAAAATTTTGTCCCCTGAAAATGGAATTGTCTCTATGGCTGTAGAAAAACAAGTTTGAAGGTATATATCATGGTAATTCTCAAGTATTTAAAAAATCAGTCCTATTCTTAGAAATAAATTGGCTTTAATAAAAACAAATCCTAGGGTTCCAGTTGTTTGTCAGCTGGTTCTTTTTCTTAGCTATAGAATGAGGTTACCTACTCTTTGCATCTCGTTTCATATCACAGCACCTTACATATATGTGCAGAAGTGCATCCACACTTATTATTCTTCAAGATTCCATTTACCGTGTTGGGGGGTGGAAAAGCTGCCTGTTCCATCTTCCCCAGTCCCTACCTGATTTGTGGCTTTTGCGTGGTCCTCGCCTGGTGATTCGGAAGTTCCTCCCTTCCTGCACAGCAGCCTCTCTTCAGCCGCCTTGTAAACCACAGGAAGGCTGGAAACAGCCTTGGCTTTCATTTCCTGTTTCTTCCATGGTTATTTTTATGAGGAGTTCAGGGAACTGCTTATAGAGCTGCTGATCAAGCAGATATTCAGGCGCAGTATTTTGATGGATATATGAAAATTGCATTTAGGGTAAAACTGTTAATATGCAGAGGAGCAAAGTGTGAACTATTGACATAAAGCAGGTTGTAAAGCTCTGCATAGTAAGGCTAAAATTTGAACTTGAAGTATCCAAATTAATGGGAGACAGCTTCCTTCAACAGATGTAAAAATGAATAAAGTCTCAGTTAAAAACAGATACCTGGCAGTATTTTTGTATTGGGATTATAGAATCAAGTATGGTCAAGGACTACTGTTAGGTAGCTATTAAACAGCTTTAAAAAGTAGAGGTTTACTGGAGCTGGCTCTTTTCTTGGCATAGTTTACACCAAACATGCTAAGGTAATTGATGGAAAAGATCAGCATCTTAAAAATTCATTGTCTGAATTCATTGATAGATTAAAGAAATCTTTATTCTTGGGCTGAATCTCTGTTATTTGGGCATATGTAAAATGCTGTGTGTTACTTGCTGTGTTTTATTTACATGCAGTCTTCCATACCATGAAAATGTTAATTAAAAGATGTTTTGTTTCATGGTTTATTAGGTGAAAATACTGCTTCCATGACTTCTTAGCAATTAATATTTTAAAACAGAAGGGCAAAACTTGGTATTTGTTTTGAAATAAATACTCCCCTACCTGCACGCTGCATTTGACATTCATTGCAATGGAATACGTAAGGATATGAGTTGAGTCACTTTATTCCAACACAGTCCATAATTTTAAGAATATATAGCTAGCAAGAAAGATCTAAAATGTGTACAATTACTTCGAACTCTACACCAAGATGAGTGTTAGCAGTAGTAGGTTTTTAAGTGGAATCTATGTATCAGTTAGGAAGGGTTTCTTTTAAATTTTTGTCTACTTGTTCCATTGACTTTTAAGCACTGATTATACTTAGAAATGTCACCTAATAACTTCTTATTATTTTGGGCTCAGTGTCTAACAACTCAGTAAAATGTGTTTCTGATTTTAAAAAAAAAGGAAGAATGGGAAAATTTTCCTGTAAGAATCCATTTCTGCACCTCTGAAACAAGCAAATCCCCCATATTATTTTAATTTGGAAAATTATTCTACTGATTGTTGTAATTCTCTTTTGTAACTTGAGGAAGAAGAGGGCTGTACTCTTGGAAGATGAAGATCCTTTGGGGAATTCATGCTAATGCGCTGGCA
The DNA here is from genome assembly GCF_000738735.6 of Corvus cornix cornix. Lineage (NCBI taxonomy): Eukaryota > Metazoa > Chordata > Aves > Passeriformes > Corvidae > Corvus > Corvus cornix. The sequence goes on from NC_046344.1 coordinate 1,971,253, forward strand.
TATTCCATGACAACCTTAGGTGCTGGAATGATGAACAGTATTTTTAATTTCTACTACGTTAAGCTTTTCCTAAACCGATACAAAATTTCAGAAGCAGCATTTCATGAAGCACAGGTACTGAACAATGGAATAGTTTGATTACCATGTTGTGCTACGCAGCAGTGTTATTACAACAAAGTGATTCTTTTAATGACAGATTAATTTTGGAATCATTGCAGTTAATTAACAGTAAATTATCTTTGAATTTAGGTAATCCATAAGCAATGGAACGTACACATAAACCACATTATTTACAGTCTATAGAGTAAAAATCTCCAGACTTAATTGCTGAAAAGATTTTTACCTTTGATAGCTTGAAGTAATTTTCTAAACTGATCTTGCACCTCAGCTCCATAGATAAGTTTGACATTAGTGCTTTCCTATGGACTGTTTAAGTACTTAAATACTGCATTTATCCTGCGAGTCATTATCCACATGAGTAACTCTTGTTGTAAATGGTCTCCTGAAAGTAATGGGCCAGCTCATGTTTTGAATTAACTTGCTGTGAGAATAATATCTGAGCTTTGCAGGATGAAAGCCCAGATATATAAGGTTTTGCAAGAGTGAAGTCTTAGAGACAGTTCATTTCAGATGTAGTTGGTCACCTACCTACTTATTCATCTTATTTTTTCAAGATTTCTATAAGCCTATGAATACCAATAAGACATTGTTTTAGAGTCTGTTTTGACCTGAGTAGCTTTTCTATGTATTTATTTATTGTCTGAATAGAGATTTATTTTAAATAAATCTGTTGTGTTTGTGTAAACCTCTGTAGAAGAGTGACAGTAGTGACACATTCCCTTGCTCGTGGCAGGTTGTGTTTATGGTCTGGAATGCCATCAATGACCCCCTGTTTGGGTACATACAGGACAACTCCAAGCTGAGGTGCTGCGCAAGGCGCCAGTTCTCCATTCTGTACGGAGCCCCTTTGTATGGGCTGGCCTTCCTGCTGCCCTGGTTCCCCTGGGGGCACTACGAGGAGGGGGACTGGCTCAGTGGCCTGCACCTCGTCGTCTCGCTGTGCGCCTTCGACGCCTTGCTGACCTTCGTGCTCCTGGCGCAGTGCGCGCTCTTCGCCGAGAGCTCCACCCGGCACGAGAGCAGGCTCCAGCTCATCAAGTACAACCAAGTGGCAACGTTAATTGGGTCCACAAGTGTTCTCTTTTGTGGTCTCATCTCAGATAATATGGAAAACTTTGCCTATTTTCAGGCATTCACTGTTTTGATTGCAGCGTTAGCAACAGCTTGTATGTGTTGCACAGGTAAATACAGCACAAGTCAATATGAGCAGAGAGAAATCCATACAGAGAATGCTAATCTGGAAAACAGTGATGGAGCTTTCTCCTTGGCCTCAGTAGTTTCATTGACCAAACAGATCATGACAGAGAAGAACTTTTTATGTTTTGTAACAATGAACTTCTTCCAAGTCTTCCACCTAGCCTTCTACAACAATTTTATGATGATCTTTGCAGATAATCTTATTCCTAAGGATGTCCTTTCTTCCTCAGTAAGAAGTATCATGTATGGAGCAGGTTTTATTTGTCCTCAGGTAGGCAGTCATACTTTTTTATTTCTAAGTATGAAAACCTGGTGTTTTAATAGTTCACAGAATCCATTTAACGCTTGAAAAAATGGTGTATTTGGCATAAGGCATTGGCCAAAATGAGTAATAAATCTCACTCCCCAATGCTCTAGAAAAAGAAAGTACGTCTGTGCAGGCTGATCAAATGTAAGAGGTAGAGAGAGCAGACAGGCAGGCTGGTAGAGTATCTGTTTAAAACAATGTGAGACATGAGTAGGCAAGGAATAAATGTTTCATATCCTACAGTGCTTATAATACCTAAGCGTAAAGGAATGAAAAACATGGCCAAGATAAAACATTTCTAAAAGCAACATCTACAGAATTCTGAATTCTTTTTTTCTTTGTTTTGTTTTGTAATATTGTATATTACTAATGAAAGGCTGAGCTCTTCTTCAGGAAGTTTCTGAAATAAGCTGCACAAAATACCAGAAAAAATTATAAGGTATTAAAAGCATTGTTGAAATATGTGGTATCTCAGCCATGGAAACCAAACAAAACTCTAAACAGCTGCTTTTGGAGAATAATACATTTATTTTGTTGTTTGATCTCTTGCTCAGAAATATTCATGGGGGAGAGAGACATACCTTTAAGAGCCCAGTCAGGGATGGGGGGAGGAGTGATGAACTGAAAAGAGAAAGAGAACCCTAAAGAGTAATATGTGACAACAAGAAAAGCAGCAAAAATATACCCCACAGAATGTGAACATATGTGTCTGCAGTAAACAAAATATTCCTCTGTTCATTGCCTTCTAGCTTCTTTCTCTAGATCTTTTAGAACTTTGTCTGTGTTTACTTGTTAAATGTTGAAAGTCAGGATACTCAAAATCTGACTATCCTGACATTCATCATAGGTGCTGATGGTGTTCAGAATTTCTCAGAATCAGGCTGCTACATTCATTAAATTGTAATGGGTTTTGATAAGTAGTATCTATAAGAAGATAAATGCAATTGCAACTGGAATTCACGGCTCAATTTCAGTTCCCATTTTGGCTTTTGCATGTAAAACATACAGATCCTGAATGTACCTTCTGTTCCATAACTCCTAACTATCTTTAATTCCATAACTCCTAACTGTCTTTAATTTCAGCTTTTGTTCTTACCACAGGTTTAATGGTTTTGGGTTTTTTTCCCCTGTAGCTCAGACTATGATAATGAACTTAGAAAGATAATGAACTTTGATTAAATTAGATAATGAACTCTGGAAATAAATGAGAAGCTACAGAAGTTAGGAAAGCTTAAATAATTTTACATTTAATATGTAGCAATCACTTTTATTGATAAAATCAGTGTGACAGTGTGAAAAGAACAATCTTTCAGAAAATGAGTCTCTCTCTGCTCCCCAGAGACTCTTTGTCTACAAGGTCACTGAACCGTTGAGGGTTTGCCGTGACCTTATTTTTCTCAGGTTTTGTCCCTTTGAGCTCAAGATATAATAAGAGAATTCTCTGATGGCAGTGTCCTGAACTTCACTTACTGGAAAAACACCCGACCCTTGTAAAATAAAGCTCCTTTTTATGAACTCTGCTTCAGTGGCCTCTGCTAAACTAGAATTCAGCTTCTGATTTAGGTTCCTTTTAGTAGTGGATGTGAGGAATACAACTTGCCCACAAGGAAAATGTTGCTGTTACACAGGCAAACAACTTTTAATTTGCATCATTGTTAGTATTTTCCTTACAAAGTCTTAGAGATGTGCAAGTAGTGAGGAATTTTCTAAGTCATAAGTACTTCCTGAGACAGGGTTATTTTGCAATTACAGGGAGACAGGAACATGATGTTTACAATAGCAGGCATTAATGATCCCTTAGTATTTCTAGTGGGGGCACTTTTCAGCAAAATCCCTGAAAACAGCCAGGAGCAAAGAGTATGCTTTAATCTTATAACAAGATGTTTTTCTTATACCAACTTTCCAGATTTGTTTTACCTCCCTGATCAAGTAGAAATCTTGAGCTTTTTTACAATAGCATTTGCCATGGTAATCTTTGTCTGACTGTAGCATCCTGGTTTTATTTGTTATGTTGAAAAAGCACTTCAATGTGGCAACAATTGTACAAGGAAAATTCTTTCCTGTTCTTCATCTGAATATTACACAGTTCATCTCTGTAACACAGAAGAGAGGAGAAAACCTGTATCTTTATACAGTTTGTGTATTTGTGACAGAGATGAGGACCGTGTAGATGGTGACAAAGGCCCATATAATAAAAAGATACAATTCATTACAGAATGTCCTATTGGAAGTGGAAAGTGAGGAACAATGTAGAAGAACTTAGTTTGTTAATACTATAGTCAGCACATAATATCATTTTCATGAGTTTGCCAGTCACTCGATTCTCAGAATCTACTTTTTGCCAAGATTGGCAAAATTAAAACCCAGCCATGCACAAGCACTGGCTTCTGCCTTCCTCTGCTTGCTAGTAAAGCCTCTCACTTGCTTAGTTGAAGCTGTCTTGGTGAGCTTGCTTTGCCAACTTAAAAATCGTGCTTGATTTCTAGAAATGTCAATGAAAATAGTAATATTAATGAAAAAGCAATTACTGAAAATATTTCTTGTCAGCAGTTGAATGGCAAGATGCTTGATTTACAGTTATCATACTGCAAAGCTAATACTTTCAGGGATATCAAAAGTAAAGATCATGAGCATTAAATATTAGTTAGGCACTGTGGGAAACAGTATTTCCCTCAGGATATGGCAGTTCTCAGCTGGCTAGTTTTTGAGTGAAAGGAGACTACCTGGTAGAGGTAGCATAGAAGGAGCCAGTAGACAGTTTCTTTGTTCAATTTCTATTTTTTTATTTTGTTGAACTTCTTAGAAAGGGTTGTTGGTCAGGTTTTTTTCTTTAAAGGCTATTAATAATTTATGTCTGGCCCATGTTTTATAGCTCTCCTAATGCTGAGACACTGTATCTTTTCATCCTGTATGTGTATATATTGTCTTTTCAGTGCCTTGTTCTTCTCAGTCATGCTTCGTTGAAGAAGTTTGGTTATTACAGAATCATCTTGTTTTCCTTTTACTATGAAGGAGTAGCTGCTGCTGTCATGTGTCTTCTAGGGCAAGAACACTATTACCTGTTGGCATTTTATGTCACAACAAACATGTAAGTAAATACACTCCCCTGTTCATAGACACAGCTGAAATATTTCTAACAGACCAGACACTTGATTTCATTACCATGAAGATTCTGCCTCTGCTTTCATGGTTTTCATTCTGTTTCACTTGTCAGAAAAGTTGAAACTCCAGATAACAGCTTTTTTCCCCCAGCTTTTATTTTATTTTGTTTCAGCTTTTAATTTATGCTTAGAAAAGAAAAGCTTTAAAATACAGAGGAATTACGTTTTGCAGCCACATGCCTTCAGTCACTTTAACCTGAGATTCAAGGGAAGGAGAATCTCATATTTTCCACTAGACATGGAAGAGCTCAGCAGAGGAACTCCCCAGAGTCAGTTTGCTCGAAAGCTCAGACCTCACCCTGTATTGCAGGACCACTTGTGTGCTGCACTGCAGACAAATCTGGGTAACTCAGGTGTCTCTTGGGTAACCAGCACTGAGTCACATTTCCACTGGTGCTCAGTAGTAAGATGCCAAGAAGTAGTATTTTCACATAAGCATATAATGATACATGGGAATCTTATTTAAAGAACTGTTTGTATCAGAATAGTGTTACAGCAGTTTGTTTTTATTTCCTCATGTTCTTTTTCATTGCTGTCTTTCTACATGTTCTTTCCTGCCCTCCTTTTCTTTCTCTTTCTCTCCCCACCCTGTTTTCATTTTTATTTTCAGTATTGCAGTCATGGGCTACTCTAACACTGAATTGTGTGAACAATAAATTGAATTTCATTATCTGCATGTTTTAAATGATGAAGATGTATTTTGATTTCTCCAAGAAAAAAAATCTAAGGTACCTAAAGACTGTATGTTTAAAGTGCTAGTTGTTCAAAGTATCTTGTTAGTAAAAGCTCATCACACCCAAAATTTAATAAGACACAGAAATTGTAATACTTGAGTTTGTTTCATTTAGCTATTTGTTAAGAATCAGCTTTTTTATGTGTGTGTTTAAATGCATATCTATATACAGCTATATACACTGTAAATACATATATAGGAATGCATGTAAGCTATTCTTTCTAATTCTTCCATCTTGAAGTTTATCTTCCATGTGATCATGTCTTTTCCAGATTCAAGAGCAAATCTTCAGTTTCTCCTTTTTCTGAGGTGTTTCTTTTCTCCTGATCATTTTAAATGACATTTACTGATAATGTAAATTTATTGTGAAAGTGTTCATGACCTTATACACCAATGTCCAGGAAAAAAAAGCAGGAAACCCCCCACTTTTAGGTTTGCATCTTGATCTCTACTTCTCAACTAAGAACAGATCTAGCAATGCTTTCAGATAGATCACCAAGTTTTAAAGAACATCTCAGCTTTGTGTGTTTGCAGAATATCAATGTTGATGTGTTTGTGTTAGAATGTCAGTTACAATTTCATTATGAAAGTGAATATAAGAACTATGAACATCTTCAATATTTTGTTTTTCTTCAGGGTAATTGTGCAAGCTTCATTTAGCTTGTTCAATTTGCCTTTGGCAGATATTGTTGATGCAGATTTAATAAAGCACAAGAGGAGGTATGTCAGTCTGGTTTTTTTTACACATGCTGTTTGCCTTGTTCCCCTTTGGTAATAAATTATGTCAAAGTAAAGACAGTAAATGATCTGGGGTCCTTGATACAGAAGCACTTTTTGGGAGAGCAACTTAGCATAAGTAACGATCAGAACTTTACTCAAGTTTCCTGCAGTTACTTCAGTAGAGTCACTTAGATTATTAGGTCATCTCTAGTTTTTATCATTCTATAATATAAGCCAAGTCCTTCCAATTTTTGTGGCTTTATTTTTGTTAGCTTCAATTGAATTATTTTGTAACTCGATGCATCTATAATCATGTATGAATTTTCTGAATAAGGCCTTTTTAAGATGGAAAAGGTGTTAAGAAAGCTTTGCCTATGCTAGCTAAAGTGCAAAGTTCAAAGTGTAACTGGTTCCATTATCTCCCTGAAATAAAAGTGATAAAACCTGCTGCAGAATAGCATATTGCAACTCACTGATCTTTTGGATTTTTATCAAAGTGCACATAACTTCCTGTTGGTTCCATCAGTGGTTATGTAAGTGCAGGTTCAGCCCTGTTAAAGAACTTGCCCCTCAAAGGGGAGATCTGTTGCTTTCATGAGGAAAAATTTGCCTCGTTTTCTGGCCTATGCATGCAAAATCTTAAGTTGTAATTAATTCTCCATGCACTGTTCAGTCTAATTTAACTTCAGTAATTACTCAAAGTGCACAAAGCTGAATTTGAGTACTAGTCACTTCAGAACTGGGGCCAAGCTCTGTGTGTGTATATATATGTGTGCATATATATATATTTTTTTTTTTTAATATATATATATATATATATGCACCCCTCAGAGGTTTGTAACCTTTAATTTCCAAATGAATTCAAATTTCATTGTGCTAATAGATCTGTTTGCTATAATGTGTGAACTAGATAAAGCTAAGGGTCATGATTTTTAGCATTTGCATATTAACAGGATTTCAAGCTTTTTAAAATCACGATTGTAATTAATACACTAATAAGTTTGTGTTGTGCATTAATTTGGTTTTTCCCCAAATATTTTAGATTACCACTTTCCTCTATGGTTTTTGGTACCAATGCTTTATTTACCAAGCCTGCCCAATCTTTGGCTCCAATGGTTGTGGTTACAATACTAAATCATTATGGATATTACAACTTGAATAATGTACCTGGTCATCCTGATATAAGGTGAGTTCAAAAGAGATGCTTTAAATCTTAGAAAATAATGTGAAATGCTCTGTAATCTAAAAGGCAAATTGATCAGCAATTAGTTTGCATCAACTGAACTTCAAAAACATACACACTTTAAAAATACTTATCAGTTGTTTTTGTCTGTGTAGAAGTACAAATGTTTTTTAAAGAGTAAATCATTTATTAAACAATATACATGAGGGTATCTGCCTAATTTTGGAAAGCAAAGTAGATGACCAGCTCCTGGTTTTTTGCAAAAAATTTAAAAAAAAAGTTTGAGATCACCTAGTAGCTCTTATTAAGATCCATGTTGTCCTGGCTTCTGCATTTTGTTTACCTCATAAACCTACTTCCTTAAATATATAATATACAATGTTAATAAGATCCATTTTTTGATTGAGAGAAAGCAGTATGGTCACTGGAGGGAGGGAATTTGCCTCGAGTAGGAGTGTATAATCTTGGCTCCAATACTGCTTACCATTCTAATGCTAATGATTTCATTGCAGTCCCTGGAGACCTTAATACAGCATAAAGCTGTGGTTGCTGGTTAGTTGGACATGTGTGGGCTTTTATAAAAACAAATTAATGGGGAATAACCACACTGAAAGGGTCACAGGCTGTATTTATGACCCATCAGGAGGAAGTGGCAACGTAAGGAACAACTGAAGTCAGGGCTAAACGGAAAAATCCTGATTAGGATTTACTTGAGGGAACAACATGAATATCCTGAGAACTACATAGCTCTCCTAAATTTTTAGTAAAAACCTCAAGAAATAGGGAAACACAATTGTATATGAACTTTTGTGGAGATAGCTCCTGAGGGAGAAAGCTCTGCTTATGTGTCACCTAAGGTTAGGAGAACATTTTGTATTTGAGGAATTTTCTAAAAAAATATGTGAGGACAAGCATGACATAAAAGAACAACAGGTGGTCTTCAGAAATGCATCCAGACAGAAGCAAAGGCAGCTTAAGTTTGAGGCTGTGTGTGAGAACAGCTTGTTTTAATGCATTCTGTAGATAGCCAGTGAGATGATGTGAAGAGGACATGAACCTCATTATAATGTCAAATAAGATGAATGATTTTTGCGGAAGAGCGGTAGGTTGAACTGGATGTGGATATGAGAGGGCTGAATATATTCATCTTGATGATTCAGAGAAATTCAGATTTGAAACATAAAAACTGCAGTTCTGATCCCTTTCAATCAGAGAAATGATCCCTTTGTGGATGGATTTTAAATCACAGTAGTCATGAATCTTTTTTCCCTGGTAAGTAGCCCCTGGACTATAGCAACAATAAATTTATTATATACAGATTTGAAATACTTGGAATGCTCAACCTGTAAAATCTGTTTGTTCACTTGAGTCATGCTGAAATTTTGTTTATTTCACTAGGGCCAGGAACAGCATAAAACTTACAAAGCTGAGATAAGTGAATCAGAGCACCTGAAATATATTATTTAGTATTTCTTTTGCCCATCCTTTCAAAAAATAATTTCTTAGATATGAAGCAGTTTGCCTGTTTTTCCTGTATATGTAGTGTGTGAATGGGATGTCCTTTGCTTGCAGATGGAGTACAGGGTTGATACACAATCCACCAAGACCAGAAAACTCAAAAGTTGTTTCTAGGGAGTCAGTTTGCCCTTGGCAATGTACTCAGACCATTGACTGAGCTAAAATCACTTATATATATTAAAAACCTATTGGCTGATCTTGTATTTCAGCCATAGGCAGACAGTTAAAATACTCTTGCACTAGGACAAAGTTGTTCGGGGACAAACAGAAATTAAATACAAGAGATTGTTTAAAATAGGCTCAAACTGTTTTGGGGGGGAAAAAGCATTTCACACATGTGAATTGCAGAAAATGAAGTATTATGAGCCATGCCAATACAATCTCAGCTCTGTTGTTCCTCCTTCTCCAAAGCTGGCAATATCTATTAAGTGTTTAGGAAAGCATTTGCTTTATTAGGTGTAGTGGCAGTGATTTGTGAAGATTGTACAGAGGACCCTTACTCTGCGTTAACAAAATGTTTGGGCCCTGAATAAATATGTCTTAAGAGTTTCCAGCAATGTTGTTTACTGGGAGAAGGCAGAATATGCAGTCTATACACTGTTTGCTGTGTTCTAAGTTATTTTTTAGTAACTTACTTTATTAATAATTATTACTTTTTCTTGAACTGAAAGTTAAACCGTAGCAACAATGATGGAGCAGCTAATCCTGGAAACCTCCAGGCACAGTAAGGACAATAAAATCATCAGTAATAGCCAGCATGGCTCCACCAAGGGGAAGTGATGCTTGACCAACTCGATAAACTTCCACAGTTAAATGACTTGCCTGGTGGGCAGGGGAAGGCAGTGGATATTGCCTGTCTGGGCTGCATTCCTTAATCACCAGGATGATGGGGCAGGATGGACCCTCAGGAAGTCTGGGGATGACGCAAAGCTGGGGCTGTTGCAGGTACACAGAGGGTCACACCACCATCCCAGGGCATCTCAGCAAGCTGGAGAAATGGGCTGGAATGGTACCTGGGGCTGCGTTAGACAAAGTACTGCCAGCAGCTCACAGGGGATCCTTCCCCTCTGCTCACACATTGTGCCACGTCCTTAGGAAATGTGGTCACTACACAGAAGTTCAGCACTTTGTCAGGGAAAGTGTTTTTTAATATCCTTAAAATTTGAGCAGTACTTTGCAGAATGGGGTGTCTTGATTATTCCTTTCTTCCATCATCATAGCAAAGCAGTACCTGCCCTGTATGGCTTGAGATGGTTTTTGTTCTTGTTTGGTTTTTTTTTAGTTTGGCTTGATTCTTTTTATTCTTTGCTACAGAAAAAATGCCTAGTTTAAAACCTCCCTCTTCTGGAGAGCCACTGCAACTACCAGCAGCTTCTCTTGAAAGTGCTTTTCAAATTCATTCTTCAGAACGAAGTTACTTGGCAGCAACTCTTCATTATTTATTGAAGGCACTTTAAACTGTTAATGCTTTCATATTGAATTACTGAACTACATGACATTCTGTTCAGAGGGATTTTAGGGCTCTTTAGGGAAACATTGTATGTTTTATTCCTGTGTGTGCAAAAAGAAACATAGATGTGGAAATTTCTGAAGGTACTTGTACAGCTGTAATCATGATAAAATCCAAGCTCTGCTCTTGATTTATTCCAGTCCCTTAATGAAATATTTCACCATTCCTTGTTTCGTGTATTATAGGTATTTTTTCATAATTCTTGCAATAACTTAAGGTTTTACAGTACAATAGGTAATGTTATTTTCTTAAATCAGCATTGTTCCAGTGAACAATTAGGATTGCAGAGTATGAGTAACTTTGCAGATGCTCTTTGTGTAAAGACAGAATAATGTTAGTACTGAAAGCTGCAATCCTCTTTAGTGTGCACAACAGGCCAAATGCAAGCCCCAGCATCCTGTTAACTGTGTCTGAGTCCTGTTCTCATCATTAGGTGGTTAAGTAATGTGTCTGTGGCCTCCCTGCTGGCACTGCTCCTGCAGTCCCTGGGGGCAGTTGTGCCAGAGCTGTGCATGATGTGGGCTCCTTCCCTTGTAGGTGCACTGGAAATGCATTTGGATAGAGGCCAGTAAACAACTCCAAATGGTAAATTATTGTCACTGCCAATAAACATTGGCTATGGACCAGTGGCCTGCTAGTGAACACTTCCAGTCATAAATGCAATTGCCTGAGTGATTAAGTGATTCGCTTGTGAGCCTGTGGGCTTTTGTTTTCTTATGTAGCATTAGCATGTACATGACTTGAGATAAACTGTGCTCGTTTATGAGCCTGTGTCTGCACTAAGGACGGGATCTGGGCTGTGTTGGAGGTTGCAAACATTTTTTCTGTTAAATCGAGTGAGACATGAGTTGATTCTTTCATGATTCAGAGGAGCTTTTAGGTTTTACTCAAAAACCTGCTTGAGGTTTGGGGGTTTTTTCACAGATTTCAGGTTTTTTGGATCATGTCCATAGCTGTTCTGTGAGTCTCTTATCTCATCCCTGAATGCTAAGGAAAAAAATTAGAAAATAACATAAACTGCCTCATGGAGAGAAAGTTCACTTAGGGGCTGTTTCTCAGCTTGAGTTGACTTTCCTGATATTTAAGTAATTAGAATCCCATAATTAACAAAATGCAAGTAGATAATGATTCCAGCTACTAGATGAATGCCAAAATGCATGCTTTGAGCTGTCAGAAACCATACTGCTCATAAAAGGGAGCTCATTTAATTCCTGTATTTTCTTTTTTGATTCATATTTGCTGATGCTTTTATTTCTTTTTCATTAGAGAAGATTTACATGAGGAAATGCCATGCATTCATTAGAAAAAATGAAAATGAATGTTAATTTCACATGTATTCTTTTTATGGCTTATATTATCTTGTAATCATTTGTTAAAACGAAATAAAATAAGGCTTGATATTTCAAACAGCCCTTGAAACCACACCTGAATTTTGTGCAATTATCATAACTTCTATCTAGCACTCAGCAGCTAAAACAACACACTATGTGGATAGTTAGTAGCACAGATTTCAACTTTAATAAATGAATTTCATGTTAAAATGTTTGCTTCCATTTTCTGCTTTTCTTTCTCTTCCAGATTTTTCAGTCTTACTAAAGCTTTTCAGATGCTCTGTTCTATAATTGGATGAAATTTGCTTAAATTGATTTCTGTATTACATAATGCAGATGAGCAGGAAAGTAGTGAGCAGGATTTCTTAGATTGCCTACAGTGTATTAAAATTAACTCTTTGTGTGCTAATTGTCTGAATTCCTCCCAGCTAGAGAAAGCAACGTAAAATACATATTCGTATGCAGAATTAGAAAATACACAAGATACTTATATTTCTTTTATTTAGAATTGACGGTACAGTAGCATGTCTCTGTGTATATAATGGGAATGCTTTAAAAATAACTTGTTTAGTGACCATGGATGTTAATCTTCACACTGAAAGCTGTGTTCTCATTTGTTTCAGCAGGTCTTTTTTAGATCTCCACGATGCCATGTTCTACCTGGTGTGTCTGGTTCCACTCTGCATTGCAGTCCTGCAGATCCTGACCTGGACTCCCTTTTCCATCCAGAACAGCCACGTGGCAGCTCTACACTGAATATGCACCCAGTGGTCGGTGCATCTCCTGCTGAACCACAGAAGAGTTCAGTAAGTGTTTCATGTGAGAAAGCAAAATTGCAAGCTGAAACACAGTTTGAGCTGTTTCAGGAGGGCTGCATTTGCAGTCTCTGTAGGCTCTAAGTCACATCAGCCCTAATGCTGAGCCTACACAGAGTTTTCCTAGTTCGGTTGCTTTCCATTAATAGGTTTTATCCTTAATTACTTTATTTAAAGTAATTTCTGGTATATAATGACTCCTAATAACTCATTTGAAGAAAGGATATGGCAGATCAGGGAAAGGAATCCCAACCCAGCACCTGGAATTCCAGGGAACTGTATTTTCTTAAGCTTACTGGTGGATTAATTTCGCCATACTGATAAAATGGCAGATCTCTGAAGTTAATCTGGAAGATCCTGGTGGACATCCCTCATGGATGGCAGGGAGATGAAGAGAAAAATTTAGATGGTGTCTAGCTGGCCAGTCTCAAGACAAATCTGACAGCTGCCACAGGAAGTGCCAAGAGTAATTAACTACCCTGTGAAAGTCTGTGTAAGGCTAAAGAAGAAAAAGATTAAAATGCTGTTCAGTGTTGCTGAATATGGAAAAAGCTCCATAAGTCCTCACTGGCTTTCTGAGTGTCTCTGGTTGGTGGAAGGTCAGTGCAGTTTTCTGGCTTTAATGGGAAAATAGTTTTGAAGGTATCATATTGTTAGTGCTTCCTACAGAATGTCATTGTGGCAAGGAGAGCATTAGTCTGTGGCTCTTGGACAAATCTAAGCACACACAGTTACTAAACCAAGCTCTACCTGTTCAGTGGTGTTATGTTGGCAAACTCATTTGGTGTGTGACAATTGAAGTTGATTTCTGAATCATCAAGTTATAAGTTAGTTAATTTCTAATTCATTCCTACCAGAATGTATTCAGTCAACCTTTTAAATGGATCCTGTGATTTTTATAAAATAAAGGGTTTTGACAAAATTTCAGAAACGTGGAGTCCTCTCTTCATTTCACATGTTGTAATGATAAGACATTAGCATGTTTACAGTACTCCCATTCAATCAATATTATTCTTCCTTCAGTATATTCACGGTGTAATTGTGCCATGATAATACCTTTAGCATAATATAATCACTGCATTTTTGTATTTTGTTTTGCCTGGGCAAACACAGTTTTAGTAGCACCTTTCTTAGGGAGTGCCACTTGAAAGTACAAGAGCATTGTGCAGATTCCAGTTCTAAAGGGCTGGGCCAGCTTATTTTCAAGGCTCTACATTTACTGTGACAGGGAACTTGGAAAAGAAAGGAGTGTGAGAAATGGCTCTGCATTTTGGTGGACACTAGCATAATTTAACGAAGATGTTTGAGATTTGAAATACCAGAGTTGAAAAAAACATTCATTTGTGCCTGATTTTTTACATTTGCAGAGTAGAAATAACATATTTCCTTACCTTTTTTGAAGTCTGAAGTGCTTTCAAGGCGATGCGTGAAAAAGTGGGAGAGCATCATTAAATATTTAGAAATCCAAATGAATCCTTTGATAGGAATATGAAGATTTATGTTAAAATGCAAGAAGCCAGAACTGTGGTGAAGTTTGAAGTTGTGTTATCTGGTTTTTATCTGTCTTGTCAGAGATAGTGTTGCCCATTTGCATTGTGCATGCTAACAGCATTATGTACACATACAGCATCACTTGTGTAAATACTCTGTGGATAGGTAAATGCAAATACCAGAGCAGATATGGCCTGTGTTTAGGTTTTGAATTTGAAAAGATTTCCCGCATTATATGAATTTATTTTGTGTCTGAAAGGCAGGAGCAAAAAGGAATTTAAGTTAATATAATCTTTGATTCATTATATGAAACAGTCTTCTCCCTGAAGGTTCCTTTAAAATGGTAGTCAAGTAAAATAGTCTCTTTTTTCTTTACTGTTTCTGTATTTCCTAAATTTCCCATGTTCGTTCCATCCTCATAGAATATATATTTTAACATCTACAATAATATAATGTTACTGTACTGCAAATAGGCTTTGTTAGGTGACTGTGTTAGTTATTTCTAATATTAAGTTATTAGAATATAGTGTACAACTGGAAGAGTATCGTGCTATACAACAGGAAATCTAATAAGTGGTTTTAAGAGTCAAAATTACATCAAGAATTCTTTGAAATCATCAGAAATATTTTTTCTGGAAAATGTCTGGTAAAGTTACCATAAATTTGCTGAAATAAGAAAGGAGTGAGGAGTGATATGACTCAATGCACAGTTTGAATAGCCTCTACAAACTGCTGCATCTCTAGAATTCAGATAGGAAAAGTACATAATCAAAGATTGCTAAGCAAGACACCCTGAAGATAGGAGACATTAACTATAGAATAAACCAGTTTAGAAAAAAAAACTGAGAAAGACAATACAATTTATTTAAGGTGTAAAATACTAATAATTTTCCTAATTTATTATGCATTATCCTCCCATTTGTCTGTCCTATTTCCCTTGCTATAAGGGCAGGAGAAATGTCTTTCAGAGCATCAATAGTCAATCCCAAAGAGGACTGGAAAAGTGCTTTAAATTTGGGTGGTGGTGTTCCTACGGGAGTAGAAGGTTGGCACTGTGCTGTGACTGACATTGCTTATTCTCCATTTCTCTGTCACCCACTAAACTTTGTTATCTTCTGCTAAACCTACACGATTGGTTTTGGCTGTGAATCAAGTAGGATGATCAAAGGCAAAAGTTCAGTGTCTTGCAACAGCTGGTTTCCCTGCTTTCTCTCCTTATTAGCCAACAGTATCTGAGCTTGAACTCCCACTGCTGGAAAAATGCCTCAGTCTAATCTTGATAATTTAAGAGTGTCTGAAATAGTCTCATAACTGATAAAGAGGCTGTGTGTGTATAGTATAAAATATGAAATGCTGTGGTAGGTTCAGAGGAGGAGAAATGTGATGCTTGAATCCATTCTTAAGAGTTTCTCTATAAATTCTGAGAATATGGAACTTAATACACTGAATGAATTTTATTTATTGAAAATCAGTAAGTAGAAGTGTCTGCTAGGCTTAAAAGGATGTTGCCTAATACACACTAAAGAATGTTAGTCTAATATAGTAGTAATAAAAGATATGGTCAGTGATAGAGTGAAAATACTGAAGAAATGACAACAAAGCATATTTAATTTTAAGTGGGTAAATGTGATGTTTTGTGGAGCTTACAGGCCTACCTCTATTCTGGTCTTGTACAAAATGACCTTCCCAGTCTCCTGCTGCCCTGCTTTTGGAACTGCTCTGTAATTCAGGAGCGTACTGTGTTGACATGGCTAGTAGGGATGTTTACATTTGAATACAGTTCTACAGCCTAATGGGTGCTGTCAGGAAAGACAAGCAGGAAGGGGAAGGAACACTTAAGATAAGCCACATCTCCACAAGTACTTCTAGGCACTTCTTTGCAGAATTAATCGAGCTTGGGGAAAAAGCTCAGTAGTCCACACGAAGGCAAAAGAATTCCAGCTGGTTTTGTAAAGGAACATACAGCTGAGACTGGGGGGAGTTGTTTGAAGGCTCTAGACAGACCCACAACCTTTGGGGGAGAGGATTTTAGATACCTGTGTTTACCTTAAAGATCTCTTTCTGGTAATCCCTTTCCAGCTAATGTTTAAATAATAAAAGGGAAAGTTGTTTTATCATTGTGTTTTATTGGGAAAATTGAGGATTCACATCGCAGACTACACGAGGCTGTGCAGGCAGCCCTGCCACCGAGCCTGCTCCAGAGGCCAGGCTCCTTGGGATCACCACAAAGCAGCAAGGGCTGTGTTAAACACACCCTTGGGTGTGTTTGGGACCTTTAAGACTCCAGGGATTCAACTGATTATAGAAATTTTCCATCAAGACAAAGAAAAACCACCATCCAAATAGTGCAGCAGAAAGTAGAAGAGAAGTGATGCCATTATTTCTGGAAATCCTCTCCCAGCACACGAACTGCTTTGAATGACAAAGCAATGCACTTACCCCAAAAATGGTTTGCTCAGATTGTCCAGCAGTTGGTTACAACTCCACCAGCTTATGTGCAAATGACTATACATCAAAATTATTACCTAAATATGCATGAATAGCGAGTTCTTTATAGCTTGTCAAGAGAAAAATATGCTGAGTATACAACTACTGCATCAGAATATTAATGACAAATGTAACACTGGGTAGGAATTTTGAAAAATCTCACTAAAACACACCCAGGTTGTATGCTAACAATGCAAAGACAAAAGCTAGCAAAGTTCTTAATTTATTTGGCATGCAAGCAATTATCTGTATTTTTTATGTGATAAAACCAAGATATGTTTCCCTGTGAACATGTAACTAACCTGAAGCAATTTTATTTATTGGTTTGTAACATTGTCAGCAGATGTCTGTTTAAAAAGCAGCTTTTGTCCTTTTGGATTTTGATTACGAAGTTATTTTACTCCTGGAAGGAAAAAAATAAAACTACTCCGTCTTTACAAATAATAGCACACATGGAAAGGAGAGTCTTAATCCCAAGACAAATAAAAATATACCAAAAAGGCATTCTAGCCCATCTAGCCAGTGGAGAGAAAAAACCCCAGTCTTCAGTGGAAAACTGTCTAAAGTTCTCAAGTCAAAAACTTTCCTCAAGGAGGCTAAACATCAGTGAAAATGAACTGAACACAACAATCCTCTGGCACTATTCTGTTGTTGCTCTGGTTTTGCTCATTTCCCAGGATGAGCAAGGCTGGGTATGATCAGTGTTTGACCAGAGGAAGTTCCAGGTAGAAGCCGGGATCCCAGAGGGGTCTGACCTCAGTGCTATCCTTCCCAGGAAATGAAGGGGCTGGACCCCAGCCATCAAATCAGATAAAGACACCGCTCGCTGGCAGTTGTTTACAAACAATTGTCCCGCCCCGGGCCCCTCAGTCCCCGGCCCTCAGCCCCGCGCCTCCCGCACCTCCCGGGCCCGCAGCCTCTCAGTCCCGGTCCCCTCAGTCCCGGCCCCCTCAGCCCCGCGCTTCCCGCAGCCCCGGGCCCCTCAGTCCCGAGCCCGCAGCCCCTCAGCCCCGGGCCCCTCAGTCCCGCACCTCCCGGGCCCGCAGCCCCCTCAGCCCCGCGCCCCCCGGGGCGCTCTGCGCACGCGCGCGCGCGGGTGACAGGGCGGCGCCGAGCACGTGCGCCAGCCCCGCCGAGGCGGCCGCCGCTTGCCGCCGCTGCCGGCGGTGCCCGGGGCGGGGAGGAAGGAGGGGCCCGGCCGAGGGGCCCGGCCGAGCCGCCGCGGGCCCGCCCCGCCCAGCCCCGCTCCGGTTCGAACGCGGCGCGGCCCCGCCCGGCCATTGGCGAGGGAGAGGAAGGGAGCCGGTGCGCGCCAGGCCCCGGCGTGTCGCAGCGAAGGCGTCCGGGCGGGCTCCGCTGCCGCGGCGGCGCGTTCCGCCCGGAGCGTGTGCGCGGGCCCCGAGCGGAGCCGCCGCTGCCATGGAGCGGGGGGGCGGCGGCGGCGCGCGGGGCTGATCGCGCCCCTTCCCCATGAGACTGTGGCTGTGCTGGCTGGGCTGCTACACCCTGCTCCTGTGGGTGCTGAGGAGGACGATGTGGGCTGGCCCTGCCCGGTACCTGCGGAGCCCTTTATCCAGGTCTCTCTACGTGAATATGATGGGCAGCCACCGCCAGCCAGCCCCGGACGCCAGGGAGAACCACCAGGTACAGCCCCGGCGGCGGCCGCCCTGCCCGCCCCTCCCTTCCCTCCCCTCCCTCATCGTGCCGGGCTGGGCGACGGGGGCGGCACGGGGACCCCCGCCCCCGGGGAGCTCCGCCGGGCAGGGGCGGGGGTGCGCCGGGGGGAACGGCGGCAGGAGCGGGGACCGCGGTGCGGGCTGAGGGGGCACCGGGCCGGGCAGCGCAGACAAAGAGAGGGAACCGCTCGGTCCTGCGGTGAGAAAGTTGCCGTGTGCCCTGCCTGCGGAACGCGCCGCGGAGCGGTACCGGCGCTGCGGGGTCGGCGCGGGGGCCGGGGCGAGCCCGGCGGTACCGGCGGGGTCAGCGGCGCCTGTCCCGGCAGCCGGAGCGGGTCGGGGCCGGAGCTGCTCCCGGCAGAGGTGCGCCCCGGGTTCTGGACGCGCGCCCCGGGCTGAGGATGTGCACCCCGGTATTTTCAATGCCACCCCCGGTTTGTCCGGTGAGCCCTGTGAGAGCGCTCCAGTGAAGTTTGCAGGTGGCGGTGACGGGAGGGGGTTTGTAATCACAGAGATGTTTGTAATTAGTACCGGTGCATCTAGAGGAAAACAAAAAAAAGTGGGAAACTGAGAATCCCACAGAGGCCTTGGAGCAGTAGTAGGTGGCAAACTAGGAATGAGTTGTTGCAATGGGATCCGACTGCGATAAAAGGTTAGTGCTATGTTTGGGCAGTGTGGCCACATGGGTCGGTACCTGGTGGAGAAGTTAGGGGCTATGCCCTTGCAACGCAATGGTTATGTGATAGATTTCATTTGGAACGTGTTCAGATCCGCACTGTGTTTTGGCAAAATGCTACTGAAAA
This sequence comes from Corvus cornix cornix, assembly GCF_000738735.6. Lineage (NCBI taxonomy): Eukaryota > Metazoa > Chordata > Aves > Passeriformes > Corvidae > Corvus > Corvus cornix. The sequence continues at coordinate 1,990,305 of NC_046344.1, forward strand.
TCTGACAGGAGTTAGAAGGGCTAATAGAAACTCTTAGTGCAGAAGGAAGCTGGCAGCTTAATCTAGGTTAAATATGCAGAGCTGAGCTAACGAAGAAAACGTAGTATAAACACTTGAGGACTGCTGTACAAAGGAAGACCATAATTCTTCCTGCTGATCCATTACTGCAGCGTTCTTAGTGCTCTGGGTGGGCACTGACATCCAGAATCTTGCTGGGTGGATGTATCCCTGGAATTTAATGCTTGTGGTCTGCTGTTTGGATCATTCAAGACATAAGTACAAAGAGAAGCAGAATTCAGGTTTACAGGAAGAACTTCCTTCTGGTGAACAAAGAAAATCTGAAAGTCTTTTGTGTTGTTAAAAGCAGTAGTAGAAAAACAAGTCAGGAAAATGTGTTGTGGAGGTGCCTGTGTCATTCACAGGTAGATGGTCTGCAGTGGATAATCTCCATCTCTATTATATTAGATCTAGATTTTAAATGTAGGTATTGATTATTTAGTACATTTAGTAAGATTTATGGTTACTGAGTTTGTGGGGTAAGCAAGGATTGCATGTTGAGACCCCTGGTACTTTGACTCTCTGCAGTTTTATTGACTTAACACTTAAAGAAGTGTTTAATCCTTTTACTAATATTAGGCAAGAGTTGTAATGTTTATAATTTTTATTATAACAAAGGTCTTAGCACAACAATCTGAAAAGATAAAAGATTGACACACTTTCTGTCATGAAACTAGTGGCATTTCATATGTTGTACCTGGAGGAAAACAAAAGCAGTTTCTGTTCTGAGGAAGTAGTTCTGGAATTAAGCTGGTTTTCACCATTTTTTTAATTTGAAATTTAGATTGGGTTTGGGAGTTTTTGGTGAGGGGGGTTTTGGTCTTATAATTTGTTAGCATTTCTGTTATTCACTGGTGTTATATAGGTAGTTGTCAATAACTTTATTGGCAAGATTAACCATGAAGGATCATAGAATCATTTAGTCATTGAGGTTGAAAAAGAGCTCCAAGATCATCAAGTCCAACCTTTGACCAAATAACCACCATGCCCACTAAACCATAATGAGAAGAAAGTGGAGATCTGTGAACAACACCTTAATTTTGGAAACAAGCTTCTGTTAGTTGTCACCATCACCCTTCTGCCAATGGTTATGTCAATAATCAGAAGTCTTAAAGACAAGAATTGCAGGACTGTTGTTTTTCAGTGGAACTGCAGGTGAGAGTTCAGTGCAGAACCCCAAGGTGTATGAGCTCAGGTACAGCATATGTGTAGTCATGCTGCTTATGGAACAAAGCCTGTGTTTCCCAAGGCTTTGAAAATGTTTTCTTCTGGATTGAAACTGGCAACACACTGCAAAAGGCAAATCATCTGAGCCATTCCAGACCTGTTCAGTGGAGTGAGGCAGCAGCCTCATGAGTGAACCTGACACATCCCAGCCTGCTCCTCAGCTCCTTGGGATCATTTGCTTCTGCCAGGCTCTTGGAATTGGCTTCTGAATGAATGGACAAAGTACACAAGCTGCTGCTTTAGTGGTTTTTCAGGAGCCACTAAGGATTCCTTCTGGGACTCACTGGCCTGTGCTGTTTTATTTAACAAGCACTGAGCTGCAGTGAGAAGAGACCTAAACCAGTGAATCAGCAGTCTCGGGGATCCCTGGGGCAGACTCAGAATCTGTTTTTCAGAGGAAAGGATCACTCACTTGTTCTGTCTACAAGTGTGTTTGAAAGTACAGTCACGAGCCTGATTCTGCCAGAAATGCACCCATTTCCAGGTGGTTTTCAATCCTAAGCAGGCACATTTGTTGCTCAGCTGAAGGGTCTTCCCTCGCTGCTTTGGGCCAGTGTTTGATCTGGCATAAGGGCCTTGGTGCACTGTGTGCTCCCCTCTGCTTGCTGGGATGCTGCACACACTGGGATGAGAATCCTGTCCCATTACAGTAGTGACTGGAAGTTCCATTGTGCTGAAGGCTGTGTAAACCTGCACTGAGTGAATGTTCCTCTCCCAACAAGGCAAATGAATGTGATGGGATCAGGGTCTGAGCACCTGTGTGTTAAATCTTCGGGGAGTTACCCCAGCTGACAGTTTCTGTCCTTCCACATGCATTTTTTGCCAGGTTCTGTTAAAACTCTACATCTCACTTGAGGATACTTAAAGCTCCCTATCTGCACAATGAACACATGCAGTCAGATTAAGGCACATTATTGCAAGATTTAAGGGTGAGATAAAAGGGTGTTGGCTGTAGAGAATAATTCTTTATGGTAGAAAACAGACACAATGGCATTTTATGAGAAGGACTGGGAATAACTCCATGTCAGTGTAGGAGAGTGAAAAATAATAGTGATGCTCTTCATTAAAAAAGAAATTTAAATTTTTTAAATACAACTTTCGCACAGAGAACCTACATTGGCTTTCTAGGGAGTTTACCTTGTAGATATCTTCAAAGAACAGAGTAATGATTAAGACAAAAGTTTAAAGTATTATTTCTTAGCAAGTAATTAGTCCTCACTTTGTTACAATTCTGAGTTAATTTTAACCTGAAGTTTGTTGGAAAGACTGTAGGAAAAACTAAACTTTAGTATTTATGGAAATTGATAATAGCTTTCTGTGTATTATTTTTACTATTTTTGGGTTTACATTGCTGAACTTTTTTAATGATCCTTTGTCTCTTTCTCTAGTGGTATGTCTGCAACACAGAACAGTTGTCTGAATCCCTTCAGCCCATTTTTGTCCAGAGTTACCTTGACCAAGGAACACAGATCTTCTTAAACAACAGCATTGAGAAGTCAGGCTGGCTGTTTATCCAGCTCTATCACTCTTTTGTGTCCTCTATTTTTAGCCTTTTTATGTCCAGAACATCTATCAATGGGTAAGTGAAAAGTCGATCTTGGGTAAGCTAAATACAGTTTGGATTTAGAGTTTTCAAGTGTTCAGCCCTACCCCTTAATCTGCCAGCTTTTCAAAATGTGTAATTTCCCTTTGCTGGTCTGTCAGATGTGAAATGCCCTCCTGTGCTCATCATGCCCAGCCCTCTTAACTGGTGATCACTATTTCCAGTATGGGGGGACAAAGGAGCTAATTGCTATTAATAAAAGACAGAGGATTCTGATTGTATTTTATAACTTGTGTAATTTTCTTCTAACTAAGAGAGTGTTTTCTTTGTGTCTCTTCCCTCAGCTTTCTCTCCCCACACCTTGCCCTTCCCCTACTGCCACATTTATATCAGTTACTGTTGTGACTGTGCAGGTTGTTGGCTGTATCCAGTCAGTTCTGTATTGCACCTAAAACTCTTCCTACTGCAGAGTGTGTACCTGCCAACTGCAAATCATGGCAAACAGCGCAAAGCTGGCCAAATGTTGTAACACTAATGTGGAATTCTGTCCTTCCTCTTATTCTCTAAAACAATTCCACCTCAATTTGTGTGTAAGCTGCAGTGGAACAGGAAACTTCTGATGTAGCATGTCTGCATCAGCAGAGCAGGAAAACATAAGTTGATCAAACAGCATTCTTCTATTCTTATTGCATCAGTTGCAGGGGAGTTTGGCTGTTCATAGGTGCTTTAGTATTTTTTTCAAAGAAGTCAGTGCCTATTTTTGCTCACCTCACCTCATTCAGACACGTTTAACAGATTATCAGTTTTGACCTCCTAAAGAATGCATTTTATTACATTTAGCCAATTTCTCCAGTATCCCCACCTCTGCACCTGCTACATACTTCTGCACAGTCTGACACAAGATAGGAGCTGTCTACTGGGGCTAGAAAAATAGTCTTTTTCCTTATTTTCTACCCAGATGACTTTATGAGCTTCCCTGTGGTGTTCTTAGTTATGTGTAGCTCTATATAAAGGTTCCTTTGGTCTCTTCTTCCTTTCTCTTCTATTTTTTTTTTCAAAGGCTCTTCAGGGCTTTGAATAACACCTCATAATGCTGTTAGGAATAATAGCTATGAGCCAATTATACAGTGTGGACTGACACATGTGTGCTGCAAGGGGCCTCTACTTAAATTGGATGTAGTCTGTTTATTTTTATACATTTGATATCCTGCTTAGTTTCTTCTCTATGACTTTGTATACTCTGTCCTTTTTGTTTCTTTGGGTTTTAGTACAGTCAGTCTTCCCTAGGCTCCCTCCTTTTCACATTTTTTATTCTTTGAGTCTTTTTATCTCTGTTTATCTTTTTTCTGGTTTTTTTTTTTTCCTGTTCATTGTCTTTAAGTTTAACCTGCTATCCGACAGGAGTTTAAAGAATAGTATTTATCTACCTGCAGTCTATTACTGACCAGTTATTTTTCCTCTGCCTGTTCTTCTAACTGTTTCATCATTGAATTCTGCTATGACAGCTGAAGTGTGTCACTGTGTAGTCTTCAAACAGTTATGGGCGGGTATGTCATTGACTTGATCCACAAGGAATCCAACTGTCACCTCTACCCAATTCCTTAATGAGTTGTCTATTTTCTGTTCCACAGCTTTTCATGTTGAATGCAGGATCTGCAGATAGCAGCAAAAGCCATTGTAACATAGAATTAAAAAAATCTCTTTTGCCCCTCCAGCAGTGTTACCCCCATCCTTTCTTTAAATCTGTTCCCTGTCTCCTCTTTCCACATCCTATTCCTCATTCATTGTGCATACTTCTGTGTCTGCAGCCATTTTATTTCCTCTGTTATTTTATCTTGGTTTTCTTTTAAAGTAGGTGGCAGAGATTCAGACCTGCAGATGTGACAAATAAAGTTCAGTCTTTATCTTTGCTTCTCTTTCTCTTCCCCTTCCTTTTTCTGTTTTAATGCAATCATTTTCTTGAGCTGCACTCCACAAGCTCTTCCTTACCTAATCAAATTCCTTCTGGAGTCTTAACCACTGTAACTGCATGTGGCTCTGTGTTTGAGCTCTGAGAAGTGCAAGGCAAGTTGAACTGGATTTAGAATTTATCCGAGTGGTGACCTTTTTTAATATTATGTGTGACTGGTTCCTGCCAAAGCACATTCTAAATTTCTTTACTGCCTGTCCGGTTAAGTTTGTACAAAATTGGTCATTTCTTGGTTTTACATTTCAGGCTGCTGGGAAGGGGCTCAATGTTTGTGTTTTCCCCAGAACAATTTCAAAGACTGCTTAAAATAAATCCTGAATGGAAATCCCACAGACTTCTCGATTTAGGGGCTGGGGATGGAGAAGTCACTAAAGTCATGAGTCCTCATTTTGAAGAAATCTATGCCACTGAATTGTCTGAAACTATGATATGGCAGCTTCAGAAGAAGAAATACAGGTATTGTACTGAATAATTCCTACATCCTTTATATCAGACATTACAGCAATCTGTTTGTAATTTAATTAATGTTCAGTATTGTCAGTCAATTCCTTTATTGTTTGATTGTTATGGAAAAGGCTAACCTGTACAAAAGCAGAAAAACAAACACATCTGATGTTGTGTTAGCAGTTGGTTGATGTTAGCAGTGTTGGGTTTTGTCTCCTTTATTACCTGATGTTTATCAGGCAGTATCAAGGTTCATAGGGCTGGACATGTAGCCATGCTGTTCACTGATTTAGTTTTCTTTTCCAAAAGACCAGAAGGGATTGTGTCTGGCTCTTCTCTAAATGGTTGACCTTACCTGCACTGTCAACACATCCACAGGGAATTTTTGTCTTCAACAGACTGTATCTCTTTGTCTTTCCTTTCACAGGGTGCTTGGTATAAATGAATGGCAAAACACAGGATTTCAGTATGATGTTATCAGCTGTTTGAATTTGCTGGATCGCTGTGATCAACCACTGACTGTATTAAAAGATATTAGAAGTGTACTGGAGCCAACCAGAGGCAGAGTCATCTTAGCACTGGTTCTGCCATTCCACCCCTATGTGGAAAATGGTAAGTGCACAAATTAACAGCTGTTTAGGCAGTTAAAGAAAACATTTGTAGGATCTAGTATCCCAAATTAAATGTTTAATAAATGACATGTTTGTATTGGATTTTCTTGCAAATAACAGGGCATGTCCAGAAGTATGAAATCATAGGTAAATAGGCTACATGATGTAAGCTGTTTTGTTAACTCCACAGAATACATTGTTGGCACCAACAAAAAGCTCAAATATTGAAGTCACAGATCCTGTTCTGCAAGTTACCACATTTCAGCTGTGTTGGAACAGCTTGGGAAAACTGGTCCCTGATTAGGGCCTTTTACCTAGAGGTGACTCCAGCTGTCTCTAGTGACCAATTGAGCAAAACCATCAGAACTGTCTAGTGCTGGATAGGTAGTTCAGGTCAAGCTGTTTGAAGTGTTCCAGATGAATCCTACCTAAAAATTCATAGGGAGATAACTTTGACTTTCCAACATGAGGTCTCAAAGTAAAATACAGACCCCTACGAATACAAATATCAACCACTACTAGTATTGTATTCATTTACCTTGTACTAGTAGCAGGAATAAAAAAGTAAAATTCAGTGCTAAAACTCAATTATTTACCCTACTTGGATTTTAAAGAAATATATGAGAGATTTTCAGATTAATCTGTCCCACTGACTAAACTTCTAAAGAGACTAGGAACTTTTTTACATGCCTGTGATTGTGGATTCAGGTTGAAGCACCCTGAAGGTGGTTTGAGTTCCAGGAGGCTGATGATCATCAGTCATTGTTTGGCCTCTGGTTCTCCTCGAGTGCTAAGACTTGTCTGTGGAAAGGCATGGATGCCCAGAAAATACAGAACTAATCATGTTCTGGCAATCACAAATGCATCAAACTGAATCTGATTTTCTCTTTTTACATGCCAATGGTGTTTTGGTGGGAGAAGGGAGAAAAGAAGTTTTAAGTACAAGAAGTAATGCCAACAGATGAAGAATTACTTAAAATACAGTATTTAAGCTTGTAATTTTGTAACTGTTCTGAAAAGTAGTGTGTCTTAAATTAGATTTGGGGTTTGACTTAGGCATCTGTAAAGTATTTCAAGCATATTTAGTTGCAACTTATTGTTCCTGTAATGTGGAACAATATGGCTTCCCCTTGTAGAAATCCTTCAAAATTCCAAATAACAGCAGTGTCTTTGTAGTCTTTCACTGGCATATTAAAACCAAAAAATGAGAAGTGCTTCTTTTTTTGTGTGCCTTCAAAACTCTGTGCCATTGTGTTTGGCAATCACTATTGCACCCCACATCTACTTTTCTGCATTTTGTTGGGTAACCCCATGACAGACCATGTACAACTCCCTGGCTCAACAGGAGGAGGATAAATGAAGGAACAAACTATTCTGAGCCTGCTTGTATCCTCCATCATTAGTCTCCTACTTTACACTAGGAGGAGAAGAGAGAGTTAAATTTATAAATCCCAAGGGACTGGACACCTGTTGTGTGATTGTTGGACACACTCATTCCTACTTGTTGAAAGCTGAAATGCTGTTGTAAGATGATTCCTAAACCAGTGTCATAATTTTATTCGTGATGGTGACTTGGCAGATGAGTCACTTTGCTGAAGGCATTTTTGTTCCCTTAATATTCTCTGAAACTTAAAAACATGCTCTGTTTGTCTGTTTGCCACTATTATGGATATGGACTCGTATAAACTGTTCACAATGCAGGTTAACACACACAAAAGTTACAGCCTTCCCACTTAAGATCAATTTAACTGTGGGCTAAAGAAACAGACAGTGAACTGCCAGACTATCTTCATGATCTAAACAACATTTTAGGATTTCAGTATTTCATTCAGCTGTTTTACATGATGATGCATTTTAAAAATAGATATGTACATATGTTTTATATGTAACAAAATTATACTTGGAACATTCAAAGAGGAGAACATTTCATGGCTCAAGTAACTTCTTGTAGCAGCTCATTAAAACCAGCTTGGACCCACGTAGTGAAACTTGAATTTTCTAGAGGGAGAACAAATGGAAAAGAGTTGGGGCAGGTAAGGTGTTTGATCCAGTGGCAGATCCATAGATAGAAGTGGAGAAATTATTTTAATCAAAATGAGATATTTGGGTTATTACATGCAATATAAGGGGATGGTAATGGTGGAAACAGTCTATGTGAATAATACAAAACCTGCTCTAAGAGAACAAAGCAAGGTGGAGGAGGAATTAAAATACAGATCTGTGCTCACTGTTTGTGGAATGACAGTGACACCTAGAGTCCGTAGGAGCTTAATCATAAATTCTCTCTGGGCTTTTCAGTTTTATTTCACCATGCAGGACAACCAGGAATGCAATTATTTCAGATTTCTAAATCAGGTCAGAGAGCTGAATGAATCATCAGGTATTAAACCCAGTCACTAAGAACAAATATTACCACAACTTTGTTTCTAATAGGTATCTCATAGAGTCATATGAGAATCCTTTGTATTTCCTAATACAGACAGAAAAAGTCATTATTGGATAATACATGACTAGACTGGTGTAATTTTCTCTAAAATAAAAATGCCATGCCTTACTTCAGAAGTAGTGAACACTGGGAGCCTGGGAGTGTGAAATTTCCTTGTTGAACACATTAATACCCTTGTGATTGATTGACAGGGATGAGAAGGCAAAGGTGTCTTTTCCATGCTCCTGAAATACTATTATTGAACTGGAAACACAGTAGTGTGTAAGATGGACCCTTGCTTTGTCTCAGTTGTCAGTTCTCATCCTGCTGAAGTGAGAAATGCCACTTCATTTGTTAAACAAAGCCTTGCTTTATTTAAATTACGATAAAAGATGCAGCTGTTCTTTAGAAGGGAAAATGCTTGATACCAACAGGTATCTTGTAAAAATGCTGATTTTGCAGATTGGCTGGGTAGTAACTGCTGAAAAAGGTACTTTAAAAAAACCAGTATACTTCCTTTGACTGGATAGTGTAGTTCTTTTTTGTGCTTGTGTCCATGTTGAACAGGCATGCAAAGGCAAAATGTGGTGCTCCAGGTGTTCCTGACTTGGGATGGTAGGACTGGGAGATGGGGGTTGCCAGTCTAGCAGGTGAATTTTAGTATTGGAGGAGCAAGCTTTTCACAATGAGCATTACTTTCCTAAATAGGCTTGGAGGAAGCTCCCATCCCAAATGAGCTTTGCCAGGATAGTGCATGTGTTTATATTGTCACTTTTTTCTGCTTGCCTGACAGGTTTTGCTCTGTTTAAGCTGTTCTAAGGCTCATTAAGTGTTGGTCTGTAAATGGTACATCAATAGCTATCCCATTAATATGACCAAACCCAGAATTTCACCCATGAAACGAGTTTATTTTCTGTTGCTGTAAATTATCAAACGTGTTTCACAATTGCCCAGTTCATGTAAAAGGAATACATGTAAGTTTATGTAAAGAGAAAAAAAAGAAGACACAGAATTCAATCTAAACTAAAATAGGAAACTTTTATGAAGCATCAGCGGTTATCTTACAAAGATGAAGTCTTTTCCCAGGGTTCTTGGAAATGGAAAATGGAATGGGTAACACAGATGTAAGGTACAATGCACTTGGTTCTGGTGATCTGTTTAGAAAATACTCTTGAAGAACAGTGCCCTGCAAGGTTTTGTCCTCTCCCTTTAAAGCAAAGGAAGTCTGTGAAGAGGCTTAACTTCCTCACCAGCCCCTTTGCTTGCACCAGAACTGTTGAACAGATCTGAAGTGCTGCACATTCTCATCTGTTCTGATAAACGGTGCCATCTTCCGAATCATCCTGGGGAGAGAAGTGTTCTGTTATTGAGGTGATTTTTATTTTTTTTAAATAAAGGCAAAATTCCTTTTTTGAGGCAAACTCCATCCCTTTAGTGTTTCAGTAAAATCCTTTCTCCCCTCTTACCCAGTTGTTTTTGTCCATGTGGTATCTACAGGCTTCAGAACATGTTTTTTACCCTATTGACTTTTCCTAATCTCCAGGGAGCACAGAGGCAGTAAAACATAGCCCATATTTTCATATCTGATGCTCAAACCAAAGACCAGGTCATGTCAGCAGGGACTTGAAGTCTTTAAAGGGGTAATTACAGAGGAAAATGATTGGAGCTGTATGGAAATAAATGAAGTAAAATGTATATAGGAGAAGTGCTTGACTTTGGTCTGTGTTTCATTTGGTTCCTCCTTGCATCTTGGAATGGTCTCTGTACTCAGAACAGGAAAGAATTAACATTGTTTCTCAAGCAAGATTTTTGAAGCAAAATTTTGAAGCCATTTTCTTTGCTTGTAAATACCTGTGACTTCTAAAGTCGTGTGGTTTGGTTTTGCAGGTTTTTTTGATAATTTACATGGCACATGTAAAATTATTGTCATATAAGACTTGATGGCATAAATTTGGAATGATGAAATAAGTTGTGTGTCTTTCTTTACCCACTGATATTGAATACTTAGTTTAGGCTCTGTGTGCTGAAGGAGGGGAAATACCTTTAAATATATTCCTGAGTTTTTATAATAGTTCTGTTATGTTTCTGTCCCCTATTCTGGGTTAAGGGAGCAAGAGGAGCTGCAAAAGAAATATTTTTCAAACATGACCTGTTAATAGCTCTAAGCATTTAGCAAACAGTCCAGAACCAGACTTCTTCTTGGCAAAATACAAACTTTTGGCAATTTTATTTTTAAATGTACATGCATAATTTTAAAAGGAGTGGGTGTGTATGTGTATATATATCTGCACACACATCTGTAAATAGATAGATATGTAATTGTATGCATATGGCCATTTATAATGCTTTATAATGTCTGACTGTCATTCAGAATACTTTTTTTTACACCTCTATCAACTTTAAAGGAAATGGGCACGCTATACTCCTAAAACCTTTTGGTTTCTCTTTTTCCCCATAAATTCAGGTATTAGTAGGTGCATACTCACAGGCTGCTGGCTGTGTTGAGCGTATCTCTGCTTTTGAAGTTCTTGAGCAATTGCTTGAAAAATTTTTCGGCCACTATTTATGTTCTGCAAATTATTTAAAATATTTTTGTTCAGTGCAACATTTTATGTTGGAGGAAGCATCTTTTTCTACCTTTTGTAATTCAGGTTTTTTACCTGGATTTGTCTTTGGGAATGTTACTAAGTAACAATTTAAAACCACACAGTTTGGCAAGCAGAAGGCTTTTAAATTACATTACTACTGCATTGCTTAACATATGCACCTTCTTTAATGGATATTTAAATGCATGGCTTCTGATTTTTGTACAAGGACACATAATGGTCCAGGTTGGTTTTTTAAACACATTAGCGCTTACTTGAATGGATCATTTAAAGAAACAAAAAATTAATAGCAAAACCTGTTACTGTCAGAAGTTTGAACCAACTTTACTTAAAACCTAAAGGAAACAGTGTATTAGAGATGGCCTTTAGATAGATTAACTTTACCATGTATCCAATGGGTTAAAAATAAATTAACGGTTTGTTAAAATTAGTTAAATATAAAGTGAAGCCTTAACAGCTTGGAATGTCTCTTCAATGGAATCATCAATTAATCACAAATTTGATGCCAAATATACTTTAAAAAGACAAGAAGAAGAAGATCTGAATCACAGGCAAAGCAAATAACATGGTAACATACGTAGTTCTGTGTTGTTTGGTCTTTCCCACTTTTCTTTAGCAGCTTTGGTTTTAACTGGAGGGAGGGAAAATAAATGACAAAGCAAATAAGATATAAGGTGAGAAATTAGCAGAGTAGTTAAAATTGTTGCTCTTTTGCAGTGTCAGTTTGTAGGTAAGTGTTTCACTAGATCAGCTGATACCATAGGAAAAATCAGAGAGGTTTTCACATGTGTAAAGTTTTTTTCAGCTTCTAGTAGTAGATACTGCAAGTATTTTTGCTTTGAGCACAGTGGGACCTGCTTGAAACACAACTTAATCTCAAAAAGAAACCAATGGCATCATAGATCCAGTTTTTCCCCTGAAGAAGGCTTGTTTAATTTTTCCCACTGTACTCTTCACTCTGTACCTTCACTTCTAAAGAAAAACAAAAATGAAAAAGCCAGTCCTGTCTTTATGCTTGGACAGTGGTCACTACAGGAAAGAACCATTTTACCATATCATAGAAGTAAGGACTGTGAAGTCCTGATTCTCCTGTCAAAGTCTCATTATTATCTAACAGTTCCAGTTGTAGCTCTGGGTGTTTTTATCTGAGCACAGATTTTGTTCTAGATTAAAAAAAAAAACAAAAACCAGTAATTACATAGCTTTTAACCATGTGCATTTTAATGGGTTTGTTTCTGTAAGCATAAAACTTCTTCCAAGTCTCATTTTTTAATTTTACCATTATCTGTTCTGTCCATGTATGAAGAGACTCAGTAGACAAGCGAAGTCAGTCTGCAGTAACTTTACTGCACCTCATAAATACTTTGATGTGAAATTTAAATTATTTTACCTTTACTGGAAATTTATACTCTCAGGGTAATTTTAACTTCAGAATACCTTTTCTTTTAGACACTTTACTGAAAAAAGAAAATGTGGTTGCTGTTGAGAGTCCAGGTGTGTGCCACACAGGATTTCACAGATGTGTTTGTGCAGCTCATGGACTTGAACCAACCTCCTCTTTAAAACTTAACCATAAAAGTTATGAAATCTAGAAATGTGTTTTTATTCCCCTTATGGAGATGTTAAAACTGCATCGATTTAGAAAATGAACAAAACCAGAAAAAACACTTTGAGCCTACCTTGTAGACCACAAAGGATGTGAACACAGCAGAGCTGTACAGGAACAGTAAGGACGAGGTGATGATCATGAAGATGAGTTTTCCATTGCTGTGTTGCTTCCCTGATCCTTTATTAAAAATGAGTGTTAGAATAAAGGGCAGTTCTGAGTCACATAATTTTTTTAAGACTCTGCATTCCAGCTCCCTTTCTCTGAGGAATTAAAAAAACCTTATACCATCAATATTTTTCTGGTTCATTTTCAGTCTAAATTCCTTTGTGAGACCATTTTCCTTTTGTTTGCTCATATGTTTGCAAGGGCAATGGAGACCTGTTAGTTTTGATTACAAACCCTTCCTTTAGGGGTAGAGAGAGAATGGAATCCAGTTTTCTGCTCTTGTAAAGGTGTATCTGAATAAAGCTCATAGGCTTCTGTTCAGAAATGAAGTTGAAGGAAGGAAGGAATATAAAGAAAGTAATAATCCAGCTGGGTTTTTTTTCTTTTTCTATTTTAGGCATGTAAAACTGAAATGTAGTTACTGAAGTTTCATTATTTTCTTAACTAGAAGGCAAGTGATACAAAGGTTTAGAACATTTTTCTCAGGCTGGCACAGTGAATCCCCGGTCTGAGGCCTGCACTCTCTTGCACATACTTCTACTAAATGTTGGTTTCTCTACTTCCCATTTTTTTGTTGAAACTTCCTTTCTGACAGCCATGAAAGTCTTTATGTAAGAGGATGTACAGTATGTTTAGACAGCACAAGTACAAAACTTCTTTCTTTTGTAGAATTCTAGGGTCATCATCATCATATGATAGAACAGGCTAATTAGCAAACGAGGTTGAGATGCTTATTTGTGGAATCCCTCTGGTTTTACTAATAACATCTTAATATAGTCCTACTACTCCTAATGGGTTTGTTGGTATTTCCATCTTAAATGTCATTCTTGAAAGTATAAAGAGAGTATTTAGACAAGATAATTTATTTCTTCTAAGACGCTTCATTAAGAAGGAATGAACAACTGACCTGTTACCGTTAGTACTGTTCCATCTCCTGTTTGTTTGGAGAGGGGTGAACCTGAGTCTGAAAATGCTATTCCACAGATATAAACAGCATTGTCATCTACAGTCAGATCTTTTATCTGAAGTAAGATGTTATTTCCTGATAAGTGTACTTTGTACTTCTGATGATCTGTGCATCCAGGAGTACACAAATCCTGATGTGTATTAGTTAAAAAGCGAAACCACAGAACTTCAGGTGGGGAGGAGGAGCATCCAGAGGCAGAGAAAGTGCATGTTAGGGACACATTGTTCGTGGAGGAGTCAGCTTGCTGAAACCTGGGCTGTGTTACAGTGACTCGGCACTGACCTGCAACACCTGTTGGGAAGGAACGATTGGTACCATGAGGGACAGCTAAAAAGCAAGGTACAGTCTAAAAAGAAAATACAGCTGCTTTTGGTTCATTCAGGAAAAGGTGGGAGGAAAGGAGGAAACCAGCCGCGTTTCAAACTTGAAATTGTTAAGGCTGTTTTCAGCGAACTTTGTTCTTAGATAATTCCTACAGCTTGCACATGTGCTAATTTCACACTTTCATCTACGGGGTAGTGCACTTGGCTTTCTATTTTCTGACAAAATAGAGAAGACTGATAGATGTGAAGCAATGTGAATGTTTCCTTTGGCACTGGAGAAGACCAGAAGAATACTTTGTGCAGTTTCCTGCCTGAGATTTAGTCCTGCACGTTTGGGGGGGTACTGGGCAGTGGGGGTGGGTGTTGTGTGACCTAAGTGCAGCTGCTCAGTGGAGCAGTTCTGCAGGGCTTTCTCTCTCGTCCACTGGTCTGAGTCAAGCCAGACAACCCGAAGGCAGGCAGTGGAAATGTTATAAATCAAGACATCTGTAATTTAGCAACGTCATAACATTGATTAGAATTCACAATAGTTCCAAGACATTCTTCCACTTCATCACACATATTGACTCTGGGTTTCTAAGAATAATAGTGCTTGTTAGTTCTGACATTTAAAAATGTGTGCAGAGAAAACAGGAAGGGTAATCAGAGAAGAGCGTTTTAATTAAGGAACTAAAATAATGTGTGGTTTAATATGACTAGTCTGGAAGGGGTTTTTTAAAGTCCTTATTGAAATCCACAGTGTAAATTCTGTTTTAGTATATTTTTTTTCAAATAAGTTGTGTAGTTATTTAAAGTATGGCGTTGAAATTATTGCAGTGAGAATAAAGGTAGTATCTAAACAGCATCCTTTTGTGCTTGCCAGAAAATAACAAATTAGAAGATAAATAAACTGGAATCTCTTAGTGTACTGCTGATACACAATTTGTAAACCTGTCCGTGGTGAACAATTAACATTGTCTCTTCACCATTTTTCTCACCAAATCCAATCAGATTCAGTGTCTGTGACTTCTTCAGGAATAAAATGAAGCTGATTCTGTGTCAGGTCCATATCAGAGCCATTCCACAGCAGCTACAGCAATCTGAAAATTTTAAGTTGTGGGTGTCCTTGCACCCTTGTGTGGTGAAAGACGGTAGCTTGTGCTTCTGCAGCTGATCCCCTTCTCTTTTCCACCTTATCCACAGGCTCTGGTGTCCTTGCAGAGCAGAACTCCATGGCCTCAGGTCATGTAGGTGCTGCCTGCTGAGCTTCCCAAACCCTCCTCCCAGACAAACACAGTTGCAGTGAAACCCGGCTGCTTCTGGAGTGTTCCAGGCAGGGAGGTGCAGCGGGATCTGACCCATAAATCACAGGTTACAGCAGCATTTCAGACTTTTGGAAGAAAAAAGCATTTGCTAGCAGTTACGTACCTTGGAAGTTCTATAAAGATAGCAGAAATTAACTTGATTTTCAGTGAAACTTTTCACTGCTTTTATTTTGTAGCTGTGTTGCAAATCATAACCACAAAATTCTCAGACTTTTTTAACTGCTGTTAAATGAGAAAATATAAGAAATATTTTTAAAGTCTTACCAGCACCATACAGGATACAGTCAAATGCCAGCATTAGCACGTTGTTTAATTTGTTGAAAGATGCCATTTCTTGTATCTCTCTGGAAATGAATCTTCATGAAGGAAGAGGAACTTAGGAAATGTTTGGATTTGCAGAACTGTCTTAATCACAAGATGTAGAACTTCCTGTTTAGAAGGGTGTTTACTACTGCATTTAGCAAACTGGTTAAAGGTACAGCTCAAGCCAGAAAGCTTTTGTTTGTTGTGGATGACATTACTTGGAAAATGAGTGAAAAACTTTAAATTTTGAACTTCTGAGAGTTGTACCTATAATCCTTCAGATTATTTCATTGGATATAACAAATAATGCATTTTCCAGCATGCTGCAAGTGATCAGCTTCTTTGTTTTATATGACCCTAAGCAGCCTTTAGCAGATCAGCTAGTAGATGGCCACTGAAGGCACAAAGTAGCCATCCATTGTAATGTGGTGATACACTGGTGAAAGCTTCACAGCAAATCATAATTTCCAAGTTGGTGACTCTAATAACTGTTAATTACCTGTGCGCTTGTCTGCTGGACACCAGCCTCACTAATGGCAGTTACCTTTTAGCCACTCCTGGGACTTCTAGTTAAAAATGTAACAAAAGATAACCTTAAAGAAGCTGCTTTTGAACAGGGACAAACTAGAACTGATCTTGCAGCAGATCTACAAGGGGTTTGGCAACCTCCTGTGTAGCGTGGAATGGAACATAATCAGTGTAATTATGCTTTCTGTAAGAAAATGCAGCACACAATAAAGTTTTCTTTATAATTGAAACAAAGCTGTTCTGTTTTCTCAGTAGGTGGCAAGTGGGAAAAACCCTCAGAAGTTTTGGAAATCAAAGGGCACACTTGGGAAGAACAGGTGAACAGCCTGCCAGAAGTCTTCAGTAAAGCAGGTTTTGCCATCGAGGCTTTCACCAGACTGCCCTACCTCTGTGAAGGTGACATGTACAATGACTACTACGTGCTGGATGATGCTGTCTTCGTCCTCAAGCCAGTGTAAGCCTGTGTGAAGTAAAGCTCCACAGTCTAACCCAAGAAGCAGCCTCTGAAAGAGGGTTTTGATTTATGGTTACTTAAAGGGAGGGAATTTTGGGATTGCCATGCTAAACAAATACCGTGTAAGAAATTTAAAGGCCAAAATACTAATGTATTTCTTTGTAGTGTGATTAGGGGGGGAAAAAAGGTTGTTTTTTAAATGGACTCCTCAGCTGAGAATTTCTTTTTTACCAGCTCTTAAACCAACATTGCATTCTGCAATCCAGCAGCAATGGGGGATATTTTTTTATACTTACCTGCAACAGGGATCATATCCAAACAAAAGCAATAGTCTTTATAATGGTGAAACCGATACAGTGTGAACTGTTGTGAAAGAAATCAAGCAAAATCTGGCAATAAAGTTATCCATTCAGTTCAAGCCTTGTTGAATAAAAACTGTTGAAATGGATAATCTTCCATGCTAAGTTACTTTCTCTTACTGTCATTCTTCACGTTTTTAATCATGCTAATAAACTTTTTTGAGATGACTTTTGCATTAACTTCTGTGTTCCTTTTTGTAACCATAGCCATGCTTGTCTGCAGCAACTGCTCTTTGTGTTGAGAATCAAGCTTTCAGTAGCAGCACAACCTTGCATTTATTTAAACAGCATTTAGTTAGGGATAACAGTGCACAAAAAATGTATCACTTTTGGTTGGAGTTCCTTCATGTTCCCCTCAAAGCCTCGTAAATGCTCATTGCTTTTGCATATGCCATTTTCCAGATAAAGGGTTTACGGTAGAACTTGTTAAAACTGCACTTTAAACTGATGGCTTTAATAACAAATCCTCTAAGCAAGTTGTTGCCAAATGTTTTCAGCTTTTAAAAGTTGCAGGTGGTTTCTTGCAAATTTCCTGAGTCAAACTGCCTGAGAGAATCAGGCTGTAGGGGCTTGAGAGTTCAGCTAGCTTGAGACATTCTCCTTACTTCAGGAGCAGTACATAAATGCTATCTATTTTAACATGTCTTGTTTAAAAAACTGTTTTAAGTGGATAATTTCTGGCAGTTGGGATATAACCTTCCTTTAAAACAACAAGAGACATCATAAGTAGTACAGACCTGGCAGGTGTACATCATGCAGTGCTTGAGCTGCAGGTGTGAGAGAGCAGAGAAACCTCAGGTAAGTAAAGTGAGAACGGACTTCTGTTGCTTTTGAAGTCTAAAAGTGTTGTTGTCTGTTGTGGGGGTTTTGTGGTTTTTATAATTATTGGTGATTCTGTGCCAGGTGGGATGCTTAATATGTCATTTTAGGTTTACCTCAAACTCACTTTGCCTGATGGTTAATGATTTCTCCTGCCAGTTTATTAGCTTTTTGTTCTCAGTCATCTTTGTGGAAAAGTAAGTATTCTGTAGTATGGGGCAAGGGACTTGACTGGTGAAATTTCAAATTACTTTTCAACAGTAATTTAGACTCAGTGTTATTCTCATTTCATGATGTGCTGTTGCATTTTGGCACATAGTGCAATCAGATTTGTCTGTTGGGAAAATGAGCTATGTATGCTCTGGAGTGAATCCATTAATTTATCTTCTGCTACCTTCATTTTGTACTCATCTAGTAGTAGGAAAATGATTTTTAATGTGTCATGAATTTAGGTTAAGGTAGCAAATACATATTAAGACAAACTTCTTCAAAGGTACTTCAGTGTTTTAATCCCACAGGTTAAAAATCACACAAGAGACTGCATTTCATGTTTCTCATCTTTTAGTCCTGTCACTTAGGATTTCAGTTTGTAATAGCTTTGAGAGGCCTAGGAACAGAATGTGCAATGTAAATAATAGGAGGTTTTTTTCCTTTCTTATGATTTTCTACTTTTTTCACTCTGTTTAACAAAGTATTCTTACACTTGAGATGAGGAATTAAAACATGAGCAATAATGAAGAAAAGCTTTCTGCAAAGCCTTCAGCAGGGTCAAAAACCTTAGTCCTGTTGAATAAACAGAATAAACCGTAGGACTGTACCTACATCTGTATTTCTAAAGCCAGAGTTCCTGTGGAGGGAAGGGACTTCTTCCTCCCTGCAGGCCCTGAGAGAGCATTTGTGTGCAGTTAATGCTGCTCAGCCCACACAGAGAAACTCTTGAGTCCAGTAGTTCATTAAATTGCCCCAGATACTCTAAGATGCCATCTAAGGGAACAAGTGTTGCAATTCCAATGTCCGAATTCATTACTCCCGGGTTTGGGAATCCTGCCTCGTCCTTCCGCTGTTCCTGTCCTGCTGTGGGTGGCAGTGTCCGGGCTGCACTTCAGTGCTCTCGCTGAGTGCAGTGTTTTGCCCTAGAGAGTGACTAAACTGTTCTGTTTTGTCAGGGTGGACTGGGTGTGTTGCACTGTAGGAAAACAATGCTGTGCAAGGGCATGATTTTTAGCCAGAAACCTTCAAAGCAAAGTTGGAACAGCTTCACCCGTCAAAACCACAGCCCCCTTTTGCAGGGTGATCCCAGGAACAGTCAGTTCATACTCTGCCCTGAGGAACCCAGGGCCGGGGAGATGAGGTAGCCGGGCAGCACCAGCCCAGCCCTACGTTTCCCCTGCACAGCTTGTTGAGCTCTCTTCATCTCGGGACAGAAGTGTCCCCTTCTGCCTGCTCTGGGAGTCCCTCGCCCGCCGAGCCCGGCAGGGAGTCCTGCCCGCCCGCTCTGAGGGCCGGCGCTGCTGGGCCGGCGCCTGAGGCTGCAGGGCGGTGCTGGGCCTGGCGCTGCTCTCAGGGTCCCTGGCTGGAGCCGCCCAGCTCCCGCAGTGCTGGGCAGGAGGCGCACACGGCAGAGGCAGGTAAAGTGCTCTGGGGTCCTGGCTCTCCTTCTCTTCTCCTCCCCTCTCTCCCTTTCCAGCCCGGACCCATTGCGGGTTCCCTCACAGCGTGTGGTGCTTTTTCTCAGAGCCCGGGTGCAAGGGGGAAGGTGGGCACCGGCAGTGCCCAGGCTTATCAGCAAGGCTTGTGATTGTGAGGTCAGCTTTCTGGTTATCAAGCTTCAGATAAGAGAGCGACTGCATGGAGTGAGTGATAACATGTCTAGGATTTCTGTACATGTTATAGTGGCTGTTTGGGGAGTGAAAGGAGAAGGCAATCTGGGAGTTCCTCATAAGTGGGGAGTCCTGCAAGGGTGACTTGTCAGAGATCTGATCACAGCATATTCAAGGAATGATCTCTGGGAAAGTGCTGGATGGGATCTGCAGGAGATCCCCACAGTGTGATTTGGGGCTGTCTGAAAGCTGCTGTGAACTGCAAACAGACCTGTTTCACCGAAAAAATGAGCTGCTTCATCCCACAGATTGTTTTACCAAGCAGGGCTATTGCACAGCAGACTTTTTGTGCACCTGCTGATTGTCCGCTTGAGTTAGTCAGGGTGAAAAAGCACTTCCCTTAGCATTTAATCTCCTTATATATTAAGTTAGCATGCTTTAATTAAAATGCACTCCCTGATCAAAGTGAATGAATTGGAATAAACATCAGGACTGACACTGGAAGCATGATTTAACCTATGCAGAGTTATCAAAAACTTACTGCAAAATTATTAGAGCACCGGCTGAAACAAACACAAGTGAGTTCATTGTCTGGGAAACCGGATACATCTGAATGAGAGACATTTACTGTGGTGCTCCCAAAAGAGTAGCTGAAAGGGGTTTCAGTCTGTGTAAGAACAGGATAGAGGTGATAGCTTCTTAGTCTAATGTTTAAATTTTTCATCATCTGTCAGTTTGAGTCATTCCTGTTACAAGACTGGATTTAAGTATTTGCAGTAGACTGAAGTATTGCTGGAGGCTTGTTGGAAGACGTTTTCATAAAAGAGTACCTTGGTACATGGGATTAAACAGTCCAAAAAAGGTGTTGTATTTATCAAATTGTCAGATCTGTAACTCAAGCCGTGACAGAGAACTTTGGGGGAAAAAAGAGACAGTGAGCACAGATCCAAATTCAGCAACAAAAAGAAATGCAGAAATTCAGTGTCTTGCAAATAAACCTTTGAAATGAGGGAAAGGGAGAGAAAACTAACAAAGTCTCTCTGTGGTCAGAGCCAAGTTGGCCAATGGGACCCTCTATGTCATTTGTTACATCAGGGACTAATCCCAGTGTAAGAAGCTGCAATCTGTGGATCAGGGCATCATCTAATACGTCAGATTAATTAATTGTTTTACCTGTGGGGTGGTGACTCTCAGTCTGAGCAGGGGGTCAGGCTGAGGGGTGCAGATGCAGAAAATCTTCCCTGCAGTGTGGATTGAAGCAGCTGATGGCCGTCAGAGCTGCGGAGGGGACGTGGCTGCAGAAACCCCTGTGTGAGTGAGAGCTGCCCAGTCTTTGCTTCCTTTCCATCCCATTGCATTGCTGCTATGTCTATGAAGAGGACCAAAAGCAACACATTCATTTTGTTTTGGATGACTGTGAGACTGTCAATTTTTTTCTGATGGCAGTCAGTGACAACCCAGTGAAAGGCTCTGGGTATCCCATTACTGCCCTTCAGATAATTTATCTTTCAGTGGTCTTCATGCTGCATAGCACAGGGCAGCAGGGATAGCAAGAGCTACTGAAACATCTCTTTCTATACAAACTGTCTGAGATGGTGGTGGAACATTGATGGGACACTTCTTGTGAGTACAAGGACCACGGCTTTGATCCGTCCAGGTGAAGTGACATGGTCTGTTTCCCAAATGTGTGACTTTCCCTCTGCTTCAGAAGAGCATAAGGACATTTTCTCCCTTTTTGCCAAATGTGGCAGCAGGGAAGTGGAACACTCCTTTCCCCTCCCTGCCTGGAGCACCCTACAGTGACATGGGACAAGGGCCAGGCTGTCCCACCCCTGAGGTCAGACATCTGCAAATGGAGGGTCCCAGACCAAGTTTGCAGTGATCCTGCAGGCAGCTTAACCAGCTAGGAAAAGCTTAGGGTTTGTTTGAAGCTTCTTTATAATTTCCTTTCTCCCTCTATTTATCTTCTTTTTTATCTGATTTTAAAAGGATTTGCTTGCCTGTTTTAAGAAAACTGCATTGAAGTCATATTTAGGTGCAGTGTAATTTAGTAAATAAATGGTGCTACAAGGAAGAAAATTAAATGAGCCACTTGCTAAAGGGAGATAATTCTAGCTGCTCACACACTTGTAGTGGACTTGTGTTTGCATAAGGTATATCTCTATCCTAGAAAAAGATCTAAATTAAAAACCTGGGAGCAAGCAGTTCTGGATTGTTCTGATCTCTGTCTGTACTCCATAGCATAGGCTGTCTCTGATTTATAGCTATGAAAATTTGGGGTGAATATTGCCTTTTGACTCTGTTCTATTTTCCTTTTCAATTCAAGTATCTTTTTATTCTAAAAAACACCAGAAAAAATGTCCAGACTTTTGAAGATGTGTTTCTTGTTGATATCAATGAATCATGCTGAGATTACTCACAGTCAGAACTCTGAAGGTAAGACCAGAACTCCTGTCTAAGGGGTGTATTTTGTGGGGTGGAAAAAGCTGTGTGTAATAAATTAGGTGCTGTTTAGTGGTCTCTGCTCTCTTGATTTCATCGAGTTATGCCAGCAAAGAATTTCACCAAGACTGATTATTATTTAACAGCCTTTTTTCTCCCCACTGTTTTTCTGCAAATAAATGTAATCAAAACGGCATTAAATGTTTGCAAATAAATTATATATGTATTTATATTCACTACATACAATAAATGTATTTTTGTGTAATACAATTGAATGATAACACATTAACATCTAGTAACGGGATAATCTTTTACAGATTTGCCTCCATTGTTACTCAAAGCTGTGGTGAGTATTTTTATTTGATCTCTCTACTAACATTTTATAATCTAAAAATAATAATTTATTACATATATTCGTAATTTTTCCTTAGGAGGAAGTAATAGCTGGGAAATATCTGAATGGTAATGTACAGAGTTGTTCCCTCTTAACACTTCTAAAATGAATTAAAACTCAGTGTCTCACCGTAACTATTTATGTTCCATTTTTCATGTGCAGCTCTCCTAGATGTACTTAATTGTCAAAGGTAATGAATTACTCTCACTATCTTGATTTTTCGGTATTATCTTGCACTTCAGATATGATCTGTTTCATTTCCACAGAAACTGGAACTTTATGGATAGAATGAAATTGGCACATACGATTACCTGGATTTAGGTCTCCTGGGAGGATATTTCCTATTAACAGGGAAAGACCTGTTTGTCATGAAAAAGAAAAAAAAATAGAATGAGGCTGAGAATATATACTTCAATTTTCAGAAGTTCTGATAAATAACTTTGCTCACATGTGTCCAAATGGCTTCTTAAGGAAATTAGGTGCAGTTCCAGCTTTCTGTCCACTTCCTTCTTTCAGTCCCACTCCATCCCCCATCCTCCAGCTCCTGGTGACTTTTGAGCTATTTGCTAATTTTGTCTAAATTTGAAAGAGCAGTATAAGCCTCAAAGGCCATTCCACTCCATGTTTTGAGAAAATCAGTGGCTGTGTAAAGAAGACAGTGAAATTAATGTCTGTGCTGAGGGAAAGGCACCAGTTACTCCCCGTACTTTCTGCAAGCAGATCAGAACAGGCATAAAATGGGGTGCCCAGAAGCACGTGCCTGGAGATGGTACTAATGGCAACACCTTGGAAAACTGAGATTATTGTGGGTGGTTGTGGAATCAGATGGAAAGAAACATAACTAATTAATTCCATTCCCCATTGAACTATGTGTTTTCGTTGCGTTAAATAGATCAACTTTTACTCTGGTTAGGCAAAAACCAGAATACTTTTGTGAGTATGGTGTTAGCAGAACTGTTTGTTTCCCTTTTTCTTCTTTACTTTGGTAATCTGCTATTTAACTCGTTATATTATTTTACGGTCATTTTTGGTCCTGTTTTCTGTTACAGCTCTGATGTCTGGACAGCAGACATGCTTACAAAAGTCATGGCATATTTTCATGCTCAGGAAGTTATGTTTACTCTTAGCAGCCTCCAGGTTTGTGACATTTAAGATGCATGAAAACTTTTATTTGAAAATGAATTTAAAAAACCAGCCTACCTCTGTAGCCAAAGCTAGGTGGCCAATGATGGAGGTAATTGACACATCTGTAGTGTGGCAACTAAACAGGAAATAGGCATAGGTTG
Organism: Corvus cornix cornix; assembly: GCF_000738735.6. Lineage (NCBI taxonomy): Eukaryota > Metazoa > Chordata > Aves > Passeriformes > Corvidae > Corvus > Corvus cornix. Next base: position 2,013,960 of record NC_046344.1, read on the forward strand.
TCTTTTCCCCCTAAGATTGCAGGAGAATGCAAGGCAGAAATAATAATAACGATCTTTTTTGTTTTTCCTCTGATGGGAAGCAGGAATTAGGAGTTTTCAGGCTCATTATTTCTGAGTTGAGTGTATATAAATGCTGCTTCCCCAGAAAATGACAGGTTTTGACTGGCTGTAGTTCACACTGCTCCTTGTGGAATGAGAGGCTCCAGAGCATCCTACAAAATGTCTCCATCTTTTAAAGCTCCTTTGAAAGCTGTTTTTGTAAATTATGGCTGTGGAAGTGATGCAGGAAGGAGTTGTTGTTCCTCCTGCTGCTGAGGATTTGTGATGAGCTGCTTTAAGTGGAGCTGTACCCAGCTCATCAAACCTGAGCCCCTCCCTCATCCCTGCACACTGAAACAGGGAAGTGTCAACTGTGCCATCCCTGAGCCTCAGGCATTCCCAGAAGCTCCACAGTGCTTGAACCCTGTCCCAAGCTCCATGTCGCTGTCACAGCTCATCCTCACCTATATTTTCCTGCCACTGCCCCTTCCCTTTGTCAGGTTTATTGGCAGCCTGAGGCTCTCAGCAGGCTGAACCCCCAGGGAAGAAGGAACTGTGTTAATATTTGGTGGTGGCAATGCAAGTTAAGCAAAGGCAGTAAAGAACAATTGCAACTCAAATTGCAAACCAATTCTGAAATAATTCTGTCAGGAATTAGAAGGGATTTTACTCCAGTCTGATGCTAATGAGCCTTACATTTATTTCTGTTCCAATGTTATCATTTCCCTTAAATTTTTCAAAACAGGCATGAGATTGTTAAGTGGTAGTGCAGCTTGATGAGAAAGAGAATATTTTTGGCATATGACCTGGTACAGACTTTTCCTCCCATTTAATTGCACAATTCCTTCCCTTTTTAAAGTAATAATATGCACATGGTACCTGATTTTTTTTTTCGTTTTTTTGTAGCTCTTTAGAAGTTTCCTTTTCACAGCTCTGCTGTGTGAAGTAGAAAAGCTTTATTACTCGTTTTATGAAGTGAGAAACTGAGGCATCTTTGCTAAAAAGCTCCCTCGAGAGGACTTGTTCACGAAGCCAAGAATAGGATTTGAAAATTACTGTCTTTCAGAATGCATTTAGATTATTTTTGTTTTCAGTTTGTGTGGAGAATAGTTATTTTGATCATTGACAGCACAGACAGTACAGAGCTAAGCACTTAGTTCTCCTTGAGCAGAGATTTTCAGGGAGTAAAAGATGCCCCTAGTACAATAGTATGAGTTTTATGTATATTACACATATTTTTCTATACTTCAGATGTCCATAAAAAGTTACCTGAAGAACCTTTTATACCAGCCCAGGCAACTACTGTCTGAATTGCAACAGCTTGATCAGCAGCAGTTCCAAACTGCAATGAAGTACCTCTTCCACAGCAAAAAGGAGCATCTTGTAAGTGACTTTACACTTTGGAAAAGGAAAAGCTGCTGTCAGTGGATAAACTGTCCATTTAGATAAACAGAAAGGGACAGACTGGGGGGCTCGCAGTGCAGGCCCTGCAGTTCCTTACCTGGCTTGGATTGCATTCCAAAACTCCCTCTCCTCTTAGGTTAGACTTAACTTCATTTAATTCTTATTGTCTCAAAGTTGCTGCAAGTCCAAGTCAGTCGTTTGGGTTTTCACTGTAATCAGTAGAGAGAAACTCATCTCCAGAGAAGAGTTCACCCTCCTACAGTAACATCTAAGGTAGGTAGGGCCAGTAATTCTCAGGGAGTGTCTTCTTTTCAGTGGCTGGGAAGAGAGCCAAGATGGCTATAGAAGGTGAAATTAGTAATTTTGTTAATCAACCTTTTGGATCCTTTTTTTGGGTTTCATTGTAGTTTTGTAAAAAAAGAAAGGAATGATCTGAAGTAATGCAAACAACCAATAGTTTGCAGCTGTTTTTCATGAGAATAGCATCATGTTCTGTGTAGAGTGCTCTCTGTCAGGCCTCAAAATGAACAATATATTGAATTAATCAGAGATACTACTTTAACACTTTGTTGCTTGCAGGAAGTGGGAAATATTATTCTTGACTGGGACAAGACTAGAGAGAGAATTTTTCAAAGCCCAGGAGTAAACAGGACCTTGTTCCTTGTAACACTGGATAAATGCTTCCTGGCTCTGAGTGCTCTGGACTGTGTGGATATCCTGAGCCAGGTTCTGAGTATGTCAGCAGTGAACTATCTCCACCCTGATGTTATTGGAAGCCTCCCAAACCTTCTGCTGGAGGATGCTTTCAGAAACTTGTAAGCCATTTATTTTTCAGACACTATGTTGGATTTGCTGGCTCTTTGAAAAGAGGTTGCTATATGGTCTCAGTCTGTTTTCCAGACACAGCTTTCTGCTTATGTGTCGCTGTTTCTAAAATCATTTGTCCATGTGAGTCATTAAAAAAATGAATAGTTAACTCACTAGTGAACTAAAATGCCCTTGTATCACTTAGATCATCATTATTCAAGGACCTCTATGACAGAACCTCAGCAAGCACTCAGAGAGCTCTGTATGGCTGGATGAAGCAGATTCTACAGAAGTCTTACAACATGAGTGGTATGTTACAGTGGTTTTTTCTTGCTTATCATAAGAGAAAAGCACTCAGCAAAAGGCCTGTTCACTGTATTGAATTGTTTGCCTAGTTTAACACAGGTCTGTTTAAGAGTAGCTGTTTGGAATACCTTTTCTCCAGAACACAGTAAATATAATGTGTTTGTTACTCATGACAAATAGTTCTCCAATGATGCTTGCGCTTATAGGATAGAATCATGCTATTGTTAAGGCTGGAAAAGACCTCCAGGATCAAGTCCAACCAATGGACTCTTCCTCTGTTCTGCACAGAGCTATACACAAAGTCTTTTTCTCATATGCCAGTCTTTTCTCTCTGTACTTACTAAGTCTGAAATAGGATACAGTGGCCAGGTGCTCTGCCAAAGTGTGTTGTTCCCTTCTGAACTCCTGTTCAGAGGAGAAAAACAGCTCTGGCTCAGGATACATTATCCACTGCACTGTTTAAAAAAATGCAGGATGTTGTAGAAGCACATGGCACTGACTCGATCAGCAAAGGGACAAGATAAAACTGAAGTTAATTAATCCTGATTGGATGCATTTTCCCACATCTGTTTGCCTGGTTAATGTGCCTTAAACAGCTGTTCCACAGCTGGGACAGGCAGGATGGGCTCCACAAGGGGGCTGTGCAGGGCACTGAACCATCAGAGCCGGTGCCTGGGTTTCACTGAACATCCCAACACAGCTGTCCTGGGAGCATTTTAGACTTTTATATGTGTGTGTTCTTCCTCTTTCCCTAGAAATTAAAGGCAAAATGCCCACTTGCTTCAGTGGAGCTAAATCTGCCTCCTGTGTCTCCTGCCATTTCAAAATATCAGAGCAATAAGTTGTGAAGAGGAGGTTCATGCTGCTGCTGTGAGGTGATGTTAGTGCCAGTGCATTGCTGGGGAAGCAAAGATGCAGAACTTGCCTGGTGCTACTCAGCAGTCCTGGGAAAATCCCTCAGCATCATCTTGGGTTGTGTCTGAAGCATTGGTGAACCCTTGATTTAAGGAAGATCACCCAGCTTGGGAGGGACTGGGAATTGCTGTGCTTCTTTTTCCTCCTGGCTGCTGCTTCCCATGCTGAAAGCAGAGTAGATGTGGTGACTCCACTCCCAGGGCATCGAGCAGGGGCTGATTCCCAGCTGGTTGTGGCAGTGTGAACCATCAGCCCTGGGCAGGCACACTCAGACTGGAAGTCTAAAGCTCCCTCTTGTTCATCTGCAGTGCCCAGGCCACAGCAGAGTGCAGGAAGAGTCCTGCAGGAGGGTGATTTATTCACTTTATATGTGGGTAGCACTGGGACCACCTGGGATAGGGATCAGTTTTTGGGGATCACAGCTGCCATGGCTGGTAAGTGCAAGTCTGTTCTGCTAAAGGCCACAGTCAACATCGTTAAATTGTGCTGGTTTGTCTTTAGCTCTCTTGTCAGGTCTTTCAGCTCCTGTAATATTCTCGGTAATGGGAGGTAATATCACTTTAAAAACCACAGGCCTGACGAGTCTGCTGGGAGCATCATCTTGTCTCAGTTAAGGAGCTTAGATCTGTGTTTTCAAAAAAATCTCTTAATGGAGTCCTTCAGCTTCTGATAGATACAGGCTGGTTTTTTCCCGACGCTGGAAACTCTTCCAAGTGCTCTGATGATTTTATTTAGCAGAGTTGTGTGAGTATCAGCACTGCCAAGGAATGTGATCAGAGGTCTCACACACTGAGCCATCCAAATCACAACACTCTGGAGAAAACGGTCTTTGTGGCTCAGGGTACCCATGGAGTCCATAAATATGTTTTTTCTCAGGGATGTTTGGATCTTGATTTCGTTTTCAATCCTTGGGAGAATGTTACTAAATGAATGGCATTTTTTAACTGTTATGCAGTGTTTTGTATTTTTGTCAACATATTTCCATGTAGGTATTTGAACAGTTTTTCATTTTCTCCATTATTGCTATTGCATTTTGCCAAAATAAATGGCATCATCAATAATAATATATAAGATACATAAAGTGTCATGCCTTCCTGATGTTCTTAAATAATGCAATTGATTAGGAAAAGGGAATTTAAAAAATACTGCTCCATATTTAATACTTTTGGGTAAATTTTTCCTGTCCCACACTTCATCCATTCTCTATTTCAACAACATAAAACATTCATTGTTTTTATATGAGAAAATTTGAGACATTTGAAACACTATTTCATTTCATTAAATAATTTATGGGCTCATAAAAGTGTGGTGCTAAAATGTAGCAAATGGAGGGAACCTGACTCTCTCTGCTAAGGATTTTTCTGATTTGCAGATTTTTTTTATTATTTACCAATAACAATATATTAGGTACAATGTATTTGAAAAGTAATTACTTTCTTAACATTGTAGTGAGTATTTATTTGTACAAAACAGAGTTCAATGAATCAACTTCTTGGGTCACTGCAGAAAGCTTATGGATTTTGGGAAGATACATGGTCCATCTCCCATTAGAAGAAATCCTGAAAATTAGTCTCAATGAAGTAAGTAACAAAGTGTGATTGGATGTCAACTACAAACAATATGAACACAAATGCAAATTTAAACATGAAAAATAACTTTATGTATTTTCATTAATTAAAGAGAAAATATAGAGGGAAAATATAAACATATTCTTTACAAAATTCTTCTATATTTTTAATTTTAAATTGCCTGTCATTAATATGTAATTATTTATCTGTATCAGACTTCTGTGACTTCTACTGAAAGGGACCAATGATAGAAGACCCTCAAATTATGTGACATTTTGGCAGAGAATCACTCGAATCACTCACTCAGCTTTGCCTTCAGAAATACTGTTTTATCCAAATCTTCTTCCTTTCTCTGTAACATGAATAGGGTCAATTAATTTAGTGTCAGACACATACTTTATAGGCTGTTGTTGTTTCACAGAGCTGATGATGGTTTTGTTTGTGCTGGTCAGATCAGACTGTTCATTAGCTACGACAATGCAACAAAGCAGTTGGACATGGTGTATGATATCACACCAGAGCTTGCACAGGCCCTCCTGAAAAGGATAAACTCGTCAGGATTTGATATGAGGAACATTTCAACTATCTACAGGCAAGGCTGCTTTGCTTTTTCTTTTATGGCTGTGTATGGATGGAATGAATAAGTAAGGAGAAAATGGAAATTGATAACGTGGCACAGCTTTTTCATTCCAGCAGAAAAATCTAGGCTGAAATCCAGCTCTGTTTAGCAACAGTGAAGAATTGCTACTTTATGAATTTTTGGAGGTGTGCCTAATTAGCTAATGCTTTGTCTCCTGCTCCAGAGTGAAGAGATGCCTGTAGCATTTGTAGGAAGTCTGCAGCAGTATCTGGGGGACCCAGGCAGAGCTCCACCACATTGTGGAACAATAAAATAAACTGGGACAGCAGAGCATGGGCTATCTTGGCTGCTTGAATCATAGAACATGGAGGTGTTTGGTGGAAATCATGTTACAGTTAGGACTGAAGGAGGAAATCTCAACTCCTGCCAGCCAGGACTGCAAGTGGGTTTTGAGGACATGGGTGTCACCAGAGAAGCCACATAGTGAAGTGGTGTAAAGCCTGCCCTGCTGTCTGTCCTCTTTGTCCTGCAGGGTAGGGATGAGCCACGCCTAAATATGCTTGAATGTTAGGTGTGTGAGCAGGAAATTGAATTTTCAGGGCTGTCAAATCTGCACTGAAGTAACTTTAACAATAATAAAAAACCAAAATAAACTGCTGTTACTCATAAATACGCAGCAAGTGTGAGAAAGCTCTGCACTCCACATTTACATTTACACTGTCATATCAATGGATGTATTTAGTCCCAAGACAATGCTGTGTGAAATTATTTGTAGTCTCCTTGGGGGATACCTTGGAGCTTTAAACTAATGGAGAATATGCTTTATGGCTTCAGAGCTCCTGTCATTACTGCAGTGCAGCTCGCTGACTTCCATGAGGCATTGCTCATTGTCGGAGGAGTAAGCGGGAGAAGAGTTATGCCCACGCTCTAAATTTCAATGTCAGAAATCTTAAAAATGATTTTGTCACTCACAAGAGCTGCCACATTCTCACAGATGAGAGAAATGTCATGCTCCATAATCTTTAATATATTCCATTTTTACAACACACTTAGTTTATGTTACTCATTTTAACCATACTGTTGATTTAAATGCACTTTTACTTTTAAGAAGTAGTGTTATTCATTTCTGCAAATCCCAAAGGAGATGAAGAGCTCTTGGTGGGTATGTAATAATGCATCAGAATGTAATTATTTGTTATAAAAATGCTCTTAGAGATGTTTCTTCGATTTGTATGTTGGTTTGATGATGTCCCATGAATTCAGATCTGCTGCTGAAGGAATGTTTTGTTATATCGCTGGCAGGTTGTTGTTGAGGGACTAGAGGAACTAAAAGCCTTTCTGTGCTGTAGAATTTGACTGAGTTTGTGGTAGTGCTGCAGCATTGTCCACTGTTGACTTGATTCACATCTGGAGATTATTGCCCAGACTCTGCCTGTGCCTGCCTCACTGAACTGCTAAAAACCAGGGACTGTAGCAGGAAAGCTTGATATATATTTGGCCATGTCTTTGAGGTTCTTGTTCTAAGTTATGAAAGCAAAGGCTGAGAGTTTACAGGGACAGGGAATTGACTCAGGCTTCCTACAAACCAGTTCATCCCCATCACTATAAAGCTCAAAGGCCAGAGACAGTGTGCACAATTCAGAGCTCTTTCTTTGCAGGGCTGCAGGTAAAGGCAGTAAATGAGCACAAGGTCTAAGCCAGAAGGACACCTACAAGAGGCATTTCCCCATGGTGGTGTGACTCCTCCTCTCCAGAAACTATGGCTGTGGTTGCACTTTGCAGAGGTTAATGGAAATGTTGACTTAAATATTACAGCATGGGAACTGTGAAGGAAAATGAGCTCAGTTCAACCCTGCCTTGCAGACTGCTGTGCTGGCACAACTGGGCAGTGAGCCTCAGTGTGCTTTCTCCAAACCACTGTTGAACTGGACAGGCCTCCATCCATTGGCCAGTCCTGTGTTTGATGTGAAATACAGCAGGCTTTGCTTAATCCTAAAATGATAAAGAGGCCATGTTGTGCTCTGGGGTCTGCTCTGAAACACAAATGGGTTGTGTTGCATGTGCAATCCAAGCAGGACTTAGACTTCAAAAACATCCAATCAAACCAGCCAGCCACTTCTAGAGACTTAGTAATAGCCCTCCATCATTTTCAAGATTATCCTGTCAAGGGAAGTGGAGTCATTAACTGGGACAATCCAGCCATGGACAAATGGAACCAGGACAGGTAAATTTTCAAGCACAAGCAATCGAGGCAGAATTCAGCTGAATACAAAGGCCAGTGCATGTTCTCATACCCCAGTTACAGGCTAAGTTTTAAAAATTGCAGGTTGAGGCACTCTTGACAAACAGAAATGGCTCAAGCTGTGATCACAAGGAGAAGGTACCAAGCTGTGTTTCCATTTCCCAACAGTGACACCTTTTATGTCAGAAGGGAGCTAATGTATTTCTGCTCTGTAGGCTGGGTTTATTGGTTTGCTTTTATGATGACCTGGAGCAGATGGAGGCAGCTGTGGCCCGGGCTCTACTTCATCAAATGATTAAATGCAATCAGCTGAGAGGTTTCCAGGCCGAGCTTCATGAGGTGGGTACAACACTTGTTCCTCTTGCCTAACACAATCCTGTAAACAGAGGAGGAGGGATGTTCTTCTTAAATAAGGAAAGAAATGAGTGAAAAATTACTGGGACTTAAGAAATAAGGGAAAACAGTTCTTGAGCATGCAAAGAATAGAAACCCATTTTGAGTGCTCATTCTTTTCTCGTTCTGTTTCATATTCCTATTCCATATTCCTTTCACAACTGTGGTTCTATTTTTGAAATTTTATGAAGTGTGTGAATATTTGCCAATGCCTATTCCAGAGATTCCAGTTAATGTTTTGGGTGGTAATGGAAATTGGTTCTTGGCAAATTTTTATTTCCCATCTGCTCTTTTTGTTTGATTTAGCTCAAATCTCAACTCCTGAACATTGCCATGCAAAACCAGACATTGAATGATACCCTTGGATCTCTGTCAGATGCTGTGGTTGGACTAACTTCAAGTCAGCTGGAATCTCTGTCACCTGAAGCAGTGCATAATGCTGTTGCAACATTAAACCAAGTCTCTGGGTGGGCAAAGAGCCAAGTTATGATTTTATCCAGTAAATATCTGTCTTATGAAAAGGTACCTCTGATAACAGCTTTCCTACCTTCTGTTTTTAAAGGTGAAATGGCTTTTTCTCAACAATAAGTGTAAAATTTGAAAAGTTTAATACATGAATTCTATTTAGTTAGTGGTCTGAAATACGTGTTTAAATCAAAAGCGTCCAAGATTGTACATCCCAAAGTAATTCTCTAGTAAAAGAGAGAGTGAATATTTGGATTTGGCAGCTGTATATATTATTTTGTCTGTGTCACTGCCCTAAGCAGAATTTGCATGGTCAGAGATCCCAGGTTGTATATTCAAATATATTTTAATGCAAGGAATCAGGTCCTGGCTGAAGTTGCAGAAAAAGGAACTTCTGAGAAACTGCACACATTTGTTCCATGGACCGACACAGAAAGGGTATTCCCAGGCAAGAAATGTATTAAGCATTTAACAAGAATAGTTTTGATTTATTTATTGACTTTTGCTTTTAAATATATCTGCTGTTCTCAAGCCAGAAAACTTCCTGTTTGCTTGTGCTGTTGTCCCTGCAGGTTTTATCATTTTATAATGTGAGCCAAATGGGCGCCTTGGTGACAGGAATTGGCACCCAGTCACTCCACAGCATGAACCCCAGGGAGCTGTCTCAGATTATTCGAGGCACGATGTCCCAGTACTTGTCTGACTTATCTCCTGCACAGCAACAAGGCATCCTCAGGAAGGTGATTATAAACTCGAGTGTGTGGCAGATTCTCTCTGCACAAGAGCACAGTAACCAGAACTGTAGAGCATGAATTAAACCAAGGTGTGTCCTTCAGCTCAAGGGTTAATGGTTCTACTGCTTTTTTTCTGAACACCAAGTGCATTTTGAAGGTTCTCTCTTGCTTATTTCTGTTTTGTTTTTAATACTGTCATGTTTTTCCTTTATCCTCTTAAGAGAAATAGTACACAGAGTAGAAAGAAGAGTAAATCCTGTAAATCTAAGCATCAATTCTGAAATGCCATGTATTTCTGTGTTCCTCTTTTTAGATAGCTGCATCTGGAGATTTTTCTTCATCAGTCAAAGATATACAAGGAGCTTTCTTTAAAGAAGTCTCTCTTTCTGGTTTATGGAAGCAGACTGGATATAATTCCTCAATGCTGAAAGAAAAAGAACTAAGAAGCAGCCAGGTAAAAATTATTATGCAGTTCCCAAACCACTGCAATTTAGTGTGAGGGAAGAATTAGAAAAGTGGTGTAATGTATTTGTGTTCAAGGAACACAGGTAACAGGAAGGAACTGCCCCAATTACATCTCAACATAAACACCAAAGGGCATTTAGAGCCCAGGCAGCATTATGAGACAATGCTGTAAAAGGAAGCATTAATATGCTGAATTTAAGTTCCCAGGTTTCTGCCATGTAAATTTTCTCTTTCCAGTGCTGCATATTAGACATTTCCATGTAAAAATCTTTGACTCTGTCCAGAGAGATGAAAGGTTGGATCAGATGATCTCCAGACATCCCTCCAGCCCAAAGTTTTTCAGTGGCTGTGGGCCATGTACAGGTTTAACAACATCCCATAATGCCACTCAGTGATGTCTTGTCTTGTGAAAAAAAAATTCAGCACTGGATGCCAAACCTTGTGGTTGCTCAAACTGGACCCTAGAAGTACCTTTAGAGGAAACAAGAGAGCTGAGAGTACAAAAACCTTGCAGTAGTCACTGTGTCTTACAAGTGGATTAACGGAAGTTAACTTTAATTATGGTGGTTTAATTTCAGGCTTTGTATCTGTATGAATTACTGTCTAAGGAAAACTATCCTGTTGACCTTCTAAGGTATGGATTATATCTCTTTTGAAATGGGGTTTAGAGACTAGTTTTATGATGAGAGCAACTTTGAGGTAAACAATATGTAGTTGTTTTGTATTATTTTATGTTTGTTCATTCCTGGATACCACAGGATAATTCACCCCCTCACTAAAAAGGGTCTTCAAAACCAAAATCAGGATCAAAGCATTGCAGAGGTTTGGGTGTTTTAAGGCTTAGTTGATATTTTTCAATTTCTTTGCATTTTTACTTTCAAGAGCCTTTTAATTATAAGAAATGAGAAAGAGAGGTGAAGAAACTGTTTTAGGATGGGGCCGTGGGAAGTAAGGACTAGATCCTTCTTAAATATTCAAAAGATTGACATTTTCTTTTCCTATCAGCACAGGACAGCTTGTGAAAGGAGTAACTTGTCAGCTCATTGAAAGTATGGACACAGATACGTTTTTAAACAATTTTAAATTCTTTGAAATTAATCTTCATCTGCTTTCTCCATATCAGGTAAAACCAAAAAAAAAGACTTTATGTACAAAAACATCCTACCCAATATCCAAATTAGGTAAATTAGAATTTGGTTCATTCTGTTTTGTCTTTGGTTTTTTGTTTGTTTTTTTTTTCAGAATCCTGTATGTCTCAGCTTGTCTGTTAGCATATTTTATTTAAATCTTTTATGTGTGAATTTGTCTGTTATCATACTTCAGTTTGAAAATTTCATTTGTCACTTAAAAATTGCAAGAAATTCCTACAGCCCTTCTGACTTGTTAATTCCTGAGTAATCTGTTTGGAAATACACAGAAGTTTTGAAAACATACAAACAGTCTCATGTTCCCAAATAGAGGATGTTTCATCTCTGATGTCTACAAAAAGAAAACTAAAAAAAGCCAGATAAAAATGTTCTCTGAAGATAATATGCACAGTCTTATATATGCTAATTTATATGCTGCAATAACAAGCCTTTTTATTTTTTTCCTTTCTTTAAAATTGACAGAGGTTTAAGATCCTAAATTTTTGTTGCTTTTAGGTTAATTGTTTAGCTTGGAAGTTTTGGAAAGTCTCCAATGCATCTATTCCTCCCTTCCTCTTACTGGCACTTCCGTGAGTTATATCTTAGTCCATCTTAACTTCTGAGCACTTTTTAAATAATCCCTTCAGTCCTAAGAAAACTGATGAATCAAACAAATGGTAATTTATCAAGAATGGTCACTGTGTGTAGGCAAAGTTTGTCTCAAGTGAAAGTTGGTCATACTTTGTGTCTAGTACAGCACATTTTTGTCACAATTGAGGGGTTTTTTTCCCCTTTAGGTGGGCTTATTTCGTTTAGGTTTGCTTATTTGTTTAGGGTTTTTTTGGAGAGTGGATATATAAGACAAAACCACTGAGTGCTGCTGAAGCATATTGCTCTGTATGGTTAAAAACATTTCAGTGTGTTTTAAGACATTTGTGTAAGTTAGCAAAACTTTTCAGTGACAGCTTTCTTTCTTAGAAGAAAACCTTGCATATTGATAAGAACTCCTGAATTGTAGAACTTGTTAATTCCTTCCTTTCTTTTTCTGTCTATGTGCCTAAGGTGATAAAAGGGACTGAGAACCATTCTTTTTGTGAAATAATTTTTAATTGAAAAAGTAAGAAAAGTATTCAGTTTGAAAAGGCTCTATTCTATTTAACAACTATGAAATAGTAATAGAAAGACTTTAATGCAAAGCTCCCTACAAGCTGCAGCACCCACTTATTTGGCAACAATTGCATGTTGCTTGTTCAGGGCCATCAGAAGTCACTGGTGCTGTTGTCTACAGACCCTGGCAAGGCAAGTGCAGATGTGGGCTGTGGCTTTATTTGCAAAGGTTGTCTGCCACTCTGTGTGGAGATGAGCATAATTTTGTTTACTTTGGCAGGATTTTTGGAACTTTGATAAAAAGGAAACCTACTCTAAAAGTGCTTGTGGTCCTTAGGCCACCCACCACATCTTCATCAGAGAATTATTCCTAATGAAACAGAGAAAGGGGAAAAGTTTCTGAACTGTAGACAGTCTTGTTTTATATGGTGTTAAAGCATCTCAGAGCTCTTTCATCCACTTGCAGCTATTTATAATTCTTAGCCATTTTTTGGAGTTCAGTTCATGTCCTGATGAACTGGAAGAAGATGGATGTTGAAGTAAGGTGAGGAATAATTGCAATTTTTCTGGGCTGTCTGGTTTATGATTTTTCAAGTCCAGCCTTGTCTCTAAATGTTTCTGTCATCACAGATGTTTATGGGTATGGCTGTGGGTGTATGAAGGTCAGGTTTGCATTCTGAGACTGTTTGTTTGAATTCTTTCTGCAGTTCTGAGTACCTGGAGTACGTTACAGGCCCTTTGTGCGTCCCTTTCCTTGAACGTCTGGGGAAGGCAGGAATGGATCTTCTGAATCCAAGCCATCACAAAAGGGATGCTGTCCTGCAAAAAGTGCAGGAGTGCTTGGTGGGTATGGCTGGGAGGGCTCAGCAGAGGAGGAGACACCGTGGAGGTGGAGAGAGTCACCACCTACCCGAGTTCTTCACCTGTCCATCTGTATTCTTTGGGGGGTTTATGTACTGGTTCAACTTTATTGTTTGCTGCTTAAGGAAACCTTCCTTAACAATTTTCCTTGATTCCATGCATGTTACAAAGTGTTCTCATGAATTGTCGTTGCTGGCCAGGACAGCCTGGAGCTGACCAGTCTGCATCTTGAGCTGCTCCCCTGGCTCCAAGCAGTGCCAGTCCAAGCAGAGCTGCTGTGGCACAGGGAGCTCCATGAGAGAGGTGGTGGTACCAGGAGGATTTAGTGACTTCTGCTGTCTGGGAGCTGCAGCACTCACCAGTTTTTAGGGGAAACTAGTTCTTTGATGTAGCTGTGGCTATTCCTGTCCTTACACGCTACCAGCTGTATAATCCCCAGTGTTTTGGCAGCTGCTTGAGAAACCCCTCAGAGCTCAGCCTTCTAACAACAAGAGCTTGGGGCCCCTCTGCTGCAAGGGGCCGGGTGAGGGCTGTGCTGCCAGACAGAACTGCACCGCTTCTGCAGGTGCTGGGTCCTCACATTCTTTCTGTGTGATTCAGTATGGAATAAAGAATACGGAAAGCTCTGAGAAGTGCTTATGAAATATCACCAGCTGGATTGGTAAAACAAAAAATATAAGGCAGTCTCAGCAGAAATTGTAGATTAAGTTGCCAGTGCAAACTGTTTTGTCTTTATTCCTTAGGGCTTAAATGAGCTGTGATGCAGCTGAGTGATACAGGGCAAGAGCCAAGGTTAGCTCTGCCAACAGGGCAAATGCTTCTTGTTTCAGAACAGCTCCATTGCTGATGAATATGATGTTGACCTCCTTGGAAATCTAATCTGCTACTTACCTGCAGCCTTTCTACATGGCAGAATGTCCCTGAAGGCAATGGCAGCAGCCCTACATCAATTCAAACTTTGCCAAGAGCTCAGCCATGAGCAGAAGACTGAAATTAAATACAAACTCCTTCAGTTATATGGGTAAGGTATTGGATACACCACCTGGGTCATGCTGGTGGTTACACCATGCAAATACCAAGCATTTGCTTTGCCCAGATGAGCTGCAGTGAAAACAGCACAAAGCAGCTTCTGTCACTGGCCAGGCTCGAGGCCTTGTCCACTAGAATGACATTTCTGTTCTTGGGTGTAATGTGATAACTGTGGAACAAAATACAACCCCAGGGACACCCTGCATGACTTAAGTCCCAGAGGAAAAGGAGAGAAAGTGTAATGTTTGAGGGGGGCAGGCAAATAGACTTGCTGGCCTGGCAAGAGAAGGGGGTTACAGGCAGAGAATGGCACAGGAATGCAAAGAATGGGAAAATGGAAGTGGGATACTCGGTGTGCTGGTGTGAGAAGACAAAGAAAGAAGACTGCAAGCACCTCTCACCATAGGAGAGAGCAGAGAAGAAGAGGGATATAAAGCTCAAGCAGCTGAAGCAGCAGAGTTGGCAGCCTGTTGGGTGTCACTAAGGTCTCAGATTAGGCGAGCGACTGGAACCTCACCAGTATCAGCCAGGCAAAGAACAAAGCCATCCTCTGTCTGACAAGAATAGACTGTTTCTCTCTTGCATTGTCCCTCAGAACTACCTGCATTTGAAAAGGGAGACTGGATGCACAGTTTCTAACCACCCCTTCACCCCAAAGTCCGCCACTTGATCCACCTAATCACGTTAGATGCTGTTCAGCCTCCTGCTAGTCAGCATTTTTCTGTGATAGGATAACTGTATTTTCCACCAGATCCCAGCCCTGCATTGATCTTGATGCAGATCGGTTTTATTGAATCGTGGCACATGGTGCTAAATAAGATTTTACTTTATTTTATATTATTTAATTTTGAAAATATTTAAACGTCCTCATAGTGGAGCAACAAAGCAAATAAAGTTGTTTGTGGGAACAAGAACTAGTACCATATTAGTTGCTACCCTCTTCTGTAGGCTCTGTCAGGCTTAAAGTTACTTATCCAAGTGTTTTATTAAGTCACCCACCAAATGGGCTGACTAACATTTGTCAGATTTGGATGATGTTTTTACTTCTCTTTTGATAACCATTTTGCAGACTACTATTGCAATATGAACTGACAGAAAATAGTAAGTTTTCTTTCAAAGAAAGAATGATTTCTCTTTGTTCAAACACTGTAATGCTAAGAACACTTGACTATTGAGGGAGAGCTCCATCACCACCATATTTGAAGGGTTTTTCTGATTATATTGCAAGTTCCACTGATGCCCTATGCCCAGAGAGATAAGAAAATACAATCTGATGCTAGTAACAATCAATCATCACATTGGCATAGAACTGTCTGTGTTTCCTGTATGATAAAGTATTATAAAAACACTGAAGTTTTAGTATTACTTTTATTGTAACATTCTTTATTAATATAATTTTTCAAAATATTTTTTTCAGCTCCTCAAACAACTGGACAGCAGAAACAACATTAGATGTTGGACCATTCATAGCTCTGCTGTCAAAAGAGGAATTAAATGTCCTTGCTGAAAAGGTATGCTTTTTTAAAAAATTTAAAATTTATAACAGGTATTTTAGAACTTGGATTTGTGAATGTCATAATGCAGTCTAAATTATGTAACCTGAATGCTAAACTAGGTAAATAATTCTTTTGTCAAGGAACCTTGTGTTAATATTTCACATATGCTTGATTCCATCAAATGAGATTTTTTTCTTGAGAGTAATGTTACTATAAGCAATTATTTGCATGTGTACAATGACAATTATACATTGTCACATAGGAAAAAAAAGGGACATTTATAGTGACACAGACTTATTTTTAGTACTTTACACCTTGCAGTGCTCTTTACTCCATCCCCCTGCCTTCCAATCATAAAAGTTGTGTTTCTTATCCTGTTATTAATGGGATCATACTGATCAAATTAGCATTTACTCATGTGGCCCTTTGCCCTGGGGCCAACATAGTACAAGTAACGATATTTGATGGCCTCAGCATTGCACTTTGTAGTTTCCTTGCCCTCTTTAGTTCATATAATCTTAATTTTTTAATGCATAGGAGTAAACCATACTGGATGAGAGATTCATTTTTCAGCAGAAATATGTGAACACAGCAGCTTTTCCACTGGAGATAATGCTTATAATTGACCAGATAGAATAGGACTCTTCAAAGGAAAGTAAGGACTCTTCAAAGGAAAGTAAGGTGTCTGGCAGGGTGGAGGAGAGAGGTCAAAAAAGCTTTAAGAAGGCAAACAGGTCAAAGTTATTTCTCATAATTTAATTGGGTCCCTATCCTCAGTTCTTATACTTACCTGGCAAATTTAAGACAAGCGAGATAAAGCCCGTATTAAAATGGTGGAACTCATTGCTCCTCCATTGGCAGTGTCTGGACACAGATGCCAATCAGGCAGTGCTCAGGTGTTGCCAGAAGCTGAGAGGGCATACAGGAGGGAGAATCACTCAGAATTTGCTTTGTTCCTAATATTTTCCCCCTCAAACGTGTGCTGATGACCTTTCAGTAGCAGCCAATTACTCTTTTCTGAAACGTCTGCACAATGGGACGAGGCTGAGCTGTTACTAACCCCTGCTTTGCTAAGGGCTGCACAAGTCTTTCTCCACAAATTGGTTTGTTTTGAAAGGGAGAGAGAAGTCTTATTTATTCTTTCCTTCTGAAGTTCCCAGATATCATCTTACAAATAGCAAAGACAATTGGACCAGTTTCTTCAGCTGAAGAGCTTCTTCTATCAGTTGTGTTCGAGTCAGTCTCCAACAGCACTGGCAGCATCCGCCTGTCTCTCAGCAGAGCTGGTCAGTATTGCACCTGGGGCCTCTTCAAAGTGCTGCCATTTGGGGCTGTGATGGTGCAATTCAAACAGACTTTGTCTCACTTTGTCATCGAATGCATTCTGAGAAGCCAGACAATAATAGTGAAGTATTGAGCAACTTAAAGACTTCTGGCAAAAACCAGTTGGGAGTCTTCATTCTGCTGCTCATCAGAGTTGTATGATGCACTGACTAATTGCTGAAACACTTTTATTACAGGATTGCATAATTAAGCATTTCCTGAAATGTTTCTGAGTGCACAAAGGAAAACGATGAATGATGTGAATTAGAGGGGTTTGTTTATTTTTAATGTTTTGTTTATTTTTACTTTGTAATCTAATTGAAACCCCTTGAACTAAAAACCTGTGAAGGTGACAAGTTACCCTCGTGCCAAAAGATTGCACATAGTTAATCCTTTGCCAGACATGAGCATATGGTGACTGATCTGTTCTTAAATCTGACAGTGGTGGCACTGTGTTTTTTCCGTCCAAATGGACAAAGTTTGTAATCGTCTAAAAGGTATTTTAATTAGCAACCAAATGAATCTATTAGAATCTCTGGTGAGGAATGGATCATTTTCTTTCTATAAGGTACATACTTTGACTATGTTTGATTATTATAGTAACTATTCTTTCTCTTATCTGAAATTCACCCAGGCAGAATTTGTAAGCTGTACCATCCTGTGCCATGGAAAACAATCCTGCTGTGGGGAAAGCTTTTGAAAGCACCAATGGGAATTTAGACCCAAACAAATTCAAGGAGTTTGATATTGTCTGCCTTTATCTTTGAAAATCCCCCCACTGGTTTTCTGCCTAGCAGAATAGAGATTCAAGCTCTCAGCAAGCCCTGGGCCATGATGGAAATCCAAGTGCTTGTATAGCAGGAAGGCTGAATGATGACTATGTGTCTCTGGGAATGAATTTGCCTCTTACAATGCTGTATTCATAGACAGAGAGAGGTGGAAGGAGTTCTAAGACTTGTGTTTTTTCATAGCCTGAAACAAAACATGACCTAATTTGATCAGAGGAGTCATTACACAATCATCAGGCTCTAAAAAAAGCAGGATCAAGCTGGTGAAATAGCAGGGTGTTAGTTCACCTGTATGCATGAAATTCATTCTTCCTTCAACAAGTAAATCAGCAGATCATAAGCCATATTTCTTTAGACATGGGCCACAGGACCAAAGGTTCAGCAGCAGGTATTTCAGTCTGCTTGTGTCCTTATGTGTGCTTTTTTAAGCCTTTGGATCTACATGAATCCCAAAGACTTCTCTAATCACCCCAGCTCATGTCCAGTTCGATTGCAGAGCTCTCTCATCTGCATTGCAAGACCAATACAAACCTGCCAGCAAAGCTGATGGTCTTTGTCAAAGGATAACTTGGCTCTAAGGCTGTGGAGGCTCCTCAGTCTTCACTTGGGGTGCATGAGCTCAGCTGGGGGAAAGTGTGGGAGGTGGGAAGTTGAGGGATTGTTTGTGCTACTCTAGGAAATGCTTCTGCAGTCCAAACATGGTACTGAGCTTCTGTTACCAAACATAATCTCATCAGCTCCATCAAATTCACACAGTGGTTTCAATAAGGAATGAGGTTTAATTACTGATTTGTAAATCACTAAAAAATTGGGTATTACGAAAATTACTCCAGAATGACATTGATGCTTTTCATGCCACCAATGCTATTTTGCATTTCTCACAGTTGTGAGCTAATATTAATAACAGTAGCAATTACCAGTGACAGAGTTCTTACATCTGTGTCTATATCAAGATTAAAAACAAAGGTTTTAAGGTGCTTCAGGCAAGATGGAACGTGAAAAGCAAGACTTGGGAACTGTGTGTCTGAGATGCTACCACAGAGCAGTGGCAGTGCTGGAGAAAGAACTCGGGTTTCTCACTGAGTATATAGCACTGAGATGCTATAATGTGTATATATGTTTTTCATCAAACTACATGTATAGCAAAAGGAAGAGCAAAGGGGCATCACATCAAAAATCTAATTAGTATTTCCCTGTGTAATCGCACCAGTGTATCTGGTGTGTTAAAAATAATAAAATCAATGGGTTTTTTTCAAGGACACAAAGTCTTAGGTTTTCATGACTTGGGGAAGGGAGCTGCACTGTGTCTGGATGGGCAGTATTTACATGAGAAAAGCTGACCTTCTGCAGCAGGGGAAAGGGAAACAATGCAGCTTCACAAGAGGGAGGTAAAGGGAGAGCAGAACATCAGCTGGTACAGTGGAAGCTGAACAGCATTTTCGTTTGCTCAACAGATTCAATCTTTTCAGTGTTCTACCCACTACTGCAGCTTCCTTTGATGCAAATAAATCCCTCCTCTGCCTCCTTTCAAAGTACAAATCTACTTTGTACATCCTCACTTTAATTTATTTATCTGGGGGAGCTTAGCTGAGGCACAGCATCTGTGAAATCCATGCTTTTTACTGGTAATGACCGTATCTGAAGACATGTAGGGATTATTTGGTTTAGATAATTATTTAATAAGGTTTTCCTAAATTAGTGACAGGAGAGGGAGCAGTAAACAACCACATTAGGATTCTAATTTCTGCTTTCCATCAACATTAGAGGTAGATTATGCCAACAAAGACTAGGATTTGTTAAAACACACAATGGAAACTGTCTGGTTGGATAATGCATAGGGCTGGAAGCTGACTGTAAATAAGATCTTTAAAGGCAGTTTGTCTGTCCAAACGGTTCTGTGGTAAGTGAACAGCCCTCTCTAGATCCTGACATTTTAACAACAGGCTTGACATAAAGAACAAGCACCGTGCTTCTCTGACACATCCAGCTCCTCTCTTCACCTTGTTTAAATGTCAGGCAAGTCTTACAAGACATATCTCTATCAGGGCATTTCAGAGTGCAAGGACCTCTCATGTCTGTTACTTTCCTGTTGAGTTGAATTTGCTATTTGAACGTGGCGTTTATTCAGCTGAAGCTCTTTTTGGTGAACTTCCACCAGGGTCATCCCAAACATTTGCATTTCACTCTTATTGAATCAAGGCTCCCAGCAAATGGTGGCTTTACCTCAGAACGAGCTCTTGCCTGGGTTTTGATGCCTTTAGAGAATTAGACTTGAATGAAACTTGCAAGATACTGGTTGTTCTTATTGCACAGATCCATATTTTCGTTTTATTATGGCATCTTGCATTGTAACTGTTCTGAAATGTATGTCTGCTCTTGTCCAGCATGCACTGCCTTTGGAGTACAAAGAAAATAACCAATGTCTTGCAAATTAGGCAAATTCTGGTTTTATATCCAGGACGTGAACAATATAAATATTTTTTAAATTATTTAATTACAAAATAATTAATTTATCAATATCACATCAGCTGTAGTTAATTTTCATAGCCTGTTGCTCTCTTAAATATCAATATTGCTTTGATTTAGTTTGTTGTCTCTTTGATGAAAACTCTTTTGACTTTTTTCAGATTGCCTGGGAGCCAGAGCTCCTTCTTCAAATGAAATAATTAAATTAGCAGAAGCAAATGTCTTTTGGTCAGTTCAAGAACTGGAGTGCATGGACCCAGGGACTTTTGACAAAAATGTGGAACTTCTTGGGGCTGTCTCAGGTTTTAACAGCTCCCAGCTGACTGCCTTGAAGGAGAAAGCCAAGCAGGTAACTATCCTGTCTGTGAAGGAAAATTAAATCTGTAATTTGATTTGGTGTTATTGAACTATGCAGTTCTAAAATAACTGTGCTATGTCAATGTCACTACTGCCACAAGAATATCTATGGTTTATTGGAAAAATAATGTGAGGTGGTGATAGAAGACTATTGCCCTTGCTTTAGAGTCAACAGGCAAGTAGTTCTGAGCTATTGGCAGCTGGAAAAGTGAAGTGTTTTTACTTTTGAATTGCTTTTCTGCTGGCTTCTCACTTTCCTTTCATAAATGAAAAATCAGCAAGCAGTACTAGGGGCTGTTGGTTGCCCTGCTGAGAATTAAGCTTGGCATGTTAAACTGTCTACATCGATGCTAAATAGAGCTTACAGTGGGGTAAACCCAAACTGACTGAAAGGGAGTTATTGGCTGAAAAAAGCTCCTTCTTCCACCTTCTTGTTGCAAGCAGGGACAGATCCATCAGTAGGAAATATTAGGGAGGAAAAAAATCACCTACAGTTTGTCTTTACCAGGAGCAGAGTCGGTCAGAGGACTGTGCTGGGGGCAGGTCAGCACTCTGGCTGGGTCTGGGGCATCTGTACCTGGTCTGGGCTCTGAGTGGCCCTGCCTGGGCCAGTGTGGGCTGGCAGAGAAGTCAGACCTCACTCCATCCCTGTTGTTGCCACTGCACTTCTCCCTAGGGGTGACCTCCTCTTGCTGCTTTGTGGTTGCCTGCACTGCCAGGGAATAGGCAAATTCCCAAACATAGTTTTGGTTCAGCAAGGAAAAGCCTTAGGGTGCAGTAAGACAAATTGTTTTGGTTGCAGAAAACCCAAAGGTGAAGAGGTTACTGGCCCCAGCCTGGCTTCAGCTTCCTGTCAGCAGCTTCTGCTGGAGGTTATCTGCTCTCTGCTCCCATCTCTGCATGCCTACTCTGTAATCCCTTTCTGTCAAAATGATCCAACATTTAAAAGTCCTTTTTAGGTCCCATCAGATAATTCTGACAGAATGAGGTTGGGAAGCATTTACAAGTTGCACTTGGCTGTAAGTAGTAGAGAGTGCAAGAGGCTTGGAGACCTGAGGGCTGTGACCTCTGGAGGAAAGTGGGAGCAGGGAACAACATGGGCCTGGGCAGCATCTGTTTAACCAGCAGCTGCAGCCAGTAGTGGAGCTGACCATGGATTTGGGGTAAATAAGGCCAACTGTGCATTTTTTAGCAGTGAAGCTCAGCTTTTAAAACAGTGGAACTGCAGGTGCTTGAAGAGCAGTGGCACTGCCCAGATTTCTGCAAGCAGATGGTGACTCTCTGCAGTTGTGTCTCTGCTGCCTTGTTGCAGGAGGACAACTGCAGCAAATGTATTCTTCCCAAGACAGCTTCCCTCTGTCAGCATGGACACAGGTGGGTAGGAAAAGGGGAAAAAATGTAATTCTAGAAGAAGATAAAAACAGTGCTCCCCTGGGATAGTGGGAACTAATATTCTTTACAGTAGTGCAACAACATACTGGTGTGCTTACAGAGTGGTATCAGTTGTAGGGAAATTGCCAGCAAGGTTGATACACTCACTTTTTTGGCTATATTCAAAGACACACAGATCGGTAGTGCACTGAATGGCAGTATGTTTATTCTCTGTGTGAGTGTTTGTACAGATTTCTGCTAGACAAAGACAGACTTCCTGTATATTAATTTGCAAAATGCAAGGTGGTGCTACACTGAACATAAAGCACGAGAAATGAAACAGGACATGCAAAGCTTTTTGAAACTATATGCATAAGATGCTGTTACGTTATTAACATCTTTGATTAAAGGTTTTATTAAGCCTGTACTACTCATTGTTCCAAACTAATTCAAAAGGTCTGGTTATCAGATTGTGTCTTAATGAAAGTAAGAAGCTTAGCTCATGTGTAAGTGGAAGGTCTCCCAGCTCTGCAGCAGTGACAGCTGTATGGATCTGTAGTCTCTAGGTGAATGAGGACAAAGGAGTGTTTCAGTTTCATGTGTTGTGTTATTTATATCATTCTGCCTGAGATTTCACCCAGCACTGTCAGATAATACTATTTATGAAGTACTTCAAATTCTGTAGTTTATGGCCTAGATCAGGAAACAGACGTATTTTTGCCTGCATGTGTTTAATGTATCTGTTAAGCTAGAGAATTAAAAGCTTTAAAATTGGGCTAATGCTTTTTACTATCTATTTTCTTTGGAAAAGATTGAAGTTTCCCAGACTTAGACCCTTTATGACATTGTAAAACAAACATAAAAGATCTGGTGGAAACTCAGTTGGGAGGTACAAGTCCAGCAATGCATCTCTTAAACAAATCCTTAACCCGAGGGTCATAGCTGGGAAAAGCAGCCTGGCAGCTCTGAGGCTGCTCTGTGCTGAATATGCACATTGGTATGAACAGCAGAGAGCCTGCAGCTCTGTGTAAGGAGTATTTAATTCCAGAGGTCCAGAGTCCTGAGCCCTACTTCTTTATTTTCTGGAGGTTGTACAGCTTCATGTCTATCTGATGGTGCAGACACTGTTTAGTAGGCAACTACAGAGATGCTCTTCAGCAAGTCCCAACTAGCTTTGTCCTTTCTAACTTTTTGAACAAAACTTAAATTGTAGCTATCCTGAAAATGGAGTAAATATTTTTCTGACTCAGACACCCGGCCGTGGGCTTTTAGTTGTAATTTTCTAAGTGGAGTTAGCAGCACAGTGTTGTACTAGAAACCTGTCATGTATTCACTGACACAAAGTAGAGTAGCTGAAATTCATGAGAGCTTTAAAATGAGCCTTTTTTTAAATGGATGCCTGTCTTGTTCAAGTCACTTCCTCCAGCCAAAATCCAGTGTCTTTTTCTGGAAAGGCAATTGGCCACATCCAGGGAGATACTGACCACTGTCTATCATCTTCTATCATTGTCAACTAAATGTAATTGACAGCCCTGGCCGCTGAAAATTCAGCTCTTGATGGACTTCTATTATTCTTTATTCAGGCAGAACTTTTCCTGATATCAAAATTTCCTTTGGGCTGCTTGGTGACAGCTTTTCAATCACTGTAACTTTATCACACATAAAGTCAAAAGCAGGGGAAGTTGTCAGTTTAAATACATTGGTACTGGTTTAGAAGAGCCCCTTCTTATATTTTGGGGTTTTTTTACAAAGCTTTACAGATTTAATTCTATCTGTACAAACACATCTAAATTATTTTTTATTTTAACATTATATGAACACAAACTAGGAGTAGGAACTTTAGGAACCAGCTCTTTGTTGGTATTACTCAATTCTCTACTTTGTCTTTCCTTGTCAGTGACTGAGCCAGGGTGACTGGTCACAAAAGCAACTTAGAAGTCAGTCCCCTGGAGCGATTGCAGCTGGGTAGAGGCCTGGGTAGTCCAGGTGCTGCTTTCTTGGCAGTATAACAGTGTGGATCTAGGCACAGATTCCCATTTTTATTGTTCTTAGTGGTTTTGCTCCTACAGCCACACTTCCAGCAGGTTCTGTTCTGACTCATCAACAAGTCCAAGCTGTAAAAATTGCAGCATTTTTAGATGAACTGACCATTGTTGGTGTAGAACCTCAAAAACCTTCACAATACCTTAGCTCTGCCTTTTGTGTGCAAAGAGGAATATTCAGGTTTTAGGACTTTTAAACCAAGGGGTTTGGGAATGGTGTGTATATAGAGGAAGAATCATAATTATCTAACAGTTATTAATGCTCTCCTCTAAAGGTTTGGGGGTCGCTGCCAGACTGGAGGAGTTACCAAATCATCTCCCTGGGCCGCATTGCTCTGGCACTCACTGAGCAGGAAATCACAGAGCTGGATCTGCACTCCATTGACACCGTTTCTGTTCTGAGTCAGCAAACAGAGTGGACTCTTACCCAGGTGAGTGAGTGAGTGAGTGAGTGAATGCAGTCCTGGTGAAAGGCTCTGGATTCACGCCCTTTGAGACTGAAGTCCTGGAATTGCCTAGGAAACACCACACTACTCCCTGCTGCTTTTCTGCAGCTGTGACCCCAGTGAAAGTGGCCAGGTAGGTCAGCACTGGTGTCTGCCTGGCTGGGGGCTTCCCTGGGGAAGTGGCCAAGACAACATCAATCACTGTTAATTAGGGTGGGGCTGAGTGTGTTCTTTAGCACTTGCCCACCAAGCAGTGGAAAGAGGGCAGCAGCTCCTCTCACACTGGCCCTGGAACAGACACTACTGCTAGGAGTACTAGTCCTTCCTAAGGACAATCACAGAATAAGTAGTGTGTCCCAACCCCAGCATTGCCCTAGAAGCTCTTTTTTGGCAGATATACTCCTCTCATGTTCCTTTCCTTGGATAACGTCTAGTTATGTCAATGGGACTTTCATCATAAGAGTTAAAACATTTTATTTATACATGCAATTGGCAGCATGTTTCTGACTTTGTGGCCCACACCATCAGGGCTCTGTGGCTTCACAGATGCTGGCATGGTGGCAGTTCTGGCAGAATATCACAAATCTGTTTAATAGATTCATGTTCTGAAGGGCACCATAAGAAGGAAGCCCTTGGGAGGACTTTATACAAAACCAGTTTGCTTTTGAGGTTTCCTACTGTCAGTAAGAGTACCTATTTAAAAGAGATTCATCCTGCTGAACTTCAGTTGTCTAAAAGTTAGGCAGCTAGTTAAGCTAGTTATTTGAGGCTCAGCTTTGTGGATAGATTAAGAAATCTTGGAAGATGCTTGTTTCTTTCACTGGCTTTGGAGGATGCCTTGGTGACAGGCTTGAGCTGGGCTCAGTTTTTAAAGGCTTAGTTTAGAATGAGCACCATCCTAAAGTACTTTGGCTTGGAAAGGCACTTTGGTACCAATATCCCATTCATATCTGAAAATTAATCCTAGACACAGTCACCACTGATAGATATATGGCACTTAAATAAGACAAGTCATCCTGAGTATTAAAAACAATAAAAATTACATACTGATCCTCTTAGGTATTTTATATTTTCTTGTAGGATTTTAACTGATTCTGTGAGGCAATCCAGCACCTTTTCTTCTGGTGAAGGCTTTCCTTGTGACCTGGCAGAAGAAATACTCAGTGTTTTCACACCAGTTGCACTTAGCAAGTGGTTGGGTAACAGTGCCCTGTTTAGTGTCACATATAGGTGGTGACAGTGCTCCTCCTGAAGGCCATGGCCATCCATTGGGGACACTCAGGATATATATTTATGCTCCATAGCTTCTGGTAAGGTTTTAACCATCTAGTAACAAAATTATATTTACCCTCTTCATGTATGCTATCTTACTGGTTTTGTAGGAAAGAGCTATTCTGCAAGGTTTTCTAGAAGACTCTGGCCAGACCATCGGCACACTAAAAAGTTTTGATTTAGTTGGACTAGGAGCAATCCTCTGTGCTTTGAATTCCACAGAAATCAAATCCATAAAGACTGCTGAATTCAGGTACTGCATTTTATACCTAATGAAATATTTATTAGTAACTCTATTGATAAAATTTATTATGCCTTTTTTGTTCTGTTTAGATTTTCAGAGCCTAAAGGACAGCTTTTTGCATTTTAAATGCCTTTAGAAAAGCAGTCACTGTTATGGAAAGCATACAGTAGTTTAAAACATGTTGTTTTATAGTATTCCTCTGCCATTTATATGCCACCATTTAAGTATTGCATCGAGAAATCCAGGTTTTTGTTCAAAACCTTAAATGTTTGTATGCAATTTATGTACGTGTATTTTAAATTGAAAACAGGTTTTACAATCTTCTTAAAGCAGGCTAAGTATATTCCAGGCCGATTTATACTGCATGTAATTGCAGCATCTAATGTTGACCTTGTTGCCTTTTGCAGTGCTGCAGTTGCAAGAATTGGCCTGTTGTTTTGTAGCACCCCTGTTCTGAGGCAGTTTAAGAAGATGACAGAGTCCGTGTTTGGTGCTGCTACCAGCTGGAATGGCTCTATTTTACAGGAAATTGGTACTATAGCAGGTAACAAAACTACTACTCCAGATGGTGATGGTTGTGAAGCATTGCTATTAAGAGACGGGTTCACGGAGCTGGGGATTTCTAGACTGGCAAAAGACATTTCTTCCAGAGGGGAGTCACCTGCAGGCACAGACATTCAGCAATTTCAGAAGCACTAAGGAGAAGTGGTATTCTCTGTAAGGTTCTGTAAATATGGTCAAAACTGACCTTGGGAAGCACAGCCTGAAGTTACTTGGGTCCTGTAAGTCGGAAAGGGTAAATCAAGGAGGGCAAAACCAAACAGGATTCCAGAGCCAGTCACTCTTTGTGAGCCAGGCTGTACTGGGAGGAGCTGTGCTCTGGCTGCCCGAGCATCCTGCCTGGAAAGAATGGGCTGCCCCGGGAAGAGCACAAGGGCAGGATTAGCCTGAAGGGATACTTCTCCAGAGTGCTCTTGCAGCCTCGGAGATTTCCTGAGCCAGAGGTCACCCCGTGTTTTGTTCCTGGATTTGCTTCCCTGTTATCATTTAACTGCACATTGAACTCTCGTATATTTTAGCATCCCCGATGCCTGTGGCAATGATTCCCCACCATAACCACCTAAGGGGTGAAGAAGTCACTCCCATTGCATGATTATGCTCCCTAACCTCGGATCAGAAGAGACTGTGAACAAGCATTCCCTAGTAACACTGCTTATGATTTTGTAGGTTCTTGTAATTCTCTTTTCCAAGATAAAATAACTCAGGTAAAGTACATTACATGTCAATGGTTAAGGTCAGATGATTTGTAATGCTGGAATATAATGAAAGAAACAGAACATAAAAAGAACCATCATCTCTCTATAATGCCCTGGAATAAACCATTGATTATATATTTTTTATAAATGCTTAAAGTTTATATTACCTTAAAAAGAAATCTAATAAAAAGAACATTAACAAAGTTTTGTTTGATTTTTTTTTAGGTGGTTTGAATGAGGATGAATTAAAAGCTTTTGATAAAAGCTTGATGCCATATTTCCAGCCATCAGCAGTAAGACATATACCTCCTGAAATTTTCCAAGTAAGAGCCTGATTACTGAAGAAGTTACTAAATTTCTACTCTAGTAGGAATAAACTGCAGCACTGATTTATAGATTTTGGGTTTTGGCAAAAGATTTTCTATGGTCTGTTAAGTGAGAGACCATCAAGGATCTGAAACATTAACTTTCAGCTGTATCACTGTATTTGTGATGCCCATGAAATATGCTAGGCAAGCTTTATTCATCCTTCAGAATGCATCCCAAAGAAAAAGCAAGTATCACAAAACAGGGAATGGACTCTGTATCTTCCAACATTTTATTCAGATTTGAGTTGTCTTCTCTGTTTATTAACATTTGCAAGGATGCTGTAATAGCTACAGATTTCTCTGCTGTGTAAGAGCTGTTTTATTAACCTAAAATCTGGCACCATTCTCCTGAGTTAGCTCTGAAAAACAGATTGTACAGGCACATACAGATCAGAAAGGAATTACATCTAATTACAGCAGTACTGAATGTGGACCAGAAATTAGAACAGGGATCCTGAGATCATTGCCCCGGACTTTCTTTGACTTCGTGACAAGATTAATACTCTGCCTGGGCTGGTCTCTTTCAGATGCTCAGGCAAGCAATGTACTTATGGACAGATGAGCTAAACAGAGAGTTAACTGTGTCAGCTCCCATAAAAGAGAAAATCTCCTTGAGCACTAACTGTTTGTGCACAGTACCACTGACAGTTCAGATAAACCTAAAATGTCCTTGCTGAAAATATTTCTTTGCAAAACAGCTCTATATAATCTTGTAGAATTTCTATCAAACAACATTTTTGTTAGTAAGAGTAATAATGAGACTACAAAAAGTAATTAACAAAAAGCAGGGTACCACTTTGGAAGAGTTTTCTGTATTTGAAAGATTCAAAGCAGGTTTTGGTTTTACACAGGTTTTTTATGGCCTCATTTTGCAACTGTATAAACTATTCAGATTTTGATTTATGAAAAATTACATTGTATTATGGACTTCAAGTGAGTTAAGAAGATGCTCAATTCAAAAATGTCTGGACCTGTAGGCATTTCCATGAGTTTGCTCGGTTTAAACCAGCACACCATTTGGCAGACAATGAAAAATGGGCAAGGGTTTGCTCCATCATCTGACCTACTTGCAAGGGTGATTTTGTCTTTCCAAAGTAGAACCTGGATGCAGAATTGTTGCAAGAAAAAAAGCTTGTTATGTAGGAGGGTTAAAATGCTTGTGACTGCAGAATGTTAACTAGAACTAAAGCAATCCAGCCTGCCCAATAATGCAGGCTTTACAAACTGGTTAATTGCTTTGTTATATAAGATAATTATTGTAAGATTATGACTGCCATGTTTAATTTTTAAATTTAATATGAACAAACTGGGAAGATTTTCAATCTAAAAGAGAAAAATTGAAGAATGAGATTAAAGCATGAGGCCTTTTCATCTCATTGCTCTACTGCTAACTATAATGAAAGGTCAAATGTAAGTTCAAGGGAGGTTGCTTGGGAGCAGATGCAAGAGAAAATAAATGAAAACACAAGAGGATGCACAATGCCATCAGTCTTTGAACAAATCAGAAAATAAATGGCTGGAAAATTAAACTCCAACAATATACTGAAGAAGTGTCCAATACAGTGCTGGCATAGAAAGCTTCTCAAGCTGTCAGCTCCCAGCATCAAAGAGAAAGGTGACAGAGAGATGAGTGGTCAGGGAAGTAAATGAATACAGAGGATTTTTTAAAGCTCTATTGAGCTCTTTTATAGCAACACAATGTTGCAGGCTGCTGTCCCTCATTCCAAATGCAAGGCAGTGCTGACTTCTGATTCCTTACCTGCCTTCTATAATTGACAGCCTAAACGAATTTTTCTGTCTTTTGTTCCTCCCAGGCATTGTCCCCAGAACAAATAGCAAACCTGGGCCCCGAGAACGCCGCCATGGTGACGGGATCGCAGCGACAGCATCTGGATGCATCCCAGCTCCAGAGCCTGGGGCTGGCACTGGATGGAGCCAGAACTGGCAGCCCAGGGACACAGAGCAGCAGTGCAGCATCTCCCCAGGAGGGACAAACCCCGGCTCCCAGCGGTGAGTGGAGCTCTCCCCGCTCCTGCTTAGGGGAAGGGCACACACCAGTGGGGTGTGAGGTCTCACAGCATGCACCAGGATCAGGCCTCTATTCTGAGGGTGGGTTGCAGTGAATTTACTAACCAACTCTTAAAGTCATGCTTCAAATCACATGCCTGACCAAGACAAACAGCCAGGAGGATGTTGGATTCACCCACAGCAAGAGGTAATGGAGGAAGACTGTCAGATGGCATTAGCAGCTGTCCAGTAGCATTACACTGTGCTAAGCACTAGCTTGTGTAAAATGTAGTCTGAAACAGCGAGCTTTTCCCTCTCCTTCCTTCCCATATTCTTTGCCGAAATTTAAGGTAGGGGTCTCCATCTCTGGACCTTCAGGTCACAACCTTTATGTGCAGCACAATGTTGTTTGCAGAGCTGCAAGTGGGAAAGGAGGTAGCACTGGGGTGGATTAGCATCTTTATCCAGACTGTAGGACCGTTGAATGGTTTGTCCTGCCATTCCCATCCTATTTGGAATTAAGGCCTGTTAGTACCTATACTTCAGTGGTTTAACCTTTTACTTCTGCATGTTGCAGTTTACACTGGGCAAGTCACACTGGCAATGTCTAAGGATGTATTACAGTGGGAGAGTTTGCACATGGTCAAGACAATGTTGAGAACTTACCCCTATCAGACTGCAAATACTGTTGCTTCCAGTGACACCAGCAAGACATAAGCTGTTGAAGGAGAGAGAGGGAAGCTGAAGTGCTGAGATAGGGGTAAGGGGAACTAAATTGCTATGATGCCCTTGCTGAAATTAGAGCAGACCTTCCCAGAAGCACCTGGGAAATGCTCTTAGCCCAGCTCCCTCTCAGGTGTGACCTGTTCCTTCTGGAGGTCTGCCAAAGGGAGGAGTTTTCTGGGAAAAGATCACCTGAGTTCTTGGGCTTCTTGTCCATTGTTCCCTGTGAAATGCTTCTCTTTGGAGCTGTGTATGTTAAACTGGAAGTGACATCTCTTGAGAGCTGAATGCAGTTAGGATTCAACTGTTGGAATTTGCTGCACCACTTTGGGGTGGTGTAGGTAAGACTTCTAGAGCTGAACTTTAGCGTGACACTAAGACAATAAAGCCTTCTGCTTTCCAGGTGCTCCTTGTTTGAGCGGCTTTGGCATCTGGCTGTGTGCTGTGTTTACACTGCACCTGCCTTTCTGAACCCACAGGTGTTAAGCTTGAGGTAAGTTATATTTTCAGTTGGAGGTAACTTTATAACAGAAGTGCAGATCACCTGTAACAGAGAAGGAGGACTATGGGACCCTCTTCCTGCTTTGAATACAAAGATAACTATTCTTGAATAATTTTTCTGTATTACAAAGGTGTCTTCTACCTTGGTTAGACTATCTCTGAATCTAATCAAGGGGAAAACACTTTATCTTATCTTTATTGTAAAGCCAAACATAACAAAGGTATATTTAAAACCCCATGTAACACCAATCAATTACTGCATTGTTATTTGGAACATGTTCTTGGTTTTTCTCTGTGTTTTGCCTATTCCAGGCTATATATAAGATTTTATTCCACAAACACTTTGATAAATGCTATTTAGTATAGTACTGCCATTAACTTTCATTGGGTTTTAACATTTTGGCAGGCTAACATTTAAGAAGAGCACTGGCGGGCTTAAAGTTTAGATTCCAATTAGGCAAACTAAATGCTTAAGTCTTTAGGATTGCAAAGCAAGGCATGTCAAAGGACTTAATATTTTTCTTTGCTTTGATTTTCAGTGTCCTGGAGCTTACAACAAAGATGCTAAAGATAAAAGAGTGTCAGCTCAGCATGAACAGTAGAATCAAGAGGCTCTGAGATTTCTGGGTGCACAGTGGTTAAATTCTTACAAGCAAGACCTTCATCTGCTATCATGATGAGAACTGTCTCCTTTCCATAGCTTCATCACTAACGAGTAACACAGTATCCCTCCAAATAGTCCAAATTTAAAAACTGGAAATGGCTTATCTGTCTCATGAGAAAATCACTGAAATATAGGATCTTGTGTTAGGGAGGAACTTGAATTATAGGGGGGACAGGTAGCAGGGGAATGTTATTTGGAGGCTGCTGTCTGATACCCAGTGCTTTTTACACAGGCTAATTTGGTCACACTGTTGTGTCCATTTCTTGGGTTTTCTTCTACTTCAGATGCACATTCCCTGGAGAGGGGCTATCCTTCTGTGTGGTGTAGTAGAAACTGCACTAAAAGTTACTGCTGTTGCAATAAAATAACTTTGTATTGGGGCTGCTGGTTTAAATCCTGCTCAGACAAGAAGTGATAACAGGCTCTTAAAATTTAAGCACCTCTACAAAACGTAGTTTCCCCATGGCTGTTTGTATTCAACACAGAACTGTTGACACTGAGGGCATTGGCAATACTATTAGTATTTCATGTGACAAAATGCACCATGGAAACTTGCTTATGTTCATCAAGAGACAGTCCTTTCACTTCAGGTGGGGTTGAAGTGTATGCCTGGGAATACTAAGGGGGAACTGTTCACTGAGCCTACACACTACTGGACTGTCAATCCAGTTTTTTCCACAAGACCTAGAATAAGGAATTTCTCATAATTATAAACCATAGATACTTTCCTGTGTTTTATCAGCATATGACTTACAGGTCTAATATTAGCTTGTCATGCCACACCTCAGTATTTTAAACAATGGGGGAAAAATATATTAAAAATCCTCTGCATGTGAACATACATTTTTATGGCATTCAACATTATTTTAGACCATGAACACATGGCAGAGTTTTCCATTTTGCCATTGCAAAAGTCTTATTTTTTCTAGACTAAAAAAGGCAATGCATAGATTGAAAAGTTTAGCTTTTTCATTCAGGGCTGTACTGTAGTAAATGCCCTTCAAACTATAATTTGTATTTCTTTATGGCAAACATTATATCTGGCTTCTCAGCCCTGAAAGGAGAATTGAAATTTTGCTCAGGTGGGGAAGCAATAGGAATGGGAGGGAGAGCTGGGGGGGAAGAGCCTGGCTGCTGCTGGGGAAGGTGAATGTGAGCTGTTGCTACTGTTGGGAGTAACAGTTCCCACCACAGTCCCATATATTCTGTAATTCCTGCAGCAGCAGGGGCTAACTTGATTTTCAGGGCTTTGTTATTGGCAAAGTAGGCAGTGAGAGCCGTTTCTCACCCCCTCCTTTCCCTCTCCCCCTCCATCAATCTGCTGCTCTGGGAACTGCCTTTGTCTATAACTAACCCTGGCAAGTGTGACATGATGTTACAGATAATACTACATGCTTTAGTTCTGCATTTTATGAGCAAAGAATTATGATTGCTGCAAGCTGCCTGGCACTTTTTTCTCTAATCCTCACAGTAAGATTCCAGCTTCTCCAGGTGCATTTCCTTTTCTGCATGTGAACAGGAGATTGAGACATACATTTAAATAGGAAGACATTTGTTTTATTAATCCCAGCAAATACATGCAAATGTCCACTAAAACCAAAAAATACTTCAGTGGATCAAATGCATTATAAAGATTTATCTGTGTTTTCACATTAAAAGTTCTGCCTCGCTCAGATGTGAAAGTACTAAAAGGTTGTTTGATTTCTAGAAATTGCCTGACTTGAATTCTGTGTGCACTTTTGAAGCTGCAGGAGAGTGTTTTCGTGTCAAGAAGACAGTCAGCATTTCCAGTTCAGCTGCTTAGGTCAGATACGTGACTTAGCTCTACCAAGCCCTTCAAAAATCTATATGAGCTGAAAGTGATCTTCTTCTGTCAATATACCTGGGAGTGATTCCGTTTGCAATTATGTGAGTCACAGTTTAGCTTTTAATTGGAGCAGGAGTGAGCTCTTTGTTTTGTGCCATCTGTGCTGTTTAAGTGCTTTTAAATAGCTGAACTGCTTGATTATTTATATATTTTATTAAATTAATAATTATGTTAAGAACTTTGGCATTGCATTTATGTTTGGTCAAGGACTTATCTATTTCTTAGAAGAGTAGTGTAGGAGGTGTAAATGTGGAGCACTGACTTTATGTTGTACTTGTTTCACGGTGAGATTGCAAATCCTGTTTGCTTCATGAGATGGTGTGAGCATTTGGATGGCAAGTATTGTAGAAAAGCAGTTTTACTCCTGCCAATATAACTCTTGTAAAGGTCACTGATGGAAAAGCCCATTCTACAAAATCTGGGATTTATGGGACACCTCCATCAAAACTGTTGAAACTGAATTTCTGTGGGAAGAATAGATGGAAAGGGGAGAAAGGCACGGAGAGCACTAGTATGCATGGTATGTAATCCGTGTGTGTGATCTGCCATCCATTCACAATCCTGCACACTGCCAGTGCTAAGAGGAAACTGAAACAGGGACACTTCACTTCTGTGAAACAAACCATAGAACCCCTCAGAGCAGGCATCTGTCCCTTCTGCAGATGTGTATTGCATACAACATGCACGTGATCACTTTCACTGGAATGCATTCATTGGAAAAATGTGTCACAGTCCCTTTCTTTTTGCATGATCAGGATTTTGGGGAAATATATACTAGAGAGAAATGTGGTATAAAGATTTGATTCTTAGAGAAATGTTGCTGCTTGTAGATGTGGGTAATGTTTGTTTAAACCAAGCTTAATTTCTCCTACATTCTTTTTAGTTCTTTGAGAATGAAAAAAAATCAGATTTATGCATAAATCTGCTGTTGAATATATATCATGATAATAATTTTGTTATCTGCTTATTGTGAGAACTGCAGCTGTCCTCTCCACTTGTGACTCCTCTGATGGTTGCTGGGCAGTGCCATGCATCCTGTGGGATGTGCATCCAACCATCCAACTGCTGACAGTCACAACTCTGGTGTAGGCCTGGCTCCTCTGAGTGCTGTGAGCCCTGTGACAGGTGACCCTGGCCAGCAGTATGTGAGAGGAGGCATTTCATTCCTGTGATGGGATGTAGGAGTCTTCAGGAGTTAACAGATGGAAAGAAATACTTTTGTTGGCTTATTATTTCAGTGCCTGAGACATTTATGTTCAGAATTGTGTTTAGAAAAGAGAAAAGGGCTACTGGTTCTGGATCAGCAGGAGAGAAAATATCCCTATGACCTGGTACTGAGGTAAGTGCCACGTCTGTGGTATCTCTAAATCCCCGAAAGGAAGAAAACAACTACCCATCCACAGTGTCTGAAAACCGTCCCTGTTAAAGCTGGCATTATGGCTGTTGTCAGGTTTTGTACAGTGCACAGAATGTTTGAGTCCCAGTGATCTCAATCTGTCACACATCAGAGCTAACCAGCTCCTCAGTGTGAGGCTCCAAAGATATGTTTAGCCAAAAAAACCAAAAAAACCCCAAAAAAACCACAAGAAAAAACCAGAAAAAAAAAAAAGGCAACCTTCCTTAATTTTAAGCAGCCCTTTATGCCTCCGTATAATCTGCTCAAATATTCCAGAGGCAATTACGTGCTGTATTAAGGCAGATTCAGTTTACCAGTTCACTGCTGTGCCTAGGGATCATCACCCCCTCCTTTATTTTCCAGTAACACAAATTGCAGCCCTGTCATATTAGGCTGGGACCTTGTCAGAGTCCCACTGGCTGTCCCCCTTGGAGCAGATGTGAGACATTGCTCGAGGTGTGCCAGCCCATCGAACCTGGGGCTGTGGGAGAGGCCTGGCTCGCTCAAATGACACTCAGAGAGAAGCAAGGAATCGACAGTCACATGGAATGTGTCACTTGAGCAGGTAACTGCCCATAGGGCACTGTTGGTATTTTGGCTCGTGCTGTGTTGTGGTTATAGATACCACACGCTGCTTCCCAGTGGGACACTGCCAATTTCCTCATGGCAGTCGAGGAACAGTCATCCAGCTGCAGTACCTTGTTCCCCCTCATAGACTGTCCTCCTTAGAAAAGAAATCAAATTTCAAGTGATTTCTTCCTCTTTTTTTTCCTTCTTCTCTCAAAAAAGGCTGATATTCCAGGCTGGTACACAACTTTAAGCAATGGGCTCTCTTTATTTCAGGGAAAATGTTTAAATGCTTTTGATGAATTTGTGGGTTTTTTTGGTGTGCGTATTTTGGTTTTGTATTTTTAAGCAAGATCTGTAGGCATGGGATAAGAAGAGCTAAGAACATTAGAGTCCTGATTAGTAAAATATTCTCATCCATGCCATATGATGTGGGACAGCCTTGGGGACTGTTTACTCCAGTGCTGTTGGAGGTGAGGGATCTGACTTCCTTCTCCAGTAAGGCAGGAGGGAAACTGGATAGAAAAGACAGGTCTGCAAAGAATAAACAAAAACTCCACTGTAAGTTAAATTTCTTTTATTGGTACCCCAGAACATCTGGAATTGCTCCTCAGAAAGAGTATTTTGTGCATTGTTATACAAAATGCTGTTGAAAGTGCAGATAAATAACAAACTTGTCAGAAAGCAAAACAGACCTGTGTGCTATCCAGGTATCCATAATTTCATATTTTAGTTAAGACTGTGATCCATTATCAGACTATTTTTCCATATCTATCAGTCCTTAGACAGAAAAATTATGCAACTACCTCAAAGACCCCACCAGACCTTGCCTGGCATCAGGACACGTAGGAGTTTTGTACCATAGGATATTTTTATCACAATTCACATCTGGTTCTTTATTTGTACCCAAAAATAGATAGTCACAAAATGTATTACATTTTTTCTGCAATGCGTAGAAAGCAACCAATGTCCATCTGTCTCTTCCTGCCCCTTTCTGTTCAGCATCAGTCTGCTTCCCCAATCCGGATTAATGAGAGGATTTTCTTGCCCTCATGATGCAGGAACACAGGCATGTTCAGAACTCACAGTCCAAGTGACTAAACACTGAAGTATTAAATGGAGGAATTGACTGATGGATTTCTTGCTTTGCTGGCAACAGCATAGCATTTATCTTCTAATGTTTTAGCTGGTATAATTAGCCTTACAAATACTTAACAATATCTCACTTAATATCTGTAATCTTCTCTTTGAGGGACAAGGAGAAAAGGAGAGAAGCCAGAAGTAAAGTCCTGAAGGAGAAACATGAAAACAGTGGAAAATGCTAATATGTCACAAATACAGCAGCGTAATATTTTTTGGTACTGCTTTCCTCAATAACTTTTAACCCTTGCATATGGTAGTGAACTGTATTGATTTATCATAGAATAGCCATTGCTATAGTTAAAACCACATTGGTTTGATGCACAAGCTGAAACTGCCCTAGGGTATCTTTAATTGGGGCCTGACATGTTTTAACACTTAATCAGATGTCACAAAAAACAACTTAGATCACAAACAAGTTCTGAATATATCCTGCATGAACTGAGAAGGGAGTGGAGAGAATGGATGTCATCTCTCTGCCTTTAATGTATCTATTAAAATAGATTCCAGATATGCATCTGTCAGTGTTTTTATTAGCTACTTTTATTTCACTGTTCATCCTTTCAGAAGTGTTGAGATCTGACATATTAAATGTCCACATTTCAGTCAAGCCTGTGCCAAACAGGCTGGTCCAGCCAGTGCTCTGAGACATGTCTGAGTTTTCAGACCTCACACGTGTGTGCAGTGATGGAAGTGCCTCAGCACTGCAGCTGCAAATGTTGTATTTATGAATTTGCCCTTTCTCCCCTCCTGTTGCAGTTGGTACCACAGATCTGGGGAGTTCTGCCAAACGCTCTTGTCTTCAGTACAAATTCTCCAAGTACTATATTTGGGTTTTTAACGTGTCCTCAAGTAGGCAACTCACTGGTGGTTACATCAAACATTATTTGATGCCAAAAATTATTCAGTATTTTAAAAATAATTATTCTGTTAGAGTTCAGATCTATAAAACATGCAACATACAACCTCTTCTCTTAGGAAGTGATAAGAGATACTATGGAGCTTGTCAAGGAGTTGTACTGCTGTACTTGTAAACACAGTGTTGTAAGAGGACAGGCTTTGATTCCTAATCTCTGAAAATAAGTAAATTTGGTTTTGTCACACTGTGGGTCCTTACTAAAAAAGATAAACTCAATACCAAGTACTAATCAGTTCTCTTTTCTTTCCAGGATTATGTAAACTCTTTAAAGATTTCAATGTCTGTGCCACATTTTAAACAGGAAAATTAAAGATTGTAGTGAGGATCCTTTTCATAAATTTCAAACAATCCATAACCTTCTGCTGTGGGAACTTTTCAGTATATCATTCTGTAACAGTAAAGTCCTTACACTATTTCCTCAAACAGGGTGTGAAACAATGTAAAGCAAGATATTTTAAAGAAATGCTGCTACCCAGCAAAGCACCACTGTTTACCTGGAATAAGCTGTTACCCATTTTCTACAACCATTGGAAATCCTATTCCTGGATGGCTATTCCTATTTTTCTTTGTTATTGTTTGGATTTTTGGTTTTTTTTTACAGAGAACATTGGAGCATTATTAAGAGGAGATGCCTCTTTGAACTGCCCACTGAACTATGCTGGTCCTGTTTTAGGGATTCAAGACTCTGAAGAGGCAGCGTGCTCTTTTGAAGAGTGCTTCAGCGTGCTTCTTATTGAAGAAATAATTTCTTCTTTTTCTTGGAAGTTTACACAGAAACACAGAATTGTTAGTGTTGGAAGGGACTGCTGGAGATCACCCAGTCACACCGTCCTGCCAAGGCAGGGTCACCTGGAGTGGTGACACAGGAACGTTATTTGGAATGTCTCCAGGGAGGGAGAATCCATGACCCTGAAAAGCCTGTCCCAGTGTTCTGCTACCCTCCATGAAGAAAGTTCTTCCTCATGCTGAGGTGAAACTACTTGTGTTTTAGTTTATGGCCACTGCTCCTTGTCTTGTCACTGGGCACCACGGAAGAGTCTGGCACCATTCTGGCACCATTCTGGCACGGGTTGCCCAGAGAAGCTGTGGCTGCTCCATCCCCGGCAGTGTTCTAGGCTAGGCTGGACAGGGCCCCGAGTAACCTGGTCTGGTGAGTGGCAGGGGGCGGAACGAGATGATCCCTAAGGTCCCTTCCTACTGAAACTATTCTGTGATTCCATGATTCTGTGAGCCTCCTGGCACCCACCTTTGACATATTTATGTGTATTGATGAGATCCCTCTCAGTTTTCTCTTCTCCAGACAAACCAGCCCCAGCCCCCGCAGTCTCTCCTAAGAGAGACGCTCCAGACCCCTCAATCACCTTTATGGCCTCAGCTGGACCCTCACTAGTAGCTGATGTAGATTTTCACACTGTTGGACTACAAAACATAATAAAACATACGTATAATAAAATATATATCATATTCGCTATTAAATATATATATACACACACATATCAGCTGCGCGGCCGCCCCAAGGGCTGTGTCCCGCGGTCGCTCCGCTCCCCTCGCCCGGGCCCGCGGCTGCCGGGGCGGCCCCGCCGTGAGGGCGGCGCGGGGCGGGGCGGGCGCTCCCCCCGCTTCCCGGCGTGCACCGGCGCGGGGCTGCCTGGCCACGTCCCCCGGGCCACGTCGCTCGGTGCCCGCTGAGCTTGCGCCATCTTCGCTCCCCGGCTCCGGCTGCGCCGCCGCCTCTGTCGCCGCCATGAACATTTTCCGCCTCACCGGGACCTGTCCCACCTGGCGGCCATCATCATCCTGCTGCTCAAGATCTGGAAGAGCCGCTCCTGCGCGGGTGCGTGCGGAGGCCGCGGGGTGGGACAGGCCGGGCGGCTCCGGGCCGCGGAGCCCGCGGGAGCCCCGCCGGGGGCCGGGCGGCATCGCCCCGAGCTCGCCGCGGCCGCGGGGTGCTGCGATCGCCCCTGAAGGACCGCGGCCCGGGGAGAGCCCAGCGAGCTGGGGGGGGTGGGTCCCGCCTGTCCCACTGGCCCGGGAGGCGGCCCTGGTGAAGCGGGGAAAGGCGGGGAGGGCATTTTCCCCCCTGGGGCGTCCCCGAGGGCCCCCGGGGCGGGCGGGCAGAACTCGGCCCGGGCAGGTGAAAAGGGACGGTCGCTCCCGTCCGCGCAGGGGAGTGGGCTCTGCCCTCTTCCTGACCTCCCCGTGACTCGGCCCGCTCCAAATCCAGCGCTGGCGAAGCGGGTGAGCCGCCGGGAGAGGGGGAAGGAGGAGGCGCATCCCCGCGTCGGGGTGGGGGTGCGCCGGCGGGAGCTGCCATTCCCTGAAAGGTGTTGTGGTTGCCATTATTTGTACTTTAATCCCTGTGCACCGCCGCTCCGGCTGTCTCCGGGAGGGTCGCTCCTTCCTTATGTAACTGCCCGGCGGCAGGCGAATGAATGGGGAGGCCGGTTTGGAGGGGGAGGAGAGGAGGAATTCGTCCCCCGCAGAGCGGGCAGCCGCCCTCCTTCCGTCCCTCCGTCCCTCCGTCCCTTCGTCCCTTCGTCCCTTCCCTCGCCTGCCCTGGCTGCGCCCGGCCTCTGGGCCGCCGGTGTACGCGGCAGCCCCGGGTTTGGAGCAAGCGCCGGCCGCCGCTGACTCGCGGTTCGCAGCCTCTGAAGTTTCCTCGTTCTTCCCGTCCCTCCGCAGCGGCCTCACACTCCCGCTCTCCTTCGCTTTTGTGCAGGAATTGAACTGTGTTTCGTGCCGCTTTTAGGGCTGATGGAGGGCTCGCTGCTGGCCGGGCCAGCTGCAGTAGGAAGCGGTCGGAGGGAGATTCCGGCGGGAGCCGCGGGGCCTGTGTGACGTGGCAGCGGGAGCTGCGCCGGGTCCCGGCCGGGCGAGCCCCGCTCCGCCGCCCCCCGCTGCCGCTTCCCCCCGTTCGGAACGGGCATGCTCCAGTTCCCTGTGCCTTGGTTCGCTTTCCCCCTTCGGCTGTACGGTGTGGTGGTTGGAGGGAATTGCAGGCAGTTCCCATAACTGCAGCGTAGCTGATTTCTCTCAGAAAACTGGGGGTTGTTGTCATTCAAAATGGGCATTTCCGTGCGCTGTGTGTTATGTGGATCGGACCACACACCCTGGGAATACCGCTTTCGTTGTGCACGGGGCTTTGACTCTGAGCTTGACTTTGCCTTCTCTCCGGTGAGCTTCTGCTTCTTTAGTGAGGGCGATTGTTCTTGAAATCAGTTTGCCATGTGTTGATGATACTGTTCAAATACCACGTTAGCACTGTTGAAAAGATGTATCTGTAAAGTCTTCAGTTAAAAGCAAGAAGAATTAGTTGAGGTTGTAACTTGAAATAACTGAGAATGGGGAAATGAAAGAGATTTACACTACAGGTAGGAGGAAGTAGAGGTTCTGTATGTTTTCATGTCAAATCACTGGCTAATCACTTGATAGCACAAAAAAAACCAGTAAATGAATAGTTTTGGTTTTTATAAAGTAAACTAATAGCTTTGGTTTTAAACACACTTAAAGTAAAAACTCTTCTTAAATTTACAAAGAGGTTAGGGAAATGACTCCATGGCCCACATGCAGCAGTAGTGCAGAACTATTGTTCCTGACGTCATGGAGCACAAGAGCACCTTCCTGATGAACTTACCTGGCTCACGCTCTAGTGCATCAGGAATCCTGCCTGGATCTGGCAGGAGAGGGCCTTGCCTCCTCCAACTCTTGCGTAGAGTTTTGTCCTGTGTTTGAGAAAGGCAGTTGAGATTACAAACTGCAAGAGGGTTAATGATCTAAAAACTGAATATCATTTACTGTCTGAAGAAGGAAAATGAGAAATTCTGTTGCAAAGCTGAAATTCAGATAGGATTTGAGCCAAGAGAAATTTTTAAGTGACCTTTGGATGTGAGGTTATTTACACAGTATAGCACAATGTGACCTGGTCCCGTCTTTCTGCTTAAAAAGTGATCTGATGCTGCTTTCCTTAAGCCTGTTGTGATTGAGAATCTCTGCTGCTAGGGGTTTATTCATAAGAAAGCAGCCTCACACCAATCATTGGTACAGCTTTCTCCAGGACAGAAAAATAAATGGCCTGTATGACACAGGGCCTTCAGCTCTTCCCTTTCTCAAATAAGCCAGCATCCCTGGCCACAAACACACATGCATAAGGTCTTTCAGTAGAAAATATTTGCTTAATTCATTTTCCTGAGCAAAAAAAGAAGAAACAGGGATGTATTTGTCAGGGGTTGTTTCTTTGGTGTCTTCCAGTTCTGCCTGAGTCCTCAGGAGTAAATCCAGACCCATGTTGCTGCTGTGAGATTGGTGCCTGAGGCCTAACAAGATTGTCTAGAATGAGATTTTTATTTTTGGGGCTCTATTCTGTTCCTCCTAGTGGTTCATTGTTGTCAGTTGAGGTTTCTATTGATAAAAACTTTGTAAATATATATTTGCATATGTTTGTAAAGTCATGCATGACAGTAACCCCTAAGTAGTTACCAGTTAATGTTGAGCAGCTACGAAGAGCCTCTTATTAGGGGGCTTTATGCTGTTCCTTTACATTGTATGGTTATTAGAGCCATTTATAAATTAAATAATCTTGTACCTTGTGGTTATTGGTGACTAAGGAAACATGGGCAAACCAGCTGCTGCTTGAACTGTGACTTTTGAAGCAGTAGAGGCTTTGAAAATAAATAAGGGCTTCTAACTGCTGGCTGAGCTGCAGCCTGTGATCCATGAAGAGCTGGCAAACCACATGGTGCCGACTCCTCTCTTCTGGTTGTGTCTGTGTGTGTCTGAGGCCTTTGTTCCAGGGGAACGCAGAGGCCTGTAAAATCAGCTGGAAATGAGGGAGACAGCCTGTGGCACCTCTGCTGCAACCTGCTCTTTTTTGAAGACTCATAGTCCCCATTGCCTTTCTTAAGCAGTGACTCCTCTAATTGAGGAAGATAGGTGAGACTAAGCTCATCTGCACTTTGAATCAGTCTGTGTTTTCAGTGTTCAAGAAACTTAACTTTTTTTTTTTCTAATTTAGTCAATAGGTTGAAAAGAGAGCAAGGGGAAAGCAAATCAAATCATGACTTCAGAATTTTAGAGCTGGCAGGGAAACAATTTTTTGCATGTCTGGTTATTGGAGTTTCCAAATTTAGAATTTGGGAAAATGTTTGCTACTCAAAGTAACAGCTCAAAAGTCATTAGGAAGAGCCATGGAGCATGTAGTAGGTAACTCCATTATTGACATCATGTCATAATTAGGAAATTCATGAGACTTGAGGAATCCCATGTTTTCAAACATTGTCCTGTTCAGACTGCATTTTCTTACCCATTTCAAGTCAAATTACATTGTTTGCAGTGCAAATTACTGCCTGAAAATTGATTTGCGTTTCTCTGTGTCATTTATCAAGTGTTAAAGGTGACCTGCAGTTGCAGTGCTGTCAAATTATATGCCGTATGTTCTAAAAAAGTGGTGTAGGTAGTAAATGTCTAGTACTTTTGCTAGGTAATGTAGCTGTGTCTCTATTTTATGTGCCTGCTGTGGACCAGATAATATGCGAAGATGAAGATTTCTGACAGTACTCTGCCATAGGCTGCTGCTAATTTGTCTGTATTTTTCAAAAACTGCTGCTTTAGGTAGCTTTGGAATTTTTTCTCTGTCTTTGAAGGAAAGTATTCTCTTTGTCAGTTGGAAAATTTATCTTTAAAATTAGGTTGGGTTTTTAAATTGGTAGCACAGGAGTCTTAATACTAGTATGTTATTAGCAGAACCAAAGAAGTTGTGGTTCTGTGGCTGATGTGGACTTGGTACAGAACGAAACTACTTTGTTTTAGAAAGTCTGCGAAGTTTCCGTGGCAAAGTATGGACTGCCCTTCCTTAAGAGAGGATTTGTTTGTGGGTTTTAAGGCTGTGATGTGCTGTTCATAGTTGGTAAGTGCTGTACACACTCCACAGCTCAGTGTCTCTGCTCCTGCCTGTTAATTCTTACCTGCCTCACCACAGCAAAATGAAGTTGATAAGAAAGTACTACAATTTCAGCTCTGCCCTCCTGCCTGGCTGTGAAAATCACCTGAATTAAAGTTTCATGCTATGGCTTTCAGCCAAGCTGGAGCACAGAAGTTGAAGGAGTTTTTCCAGGTGTGAGGATGAAACAGAACGGAGAGGTTTGGCTCCTCCAAATTTGAGCCCAGAGCTTTGGAAAAAGAAATAAAACCATTTTTATTTAGCTCAAGAACTAAGTATAATGTTTGTGGGAGTAAAAGGAAAAGGGAGAAGGATGAGAATATCACTGTAGCCTCAGTGTATTGCAGTTGCCAATGGTGAGCCAGGGTCAGTGCTGTGACACGTATATTGACACATTTCCTCAAGTTTTGCATCAGTGGTACAAGAGTGTGTTTACCTGTTCCCTCCTCCTGTTTTTGCTTATGGTTTAGATGTTTCTCCCAGATTGCCTGTCCCTTCACAGGCCTTTGGTTTGCACTTCAAACCTTGCCTAGTCTAGTCTAGTCTACTTAACTTGAAAATTAGTTTGGGTCTAGGGTGGGTTTCAGGATTTTATGACTATTCTGAAGATTCAAAAATCAGTGAGTATTGAAAGTCTTAATAAAAATTACAACTTTGGGGTTGAGGAGGTGAGACTGGCAATGGCTTAGAAGAATTTGTCAAGTATATTATATGTATTTGTGACAGTACATCCAGATCCAAATTTATAGCTGTTATCAATAATTAATGTCTCTTATATGCTTCCTCCCCCCCCCCAGTTATTTGCTAAAAGAAAATAGCATGCTAAATAATTTAGCTTAAATATATTCTGTAGTGAGATGCTGTTCTGTAATCTGTCCAGGTGGATTTCTTTGTCCTGTGGGTTCTGACCTTAGGACAGCTTTGCTTGCTGGGAGGTTTTATTGACAAGTCCTGATGCCAACAAGCACACCTGGGATGAGCCCGGAGTGCTGCTTCAGCTGTCTATGCAATGTAGTTGTAGTTCAAGAAATGTCAAATGTATTTTTTTCTAAACTTTGGGAAGTGGTTTGCTTGTGATTTTTTTTTTGTGGGGGAGGGTTGTTTTGGTTTTTATACTTGCAGCTTGTGTTTTACAGCTTTACAGCCCACAGGTTTTGAGGTGGTTTATGTTCCCTGTACTGCACTTGAGCTGTTCTGTTGGTGGTACATCAGGCTCACCTTGCAGACATTTCACATGTGAAAGTTGCAAACACCCCCCTTTCTAATTGTTACTGTTTCAGCCATTCCTGTACTTCATATGTTAAATTTCTTCATCTGGAGCAGCCTGTTCCATGTTCCTTAAGCTGGAGTGAAAAAGGACTTCAATAGCCATAGCAGACTGCCTTCTCCTAATTGCTTTATGGCACTGTTGACAAAAGCCTTTCTAGAAATATCTCTATATAAAAGGACAAGGACTTTCAGCCTTGCATCATAACCCTCTCCCTACAGAGTATTTTTCCCTCTTGTTTTTTGAACAAGACTTGCATGCTTAGCTGAACAGATTCAATTATTTTCACCCTGGATGACTGAAAACAAGAGTAATTGGAATAACAAAACAGAGGCACAGAGTAGGTTGTTTTGTCCCCCTGCTGTGACACACCACCACATCAGTATTATGGAGCGATGCTTCGCCTCAGTTTTCAGAAGCTTTTAGTGACTGATTGTGCAAAGCTTTTATGCTTCTAACTGTGCTCTAGTGCCTGAAGTTAAGTACAAGCAAACGTTTTGAC
Source organism: Corvus cornix cornix (assembly GCF_000738735.6). Classification (NCBI taxonomy): domain Eukaryota; kingdom Metazoa; phylum Chordata; class Aves; order Passeriformes; family Corvidae; genus Corvus; species Corvus cornix. Next base: position 2,058,919 of record NC_046344.1, read on the forward strand.
ATTGGGGCTTTGACCTAGAATCGAAAGTTGCTTTGAAGATGCGATGTAGATATCTGACATTTTCTCTCACTTCCCTCTCTTTTTAAAATTTTCTTTTAGTACATAATAACATGTGGGCTTGATTGTTTGATGTTTTTCTCACCATGTGGCCAATTGAGTCTGTGAATTGAATTGTCTTATGTTTTAAAATCTGTGTATTCCTCTAAAATCCCGTTACTGGTGCCCGCATACCTTCTGCTTGTCACTGGGTCTGTTCTGTCTGTTGCCCTTGTGCCTTTCCAGTTATTCAGCATCTAAAGATTGTACTGAGGCATGTGACAGCTGAGAACTGAAAACTAATGCAGCCTTGCCCAGTGATAATACAGAACAGATAGCTTGCAGGTGATGTTTTTGGAGATGACACTACCTGCTGTAATTTCTAAACCTTGTGTAGTGCCAGCACCTGTTGCAGTACAAGGTAACTTACATTCACACTACTGAGCTATATGGGCTTAGGATTCTGTTTGTACAGCTTGGGAACTTGGATGTTGTTCTAATTTTGTGATCAAGTTGCTTAAAAATGAAGGATATATCCTTTCTCATCCCAGGTGTCAAGTGTTTCAAAGCACCTCATCACTTTCTGAATAATTAATTATTTCCTTTGTCACTTCAGGTATTTCTGGGAAAAGCCAGCTTCTGTTTGCACTGGTCTTCACTACTCGTTACCTGGACCTCTTCACTTCATTCATTTCATTGTATAACACATCTATGAAGGTAGAGTATACTGAAGAGTTAGAAAAGCCAGTGATGTTGCATGCAGAGTGCATAATTTCATTAATAAAAGCCACTTTGAATGACCCACTGCACAATTGTTACAGAGTAAGTTCTAGATGGGCTTTAGATAAAGAATGTGGAAGATGGACTCAAAATCCTGCGTCTTTTGCTGCACTCCACGTCCAATTTTAAAAAAACTGTTTGTATCAGGACTGTGACATTTAGAACAAATGGCATTGTGGTTATTGAAAATAAAAGCTTTTGGAAAAACAGTTCAAATAAACTGTATTCCTCAACTGAGACATTAAAGCTCAACTAAATCTCCTTTTATTCACTACAAGGTAAATTAGTATTCAGAATGCACTGCCAGAATTGCAGCTAGTGTCTGGTCAGAGGCTGATCAAAAGTTGACAGGAGTGAGCTCTAAGGAATGTAGCTTTTGTGAGTTATACCCCTGTCACTTGCACACTGAATGTCAGTGAGCCTGAATTTGAGTTTGTTACTTCTTATTCATTCCTGCAATTTCTGGTGCTGAGTACAAGAAAACAAAGCAGTAGTCTGGGAGAGGGCAGTATGTTCGTGCTTTTTAAATCCAATTCCTTTATTCTGGGATTTTCCTGATGCTTTTCAGCTTTAATTCAGAGGGCAGTATAACTTTGCCAAGAGGAAAGACTAAATAATCAATAAGGCAAATCGTACTGAAGAATTAGGGAAATAATACTGTAAAATAAAATTTTGTGTCTTAAACTCACACTTGCTTTCCAACAAGTGAAATGTGTATGCTTAAGTTTTAATATTAACAGTATAGATGAAGAGCTGTGGATTAAATAAAATATTCTTGAAACAGAAGCTTTTTCCGTCTGCAGTTTCTGATTGGAAGGTACTGTTAGGTGCACTAAAGGAGCAGGTGGGGGGTTTTGCCATTTATTTATTTATTTATTGGTTGTGATTCAGGGCCATGACCACATCTTTGTTCTGCAGCCCTCCTAACCAGAAAAGGAATGAATGTGGAAATACTAACTTTGAAAATGGTTCCGTTTCAAAGGTTACTGCTTAGAAAGACTGTTGGATATAATTGTCTTTTCAGCCCATTGTTGTAGTGTCAAGATGAAGCTGCTTGAGTATCCCAACACAACTTTGTGTTCTATTTGCATACATTTAGGAGTATATAATGTTACACAGTCACTGAGAATAGTTGAGAACTTGAGAGAACTTCAGTTGAGAAGTCGAGAGTTGAGATTCTTGTGATGAAGAAATCTGTAATATAAGAAATTTGGATTCATTCACACTTCCTTAGTGTCTCCTTTGACTATACCAGCTGTGATTAGTTTACATCTGTAGTAAAGGTTCTCTGTATCCTGTCCTGTCGTCCTTTATCTTTACTCAGCTGGGATGCTTGTGTAGCAGAGCCTTTGGATTCTGAGCTCCTTAATACAGTATTTGTAGGATTTTGTATCTGTGAGCAGAGCTTTTAGTGATTAATAGCATCTGCAAACAGTTGGATTTTTAATCTGTTACTTCTCCGTTGCAAAGAAGCCTTTTTTAATGTGATAAATGGTTTGGAACATTTAATCTTTGTGCTGAAACTGGCAGAAGCTAAAATATTTGTCTAGTCTGCTGTACTGTGTTGACTCCAGGACAATGAGCTCTGTCCTGATGATGGCAGATTGACCTTTAGAAAGTCTTAGATTCTCTCTGATTCTGTTTTCTCACCTGTAAAATCAAGCTTTTTGCTCATTCCACAGGGAATAGCTATAAAGTGTACTGTGCCATAACCATTCAAAATGGTTAGACATCAGCTCAGACTGAATTCTGGTTCATTGCTTCTCATAGTCTGTTAGTCTTGCAGGTTTTGTGGCCTGGTGGCTGGTGAAGAACAGTGTCCAGTTGTCACTCTTCAGATTTTAGAGATGTTTAAACGTCCAAAGCAAATCAGCTTGTTTGTGATATGTAAATGGTTGTCTGAATGGGGCTTATTGAATATTTTTTTAATTGCCACATGAGCCACACCACGCTGGGCATTTTGAATGTAGAAAGGCCCCTTCCATTATTACTGTGTCTATGCACCTGCACATTTTTAACCTAAAGGTTTGGGGCCAGTGCTTCCCCTGCAGCTGCAGAACATGTATTCCTTCTCCAGTCACTTCCTTAGTTCTGTCTACTCTGGAAAGGGTCTTCACCTTTGGGCAATCAGTTCAACCATGTGATGCCTTTAAAGCAACAAAACCAGTAGAGCCCAGAGTCACTCATTTTGAATTATTACTCTGCTGACAAAAGTTAAGCACCACCAACAGCCAGCTAAACCACGTAAACAATGCAAAGAATCCAAAAAGACCACACTTACTCCTCTTAGTGCTTATTCAGGCAGTGTGATTTAATCCTGGAACCTCTATGGATTGTTTTGGTGTTTTGTTTCTTTCTTTCCTTGCCCTCAGCTTATCTACATCGCTTGCTCGTACGCCACCGTGTACCTGATCTACATGAAGTTCAAGGCCACCTACGATGGAAACCATGACACCTTCCGAGTGGAGTTTCTGATAGTTCCTGTTGGTGGGCTCTCCTTTCTTGTCAATCATGACTTCTCTCCTCTGGAGGTGAGTTGATTGTGGGCAGGAGATTATTTTTTTTTTCCTTAAAATATTTAGAATGTGAAGATGAGCATTTTTAGTCTGACTGGTAAATGGTTGAAGGGTGTCTGTGTTTAATAGGTTCAGGCTAATGCTTTCCTCAAAGAATCTGTGTGGTGCAGATGTCTGTGCAAATTTAAGGCACCTCAGGAGATCAGCATTGATTATTTCATTAAGCAGAAGACTGTGTTTTTCCCAGTACACTCTGATGGCTGTATTAATTCAGAATTCCTTTTGTTCTGTTTGTTAAAGAAATCCCCAGGAATGCAGTTCGTGAATAGTTGGTGCCACCTGGTGAAAACAAAAGGAATTATACTACTACTTAAATGTTATAGAATTGCAAATGGTCTAGATTAATAAAAAGAATTGCATTATATTTAAAGTGCAGCTGTGTGTTTAATTGCAGAAAAAATATGTTAAAAATGTAATTATAGGGAGTTCAAACAGGTAATTTTTCCTACAAAATAGAGAATAACTTTAGATGCTTGTTTTACGTGGACTGAGGTGCATTTTTATATTGGGGTTAAATGAATTTATTATAGAGTAAGGGAATTTGAATTGCAACACTTTGAGACGTATTTTAGATTTTGCTCTGTGTTAACTCATTCTTTAAACAGATAAAAAATGGAGAAACATTAGGGGTGAAAAAGGACTTCATCTTCCCTGCAGATTTCACAGCATGGGCTCTGTAAGCTGTATTTCATGGTAATGTGAACTGGAAGCACACAAGTTCCCTCACAAGTGAACTTGTTGTGTGCCAGCTCAGCAGACAACTGGTTTGGAGAGTCTGCTGTCTGTCAGGAGAGTTCCCTCCTACCATCCTCTGGTTATGAAGCTTTCACTTTGTTTTTCCTGTACCAAGGAAAGTTTGCCAAAATACTGTACCTGTATGAATAGGTATTCATCCATAACATTGTTAGAGAGTGAGAATGTTTTCTGTCCTACTGTTACCAGTAAGACAGTTGAATTTGCCTGTGGTTTTGTCCTTTCAGATACTGTGGACCTTCTCCATCTATCTGGAATCGGTTGCTATTCTCCCTCAACTTTTTATGATCAGCAAAACTGGGGAAGCAGAGACCATCACTACTCACTATCTTTTCTTCTTGGGTCTGTACCGTGCCTTGTACTTAGTCAACTGGATTTGGCGCTACTACTTTGAGGGATTTTTTGACCTCATAGCTGTTGTTGCTGGTGTGGTCCAGACCGTTCTGTACTGTGACTTCTTCTATTTGTATGTTACAAAAGGTAAGTAGTGCAGTAACTTCCAGCTTCAGGTTGTGGAATGTAGCAGTTAACAGGTTCATAGGATCTGCTGCATCAGCATTAGGAGGCTTGTTAATTCTGTGTGCAAATTAGTGCTGAAATATCCTTAATTTATCAAGTACATTTTTGCTTCCGGGGAGCATTTCTGGGGTATGGGTAGAATATAAATGTATAGATGGTCTGATGAACTTTTGGAAAAACTTAAGTATGGCTAAGTATATATTGCTGTTGCCTTCCATGGATAAGCATGATCCTCCTGCATCCCCTGACTATCTACACCGTTATGTGCAGGTCCTGTGCTTACAGACACACCTTTCTCAGTGGTTTAAATACCATAAAAGTTGAAAGTGTTTTGGATGTTTCTGTTCATGCTGAGTGTAGAAGCAGACACTTCTGCTGGGTGCATTAACAATTCTGCCCTTACTCACATCTCAACTTCTATCATGTAACCACAAAGCTGCATGGGGCTGTGTTGTTTTAGTCATAATTCCTAAGAGACTGTGGTGAGCAGCTAGTATGTCCTATGAGGATGAAAAGTGGGAATTCCTGGGTGCCACAAGAGGGCAAGATGAGAGTTGTTAATTCTAGTTTTACCAGTATGTACTGGAAGGAGAGAGGCAGTCTGGCAGGACTGTGTGCAGTGGGCCTATTTGGTGTGAAAGGTTTCGGTCCCTTGCACATTTTAACAGTGTTTGCTTCTCCTGTATCACAACTTTGTTTTGCTGACTGTTTTCTTTCCCACTTTTCCTTGCAGTTCTCAAGGGAAAGAAGCTCAGTTTGCCAGCGTAAGTGCCAAAACATCACCAGCATCTGTCCTTTTGGATGCTTGGACAGAACAATCCTTATCACAAGCAAAGGCGAAGATGCTTGAGACAGAAAGTCAGAAACACAGCTCTTTATAGTGCAGGTAGTCATCAGCGGCTCTGTAAGAACGGAGGAAAAACAACCAGCAGATTTCTGTTTGATGCATCTTGCCTTTATCTTTTTTATTACTATGTATAAAGATTTTTTACATAAAGAAACTTATACTGTATTAATAAATTCAGTGTATGGTTTCAATTGGAATAGTTCCAAAAGTGAGATTTTTGTGAGATTGTTTATGACCAGGAACAAGTGCAAACGTTTTTTTTTTTTAATTTTCAAGATTTTCTTTGAAATGACTGATTTTTTTTCTTTTTTTTTTTTTTCAGTGCACAAATATGTGCATCCTTGATGGATGGTAGTCATCTGTTCTTTCCCTTTGATTCAGTTTTCATTCCACTATATTTATTTTTTTTCCAAAAGGCGAATATATGTCAACTCTAAATCTGAAACCACCGATGTTTGATGTGATGTGCTGGTGCCCAGTCTTTGTGCCATCTGCTGACATGGAGTTCCTTATTCAAAATGTATGTTGGTGCTAGAAGGGGAACAGTCACATTTTGTAGTTGTTCCCCTTCTAAAACAGACTGATGGCAAGAGGGCAGCGAGGAAATCACTTGAGGCCACAAGGACGGGCCCTTTCCTGTTCTGCCATGATGTCTGGGAAGGTCATCCCAATAATGAAAGCACTTGGCAGCCCAGGTCGTGAGGGGTGAGATGCGATCGTGTTACTTAGTGGCAAATGTTTGTGACTGTGTTGTTTGTTCAGGAAGAGAAGGTTAAATATCTTGGATGTCCAGCCCTGCTCCACCATTACAGCTGTAGGAATGGGAGACTTGTAAGTTGTTGATTACAGAAATCTGTGGGTGATCATTTGAAACAATATCTACATTTTCTTATTAATGAATGCTTTATAAGCAATTTCCATGTTCAGCTTCAAGTGGTTTTCAATGTCACTTTTGGACAATTAATATTTTTTTTATAAACTTTTCAGAATCAGCAGCACCAGTTACCATTCTTCATCCTTTAAATGATTCCCTTTTTTTACTGAGCTGTTGCATGATTTATCCTGTGTTACCATCCTCAATAAACACTTTATGAAATGGTGAAAACAGTTTGGTTTTATATTTTTTTTTCATTCCTGAACATGAAAGTTTTCTGTTCGCCTGGGACTGGATGAAACGTTGCAGTGAGGACAAGTTGGTTATGTCCTTGCTGTATTGAAATACGAAGTTTTTAAGGCTCTGAGGGGCATTATAATTGATGGAAGCAATGATGACTGAGTTCTGCTTGTTTAGTAAGAGCTCAGTCTCCAGCCGGGTGCAGAGGAGGATTTAGTGCTTGTATGTGTTTTATCTCCTTCAATTTAATTTGCCGTCGTTATCTCCCTCGTCAGTGCTGGTTCTCGTTCCTAAGCCCAGCTGAGCAGTGTTTATTGCAGCCGCGGTGCTGCCGTCTCCTCTGTCCCAGCGCTCCCCAGCGCGGTCTGTCCGTGTGCTGGACTGGCGGGCCGGGCCGCCCGCTGAGGCCCGCGGGAGCTCCGGGCGGGGCCGGAGCCGCCTCCTCGCTCTGTGCCGGTACCGGCGGCCCTGCTCCAGCCTCCTCACGGGGCGGGGTGACGTCACTGGTGGGCGTGACGTCACGGGGCGGTGACGTCAGGGCGCCCAATCCTCCCTGCGGCCACGCCCGGCCCCGCCCGAGCCGCACCGCGCACGCGCCCTGGGTGCCCCCGCCGTTCCCGCCGCTCCGCGCGCGCGCCCCGGGGCGGGGCGGGGCTCCCGCCAGGCGCGTGCGCGGCGCGGCCCGATCGGGCGGGGCGGGGCGATGTCAGCAGCGCGGTGTGGGCGTCGTGACGTCACGGCAGCGTGACGTCGTGCCCGCCCCGGCGGGCGGTGAAGTCTTTGGCGGCGGGGGGGGGGGGACGGGGCTCGGGCGGCCCTGAGGGAGCGGCGGCGGGACCCGCAGGATGCCGGGGCTCGTAGTGTTCGGCCGGCGCTGGGCCATCGGCAGCGATGACTTCGTGCTCCCGGGGGCCTTCGAGCTGTTCGTCAGGCTGGTGTGGTAAGGCGCGCCCCGGGGCCGCTGCCCGCCGGCCCGGCCGCTTCCCGGCGGGGTGAGCGGTGCCCGCGCCCGGGCGGTGTCCGGCCGTGGCGCATCCCCCGCGGTGCGGTGCGGTGCCCGCGCTGCCGGAGCGCTCCGGGCCGCCGGCACCCGCTGTGCTGCATCTCCGAGTAGCGCTCGTGTGGTTTCGTAATTAATACCGGGACTGCTTTGTGTCCGCCAGCCGCGGTGCTTTGGGCTCGGAGGGAGGGAGTAGCACCACGCTCGGAGCCCGTGGCTCGACTGAATTGTAATTCCTGCTGAGTGCTCGTGTAGTGGTTTCATTCTGACACTTTCCTTATGTAACAGGTCCCTTGCTGTTAATCTTTGTGCAACGCTTTCCTTACGACGAGCGCTACCTATCAGGTGATCACTTGGCAGCAGGCGCGTCCCCCTTCCGGCTATAACTCTTGTTATCTCACGTCCCGGCAGGTGGATTGGGATTCTTGTCCTTTACACGGTTCACAAGGGGCAATTTAACTGTCCTGGGGGAGGATTGCTGCACAGCTACCTGCTCGGCCTCCTCATTCTTCTGGCTTCCATAATATGTGCGTTATCTGCTCTTGTATACATCAGTATGCAAGGTAAATAGTTGATAATGATATTTTGTGTTTATCTACTAGAATTGTAATAGATACGTGGTTTTAATCCGGAGCTGACATTAAAAGCCACCAAAAGTTGAAATGTTTTGATGGTAGTCAGACTTGAAAAACTCCATCAGCATTAACATACTTGCTTTAATAGTATTATCTTTATTAGTCTGGAATCTAACATAATAAATAGACACAACATCTTAGTGGAGCTAATGGTTCATTGCCATCAGAGCATCCTGAAAACTCTCTCTGCATGACCGCTGATGAAACACTGCTCCACCTCTCTGACAGGAATTTAGGGAAATGCATCCAGAATCATATGAACTATCGTGTCAGTTCTGCCTTGCATGGGCAGGTTTAGTCATGTCTTGTAAAAGTCCCTTAGCTGCAGCGGGCTGCTTGGGGAAAAACACACAGAAAAGTGAATTGTATAAATGTCATAATAAAACTGACAGTGAGTACTGTTAAATAGAGCAGGACCCACAGCTTGAACTGAATGGCTGAACAGAAGTAAGGATCCCAGTGCAACTTCTAATCATTTGTAGAAATGGTTCATTTTGGGTTAAAATTGCTAGGGAAGCTTTTTTCTGGTGAAGCACCTGATCATCGAAGTAATGTTAAGAGGATTAGTTTGAAAAATGTGTGTGGTCTCTGGAGTAACAGATGAGACTCCACAGTTTCTAATATATTGGTTCTCATGACACAATGAAAATAAGTATTTATGCTTCTGTAAATAAGTATTTATACTTCTTTCAATTTAAGCAATTTTAAGAGTGCATGAAGAGAAAATGACAGAGCAGAAGTGTGGATGATAATCGTGGCCTTGAATCTGACCACTGGTTTTCCTAGAGTTTTCAGAGGAGGGGAAGTAAGATCAGGCAGACTGTGCTGTTTATATCAAAGTTTCACAGAATATTCTGGGTTGGAAGGGACCTACAAGGATCACTGAGTCCGTCTCTTAGGTGAATGGCCCATCCAGGGGTCAAACCCATATCCTTGGTGTTGTCAGCACCAGGCTCTAACCAAAGCTGCAGAGGTGAGAGAGGTAACTGTAAATAGCAGTAATAAAAGACCCTTGTTCGGTATGAAAGTACAGCTATTGTGTTGTAAAGGCCGTTGTAACTAAGAGATGGAAGAATTCTGAAGCTGAATAAATTTCTAAGAAAATAAAAGGTGAGGTGTGTTGGACTGTGGTTGTAATGTGTGGGTTTGGGTGTGCTGGGTCTTGCACCAGCCCTTGTGCTGTGCTGGCAGTTGGTGATGCCAGCAGGGAACCTGGCTGGAGTCTCCACACCCTGTGGGTGGTGCTGAGAAAGGAAAAGTTGTTTAGAGGAACTACAGTTCCATCTGATTGTGTCTGTGTAAGCAACCACGCTGCTACAGGACAGGCTGCGACCTGGGAATGGGAAAAAGCAACCTCTGGATCGAGGGCTTCTGAAACAGTTTGATCACTGGGTGTGAACCACAGCTGTGTAATTGGAAAAAAGTTTCCAAAGTTGTTTTTGTTCAGCAGCCTTTATAAATTGCCTGTCTACACCTGAGCACGCACACCCCGCTCAGGTGTACCTCATTACCTTGGGATCAGCAAACTGGTTTAAGGAGATGAGTTGGCCAAAAGTTACTCCCTTTTTATTGCCTGAGAGTGCTAAAACAAAGAGCTTGTTAGTAAATTAACAAAGCAGAGAATAGCCTGAGAAGTATTTGTCCTGGTAATGGTCCTACTTTTGTTCTCCTATTATTTAGTAACTCCATTAACAAAACTTCATAATAGCCCAGCAAAATAGCATCTGAAAATTAAATATTCAACCAACTAAAAGCTAAATAGAATAATAAAGGGCCCCAAGTGTTATGAGGAGCTGTAGGTGAGCCATTGCTCCTGGATGCAGCTTTGGCTTATGCTGGGCACAGCACTGCTGCCCCAAGTTCAGTGCAGAATTGTCTCTGACTAGAGTTGGTTTGGGTTTTAGTAAATTCTAAGAATCACAGCTATAAACCCATTGTTGTTTTTCTTTGCTTCAGTGATAGCTTTCCATTAGTATGAAAGAACTTGATCGTTTCAGTTGTTTCTTACTTTCTGTAAAGCCCAGAAAGTTCATGTTTCCAGATAGGATTTTGTGTTCTTGAGGTGCATTCATGAGCGGTTCTTGTTTTAAATTCTCTCTCTAATTTCAGGAACAATTTCTAATCCAGGCCCAAGAAAATCACTTCCCAAAATACTTTATACTCGCCTCCTTCTCTACTTCCCTGAATTCATCTGGGCTGTTGTAGGAGCTGTGTGGGTGTCAGACAACAGTGTGCAGTGTGAGAAGACTGTGATAAATGGCGTCATTGGGACAGTTATTGCAAGGTAAAGGTGCTTTCCCACAAATCTGAGCTTGGTAGTGTATGTGAGAAGGAAAATGGTCTCCTTCCCTAAAAAATCTGCTTGCCTTGGGAGAGAGAGCATGTCCTGCAGAGAAGGAAAGGAGGTGAAGATCAGAAAGGGTAAGAGGGACAATGGGAGTGTAGAAAACTGGATAAATGTGAAGGGGATAGTAACAAGGTCACTTAGCTGGTGTTGAAAAATGGAGCTGTCACACCTCTGGGCTGCTGCTTCCAAAGCACAGGGCTGGGATTCCAGGTTTGGTGCCCTGTGTGAACTGAACTGACAGCCTTGTTCTGGTGCCCAGAGTATTGCAAGCCCAGTGCCAAGAGCTGCACCCTCAGGACAGCAGCAGAGGTCTCCATACAGAATTCCATACCCAGCCGCGTTTTCTGCCTGTCAAGATCTGTTGTTGGGATTTCTTGCACACTTGCCAGAAGTGTCTGGTTTCACAGATCAGTTATCCCACTCCCTCCTGTCTGGCAGCTGGATTATCATCGTCTTCACCATCGTTGGAGTTGTCATTGTCTTTGACCCCCTCGGGGGGAAGAAGACATTCTGTCTGCCCGACGGTGTGAGCCGCAACCTGGAGAGCAGCCAGTCGGGGCAGCTGCTGTACAACGTGAAGAGCTCTGCCACCAGGGTGTGGGAGAAGAGGATCCGGCTGCTGTGCTGCTGCATCGTGCAGGACGATGACCACCGGGTGGCCTTCACCAGCATCGCCGAGCTCTTCCGCAACTACTTCTCAGTAAGAGGGAGCGCCTCGCTTGTGTTCCCAGAGAGCTCTGCAGTGTTGAGCTCTGGGGTGGTTTTACACAGTCTTCCATGTCTTTGTGCAGGACACTGATCTGGTGCCAAGTGATATAGCAGCTGGTTTGATTCTGCTCCATCAAGAGCAAGATAAAATGGAAAATTGCCCCAAGGAGCCTGAAGAAGTCCTGTGTCATTCTCCATCGTCTCTTGTGGTAAGATAGGGTTGGTGCAGCCTCTGGTGTAATTATTGTAGGAAATGGTGCCAAAGCAAATTGAAATGCACTTCTTTCTGTAGAGGGTTTTCTTGGTTTTGTTTATTCTTTTAATTAAATTAAACACTGGAATAAAAATTTGTAACAGTGTAAGGTATTAATAAATGCAGAGAAAACAACTTGATGAGTTTATAGCCAAACATTTTTCTGCCTTTGCATGAGTAGAACTTATATCTGAATGGGAATTCAGTGCAAAAAAGGAACCATTTAGGACATTTGATCATTGTTGAACAGTTGGGAGAGAAAGGGAACAGAAGGAGAATATAATATTTGGTGCCTTTTGCATAGAACTGAGAAGATAGTCTTCTAGTATGTATTGTGGGCTGTTTGTCTGCTGCAAATACCCAGACAGGGTAAGAACAGAAATAGCATCTTTTAAAATGCTTGCAGGGGGTGGGTTAGTTTGCTAACTGATTTTTGCTGGTCTTCAGTGGAAAAGTGCCTTTGTAATTTTTTTCCCCTCCTTTTGGCCTGTGTTTCATAGATGTATATAGTTTTACTTCAACCAGTGCATCTCTGTCAACTTGCTTTTGAATCCAGCCAGTGTGATGGGGTCGTGCTTTAAAAGTCTGTACCAGAGAGATCTGCTGCAGACTCTTTAGCCTTCCCCTGGACATCCTTAGGTAACATATTTGGAGTGAATGTTGCTTTCAGCATCGAGCTTATCAGTGTATCAGTATTGGAAGAAACTGATTCAATGAGAGCTTTACAAGATCCTTGAGCTCTGTAGCTACATAAATAAACACAGACTTTTTCCTGAAATACAAGTGGCTATTTTTAGTTCCTCTTAGATCTTGAGGTTTTCCTTTTGGGTAGTGTGTATTCCATCGTGCCTTGATTTTCACTAGCCTGTGTTCAGTTTTATTCTGAGGCTGCCTAACACGCCTTCCTCCCTCTCTCTGCTTCCTTTTCTTCCCCTATGTGCTTCCAGACTGATGATTTGGATGTTGAGCTGGAGAATGCTGCTCACTACATGCTGTTTGCTGCAGCTGCTTATGGCTGGCCCTACTACGTATACACCAACCCGTATACTGCACTCTGTAAGCTCAATGGTGACTGGTAGGTTTGACCCAAGAGCTTAAAAACACACAGCTGCCTTCTATTTAACTAGTCATAGCAGAAATAAAACAGTTGCAATAGCAGTATTTTGGTTGCATTTAACTGTATCACTCTTGGGAGTACATGAGCTTGACTGGTAGAATTCTCTTTCACAAATTCAGAGAAAATTCCACCCTCAAACCTCTAACTACTCTCAAAGATTGGGGTTTTTTTAATGAGAAAAGTTTGTGATTGAGATAAAAAAATCATTTAGCAAAATGACAAAGGAGGAATTCTAATTAAATGAAACATATTTTAAAATGAGGCTTTTTCTAGGTGCCTTTTGGGCACAGACGTACATATAGAAATAAAAATCTATCAACAGTTTTGCCTGTCTTAAGGACTTAGCTAAAGTTTCCTGTCCCTCCAGCCTCCTTTTTGTTTCTTTTGACCCCTTTAATCAAAAATGTTTATAGTCAGTATGTCATTTTGCATATTGCTATGTATGATTGCTGTATGTGACCATTGATATTTGTGACTGTAAGAACGATTTTCATAATTACTAACATGAAATATTCAATATAATCTACTGAAAAAAATTACCACATAATACTGTGGATAAAACATAAGATTGATGTGCAGATTTTTGTTTGAATTTCCTTTTTCCTCATTTGTATTTTCTCTCAGTGGCTTTTAATCTTAAGAATTCTTTCTTACTGCACTGTTTGCTCTGCCAGTGCTCCTGTAACAAGGCAGAGGTAACATCTTGTATCAGACTACTTGTGCTACTGCAAAAAGAAAGTACTTTTGGTTCCTGGCAGAAGGCCTTCTGCAAATTTAACTGAGTTTGATTCTTTGAAAGGAAACTTAAAAAATTGGAAAATGAAAGTTTTTCTCTTCTGTGTTTGTTAGTTGCAGAAATAGACCAACAGATTCTGATATAATGGGCAGTGATCGTCATAACTTTCACTTTGGATCCATCCTAAACATAACAGGACTGCAGTACAGAGACTTCATTCATATCAGTTTTCATAACAAGGTAAACAACCTGGACAGGCATTCAGCAAGCTGTTGTGATTAATTCAGGGAAGGCAAGGGGTGAAGGGTCTAGTTTGCCTTCAGCATTTATGAAGTGCAGGATGCAAAGCCAAATGAAAACAATTCAGTTTGGATTTCTTTTCTATTCTAATGGAACAGCCACAAAACCACTGATATAAGTCTGTCTCAGTATTGAAAAAAGGCACTTAGACTAACCAGATAAGAGACCAATTCTGCTTCTTTCCGTAGTACAATATGGAGCTCAATAAGAGCTTTCAGAAGGTGAGAACAAGTGCTTGCCCTTACAAAAAGTTGGTGTCTTTACTGATTACATTCTTCTCCTCCAGATCTATGAGATTCCATTTTTTGTTGCTTTGGATCACAAAAAAGAAGCTATTGTGGTTGCTGTGAGAGGAACCTTGTCTTTTGAGGTATCATCCATCTGATATCAATAATTAGCTTTATAGAAATGAGTGAACTCCCAGTACCTAGAGGAAATTGTGTTACTCTGGCACATGTAAAAAATAACTCACAGGTAAGAGTCTTGCAGGTTTAAGTAATAAACCCTTGGATGGGTGGTATTCCCTGTGCTACTGGAAGTGAGAGTGGAGGACAGGCGGTGGTAATTCCAGGTCACTGTGGGTGGAGTGCATCCACAATGGGGTGTCTGCAGTTGGAAATAGCCAGGCTTGGAGCTGTGGTTGCTGTGTTTGCTGGGGTGGTGCTGTGTGGTGGGATGTGTTGTGCTGCTCCCACAGCTGATGTCCCTGTGGCAGGAGTGAGCAGCAGAGCACAACCCATGAGCCACACAGCCCTGCAGGGAGGGCTGAGCAAAGCTTTGTTTGCAGGACATTCTCACTGATCTGTCAGCAGACTGCGAAGACCTGACACTGGAGGAAGTTCTGGAGAATGGGTTTGTGCATAAGGTGTGTGCAGCCTGTGGCTGTTTGTAGATCAGCTCAGCAGTAGCAAGCTATAAACACCTGGGGTCCTTAGTTAAACAGAAGAATGTTCTCCTTGGATGGATTGCACAAATTATTTCAGTGTTTGGTGCATCAAATACTGCCTCTGGCACTGCAAGGTAGAATTTTTAATCCTCTTATCAGACTTAATGTCCTTACGAAATAGCCCAAAACCTTTTTAACCCATACATAACAACACCAACAGACCTCTTGGTTATAACCAGACCTCTGTCAGGAGGATGTTAAAGAGAAGACCAGCTTTGCAAAAAGGAGGGTTTTCTGTGATGGTGTTGTATTTGAACTATACGTGTGTCACACCTCAGATTAGATACACCCTTCTAACCTGAACTGCTCTCTTGTAGGGAATAACTCAGGCTGCAAATTACATCTATCGAAAACTAATAAATGATGGAATTTTAAACCAGGCTTTCACAATTGCCCCAGTAAGTTACCTCCCAAATAATTTGATTTGTCAGAAAAATTACCCACAGCTTTTTCTGTGTCTGTCTAAGTTTGTCTCTCTGTCTGTAGGAATATAAACTTGTGATAGTTGGCCACAGTTTGGGTGGTGGGACAGCATCTATCCTGGCCGTCATGCTCAGGAACTCCTTCCCCACACTGAGGTGTTACGCCTTCTCTCCCCCAGGAGGGCTCTTAAGGTGAGAGACTTCTGTTGCTTGGCTCTGTGTCTAAGCTGTAAAAGTCTTTAAGGCAGCTGCCAGGTGTGTTAGGTTGTAGCTGTGGCCTGACTATGGGAAGAGTTTTTATGTTCTCCACTCAAATTAATTTGCTCCGTCTGGAATTACAGTCGAGTCCTTGGCAGAACATTACAGACTGAAATACATCCAGGGAATTCTGTCAGGCAGTGAAATGAGAGTTTAAACGTTCCAGAAAAACGCTCACCTGACTTGTCTGCTGTGGCCTGGTGGACATCCCCACACCCTTACAGTCAGCACTGAAGTTACTCTGTGCCTTCAGCAAGGAGGTCTGAACGCCCACTGAGGCACTGACTGCAAATGCTGCTGCCACATGCTTGCATTTTTACTGACAGATAGTGATCATCCTAAAACTAAACTCTGCTTATCTCTTTAGTGCATCTAAAGTGTCTTTTTTCTTTTTTCTTTATTTATTTTTAGCAAATCACTTGCAGATTATACTAAGCACTTCATTGTTTCAGTCATTGTTGGAAAAGACCTTGTTGCAAGGTGAGATGAAAATACTTTTAAATTGATATTTGGAGATGTGTTTGATAGCAGACAATAGAAGGCTTTGCTTTACTTTGTTCTGTGTGTTTAAACAGGTTAAGTATGCCCAACATGGAGGATTTAAAGAGAAGAATAGTGAGAATTGTGGCAAACTGCAACAGACCCAAGGTAACTAAGTGCAGTTCCTGGTTAAAATTGTGGAATTGTTACCTGGGTTAAGCCCCAGATTTAATGCAGTCACTGCTGGTTGTGTGTATTTTTGATCTTAAAGCTGAGAGTTACAATTGTGTTTCAGAACAAAATGGTTTGTGGTTAATTCAGTGACATTTGTGTTAGTCTCCTATCCTGTAAAGTTGTATTGTTGGAGATTAGGATTCAGGAAGACTCCGGATATACCAGTTTACACCATCAAACACCTGAAATTATCTGTTTGCTAGTTTTGCTGATAAAAGGAAACTTAAAAAACAAAAATGGGAAAAAAAACCCCAAATGGCTAAAATTATGAGAAGTCAGTAAGATTACTTACTTTAATACTCTAGTACGAGTAGGTAAGCCAATTAATGATTTTACTGAAATATTACTGTCAGAATTCATTTGGAAAGCAAATATTTCTCTGTTACAGTGTTAATTCTTTACCTCTTTTTACTGTTAGTGGGAAACACAGTTTTGAAAGTGCTGGATCAGTGTGATGTCAGGCAGGATGGTACTGCAGGTATAGAGGTGTGGCTTAAAGATTCAGAACTGCCATTTTTGAACATCTGAATTTGAATCTGCCATACCCACAAGATTTCCAGGATGTGCAGAGGGTCTGTGTGATGTCATAAATACAGGATAAGATAATGGACAGTTAGAAGTTACAGGTGCAAGAAAACTTAACTTAAACCTGCAGAGCAGAATCCACATGGAGTAATTCAGCTGGTAAAGATGGTAATGTTTTCTGTGGTATTACTGGAGGCTTGGGATCCATACTGTTGATATGAATGTTACTGTGGGGAAAACTCAGCAAGGAGATAATTATCAAACAAAGTTTGGGGAGCATGTGCATGAAGTAATTTTTAGAGTAAGTTACTTGAAGAGATGCCAGACTTCAGTTGGACTGTTCTCCTCTCTGCTATCAGTACCAGATTTTGCTGCGGGGGTGTTGGTACGAGGTGTTTGGAGGAGATCCTGATGACTTCCCAACAGAGCTGGATGGAAGGAACCAGGATGCCCTGACCCAGCCCCTTCTGGCTGAGGAGAGTTTAATGGTTCATCGGTCGCCTTCATACAACGCCCTTGAGGAGGAATCGCGCTTGAATTCACCCCCTCAGTATCCTCATCTGTATCTGCCTGGGAAGATTATCCACATTGTTGAAGAATGCAGCTCTAGGAGGTAAGTGGAATAATGAATTCCACTCTCCTGTCTCTCTAAAGTCTACTTACAGCTCCTTCTCCCTTTCAAAGTACACGTTTCCAGCTCTGTGACTTACCTGCATCTCCAGTACCCAGTTCTGGTTACTGCACATTACCCAGCTTTCAGTTTCTATTCTGTGCCTCCTGGCTTCTTTTGGTTTTGCTGCAAGCCCTGGACACTGTTCCTCTTTATGCCTTATCCTGCCCATTTATGGCAGCTGCTGAAGTGAGGACCTAAACACTAAGACTGGCAAGTTCAGCTTTGCCAGGCTGCAGTTTCTGCCTGAGACTGCAGATCTGCAGTGTGTCCTGGTAGTGGTGAAGTGGTAACAAAATACCTCGTTACTGAGCAGTCACATGAGTGCTGGTGATCAGAAGGAGGTGCAATACTGCCTGTAACACTGACCCAGCCAGGCTGGAGAGCTGTAGCTGCCCCAGTATCCAGTGTGTGCCCACAGAGCCTGTAGATTTTCCTGTCATTTGCTGCTTTTCTGTGGATGCAGGAAGCTGAGACACAGACACCAGAAAGCTGAAACTGCTGAAAGAGTGAGGATTGTGGCTTTGTTGGGGCAGTGTCATGTTCAGGGGTTTTTTGTGTGTTTTTTTTTGTTGATGTTGGGTGATTTTAGACAAAGGAACCTAAAACAACCCATAAACCAGCAGGCAGGCCATGATATCCTCTCGTTGTGTTCTGAAAGAGAAATAAGAGCATTTCTAACTTGCACAAGACTATCTTATAGAAGAAAAGAGAAATTGTGTCTTACAGAGAGGAGAGAAAAGTATTGGAGAAGAAATTCACTTTTTTCCTCCCATTCAGTAGATCAGTATTTTGTTTAAGCTTCACATCTTTAATTTCTAGCAATTTTGATACTGGTTTTGCAAGTTAGATACTTGAACACCTCTGACCTGGCAGGTTTTCTCGATGGCTGCTCTTCTATTGAGCTAATTTCTTTTCTATCTTACTCCATAGCACAGCAGTTAATCATGGGGGGTTTTTTAAGTTGGACTAGCACACAAGAGCACCCATCATGTATTTGGGATTTAATTCAGAATGGTGCAGCCTGTGTGCAGCACTGAATGTATTGCCTCGTCTCCTGTTGATACCACTGTGACTTATTCCCTAAATTTGACATTAACCACGTGAATGTGCAGTGTTTAGCCCCCTCCCCCTCCTTGCCCAGGCTGTATTCTGTGTTTTTGGGAGCAAGATTATTTGAATCTTTGGTGGTTTCTTTCCCTGTTAATGCACAGTGTAATTTGGTGCAGTTCTGCCCTCGGGGACACTTCATGGCAGCAATTCCAGCTGTTTGCTGAAGGGCAGACCTGCACCTCTGGGAGCTCACCTGCTGCTGTGAGAGGGTTCCAGTTCCTCCCTGAGCAATGTCCAGAGTGTCCAGCTTGCCTGTTCCAGTTCTGACACAGCCATTGTATTTATGGTGTGGTTTTTTCCTAGGTTGTGTTCTTCAGATATTAAATACACAGCAAGATGGTCAAACGAAACTGTCTTCAGCAGCATTTTAATAAGTCCCAAGATGATCACAGACCACATGCCAGATGTTGTGCTGAAAGCTCTGAACAGTTTGTCTCAGGAACATGGATCGTGTCTGTCTTGTCAAACACGAGACTACAACCCCAGTGCAGTATAACCACAGCTCAAGGACAACCTGGGGGGCTTTTTTGCAGGTTTCAGGTATTCAGGACACATTTCCACTTTCATGCCTAAGTGGATTTCAGTACTTTGCTCACATTGCATAAAATGAACAAGGGTCTTAATGCCCTTGCCTGTGCAGCGACCTCGGGGAATGTTGTGCTGGTGAAAGCACAGATTCTGTCTCTGTGCTGAAGGCTGGGCTTTTCCAGAACGGATCAGGGTGAGAAGCTCCAGCTGAGCCTGTGTACGCTGGCGCAGCAGCTGAACGCTTGACCAAAGTGAATGTGTGAGGGGGGCGGGGCCAGACCTTACCTGCAACTCCACTGCTGCTTCCAGATCCCCTCCTGGGTGCCTGGGCCGTGGCAGAGCTGTGGGGCAGCTCAGGGCTGCAGGGCAGAGTGAGCCCAGCCCGGGCCGGGCTGCAGCAGGCACAGCTCAGTGATTGCACTATTTTTTCTTACAGATTGTGCTGGGATCCCGGGGTTGGGGGGGGAGGGTGTGTTGTGGTTAAATGCTGCTTGGATATACATGTGCAATATTCTTTAATCTACCTGTCTTTTGTATTTGTTGATCTACATCACTGCTTTTATTGATTTGAAACTAAAACTACTTAATGAGAAGAAAAAAAATATTGTTCAGGCCATGGCATCATGTTGGTCACCAGCTCCAGCTACTGAGCACCACTCCAATTATGCCAAGAATGTGTAACCAGTTGTACTGATTTTTAAAAAGTGGATTCCTTGTTTCTAGTGTGTAACTATTTTAATTTTTTTTCTTTTTAAGGCTCAGCAGCATTTATTTAAAAAAACCTGATGTACGTAAAATATGATGTGGTTGAGAATTAACTGTGTGGATGCTCTTGCTGTGATACTCAGTATGGAGACAAAATTAAATGCACAATAAAACCTTGGCTCCTGTGCAATGACAGGGACCAGTGCTGGCTGTCAGAGCAACGAGGCAGGGACTGCAAGGGCCCAGGGCACCAGCCTTGGGTGCAGCGACTCTGGAGGAGAGGAGCCAACACGCAGAGCCTGGAATCTGGGGCATTTAAGCACAAACTGTAAGAGGTTCAGAGGAAAAGCACTTCTGTTTGCATAGAGGGGAATGGAACAGAGAACCTGGCCCCTGCTGCCAGCAGCTTTAACCCACTGCAGGAGCTCTAACAACTGCACTGACAGGGCAAGGCTGCTGCAGAGCTGTTGCCAAGTGCTGTGTTTAATTTGGGCTCTCAGAGCACCACTGCCAGCCTGGGGTTTGCACACTGTCCCTGAGGAGACACAGGCACACGGGGCTGCTGGCATGGAACAAGAATGTGAGCTCAGAGTGGCACAAGAACGAGACACTTGCTCAGAAACTCAAACATTACCACACTTGTGATTCAAGGATTTATTAAGTCATACATGCAAAACATACTGCCAATTGCATTAGCAAAAGATCAATGTAAAAACTTCACAATTTTGCAACTTTTATTTTTAAATTTTGCTTTAGTGGTTGAAAGGGTGTAGTTCAACATCATATTCCTGCCAGTTTAGAAGGTACAGAACATTAGCACTAATTACAGAACCTCACAGACCCAAGTTACCGTTACGCAATCGATGCTGCACATGGAGTGACAGAAAGAACACTTGGCTGCATTAGTCACGTTACAGTGGGGGGATCTTGCAAATAGTGATATTTAAGAAGGTTTGTCAGTAACAGAGGTTTAAAATATAAAAATTACTAAAATGTGTAAAGCTGCTTCACATGATTTTTACACCTAGTTAATAGACTAAAAGCTCCTCAGAAAGCATAACTTACTGGGTCAGAAAGAACAGGAAAATAAGGAGGATATGCTTAAACATTCTACTCTAAAAAAAAAAAAAGAAAAAAAAGCCAATTTCTATCAGAAAGTTTTAAAATACAAGTTATATTGCTCAGTAAGAAGAGATTCTACAAGAAAAGCATCTACTACATAAAAGTGGGAATGACTGATTCAGAATTGTACCTACATGAATGCCCTACTTGAAATTCAAAGGAATTTACCCATGAACACCAACCTCTCTCCACTACTGCACCTCTGGGAAAATGGTTGCTGAGCTACTCTGGCAGTGTAGTGTAAGTCAGCTGTACAGTGTCAAAATACTGTCTGGCACTATCTCTTGATCCAACCCAATATTCCATTTATTCATCACAATACAATGCTGTCAAAAGGACTAGATACACTTCAGTAAGAATAGTTATTTTTTCAATCACAGCAGCAAGAACTAGATTGCAACCAAGCCCTTACCAACGATAAAGCATTTACACTGTGACTCGGGTGTCAGTCATTGCCAGAGGTGGGTGCTGGGTGCACCACCAGGCAACGGCTGCGCTGGGAAAACAGTTCAGGATAAAACACATTAGAGCGCAGTGTTCTGCTAATTCCCTGGTACTGTTACTTACTGTGAAAAACTAGAAAGATTTTGCATTTCCTACCAGAAATTAGAGTCATTTTCAAGAAGAATCTTTAAAAAACAGTTTAGTGCTTAGTGTTTGTAGCACAACAATGCGACTTAGTTCAGCAGATAGTTTGGCAACACTTAATTGAGCAAGAAGAGGATTTTAAAAATAAGGCTTTACATAGGTGTGTCTTTTCAGGAGTTTCAGTTTTTCTCTTAGAAGAATGCAAGGTAAGGATCATACTTTAAACGAAACCATGAAATTGTCAATTGGTTCAAGAATTGATGGAAGAGAACTAATTTATAACAGAAAAAATTGGCATGTGAATGCTCCATTGTTTGAGCAAAGCACAGGGTTGATGGGGTGGGGGAGGGTGACGTTTACAGCAGCAGACATTTTCTCTTCCTCTTCTTTACAGGAGGGGGGCACAGCACTGCTCGGATGGCTTCATCAAACACTGTCTTGAGGCCTCGCTGCGTAAGTGCTGAGCATTCGAGATATTTCACTGCGCCTGGGGGAAGCAGAGACACAGTTACAGAGCAGCTTCCCACAGCTCCAGCAGCACTGCTCCCAGCTGGCTCCACAACAAAAGCCAGGCATTTTATTTAGTTAAGGTACAAGGTCTTCCACAAACACAGCCAACAATAACCCCACTGCCTCATACCGATCTCTTTTGCCATGGCAAGGCCCTGTGGGTAGGTGATGGGAGTCAGCTTCTTCTCCTTCAGCTTTTCAATCGTGTCCTTGTCATCCCGGAGATCGAGTTTGGTGCCCACGAGGATGATGGGGGTGTTGGGACAGTGGTGCCGCACCTCAGGGTACCACTGAAAAAGACAAATAAAAAATGGTGTCTCTTGTGTGGGGGCAGAGTTCCCTGAAGGCCCTGGAACACCTCACCTGAAGGCTCCCAGTCCTTCACTTTCGGTCAGTCGGAGGAGACGGGAGCACCAAGATCCCATCAGGGCAGGATTAGAAAAGGGCACATCACCATTAGTGAAGCCAGCAGCTGTTTCCACACAATTAAAAAATGTAGCCCATTAAGGGCTGTATTTTCCTCACACACCAGAAGAGCCCTGAGCCCCCCTTGCCCATGGAGATGCCTCCTTGTGCAGCTGAGTTGTCTGAGGACATGGAACACTCCCAACAGTCACAGAGCACGTGCAGAAGGATGGCTGATGCAAGGAACAAGGGCTGTCAACCCAGTGTTTACAGGCATTTGTTTGTAAACTCTTTTTATTTCAAACTGTACTAAAAGGAAAGCTCCCGTTTGTGATCTCAGCACCTTGCTGGCTGAACACTCTTGAATTACTGTTATCAGTGCATCAAGGAACAATTCGTACTTAAGTGTGTCATGTGCTCTGAACTTCCATGACTCACAAGTTAGGCAAATGGATTTCTGCTTTTCCAAACTGCATTTCACGTGGCCTGTGGGAAAAACGATTGGAAAAAAAAGCACCTAACATTTTCCAAGCTCTGCTGTGAAGTGAACAGGATGATGAACATTCAGAAATAAAATGGTACCAGCACATCCTTACCTTAGCACGGACATTTTCAAAGGAAGCTGGGCTCACAAGGGAAAAGCAGATTAAGAAGACATCCTACAAAACAAGTTGACAGAAGTCAGCCCAACTGAGAAACCACTGTAGAAATGTCATGAACAGGCCAATATCAGCAGTACCTCCATCACACTGCCAGCTCTACCACACTTGCAAAAGGCAAGGTCAGCAATACAGTTGCATGTGACAATCAAAGGCAGCTTTCCCAGAGGGAAATCCATTCCCAGGCAGCTACAAGCAGCCAGAGAGAAGGGGGGAAAACAAACAACAAATAGACTGCAGTCAAATTTATAATCAGCTATTGCAGTAGCCAGCAAGCAGGACACTAATACCACTGCCTTGCACGGTTTTTTTTCTCTAAATGTCATTTCTTCTTCACTGACCTCATCAGCATAAGATGCTGCAAAGTGTTAACTATTAATAAACAACTCTAAAGTAGTCTTAAATTGCAAAGGCTGACTATACACCATGAAATAAAAAAAGCCAAAGAAAACACGAGAATTTCAACAATTACTACTTTCATGCCCAAATCAGAAGAATCTTGCTGAACTTCTTATAAAACTTCACTCCTACTGAATGCCAGTATAAAAAAATTTTAGAATTTCTCTGTAACCAAATGAGGATTGAGAAGGGCATTAAAAATCTCAAAGCTCCCCCCTTTCCTTTCTAAATAATAAGAAAGCAGAAAGAAAAATGGAATCTTGCACATCTTGCTTTTCAACTGAAGGCAAAAAATTCTAAGTAAAGGCAGGTAAAAATATTTCAGAGCACATGTTTATGGTAACTGGAGGATACAATTCAGGTTTCACAGGTGACATGCTCCATTCTGCAAGCATTCAAGATTAACCCCAACATTCATTTCCTCTGTCTGTGTTGATGTAAACTTGCTGTATGACCCAAGACTCGGGAAGTGTCTCCCAAACAAGCCCAACTTTCCCCAACCTACCTGTGCATCTGTACTTATTCTGGTACCAAACGTGCTAGAGAATCAGGCATTGCAGAATGTTAGTTGATTGTGCTGCATTTCAAGGCATTTTGTTAGGTCAGCAGCTGACATCTCACTGCTAAGCACTTGCATGCATCACCCAACAGGTTTCCACAGCAGCGTCCCAGAAGAAGAAAGAAATAACATCAAATAATGTGATACTATGGCCACTACTTCTGTTTTCCAATTCTGCAGGTTTGTGGGGACTCAAGGCTGCACGTGATGCAGACTCTCTCCTTCACTAGCTCCAGAGATCAAAAGATTTGGTGTAACCACAAGGAAATACTGGAAGATCTCAGGTGTCTTGCACACTATCAATCTTACTAAGTAGGAAAAGCTATTTGTTTTCAAGAAAATATTTAATCTTAGCAACTCATATAAAGAAATTTGGTAACAGAGTTCTCAAATCTAGCAATTTGATAGTTCCAAGAAAAGTATTTGCTCAAAAAATAGGGGCCAATTTATCACTATCATAGGCAAGACAAGATGACAGAACTTGGAACTGAAGTTTATTTAAAGTTTTACATACGGCAATAGGTTGATCTGCCAGACTGGAAGATATATTCTTACCATTGGTTCCTCCAACCTAATAACAGCAGGAGATAAAGTTACTCCTCAAATGGATTTAAGGGAAAATGTTCTCAGTCAGCAATTTGTGCTCACAGACATTCTCAAGGAGGATTTTCTTCTTAAGAGAGACGCTGCCCTGTAATTCAGCACAACCAACTGCACCCAGAGCAGACACCAGCCTTCCCCAGAAACCAGTTCTGCACTGTCAGGGGAAACCTGCAAGATCAAACCTCTCCTGAAAAGCACCCAACCAACAATTTCTCTTTGGTTTGCTCTCCTGAGGAAACAGACGTGACCATCTTTTCTGTCCCAACTCTTTCCTTCCCCAAATATTTGGAAATATTAGTAGATTTCAAATGCATTCAGGAGAAGATACTAAATTCCTGTATATTTAAGGAATAAAAGTAAGGAGAAAAAAATACAAATTAATGCCAAGCCTTCACTGTGAAGTTACCAACTGAACTGCTGGGTGGCTGATCCCAACACACACTGCCCAAGTAACCAACACCCGCTGCTTTCACCCTGCCCAAAACATCGCTCAGGTGCACTAATAGGGAAAGGAGGGCCACGAGAACATGCAAGGGGTGAGTTTTAAACACCACAGTGAAGGAAAAGGGAGGCTGAACACAGATCTTAAAAAAAAGTCAGGTTTCATCAGCACCACTGTCCTCTTCCTCTGTGCTTTTTGTTAGTCTTGTGGGGATGATGAATCTTTGATAGTGGACAAGTCCGAAACCTGAAGACTTCTTCACAAGAATTTCAAGACTTACCACCCTGTTTAATCTTCTGCTGTGAAAAACCAATCCAAATAACTGAAAGTACTTAAACCTGTACTGAACAGTTATACATGCTTGCACAGGAGACACTTTTTCCCTAAGATGCTTAGATTGACATGGAATTCTTTTGCAGTCTACCAGAAAGCCTCGGTTACTTTAGCAGGCTGAAGACATGCACATGCATTCTGTCCCTCTGTCACAGACATTCTGTGTCACAGGCATTCTATCCCTATTAAATATCTTTCAACATATCTTTTTCCACTTTTTTGAAAACATTTTTATGTTAAGCAAAGCTGAAGTTTTAAGTATCCTATAAATATCTAAGTATTAGAGAAAACCAGCTTTCCATAGTCTCTCCTAGAAAAGACAGGTATTTCTGGCATTTCAACTGTAGTTACCCACAACTGGCAAACTTGTATCAATCTTGTGTATCATAACTGATGGGGAAGCCTAATGACTCTAAGTTAGAGAGCAGTGAATTTAAGGGAAATTGTGAATTAAGACAGATTACTAAAAATAGCACCAGAGTTCCTTAAATAAGATTCACATTATTCAAGAGAGCAGTTATGCTGTCAAGTAAGTGGGACAATTTTGCATTTTGCATTACTTGCATTTAACATATATTTGACAGTCAACAACAAGAGCCAAAAAAACCCTGCAAATTACCCTTTCTTTACTTATAACACAGCTCCATCAGGTAAAAGTCAGGGCTCTAAAGAGATTAGAAAACCACCTCTGCAAAGATTGACTGTAGCTGAAGTCACACTGGAAAGAAGAGAGCAGATCCCTTCAGCATTTTCCTCAAACATGGAAAGATGCAGGATGCAGGCAGGACTTAACCAGTTGCACACAGGGAAGACAGAAGCACATTTGTATCGATGTCACAGCACAAACTACAGCAAGCAATAAAATAACCATGGGCTCAAGCACATTGGAAAGCTGGGACACCGCAGCCTCTGTCAATATCAATAATCTCTTCATTCAGTGCTGCCTCTTTCACATGTAGAACATCTTCACACAGACTAAACAGTATCAAGTGCTTAGCAGTGACAGTGTCAGGTTGCAGCCAAACATCGCCTAAAACCAAAAACAAACCCTGCCTTTGGCAGGCATGCTAACCTTACAATCGATGGACTAGCTGATGGGACTGTGCACCAAGATTTTTTGGGTTAGTTTTGGGGTGGTTTTTTTCCCTTTTAAATCAAGCATTCTAGACAATTCTGAGGCTGCAACTACACAAAACCCTACAAGTACCAGTGCACACGAATACACGGGGCACACAAATTTTAACTTTTTTGCAACTGTACACACCTCAGAGATCATAAATTACAGCTACAGCACATAAAATGAAAGAAGGTCACTGTTACTAATAAATACAACTCCAGGTGTGACAGTGTTGGCCTCATGTTCAAAAAGAAAACTGCTTTATCTTAGACAAGGCTGTCCAACATAAGGCAAAACTGCTCCTGGTTTCACCCTGCAGCTCTTACTGTTTGCGGGTAGGAGAGTGGACGTAGTCTGTCATAATCCTCTTGACCAGCTGTGTCCCACAAACCCAGGTTGACTGGTTTTCCATCAACCATTACATTGGCAGAGTAGTTGTCAAAACTGAAAACAAAGAGAGAGTTAGCTGCATTAGCTTGCAGTAAAATAAAGCACCCAAGGACTTCAGCCTCATAGAGTCCTAACTGGGAAAACCAGGGAAGGAAATGTTTTCATTGCACCTGTCTGCTCCCCAGAGACAGTAAAGCTGTTCTTTAAATAACAAGTGTGGCATTGGGTAATGGAATAAAAAATTATACACAACAGACTTGGTCCAGTCTGAGCAGAAGTGATCCCTGTCATGGCTCTTCCAAAGAAGTGTTAATCCCAGTGAGCACAGGAAAGCAGGTGATGTACTTAGCAAGCACTTTCCAGTCTTAGTGGGACATTCAGCAAGTTAATCTGTCTCATGCTGTGAGATTTAGAACAGAAGATACAGGAGCAACAACCAAGGAATCCTTAATGACAACAGTAGGTAAGAAAAAAGCTAATTAATCCTGCTAATCAAAACCTCCTCCAATGAAATATCAAAGCTCATAACTAGGGGCCAGTGGAGGGATCGTTTTTATCTCATCACTGCTGTGGGTGCAAAGGTTAAGGCTAAACCAAGTTCACTGGGAACACAACTGTAAAGCAAAAACTCGAATTTAAGACCAAAGAAAAGAAACAGGAGTAACTAAGGCGGCAAGGCCTTGGACAGGTAACAAAAGTGTCTGTAAACCTTACTAGAATTTATTTTATCTGAAAAACTCAATACTCCAGGGAGCACCATAGCGAGATGAAAATACAGAGACATCAGAAGAGGGCAAAGAAGCTGCACATGTATAAAACACCCCCCAACAGGCCCTGGAAAAGAGAACTGCACTAATACTGATACTGACAAATCCTTGCGTGAAAGAAAAAGGGAAGCACCAGAATAAATGAGTCTCCACAGTCTCGCCTGAGGAGCTACAGAGCTGTGGCTGGCTTAGCACAGGATTGGCAATAGCACAAAAAGTGGAAGGAACAAATAAACAAAAAATCACCAGCCATGTAAGACAACTATTTCTGACTGTGATATGATGTTTTACAAGCTGTTCAGCCTTAGGACTGCTTATTATAAATGACAGTACACACTATTTTGGAAGAGAACAACATCTGGTAAAATGTTAGCAAATGTTAGTCCCTAATCAGCCAGGCCTAGAAGGCACAGAGAGCCAAAACTGAGGGACCATCAGCAGGCACTGGTGTGACTGTGCTTCAGTAAAAGCTCCAACTGTACACACACCTGAGGGGTGCTTGCAGCCAATTCAAACAATTCAGCTAAGGAATCTGGAATGGCAGTAGGCACTGAGAAGCTGAGAGAAATGAGTTCTTTGGGTTTTATAAGTACTTACACAGTGGGTATATACTCTCCAGGAAATGCATTGGTTGTGTAACTGATGAGTAGGCATGTTTTACCTACAGCACTGCAAAAAGAGAAAGTTCACATGTAAAACACATTCATCTTGAATAACAAGAAATAACATTTCTTTTAGGGGAAGAAGACTAATTACATCCAGACACCCAAGGACAACTGAGTGTCTCCAGTCACTACTGTGCAGGAAAACAGCTGACAGACTGCAGCCTTAAAATTACTGGCAATGAAAACACACCTAATATAAACATCCATTTTGTGAAGTGATAGATTACCACATTTTGTTATTTTTTAGTCCCAAAAACCCCAACAAACCCACAGGTATTAATTAGACTACTAACACCTCCTAGTCACCTGACTGAATACCCAGGAAGGTCACCTTACTCCAACTCTCTGAAATTAAAAAAACCTGAGAAGTATTTCCAGATACCCTTACACAACTCCAAAACGGTTCTCTTTTCCAGAAAATTGTATACTTGCATATAAGTGAAGTTAAAGAAAGCTTGGAAAGTATAATTTCTAAATATATCATTATTTTGGAGTATTTAAGGAATGAATACAAATGATAACTCTCACATTATTTACTGCTATTGCAAAGTGACACCCCACATGCATTCACCAACTATTCAAACATTTCATTAACTGATTTATAGATAAATTACATTCCAGTATTGAAAAACTTGGACACCAAACCTCTTCCTACCAATCTAATTCACAAGAGCCTCAAATGGGGTCAGGACAAGGCTCTGTTCCATGATTCCTTCAGAACTCTGGCAGCCAGCTCCTTCACTCTCCACCCTCCTCTCCACATCTTATCTGGAGTCAAACATTTGATTAACGACAGCACTCAATTTTTGTTGCCGTTTCAATTAAAGTGTTGGAAAACCTGAAATTGGGCCTTATTTCTTTTTTAAAATAGTGTCTGCAAAGAGTGTCCGTGACACTGCAGACTGGTTCCCTTGCAGGCTTCCCACTCGCCGTACGTGAGAGATTCCAGCGGTGAGCTTGTTCCTCCAAACGATGCTGCCAGACAGCCTCACACCCTGCCGATCCTCCTTCCTGCTCCTGGGCAGGGAAAACTGCATTGTCTTGCAGATGTTTTATCACTACAGCGATTTGCTCACAACCAGTCAGCAGTAACTCTGAAACCTTGCTGCACCTACACGTATGATTGTGCCATTAGTATGAGGTTTGACTCATGAGCCTCCTGAACTAAATCCTTCACAAGTGAATTTGAGCTTTGTCACATCCGTAAGTCACAGCTCAATCTCTAAAGTCTCTCCGTTCAACTTTAAGCAGTTCCTCACTGCATTAGCCCAAGAAGGTATTTGATAGCAGCTTCTGACATCACCTGAAATGCCTGTGCTATGGAAGAGTCGCTTCAGCGTGCAAAATTATCTGGGATTTTGTCCCACACACCCATTTTTAATTGTAATTTGCTTTACATTTCTGAGCCAGTACCTGCCATACCACCCTATCTGCTGCAACTCTGACCATACCATGAAGTTTTCCACCCTGCTTTTCACACCTGCTTCTAAGACAGCAGCTCCTCACACAGTCTGAGGGTTTGAGGGTTTTTTCCTTTCAGCACGCACTCTTTACCAAGCTATAATAGCATCATGAAAGGAAGCATTTAATTCTGTTCTCAGTAAGTACAATCTCTGAACATGCCCTTGTTGTAAAGGGTTGGTGCTCAAAAGTAGATGGATTTACCCTTCAAAAAAACTTGTGTGGGAAACAATCAAGGAGCAGTTCACCATGCAGATACCTGTTTAACAGCTGTCAAAAGAGGAGATCCCATCTTAGCTCCTGAACTAACACTCTAACAAGCCAGAACAAGGAGTTAAAGAAAGTTATTCCTCCCCCATAAGGACAACTTGCTATTTTAGCTGCCTGCTGATGAGTTAGATCAGTTTGGATGTGCTGCTCTCCCAACACCACAGCCGGCTGTGCTGGGCCAGCTCACAAAGGACAGGCGGGAAAACCTTCAGGATCCCGAGTGGAGCAGCAGCCAAATGCTTTGGGAAATCTCTTGAGGCGCAGACACGACACGTTCTCACGCTTCTGGAACCTGTTTGGGCTGACGCTTCAGCTTCCAGTAAAGTCATTACAGGTAATTTGAGCTTCCAACAAATTAATGTTGAACTCAACATTTTCAGCAGCCAATCAAGAACTTTTCTGTGCATCCGGGCTCCTTTGCCCACCTTGCACTGAAACTCCTGAGTCTGTTGTGGCTAATCAAAACAGCACAGGAAGGTGGTGAGAGGTTTCATTCCAAGCTTAGAAGTGCCTGTAGTGTGTTTCTGCAGCACCAATCAGCCAGAGTCATTTAAACAAGAAAAAACACGTTCAACAACCTCATTTCAGACTTGCTCCATCCAGGTTTCCTGCCTTCCTTGCCTTTTGGCTCACTGCCACACGAATCAGATCATTATGGTCACCAGTCTTAAAAATAAACACTAATGCCTACCTTTATAAAGTACATCCTCTGAGTGCTTTATCAACTTTTTTAGACTTCTAATTTCTGTAATAAAGCAACTCCCCTAAAGAGAATTCCAACTGTTTGGCAAAGTTTAAATCCTTGTACATAAAGGCTGAGACTAAGAATCTAAAATAACACCAAGATTAGTCATAAGATTTCTAGCAACTACTTAATCACAGCTCTGTCCACCCACTATTACATAAATGAAACTAGCAACATTTGACTGTCATCAAAAACATGGCCTACAGAAATCCAGCTTTAAACGCTTAACAAAACTACCTTAACAAAAGACAGCACTGAGTCCCTTTTTGATTCTGAGCAGCACCCAGGAATCAACGTATTTATATAACCACATATGTATCAATTCCTGAAACAAAACATTCCTTCTCTTTATTTATGCTAACAAGTTTTATGAAATTTCCCCACTGTAAGCTGCTTGGAACCATGTTTTATCTGCAGATGGCAGCCTTCATAGAAGGCTTTGCTTGCGCCCTTTCTCCCTTTCTCTGATGCACATGAACTACCTCTCTGGCAGACACGATGCACAACTGCCCAGGTCTTTGCTCAGACATTAAAGAGTAGCTGAGATTTCCCTAGTACCACCCTCAGATCAAGAGTTCAGTACTGCTGCTGTAGTAGGTTTAGCTGCATAGGCTCTCAGATAAGCTGTGTTACTCACAGTGACACACCCTCCCCCAAATATGCTCTTCAGTACTTACAATACTAGTACTTTTTAAAAAGCTTTGAAACGTTCAGTAACACAAGTTACCAAATCTCAAGTCACTGCACTCTCTCCAGATGGCACGGGAGGGACCCGAGGTGTTCAGCACCTCACACAAACACTGCACGACACTCAGTAAGAAGCCGATTATCCTATGCCCTCCCCTTCTCACCGAGCCATCAAAGCAAATACAGCACGGCTTTAGTAGACAAGGCCTCAGATTAAGCAGAATTCCAAACAAGAGCTCCTGAATTACTGCTCTTACAGTACTTCCACAATTTAAAAATGCCTCCAGAAGAGCACAAAGTGTGACAACTTCTATGGCATCCAGTAATTGAAAATTTCTCCAAAATGCAGAACTTCTCCTAATGTTACACAACATCGCTGGAGATTTTGTACCACTTAATAGCTGCCTTTTTGGAGTGAAAACAAAAGCTGCTAAAAATAACTTCCACCAATGCTTTTTCTCAAGTGTCAATCAACAGCAATTCCTGCAGTTATTCCAGCGGCTGCTCTTCATCTGTCCTGCACATTCCTCCTGCTCTCTATCATGACAGCTCAAAGCAACAGTTGTCATTTATTTTCCCCCAAACAATCCCCACAGTGAAGTAAAAAAAACCAAGGGGAAAATATGCTAGCCCAAACTAGCACACATGCCACACTTTTCTAGTCAAGTTAGCTGCCTAAACATACACTAGTCAAAACTCTAAGAACAAAACATGAGTTACGTATGAGAAACAGCCTACTCATTAACAAATTAAAAAAATAACCACAGGTACTTCTACAGCTTTGTTTATTTTGTTCCTAGCAGATCTTTGTGGAGGGTACATAAAACAATACCCAAGTTTTATAGTACATAAGCAAATCTTTAACCTGCATTGTTTTACAGGAACACTAAAACTTTGGCCTTATCTCAGCCAAACATGGTGTTTCCTAGAATGCCTGCAATGCTGGAGCTCTTGAAGCAGCAACAGCACAAAGAAACACAAATAGTTAAATATTTTTCTTAAACAGCTAACAGAGAATTATACAAAACTACCAAAACTAAGCAACAGTACCTGAACAGATCTTTAAGAAAGATTTGTTTCTAACTAAGGAGGAAGGAAAAGAAATTAAACTACCATATTTTGTTAACACACGTACAAAAGTCAGGTAGAACTACACCACTTACATTTCCAAGACAAAGAACAACAAAAATTGTGGGAAGAGGGATGGTTTACAAAGCAAATGACCCAAAGAGCTGTTTTGCTGAATGAATTAGTGAACATTATACAGTTCATCTGTACTGAGTTCTCAGTTCTAGAGGAGGAAGTAGACTGAACCTTTTCCCCACCCAAACATGATGCATCCCATTTATTTACAGCATTGTAAATACAGAGTTCAGATGAATTAAAACAAAATACAGCAGAAAAGCCATTTTGTTGGGTTTAAATTTGGTAGAAGCAAAAGAGCAGCCCACACTACTACGAAAATGATTTATCGAGATACCACTTTCATGTTCATATGGCTCCAAATCTTACATAGCAAGTCAAAACAAATTTGTCACACTGTAAGGTTTATTTTTCAACCATACTTAGATGCCTTTTTAGGGATTCTACATCATTAAAAACAAATCAACAAACCCCACCCCACACAAATAACTTGAAGATTAAGGCACCATGTGAAATTACAGACCACTGCAGCGAGTCCGTTTACATACACTTCACTCCTCTGTCATCTACAGAAGTTTGCTGTGACACCAATTATGCTCAGCCTACACTGGGATTTTTGTTTCTCCTAAAGGAAAAAAAAAAGCCCCTCAAACTGCATAAGACAAGTCTTGTTTTCCAGCCGGCCTGTGATGTTCCACTGAGCTCTGACATCCAGTAAGAGAGAGAATCCCTCTGAGCTGAAGGGAATAGTATCATGGAGAATATTCAAAAACACCAAACACACAAACTCTTCCCTCAATTCCAGCACTCCTCACACTGAATCCAACTGCTAAACTTACAAGTTAACTCGATTCTAAAAAGCATTCCCAACTTGTTTCACATATAAGCAACACCATATTAAGATACTGTAGGTGTAACAGCTCTTTATGGACAAGTGTATCATTAACTATTTGTATTTCAAGGGCCTACCAGTCTCCTTTAGACAGGAGCCTAACAAGACCAGATGTCTGCAGGCAAAAAAGCAGTTTCTGCCCAAAAGCATTTATGATCTGCATAGAGTTCAGCCCATTTCATTCAGTTTTACAGCAAAAGTCAGATGTCAAAAATCAAACTCTAAAAGGTAGTAAGTTTGTTACTTTCACAAAAGGTATTTCAAATCAATATTAACTTTCTCATATAATTAACAATATGGCAATTTTTTAATACACTTGGACTACTTCGGTGATGAAAGAACACCAGCAAGCAGTGGCAGTCCAGGGACGCGGCCCGGCCTGCCCGGACAGCCCAGCACACCGTGTTCATTCACAGCGCCCGCTTCTGCCCGCGCCAACGCGAAGCACTCGGTCACCGGCACGGCCCCGGCCCTGGAGCACCGGCCCCACGGCGACGCGAGGCTCGGCCGGCCGGCCCAGGGACGCGCACGGCCTGCCGACCCCTGCACACCCCCGCTCCCCGGCCCCGCCGTGCCCGCGCTTCCCTCCCCGCCCGGCAGCAGCAGCAGGAAGCCGCAGCCGCCACCCACCCGCCCCCGGCCACGGCTCGGTCCCGGC
Source organism: Corvus cornix cornix (assembly GCF_000738735.6). Taxonomy (NCBI): domain Eukaryota; kingdom Metazoa; phylum Chordata; class Aves; order Passeriformes; family Corvidae; genus Corvus; species Corvus cornix. The sequence continues at coordinate 2,092,936 of NC_046344.1, forward strand.
CCCGGCTCCGGGCAGCCCCGCTCCCTCAGGGCGGCCGGGCCGCGCCCGCGCCTCGCGCCGGGATCGCCCACACCCCGCGGCGGGGCCCGGGGGCCGCTCTCGCCCCGCGGCCCGACACCTCCCACGGGCCGGCGGAGCTGCTCAGGGCCGGGCCCGGCCGAGAGTCCCTCGGACTTACCCGTCGCCCACCACCACACACTTGATGGCCTGCATCGGGGCTGTTGCTGAGCGGAGCAGGGAGCGGCGGCCGCCTCCGCCCTGAGCCTGGAGCAGGGACGAGGCAGCGGCACCACCCAAGGCGGGGAGCGAGAGGGCGGACTGCGAGCGCAGGAAGCGGCGCCGCGCTCACATCCGGCCGGGCCGCGCCGGGGCCGCCTCGCGGGCGGTGCCTCGGCTCGGGGCGCTCGGGGCGGAGAGCCGGCGCTGTGCCACTGACCCAGTCCGGGAAGGGCGGCCCCGGCCGCCCATCCCCGTTTGGTGCATTCAGGCGGAGCCGTTCTGAGCAGGAATGTCAGCGCTGGCACTGCTGGCACAAGCCCGCAGCCCCGTCAGGGGCATGGGGCTGGGCATCGTCCCACAGCAGCCCTGTTGTGTCCAACAAGCCGGAACTTAAGAGCTGCCTTTGACACCACCATGTATCCCGTCTATCACGCCTGGCACCCATCATGCAGCAACCTCATTCCTGGCATCTCCTGAAGCACGTTAATGTGCAGTTGTGTTTACCACACAGACGTACTGGGCACGTGTAACTCGGGTCACCACAACGTTCCCCCTCTGCTGCTGTGGGCAGGTGCCCTTTTTCCACAACCAGGCACCTGCCGTGGGACCATCTCTCACTGTGCCACCACTGCAGATCCAGAATGTTTCCCTCCATCCATGGATCTTCCCACCACCCTCCCTCCTCCTGATATGCTGTGACATTACTTAACTGGGCTGGCAAGTTTTAAATCAGATCAGTGCACGTCCAGTCTTCTCAAGATAGGCCAGCCCAGGGATTGTCAGGCCTCACACAGCTTTGGGTTTCTTCTTTCCCTCAAGCAAACCAGTTATTTCCAGGAAGTAGTGAAGCAGAAGTCAAGCAGAGCAGGTCCGATGATCCCAAGAGTCTTAATTTCTACAATTAGTTCTTGCCATAGTTCTACTTTTGCCAGAGCATGTCCTGGTTGCACTATTCCCTTTGTTTGCATTGCCATCTGTTCCTCGAGGGAAGTGTGGGGAGAGGGCCCATGCACACACTGCTCCTGCAAAGTGACGATGAATTCACTGGAATCAATAGTGTACCATCAGGGTGGATTTCCAGTGATTTGATCTCCTCTTAATTTCAGAACATTTCTAAATTATTTTGATACCACACAATGCAACTTCATCAGTGGACAGAGCATTCCAAGACAGTTACTCTCTTTCATTTTTCTTTCATTGAGCAGAGATAATTCTCTGATATTTCCCATCAGACAGGAAATCCTAACTATGACTGTGAACCGAAAGGCTATTTTTGTAACACTTGTATGTCCGTGCTCCCTCACACAGATGGAAGCTGAAATGACTCGTCACTTAAGCTAAATATCTTCAAAGTCAAAACTCAGCTGCTGCCAATGACCTGGCACCCAGCAGGTGCGAGCTGTGGAAGGGAGGTGTGGGCAGGACCGCCGTGCTCCTGCTGCTCCCGCCTGCTGCAGCAGCCTTTGGGCTGAGATCCTGCACAGAACCAGAGCAGCACTACGAGTGTCTGACTGATGTCACAGTCCTGGGCAGACCCAGGACATGGGAAGAGAACGGCTTCTGATTTTTCTAGCACCTACCTCTTCCTTCACTGGTTCTTTTTCATCCAGTGTGTAACAGAGGGATGATTAGAGCTTTTTCTATGAAAAAGAGGTACAACAGCATTTACAATATCATTACAAAATAGCACACAAAGACAAGGCTGAAGGCTGTAACAGACAAAACACATTAGCACAAATTGCTTTTATGATCCTGTCACGAGACAAGCACTATCTTTTTATATATGTTCTTTGCAGTGCTCATCCACCCTATTGTTTTGGGATCAATTGTTTTGCACTGTCAAAAAAATACGTAAGTTAAAACACAGAGCACACTTTAAATACATTTTAAATCAACAATTTTATATTGAATTTGGTATATAATTGACAACATTAGAAAATACCTAGAGAAATGCTTACTGTTAGTCATTAAAAACAATATTACAGTTTGGATAGATGATGATAATGGCAACATATTTAGACAATTTTCCCCCATACATTTGTAAATATTTATTTCCTCAAATGTTATAAAAAAGGCCATTTGGAATTATTCAAGATTTTGCATTTGAAATCGAAGCTGGTATCTCTCTTACAGTAACTTTCCTTATTTGCCCTGGCAGACAACTGTGTGTATGCTCCTTAAAATACATGATGTGATAATTATTCTATTATGAAACATTACTATATTTCAGCTACATTTTATTTTCTTATTGCATCTTTTTTGGTTTACCTAGTATATAGTGTGTTTGTTTTTAAAGAGAAAAAAATAACTTACATCACGCTACAAATACTCAACACTTTGCAGGTATGGTTTTCCCCTGAGAAGGAGAAGAGAGAGCAACATGGAATATTTTGAAACATTAGTTTAACTAATTAAATAAAAGAAATAATAAATAAATAAATAAATTAATTAAATAAAAGAAACTTATAGAATAGGATGAAACATAGGGCAAAGGAGTGAGAAGTTAATAAAAGACAACTTGATAGAAAAATTCTCAGTTTGATACACACGACTACAGTGCTGAGTTGTGTACAGAATAGTTACAAATGCACCTCACAGAGCAGGGCAGAAGAAAAAAATGAATGGCAGTGACAATAACCAATTATAAATCTTTCCATACCTCTGATAAAATCATGAATCATAAAGTTGAGGCTTAGATCATTCCTAATATTGTTCCACTCTCTATCACCTTGTCTTCTCTCACCATTACAATTGTTGTTGAAAGCCTTTTTCTTAGACATCAAGAAATCATGATATAAGATTGTTTGGGATGCTGTCTGAATGTGTGTATTGTGTGTGTGCTGGCACTGAGGGAGGATTATTCTCCTTTGTGGATGGGGAGTGGCAGGGTAATCACGCTGATGCAATACTGGAAAGTTCTACTCACCATGACACAGACTATCAACATTACAGAGACAATAATTATTTGCACTTTTATAGTATCTTTCATCCACAACTATTACTGTGTTCTGTAACATGTCAGCTCATTAATGAAGCCACAGAGAAGCAGAGAAGGCCCAGTATACACTTTGTACAGGGAAACAACCACAACACCTGGCAGTGGTTCATAGGTGCGCTCCCTTACTCCCAGATGACACCTCCTGCTGACACCGGTTCTGTTCAGTTGCCTCCAGGACACAGGGTGTACAATACTGAGGTCAAAAGTAACCTTCTGTCTTTAACAATAACAGAAAAACTGGTTTAGGGTGAAAAGCTGTAATTGGAATTCACAATCACTGGAAACTGGGGCTTGGACTGAAGTGCAAGAGCCAATTTTATGTGAAGCAAAGGTGTGAAGTGTCAGAGGGTGGAATAACGTTTTCAGCATATTGCACTCTCTTTAGATAATTTCTATTAAAATCAGAAGCAAAAACCCCCCAAACCTCACACAAAACAGCTGAAGAGAGACTTACCTTCCTGGAGAAAACGGGGTTTCCAGATGCTTTTTCATCTTAAAATAGCTGAAATAACTGTCTTTAAAAATTGTAATTAAGGCTTGATCCTAATTTGAGTTGGTGGCAAAAGTCAGGTATTTAATGATGTAGTATTAGGTACATAGTAATTAGGAGGAAGAAATCTTAACGTCAGACAGCAATGGGCATCCAGAATTCTTTCCTGGACTCTAATTCCACCTGTGGTGTTATCCATCTTTCTGGCCTGTCACTCTCTGAGCCCCTCTGCCCTCCTCCTTTTAAATCCAGACAGTAGTACTTACTCCAGCTGTTAGGACAATAGCTACCACTTAAAGCTTCTCACCTAACAGTTTCCTGAGATTCCAAGATTTTTGCTTAATGATGTTTGAATTCTTTAGTGGATGTCTCTTTGTCCAGCTAATAGAGCACAGATTTTTAATTGGGGAAAGTGACACTATTGCTGTGAAGGAAATTCAGAGTGATCTTCACTGAACTTGGGGAGGCACCATGACATAAAATTAATGTTAGAAAATATTCTAATCCACAAGTAATAGCTAGATATTCCAGGCAAACGTTTTTGGCATGATTAGTTTCCTGAGTGTTGAAAAAACCCTGTACTTGCATGTGATATGTACACTGTTCAAATATAGCAGTCAGTCTGCTCTAGAGGAACCAAAGCCAGCAATAAAAAAGGAACCACAACTTTTAAATGTCAGCATTTGCTGCATCAGAGAGAACAGATTAAAGGAGCATGAAACTGTTAGCATGTAAATCTTTACATTAATAATAAAGCATTGTAAAATAAATGCATCCCGTTCATGTGATTCTAGCATTGATGATTTCTCTGGTGTATGTATAGAACATAAACAAGTCCTGTATTTTCTTTAGGTAGCTTCTGATAAATATCTCTTCTGTCAAGAATTTCAGTTACAAAAACCACATAAGGCTTTGCATTCACTGATGTCTACCCTCAGGTTTAGCAAGCAGTAACAGACAGTGCTTCAACTGTTGTTGAAGGCCGTGGGACTACACACAGTAATCCCTGTATATGGCTGTGAGCTTTCTGGAATAGAGGCATCATTATATACTTATAAACAAGGACCTGAGACTTCTCTGTGTCTCTTCAGTCTTTTATTGCTGGAACTCCCTCAGCAGAAATATGGGAATAAGCCTTTTATAGGCATCACATCATGCCCTGAGGTGAGGCATTGCTGAAACTCACAGACACGTAAGCTGCAAGTGCCCCTCAACTTCTACCTATCTTGATATCAAGCATTTCACAGAAATGAGCCTTAAAATACCAAGAAAAAGGTTAAAGGTTTATCATGACATAAGCCCATTTGGTATTACTAGTTTTGCTGCCTTCCATTGCCCAGTCATTTTTTACATGAATAAAACTGAAAGCTACAAGCTGTGATGTGGCCCCTGATTTGCTTAGAAAGATTCAGTGTTTGTTTTGCTCCAGACTTGCAGACAAGCTTATGGACTTCAGCAGAGCTAGGACCTAAAAAAGGACCAAACCTTCTGTGGTCGGTATGTCTGAGAACAGATGGAATGGTAAGAAGCCGACTTCCCCCTGTAATGCTGCACAGCTGTGACTCACATCCCAACTGAACAGCTTTTCTTGGAGTGGAAAGCAAGACAAGAAACAGACAGCTTCAAATAACACATTAGATCAAAGCCAGAAATTAAAATCAGGGGTCCATCATATAGGACGATCAACATTTGAAACAGAAATAAGACAATTCTCAAAAAGTGATGATATATTCTGGAATCTATTACTCAGTGGGACCATTTGTGGAAATTCTGAAGAACTTTTAAGAGTAAAAGATATCATAAATAAATACAAAATAGCTTATTTTAGCATAAATCGAATATACAGATTGTATGAAAACATGAAAACCTACAGTGTTTTTTTTCCCCCAGTGATTTTATACTGATAAGCTGCTAAGTTACAATTTTGGTGAAGAGGAAGACTTGTCAAAGTAAGATATTTGATTTATTCCTCACCCCCTAAATATAAAAATTACAAAATTGTTTTGTTTGCAAAACACTGCAGGCTAACTGTGACATACATCAACCACCTGCTTGCTGTTTCACCACGAGATGCAGCTGGGTATTTTGAGTTAATGTTAGATCCCTTTATTAAACTCATTAAAAATACCCGTGTTATGCCTTTTTAATGTTGCTGTGTTTCTGTGTGCAACACTGTGCTATAACCCAGCAGCTTGTGCAGGAGTTGTCCCTGTTGTCAGCAGCCTCCTGCGTGACTGTAACGTGCACACGTTGTGTTGTGAGAACCCACAGTGTGTTGTGGTGGTCATTTCCTGAAAGGTTTTAGAGAGGGAGGGCTCTCAGCTCGATGTCATCACAAACCAGGCTTGAACTGAGTGCTTTTGTCACCAGGGTCAATAAACTCTCTGAGGGGTGCCTGGGATTCTGGAGTGTCCTGGCAGGTCACTGCTGGGGAAGGCATGGTGGCAGCAGACAGGCCACCACAGCTGATGACGAGTTTCTTTTCAGTCCTAAAAAGCCCACTCACAAGAAGGGATTTGTAGGAACGATCTGGCTTTCTTTTTCTTCTTTTTTTAACTGAACTTCCATTCTATTCAGTCTAAAATATTTGACTTTTCCCCTTTTCCAAGCGTCTGTTTGGACTCAGTCTTTTGCAATCAGTTAATGTAATTTTTGCCTACATAGCAGTGGATATAAAAGGTGCCAGAAAGAAAGAACTGTAAGAACAAATAACCCTAAACTTTGTCTCATTTACACACTCAGTTCACAGTTTATCTGTGTCATTATTAGTTGTTGGAGAGAGGCCTGGAGACCTGATCTCAAGGACAAGGATTATTCTGTGTCATGCTGCAGAGCCAAGAAAAGGAATTTTTTCATAAACCTATGAGGAACTACTAAATATTATGGATATACACTGAGAAAGCTTAAGAGGACACTCTGAAAATGTAACACCTCAGTAATGTTGACTCACAATGTTTTCTCTTTGAATAGAGGAATATTTGAATACGCAAGAAGAAATTTTAGGTAAAATGAAATAAATCATGAACGGTTTACAAAAGATAAAGATGTTCTCTGATGCAACAGAAAAACACAAGTCAGGGTTGAGAATCAAAAAAGAGATAATGGCATTAAAGTGATGGAAAATGATCTCTACAGGCATCAGCTGCAAACTACATGTCAATAGTTTTGGACTTCTGCATACTAAAGTAATCAGTGTTTTAGCTAAATTGAAAATTATTTTACCACCATGAGAGAGCTGAAATCAAAAGAAGACGTGGGGGATGCCTTTGAGGTTTAGTTTCACTATCAAAATAATTAGCTAATTTCCAAATCTCGATGTGACAAAATCTGGTATTTCTCTTCAATTGGTATCCAATTGCATTATCTGCTAATTTCTTTGTTGGAAAGCTAGAGTGTTTTATCAATCTCACTATTTAATGAAAAAACACTGATGCTAACTTGTCATTATGACCTAATTTAGCAATTATATTGCCTATTTTAGTGTAGAAAGTAATTTAAATCGAAATTTTAAAATTGATACTGTGTCGCATCTGTTTCAACATGCAACATGAGCCACAACTAATGAGACTCTGGCAGACATCTAGTTAATCAGCTTCCTGATTTAACCTTTGTGTATCCTACCTTGTTTTCCAGTTAATAATGGAAAGCTGCTAAATGTCCTGTTCTGGAATTATTCTTTCTCTATGCATCAGCTTGATTCTGTGGCAATAAAACAGTATTTTATAAGGCATTTAGATCAATGTATTGATTTTTCTGTTTAATTTCAGTTATTGAAAGTTGATTGAATGGAAACTATAAAGAACAGTTCTAGGGAAAAAAAATGGGGCCATGTCCAAATATTATATTGGTCCACTGTTCATCTTTTGGGATATTTTCGCCTACTTGAAAAGTGTCGTGATGGTAATTTATCTCAAAGACCTTCCTAGGAAATGCTCGCAAAATGTTTTTAAAATCTTGTGTGTAACCTGGGCCTGAACAGTGTCTTTTTAATTCACTATGTAACTCAAGTATTAGCTTGAAAGGCATAGCAAGTATTTCCTTGTGACAGTAGCTGGCTCACTGAATTCATCACCTGGCTGTGTAAACAACGAAATTACAAAAAAGCACACCCAAACCCAGAAACCATTACTGACATTTCCCACTGACTGAGAGTTGCTTTAGACGTTAGGAGAAAATTCCCCCATGTGAGGGTGGGCAGGCCCTGGCACAGGTTGCCCAGAGAAGCCGTGGCTGCCCCATCCTTGGTAGTGTCCAAGGCCAAGTTGGACGGGGCTTGGAGCAAGCTGGGATAGTGGAAGGTGTCCCTGCCCACGGCAGGGGGAGCAACTGGATGGGCTGTAAGGTCCTTCCAACCCAAACCTTCTATGATTCTATGACATCCGTGGCCCACGCAGCTGTCACTGAGCAGGCCAGAGCGCACACCTCGGTCACGCCCTCAGAAAATGGGGAGGTTAAAGTTGGGTATCAGTAGAAGGCTCTTCCCCAGGAGGGTGGCTGGGCTGGAACAGACTCCCAGGGAAGTGGTCGCAGCACCAAACCTGACAAGAGTTCAAGAAGTGTCCGGACAACGCTCTCAGGCACATCGCGGGATTCTCGGGGAGTGTCCTGTGCTGGGCTAGGACTAGGAATCGACGATCCCTGCTGTAATTCCGTGAGCTCTCCGTGCGCTCCCAGCTCTCCGCCCCGCTCCGCGGCGAGGGGCGGGGCGGCGGCTCGTGAGGGCGGCTCGCGAGGGCGGGGCCGCTCCCGCGGCCACCGCGCCCCGCCCCCTGCGCGTGCGCAGCGAGCAGAGCCGCGCGCTGCCGCAGCCCGGCGCGGCCCGGCCCGGCGCACGCGCGGTGGTGACGCCCGGCCGCGCGCCCCGCCCGGCGGGCACGCGCAGCGCGAGGAGGCGGCGGCGGCGGCGGCGCCCGGGCGCGGCGCGGCCGCGGGAGCGGGGGCGGGTTTATGGCGGCGGCTCTGTCCGCGCTCGCTGCCAGGCTCTCCCAGTCGGCCGCGGCCAGGTCCTACGGCGTGTTCTGCAAGGGGCTTACCAGGACCCTTCTCATCTTCTTCGACCTGGCCTGGAAGCTCCGCATCAACTTCCCCTACCTCTACATCGTCGCCTCCATGATGCTCAACGTGCGGCTGCAGGTGGGCGGGGGCGGCGGGGCCGGGGCGGGCTCGCGTCCCGGTGTCAGCGGCCGGGCCCGGGGCTGGTTCGCGGCCGCTGCCCCGAATAACGAGTGCTCGTCCCCGCGCCGGGGCGGGGGCTGTGCCCTGCCCTGTGTCACCCCGGGCGATGTCTCCTGGGTTGTGCTGCAGCCCCGGAGCCTTGCCCTCGTCGGTGGCCAGCTGTGAGTGCCCCGCTGTGCTCCTCGCTCTGCGTGTTAGCAGCAAACGTGTCGCCTTCCTGTTCCTAAGACATAGCTGACTTAAATACTGGGAATAAACTGTGAATATGTGCACTTTGATAGCGCGCTCCTGACACCAAGGAGCGAAGAAAACAATTTCCTTCTTCTATTTTTTTTTTTTAATCAAGAACAGTTGCGGCAGAGAAAACGCAGCCAGTTTTAAATACCAATGTTACTGCATGAAAAAGATGGTTCAGATTTAATTTGTATCTCTCCAGTTTTGAACCTGTTTCTACAAAACATGGAACTCTCTAACACAGCTTTGACCTGTTGTAGGGTAGAAGTTTCATTGTTTTTGTGATGAAATGAAAGATTTACTTTTAACTTAACTGGCAACAGAAGCAGGCTATGCACTGTCACTACAAACATCTCTTCTAGCCAAGGATTGGCACTCTTCGTAAACATAGCTGTAATGAAAGTTTTGACATCTGGCCGGTGGCCAAGTATTGAAAGACAAGTCTGGTTGGAGTTTGTTACTTGTAAAAGATAATTTGAAATGGGAAGAGATCAAAGTATGGCATATCCTATTTTTGTTTTGGGAATTTGCCCTAAAGTTCTGAAGCTTGAAAATAAGCCACATGGCCAGGAGTGGTACACGTAGCTTAGTAACCCTGGTAGCTGAAAAAGCCTTGTCTTTGCTGGTTATCAGTGTTGGGACAGTCCTTTGATTGTGCTACAGCTGATACCTGCTAACTGTGCTGGGGCAGCCAGTCTGACCAGTTCCCTCCCCTCCAGGAAGCTGTTCTTGGTACATTGTTGATTTCCAGTGTTGTGTGTCTGATTTCAGCTTGCACTTCTGTTTACAGGAGGATGACTTTAATATTAACCTTTCATGCTGAGCCTCTAATCAGTCCCAGCCTGTGTTTCTATTGGTTAAGGGAAATGCTGCTGTTACACAGCGAATCTCTCTGGCTGCTCGTTCGCTGACTCACTTTCATGCCTGTCACCAAAAGAGAGCTTGTAGCAGATTAAACTGAAACTACAGAAGGCGGCTGGTGTTTGAGTATACTTCCTAGCCCTCTGGATGTGCTCAAGCAGCCTGTAGGGAGATTTGTCTGTTGGGACAACTGTTACTTTCTGTAGCTGGGTTATTCTTTCTGTGAAAGATTTTGAGTTATTTTTGGTTCTTTATAGTGGGAACTAGGAAACTGGGGTATCAGTGTAATAATTTCCTGCATTCTTTATCTTTAGGTCCATATTGAGATCCATTAACTTGTGATTTGGTGTGCTGCTTGCACTGTATGCTGCAACTAGTCAGTCACACTCTTCTTCAAATCCAGCCTGTTGTGAAGCAGCAAAGCTGTGCTCGTGTGCTCTAGGACTATGAAGAAAGAAGATTTTACCCAGAAACGAGTACGTGACGATGGCCCAGATCATCACAAGCCAGCAGCTCATCTGACACATGTGCATTCCATGTTGGACAGTTCTCAAAATCATCGTAGCAGTTTACAAGAATTATATAACATCGGGAATTGTTCTCTCTTTAATAATATACCTCTGCCTTCTGGTGGCAAGGAAATGCCTCTGAGCTTCAGTGAATCAGCAGGGACGAACTCAAGTGCAGCTGCTCCTTGGAAGGATTCATTTCATCTGCATTTTTCTTCTGGGAAAGACAGTCTCGATAGGGTTTCTCACTGCATCGATGGTATCTCAGTAACAGGCTGGCTGGAAGAAGCTTGTAGCATTTCTGGAGACTTCAGCTCACGCTGCCCAGGAGACAACTTTGTATGTTTTGCACAATTCTGGCTGGGAAATTTGCAGTATAATAAAAACCTGTGGTTTCTGGAATTAGAAATGAGCAGTGGCAAAGAGAATGAATTGCAGTTTGCATTTTTTAAAGTATTGGAGCTTGGTGGACTTCTTGATCCCTGTTCTAAGAACAACTATGCTGTGGGACTCATAAACAACCAGAAACCATGTTTTTCTCTTTGTTACTTAAACCTTGTATCTTCAGAGCAAACACCTGGATATGAGCAAATGCTTTTGAATATACAATATGTGACTAATACTTTTCACATCATACAGCTAGTGATCTCTGTGCTAGCTTTTGCACTAGCAGGTCTCTGGTGTGCAGTAGCGAAGGTAAAAAAATACAGAGATTTTAGTAACTACTTTTTTTAATATTAGCAGAAAATAAGAGACAAGGTTACAGTTCAGGTTTTAGTGAGAAGTAGATAGGTAAAGTAAAAATTATAGTTGTGTAATTGCTAGTTAAACTAGCTGTTAGAACAATAGGGACTTTTTTTTTGTAAGGAATAGCTGCATCTGAGTAAAGAACTTCATAATCTTCAGACTCTTTGGGACTTCTGCAGGTCTGCTGTTAAACTAAACTAGAACCCAATTTGATTAGCACAGATCCTTTGTTTTCTTTAGAGTTTGTATTGGTGGAGTGTTCTGGCTAGTACTATTTATAACCATTTCCAATGAAACTTGTTTCTTGTAGAATTGAATTCCTGCTCTGAATTCAACAGCAACTAATATATCAGTCCTTAAAACACTTGGAACTGGAAAGCTGTTGGGAGGGTGGTCTTCAATGCAGCATAATTCTCAGCAGTGTTCACTGCTCTGTTTTAACAATATCTTGTGAGCTTTATTGTGCTACAATAGACACTGTAAACTTTCTAAAACAATTTTTTTTTCCTTGAAAAAGTGATTGTTATTGCTGAAGTACATTAATAACTTCTGGGCCTATTCACTTTGGCTTTGGGACAGGCTTCTAACAATGAGGTTTGCCAAAGAATGGGGCAAATGTGCTGGACTCCATAGAGCTGCTGGTGAATAGCATTTTGAGGAACAGGCTTCTGTTGGCACTTCAGTGAAGTAACTCATTGTGCAGTAGGTGAAACTTTGGATTCAATGTCCAAAATTCTCAACAGAGACATTGCTGTAGATGGGCTTAATGTGCTTTAAAGGTTCACGTAAAGAGGGAGGTGTTGGTGTGTGAGTTAGGATGCATTTTCAGCTTCCCCTTCACCCTGACTAAAAAGTGAGGACTCAATGTGGAGTAAAGCCATGCCAGTGATTCACACACTAGGTATCCTTTTTGCCAGCTGGTTTTGCTTCATCTTGGAAAGAGGGAACGTGATGTTGCATTTAGTTTAAACTGAACTTACCTGGAAAGCCAGTAGAATTCCCAGTGTGGTGTTTATTGGGCTGTTAGCACACATGTGTAGAGAAGTCCTTGATTACGAAGATGAGATGCTGGTTATCAGTGTTACAGGGAGAAATGTTGGAAACTTTTAATCTTATTTGAGTACTGAAAATAAGATCTATTACTTTTTATGTTAAATGATATGTTGTGTTTTCATTATCCCCATTGGCTGATTGTTTCTTTTGGATGCTAAAAGAGATGAAAGGCCACTTACTTTAATTTAGAAGATAAATTTTTCCCTGGTATTTAAATGATTGTTTAACTTGTAGACTTTTGACCATGCAATTACCTGTTATGAAGTGAGCAAAAGCCCCAAAATCATACTGGATTATGTATTGTAAGTACAGTAAGTATTGACAGCAACAGTTCCCTCTTAGTCAAGCCATTCACTCTCATCTCCACTGCTGGAATTTATCAGTCTTGCAGTGAGTAGTATTAACATGTGGTATTGCAGAGGTTCAGGATTCTTGAAGTGATGTGGATCTGAAATCCCAGAACACCAGAAAAAAAGGCTCTTCTCCAAACGTCTGTGGCGTGGAGTTACGGTGTTAAGCTGCTGTGTGCCTGTATCTTGACTCAAAAAACCACTTGGCAGAGCTGAGGGCAGAGGAATGAAGGCAGGGAGGGGAGGGATTGGAGCCTGTTAAAGCTGGCTTGATTGCTAAAGACATGAGCAACATTGTGCAACTCCATGTTAACCTCTCTAAGCAGCTCCATAGGTACAGCCATACTCTCCCTGTATGGTGAGCCTTACCTTAAGTTGTGCATGAACACAGTCCTGCACCCAAAAGTTGAGTGCTTGGACTTCTGTACAAAGGATCAATTGGCACAGCTGTACCTGCAGTTGTTACTTGAGACCCTGTTTGTGCAGCTGACTGGTTTGGCCTGGAACATTCTCTGCTGTATGTCATTTGGGCACTTCATGTTTTGGGAACCACAGTTACATACAGGAACTTGCAGCTGAGACTGTCAGGTTAATGGGCAAAAGGAGTAGCTAAAGGCATAAAACCATGAATCCAGTTTTTAATGCTCCTATTTTTCATTGTGATTTTAAAGGGGGGGGGAATGAAACATGAGAGACACCACCAGTAAAGTAGAATTTAAATGTGTGTACAGCAGAGTGCCAAGGGTTTTCTCCTTATTGATGACAAGCCTATGCAGGAGGAGATCCTGGAATGTTGAACTGTGTTACGTATCACAGTCCTGTTTTAAGCAAAGTCTTGTTTGAGTGCGTGGCCTTTCATCACTTATTACAGGATCACTTTAAATACAACACAGCTAAGTGAAATGATGGATGGTTGTTGTGTATTATATGTCTATTGAACATAAGATACAAAGAATAAGTCTTAAGTGAGTGGATTTAATCCATTTTAAGACAGTTTATATACCTTGCCTTGAATTTTATTGCTTAAAACCTAAAGGGTAATTTTAACTTGAACATTCCTTCTGAAATTCAAATAAAGGATAGTTTGGTATGTTAAAATCTCATGTAATATACTGCACTTTAAATCTGGGGAGGCCATGGATTGATTGAAAGCGCTGTTCTTGCAGTAAAAGAACTGTCTGCCCTGACAATGTTTAAATGGCTTTTCCTGTCTGGAGGGAGAATAGGGAACCTGAAGGATGGCATCCATCCTTTGAAACTATAGATAAATCTAACACTATATGGTTTATGCCATTGTTTTCTTCCTATAGATGTTTTGATACTAACTCATCTCAAAAGATGGAAGGTATCCTGGCCAAGAACCAGTTTGCGTGGAGTTTCATGGCTTCACTACACCCAATGTGGAAAATTTTCTGAGTTAATGTGCTGTTAGGGCTGAGACTGGCTCAGATGATTATTATAGTACAGAAAAATAACATTCTTAGTAGGGGGTAAGGGACCTTTATACTCAACCAGGAGTTGCCTTTGTATTTCTGTATTTTGTCTCTCATCCTGCTCTAGAAAGAGGTTATTTCTAAGCAAAATGCCAGGGTTCTACTAAACAACTTGTGCTTTCTAAAATTTCATTGATTAGTGTCCAGATCCTTCCTGCACTACATAGCAGAGTTTTATTTCTGCCTTTAGAAAAGAAGAAGATACTCAATATTTAGAGAATTTCCTAGTAGTTACACTCGAGTGAAAATTTACTATATGGTATACTGCTTTGAGAAGAAAATATACTTTTAAATGTGTGTGCACAGAGCTCTGCATGTAGATAAAAAGTGTTTTACTACAGTATGATGTTGGGATGCTTATGCAAATGCTTCTTTACTTTCTGACACTGCAGTGCAAAAAGCAGCAGAGACGGTGGTGTTACTTCTCCGTGTGGTTTTAGCCAGTGCAATCCGAGCAATCGTGTGTTTGCATCATCCTGCACAGGAGACAGTTCTAGCTGTAGACATTTTTTAGCCTTTTGCTTTTTCAGTGTTGAGTTTGTTTTTGTTGCTGTTTGAGGTTTGGTGGTTTGTCTGTTTGTCTGTGGTTTATTTCTCTTTTTCTGAAAGTTATTTTTAGGATTATAAAGACTGCACTTTCTTAAACTTTGCCAAAGTTTGCTTCCTTTCTCCTTCTCTCCACCTTTGCCCCTTATAGGTATACACATTTAATTTTTGGAAGAAACAAGCCTGTATGTACTCTCCTAATATATCATCTTATTGTCAGGTTGCTACTTTTGTTTTTATGGCCTGGTCTTACATATATTCCTGTCCCTATGATTTCTCAGCATAAGCATATGCTGATATTTTGTTCCACCTCAGAAACAGTGTCCTATAATTAATTATGCACAACAAATTGACAGAAACCATGAAGAGATGTAAGAGTCCTAGTCTCTCATAGTCTCTCATTAGGGTGTATGACAGGTAGTATAACTGGCAGAGCAATATGTAGTCAATGGGACATATTTCTGCTTTTTTTCTCTTCAAAACAGCTGCTTTAATTAAAATCCAATATTTAATTTGCATGTGTGGTACCTCTGTCAGCTGAGAATTGCAGCTAGAATTTGGGGCTTACAAAATACAGTAAGGTCAGAACTTAAATAGTGTAACTTCTCAAAAAATTAAAGAGTACATTCACGTGAATATTTTGAAACCTTTTTTTTTTCCCCTAAGAGTGCACAGAATAAAATGTGTTCTGACACTTTTCTGTGATGCACAGGCAGTAACTGAGGGCAGGGGGGATCCTTTTTAGACTGCAGAGCCTCTAATCCTCATGGAAGAGATGCATTTGATAGAACTTTAAAATAAACCAATGTTGCCTATGAAAATACTGATACTTATTATCAACTCTCATACTTAAATTACAGGGTCATAGATATCAATCTCCTGACAGTGTGAAAATAAAATAAGAATAATAAATACAGAAGTGCTAGAATAATGTTATCCTTTACTAGCCTGCACTGGTAAAAGCAAATCCTATTGTACTTCGAAATTAATCCTCTACTGCCTCCAAAAACCTCAATTACCTTAGTCTTTTTGGAATTAGTGATACAGGATTCAGCCTAAGATGGTTATTTCATTGTTAATGATGAAATAAATTTAAAAGCTAAAACATTTTAGAAAATGACCAGAGAGGTTTCCACAAAGTAAATCTGCCTTGAAAAGGTCCATTTTATTTCTGTGATCTCTATGTATTTGTAGTCTGTTTTGCAAATTCCTTCCTTCTTCATGGAAGATCTGTATAAACCTGATAGCAAAAGTGGTCAAAACCAAAATTGCGTAACTAGCAGTGTTTAATTTTCTGTTTGTAGTCAATTTTAGCTATTATCAAACATTACACCTAAATGTAATTCAAGCTTTTGTTCTTAAAAGTAGGGAAGTCTAATATTCAGTGCCTGATTCATCACTTGAAGTTGAGTGAAACCATTTATTGAAAATGGGTTCTGCTGCCTGATAGTGACTAATTTTCAATGCTGATACTCAATACTTCCTGTAAACTGTGATGTCATCCCTGCAGAACAATTTTAGTCTATGGCCTTGCTCTTTGGCCCTATTTTTTTTAATTCTTCTTATTTTTTTTATTGCAATGTGGGAGGTGGAGAAGGCTGGCACAAACCATTTTTTTTTTTTTTTGTTCCAGAGAAAGATGTTTACAACTTTGTATGTATTTTTAAAATGTATTGTGACACTTTTAACTTGGGAGAGAAGTTTCCATAGTAGACTTGAAACCTGAATACAGACTTTTGAATATTGGGAGTGCTCCCCAAGCTGCCAGAAGCTCTTGACTGCGATGCTGCTCGCTCACACCACAGGAGGGAGTTACACATCAGTCTTTGGAGTATGTGGAGTTACAGCATTGTTAGTACTTCTTAGTACAGTGCATTTCAGTTTGACTTGTCTTATGGATTGTCACTGCAAATAGGTTAATGTACAAAATCAATACACAGCAGTAATGTATTGTAACTGTTTACAGCTGAACTCAGAGTACCAATGGATGGGTTTTGTCAAGCTATTTAAAAACAGAAATAAAAATCTTTTTTAAAAGACACGAGGTGGTTTTGGTGCTTCTCACTGCAATTTTTCATTGTATAAATTGTATGGATGTACTTAAGGAGATTGTGTTTCTGACAATATAAAGTCAGACAGTGAGTGCCTTTTTCAGAGGTACACTTTGAGAGATCTGTGTTTACAGAAACAAAGCAAATTTAAAACCTCTGTGAGAATAAAAGGGCTCGGTGCTTATACCTGACCTTGGGGATTTGGTATTTGAACTCAAGGCTAGCTTAATGATGTTAGCCACATTATTCATTCATAAGCATTCTTTTTGCACACTTTTTTTTTTGGTGAGAAACCTTAACAAGCCAGTTACTTTCAACGTAATTCCAAGGTATTTCCTAACTAGCTCCAGTCTTGCAGCACAGTTTCATTTTAAAGGGGAAAGCAAACCACGGTAAATACATGTAATGGCCATAGCCCCTCTCTTGCATCATTGAGGATAAACATTGCTGGGTGCTTCTCTGCACAGTTAAAATCACCAAGATATTAACAGATATGCCAGAACTCTTGTTTTTGCTGAATGAAATATTCCCATTAATGGAGCAGAATAAACATGTACCCTCTGCTTAATGTTGAACATTTAAAAAACCATACTAAAACAGGAGCCACTCACCCTTCAGAGATGTCTATTCTGAAAGCTGCTATCAGGTGGCATTTTGATTCTAAACTCAAAAAACTTAAGTTTTTGTTTGATATGGGGGTCCTTTGCTGCCACAAGTGATACGTTTTGAGGAAGTATGTTATTGTTATGGGCTGTATTCTGAAAAGAACTGGTATTGGCAACCCTGAAGAAAAGGCTGATACTTTAAGTACAGAATTAATATGTACTATTTTTCTTAATGATGAGTGCTGAGATCATATTGTCCCTCAAAACAAGCATTTAAACAGGAAAAAAGGAGGGGGGACAAAACTGAATATAATAATCTAATAAAGTTCTGTAAGGTTTTGGCATGTGGTTAGATCTCCATGGTTAAGAAAGTGTTATCAGTGCTCCCTGCACATCACTGTAGGTTCCTCATGGCTTTTGGAATTTGTGTGGCAGATCCTGAAGCAGTACATTGTAACCTTTGGGTCTCCAGGATGTTCCAGCCACCCACTGTGACCGTAATATGTTACAGCCTTAATTACTCATGTTGTCATCTCTTTCAGATGGTTTACCAGTAGTTTTATATACATTTATATAATTGGGCATGATACCTGCAATGGGGAATGCTAAGGAACTCTGAATACTGAGAAATAGACATGCTACTGTGTGCATATCTCTTCCTATTAGGATCTGAAAGGCTTTGAAGTTGGATTCAAGCTGGTGGCCTATGACTTTGTGGTAGTCTCTTTGTTCATCTCATACTGTAAAATTCTGTAAGAGCAACTCGTCTGTACGGAAGCCCAAATTTCCTCTCTGCAAATCTGAGATTGCCAGAGGAACCTTTTAGCAATTTCCACTCATCACAACATTTATCTCTTCAGTATGTTTCTTAGCTCTTGCTTTTTCTGGCAGATATTATAGCAGCTTAAAATTTAAAAACCCCAAAACCTCAAACACAAGTACCAAAGATTCTGCTGAAGATACTCATATTTCTTAAAGAGACAATTTTTTAAAAGTGGAGTGCTTTACCTTCCATTAAAAAAGAAAGTATTGGATGGGGTTTTTGTTATCAAGAAGTGTGGTGTGTTTGTAAAAAGTACTTGTAAGTCTTGAACGTTAGGAAGTGCTTTGTCTATTTGTTATCACAAGTATGTTTTAGACAAATCAAAATATTCCTTTATTTATCTTTAACCTTGTAGTTCAAAGAAAAGAAAAGAAAAAAACCAAAACAACCACATTTTGGAATTCTTTCAAGTATTATGTTTTGTTAAAAGTGTCCCCAAGGGCAAAGGACCAAAACCAACACAGACCTCTTGCTCACTGAACAAAAAGTCAGCAGCAATGACAAGCAGGATGTTTTTGATGCTTTGTTGGTTTTTTTCTGGGGCTAGTGGCTGAAGCCCTTAATCACTTTAGCTGGAAGTTATTCACGAATAACCCTTCTGAGTTCAGTAATCCTGTCTTGCTTTGTATCATAAAAAATCTTTTCTACAGCAGGGATTCCTAAATTGCTTCTCAGATCTCAGCCTTGCATTCCAAGTAGTGCATGCTGACTGCAAGCACGTATGACCTGCTCCAGAGCTAGAATAGTTACAGCATTTCCAATTTCTGCCTCCTTCAACAGAAAAGCATTTAAGATTAAAACAACAAGAAATATTTTATGATGTTGTATAGCACCTCCTTAAGGGTTCGCTTGTACCCCTTCAGGTGTTTCTCACTTTACGTCAGGTTTGTAGATGCTGAATTTTCTATCACGCTGAAAATCACAGACTAGCACAAAAACTTGTCAAAACAGAATGAAAATTCAAACCTTTTTTGAAGTTGGACAGCCTTCTTTTATCTTCTGTTCCCTCTAGCTGCTTTCTGAGTGAGAACATCTGTACAGACTACAGCAGGTTTCAAGTCCTTCACTTTGATATACGGTGTTATGTTCCCAACAATCTGTTGCTTAAAATAAAAGCTGTCTGGTCTGTGTTGTCACTGTCAATCATAATTTTCAGAGCTCTTCCTCACATTTTCTTTCTGGTTTATAATCATTCGTTTGCAGTTGACAGCTGTATCTTCTGCTTTCCTTCTCTTTAGCTAAACTACTTACTTGCCAATGCTAGCAAGCAGAAGTCTGCAGAGTTTTTCATCACTGGATATTTTGTTACAGTCAGTTCATCAAGCATTTTTGCTACTTGCTCAATTTACAGTTAATTCTAATATATCTTCATAAAGTATCCATAAGGAATTACAGAATGGATTTTTGAGCAGCTTCTCTTTCATCACATAGGAAGTGGTTTTTCTGAAGGCCCCTATTGAAACAGCACTGCCCAAAGGTTTGATTCCATTTTGTATATGGCTATTGTTACTATAGTTAGTATAAAAGGATGCTTTTATAAATGAAAATACCTCTGGTCAGTGATTGTTATTCACATGTGCTTGTTAAATTCAGCAGGTGATCTGCCTCTTCTGCCTCCTAGCAGATATTCCAGCCATGATCAGATAATGGGATACACAAGATGATTCCTCTCAGCCTAACATGCAAACCTGAGAGGCAAGGAATAAACTCATGGAGAAAAAACCAGAAAGACCAACCAATTAAAAAAAAAAAGTGTTTGAACATATTCTTGGCTTAAAGTGATAGATCATTTTGCCAGAAACATGGGATGAGAAGGTATGAATTAAAACTTGAGACAGGGGGCAACCTAGCTATGATTTTCCTTTATAACAGGAACTGTCAGGTCATATCACACAAGGAGGGTGGGGTTAATTAAGGACTGGAAATGGGCTCAGAGGAAATAAAAAAAAAGCACAAATATTTTACAACCTTTTGTGGAAGAGGAAAATCACACTTCTACTATTATTCCCCCAGAGGTATTTCTGTTGTCCTTCCAGCCCTACATGCACCTTATCAGAATGCTACATGGAGAAAGCAAAGTTGGGTTTTTTTTGTTTTGGTTGGTTTTCTTTATTTCAGAAAGTGTAATCAATAAGAAAAGAAATCTGATAGTAGGATTTATCTGTCTAAGTACCTTAGAGTGGTTTCAGTAGGACAAATCACAGCTCCAATCCTGTAATCCAATCACACAAGATCAGTACTGATGTCTAGCCCTGTTGACTTAATCAGAGCTCTGGAGCTGAGGATCTGCCTGCGTGAGCTGAGCCACAATGCCTGGACTTGGTGATTTATGGGAATATCATTAAATTTAGTCTGGGTTAAAAGTGCAGCCCTACCCACAGCAGAGTCAATGTGAATCTTCCCAGCCATTCAAACTGAGACAGTATCATGTTCCTGAAGGGCCTTGAAATTCATTGCATCCATTCCAAATACCGTGCTCTTCATAGAACAGCCATCCTTAAGTGTATTATCTTGGAAAAAAGAGTCAGCATTTACCAACTGAGAACTAGAAAAATAAAATACACCATGTCTAAAGTTATAGCATATGGATGGTCTTCTAAGAGAAATTTCCTCGGAATTCCAGTTTATAAAAGGGTAACATTTGCTACTTTATTTGAATGATTAAATTGATAAAAGCTTTTGATAAGACTTTTTACAAAGCTTTAAACTTACTATTTCTTTTTAATCTTAGACATTCTCACATGAACTGCTCGAAGTAATTGTTAACAAGGTTATTAAAGCTTTTTATGCAAAGGAAGTGTACCTTTTTTATTTCCTGGAGAACTAAATTCTGATTTTTTTCTTTCTCAGCTACACATTATTCATTTGTGATATACTGGGTATTATATCACTTTGCTTGATGTTGGTGCTGCAGTTAAACATAATTTTAATATTTTTATCTACTGCTGCTGATCAAGAAAATACACTGGAGTATCTTCTTGAAATGGAGAGTTAATGAAGTCACACCAAAATTAATTATAAAGTCCTTACAAGAAATTAGGCTGTTAGAGAAGAAATGGGTATATTTTCAGAGCACCTTTTCTTGTCACAGTTTAAATAACAATACTTCTTTTTTCAAATTAATCTGACAAACATTGTTAAGTTATATAATTTCTTGTCACTGTAAGGAAGAATCTACAGTTACTTTGGCCAGTTATGCTAAATTGTGTTATGACTGACACATTTATTGGCACAGCAGTGTCTCCTTGCCATTTCCACTTAGAACAGAAGATAGCCCCATCAAGAGTAAATTCAATAATTCAGGGAGAATGTCACATGACATCTCAAAAAGTTGCTATTGTTATCATGATAAAGAAGTACTACAGAAGTGTTAAACAATTGTTGATTGCTAGCAGAAGGGGACGAGACATTGTTTTAACGAGGCAGACTCCAAACTCAAAGGTGGAGTTTGTGTCTAAACTTTTACTAAGGGGCTCTGTAAGGAAATTAAAGAGTTCCCATTATTCAAGTGACTGTTGAATGTGAGTGGACAGGCCTCTGTTCAAAACTGGACTGAAACCAAGGTAGGATGTCCAACCAGCTTTGCAGCAGCATTCAGGGAGTATTTTGCTCATCATGCTCCCAGCACACCTGTAATAATGTGATCTAGAGATAAAAGACTATTTTGTTAACATAAAATACGAAATTGTAGTTTTCCTGACTGCATGTAGTAACTATATATAAACACATATATAACATACACATGCATTAGTATCTGCTTGTTTAGATCAAGGATAAATTTCTGCTTAAGTGCTTTCCATAAATGATTAAAAGTGCAGTAGAAAGAATGGAAACACACCCCAAATGTGTAGCCATAGGTGCTGCATGGTAAAAGCACACCTTTCTTTGCTGTTGTATAATTCTGGAATTAATACAGACCTTCCAAAAGCCCATTGTGATAAAGATACTGCTTTACTCATTGCTGTTGCCTATGGTCAGCATTCTGGAGTAACATCTTTTATTGATTAGCAGTTTAGATTTCTGAGAATACTGATTTATCTGCATTTATCTGTCATTACTTATAAAAAACCAATATTATCTCCTTTCTAATAGTTTCAAGGCATCATTTCATTATTTTAGCTGAAGAATATGAAGAATTTATCTCTTTTTAACTCATATCAGAATATCTCAGCTTCACTAAAACAAAATTAAAATGACATTTATAGAAAGGAAAGCTTTGTACAAATTATGCAGGAAGTCCAGACCATTTCAGGGAAAAGCAGCAGCTAGAAAAAGAACTGCCAGGCAACTGTACTTTGTAGAGAGTAAATATGGAAATTCCACAGAATCAAGCAGGACACTGGAGATTCAAATATAAGAAACATATAAAAATACTCCATACATTAAATCATGGAATGATTTATATGTATGGAGGAGATAATTACTCTGGTCAACAAGATGAAAAGGTTTTAACTGTGAATGAGATAATATTTAAGAACATAACTAGTACTTAGCAGTGTATTTATCTTGCAAATGTGATTAAGATGTTGAAAAAAATTATCAGTTTGTTTTAATTGTAGTTATCTGCCATCTTGTTTTTCAGGTTTGGAGTCTTTCATACCTGCCAAGCTCTGGAAAAGCCTTACAGAGTAAAGAGCAAGGGCATGATTTGGTTACTTACGAGAGTTTATCCATGTTCTACTGGATACCACTTCCAGCAGGAATACCAGAACGCAGGCCTTAGGAGGCCAGGGGGAGAGAACATCCTTGCAGGAAATAATTCATTTGTTCTCAGGTGGTAAAATAACAGAATTAAGTATCCCAGATTCTCAGGCTTTTGAAGTGTTCTCAATCAACAGCAGATTTCAAAGACTTCCATGTGAAAGTCTTTCAGGCGTAACTGTACTGTTATTCCCTAATGCTTTCAATTTTTTTCCCCACCAACATGAAAAGAAATGGAGAACATAGTCTATTTAAAAAACATATTCTTTATCCAGTGTGAGAACATTGAGCAGTCCACATTTACTTGAGCAGCTGTGCATTAAAGCTGCAGTAGAGTGAATAACTTTTTATAAAACATGCTTTAATAGTTCCACTATTTTGAAATAAAATTATTTCCTTTCAAAATACAGCTCCACCATCATTGTTTAATTTTGGATATTTGGGAATTTCATATATCCTGCTGAATGGCACACCTGATCGATGCACACATCCTTAAGAGGAGAGCTTGCATCTGTGCAAATGAGATTTCTGCTATTTGAAAATATAATGAAACTTTAAAAAATACACATTAAAAAGAAACAAAAAAATTTTAATTAAATTACTTTGTAGGACATTACTGTTTCAAATGTGTCTATTGTGTTTTGTACACGAAGTCAAATTTTTTTAATGTTACATTCCTTGTTTAGTCCAAAGCATGGCAATTTGCCAGCCTGAGCTTTTAGTGATAAATTCTGCTATACAAAGCAAAAGTTTTTATATGTGAGGCCACTTCCTTCTGCTATTTTATCATCTTCCTGGTTTTGTCTGTTTTCAATAAATGCCTTTGTATTTTCACATCTTTTATATGCTTGTATACACAGACACTTTCCTCTGTATTAAAACTGATAGTTGCAAGTTGTAAGGATAAAAAAGACAGACTGTTGACTTAAATTTCATTGCACTAATACACTATATGAATGCTTTTATGTTACAGTATTAGAAGACCTTAACATTGATATTAGAAGTATTTCCTGAATTTGGCAGTGGGATGGAGAGGCAGGGGTGTTGTTTCATAACAAGGTTTTGAAATGGAAATAATCTCTGGGTATGGCTACACTTGAGTACTACAGATTGGCACATGAAGGCTGGGCTCTCACAGTGAATATGCATTATTAAAGCATCTCAAATTTAAACATATTGAAGTTCAAAATATAAAAAGAAATTATGGTGGAGGCTGAACACCTCTCCTTTATCTGTCCTAAGGGGCTGAATATTTCTGCCTGAGGAGAAAAATCTAAAAATCTTATCAGTAAAGAGAAGCCATAGAGAGCCCTGCACACACAGTGGAACCCGAAGAATCTTGAAGGAAAGGAGAATTTGAATTAGGGGTGGTTAGAGGAGAAGAATGAGATCAGAGGGGGAAAAGTTGAAGTTGCAATGCAGTGATCTGGAAAAAAAGCTTCTGGAACTTACAAGAAAGAGAAGCTGTCCCTGCTGTCCCTGCCCATTTTAGCAGTCTGTCATGAATTCCTCTTTCCCACAAAAAATTGTTACCAAGGATGTAAGCTACAAATCATCACGTACTAATCTTTTTATGAAGACGGTTTTTTGTTGTTCTGTAGACCTATTGTTCTTTTGCAATCATATTAATAGACTAAAAATAACAAGGGCAGTTCTACCAGACTTAAATTCTGTTTCTGAAGAATTATTATTTTATACTGTGCTGATTGAGATCACAGAAATCCTTTTCTGACCACAGAAGTAGAAGGTACCAAATTCATCCTTCCTGTAACTGTACTGAGGTAAATGGAGTT
The DNA here is from genome assembly GCF_000738735.6 of Corvus cornix cornix. Taxonomy (NCBI): domain Eukaryota; kingdom Metazoa; phylum Chordata; class Aves; order Passeriformes; family Corvidae; genus Corvus; species Corvus cornix. Next base: position 2,117,584 of record NC_046344.1, read on the forward strand.
ACATAAGGAATTAATTTGACCTGTCTCCTCCATTTCCTTGGAAAAATTCTTTGTTTTAGCTCTTGCCAAGTTTTAACTTTGACTCTCCCTTGCTTAACATCTTCTTGTACCTAGAGACAGTTTTTCTTTCTTTAAGACTATAAAGAGAAATACAGCAGGGGAAAGATAATTAAGGTGAAGATCTGCTTTTTAAATTTTAAGTACACTTCAATTATGGTAAGAAAATGCCAAAACCTTTTTATTTGGTATAGATGTGTATGGGATTATTCTTACATCTGTGAGGATATGAAAGGTATAAAACAGTACATATAACCATGAGAGGGTAAGGGTCTAAGGAATGTTTTTTGGCATAAGACCCATGTGTTTATTTCTAACTGCAACAGCTGAAATAAACTTTGGTTAGATACCACAAGAATTTAAACTACTACACATCACCTTTTAACAAAGAATCATCCCCTTTCCCCTAGACTCGGCAGGTATATTCCAAAATAACCTATGAGAGAAGCTGAAAGCCTCCTCTCACCAGTATATAACCACAATTTCATGATGCAATAAATTTAATCTTTGGATGGCAATGTGGCATGAAATTCTTTGTACAAATTCAACCCAGCAGTACAAAGTTATTTAAAACCCAAAAGCCTCAAAAACAAGGACTGGTGAGTGGTTTTCCTCCTGATGGTTTTACATTAGTTGGTATCATCTGTCTTCCTGCTGCCAGTAAAAAGCCAGGATAAAGCTTGGTCTAAACACTAACTCACAGCTGGCTAACCTTGAAAGAAATGCAATTACATGTTCATATTTAATCTTGATCAATTTATTACCATTAGATGATCTAGTATTACACAGATGAGACATAACAAGCATGTAAGCCTGAGTATAGGCTCAGTTTGGGACGGGCTGAGCGTTGAGGGATCAGGAAGTGAAATTGATGGAGAGTCTGTGGTTCAGAATAAGGCTGGAATTATGCAGGGATATTGTCCCCACAGACAAACTTACAATCCAGCAGCCTCCCCTCCTTCTTTCCATACCATCTGTGTGTCACTGTCTACCAGTGCTGCAATTGTGCCAGTGCAACTGTTTGTGGGACCAGAGCGTGAATTTAATCAATGGAGCAACTCTAGTTCAAAGTGATTAGATTAGACATGACTTTATAAAAACCTGGATTGAGTGATCTGATTTAAGCGTGGCTTCACAAACAGCTGCACAAACAGCTCAGAGGCCACTAAAAGTCAAAATCATTAGTTGCCAGTTCCTGCTCCTGTCTGAATTTATGGCTCCATATTTATTAAACCCAGATTTGTGCACTGCTGACTAGCCAGCAGCAAGATTTGAGCCAGCTCATGTGGAGATATGCCATTGCATTTCACCCACTGGTGAATCAACAAGAGCACCTGGTGTGACCCTTCTTACACCGTGTGTCATGAGCAAGTACAGCTTGTCACTTGGCTGCCACGTGTGCCAGGGGATGCCAGCCCTGGTACACTGGGACTTGGCTGAGAAGGCTTCTTCAGGCAGAGAGGAGGAACTGTGGGGGCTCCCATCCATCAGCTGCTGCCATGTGCATGCAGCCAGAGCAGGACTCATGCATGATTTGCAGCCCAGCTGCAGCTCCCACTGTAGGATGAATTAGGAATTTTACATTCCCAGCCCTTGGTGAGACTGGAGAGTGGTATGTGAGAATACATCTAACCATGCCAAGCTGGGGTTAGCCAGCAGAGGGGAATTCAGACTGTGGCTACTTCTCAGGGTGGGAACAGTCTGGCCTTAATCAGCACATTCTCCTTTGAGAGTTAATTTACATCAAGTTCTTTCCTGAGATAGAAAAACCCTCTCAAGCTTCATGCAAAATTCCACCCATGATCTGGTTCAGCCCATGTCCTTTGAATCCAAGTCCTCTTTTTTCTGTTTTTTCTGCTTTCATGCTAGAAAGCATCCTGCTTGTGTCTAGTACTGTGCATAATTATTACAGGTAGAACATGTTCTAATGCAAAGTATATTTCAGATCAGAAGCATTACAGAGGTGCTGGACCTTTGCAATTTCTAATGCATTTTGTTTTCCTCACTGGGGAATTCTGGTGTTTTTTCCTCAATGACTCACAAGTGGCCTTATCGGTGTTACACAATGGAAACAAGCGCTGCCTTCCAAAACCAGTAATATTTGATGCTAGCAGTAGATAAAGCTCATTTAGAAATCTTAAAAAACCACAAACCCTCAAATGTGTCAAGACCAGGAATTTAAAATAAACTGCAAATAAAATTCAGGACGTGATTTCAAAGGTAATCTGAGAGAAACCCCTGCAAAATTCTTAGAAGAGAGGTATGTTTAATCTTGGGGGTTTTGACTATTTGAATGGAACTATCTTCCTATCCATACAAAAAAGCACTATTCATAAAAGACGTTTGACTTGCTAAGCTTTAGCTCTGATGTTCCCCAAAGCAATATAAAATACCTGCATGTAAATTTCTTTTGGCCTAAATGCAAGGTACAAGCACTTTTGAAACCTTTGAGACAACCAGAAAACAGGATTTTCTATAAAAATGTTTTTCCAGCTGAGAAAAATACGATACGTGTGACAACACAAACATTTTAAGAAACAATACATGGCTAAAACCCATCTGCCAAGCACAGGAAGTCAAAGAGTTTGCCTGAGGGGTTTAAGAGTACCAGATTATTCAAGTACTGATAAAAAAAAACAGGGAAAAAAAAAAGACATGCTGATGGACTAAGACTTTCCTGCATGGAAACTATTAAGCAATGCTTCTTAAAAAAGAATAACTGTTTGATTGTCTAGATTTGAAACAAAATTATTCTTTATTACAATGGCTGGGTATCAATGACTGATTCTATCAACAAGATGTTGTTTTAGGAAATGTAATGCTTGCACCATTTTTCTAAAAATGTGAGAGCATCTGTGTGAGCAAGTTGTAAAATCAACCAAACAAGTCTAGACTACAAAACACTGCACACCATCTGTATTGTTTAAGATGTATCTATATTCTTTGGGATAGACCTACATTCTTTAAGACAGATCTATATTCTCTAAGAATGTATTATCAAGATTGTACAGATGTTCATGTCTTTAAGATTAACTGTTCTCCCTAAGGGTAACTATCCTTCTTACCAAATCTAACAGAAATCACACTAAGCCAGAATTGCAAATTAGTCATGTCTTGCCTGAACACACGAAATGGGAATACCTGCATGGAAGTGACTGCCTCCTTCAGAAAGATTTCAAAGTCTTCCCTCCAACAGTAAGGAGCATTATTCCATCTCCCTGTGGCTGATACTGACGTCCAGCCTGATGGCCCAACAGTTACTTCATTTCTTTCTGCAATAAAAAAATCCAGAATTTTATTTCTTATACTTGAATACAATGCTACTATCCATGTATGAACATCTTCATAGCTCATGCTTTTGATTAGAAATAAAAACTTTATGAAATCTATAATCATATAGTTTTTATTTTCATTCACTACTCTTGGAATCTGGCTCAAACTGAAACCCACAGAAGTGGCTTAATATTTAATGAGCTTTATAGACCACAAAAATGTGATGTAAGTTTCAGTTGTCTTCACTGGCTCTCTGTGAAGGGACAAATGCCATAACAGATGTGCTCCTGAACCCTTAAAATGAAAAATGACATGATAAATTACTTCTTAGTGGAAACTGAATCAGAACAGTTACTGAACTATCCAAAGAGGGACCAAAAAAAAAAAAAAAGACAAAGTATATTACCCAAAAATTCTGCAAGCAACCACATTTACCATTGATGACTCAACCCTGCCAACAGCAGTTTTTGGAGAAAGCCCAATTTTCCACTAAAAATAATTTAAACAGACCTGCTATTAGACTATTACTTACATGAATGACAGACTATGAAGTTCTTCCAACACAGAAGGTTAGACTTGTGGATATGAAACTGCCAAACACACTGGTGGTAAAAACAGAGCTAAGACTACAGAAGACACTGCAAGAAAGGAAACAAAAAAAATCAAGCAATCTTAAGAAAACTGTTGATTGAAACTCTCAATAATATGAAAAAATAATTAAAATTCATATGTATTTCAAAGCAGAGGAACGAGCAAAATTCCAGAAAACAAAGCAGATGTGACAGAATTAATCACATGAGTAGGAAATAATCTATTGGAGTTTGTCTTAGAATTTGCTGAGATTGTAACCTGTATTGCTTCCTGGAATCTTTGTTGGTAAGGAACTACCCTGTGTTTAATGATAGTGGTGTTGTTGCTGTTGAATTGCCAAAAACCAGGGAGGAGTTCTGCTATGGTAGAACTGCTAGAGCTACGATGTAGAACTGTGACTGTAATTCTTTACTTGATTTTACACATTTTCAAAAAATCTACTCCTGACCTAGTTAGGTTTACAGCCAGACATGAGCTTTACTCTATACACAGGAAAATGAGGCAACAGGGCAAAAAGCTTGATCTTAAAAGTTTCTATGACACATCTCACCTACAGATTGAACAGCTTTGTCCACTAAAGCGCCTTGTACACAAAATTAACAGTTTTATGCTTAGAACATTTGTAGGATAAGGCCCATGCAAAAGGAAGTCTATTTATGATACACACAGCATGAATGAAAGAGTTTTAAGGAATATCTGCCATCCTTTCAAAGACACTCAGCCTTGAAGAGAACACTATAGTTTCAATACTCTTTTGTACTATGTATCATTAATAAGTCATCCTGCTAAGGCAGGACTGGAAAGAACAGATTCTCCTTGAGAGAGTATTGAATGACATCTATTCCAGAGTTCCAACACAGTAAGCTATATATTCAGCAAAATACTGAAAATTTCCCTGTTCAGGTTAATAACAAACGTATAATAAAGAACATTTTCCATATCTCATGAGTTTGGATTTGGATTTCACCAAGAAGTTTCTATAAAATATTACAGCTGGTCACTTGGAACTAGGACAGACATTTTTCATATCGTCTTTGTATAACAAAATAATTTTTATATTTGCTATGAATTGGGAGAGTTTTAAAACTAGTATTGCTTCCGTGAGGTGAACAGGAACTTTGCACTGAATGGGTGGGAGGAGGACTGTTCTCCACACTTCATTCTCCCCTGCTATTAGAATTAGTGATTAGGCTTTTTTATTTTGGACTAGAATTTTCCTCGTAGCAAAAGTATAGTAAGGGAGGGAGGGAGGGAGGAAGGAAGGAAGGAAGGATGGATGGAAGGAAGGAAGGAAGGAAGGAAGGCTGACAAACAGAAACAAGAACACAAAAGCATATACTTTATATAAAGGTGTAAAACAACATAAATGAAATGAAAGCAAACAATCTGTGATCAATTATAAAATTAGAATTTTTGTCATGAACCAGATTCCCCACTAACGTAAATGAACAGTTTGCTCAGTGTGCAAAAATATTCAGAGCCCGCTGTCAGTTCATCTGCATTAAGACTTATTTTAAACCATCCTGTAATAGCACTTTATAGACATGCATTTCAAAATAAATCTCTTACCAAGGTGATGCTTCTGTTTTATGTAATCATACCCTTTTTATAACTAACTTACTAAACTTATAACAATATTTAATATAAAATATGAAAGACAAAGAGGGGTATTTTAAAGGTTTATGATTTTTAGATGAGGTAAAACACTTTATCACCAGAGCAGCTGTCAGAGCCAAACCTCAGCTCTCAGCAAAATGGGCTGTAATAACCAGCTATTAGCAGCAGTGTCAAGAGGTGAGTGCTCCTGACACAGCTTCCTAGCCGGTGCTCTGTCCCGTGCCAGCCTACAAAAGGAAAATGAAAAACCCGGTATTTTCCTGTTGGCTGACCCTTTCCTCCCACAGCTTCCTTTCTGAATAAGATTTTGACACGAACAGTTTTTTAAAAATAATAAGGGGTGGCAGGAAGGAAGGAAGGGAGGGAGGAAGGGAGGAAGGGAGGAAGGAAGGGAGGAAGGAAGGGAGGAAGGAAGGGAGGAAGGAAGGGAGGAAGGAAGGGAGGAAGGAAGGGAGGAAGGAAGGGAGGAAGGAAGGGAGGAAGGGTGATGTGCGCCAGTACAGTTCTGCTTACCTTTATAGACTTTGGAGGTTGCTGATACCCTGACTGCCATGGTAGGAAACTCACTGAAGATCTTCTTTATTGAAGATTAAAGAAATCCCACAGATGCTATGGCTCCTAGGGCAGTTAACCAGGAGAGTATTTTCTGTTATCCACACACACAATACTCACTGAGACAAATCCCTGCACCGCCCATGGGGCACAGTCCCACTTCTACACCAGACTCTCCATGACCCCTGTGGCAGTGGGAGCACCCAGCACCAGGCCCAAGAACAAGGAGCAAGCAAGAATCAGCAGAAAACATGCAGAAACATCAGATGTCTCGGGCTCTTTTTCAGAGACTTCAACCCACCTCGTCCCCCTTCACCACGCTGCTTCAGGCCAGCTCAGCCCTCACCTTCCAGTCTCCTCCCGCTCTTCCCCGCTTCACTTTAAAACGGCCCAAGGAGTCTTTAGAACCCCACAAAAGAGCCAGGGGCTGTGCAGACATCTTCTCGCTCTTGCAGACCCCAAAACACCACCCCCACCGACATGAACCCAAGTGACACAACCCAGGCTCCTCTCGCTCCCGACCGCCCCGGCGACCCCCGACAGCCCCCGGGCAGGTCGCTTTAGGGGCCTCGGCGCTGCGGGGCCGCGCCGTGCGGGACCTGCCAGGGACGGAACACCGCAAAGGGCAGACGGGAAAGAGGCTCCGCTGCGCCGCAGGGCTCGGCCGGGGCGCTGAGGGGGACGGGCAGCGCGGCGCTGGCCGCGATCCCGTGGCGCGGGGGTGGCGGCGGAGGGGCCGGGCGGAGCCGCCTCCCCTCCGCCCTCCGCGGGTCACATGAGAGGGGCGGGCGGCTGGGCCGAGGCGGTGGCGGCTGTCGGGGCTGAGGCAGGGTTGGGCGGGGAGGGACGGGGCGGCAGAGCGTAGCAGCAGAGAGTGGCGGCACTGGTAGTAGCAGCGGAGAAGGAAGAAGAAGAAGAGAAGAAGGAAAAGAGGAGGAGGAAGAGAAGGAGGGGAAGGAGCAGGAGCGGCCGCGAGGCGCCGAGCGAGTGGAACGAGTCCCGGGCCTCCCTGAGCCGCGGCCGCCGCGGAGCGCCCTGCCCGCGATCCCAACATGGACGAAGAGGGTGGCGGAGGTGGCGGCGGTGAGTGCGGGGCTCGTGCGGGGCTCGTGCGGGGGGGACGCGGGCCCTCAGCCGGCATTGCGGGCGGCAGGACGGCAGGAGCCCCTGAGAGCGGCCGCGGCCCCTGCCGCCGGTGCTGCCCCGTCCTGCCGGCGCCCCCGGGCCGAGCCGCTGTATCGGCGCTACCGAGCAGCGCCCGGGCGGGGGCCGGGCCACAATGGGGTCTCTGTGCCCCGTGCCCGGGCAGGGTCTGGCGGGGGCGCGGCGGGTCCGGGCGCTCCCGGGGGCGGCAGGGCAGGGCAGGCGGGTCCCGGCCCCGCTGCCGTGACAGCCCCGCGCTCGCTGCTGCAGCTGCTCCTCTGCTGCGAGAGGGGAAGGGGCAAAAGATAAAAAAGTGTGCGTCTGGCGGTGTACGAGCAGGGAAAAGAGTAATTAAGCTCTGCGAGGTCTCTGTTTGTGTGTGTCATCTTAATGGAGGCTCGGTGATAATCACGGGGTGGTTCAGCCAGTTTAAACGAGGTGAACTGTTTCCAAAGGCAGCGGCGTTAACCTTGCCAGATACTACTTTTAGAAAATCCGGACTCGCATGTTGGGGAAGCTTTTATTTGTATTTTTTTATCTTTTGGAGACGGGCTTGCGCGCTGCCCCAGTTTAAGGCACTGCAGACGTGCCACACGCTTCCCTCCTTTAATTTATAATGTGTTTTGCGAGTGCGTGTGTAAAGCTGCTGCCTGAAATAACCAGTTCTTGTGTATCATCAGCGATAATGGTGGGTGAGCAGGAGCTGATCCTGCCCTGGGGGAGAGGGATCGACTGCATGGCCTGCCCTGTATTCAGCGTGTCTGTGACCGTCTGTGCCGTGGTGGTACAGAAGGGAGCGATGGGGGTATATCTTAAACCAAATGCTAAACAGGCGGCCTTTGAATGCATTGGCTGATCTCTAAATAGGTAAAGTAAGGGCTAAGCGCTGTATGATTAATAGTTGCGCGGTACTTGCTAATTCTAAATATAATTACCCAGAACTCGGAAATCAAGAGGGTGTGGTGTTTGTTTTGACAACTTGAAAAAATAATGCTATGATGAATCAGAAAAATAATTCTTCAAGCAGTGGGTTGGAAATGTGGCCATTTCTCAGCAGGCATTTCTGCTTGTTTTGACAGTGATAGACTCAACTCTTAAAAAAAAAGAATCTGAAAAAGGAAAGCTGAAGACAAAACAGCTCAGTCCTGAAAAGTTATTATTCAAAGCAGTTGAACACTGTAATTGTAAAGAGCAGAAAGCTCATTTAACTCAAAATATGTTATTTTTACAGTATTATGGACTTGCATCTATAGTTCAGGGAAACGAACACGCTTGTTACTTGCACTAACCCTGTGTAATGTAGCACTTAATCGCGTGCAAAATGTAAACTAGAAAGTGGACATACTGCTGAATTAATCTTTCATAAGGTGTTAAGCATTTCAAAGTTGGATTTTCATGGGAGGACAAATGCTCAGGGCCTGGGGAGGAGACAGTCTGTATTTAGCTAAAAGGTGATTCTATAGGTGAAACCAGATTTGAACCTCCAGCATGCAAGTGAAACTAATATCACTTTAATAAACAGATTGCTTTTTTGGGTCAAACTACAGTATAGTTTATGTTCAGCTTCATTGTAAAGCAATCGCAGACAAGTAAGACTGGAATTTTGTTTTGCAGTTGGTGTATATGACATTTTACACTGGCTTCTTGTAAGTATTGTACTTTATTCTTGAATAGAGACCCAGTCTCGCTTTTTCTTAGGGATCGATGTCAATTTGGAACACCAGGATTAGTTAGGTCATTTCTAGCTAATGAATTGGCAAGCTGTTATTTTGTTTGGGTTTTTTCCCCCCCCCTTTTTTTCTTTAATGATAGGAAACGCGTGGATTTGATGGCCTGTTTTAAAACTCTTTATTGCTGTTGAGTAATGAGACTTGTCATACCTGAGCAATGAGACTCCCTTCGGATTCTGACCAGGGCAGTCCCGTGTTTTGAACTTCTGCAGGACATTCTAAATCCTCATAAAATTGACATTATTGAGTGGGAAACTCTTACAGCTAAGCTTATCACTGTGCACAGGTACTTTAGGAAGTGTGCAAAATTATTAGGCTGCACAGAGTCACCCTAATTAGAGACTTGAACTAGATAAGCATGTAAATATCTAGGACATTAAAGTGTGATTCAGAAGGTAAGCTGCTATTCCCAGTTCAGCTCTGCCTGCTGCACTGCTCTTCAGTTTGATTTGCATCCTATGCTTCAGTTCTCTTATCTGTCAAATGGGGTCAGTTGTTTTACCACCTCTGATAAAAACTGTGAATGAAAACAGAGCTGTGTAAAGTTAGAATTTTTTATTTTAGAAGCACTCGATGGAAGAGAAATGCTAATTAAGGGAATTGTTCTCAGTATCTCCTTCTCTTTTGTATGTGGAGCTCTAAACAGGGCTGTGCATTTATATTGTACAATCCACTTCCACACAAGCCTCCCATTGATTTCGGCAGAGCCTCTGTGCATGGATTATTGATGCTATATGATCCGAGTCAGTTGGTGTTTGGCTCAACTTTCTTTTGTGTCCTGATTAAAATATCTCTGTGGTTCACTCAGTCCAGGAAATTTCTCCTCCTCCTTTTCCCCACTTGGTTTAAAACCACGTCTTGTGTGATTTGAGTGGCTTTTCTCACAGGCTCACAGCTAGCTGGTGGCGGTGCCAGTGAGTGGGACCCTCGCGTTCAATAGTGCTCTTGGTGTGGTTGCTCAGTGAGTGAGTGATCCTCTGTGAAAGGTCAAAATGTATAAACAGTCAGTGCTGGAGGCACAGGATAGAACTTCTGTTTGTTTTCTGAATTTGACTCTAGTCATCCAGCAGGTTTTCCATCCCCCAAATTCAATTTTGTGCCATTCCTCTAGAAAAAGACTGCAAGATTGGGTACTTACCAGCTTCTGTATGTTTGTTTTATGCTGTCTCAACAAAGGGCTCTAAACAGACATGCCAGAAGGTTAAAGTCCTGCTTCTACTTGACAAATAGAGCAAATTATAGCACTAATTATGCCACTGAGGTTTCCCTACTGTTCCCCAAACTCTGTGCTTTATTTCTGAATGTTGAAGCTCTTCTGGGTCAGAGCAGTTGGGTTGCCAAGCTCTGTTACTTGCTGGCTGTACTTGCCAGCGATGGTGCCAGGTAGCACGTTGGATCTCTGATGAGGACAGAATGTAGAGAGTCCTTCATTAGGAGAGACACCAAGAGACCAGATCGTCGTACAGAGGACTCGGGAGAGTGGATTTGCTGCCAAACCAGACTTAGCAGGGTGACTTCTGTTCTTCTGCAGGGCAAAACAGTTACCTACTTACAAGTAAAAGCTGTTAAAAGTAACAAACGACCCAGATTTTTCTTAGAAAAAAGTTTTTAAATTGATTAAATGTATATATATATTTATATTTTAGACATGAACAGCCTCATCTCTTCTTTCCATGTTGTAATGTCTTTCAAAGGCAGACATTAAAGATATCAGAGGCCATGTGGTCTCCTCATGGTTATAGACATTTGCTTTGCATTTAAGGCTAATTCTGCATGTTTTCTTATTTTATGAGTTCCTTTTATTATAAACAAATGTGTTTTAACACAGAAGAACGTTAAATATGTTTCACTCCCTACTCATCAAAGTGGGTAACTTGTACCAGTAGTTTTAAATAAAACATGTCCCAAAAGTCCTTCAGAGGAGGGCTTGTAGTTTTAAATAGCACTTTGGGGAAATCCCAAGAATATAAAAAAGCACCTGAGTTTTGGACTGACCACTCCACTTGGTTCTAGGGAGTGAAAAAGAGCAGATACAGAGATAGTCTATTTATGTAATTTAGTTTTTTGTGTTCTTTTACCAGCTAGCAGAGCTTCATGCTTAGTCTCTTTTTGCTAAATAGGTATTTCTTCATGCTAAACTAATCTCATATTTGTTCAGATTATCTGTCAGCTCAGTAGGATCTTAATTTTTACCCCAAAACCGTTTACTGTTTTATCACTGCAGTAAAAAATATCATAATAAGGCATTAACAATTATGTTGTACGTAATAGTTATTTTTGGTGGTATCAGAAAATGTGCTTGTTAATTGCAGTAACTTGTTAAGTTTTTCTTAGCCTAATGTTTGATATTTTTAGCTGTGACTTGGAAGAAAGTGTGAAATTTTTGCTGATAGAGTTTCCAGAGGTGGTTGGTTGCCAGACTTGGTGTATTGTTATATAATGGTATTTGGTGGCATGCTCAGCAATGTAAGCGCGCCGTGGATTTAGGGGAGCAGCGTGCCTGTAACAGCATCTGTCTGTACTGTTACAACTGGGAAAGAAAGCTGTGGGATTTACAGGCAGGAACAGAGTGTATTTTGCACAACAACGGCTGGGAATCACAGTGATAGCCACATGAAAGTGGGCTCCCCGTGGGCCACTGTTACCAAATGGATATTGCAATCTTTTAATACCACCGGAGTTCCAAGAGCTTTCACCAATTGAAAGGCTGCAGAAGGTGAGACAGCACAGTGATTTTCAAGATATATTCTGCAGTTCACATAAAATTTTTCAATCCCATCATATTTATTGCTTCCCCTTCTTTCTTTTTATGATTTTGAACGCTTTTTCAAGGGAAAAAAAAAAATTACTTTCCTCCATTTTCTTCCTTTTACAAGGGGGTGTAGTGATAGGACAAGGCGTAATGGCTGTAAACTGAAAGAGGGTAGATTTAGATTAGATTTTAGGAAGAGAGTCTTCATATGGGCCTGGTGAGACACAGCACAGATTTCCTAGAGAAGCTGTGATTGCCCCATCCCTGGCAGTGTTCAAGACCAGGCTGGACAGGGCTTGGAGCAGCCTGGGATAGGGGAAGGTGTCTCTGCCCGTGGCAGGGGGAGTAGAATGAAATGAGTTTTGAGGTCCCTTTCAACCCAAACCATTCTATGATTCTGCTTGCCATCTTTTTGTCCTGTAAGTCTCTCCTTTCCTAGTACCACAAAGGTTTGAAAAGCTTTAAAATGTTTCACTTAAACTGTAGCTCCATCCTACCTGCTGCAATCTTTTGCTCCATTCTTTTCCCTCCCAATGCAAACATGGTTTAGTCTGATTCTTTATATGCCCCATCTTTGACTCCAAGGCCAACGTTTGAACTACCACTCGTCTCTTTTCCTTGTTGGGAGTCATTGAATGAGCCGTTTGCAGTCACTCTCTGAAGAGTATCTCCTGGAGGTCCTTTCCACGCTTGTCCTGACCCCTTGTACTCAGTACATTCCCTTCCTCCTCTTTGTACTGCCAGCTGCCTCTAGTACTGTTTACTATATTTTTCTTTTTGAAATCTTGCTTGTTTTTTTTTTTTTTCTTCCCTTCTTTGTCTGTTTTTTCCTCCCCCTCCTGTCTTACTTGCTTTTTCATTTGGAAGATGATCTTTCTACTTCCAGCTTTTTTTGTGAAGATGTGCAGGACCCTGTGCTTGCTCTAGTGCTCTCTTCCTCTCTACATCTTGTTTATGGATAATCGAATTTGCAAGTAAGAGTGGAACTATCGTATTTAAACTGATGACTCACAGCTTATACTCTGTGTGCTCTGGATCCAGTACCATCTGTCCCAGCTAAAATGTTGGCTTGTTTGACATCTTAAGATTGTGTAATTGTCGTCTTAAGCTTAATGAGTCTAAAACAGAGCTCTTAATGTTGTTTCCACCCACTTCCTCTTTTTCATGTCTGTGGACACATGCTGGCATCCCGCGTGGTTATTGACAAGGAAGTAGTGAGATGTTGTAATTTATTGCTTCTTAAAAAATAGTCTGTAGGGAAGTTGTAATAAAAATGGCAGTGAAAGGGCAATGCAAAAGTATTGACCTACTTATGAAATAAGTTATGTTCTCCTATGCAATATTAATTTTCCTGTTGGAACGCACAAACAGATTTAGTCTGGTTATGGGATCACATTTTCTGTAGACTTCTGCATGGGACCAGCAAGCACACGGGTTAGCATTTTGTGATTATTGAATGAATCTATATGGATTTTTTTCCTTCTTTTTAAAGTAATGTGATGGTTAATGATTTCTTCTTTGCTTTGTCTCCCTGCAGTTCATGAGTACTTAAGCACATACAAAAAGATTGCACTAATTATAGTGAGGAGTTTGGACCTAATGACCATGTGCTTCATTCACAGAGGATAAAAATAAATCCTTGGCAGCTGGATTATTAGGAAAACCTGTCAATATATAGAACTGTAAGACAGGGATCCCAGGGAAGGGAAGAACACGTGGTGTTTTACTTTGTTTTACAGAAGCAAAAGAGAAGTTGTGTGAACAGATGTACTGTTGGCATTTCTGACTTCACTGTGCATTCTTTTAGAGCAATATGTTGTACTGGAAAGGTGTATGAATGAGGTAGTAAGAGTATTTATTTACGCCATTTGTATAATTTTAACATTAACAAATTGTTTTTAATTGCATATGACTTCCTTTTTTTAATTTCAACAATTTCATGGGAAAACTTAGTACTGCAGGTTTTTTTGGACAGCAGTGTTTCCTCTTAGTGGGATAGACATACAAAATCCACTAAAAAACCATGTGTTTTGTGGTCCTCTGAGATTTGCCTGAAGAAGGAAATGGCTTGACCTATTTGGTTGCTATGAAGTAAAAACATTCTTGTTCTCTCTCTCCTTTTTTTTTTTTTTGTGAACATCTGTGTCACATTTATTTCATTACTTTTTGAGGTTCTTTAAGCACATTATTTGCTAATACGAAGTTTTATTTAAGGAAAGTAAAGTGATAAATAGCTGCTTCCACAATTTCATTGAATTTCTGATATCTGCTTATGAATAGGTACAATATAAGTAGGTAGGTTTTCCAGTCAAAGTTGACACGTTGAAAGGCAGACAGGAATGTTATCTAGTATTTACGAGGAAAAAAATGTTTGGCAAATTCAGTAGGATCTCATGAGTTAACAGGAAACGTTGCATGCTGGAACCTTGGGAAATCTAAATCATAATCTCATCTCGGATTTGAAGATGTTTTGATTTAATTTTTCAACAGGTTGGCCTTCTTAGTGTGGTTTTAGTGATTAGCCTCATTTTCAGATGTTTATTATAAAAAGAAATAGTTATCTTATGCCAGGTATATGGAAGAATTTAAGCTGATTATTTAGCAGCATAATGGAAATTGTCCCAAGGAGGATAGATTTTATTGATTTTACTAACAATTCTTCAAAAAGAATCTGAGATCAGTCCATTTGTGAAAGTTGAATCTGAATTCAGATCTGTCTTTTGCTGTCGTGTCCAAGGGCTTGGTTGGATTTCGAGGAGCTGCTGTTGTTCTTGCAGGTGCAGGTTCTTAATAAAAAAATGGAGAAACCAGTATTGACTTGTAGATGGAATACATTGAGTGTCTTAACAAAACAAAAAAGCTGTGTGGAAATGTTGAACTGTGAGTCTGCTGATCTGAGGGTATGGAAGAGGCTAACAGTAACTGTGGGAATTAGTTTTGGTGTCTCTTCTATCCAGCTGCTAGTTTTCACACAGCTTGTAGGAACATCATCTCCTCAGTCAAATGAGATTGAAATTGAGTACTGTGCGAGGCGTACTTTGGCAGAAGGAGCTGATGGGCAGGAAAACAAATGTGTCCAATGTCTCTTGTGCTTACTCTTGTTCTCACACACATGCCTGCACAAAAAAAGGCTGAAAAAATTTGCATATGCAAGTAAGGGAACTGCCTCACACTGTTTTCTCTAAGAGGAACTGTGGGATGTAATGTCTTAATGATTCACCTCTACAGTTTATACAACTGCCTCATTAGTGTGACTTCTAGAATGCAGATTTCAATTTATTTTTGTTTTAGTATCTGATTCATATTGCAAAATACCATTCATGTTGTTTTCTTGTTGAATTCAAGTATTCAAGAGTCTATTTGCTGTTACATTTTTGCTTTCATGTCCTGTAGATATCATGTTCCTTAATAAGGTCCTTGTTTAGCTCACAATCAGTGTTGTCTGTAGAGTCAAATTCTGACATAAACAGATCCCATTGCCTTACTACAAGAGAGGGGGAATTCTCAAAAGGGGTATTTGTAGTTGCATTGGATACTGTAAAATTAAGAATTATGGTTGCTTGAGGCAGTGTTTCTTATATTCAGTAGCTGGATTCCAAGTAAGGGGTTTTTTTTGTTTGTTTTTTGTCTTTCTTACTCAAGTAAGTTTGTTGTAATGAGCTTCCTGCCCAGTCATTCTGTGCACGGAGGAATTTTCCCACCAGACCATGTACTCTGAGTACAGCTTTGACCACTCGCAAATGCAATTTTTGAATTTCTAAAGCTGCTGCATGTTTTTGTTCCAGTGTCTTGCAACTGCCCAGCCAGGGGATGTGGAGGAAAGTTTTTTTTCCCCAGGAAGTGAGGTTAAACCACAGTGGCCGTAAGAAGAGATGGTGGCTCTGTTCAGGAGAAGCTCCATTCCTGGGGAAGAATTTTGCAAGTTAAATGTATCCTCTAGCCATGAAACTCCTCATGTATACAAGACAGGGGCTGGGTCCTGCACAGGAGCATTCTCAGTCTGTCTTGAGAAGATCAGGAGGACCTGACCCCTTTCTTGTTCATGTGCAGTGCTCCTCTGGCTCTGATCCAGGCAGGAGCTGCTGTGTGCAAACCCTGCGTGCTGATGATCCATTGTAGTAGATCTGTGAATAGATCTATGGACTTCACTGCGTGGGGTAGGTGAATGAGCATCTTTCTGTTGCTTTGTGGTTCTCCCTTTACATTTTTCTTATTTTTAGTTCAATTTTTAAATTTATTTTTTCTTTTCTTTTAACTGAAAGAGTTCTGCTTGGTACCCACCCAAAACAAGCACTTCATATTTCAGAAGTTTGCCTTCAAGAGCCTCTATCAGGCTGAAATAATTCTTGATATAGTCTTGTATTTTGCAAACCCAGTATATACTAATTGGGGAAAACGCACGTTGCATGTGGTATCTGTCATGTAAATGCATAAATGAGTAGTCCGTTTATGGAAGTATAAGTTTATAGACTCAAAAGCAACTGTGTTACTTTACAGAACTTTTATTATTATTTAACTTCCTCTTCTGCAATTCAGTTTTGACCTACTATACCCTTTTGGTCATTAAAATTATCATGTCATGTAGTTGCAGCATTTTTAAGCATTCATCTGGGGAGAGGGAAAGTATCTGTGCTTGTGTTCCCACCATCTCTAATCAGCTGTGCCGCTGTCCCTGATTTGCAGTTTGTAGATTAACTATTTTGTAAGTGGAAGTTGAAACTGGTAGCCAAGGCTAGTCAAAGTTTAGGGAATTGGCTCTTGTGTCTGTGGAAACGTTTGCAGTCACAGAAGGGAGAGATTAAAAGGTTCCAGGTATATGGGAGGAGTTTATTCTTCGTGTAGACGTTGCTGATTAATTCTGTAATCTGGGAATCTCAGGCTGTGTCTTAAGCCTGTATTTTATGTGTTATGTGTGGTCAGCCTTTCTGGGCAGCTGACATTTCAGTGTGCTGTACATGTTTTAGCAAGGATAGATGAATGGAACATATGGATTTGATTTTTTTTTTTTTGCGATAGGAAGTGGACTTTTGTGCATTAAAAATAGTAACTTTCTTTTTTTAAATATCTGAGCGGAAGCTTCCCCACTCCCAGTGAGATTTTTTTTTTTTTTTAATAAGAATACATGTAACTTTCTTCACTCTCATTTTGTGCAATGTAAGCTGGAAAGACTGCAATGTTTAGTCTTGGTCTTGTACCAATAAATGACATAGTATCACATGAATGTTTTAAAAGATTAGGTGATATTTTATAAGAGCAAACATAAAAAAAGGACTGGTTTAAGTCCTTCCGCTGTGAATTCACTGATATTCAAAGTAAAGTGAGTATGCATTATGTTATTGTTCTTATTCTGCTGAAAACTTTATTTCTTTTCCTTTTGTATCTTCTACCTGAGTGGTAAAGCTAGAAAAGTAACGTGTTATGAAGGGGAAAGGTTGGGTGAAATTGGTAATCCAAATTAAATACAAATAATACTCTCAAGTTTATAGAGCCTGTGGGTGGGTGGACTTGGCAGATCTATCCATTGTGGTATGTTAGACTTGAAAGAACATATGGAGATGATTATTTTCTGGCATTTTGTAGTAAAAGTTTTTGAAGAAGGAAGTTTTAATTTTTTTTAATCTAATTTTTTTTTTTTTTTTTAGAAATGAGGTGAAAAATAGGAAGAATAACATTTTTTGCATTGAGTAGTAAAATAGTTAGTTGTAGTAGCATATGAAAAAACAATTTATTCGAAGGTAAGCTGCTAAAAGAAATTCTCCTACTGTTTTCCTATTGGCTGTCTTGTTTTCTGAAAGCAGCCAAAGATCCTGTGCAGCTGGGACTAATACAGGATCCAGCTGTAACTTTTTTTTATTGTTGTTCAGATGTCCGGTGATGGTCAGATCTAAGTTATTGTGTGGAAATTCAGTAAAGGAAAAGGGTAGGGTGGGAAAAAAGTGACTCTCCATAAAAGTATTCCAGTAAAAGCAACAGGAACTAGGAGTATCCATTTCAGAACTCTGCCATAAATCCCATCCTGAAATGCTTAAACGCCTTCAGATTTTGCTGTAGACTTTAAGTCATCTAAGAGTTTTTGGTTAATTTTTTAAACAGAAAATGAAGTTAGCTGGTTGGAATGGGAAGGTGCCTGTTCTTTCAAATTATTTAATGGAAGAAGATGCTGTTTGCTCATTCGTAGTACAAGGCTTTAGTCTCTCTATGGTATTGGTGCAGTATGTAATGCTACCACGTGGAGTAGATCAAACAGGTTTGGTTTTACTAATTTCATTTACACTGTGTTTTGCTGGTCTTCTACGGAACCTAAGGATGTAAGAAGGGGAGAAGCCTAATATTTTTCTATAGAATTTGGTTTACCTTTGGTATATTTGGTGCTTCCAACTCTCTTTTAGGTGTCTGCTTCCTCTCCAAATCTTCATTCCAAACTTAACTTGCCGAGGGAGTCCATCAAATAGCTGCCTGAATTTCAGGGTTGTTTTACTGTTGCTCCAAACCTTTAATTTTGAATGTCATTACTCAATCAGTTTGTAATTGCACTAGTCTAATTTAAGAAGTTTAATAACAATAGTATACAAATTATACGTCCTGGTTGACTGAAAGAGCTAGCTTCAAATACTGTAAATGATATCCATCAATACTGACAGTGACATGAATTTTAAAACGTAATTACTGTCTCAAACATAACCTGGATATTGCATTTCTTTTCAACCTTAGTTACTAATTTTTTTTTGTTGGAGGAAAAATAAAAAAGAATGAAGATTTATGGTGGGTCTGTTGGCTGTGGGATAGCCTGGCACATTGCCCCTCAGTCCTAGAACAGAATAGCAGCAACTTACTTTCCTTCCTGAGCAAGCAGGAGCTGATCTCTGGCTTCAAAGTGGAAGTGAAATGTGGACAAACACTGTGCTTTGAAAGCAGAACACTTCTAACACAAAGCAGTTGCAATGCAGAAACATCTGTGATGTCCTTTTACATACAGTATTTTAAATGAATACCATGCAAATAATTTGCTTTACTTTTTGGTGTTGTTTTTTTTTTTGGACATTTGCAGGAATTAAATAGCCAGTATGACATTTTATCCTTGTTTAGTGAGAATGGTAGTCAGAGTTCTTTGCTCCCAATTTTTAAAGGCTGTGATTTTTATGTGAATTGCGAAGTGCCTAAAGGAGTCTCTTTCAGTTAATTGTTTTCTTGAAGTGCAGGTCAACTTCCAGTGTATTTTGCAAAATAGGTTTTATGTAGACTCTGCCATTGAAATACAGCAACTAGAATGAGAAACTTGGCTTACAGATTTGCTTTAGGATATTTTGGCTGTATTCATTACACATAAGGAAAATGAAGAAAATATTTGTGTCTTGAGAATAAAATCTGCCAGCTAAGTTGAAGAAAGTAGTGTGATAATGTCTTGCACCTTGGAAGGAGAGAGAATACTGCATTGCAATTATTACTGTATTGTATTGTTCTCTGGAGCTCATTTGAACTTAGGAGATGATTTTCTAATGTGATGGGAGAACATCAAAAGGTCCTCCTCACATTGGAGGAATAACAGTACAACAATTCTAGTGAAGTTTTGGCTTTTCACTACCTCATTTTACATTTTGAAGAAAGGGTTTCCTGCTGAACAAACACATGTTAGTCTGATAGCATTTTCCTGTATTTGAATTGTGAACAGTCAAATGACTCAAAAAAATTTGTTGAAGTAGATACAGGGTTTTACCATAGAATATGTGCATACAATAAATCTATTCAACTAATCAGTCTGCTTCCTTTTTCTCCCACCCCCTTGCAGCTGGAAGTTCATCAGCTTCTGCTACTATATCTAGCTTCCTCTCGAGACTTTCTGGGTTAGAGTTAACAGTGGTGGCAGGCATTAGTGAACAATGTCGTGATTATATTCTGTGGGTCTGTATAAGTTGTCATTTTCCATTGCTGCTATTTCTAATGGGAAATATGTCATCTTTTTAGTATGAGCATATTATGTGTGTCGTGCAAAGTTGCATGCTGCAGGGTTTCGTGAAAGCACGTACATCATCATTAAATCAGTATAAAATATTTTTAGATTTCATTAGTGACCAATTTGGCATTTAAAATGGAAAATTTATGATAAGGTTTTGTTTTCATAAGATCTTAGCTAGGATAACACAGGATGGCTAGACTTTCATTGTTAGTTTGTAATTAATTGTGCTTTGAGGTTCTTCATTGTATGTTACAACATTGTTTTGAGGTACAGCTGTGGAAGAATTCAAAAAAAGAAAAATTAGATGCTTCCAGTTGTCTTATCAGTTGTGAACTTCATGATAAAATACTTGCAGTCAGATCTAATGGAATCTAACAGCCTGATTAAAAACTTCTGTAACTGATTTATGTTGATCTATTTTCTCTAAAAAATGACAACGTAATCTTTCAGAACCTGCTTCTGGTCATTTGGAAATACTGGTTAAACATCTGCAGGGTCAGTTGGGTACGACACTTCAGTGTTCTGGTCGAGCTTCAAATACTTACTTTCAACAAAGTTTCAAGGTCCACTTTATTGAGACATTCAACAGATGGTAGAACAGATGCTATGATTGAAGAATCTTTCAGAAGTAGTTTCTGTATGATTTTCAAGTGGACTGTAGACTGCTGCCTGTGTAGATGTATGTCAGGATTATTGGGGACAAAGGTCTAGGCTTAAAGTGCCACTGCTTTTATTACCAACCACTTCTCTAGGTGTTCAAGAAATCCTTAAAACAATGAAGAGTTTACCTGTGAATGGTATTCTGCAGGTGTTTTGTACTTGCTGCTGCATTGTCCATGTCTGTGATACACAGAAGAATTTCTGAACTGCACGAGTAAGTTTTCCCACTGTTCAATATGTGAGCTGTGTTCTTAGAGCTGCAGACACTGTTGCTACAGACTGCTTAACAGAAGTTATAGCTTGGTATTTCTGGTTGCCCTAAGGCAAATTTAGGATAATTGCAAGTATGTTAATATGAGTCAGATTTTTTCAGTCTTACACAAAGTTTGTATAATGAAAGCTTGTGCCAGGTAGAGCACTGCTCTGAAGGCACTGCCTCTTTGGAAAGGTGCTTAGCAGAGGCTACATCTGACCACACTGTCAATGGGACTGGTATGGTTTTATTGTTACCTTTTGTGCCATGTTGAGGGGTAGCAGAACTAAAACATATAATCCTACTCGATTGTTTTCCAGTCAACAAAAATGTTTCCTATTTGAGCCTGACAGGATGAAATGGAAATCTAAGAAAGAATGTGTATTAATAGGTGGGTTTAAAAATGAGATTGAGGGTTGAATCCCAGTTAGTTGCTTACATTTTGAGGGAAAATGCTGAATCTCAAAGACATTGGGAGTAATAAAACTAAATTGCTTAATCTTTGATCTTTTGTATGGATATGATTTTTTTCTTGTTAAGTACTTAGCTGAGAAAAATGACTGAGTTATTTGAAAATAAAGTACAAAAGATTATGTGTTCAGATTATTTTTCACTGATCTCTTTAAGGAATGCAGTGATTTTGCCAGTAAGGGGCAGAGAAAACAGCTTAGAAAGGGCAATGTAATATTTCAGCAGATTTAGTTGAAACAGTTGGTGAAAGTTTAAATAGGAAGAATGTATTTATTCAAATGAGTTTTTGATCAGAATGCCAGGAACTCTGCCTGGAGTATGAAAGATCTTTCTTTTTGTAACATATAAGTTATGTCTGTACTTAGAAGAATTTCAGTAGATGTTGAATGTGCTCTGTTTTGGAAGTATGGTGAGGCAGATTTGGTATGACTGCTGATGGTCTTTTGCCAAGCAAAGAATTGAGAGTCCAGGGGTGGGACCCTACGGTAAGTGGATCCATCCAACAGCCTTGTTAGCAGTGGGCCAGATAAAAAGCTCTTTTATATCTGAATTAGTGACCTGTCAAGCTAATTGTTTCATGGTGTGATGGCAGCCAACAATTCACAAAAGCTGAGTATACTCTTTTCTGAGGAATCTGAAAATGCTTCGCAGTCTTAAGCTAAGCTTTGCTATTCTTTCACCAGTAAATCTATGAGTAAATTCCTGACTCTCTCCATGCCCTCTCAGACTTCAGGCAATGGGACCAATGTGCGTGTTGATGTTATAGTAAGAAGCTGGAGTAATTCAAGCCTAAGATATCCAAGAAGCAATATACTGTATTAGCTGCAGTGCATCTCTCTCCAAGTACTGCAGCTCAGTGGTTTCCATAGCAGGTACCGGGGTTACTTTTTTTGGAGGAGACTGCAGGAATTTCAAAGGCTTACACGACATCAGACTTCACGTTGTGCACAGAGTTGTGCATCCTGCAGTCTGTCTTGTTTTGGGTGGATGTGAATGCTGCTCGAGCAGTTACTTGATAGATGAGCAGTCCTGTGTGGCACTCTGTAGCTGCGTTTGGAGACATTCCTCAGGGAAGGAAGATTGCTTTCAAATCCGGCAGTTGCTCCACCTCCTTCAGTGTGCAACTGATCTTGGAAAATGAATAAATAGAAAGCTTCTGCAATAAATACTGTTCTGAAATCTAACTCCAGAGCTGTGTCAGGCAGGGATGGGGGAAGGGGAAAAATGAACTTTGCCTTGCTTTTTCTGAAAATTGGATTGTGTGCTTTAGAAACAGCCGGCAATCCTAAGTAACAGCTAATGCTCCTCACTAATGAGCGCAGTGCTGTGAGCAGATCCCTTATTGCCAAGGGTAGATGTTACTGGAAATTTGTGATGGAAAGCCTGTCTGAGCCCCAACTGTTTTGCTGGGAACACGGTAGGTCTGATGAGCTGTGCCTGAATATTGAGCAGGATTTGGGGGTATTGCTGGCCGCTGACCACACGGTCTGGGCTCCAGGACCCCCCTGCAGCTGCTCAGCGACATTCCTGTCAATTTTCCGCGCTGCTACTCGAAATGGATCTGACAGGAATGTCTGCTACTACTCTGGTGTGTTTGCTTTTCAAGTCTATTTTCCAAGGTCTATCCTAGGAAAAAATGTAGGTGCCTGCCAGCCAACCATTTCCTCTTGCCAGTAACTCGGGGTGACTGAGGAGACACAGCCCTTCTGTGAGGGTAAAGCTGAAACACGTTGCTGCAGTTTTACTCTTTTTTTCCTTCTCATACCATTTCAAAACCTGAAGGAATCAGTGTTTTTGTTTTCCTCTTCCTCATGCAAGGTGTGATGAAATGATCTCTGCTTTCAGAAGGAGTTGTCCCATCCTTGGTCTGAAGCTGGATCTTGGAGCTGATCCTGGAGCTGAAAAAAATCTAGGTTGGCAGCAGGACATGTGTGGTTAGTCCAGTTGTTCACAGGGACTGCTGGGAGTTGTGTACCAGTGGGAGATGGAGTGTCCCTGCTTTCCTTTTCATCCACAAACCATCCTTGGAATGGTTGGGAGAAAGAGTCTTGTCCTGACTGCCAGGGAAAAGAGGTTGACGAGAGGTATTTGCTCCCCTGTCAGTAGTTTAAGCTTTGCCTCACACTCTACAGAGTTGCTGAGAGTCATCCCAAATCTGCTGAAGTGGACACAGAACTGAATCCTGAGCACTGGCTGCAGTACTTCAGGCAATCCATCTTCTCAGTCTGTATGGGCTCCCACTTGTTCCACCTGTTTTCCATCAGCAGTCTGAGCAGGTCACTCTCCTGTGCTGGTCATCTGAAGAGTTGTTTTAAGCTATAGTGTCTTTTAATTCCTGTCAGTGTTGCCTGTATACTTGGCTCAATCAGAAGCAAACTGTGCTGTCATACTCATGGGACCATCCAGTCCCTGTCCATCCAGTTCTTTGTATAATTCTGTCTAGTAATACGCTACAGTTATATTGGGCACAATCATAAATGCCCCAAGTTAGAAGGTACATCCTGCTTCTATTGTGTGGCTTAAAAGATCTTACTTGTGGAAAGCTATTGCATCTACACATTTTCATTTCAGAATTTTCTCTTTTTGCTGCAGGCAAGCAAAATCCACTGCTCTTTTGCTGCCCTTTCTTTGCTCTGTTGTGAATGAAGGGTTTCAGTTAAAGACATGATATCTCTAATGTGCCACTTAGCTATGCTGTGCATAGTTGGCATGGTGATCTGTTCCTTTCACCTCCTAGATAGTGTTGAGGGGGAGCCCTGATTTCCTTCCCAAGACTCCCACTTGAAAAGTGGCTGTTGTTGTGCATTGCAAGTGGATACATAGTGTGCTATCAGCTGTTACCCGTGGTCTCCCCTGGTGTTATTGCAGGATCATTCTTTTGCTCAGGGGGTGCTAAAAATTTTTGTGACCTGGATCTTGCCGTGAAAGTGTACAAAAGAAATTCAGAATTTGCAGACTTCAACTGTGTAAAGACTAAATTTGTGTTCATGCATACTATAATATAATGTGCTCTAAGCAAAGGCTTTCAAATGGAAACATCAGAAAAAATTTGTTTGATTTCAGCTATGGCACTACATAAATTCCCCATTTGTTTCTCCAGTTTTGCACGTACAAGTGCTCCACAGAGAGAAAATTATTACTGAGCTTTCCCAAAATTATTTATCTGTGAGAGTCTGCCTTGCAGCATACATAATGAGGAGGGGGAAAAAATAATTTGTTTCTGTTTAATGGTATTTTGTTGGTTTGATGCAGTGTAAAGAAAAGGCTTGAGGCCACTTTCTTTTGGAAGAGTGATATCTGTATTTATAGTGGTGGTATTACTACACAAAGCTGATTCTGATCACCCTCATTATTTGCTGTGCAGAAAAGAAATCAGATGCAATAGTTTTCTTAAAAAGCTGAAAGCAGAGTAAGAAAAATTTAAGGCCATGTAAATGCCCCACTATCCCCAAGCCAGCAGGACAATACAAGACTGTGCATTTTTTGCTTACAGTGCTTGGCACTGGACAGCATTGCATTAGTCCAACATTACTTCGATGTTACTGTTTTCCATGTTGGAAGAAGACTGTGATGTTAAGATGTGACAGTGTGTAGCTGTAACACTGAAATCAGAATGGTGATTCACCAGAATTCCTGAATAGTAATTGGTAACTGATGCTGATGAAGGCACTTGTTATACTGGATAGTATTTCCTGTATCTGTGCTAATCTGTTCATAGCCCTCTCTGAAACACATACCACTACAGTGTGGCAAACATCTCCCTTTTAAATTTTCACATTAGCTGGCATAAAATTTTTCTGCACTTCTCAAATATGCATGGATATGCATATTTTAACACTTTGTATTATTAATGCAAGTATTAATGTATTTGGGTAAGAGACTTAGAATGTTACGTTAAACTCAGCTTTCTTTTCATATTCAGTAATTTGTATTTACATATTTTAGAAAGAAAAGTTGGCCTAGAAGCATCTTCTGATCTTGAAGCAAGAGTAGGGTGACTTCAAAAGAAAAATGCTTCTGAAAGGAAATCCATGCTTATCTATTATTAATATCAGGTTGAACTACTTTTAGTATTTTGAGAATACAGTCTGTAAGGGTGGGGTTTTGGGCCTGAGCTAAGCTGGTTTTAGGGCTGGCTAACCTCAAGGGGGTTGCCGTCTCCTGTACGTTTGTGCTGCCAGGGGTTTCTGCTGTGCCTGTTTTGTTGTCTTGGGCAATTCTGTGGTCCCTTGGTGCATTTGTCCTGCTAAACTGGGAAAAAAAAAACAAACCCAGAAAAAACAGGGTCCAGGCATCAAGTGGCAAAGCAGTGCAGGACCATACAGGAGCAGGTACCAACTCATTACCTGTGAAATCTTCCTCACACCTTTCTTCTTTCTCCCCAGTGATGCTCCGTTATTTGATTGAAAGTGGCTCATTTATATAATTGTTGCAAAACACTTGGTTTCCTAATGGAAATACATAAAAACATTGAAATAAGACACACTGTTGAATTAAAGCAGGTAAATATAATGTAAATGCGACCTTCAGTGCTGCCTGCTCATGAAAATAAGAGCATGGACAGTAAAGAAGAAATACACATTAACTTAAACACACCCTGGTATCTAATGGCAGTATCTGTGTCAGAGGCCTGGTTAGGAGCTGAAACGCAGGGAGGTTCCTCTCCAGTTTCTGCGTGTATATCTGTGTAGGAAGGTGAAGATCTGAGGTTGCTGTAAAGCACCTCTTTGTGCTTTGGTGCCGTTAAGAAGGGCAGCTCATCGCTCCCAGGCAGGATTAGCAGCTCATGCGAGAGCTCGGGGAAGCCTTTATACTCCCTGCTGCCCTGCACAGCTGTTGGTGCTCCCTGCACACACAGTTTGTAAAGACACATCTGCTGCTGACTCCTCTTCCTTTTGTACTCTACAGACAGAAACCTTTGCAGGTACCATGGCAGGGCATGGCAGCTGTGACATCTGAAATCAGATGGTTTTTGGGAGGCAGGTAAAATTTTCCTTCCCTCCAAATCAGTGTTATCTGGACCCTGATTTTGCACGATTTTGCAACTGCCTACTTTCTGCTTGACTAGAGATGCTAACGCATTAACAAATTATGTAACAGACTATTTCTGACTGGAACAAAAACATAATCTTGCCTTATTTGAAGTAATCCTTATGGATTATAAGAAATACTGTTTGTTTTTTTTACAAGAGATGATTTCATGCTTGATGCTGCAGTCACCCTGCTGGACCTTTTCTATAAAGAATAAAAAATGTATTTCATATTTCCAATTTTTTATGCTTTTGTCTGTTTAAAAAAACCCAAACCCTACACAAATGTGTATTGCTGATATAATAAACCTGCTTTGTTTGCAGTGGAAATAAAAGGAAAAAAATCATGAAGGTGTAGCAGGTCAGAGGGAAACTATTTCCTCTAAATTCCTGAAAATGTATTTTTATGTGGTAATGGCATTAATATCTTGGGGGTTTCCCCCCCTCCTATTATTAGAAGCACAAAATGATAATATCTTAACTGTAACTTTCCTGCAAAGTATGTCCTTATCCTATAGAAAAAAAATGTTTTCAGGAACGTCTTGTAATGGTGTGATTTCCAGCAGCTAAACAATGGGAGTGATGGATGTGCATTGGAGGTTCTCTTTTGGGTTTGGCCACTAATGTGATTTCTGGCCACAGAATCCCTTGTGATTGAAAACTCAAAATAACTCTGCAAGCCATGGATTCTGTCCTAGATTCCTCATACCACCAACTGGTGATTTTTTTTTTTTTGTGTGTGTGTGTGTGAAAGGATATTGTGTACAGGATTATTTCCCCTCTTAATGCAAGTGTCATTGCTCCTATGCTGGAACACACTCAGGAGTGACTAAAAAGCAGATTCACATAGTAAGGTAGTTAAGGAAGCAGCTAAATCCAGCTGGTTTTGCTGATTGAATTTAATGTAGATAGTTTGTTTCTGCACTATGAAGTGAATCTATTCAGAAGGATGTCCTCCTACGAAAACTTGTATGGAATTTTTAATAGCCACAAGTAGTTGGAGCACTGTTTATACATCTTGTCTGAAAGCTGGAAAATGTTCCTGTAATCAAGTTTTTAAAAAAGGAAGCATGTAGGGGGAAAGGAAGAGAGAACAGCCTGAGAATATCCGTTGAGGCAAATGTCCTGAAACAATCAGATTTGTTCTCAGGGGTGAATGTATATTATTTTAAAGGCCAGAAGAAACATGTCTACCCATTTTGTGTATGGCTGAGAAAGGTTTGTTTAGTTTTAAGCCTTGCATTGTGTAAATATCTTTACACTTGCAAGATGTTTCAACTGTACCAAAATTAAATTCCATCTAATTGTTCTTTGCTTGGAATGCAAATACTGAAGACCACTAATTTGAGACTGACACAGAAGAAGGAAAATGTTTATGAAACTAAGAACTTAGCTGAGCAATGAGAGTCAGGGTGTCTTATTGCTTTGTAAGTGGGGTTACAGAATTAGTGTTTTGTCTGTTAGATATTGTTAAGATGTTAGCTTTCTGCTGGTTGTGGGTATTTACTGTGTCCTCTTGAGAGATGAACTCTGAAGTCAGGTGAAGGGGTCAAATGAGATAGCTTTAGCCTTTGGCTGGTGACTGGCAATCGGAAGGCTAATAAGTGAAGTTAAACACAGGAGTTTTGCTTCTTATGATGCCATTGGAGAGCTGGAAGAGATTTACATTTTGCTATTGAAAAAGATGAAGGTATCATAGTTATGGACTTGGAAAGCACTAGATTTCTGTTTCCTATTATGGGATTTGCTCCTATTTCACTAACCTATGGGAACTTTCTTTGCAAGCTAATCTGTTGCAGCTCTTTCTCAGTCTCTAGAAGTTTTTGGATTTTTTGGTATTTGATAGCTCAAAAATGCTTCATATGGAGAGTTGTGGGATAATGCTCCTCTTCGGATATTGTACTTGGGCTGTCCATAGTGGACAGTTGTTTAACCAAGTGGCATCACAACTGATGCACAGTACACTGATTTCTGTGGTGAGGTGCAGTTCATTTGTTTTCCCTAACATGGTATAGTAAACAGAACTGTATTAAAAGTGTGTTCCAATAAGTGTTGGTTTACAGGATATTAATTTAAGTACATTTAGTTCAGTTACAGGACTTGAACTCTATAGTCCAAGTTGGAATATATTAAATATTTTTTTATTTTTTCCTGTTGGTAGGAGGAGTAGTATTGCAACATATATGGTGTTGTGTGTTTGTTTCTTTCTGTTTGGCCAAGAATATAATTTGTATTTTCAACAACTTTGTTCCTCATAAATAAAGTATCAGTAGTATATTGACTTTCTATTTAGTAGTACCTGAAGCTCTGAAGTTCTAGAAAAAAGAAATGCTCTCCCTGTAAGTGAAAAGGTTTTCACAGAAATGACTTACATTAGAACATTAGAACTGTCTTTATTTAAAGGTTAGAAGATAGCATGAAAGCATGCTGCAGCTGTAGCTTGTTCACAGTACTGAAATGCTTTTGTTCTTTTTTAGTATTTAAATGTTCATGCTAACTCCCCCCATCCTATCTACTTTGTGTTTAGATTGGTGAAAGACAAAAAACCTCAGAAGTGACTCAGAGAGGACAGCTAGAAAATTTGTTTTACAGAACAAATACATGATATGTGCTCCATGAGTTGTTCTGTGTGGAGAATTATGTGAACACAAGGTTGAAAAAGAAGTGCTCTTGCTGCTGGAGGCAAAAGGGTGGCCTTGGGAGGGGCCTTGCCAGAGCAGATCATCTCTTACCATGTACCTGCAGTGCTTGCTTAGGACTGTAAAGATGTTTTAATGCACCATTGTGTGTTGCCCTCCTATGTTAATATTTCAAAAGCCTTAATTGAAATACAGAAATACTGCTAGCCTTTGTTTTAAGACACAGAGTTAAAACAGCAGGGACAGCAGACATAAAGTCACGCGGCCTCCTGGAGCAGACACTTTCCAGGCTGTAATACCACATGAGGGCTCTTCAGAAGCTTTCTTTTGGTGCATTCATTTTCCCCCTGATAAGTTTTCTACAGCATAAACAGCAGCAGTGGAGAAGGGAGGCAGTGATGGACAACCAGTAGAAGGATGATAATAAGGCAGACATCTTCAGTATCCCACAGAGGCCAGTTCATGTGACTACAGGACAGTGCTCTTGGGAGTGATCCTGGAGAGTCAATCATCCCTTCTCGTGCTGGTAGTGTGAGGGGAAGGAAAATACTGTCTATACCAAGAGTTTCTAGAGGTTGAGCAGTGCTGTAGCTCCCACTCAGTTATATCCTGACTCTTCTATTCTTCTCAAAAGATACTGAAATATTTTGGCTCTGGTATTTAAATACTGTTATTTAAAGATGTTGCATTAATGTCCAGTTCTATCTAAGTGCTTTCCAAGTACAGAATCTTGTTTTCCAGCAGACTGCTTGTCTTGTATCTGGCAGATAAATACTTGATGCTATTGCCTAATGCAAAACATAGTCTGACTCCATTTAGCTTTTTTCCTTTCTGTCTAACAGCATCATTAATTATACTGTGAGGCTTGTCTCTACTGTGGCTGTGATCAGAGGAGAGGAAAACACAGCAGACAGTATTTGGGTGCTGTAGGAAAACACTGAGGTGTTTGATTTCTCTTTTTTGTGGGTTGCTCATGCATAGAAAACTGTTACAATTCATGTTGATTCCAAGAAAGCAATTTCACTTGTTCCAGATATTCCAAACGTGTCCCAAGGAGCCTTCACTGCGTGGTAGAGTGAGAAGAAGCTGCAGTACCGCTCACTGGCGTGCAGATTTGGGAAGGGCTTGTGGTAGCAGCTAACCCAGAGGTTTTGTAACTCAGCTTCAAGAAAAAGCAACGCCATCTATGAATTCTGAATATTTAATGCTTAGAGATGATTTTCTGTTTGATTAGTATTTCCAGTTGCCAGCAAAGGTGAGATTTACCAAAACATCTTGCTGCAGCAAAGAGTTAAAAACTTAGCATCTCATACTGATACTGCTACTGTAAAACTGCAGTGTAATTTCATCTACAGTACTGCAGAAATGCTTTAAGGCTATCAGAATGTGCTTCCTAGCTAAGAGAGTGATTATATATGGTTTGCCTCTTTTATAATCAGCACTGGGTAGCTATATTAATTTTTTTCTTGTCAGTTGTCACTTAACTAGTTGGAATATTTGTGGTGTATGTACATAGTGTGTGTATAGTCATTAATTCTCCTTGGTTTAGGGTCTCAGAGTAAACATGTAAGGCAAAGGTGTGGTGTAGGCACGTGTATTTATAAGGTTTGATGTGAAAAGACTCCTACCACTATCGCATGCAAGAAATTTTTAGGAGTGGGTGTCTTTCTGACGAGATGAAGAGAATAAAAGCAGGTAAACATATTGAAGTCTGGTATTTGTTCAACAGAAGACTGTCATTTCCTATACTGAAAGTAATTTAATCACGTTTGTATCTGGAGTAGTTAAATGAAATAATTTGCCATAATTACTTCATGTCTAACAAGGTCTGTCACCATTTGGATTTTGTTATGATTAGGATCCTAAAAGGAAAGGAGCTTAACCACTGGATGTTGAAATAATCAATATATTTCATTATTAGGATTTGAACAGAAGCTCTGTTCCAAATGTGTGTTTAAAACTCTCCTCTCAAGCTGAACTTTTTTTTTTTTTTGTAATCCTCTTGCTACAGTCTGTTATATGTGTATAGGACATAAAGTAGTGGCCTTGGCCATCCCAAATGACTACATTTGTTGTGTGTTGCTCTTACATTTCTTATTAATTATTTTTGTTGTTCCATTTTACTGAGCTGGAAGGAAAAGCTGTTCTGTAATTAAGGAGCTATTTCCAAGAAAGTGGGTAGCATTAGAACTGTTATTATAGGATCATCGCACAGGAGGTGAATATTTGTGGTTGGTGTCTAGTGCTGTACAAATGAGCAGAAGTAATTGCTGTCCAAAGAAGCTTCTTGCTGGGCAGCATCAAGAAAAGCAAAGGTTTTGTGCAAATAATCTTTGATGTTTGCTGGTTGTCAGACAGAGAGACAGGGTAAGGGTAGGGTGAGTGACACACACACACACACACACTTGCATCCTCAGTAGCAACTGATTTTTATGAGCAGGCTCATATATTTGATTTAGTATGGCCAAGGAGAGACCTAAAATTGACTTAAATACTACAGACTCACCTAAATGATGTTATGCCAAGCCCATGTTTGTGTTAGGTAACTGATTCTGCGGCTGTATTGGTGTATCCTACTGAGGGGAGGTACTTGGTGTTGCAGGCGTTTGTTGGGTTGGACCTGCCTGCACCTCTCCAAAGCAACCAAATGAAGGGCACTGCTGGGATAAGTGATGTCTGAGGTCAAGCACCAAGATACACATCACTGGCTATTCTTTGGCTTTTTTCTCTGGAAGACAGTAATATCTTCTGAATCATAATTAATTTACGTGAAGAACTTTAGTATGTTACTGATATAATAGGAATTATACCAGACTTGAGTTCAGCAATTAAGCTGTAGAGCCAAATTTTGCCACATTGTGTGATAACAAGGTTCCTTTCATTGTCTTTCTTTTGAAAGATAGATTCTGTTCATAGTCATTCATTCAATTACCTTACTTAGGATTTTTATAAAGCAGATTACAAATAGATTAGATTTAGGTTTCATTTGTGTTGTTTTGATTTGTTTGGTTTCTTTTTCCTGAAAATGATGTAGAAGAAATGTCCTGATATTTCATGTAAGCTTATTTTTCCTAATCAGTTTATTAAGTTTTCTGTGATGATGAGGTATGTTTGCAAATGCTAAAGAATTGTACGTTTTGCTCTATTCCAGTGCCTGATGACCTCTCCATGGAAGAAAGAGAAGAGCTTCTAAATATTCGTCGTAGGAAAAAAGAACTGATTGATGACATTGAGGTAATTGATTTACTGGAAAGATCCTTAGAAAACTGCTTCAGTAGATTAAGTTACAGTAAGCTGCAGACCTAGATATGAATTTCAGGTAATGGTTTTAAAAGCATATAAATGACTTAAGCTAAATACTCCTAGTTATGAACAGGATTTATGCATCATATGTGTGCTTTTAAAAATATTAACTTCTGAATTTTTTGTAATGCAATATGTGCAGATGTCCACATTTGATTTTTATAATCAAAAGCTCATTAAACAGCAGGTTTGCATCCAGGATAGGAGCGAGTGAGAAATGTGGATAAAGAAATCTTAATTGATAATGGAAGCTTGGTCTTCGTGCTCTGACCCAAGCACTCACTGGGAGTGCAGGTTCATGTGTTTAACAGTCATTCAGTTGTGGTAAAATCTTTAAATATCTAAGGAAGCCCTAAGATTGTTCACTTTTCTTCTGGTAAATAACAAATATTAGAAAATAGAACCTAATTATCGTATTATTATATGATAGATGATTTCAAAAGGAGTTCTAGTATAGGTTAATGTATTGTCCTTCCTTCTTTTGACAGAGATTAAAATTTGAAATTGCTGAGGTTATGACTGAAATTGATAATCTGACTAGTGTAGAAGAAAGGTAAGTAATGCCAACATATGAACATGATTCAGTTAAGACCTTGGTCTTCCAGGAACAGCAAGTGAAAATACCTTTCCCATGCTAAACAAACAATGGATCCACCTTTATTTAGTCTGTTATAAAGTCTCTAAAGCCTGACTTTATCCCATGCAGGTGTGTCATTTGTTTGGCTAGAGAATATGTTGGATAGTGTGTAATATTTTACTGTCCAGTTGATAAGGATATGGGTCTCTGAAGCTGCAGTCGCTTAAGGGATTTGAAAATAGTATCATAATTTTCTCCGTTATAAAAAGTGGATGTCTTGGTTTTGTAATGGAACATTCAAAGTAGCCAAAATACAAATTAAAAGCTCATCCAGAAGTTGTTGTTTTTGTAAAAGAGCAGCTGGTAAGTGCTCGTTTCTTCTTTGTCTCCATATGTAGCAAAACTACACAAAGAAATAAGCAAATAGCCATGGGAAGGAAGAAATTCAACATGGACCCTAAGAAGGTAGAGAAATTTTTTTTCTACTTGTCAGAAATCAAGTTTCTGCTTGTAGTATGATCTGTGACAAATACTTTCATGTTTTTCTTAAGAAACATTTCTGATAATGTAAGTTCACAGGCCTTACTGCATGTCCTGTAACACACGGAGCAGAGGGTTAAATTGGAAGCAGTGATCAGGTCATGTGCCAGTTGTGTGCTTCTTTCACTTAAGCAAATCTTTGATAATGGAGGTTACTTATCAACAATCAAATATGCCAGATATTGATTGACCTGGCTTGCTTTGTACCTGACAGAGGTGTTCTATGTTGATATGTCAAATATAATTAAAAAAAATTTTTGATGTGTGGTTATTAGTGAGGCCATACTTTTTATTCTTTAATGCTCTCCTATTTTTATCTTTCAAAATGCCTTTACCATGTCTTTTAATTTGTTCTCATGTAGACTTTTGTATTTGGATATCTAAAGTCTGTTTGTGGAAAAGGCGCGTGTGAACATCTGCATGTGTGTATATGTATGTACATATAGATGTGTACCCATCTGACTTGTACAAACTTGGTTACCAGTTTCAAGAAATCTGCTCTGCATTTAGCCAAGAAGTAATGCAGTTCTTCTTTCTGGAGTGCCTCTCTGTTTCTTAAATAGTTGATAATTTTCTGGAAAATTCGGGGACCTGCACATTCTCTTACAGACATCCCCTACAATAAAAGAGCTTCTTTGACATATTAGACCTTTAGCCTTTGCTTTTCATTTTTCATCTTCCTTCCTTTGTTTTACTGTCTTCTATTGTTTGTAATTGAGATTCTGAAATTGTGAAGAGTATTCTTTAGGGTCTTTTTGGAAATCATTTAGCATTTGTTTTTCTGTGTTCTTGACATGTTTTCTTTCCAATTGTATTGAATTAATTTACATTTTGGTGTCTTTTCTGAAATGTTCCAAGTACAGTGGTGGCTTCTGTTCTTCAGACTGTTTCAGTTTGCCAGAAATTCTCAAGTACAAGAACCCTTTCTAAACTGCTGGCCATGTCTTTTATTTTCCATTTTGGTGACTGCCTAACTTCTGCTGAGGGCCAAACCCCCAAATATCCTGGTACTTTCCTGTTGTCCTCCAGCTCTTTCAAGTCCTAGAAGTTTGTGGCAAAGTCACAGGATGATGTCAGATGCTTTCATTCCAGCATTAACTATTTTTTATTATGGTTCTTCCTGGATGAAATTATTTCTATAAATAGATGCTATGGCCATATTGCTACTGCAACATAATTTAAATGTGGTAAACAGTCTTAGAGTAGTAATTTCTTAATAGTGCCTGGGATCAGTGGTGGCTGCAGTAGCTGTCTGCTCTAAAGCTGGGTCATGGTGTTGTTTGCAGCTGCTACTTTAAGTTACAGACAGCTCAAGTATACATCCTTCTGCTGCTGGGAAAAGCTACCTTGGGTTCATTGGGAAAAGGTTTTTTTTCATTCATAAACAGGAGGGAAGATGGTATCTGGATTTAGGAATGCCAGAGAACTGGGGTAGTAATACTTGGGTTGAATCTACCAAGTTTCCTCCTTTAAACCAGGTAACAGAGGTCTCATGTTTTTGTATTAGCAGGAACACAGTGAGGTAATTTTCTTTTATCATTGTATTTGAAGATCTTTACACATTCTAGTGTGTGTGTAGAGCAATTCTGCCTTGCTCCCTCTGAAAATAGGTGTGTTTTATATACTTCCATGATGTCATAGAGGGTACCTGGGAGTTTGGATTTGGTGAGCTCATGTGGGAAGGGCTGTAATGGTAAAAGTTTGTAAAACACTTCAAGAATCCCTGTGCACAGACAAAGTGGTGCTTGAAATTGTGCAGTGCTGAAGTTGGTACTGCCTGTGTTGGGCCCAGGAAATGAATTCACTGTGACAAAGACAGGGTTTAAATAACTGCAAAATTTGTAATTGAACTACTGTAAAAGCGATGAAATTCAAAGCAGATTTTGCTGCAGTGATTTAAAAAAAATCCATGCAATATTTGTAGGGAATATTAAATATGTCTGTAGCTGTGAGTTTTGTGTGGGGAAGTTAAACTAGTACAGCTGTCATCTGTCTCCTGTCAGTCTACAGAAAGAAAATTTGCATCAAGACAAAAGATAGTGTAGGAGGTGGTGGGGGTTTGCTTGGCCTATTTTTGCCATTTATTCCAGATGCTGAAGTTGTTGTCCCAGACAAATTCCTTTTCCTGTCTGTTTGACTTCTGGTTCTTTTAACATCTTAGTAATAATTTTTAAAATATCCAGGAAAAGGAAAATTAAATTGATTTTTGCAGTATGGTGAAGTGTCTGCTTCTGTGCACAGAAATTTGTTTTCCATACTTTTAGTCAAGTCCATTATCAGTAACTTGCACAACTTCAAAACACCTATTCAGATCAGTCTATTTATACTAAGCATGAATAATATGGTCCAGGTGTTGAACAAGGGAATCTGCTGTTTCTGATATCAGAGGAAAGATTCTACTGTCAGAGATGAGAGCTTTTTGGATAACTTGGTATGGGAAAAAGTATTATGTTTTGTAGTCAAATGTTGTACAAATAAGCTTTGAAGGGATCAGTTTTGAGGAAAGCTCAGCAATTTCTGGTTCAAGATATAATGGATATACTTTTTGTAAAGAAATCATATCTGTTATGAAATGACTTACGAAAATATTAAGTTGTCAGAGTACCAGCCTGGCATCTAAAGTTTTCAGATGATGATAAAATCGTTTTGAGAGAATTGCATTCCAGACTTTCTAAAGAAAGCTTCAAGCTTTATAACATCACAGTTCACTTTCTTTGTTAAATTAGTCAGAAAACTGACTTTTTTTTTTCTCAGACAGGCAACCATTTCATTATTAAAAACTAGTATTAACCAAACAGAAGGATAGTAACTTTTTGGAATGTTACTAGAGGGCTATCTATGCTATATCAAAAAAATAATGCAATTTTTTCAGTTGAAATGAAGTAAATAATACTCTACTTGCAGAAATTGAAAAACTAGTATTTCTGAAATTCTGAAATATTCTAGTAGAGCATATTAGTAATAATTTATTAACCTCTTTGGTACTTATTTGGAATCCAAGACATTAAGGTTACTTAGAGTCTCCATTTCTGCTTTTCACCAGCATGTTGTTACAGTTTGAAGAAATCATCAGGAGTAGCAACATCTGTGTTGGGATCTGTGGGCTGTAAAGAGGATGGTTATCCCTGCATGACCTGCTCGGTGTCAGAACAATGTCCCTTCCATCCTTTCCATAATCTCTGTGTAACTCTTAGTCTCCTTTCTTTGCCGCTTTGCAGAGAGGTCTCTGGGCTTCCCTAGAGTGTGCCAGTTGTAGGGCAGTAATTTGTGGAGGAGTAGGAGTCCTGGGGCTTGATCATGTACCCTCTGAGGGACAGGGTAAGACTCTCCACCTGCCTTTGGTAGCAGCCTGACTGAGCAGCCCTTTGTGACTAGTGTAGCTCCAGTCCTTTGTGAATAGTTTAGTTCCAGCACAACCAGAATTCACTGATAATCCCAGTGTCAGCATAAACTCTTTTAAACCGGTTTCAGTATCTTCAGCTGTGACTTCCTTCTGCAAGTAGTGGCTTGATGTATTGGGTTGCAGTTTGTAGATTATACCAGATGCTTTATTTTGTGTCATGGTGGTAATTAAGCTGTTTCTACGTACCTCTTCATTATATGATTTTGCAGATTACAGCTCTGCAGACATTTATGCAATGTTGGGAACAGGCCAGCTCACGCATTAGCTCCAAAGAGCAACATGCAATCGTTATTCCATTAATATTTGATCTCTCTGTGGTTTAGGGATTCAAACTGCCACCTAGTACTTCTAGCCTTAAAAATGTGTTCTCATTTTCATCTTAAAACCAGGACTAAATATTGCTCGTCTAACAGAAAAGCATTTGTTTACCATTTTATTAAAAGAAATAAAAATCTGTCAGTTAATGTAGTTCTTAATGTGCTATGTATATGTCTCAGCTATGTATATGTGTCAGTATATTAATACCAAATGTTACGAGTGATATTTACATAAATGCTTGTGGAAGAAGACATAACATTCCTTTTCCTCTGGAATTGCTCTTCCTAGGGAATACAGTTTCTGATAGAAAATGACCTCCTGCACAACACTGCAGAAGACATTGCACAGTTCCTTTATAAAGGAGAAGGATTAAATAAAACGGTAATTGGAGATTACCTCGGTGAAAGGTAAAGTAGAAATATTGGAACTTTGCTCTTGAGCTCACAAAGCACATGTACAGGTTTTGGGTACCTTTCACAGGCTGCATGGAAGAACTGCTTGAGTACCCTGAGATCTGGAAGAGCTACAGTGGGGATGTAAAAC
Source organism: Corvus cornix cornix (assembly GCF_000738735.6). Classification (NCBI taxonomy): domain Eukaryota; kingdom Metazoa; phylum Chordata; class Aves; order Passeriformes; family Corvidae; genus Corvus; species Corvus cornix. Next base: position 2,154,990 of record NC_046344.1, read on the forward strand.
TGCTACAGTATTGTGATAGGTTTTCTTCCTGTTAGGTTGTTAATTTTTAAATGGGTACATTGTGGAATGATATTTAATTAACTGTAACTTACTGTTTGGAGTAGTGCAGTATTTAATACCATGAGCTTTTAGAATGTTTGAGAGTTGTGTTGCAACACTACTGGTAACTCTTAGTACTGTGTCCAGAGAAGGAATGATTTACAGTCAGTAATAATTGACAGTAGAGAAATTACTTATGAAAAGAGGTACTTCCTGGGACAGTAGTTACAAGCAGGTTTTGGTGTAGTCACTTCCCTGCATGCAGAAGTCCCATTGCTAAGAAGGCGTCTCCAAGGGCAGCTGCGCCCAGTGCTTATCAATCCTGGTACAGTAAACATGCAGTGTGCATTTTTATGCACACTGTTGCAAAACACAATCAGAATGCAAATGACTTGCATTGCTGTGCAACCCAGGAACTGATTTTAAAAAGGCAGCTGAGAGAGGCAGCAGTGCAGTGGGTTGGAGTGTGTGTATGGACGTGCTGGCACATGTTCCAGTGCCACTTAGGGAGCTCTCGGAGGTGACTCATTTAGGATGTGCTCCTGTGGTGATGGGTTGTGGCAGGTCCCTTTTGAGACACTCTTCAGTCTGGTTCCAGCATCAGTGGCGTGGTTTTTGCTCAGCAGTTTCCTCTTGGCTTTCATAGGTTCAGTGAAAGTTTTTACTGTAATACGAGCATTTTGAAAATAGATCTTTGTTATGAAGTCACTGTGCAGAGCATGTAGACATGTCAACAGTTTTTATACAGCAGAATTATGTCTGAGGACATTCTCTCTTTCTTTGCCACCCCCTCTCAGGGGCCCATCATAAATTACTTCTGTATTCTAGCTAAATATAGCTGAAGACAAGACAAGGTTAGTCAACAGAATGAAATATTTATATAACATTGTTCCATAAAGGATATATTCTAAATTACTGACTTTTATAGTCTAACAGCACTCAGCAAACTGAAAAAAGTGAATGTAAAAATGGAATGAGATAACACTTAAAAATACAGCAAAAATAATAATAAATGAGGGATGAATTACATCCTAAAAAAGAGTTAAGATTTCTTTCTATGTGGGTAACTCTTCACTTCTTTTTTTAAGTGGCTTCCTGGAGCATTTGTGTTATTTGGCTTGTGTCTTGGGAGGTGTACCCAGCACAAGTACTGCATGCCTATAAACAAAATAAATAATTGGCTTAGAGTAAAAACATACCCCTCTCAAGTGCTCTTTTATTACACTCTCATGCCACTTCACTGAAAAGTAGTTGCCCAGTTGAATTGTGCATTGCTAAATTTGATGAGAATTGCTTGGATTTGCTGACAGAACTGGTGTGTTTTTCTGTAAACAATGTGGGAATCTGCTAATGAATGAACAGTTGGTTTTAAGGTATTTCCTCCTGAGTGTTACAGGTTAGTCTGACTATGCAGTTAGTCAGCAAAGCAGCAGCTAATTCCTGGTGGGTGCACACCTTTCTGTTTTTGGGTGGAGGCTGATACGCAGCATTCTGTCTTGGTGATGTATTTAAAGCACACCCTAAGGATTATAAACCTTTATTCTTCTGGCACATGAACTCAGGCATGGTTTAGGCCAAGTTCTGTCCATCCACACAGTTTTGTGTTCATTAATGTTTAAATGTTTCTTCTGCATTCAAGCACCCTTGTATTAAACAAAGCATAATTTGGCTCATGATTTACATACCAGTCTAAGAGATGGGTGAGAGGAAGTCCATTCAAAACCTATTCTGATTTTACTCAACTTTGTTGTACCAGTTTTTGAGAATGGAGTAAGGGTACATGCTAAGCAGCACTTCTAAAAAGCTGTTCTTTTTCTTGGATAGACTCAATAGAAGCAATAAGTTTTTGTTTCTTATCTTTGTACATAAATTAAGATACTGCTTTAATATTTTCTGTTCTTAGAGTGGAAAAAAGGTAGTTTGCTTATCATATGTTGTATGGCTAAGGAAATTAGTTTTACATTAACCATTGTTTTAAGAATTCGTGACAATTTCTGCAAAAGACTTCTTACTGAATAAATTTCTCAGGTATCCTCCTATGTCAAGGCAGGCACAGTAATAATAAATATGAAGCAAAGAAGGCAAGGCTATTTTTTAGGTTATTTAAATAAGCAGTTCTAAAATCAGTTCAAAGGTACTGGCTTTTGCTAACCTACCAGCAAAAATGGGCGAAGTACTAGTGTTAAATATTAAAATACCTCTCAAATAAATGTGTAGATTTTCTGATGACTTGATCAGTATGATTATTTCCTTATTTATTTTCAGAAGCAAATCAAAGTATCTATCAAGTCTTTAAAGATCAGAATTGTAATCGTCTATTTAATTTGTCTTTCACAGAGATGAATTTAATATTAAAGTTCTTCAGGCTTTTGTTGAACTCCATGAGTTCGCTGATCTCAATCTTGTACAAGCCTTAAGGTGAGTTCTTTCTGTTTTTTGACCTGAGCTCCCTTTATCAAATTGCATGTTTATATGAGTCACTGTGTTGATTTATTTGTAAAAAAGCTGCTCTACAGCTCAGCACAACTGTACAAATTACTGTGCAAGTGAGCAGAGACAGCTCCGTTTAACCCTTCTGATGGCTTGTGTGTGTGCTGCCTTTGGGGGTGAAAACTCCTGATTATTTCAGACAAATACATGCAACTAAAACAGCTGTTACTCCTTGGTGTGCCTGCCATATGTGGAGATTTGAAGATCTGTTTTCTATCTTAGCACAGAGATAGGTTAAAAAAGAAATAAGCTCTTTACTTAAATAATTTTCTTCCTCCTTTTCTTCCACCTCAACTTGTCCTTCTGGGCAGGGAGGGGGAGAAATCCTCTGACCATAGTCACTGATTATGTTCAGTCACAGAGAGGTAAACTTTGAAATTAGTGATTTCTTTCTGCTTCCCTCAGTTTCCCACTTGTCATGTGAAAGAAAGTGTGATTTCTTAGTTTATTTTTTCCCCTTGCTATGTGAACAGTTCCCTTGATTTATCTGGGATGCTTGCATACAGTGACCTTGTGAGATCCCTTCTCAACTTGGTGAAAATCTGTAACAGATTGAGCAAATTAAGTTGGCTTAGACAGTTTTGCCTGGTTTTTTTGCTGCGAGTGACTCCCTCCTGACACCAGATAAATGGAAGTGTCCGTGTGATCTTTGTTTCTGGTGCAGTGCCTTGTGATGTGGAGTCAGAACAGCTTTGCTATGGTTGAATGATGTGGTGATGATAACTTGAGCTGCCTGAGGCTTGAGCCAAAGAAGCCTTTTCTGTGGCTGCTGAAGCTTGTCTGGGAAGCTTCGTATTCCTGTCTCTTTTACCCAATTTGATGTTAGGTTTGACTTTCTTCTTCCTCAGCAGCTGCTACTATTAAATGTTTGTATTTTGGTAGCTTACAAAATTCGTGATCTGGGTTGGAACCTTGCACGAGGTGAGTAAAGACAGTATATAGAGCTGACAAACTAAAGATGGCCTGTGACACTTGAATATAATGTCCTGAAATGAAAACTGGTGAAGACAGGAACAAATGGTTGTTATATGGCATCCAGTGTACAGGGAATAGTGAGAACTTGTTTTGCATGGCAGAGCATGTAACTTTGCTGGTTTAGATCCTGGTTTAATTCAGATAATTCTTTTGCTAAGAGATAAAAGAATAAATGATGAAATTAATTGGAACATTTTAGTGCCACCATGTGCCAAAATAAATTTGTGAAGACTTCTGTCCTGTATGCATTCCAGCGTACCTCTGTGTAGAAATAGTTACAAAAGTCAACTCTGTATTCCAGTTCATGGTGCTAAGCAGCAGCAAGATCTGCTGCATGTATTACAAAATTACTGAAATGATGGCATGAGTTGCTCTTTTTACGACCTAGGTCTGATTCTTGTAGGGTGAGCTTACAGTAGACAGGCAGCACCTCTCTAAGCAGTGGGGTTTTCTTGTTGTTACCATTTTTAAAAGGTTTTGTATGAATTTAAGTAAATATGTTAAGTCTTTCTGTATTCCTTGTTTCTCTCTCCTTACACCAGAAATATTTTGTGTATTGTGTCTTTTTACATTGTGAATAAAGTCTAGCTGACTGTTCATTGCTTTCTGTAGCCAGAAAACCCAGGGAGGATTGAACTCATTTTTTCCCCCCATAGCATTCTCGTGGCAAAAATGGGATGCATACAGAAAATTGTTTACTAGGCTGGAAAAAAGAGAGAGCCTCAGAATATGAACTGCCATATTATCTTGCCTGATAGCATGCAGTGTTGCTGGCTGAGTTACTGGGCTAGCCATCTGTGCATGTTGCTTTATAATAGCTCCTGACTTGTGTGTTGAGAGATTGAGAACATATTTCTAGGACATTCTATATAGGCACTGCTGATTTTTTTTCCTTTTTCCGTTTGTTTTGGGTTATTTGTAATAAATACTTACTATGTAAATATTGGAATGAGTCTAACAACTATTCTTCCCTTCTGTAGGCAGTTTCTGTGGAGCTTCAGACTCCCAGGAGAGGCTCAAAAAATTGACCGTATGATGGAAGCTTTTGCTTCACGCTATTGCCTTTGTAACCCAGGAGTCTTCCAGTCTACAGGTCAGTCACAGGAAACAGGAGTTCTTAAGTACTTGAATGGTCCAAATACAATTTTATATATATATATGTATGTTCTTATACATCTGATGCAAGGAGATAATGGCCAGTTTGGAAGTTGAGGATAAAATAATATGTGAAATGAGGAATACCTGGGAAGTGAGAACATGTGACTGTCTAATCCAGGAGGTGCAAACTTATGGTCAGAATGCATTTTCATTTATAAAGCTTCGCAGAACTACACAGAATGCCCTGGCATTTTTGGTCTGTTTGGTTATATACACAAATAGTTTCCTCTTGATCACTTAATTTGAGGATTAGATAGGATGGGAAAAGGCTGGTGTAAAGCAGGTCTGTAGCTGCTAGAGAGGAAAATAGCTACTGAAAACAAACTGCTGAAGATGCAGGCACAATTTTCCTCTCTCTAGCAGGTTTTCATCCTGCTTTTTCTTACACAGAGTCTTGTACTTGAATTCTGGGAGAATTTACTATAATCATAACCATGGCAAGAAGCATGATAAGATTTCCTTTGTCATCTTCTGATATTATCCAGTAGTGCTAGCTGCCTGCTGAATGCCACAAAATTGAGTCAATGTAATTTTCAGTCTTTTTAAATGCAATCAAAATATTATTTTGAAGAGACCATTCTTTCTCTTTGGAGAGAGCTTTGGAAATACTTTGAGTAGGAGGAGGCTGATGGACCAGGTTTATTATAGCATCCACCACTATGATTTAGGCAAAATCTGTGCAGAGAACATTTTGCCCAACACTTCAGCGTTTGAAGTGAAATGTTAATTTAGGGTGATAGCAATGATTTCATAAGAGTTTAATTTTTTTTTTATTCTCATACAATTTTCTTATACTTGTTTGTTATTTGAATTGTAACCTTTTTTTTAAATTGGGCTTAATTCAACAGCTTAAAGAAAGATTTTAGACTTTTATGTACAGCATTCAGGATGTTTTGAGTGTTCCTTTATCAGTCAGGATGAGGTATATACTAATTTTACGGGTTTGTACACACAGCACATGGGAAGGTAAACCATTTTTCGAATCTGATTTCAGATACATGTTACGTGCTTTCATTTGCCATCATTATGTTGAATACCAGCCTGCACAACCACAACGTGCGAGATAAACCCACAGTGGAGAGGTTTATCTCCATGAATCGTGGAATTAATGAAGGTGGAGACCTTCCAGAGGAATTGCTAAGGGTAAGTTAGGCTGGGTAAGACAAAGCCTGGCTTTGTGTTTGTAATAGCAGACTTAAAAGCATGTACAACAGTTCTCAGGCAGATTTGTCAAGGGAAGGCAAGGGAGCGTTTTCTAGGATGTGTAACCATTTGAGTAGCTGAAAGAAGCATATTCTGATATTCACAGCTACTTTGAGCTAGTTCTCCCTATATCCAACCTTTGTTGAGAACAAGCTGTTTCAGAGTAAATGCTCTGTGCATCTCTCAGTAGTTTGCTTATGGCAAAATTCTTGTGCAATTGGCTTCTTATGAAAAAGAGTAGTATTTCTAGATAAGTCAGAAAAAATAGTAAAAATTTTTGGTTTTCCTTATTGCCTCTCTTTTTTTTTCATGTGTCTTGTGGAGCTCCCTCCTTGAGAAATCAGTATAAATATTTACTGCTGTAAGACAGTGTGATGGGCTACACCATTTTCTGAAAACCCAGATTCATTTGGCAAAACTTGTACTAAATGAGACTGATCCTGAAACCTTTGAAATACTAAATGCTGAAGATAAAATAAAATTGTCGTTGCTAGGAGTGCTTAAGAAATTTGTACTGAAGAGAGACTTGCTTATAGATGAAGTAGTTTAAAATCAATCATGATCAAAATAGAAAGCAAAGATTGACAAGGGGGTGGTCCAGAATTTTATGGACAGTATTTCCTGTGCTTTTTATAGAAATGGTCTATGAAGCAATAAGATATCCTGGTTGCATTTTCTCTTAAGACATTCATTAATAAGGTCTTTTTCCTCTTTATTTTTCTAGAATTTATATGAAAGTATTAAGAATGAGCCATTTAAAATTCCAGAGGATGATGGAAATGATCTAACGCATACATTTTTTAATCCAGATAGAGAAGGTTGGCTGCTGAAATTAGGTTAGTCACAAGGGCAGTTCTGCTGCTGTATGTTTGTTCATTGTTAGCATGTTTGCTGCTCCGTGTCTACCTGCTTTCTCGTGAAGGTAACAGGTTGAACTTTTTATTTAAAAACGTGTGAACCAAAATAAGTAGCTCCTTTGCGTCTGAAGGCTGTTACTTCTTATTTTGCATACCCAAATTAGCAATCTTGTTTCAAACTTCGGAGTTTTATTTCTGAGATCTGAGAAATAAAAACTCGGCGGCAAAAAGGAAACACCACATGGTATTTACCACATGCTGTGACTGATAAATAACAACTAAGTCTCCATAAGGTCATTTCAGAAAACTGTGTGTGATATTTCAACACAGTTTTCTGTGTACAAAAAAAGGATGTCTCCTCAAATAGTTACTTTTGTATGTCTTTTTTTTTTCCATATTATTTGTGAGTTTCTCTTGGTTTGGTTTTGGCTATGATTTTTTAATGAGTGGTTTAAATGTGCCTTCTTGTTTTCCTTATGGCCTATGACCTATCACCTTTCTGTTCTGTGACTGGCTGTCTCTGCTTATTCTGCATTAGGAGGTACGTATCTGATTGCTTTCCAGTCCCCTCTTCTTCAGTTGCTCATTCTTTTATTTTCTTCCTCCTTCCTCCTGGTTTTTTCTTTTTTCTTTTTTTTTTTTTTTTTTTAAATCAGATTTGTTGTAGCATTTTGCTTTTTCACTCAGTGTCACTAACAGTGTCATCAGTGGTGCTCTGAGGGACTGGCATGTCAGTGTCTAACTCACATGCAAGTGAGTTCAGCAAAAGAAGGAAGCGTTTACATGTAAAGCAGAAAAATAAAGATGACTTCAGCACACTTCTCTCATTCGTGGAAAAACATAACAAGGAAAGAATAATCTCCACTGAGAGTAAACAATGTCTCACTCTGTCATGAAGTTTCAGAGTGGTTATGTTACTTGTTTATCAATGATAATAGATTATTGAAAGATAGATTACATTTGAACTACAGTTGTAAAAGCTGTTCTTTTTCCTGCTTATTTTCTCTTTTAAATAATACATTTAGCTCACTTAACAGAGTCTTAAATGTGCTTCAAATTTAGGGTTGCAGAAACCTCAGGTATTTCAGTCTCCTGGCACTGCGAGGTGCCTTTGTTTTTACAGACTCTTGTAAAGTTGATGGGATTCACTTTTTCACTTGACCTTAGGGAATTTTTTTCCCATGTAAAGGAGACTGACACTTTGTTTTAACAGTTGTTTTTCAAAACAATAAGTTTTTAAGATTTAAACACCAGCACACACTTCAGTAGAGTCAGTTGTTGGCCACTTGAATGTGTTAAAGTGGAAGAACTTTGCACTTGGAGAATAGTGACTGAAGTGTGAAAAGGGATGTGTGCTGGGGTGCACATGGGGAGGATGGTGAAAAAAGAGCCTGGACAGAGCCCTGGGCCCACTCTGCTGGTTGCACCTGGAACCTGGTAGTCATGCTTGTGCTGGAAGGAAGTGGATGTGAAAAGGAAGCATTTGGAATTCATTCACATGCTCTGCAATGTTGTGTTCTGACCTCTGTGCTACAGATGCTGTGGAGCTCCTTTTCTAACTACAAAAAAGCAAAGCTCTTGCTTTTTGACCTGTATTGGCTCAGCTGGCACAATTTCAAACGTGACTTTGCAGCTTTTCTCCATTTGGTAGTATGAGATGATGGTTAACAGAAAAGCCTTTCAAGTTGATGTAGGTGGAATGTGCTGCTTGGAGAAGAGGTTGAGTATAAGGCTGTGCTGTGCCTTTGCTGTTGCCAGTGCTCCCTCATAAACTTCTACACATAATGTGAGTGCAGGCAAGTGTGAGTGTGTGTAGAGAAGTGGCAACATCCTCTGGGGAAGAAACTGCCCATTAAATAGATCTAATGAAAAATAGAGGAACCAAGAAATTGAGGAAGCAATGACTGAAAGTAAGTGAGAGCTGCCAGGTACTTCTGCACAGGCTGTCTCTGGCTCTGGTGCAAAGTCAATAAACCAGAGGTCAGAGGACTGAAAACTGTGCCTGAGTCTTTGCTGTGTGGGATGCAGATGAGACACAGAGCACAGAAAACCCAGTAGTAAAAGAGTGTGTGAAGCAGAAGGGTGTTACACGCAACACTCCCACAGTGTGAGGGTTATTTGAATAAAGAAATGAAACGTGTCCAGAAGCCTCCGGTGAATCAGCCTGGGAATGCCTGGAGCTGTGCTTCCATGAAAGACTGCATTTTTTTTCAGCAGAGACAGACTGGTACAGACTAATACATTGCTAGTTTAGATGCAATGACCAGAAATAAACCTGACAGTCTTTTTATTTTTTTCCCCCCCCATTTTATTTCTTTCTTCTCCCTCGAGTTTCCTATTTGCTAGGAGTCTTAAACTGTATGTTGAGAGTGCTGTCTCAAGCCACATGGTTTGCGTTTTTACAGTCCTTTCTGTTGGGAAGCTCTTCTTGTGAAATGGGTAGGGCTTCCTTCGGTTCTAGAAGATCCTGATATTAAAAAGTTGTGTATTGTTGAAATGCTAAGGAGACGAACTCCTCTATGACGGTTTAAGTGCTCAGTTGTGATAACGCATAAAAGCTGAAATAGAAAGTTTTAAATGAAACTATAAACATGACTAAAGACTACTTGCAGGCTCTGAGTATATCAAGACAGTATTTTGTATCTGGTGTTTCTCACAGCTCTTCCCATTTATGCAGTTGTGCCCTTTTTTTAGTATTCCATCTCTCACTATATTGATTTTTCTTTGGGCAGAAGATGGATATCGTGAAAATTTCATATATTGTAAAATTCATCTGTCCAAAAGACTGCTCTGGGTTTTAGAATTTAGAAGGCTGGGAGGGTGCAGAAAGCTTTTGGAGAGTTTGCTGCTCTGAATTGTTCAGAGGTGACCATGTTAAGTCCGAGTGCCAAACCTGGCAGCCAGACAGCAATTCTGGTTTTGTCTATCTAGACTTAGCCAGAGCCTATAAATAGACATCTTTATCTTGGTAGACCTAAATTATCATTCAGTTCTGCATTGTTTGAAGCATGGTGTAATGAAAATGAATGCAGCAAGTTAAAAACTGAAACCTGCTGAGTGCTAGTGAGTCCTCCTTGGAGCAGCTTGACACGTTATGAGCTTTCAGACTTTTCTGCATAATGAGTGGTGTTGGTACCATGAAATTTTCTGCCATCCGCTCTAAGGTATTTTGAAATTGTTGCCTATGCTCTCTTTGCTAGTGCCCAAGTTAGATCTGTTTTGCACAGGGAGATGTTTCCTCGCCTTAAACAGCTTCTCTTGGCAAATTTCTTGGTTTGTGTAATATTTTCTTCTCGTTTGAAGGAAACTGTGACATTATTCCCCCAAACTGGAGAGGAAATGATTCCAGCCAGACATATGAGTGTGTTAATTTTTTCTGCCAGTCAGGCGGTTACGGAATGCTTGGAGATGGTCCAAAAGCTTCACATCCGGGCCTGTCCCTCCAGTGGTGCTTATTCCAGCACATCTGTCCTTGGGAGGATGTTGTTTCTCTTCCCTGATCTGGGGTGAGAGAAGAGTGCTGGGTGATCAGGAAACCAGTGCCTTCCGGTACCTGCTTGGCTCTTGTGGTGACTGAGGCTCTTCCAGGTCGAGGCAATCAGTGCTGTGGTCAAGGGAAGATGCTTTTTAAAAGAAAGCCAAACTTTGATCCAACCAGCTGTGCAGTTGCTGAGTCTTTTCTGTCTGGTGATATCTAAATGAACTCAGGAGGAGAAAAAACATTCTTGGTGTATGCATCTCCTTCAGCTCTAAAACTTTTATATAAATGAGCTGAAGATTTGGGTAGAATTTTCTAACTTTAGATACCTTGTTGCCTTTAGCCTTAAGGCCTTTTTTACTTAGAAGATTTGTTTCCTAAGTCATTGCCAGTTGTTTTTCCCTTTATTATAGATGATTTCTTTTACCTTGTTGCCTAGTTTGTACTTTGCTCAGAGTTAAAAAAAAAAATAATCCTATGTTGAGTTACAAAGGTGAAGAGGGTTTCTGTTTCTGTACATTTTGCCTTGTAGCCTTTCCTTGTAGCTTACTTACATTTCCACATGCTGTGGAAGATACCATGCTTCTATACTTCATTATTTGAGATGTCTGTGCATTTTTGTAATCAGCTTGATCTTTCAGAAGTATGTCACTTATCTCTCCATTTCTGTAGATGTTTATGGGTTCATACTCTGGTTTTCTTGATCCTCTTCTGCTAACTTAATTCCTCCCAGTCTTAATCTTTAAAAGGCTGGGAGCTGGAATAAGAGATGAAGTACGGTACTAAACCCTTTGTTGTTGTTTTGTGAGCCTACAGCAATCTCAGCCAAGGACAAGAATGTTTTATTATCACGTTTTTACCTATTAATGTCATGTGCAGAGTTTACAGGCCACAGTGCCTTATCAGCCAGCTGCTTGGGCTGCAGCCCATTGTAAAGGCATATTAAATGTGTTTTATGTGGTGACCCCTGCAAATTTGATTAGTACAGATTAGATTTTGAGCTTTATTAGCGTTTCTGTGCTGTTGACAGCTGCAACTCAGTAATGGCGTGGGGAGACAGAGACTTGCATGTGAGAGTAGTTCCTTATCCTGCCAAAAAATCCTGACTGACTGCTTTTTTTTTTTTTTTCCATTTTTCTTTTCTTTGGAAGAGTAACTGATAGCTTGGTGGAGCAGGGACTTAAGGTCTGTTTTCATGGCTCCCACGAGTGCTGTAACCCAGTGGGCTACTGGCTGTTTTAGGGAAAAGGGAGCAGTAAGAGGGTTGTTGGAAATGCTTACTCTTTGTGGCTTCCCTTGAGCTGGGAGATGTTTCATGACAAAAGCTTCATCAAAACTGCAGCATGATTACAAAAGGTTTCAGGTTTGAGAAATCTGGCTTTTCCAGAGAGAGGGAGTGTTGTTGGGAAAACATTCAGCAAGCTCAACTGCTGTTTACTGCTTGGCAATTCATATTGTTCTGGGAGTGTGTGTTTTAGGTCTGTTGTTTCTTTCTCAAATTATAAATAGGTCTTCTTTTAAATATATGGTTATTACTGATTTTTTTTATTGTGTTTTGGCATGATACCGGAGTTTATGAGAAGCACTTTTGTTCAGTTTAAGCTGCTCTGTGATAGTAACCTGTTTCCCTGTTTGATTCATTCTCTCTCCTGAGCTGTTTTTCTGCTAGAGCTGGGCAAGCCATGACCTCTGATAGTTGATATTGACTGTTAGCCTGGAAAACATGGTGATGGTTTAGGGCCATAAAAATGTTAAGTGATGTTAATCTGCTAACCTTGGAGAGCAGAACGTGACTTAAAGCCATGGCAGTTGATCCTGGGTTATGTGAACACGAGTCACGTTGAGGTGGTGGCAGGGAGTGCCCTGGCAGTCACCGTGACTCGGCGGCTGCTCTTCCATTGGTCTGGAAGTGAGTCAAGCTTGAGTTCATCATTCCTAGCCCAAATACTTCCTGATACTTGAACCAGCTCTCGGTCAAGGTGGTGGGGAATTTTTCTAGTGACTTACGTGCCAGTTTGAACATCTCTGCAATGCTTTATTTACAGATCTGTCACAGTGGTTGTACTAAAATGCCACCAGTTCTTCCCTCACTGTCTCCAGTTCACTCAACCATTCATTGTGTCACGGCTTCTGCATCTTGCACTATTTTGCCTTCACTTATTTCACCACACCTGCTTGCAGATTAAATTTTTCTTAAGATATGAGTGCGTCTGGTGGAAACAAAGTTTGAGTACATTGAATGTTGCAGTGTGTTAGCACTGGGTTATTGTGCAGGTCATGAAACCCAGCAAAAGGAAGGTACAATGTGCCACATACTTGGTCTGCAATGCAAATATGCAGTAGATTGGTATCAAGAAATGTCATGATATCCCTAGAACTGTTCTTTAATATGATTTGGATTTCTGTATTAACCAAAAACCCAGCTATCTTAAGCAGAACAAAAAGATTAAAAAATTATGCTTATGTCTTAAATTTGGTTATATCACTTGGATTAAACTGGGTGTCTTGTGTGTATTAATGGTGCTCTTTTATGCACAGGTGTTCAATAGCAAGATCAACTATTTTGAAATGTTGGCTTAATGAAATTAAATACTGCTGAATGGATGATGCACAGGTGGTGACATAATCCTGAAGTCAGATAACTATGGTGTATCTAAACCTTTAAACTAATAACACATGAATGCTTTATCTACAGTTGTCCTTCTTGGAAATGAGTTTTAAAATAGTGTAATGTGGGAAGCCAGGTGTGTTCTGAAGCAGCCAGTGGCAGCAAAACAACTGAAAGGGCCAAAGCAATACTGTTTCTAAAAAGAAACTGTTCCCTACAGGGTGACATTAGCAGGTGTAAAGAAAAGGAACTCTGTGGTTGCTGTTGTCTGAACTGTTAATGAAGGAAAAATTGGCATTTTTGGAGCAGTAGCTATTTTTTCTGTCAAGTGTACTCAATGATATAATGACCCATGAAGATATTTTAAAAATACTGAAAGATGACAAATTAGTAAATATGGTATATTTTGGCATAGGATTTGCTCCTCATTGATGACATCATATTTGTTCTGTTAGTGATGTTCATAAGCACCTTTCACACATGACATTAAATCTGAAAGTAAAGACACGTTCTTAATCACATGTTTGCTTGTGAATGGAGTGACAGGAAGGTGGTAAAATGCCCTTAATTTTATTGATGGGACCTTTCCCTTGCCCCAGCCAAGCTGTCCAGGGGGTTGCTCCTGTTGCTGGGCCCAGCTGCTGGTTCTGCAGCCAGTGCTGGTGTGAGTGAGCAGCTGGGGGTGTCAGACCAGCCCAGGGCTCCCTGGCAGCACTGGCTGTGTCCAGCACTCTGCAGACTTGGGATTTTTGGTGCAGTGGACATGTGTGAGGGCCTGGACAGAGGGAGCAGGTCTGGCCACTGATGGTTGCCCACAGCTCTTGTGGCTGATGGCACCTCCAAAGCTGATGCTGCCTCAGGACAAGTTGCAGTAACATGTTCCTTTAACCTCCCTCATCTGTGCCTGATCCATTTACCATTAAGCAATTAAACCATACTTTGAGAAATAAGCAAAACTTAATTATTTCCTTGCCCATTGTTGAAGCCCTGATGGTAGCACATGTTTAATTCTGGAATCCTTTTGTTTGTAGGGGGAAGAGTAAAAACATGGAAACGGAGATGGTTTATTCTGACTGATAATTGCCTGTATTACTTTGAATACACAACAGTGAGTATATATCATGGTGAATTCTCTTTGTAATCAAGACATATAAGTAGCCAATAATGTGATATTTTCCTAATTTTTTAGGACAAAGAACCTCGAGGAATTATTCCATTAGAAAATCTTAGCATAAGAGAAGTTGAAGACCCTAGGAAACCAGTAAGACAGTTTCATATTTATTTTCTAAATGAAGATAAGTAAACCATAGGGAACTTAATCGTACTGTTAAATGAATTTATTTGTCAGTTTTGTTTTGTTCTTTCAAATTTATTACTTCATTTCTACCCTCCAGAACTGCTTTGAGCTCTACAACCCCAGTCATAAAGGTCAAGTAATTAAAGCATGTAAAACTGAAGCTGATGGTAGAGTGGTGGAAGGCAACCATGTAGTGTACAGAATATCTGCTCCCACCCCAGAAGAAAAGGAAGAGTGGATTAAATCTATCAAGTGAGTTTAAAGTTTTAAATGTTTTTCAGAAATGAAGTATAAGCTCTTTTCAGAGTATGATACTGAGAGAATTTGTTGTAACTTGTTTGAAGAACTCTGATGTGGCAATGTCCTCAAGGATTAACAATGAGCTCTGCAGGGTTGATGGATGAAGATACAAATCTCCTGTTACTCTCTGGTCCTAAAGAAGTATTGCTGCTAACTCAAATGAGGAAAACAGGATTTACTGTTTTATGCAAATGTAAAACCTTGTGTGAATTGTCTTTAAATCTAATTTTATTGGATTCTTACTTCACTTAATAATTAACTTCAGTAACGTGTTTCTTAAGCATGTTCACAGGCAGCTTTAAACTTCCACAGCCTGACTTTATCTTGGAAGGTGTGTTAACAGACCCACTTAAAAGAAATAAATAATAGTCAAGATGTGAAGATGTGAACTCTTAACAAATCACAGCTGAATAGCATCTTTTGCTAAAGAAATACTTGTGGTGCTTAGAAGTCAGCCATCCATCTTATTAAGAATGTGGAGTCATCCACAAGGATGAGAGGTTTTAGTTTTCAAAACCAGGTATTTGTTAACCAAACTGATGATTCCTTTTTTCTCTTCCAGAGCAAGTATCAGCAGGGATCCCTTTTATGATATGCTGGCAACAAGGAAACGAAGAATCGCAAATAAGAAATAGAACATGATCAGCAGCTTGTAAAGCTGCATCAACCAACAACTGAGCATACAGTGGAGAGATAGAAGAAATTGGACAAACTAAGTGAAGACAACTGTAAATTTTATATATATATACATATATATACATTTTATTATGGCATAAAAACTTGGCAAAACTTTTTCAGGGTAAATAGTTACTGGCATATAATTTGAAGCAAGCTTCAAATCCCAGAGAATGATTATATTGGAACTTAATGCAACTGAACACATGGAAGCCTTGTTTTCACTTACATTAGTGACAACTCCAGTTTACTTGGGCTGGGAGGGAAGGAGTCCAGGGCTAACACTAAAATGTCCTCTACCTGTTACCTGAGCACATTTCCCATAAAAGGAGTGATTATAAGACTTTGAGTTCTCACTAAAGTGCAGCACCAACAGTGGAGCAGGGCATGATCTGGCACTGCATTTTCCTGTAAGCAGAAACCTCACAATCCCAGTGTCAGTTTTCAAGTCGTGTGTGTTTCACAGTAACAGCTGAGTGCAGCTTTCATTCAGGATTCCTCTCCCACCTTCATGGAAATAGCTTTTCTTCAGAAACACAGTGACTGGCAGCTCAGCAGGTACCTCATGGTGCCAAAGGGTTTGTCAGTGTGCACTGAAATACAGGCAGGGCCCAGCAGCAGAGGTTTGAGCCATGACACAAAGTACAGATGTGGTCTGGTGTTTGCCAGTTGGCTAAAATACACTCCTGCCTGCTCATACACTCACAACAAACACTAGGGTTTAATGACTGGTTTAATCTGTTTTTTATACAGTAACGTCCTTCTTACATTTGAGATGATGTAGTTTGATTAACACTAAGTTGCTACTAAAGGAGAGAGATGACAGGGCTTGTGTGATTTTAGGCCTTGCGTGTGAAAACACCCCCAGATAATTTCACATGCATTCAATGTTTTTAAAGGGAAGAGCCAGGAAAGTGAGCTGTCTCTGTAAGATGCAGCCCTAGAGAGTTAAACAAGCAGGATTCGCTCCTTTGCTTGATAACAAACTTTGGGCATACAGAGTTCATGCAAGTCCATACAAGTTCAGCATTTTTATTGCATTCTTAGAGGCAATTTTCAGATTTGTGCTTCAGCAGTTAAAATTGAAAAAAATAGATGTTTTTACTGAAAAATAAAGTATTACACATTGATTGCCTGGTGCAGCTAGGCTTCCCCACAGGCACGTGTGTCTG
Source organism: Corvus cornix cornix (assembly GCF_000738735.6). Lineage (NCBI taxonomy): Eukaryota > Metazoa > Chordata > Aves > Passeriformes > Corvidae > Corvus > Corvus cornix. Next base: position 2,171,242 of record NC_046344.1, read on the forward strand.
TCTTTGAAACTTGTGGAAGATCTTTCTGTGGTCCTACTCATGGGTCCTTCAGGAACACATCAAGTGCTGCAGCAGATTTTACTGCAGTGCTTTTCTGTTGATAGCACACATACTGTTCTTAAGGTAAAGCCCCTAATTCCACAATGGGCGCAGGAAGTGGGAGGTTTTGACTCTACTGCTTCTGTTACTACTCAGTTTGGGAAAAACTTGTTGAACCTGAGCTGTGCCTACTGTGCCAGTGGATGCTTTGGAGACCCAAAATGTTAAAAGCAGCTTTGCTTGTTGGTTACAGGAGCATCTCTGGGTCGGTTGTAGCAAGATGTGCTGCACTGGCAAACCCACAGACTTAGCAAGCTGATCTGTTTGAAATCTCCTTTGAACTGTGAGGGAGAGTCTGTTTCACTGTTCTGTCTTACTGATTTGCCTTGTTTTGCATGGGGTGTCAGCCGTGTGAGTGTTTTGCTTTATTGCATGTTTGCAAAAGAGGCTGAGAGGAGAAGAACAAAGTAAACTTTCCTACATTTTAGGTTTTCCCCAGCGTGTGTGGAACTGCTTGGGTGAATGTTTAAATCCAAGTGCTTCCAAAGGAATACAACTCAGCCAGAAGGGATAGAATCCTTGAGTAAGTGTCAGTGTGGGGATATCTTTGCTTAATGGAACACATTTAAACTCTTTATAGAAATGAATTAAGTTTTGTGTCCTGTGTTTGCAAAGCAGCACAATGATGGAGCTGCTGCCAGCACTTGTTTTGAGTCTTCTGTTCTGCAGTGACATTTTGTTTTCAAGCACTGCCTACATCAGTCATAGCTGTGGACAAGTAGATTTGTAATGCAAATAGTGACAAGCCATATCAGTGGTACTAGAGAGCATAAAGGTGAAAGGCAGCAAATACAGTATTTCTGGAGAAATGTGAGATTACAAAAGCATTAATAAGCCGTGAAGCACTTTTGTATCAAATCTTCTGAAATACCACCTTTGAGGAAATCTATTTATTTAACCAGGTGAGGATGTCTGCCTATAAGCATGAAGGAAATGCCTTGAGAGTTCATTTGCTGTATTTAGTTTGAAGTTCTTATATTGAGCAGAAATAATTATTTAGAGTGACATGTAACTGAGGCTATTATAGCAGGAAATACATTATTTCTTAGCATTGAAATGCAACATCTTAAACAGCTACTTGTGGTGCTCAATGTATCTATTTAATTTACCAAAGCTAATGGAATAGCGTTTGTGTGTGTGTGTTTGTATTTGATTTCAGATGCTCTTTGTAACAGTATTAACAGGGGAGTGAAACTGGCCCAAAATTTCCACTGGCCATGAGGCCAGTAAAACAAAGTGGCTTGTGAAAATTTTGGCCATATCAGGTACTATCCACGAGGGTGAAGAAAAATCTCTCAACCTTTCCCTTTTTTATTGGGCTTCAAGTCCAGGGGTGGCTACTGAAAGTGGCTGCTCAGTGGCCTAAAGCAGGATCTGTTACAGTTTGGCCATGCTGAGGAAAAGTCTTCTGGGGACAACAGATTCTCCCTTCCTGCTGCACTGAAACTTGAGTGATTCTTGAGCTCTTTGCTTTTGACTCTGCCCTTTACAGCTGCAGGGGCAGTGAGAGCCACAGTGCCAGTGCAGCTGGAAGGGAGCTGTACACAAAACTTAAGCTCAGCTGGACTGACTTAAATTTTACAATATTCTGACAAAATAAGCTCTGTGTCACTTAACATTTTGAACCGTTTTAAGCTGGTACAAAACTGAACCTTTATAAACTGAGCAGCATTTATAATGCTTCATATATAAAAAACTGCATATTTTTAAGATTTATTACATATCTATGTAGATATGCTTGCTGGAAAAGCTGGGTCTGTTGTAGACCAGATGCTACAAATTAAGACTTGTGGCTTACCAGTTTCATTTCTATATTTTCTTGGAAAATGTTTCTAGCTAGAGTTTAAATATAAAATGTAAATACTGTACAGGTATGTATTGATATGAGTATTACTTGGTGTACACAAGTGATTTGCATGACAAAATATTCTGTATCAATCATTGTTAAAACGGTGATGTTCTTATGTAAAGCCACAGCAATATTAATGTTCTCATTTAGCATTATAAGACCTGTTGCTTAAATCTGTCAGTTTTCTCAGAAATAAAGGGTGTAACTGTACTATCATGTATCTCCTCATTTACCAGGAATAGATGAGAGGCAGTTGCTGACTCTTAAGAGGTTAAAGTTTAATTTTATGACTGCTCTGCTCTTGCAAATAAAAGGCCTCTTTTCCCTACCCCTTAGGCACAGTAATTTGAATTACCAGGTTTAATTTTTCAGAGAAAAAATCCTTCAACTGCAAAATGTTTCAGTGCAGTGTGTTACCACATGAGTGTGACTCCAGTAAGAGCTGGTTTCCCTTGAGAGCCACCCTAAATTGAGGTATTTTATTTTGTCAGTTCCCTGCCAGGAGTTTCAGTCAGATGTGAGGGGCAGAAGCGGATCTCTGCTCCTGGAGTAGATTAATTAGTTTCCTCAATTAGCATTTAGAAACAGGTGCTGCTGCTCCACAGCTCTGGGGCAGTGTCACCCCATGTGCCCTCCCTGCTCCAGGGCCAGAGGCACAGCAGCAACACAAACTCCTTGAGACACTTGTGCTGGAGTTACTCGTCAGACAAAGGACACACCACCAGATCTTGGAGCCAGAGGACAGAAGAGGAAAAAAAAGCCAGATACAGGACAGGAATGTTGGTTACTTTGCCATGTTACTTTATGTAACGTCACATCACTGTTGCCATAGGAACATTATGCAGGTACATTATGGTTTGGCTTTGTGGTGTTCTCCGTGTACTAAAATAGTACTTTTAAGTATTAGTGAAACATTAACCTTGCTCTTTTTTGCTGTTTTTTTTTAATTGGTTTTTTTTTATTTTGTCACACACAATAAGAAGCTCCTGCTGAGCTCCCAGCCTGGTGCCTGGCTGGGGCAGCTTTGAGTTCAAAGGAGAAGCCTTCTGCATCGTTGTCTGGGCAGCTGCAGTCCTGGGCTACTGATCTTCTCTGGCTCACATCAACGGCATCTTCTCCCCTACACTGAGAGGAAAATGTGACTTCTGGAGTGTCAAACATGCTCTGACAGCTGTCAGCTCCCATGACACAGTGCACGTTAAATAACTCAAGTAAAACTCAAGTAAAAATCCATTTTAACTTTGCTGTATTTATATACTATATAAATTTTACATGCTATATATTTACAGTGGGGCAAGTGCTTTTTATCTTTAAAAAAACAAAGATCAAACTTTAGACATCTCTGAACAACACAGCTTGTATAAACCAGACAGATTATTCAGATGAACTGTATTTAATACAGGTTCCCCACTCATCTCCTGATGCAGGACCAGTGAATAATAAGTGCATCACAGTTTGATAGCATTTAATAATAAAAATAAAAATCACAGTATGAATTTGTCTGTAACTAGACACTTTAGAGAGACAAAACAGACAACTGAGACTTAAGACAAATGACAGTATATTAAGAAAATGTAATAAAAACATATGGAACAATATACAAATAGTCTTGAGAGATACATTCAGAACTGCATATTTGTTGTTTCACAATGCTGAAAACCAGAAGATTTTCTTCAGATCTTGAATATAACTCAAATGTGAAGTAAATTAGTTTCTAGTGTCAGACCACAGAAAAAAATGAAGCTCTTGCAAAACTTGTGAAGTTTTAAATAAGTCTTTAAATTAAATATACAGACTGTCAGTTGCAACTTTTATAATTCCTGGTCGCTCTTGCACCAGATGTCTTAACTTGGAGTAACATTACATGAATAACATAAAGTCAACCTGAGTCTGTAATTAAGCAGCATTTGAGATGGTCTATTCCAGGGCATTATCTCAGCACAGTGAGATATTTATGTGGTAATTTACAATGTTCAGCAGTTGTAAAAAGTTTTCACCCTTTTGGATTAGAAGTATATTTTAAAAAAGAAAGTCTCAAGTTAAAAACTAAAAAAAAGTTCTTATATGGTAAAATTCTGTACAGAAATGTTAAGCACCACTTATGACTGGATTTTGTCTTGATGGTAATTGATAATAAATTTTAAGTTTTGATGGTCAATATTGGTAATGTCAGGTTTGAAGGTAAGAAGTCGTTGAAGGTAAGAAGTCATTGGTTTTGATGATGAAAAGTTGTTGGTTTTGAAGGTGAAGGGTTGCTGGGGTTGGTGGTCAGAAGTCATTGGGGTTGGTGGTGGGTTCAGTCTGAGTATTGAAGGCTTTCATCAGTCAGCTCCACATCTGAAAGGCAAAAGGAAGCAAGGTCAGGCTCTGCTGGGACATTAAAACAGAAAACTGTCTCAGGCTTGATTTCTAAAAGGCTCAAATCTTCCCCAGCTCCATCTGCTCCCTCAGTACAGGATCCAACCTCCTCACACACCAACTGCATCCCAGTTCTCAGCTAAGGCTGCTGAACAGGACAGAGCCATCTGCTTTAACAGCAAGTGCTGGACCTTGGCTGAATCAAATTTAATTTAAGGTCTGCCCAAACAGCATTGTTGTTTTAGTAACAATCTTGTGGTCAGGCTGACCAGATCTTAGCCACAAAGGCAGAGCCCTCAGAAATTTGCTGGAGAGGACATGTAGGAATGTAGGAAAGAACTGCTTCAAAGCTGCTCCTTCTCCCATCCTGTGTGAATTTTTCTTAAACCACAACTCAGCACTAGCTGTTTTCATCCTTATTAATTCCTTCAAAATAACAGGAGTTGTGGTGAAAAGGCACAACCTCACAATTCCTCTTCAGTGGTTCCACGCCTGTCCCTACCTTGTTTGAGAGGTTCAATACTCTAAAAACACAGCCCAAGTGGCCTCTTTGGAAAGCAGCTTTCATTGTTCAGAGACTTCTGAGACCCATTAAAAAAAAAAACCCAAAAAAACATTGACCTTCCAGAAGATGGAATTAACATCCATGCACTTGAGGAAATACTAAAATTCTCAAGACTTGAAAAAATTGCTTTTGCCAGCCCTCGTCTCCCCTCGAGTTGTGAGGGGCGAGTTGTGCAATGGATGAACGGCTCCCTCCCTGCACAGCCCAGCACCCCCAGTGCCCTGTGAGCACGGCAGGACACTGAACTCCTCACTAAACCTGACTGGTTTGGGAAAACCCGAGTTTGCCATCTGCTGGCCAGAAAATCACTAAGGCCAAACCCCTACTGATCACAAGCATTTTGTTCTGTTTAGTTCCTGATTTATCAGCTCGATAACCTTTTAGTGCAATAAGGGTTATTTTGGACATGAGTATTATAAAAGAAATCTCTTTTTACAACATTAGGATTTGAAAGACCTCAACTCAGTTCTTAAATTTTCCTTGTTAAAGAATAATGGGTGAACAATCAGCTTTCCCTCCTGACCATTAACCCAGTTCTTAAACCATGGGTAGGTATAAAACGTAGAAAATTTGACAATAAAATTTGCTTTTGGATAGTGAGCTGTCTTCTTCAGGGATTACTTCACTTATCTTCGAGTAAAATAGATAGCTGGGGGATTGTTTTGGTTTTTTATTAAAATAGATGGGTAACTGGAACTGGTTTATGTCAGATAATAGCCATTTAATAATATTTTATTTCTATAATAAACACTTCTGTTCAGCAAAAATTTCATGGGAGATGTTGTCAAGTTTGATTTTAGATGTTGAATTTGTTGCAGTATGCAATCATCTTCATTGCATAATTTTAGAGCTAATTAATTTAATTAATTTATCTACTGTGAGCCCAAGTTGAGATTATGACAAGCAACAGCTGAGAGCTCAGTGTAAATTTAGTCAGGCACACAAATTCATATTCAGGTTTTTTGTAAGAAGCACCAATCAGATTTTCTAAATATTAAAAACTGGGGAAGAGCTGTTTCCTCAGCCCACTTCTATGTATTGTTTAAGCCTATGCTAACAGAAAAACCCCACAACTGAATAAAACAATAGCAGGAATTTAACACTCTCCAGGTGTTTAATTGTGAAGTGTCCTCTGGAGGTTTGACAGCTGTGCTTAGGAGAAGGCAGAGCTACACCTGGACCAACAATATTTCAGTATCATCACCAACTTCTGTTACTCTGAGCAACCAGCACTGTTTCTATGCTCTGAACAGCTGAATGTGGTATTTTACTTAAATTACAGAATGGTTTGGGTTGGAAGGCATCTTAAAGATCATCTATTTCCAACCCCCTGCCACGATAGTGTTTGGAAGCCATGATAAAACCCAGGGATTTTATCACACAAGCATTTAAAGATGGTTATGAATAACCAGGAGTCCTGCCAGCATCCCAGGGCCCCTTACCTCTGACATACTCATTGGATGCCATGGAGCTGTATTTCTTGCTGTCACCTGCACCAGAAGGCTTCTCTTCCTTGTAGGGTTGTTTACTGCCCTGGTTTCTGTATTGCTCACATAAATGGTCATCTGGAGGATGGGATTCTTCCTTCTTCTCCCATGTTTTCTTCTGGAAACGAGGATCTAAATATTCCAATAAGTCTTTCAGTTTCCTGTCGTGCTTCTTCTTTTTCTTCTTTTTCTTATGTTTGCGATTGTCATTGTCAAAGTGGAGCACAGAGCAATCCAAATCATAAAGTCTGAAGGAAACATGCAAGTTAAAAATAGAAAAACAGATGTGGCACTTGATGTATATATGAAATGTTATTTATTTACCACAGGTGACGACTTGCAGAGTGTCTGCTACTTTGTGGTAATTTCTGCACATCTAACTTAATTTAGATGCAGCAACCTTAAGCCCTCAGAATGAAGGACAAGAGGTCCTGGTTTGTACACAAATCATTAACAGGCATATGGGGAATTAAAAAAAAAAAATTAAAATTGTAACCTAACCAAGAACGGTGTGCAGATGTTATTCTGACTACATTGTCCAGCTCTAGTGTTCTAACACAATTCAGCAACATCTTTCCTATCTTCACTTGGCCAACCTAATGACATGATCCCGTCACATTATGACAGAAAAGTTACTTAGAAACAAGGAAAAAAAGGCAGACATGAGAAATACCCAGAAAATAATTAGGAAAAAATTGCTGATTATGCTGGAATCCTTGCTTACTTGTAATCCTTCTCTCGATGTTTATCTTTGGACTTCTTTTTCTTCTTGACCTTCTTATACTTTTTGATTCTTTGGTCATCCACCTTTCGGCATTTCTTTTCTATGTCACTTCCACTTTCTTCTTGGTGGGAGTATTTTCTTTTGCTATTTCTTAGTTTTTCTTTTTCATTTTCCCGGGAAGAGTCCTCAAAATTTGAGTGAGCTGACACTGGTGGAAGTGTGTGCCTTTCACGAGAGTATTTTTCCGAGTGCTGCTGAGGTACTGAACAGTGGTGGAAGTTTGCTCTGTGGCTGCTGAAGTGATGCACATCCTCCTCTCGGGAGAGTGTGCTGTGAGCCCATCTGCTTTTGCAATGATAATCCTTGTGTGACCTGCTGTAAGCTTGGCTCAATTTGTCATAGTCTTTATCACAATGAGAGGACTTCCTCTCCCTACCATCCCTTGTTCCATGGGAGGAATAATAATCATTGTAGTATCTGCATTTTTCCCATCTCCGTGGTTCATCTTGATAGTATCTTTCTCTAATCCAAGGTCTGTCTCCTTTGGAATAATAATACCTATTCCTGTCTGGATCTGTCCTTTCTCTGCTTCGGGATCTGTAACGAGAATATTTTCCTGAGCTCCTGCCATTACTGGGACTGTTTCTTTCATTGTGGGAGGATCTGTACTTGCTCTCACTGCAATACTCCTGCTTATGACGGCTTTGCTTGTTTGTTTCCATGCTGTGAGAGCTCCTCCTCCTGTGGGAATGATCATCTGGTTTGTTTCTGGTTTGCCTCTCCTTCTCCTCAGTGTCCGAGTTCTCTCTCTTCCTCCGGTAGTGCTCTTTGTCAGTTCTTTTAGAGTCGTGGATTTTTTTCTTATTTTTTTTCATATGTTTATCATCTTCTTCACATATTTTATTACTCAGTCCCTCATCTGCTCTAGAAAATTGACTTTCCAATACTTTATCCAGTTTTGTAATAGAGGAGTCATTAACGGGTGGTACCTCTACATAGTTATTAGAAATGTCCTTCGTATCTTGGCATTTATCTGTAATATCTAGAGATGCAAGTTTTTTAGAACTACATTCAATGTCAGGCTTTATAGAGGAAGTTTGCCCTAATTTCTCTTTGCTCTCAGGAGACCCTTTCATGTACAAAGGATTTTCTTTTGAAATGAGTTCAGGTTCCTTTGATCTTCTTAGTTTGTCTTTATCTCTGATGTCTTCAGACTCGCACTGCCCAAGGAATTCACCTTCAGTATCCAAGGATTTTTTCCTAACCTTGTGCTGACCATTAATATTGAGATGTGCATTATCAGCTTTTGTTATAATACTTTCAGCAACTTCTTCTTTGGTAAAAACAGCTTCAGAATCTGATTGAGTAAAAAGTTTCTCAACCTCACAGCTGAAGTTGGAAGAAACCTTCCTGGAATCTTCATAGGCAAACAGTGCTTCCATCACTACAGTTTCCATAAGACCATCATTGTCAGAAGATTTCTGAGATCCAGAGACACTGCATAAAAACAAAAACATATTTTTAACTTGAAAAAGTCCATCTAAAAGATATTAGGAGTAAAATCTCCTAAAGTAAAAAAAAAAAAAGAAATAAAATAAAAAAGAAATAAAAAAGGTGGCTAATGCAAAACTCTGAAAGACATTGTCCTTAGAAAACTATTCTTACACCTCCCTCTGCTTCCATGGAGAGTTTTTCTTTTCTCAATTCTTCAAGTCTTGCCTTGAAAAATCCACCATTTTTAGGCATTTTTCAAATAACACACAAGCAAAATTGAGAGAAAATCCCCGTTTTCATTAGAAACCCCAACACATCCATCTCCTTCCACTTGCAGCTCTGAATCACATCAGTAGCCAGAAGAGTGATATTTGCTCTCCCCCCAGTTAGAAAAAAGGTAAACACACAGATCTCCCACTCTCTCCCAAACGGGAGAGCAGATTGTGGGAATTTACATTCACTCATCCTAGGATGCAAAAAAGGGAAAGAGGAATAGAAAAGTATTCCAGACAATGGAAGAAAAATGTAAAAACATCCTGTGAAAGTTTTACAGGAGTGAAACTGTCTGCCTGTATTTAGTATCAGAATAATGTGTGCCCAGTGCTGATGTTTGCAATACCACATGTACAGTGTGGAATTCTCTGTACTGATGTAAATCTCTTAAGTAGTGTTAGTAGAGGGGTAAAATAATAATAAACTTGTATGAAATCTTGTTTTAATCAGTGTGTACTCATTTTACCTTTTTTCCTCTGACAAGCTGTTCAACTGGCTGTATGTAAGAGATTCTAAGATACCTTGAGGATCTGGTGACAAAGCTTTAGGCATCTACAATTAAAACACAGAAGTTAACAATCAGAAAGAAAAAGCTATTTTTAGTAGAAAACTACTGTTGTTGACAAACTTCCAACATTAGATGTTAAACAAGATCACACTGAGCTACCTGCACTACTCCCACTTTACACATCATCCCCCACTTCGCCCAAAACTTTATTTTATGAAACTTATGAAGTCTTCTCTCCCTGAACTTCTCTTATGTTGACATATGTCATGTGTCAGCTCAGCTCTGCAAATTCAGTGGGATAACAGCACAAAGGGTTAGAATGTAGTGCTCATGAATATTGAATATATCACAGGTGAGGAAGTCCAGAGGAACAAACATAACTCACCATTTCAAGCACTCCATTTGCTTTAGAGAAGAAAATCTCAGAAGGTTTAACGGGTTGGACTTGGCAAGTGGAATCATCAAGTTTCAGTCCATTTTCTTTATATTCATTATCTAAACTAATAGCACCATTTAAGGAATCAATTTTTGGCAGCTCATGTTGGGATCTTTCTTCAGCATTCTGACAGGACGAATGGGAATTATGCAATGTACGGACCACCTTCCCAATCAGAATTCCATTGGAAGATATGACGTTGCAATTCCTTTTAAACAAGCCCTTGGACTCCTCGGATTTTCCTGAAGGTTCTGCACCGTATGGGACTGTGTTATCAGAACAGAGCTTAGGGTTTCCATTCACTGCTGGCTCAACAAAGATTTCATCAGGAACCTCCTGCTTGGAGACATTAGTAGCAACTGACACTGCGGCTAGGTTTGAGGTAGGCTCTGCTGCGGAAGAGTTTGTAATTGTGGCTGAAGGAAGGGGCTTCAGATCCTCCTCCTCCACAGCACTGCTCGGACACTCCGCCTGCGACACCGTCTGGCGTGAGGGCAGCTTGTTGTGAATACTGATCGTGATCTTCTGGGGCTTTGAAGGGTCTGTCATTGAAGGCCTGGAAATTGCCCAGTTTTGAACACAAGCTGTTGGTGGAGCTGAAGATGGCCTTTTTACAGCAACACCAACAGTACTGGGATCCTCTTTCAAGGGTCCATTTCCATTTAAGCGACTGGAATTCTGGATTTAATGAGATTGTAAGATGGATATGTTCAAACACAGCATTGCAAGGTTTACAACACTGAATTCTCACGCTAAATAGTTCTACAGATTGCCTCAACACTTAAGAAGAAACCTCACCTCCCTTCCAATATAACTGCAAGTCCAACAAGTGTGTGTAAATCCTGCTTTTGGTATCAAATGAGCATCAGTTTTGACACCCACCCAAACAACTTAACATTGACTAAAGCTATCCCAAAAATATTTATTTTCCTTTTAAAACATTCTCTGACAACACTGGAATGATTCTGCTGGTACCCAGGAACAAGACAATTTTTTTTCTATCACTGTCTCAACTAAAGTGACAGTGATAGGGACGGGGCTTTTACTTTGTAAATTTAAATTATTTAGGCATTAATAGACGACTTAAATTGTCTCGAGCACAGCTCTCAGTGCTTTAGAAAGCTGAGCTGGAAGGGTAAAGTAACAAAGTGGCAAGGCTGCACAATTTAGGATTAGCTACTGTTTGAATAACTCTGGCTCCAGCATGAGGGCCGTGAAAAAACCTGCAGTGTGGAAGGGAAGAAAAAACTCAAAAAAAAAACCCCCAACCCCACATGAAAACCCACCATAATTTGGTGCTATAATCTGCCCTGCTCCAGTTACCTTGATCATGTGAGGAGGAAGGCGTGGCCCCATAAATGCAGCCTGCTTGCTGTTGGCTCCGCGCTGGCCGAGGAAGGTGCGGGGGTAGGACGGCGCGGGCAGGTAAAAGGCTCGCTCGCCCAGCGTCAGATCGTAGCGCCTTGGGAGACAAGGGCACCTTAGCTCAGAGCTTTGCTTTCAGCCTGTCCCTGGATTAAACCCCACCCTATAATCTCACAGGAACAGTGTATATGACATGAAAGACACATGAGGAAGATTTAGCCAAGACTACAAACTGAAGATTAGATAATAGTCCTCCTACAATGACTTCCCAGAGCATTGCTTCAGCCTCACACCATCTATGGCCATGATTTCTCCTTTTTTCTAAGGTGGCCAGCTACAGAGAGCAGATATAATGCAGTGTACCCAAGAGCAGAAGTTTAATGTCAAGCAACGAGAGATAATAAATGACATGGGGAATTTCCACTTTGACAGAAGTATACAAACAATAATATTTTCCTAGAGTGAAAAGAAAAAGACTTGAACACAAGAAAAGTATCAACAACTTCATAGTAAAAATATCCTGAGCACAACTGGTGTTTGTTATTACCTGATATAAAAAAGTACATAAGCTTGCTGATTGAGAACTGTTTTGATATCAGAAAGCTCTACTGAGGCATCATTCATTCGGTACCAAAGTCCATTACCAGCCTGCAAACAAAGACAGAACAACTTCAGATGAATTGCATGCGTTCCAAAGGACATCACAGATAGAGCACTACAGAACAAAGCACACCAAAGCAAACAAAGCACATGATGCAATGTTTTCCCCTAAAGCCAGTGGTTACCAGTAACATTTTGATTTCTTTGCCAGCATATATTTTACCCTGCTAGAAGTTGAGCTGACACCTACCTTTATGAAGCAGAGATAGTGTCCAGCATTACAATTGAAGCCACTATGTACAAGAACTGCATATAAAGCATAGATGAGGGGTTCTCCAATGGATTGGGACATATATGCTCGAAGATCCAAATATTCAGGGTATTTTACATCCTAAACACAGACAAAGACTCAAACATTATCCTGAAATACTTCAGAGAACAGCCTGAAAAAAACATTTCTACAAACACAGACTAGGGACTTACACATTTTTCGATTCACTTAAAAATGCCTATTCTCAGAAACAACATTTAATAACTTAACTGCAGGGAGCTATTTTCTACAGAATTAGCTCTTTAAGGGTAAGGTATGTTCTTATGGTCACACAGGAACTTTATCACAATTAAAAAAGAAAGAAGCAGCCACTGCTGCTAAGTTGTTGTATCGATTTCTCTTACAGGTACTGCCTGAAAATGTGAACAACTTTAAAATGAGTATTCATCTTTGGGAAACGTCCCATTCTGAGAAGATAAAGTAGCATTCCAGCTACAAACATACCTTGTTGATCTTTCCACCTGTAAAATTTGCAAATCTTTTCAGTGATATTGTGAGAACATTGGAAGAGCGATGTATCGTGTATCTCTTTGATGCTGGGACCATCTTTTTACACCTTTAAAACAAGCACAGACATATTTTTAACAGTATATTCTTTTCTCACCCAGAAGTCAAACAAGTTTTCATCTCTCACACATGCTTATGCTATTTGAATGATATTTGTTTGTGTAATATGTTAGATCTTTTCTTAAATCCATAAACTGCATTTCAGCTTTGTTAAGAGAGAGAAGATAGGACATTAGAGACAGCTCTACAGAACAAGGAATAAAGGATTTAGGACATTATCTCTTGATAGCCAAATAAATGTCTGAACATGCATCTTTCTTATGCCAAAAAGGTAAGGCTGTAAAAAATGTAAACAAAAATCACTGGAAGGAAACAGTCAGCCATTCTGCAAAGAGGCAGACACTGGACAATATTGAGTTTTCTTGAACTGAGGTTGCGTGGAAAGACACTGAAACCCTCTGCAGTCTTTCAAAACAAAATTGGTAATTTTGTATGTTGCACTGCACACTCAAAGGAGGTACAGAATAAGTCCTGAAATGCAACAATCAGCATAAAGACTGAAATATGTCACTTTACATTGTGAAGAAAAATACTGCTGAGAGCTAACAAACAGAAAGAATTTAATAGCCTCTTTTCCAACTGATGTCAAAATACAAGGCACAGAATTCCAAACTGATAGTGAAAGCCAGTGTAAAAAAAAGACCCACCCAGAATACAAAAAAAAAAAAAACAAAAAAGGTGGTTTATAAAATTCTGTAACTTGTATTTAGAAACAAAATTTTCAGGCAGTAGTCTTTATTAGAAAAAATAATGGTAGAAAACAAAAAGGAAACTGAAAAGTAATATAATAGCTTGCCTGCAATGGAAATGACATTGTATGTATACCAAACCTTTCTTTTCAAACTCACAAAAAGACTAAAGCTTCTGGGTTTATGTGTGACTAAGCTGGTGTTGCCTCCCACCCCAAATCCTTGTCCATGGCCCTGTGCTCCAGCTCACCACTTCTTATCAGACACGCCTTTTAACTTCCAGCCATGAGTATTTTAGTGTGCAACTTCACCCTTAGGAAGGCTGACAAGCCCCAGTACAGACAACATTAGGAATAAAAGTCTAATGTGAGCAACACAATTCTTATAACATATTTCCAAATATTCAAACAGAAACATTAAAGTTACTCACTTAGAAACAAGTGCATTATTTTCCAAGGTTTGAATGATTTCAGTATATTAGTTGTGTAAACAAAACTAAATGAAACAGCAAGCCATGTCTGTCTTAATGGTAAACAAAGTCAAGAGATAACTTATCCTCCAAGTCATGCACTGCATTAAACGTGTATCTTTTATTAAAGTGTAATTAATAATAATCTTACTTGCTACACTTATAGCTATTTTCACCGTCCAGTTGTTCTGGTTTCACAAATTGTTCTAGAGCTCTGGTGACAGATGTAACTGCCTGGATGAGTAAGAAAGTAGAGCACTAAGTCACAAGAAATGCAAAATTTCAAGCACTTACAAGCACTATACAAGAGAACCTTGCTAGTTCATACTTAAGTGACCTATTGTGAACAGCAAACACTGTGAAGGAGGAGACAGAAACAGAATTCATTGAGCCTTTACCTCATTTGAAAATGATCCTACTTCAAATAAATAAATTTTGCAGTGCCAGACAATATCTGTGGTATGCTTTGGCACCAATAATGAGAACAATCAAACCCATCAGTCTGACAATAGATGTATATTGAAGTAGAATAATTGAGAAGTATGATTGTATCACTGTTTGTATAGACATAATTATTATTTTTCCAGCTTAAATCCAATCCAAACACAGAGAGCATTTCCACGGCTTCCACAGAATAACAAAGTCCAATCCACCCACATCCACCACCAAGTTCTTTTGTTTCAACAAGATATGTTTTTAAGGAAAATGACTTTATTTTATGAAGCTCTATAGGCCTTTCTACATCTCAACCCATGCTCACAAAACATCTTACCTTTATATCCAAAGTAACGTCGAGAAATGGCTCGTACGTATCCGACACTGCTTTGCAGTTCAAGCACTTTACTGGAAACAAAATACAAATGCTTAACATCATGTGAATGAGACTAACTGCATGAATTTAAATTATTAGTACACATTACTTTAGTCAAACTACAAATTCCTTTGCTACAGACAGACAAAAAGACACAGATCAGTTTGGAAGACAGTAGATTTTTTTAAAAAGTACCTCGAGATCTTAGATATCCTCCAAATATTTGATAAATAAGCGTGGTGGCTTGAGAAGATCTGTCTAACCTGGAAATAAATTAGAGTCAGACCTCAGAAGACTGAAAGCACAGTTAACTCCACAAACAATTTTTGGTTTTATGAAAACCAAGGACATAGATTTTAATTCATGATAGTAATTAAAGTAGTAAGAGGGGCTAAGAAACATTTAAATTTAATTAGTTTATGCTTACTTGGTGCTTCCATTCAAGCAAGCTTTCTGTAAAGCATCAACAGTGAAGCATAAGAATTCATGTGCATCCTCTTGACTGCCAAAATGGAAATGTTTTCCTATTCCTAATAAATAAGAAGGTTATTATACATTTATTTCTTATAGAATGAAAGAAAACACAGATTTCTAAAATATCTCTTCTTTAAAGTATCAGAATTATTTATATGCATCAAATAACTCTTTGAAAAACTAAAACCAAACCAAACCAAAAAAAATAAAGCTATACTACTTACTTTTAAGGCCATTGATAACAGACGTAGGTTTGATGGCATTATTAGAGCAACACAGGACCTGGTTGATGTGACTTTCCATTGTGCACATCATACAGAATCCTTCTACATGACCTAGACAGTGAAAGAAGACAGCATCCTATTCCAGTCAAATTTGTATCTTTTCAGCAATGTATATTTGACTGATTCCAGTCAAATGTACATTGCTAAAAACAAACCCACCCCAAAATAATAATAATCGAAGTTGTGGGTGCAATGTCCACTCTCTGTGTTACATTCCCTTCTCCTAAGGTGTCAATATCCCAACAGTTTTGTGGCATTTTAATATGCGGAACTGTACAGAATAAAACTCTTAAAATCACAGACCAGGCTGCTCAAAGCCCCATCCAACCTGGCCTGGAACACTCCCAGTGGAAGGTGTCCCTGCCCATGGCAGGGGATTGGAACTAAATCATTTTGAAGGTTCCTTCCAGCCCAAACCATTCTACGATTCTGAACGGAAATAATTTTCATATGGGAACAAAATGCAATCAAACTTCTAGGAATACACATTAAGATACCATACTAGAAAGCATAGAGGTGCCTTAGGAAAAAAACACATTTATGGATATAAAAAGAAGCTCCCCTAGGCTTAAATAAATTCAAGTAGAAAAACAAAATTCAAAGAACACAAATTCCAGCATTTAAAAAATACAAACTTAATTATTTAGATTAAAATCAGCCTAAATTTTAATCCAGCCCCATCCCAAATTTCTATTTGAGTTCATAAGATATTAGTTTGTAGCGCTCTCTAGAATGTTTGGGTTTTTTAATGGGTCAACATTGAACACACAGTTTATCACAGTATTAGTGCACTGCAGTATCTCAGCTGTGAACACTAAGAATCTTCAACGCCAGCATCCTAAATTTTATCACCTTTCCACCAGCAGGAAGCCCAAATGCCAAATGTTCATCAAATGCCTTACTTTACAATGTACTTTATTATTCACATGAAGCAAGAAATGATCTTTTCTTTAAGTTTTACCGTGGCACATTAAATTAACAAATTCACTTTATATGTCTCCTATAATTCTGAGCTTCCTGTTAGCAGAATCATAGAACCATTTAGGCTGAAAAAGACCTTTAAGATCATGTGCAAAACCTGCTTCTACAGGCAAAACAGGACAACTAAGAATTTTCTTCACAGAGCCGCTGTTTTTCTTTCACCTCTGGAGCTGTCCAACAGATTTATAGTGTTAGAAAGTACTCACATGACTTGGTGTGCTCAAGAGAAAGCATGTAATTGGCAAGAGGAGGCGTGTAGGTCAAACACTGGAGAGTAGAATTAAGGAAACATGTGTTGCCGAGGTTCTGCAGCCCAACTCCAACACTTTGTGTTTGTTGCCAATCCATACAGATTTTCTCAGGTGGAAAAAGAATTCTTTGTGGCGGAGCAATCCCATCATTAACAACTGCAAGAAAACTTTCTTTTAGAAAGAGTTGTATTGGTTTTGTTTTAAAGCAGGTATTTAAAAGGTAGGATTCTGCAGGAGCAGCCTGAAGAACCAGCTCTACTCCAAAACACAGCAACACACGATGCACAGCTTTAACACTGCCACGTGAATTTGCTGGTCAACACACTGTTTGGGACAACAATTTATTAATCTGTTTTAATTCTTCTAATGCAAGACAAACTACCACTCTATTTTAGTACCTGGTTTCTTTATATCTATATCCTTTAATCTCTTTATTAATTAAATTACTGGTTTTTTCCTTATTGTAACTTCAACCACAAACTTACACTTGTGGTTACACAGTAAGAAGAACTCAGACGGACAAGCAAGTACAGAAAGTAACCCTACAAATATCAAATCTCTTCCTGGGCAGTGTTATTATTCAAAGACTTGTGAATAATGGAAGCCATGAATGGTAAAATGTACTTTTCTCTCCAGAACAGAAGAGACCTAGGTACATCTGTGCACTATGAAAAGCTCCCCTTATTTGATTATACATAAATAAAAAATACTTTACAATTGATTTGTAAATAGATAAAACCAAGTTCTGCAACACCTATCCCTGCAGCTGCCTCAGGGGATGCACAGAATTGAAGTCTATGGCTGAACTCTTGATTCATTGTGGGCCCATTTTATAGCAATGCAACAACTAAAATCTGCTTCTACTTTGGTTTTGTTTTTAAGAAAAAGGAGAGAGGACAAAAGACACTTACCTAGATCTCTTTGGGCAAAAGGCTTTGATTTTTGAGATGATCTACAATAAATATGCCCCCCAGGACCTTTGTCCACAGAGACTTTGTTTGGATCTTCTGTAGGAGGTACCCGGCCCAAACTTGCAGTGCGTGATGTCATTTTTTTAGTACGGGGTTTCATAGATTTGTCAGACCGTCTTGAGGAAGATTTTTTAGACTTTGAAGATTTTGGCTTGTTAACTATGGTCATTGTTCATATCTGTAACAAGGCAAAAGTTCAGTTTGGCATAAGAATGTCCAAAATATTCCAGAAAGGAAAGACTAAGAGAGATCCTGTCACTTAGCCTCAAAGAACTTGAAGAATTGAACAGCTAAAAGTGATTACAAACAAAGGAACAAACCCAAAACTAAAAAAAAAAAAAAAAAAAAAAAAAAAAAAAAAAAAAAAAAAAATTCCACCCAACACACAACTAAACGCACAAAGTAGCATTTTCCATCAAAACTGTATCAATGTTGCTTTTAACTTCTGCTGAGCTAATGACTGATGGGATTTCTTACACTTTCATGGGGTTTTAAACCATTATAGCTACCAAGACCTCCTTCCTAAAAGAAGCTGTGAGCAGTGGAACAATCACATGCCGGCCTGTTGAGATCCAGCAGGAATTGTCTGGCCAACATGCTCTCACTCCTGGGAACCACACACCCCGGATGACACAGAGGATGGGATATAGCTCAGAAATCTTGGGAAAGGAGAGCAAGAAAACACTTGCAAATTTATTTCCACCTGGGTTTCTTCTGCCCTTCCAAGAAGTATTTATTTGGATACAATTTTGGCAGCACTCCTTGCGGTATTTTGCAGCCATCACATTTACAATGCTTACTTATCAACCAAGAAGTTGAATTAAAAAGTATATTTTTCAGTTCTAGTTACGTGAAGCTATTTTACCAGGGAAAAACAAAAGAGGTATGTAAACTATAAAAAGAAAATGATGAATGCAAAAGAAAGCAAAAGAAATCCTCAGCCCTCAAGAATAAAGGCAACAACTGATATTAAGGCCTTTATAAAATGCTGATTATGTTTCAAGATGGTACCTCTTTAAATATGTGTCATTGTGTGTGCATAGTAAGCTGCTTAATAATTACGTGATCAACTATCAACTCCTATATATGAATTTTTACTACTATCGTACTATATCATGTAGGGCCTTTTTAAGTTTAGGGAAACTATAAACTTAACTGAGGGTTTAAAGTATAACCTGCTTTGTAATCCTGAAATAACTGAGAGAACAAAGCATGAAGCAGTTCAGATTCATAGCACAACTTGATTGCTAATGATAAAATTTTGGGTAGATGAAACAAAGCAAGTAAATCAGAGAACTTCTAGGCCCACAAAAGACAAATGATGTGTGGAGCCTTTAATTAGATTTTCCCCCTCTAAATTTTCAATTCCGAATCTACTCTGTGCACACTTTCCATTTTAAAGATGATAATACACAAAAAAAAAGAAAATTTATACTAATTTTACTGAAAAAATAGGACATCCTTTTCCATTTGAAAGACTAAGGTGACAGTTCTTGGGCTCAGTGATTTTCAGGTAAGATCCAGACTTCAAATTGCAGATACCAGTGACATCTCCTTTTCCTGATGGAAAGGGAAGGGGTTCCAACATCATATTTAAAACTCGTTTGCAAGACAAAAACCAGAATCAAGACTGCAGTGAAAAGCAATCAGAAGAATATTATCACAAACAGGCTTTGGCCTTATTCTGACCAATGAGGGATGCCTCATGTACTTTTAAACTTATTTTTGACAACCGAGTAGCACACTACCAGATATCAAACAGTAAGACACCTGCAAATATCAATGGATGTCAAGAATAACTCAGATCCACCACTTTTAAAAAATGTCAATATAACTAATTTGGATATAACAACTCTGTGATGAAGTAGCACAAAAATTACAAAAGATACTCTTCCTCTCCCGCTATTCAATGCGTTTACAGGTTCTGTTCCTGTACCACTGCTGAACATAAATGCACATTGCCGTGTGTATTGAGCGTTTTTTCCCCGTGCTATTCCCATAACAGACTTCTCCCAGTATGATACTGAAACAGAACAAACAGTTGCTTTCCTCCCATTTGGAGTGCTGCATCAGGGTTGTTTAGACTCTTTTTTCGCAGTCTCATCACAACACGCATCAGTTACGACTTGGATCTAAATATTTATGTTTGGTCTCCGCTTTGCATACAATAAATCACAGCTCAGGAGGGTTTTAGACAAGATCCCGTTCACAGAACCGCGTTCAGCCAGGGAGCATGATTGCGCCTTTATCTCAGTACAAACCAAACGTTTCCAGCAGCGAGTGTAAAAAAACAAGAGCGGCACACGGCAACGCCGAGGCACAAACAAGAAGCAGGAGGCAACTACTCCAGCAGAAGCCCAGGCAGAGCCACCTCGCTACATCACCGCACACGCCGCCGGGAGCAAAACAACCCGGGGCAGTGCGGAACACAAACACACACCCCCCGCGCTGCTGTTACTTTAGTTACAAAATGAAAGGCAGCAGAGGCAAAAGTAATTAATGAGTTTACCCTTGCTCAGCAGGCGGCGGGGAGCGCCCGGCGCGGGACAGCTCCGCGCTGCGTGTCCCGGGGCCGCTGGTTGTGGCGGGACCGAGCCCGGCGCCGTGAGCGCCTCGCTCCGGGCGGCCCCGAGCCCCGGGACCCCGCTCACAACCGACCCACCCGCCCCGGTACCGCCAGCGCCAAGCCCGCGGCACCGACCCGGCTTCCCCCGCTCTGCCTTTCGGAAGAGTCCCGGGTTCCCGAAAAACGTTCTGACACCGACAGTAAAAGGCCGCTGGCAGGGGCAGGGACGGGCACCCGCAAGCAACATGTCCCGCGCTCAGCGCGGCAAGAGCCCAAACACACACAAAACAAAACCCACTCCGACACGCAGGCGAGGGGTGCCGGGAACCGGCCCTGAGCGAGGCCCCCGCCTCGCCCTTCTTCGTCACACCGCACACCCGCCAGACCCCCCAGCCCCGCGGCTCCCCGCCGTGCCGTGCCCGCCTCCCGGCCCCGCGCTGACCTGTCCGGGCCCGCGTCCCATCCCGGCCCGGGGGCAGGACCGCGGCGGCGGCGCCCAACGGCGGCTCCGTGCCCATGGCAACGCGGAGGGGGGGGAGAGGGGGGCGGCGAACCTAGCGCGGAGCCCCCGGGCACGGGGCGGAGGGGCCGCGGGAGCCGCCACCGCCGCGCCGAGCGGGAAACAACGCGGGGCCAGGCGGGGCACAGCGCCGCTCCCGCCGCGGGACGCGGGGCCGGGGCGTCCCGGCCGCCCTCCCGCCAGCGCCGGGACGCGGGGGAGCCACGCCGGGTCCCCCACGCCGACAGCAGCAGGAGTAGGAGGAAGGAGAAGTGGGCGCCGGCGGGACCCCGGCGCGTAACAGAGAGGGCGGGCGCGGAGGCACCGCCGCGCCGGGAGGGGGCCGGTCCCGCCGGCCCAGGGGTGGCGGCGGCGGCGGGGCTGGGTCCCTCCGCCGCGTGCTGGGGACGGCGCCCCGCCCCGCCCGGGGGTCCCACCCCCTCCGGCTGCCCGCCAGCCAGGAGGGCAGCGGCCGAGCGCCCGGCCCGCGCCCGGCGCGGTGGGCTGGGCTGAGCCGGCTGCTCCCGCCGGTCGCTTTCCCTTCCCTTTCCCGGGCCGGCCCCTCCCCCCGGCCCATTGATTTCCAGGCGGGATGCGCACGCGGTGCCGCCGGGCTGTGCCGGGGCCGCCGCCGGGCCCGGCGCTGCCCCCAGCCCCATTACCTGGCTCGGCCCCGCTGACTCGGCGCTGCCGGGTCCCCCTCGCCGCAGCCCCCGCCTCAGCCCGGCCCGCTCCGCCTACTGTTACAGTCCGTCGGGGAACAATGACGTCCCTCCGCCGGCCTCTTGCATCCGGGGCCCGGCGCCGGCCGGGCAGGCGGGCGGGCGGGGGGGAGAGGAGGCGGCGGCGGCGGCGGGGGGAGCAGCGAGCGCCTCCGGGTCACACGGGGACCGGCACCGCCCCTGTGCCGCGGCCGGGAGCCGCTAGAGGGGGCTCGGCGACCCCCCGGTCCGGGCGCGGGGCTCACTCGGGCTGCGGGCGGTGTCGGTCCCCGTGCGGAGGGGAGGGGACGCTCCGCTCCCCGCCGCAGACCTTCGGTATAAGCTCCTGCCTGCCCGTCCCCGCCTCCCGGGCCGAAGGTTCCCCTCTCGGGTTTATCCGTCCGGTTCATGTTTTATCGCTCCGCGCTCAAAGAGAGGCCATAAACGCTGGCCCGGCCCCCAGAGCCGCCCACAGGGAGGCGGGCGGGCCCCGCCGGCCGCAGCGGAGGGGACCCGGGCCCCGGCACCAGCATGTGGGGGGGCAGGAGGGCTGCGGCCCTTCGGGCGCCGCCGCCCGCCCATCGAGTACCCTGAGGAGAGCCCGGAGCCGCGCTTTGACGGTAAGCAGGGCAGCCATGTGGGCGACCGGGGAAGTCGCCCCTTTCCCCGGCTGGCAGGGAGGGAAGGAAGGTAGAACCGCCGCCTTCCTCTTCCCGTCCTTCCCCACCGCTCTGAGGTAGCGGTGACCGCGGGGGTGATGCAAGAGCGGGCAGGCCCCTCAAGCAGTGCCCTGGCCCTGAGGCCGCCGTGGGAGCTCCCCCTGCCTCGGGCACGAGGCGCCTCGGCCTCCCCGGGTAGCTGCTTTCCGTGTACACTTAAAAAAATTAATTAGGTTCTTAATTAGCGTCTTAAGCTACTCGCTCAGTGGCAGCTCGGGTGCTGCCTCTGTGAGCCTGGGTCGTACATAGTTTTGATGTTTAGGTAAATAGGTGTGAACTGAGACCTCAGTTCATTCGTCTAACTGTCCTGTTTCAGAATCGGATGTGCCGGCCGAGCTGCGAGTTGCAAACGGGTCGCAAAAATTTGTGAAGTTCACTTCGACCATCCAAAACCAGCTGCTGCTCGTTTCACTGCTGGAGCATCTCTGCCACATGTACACGCACAACCCCGTTCACTCCAGGTGTTTGTTCCGAAGTTAGTAAGAGGAGTTCATTCCTGTCTCTTAACCTGCCTTACTGCAATACGTACCAGACCCTTCTGTGCAGAGTTACAGTGTAATATCAATACAAAGCTGTAGGTTTCATCCTGCTGGGACAAGAATGATTCTCTGAAGAGGATGAATACCTTGAATCAACTAAATTGGCAATGACAACTTGTCTTATTCTTGAAAACAGTAACAGAATATTGCTGTAGATGTAAGAATCAGACAGTTCTGTTCCAGCTAGATCCTGTGAGTTGCATCATGAGAAGGGCAGCAGGGTAAATTATGTAACTGTTAAATGTGATCTAAAAATGCAGGTAGAAGAGGAATTTAATAAAATATTTATCAAGAAATAGTTGTAGTAGAGTCTTCACTAAATATTTCAAAATTCTGCGAAAATCTGAGTAAATACCTTCATAAGACATTTATTTTGCCATAAAGTCATTCAGGGAGTTTGCATTTTTAAGTGTGAAGTGTTACTTTTAAAATGCCTTTTTGGTATGTGACTTATCATGGGTATTTCATTCATTTAGGCATATACTGAGTGCATTTAAAAATGCATGTCCAAGGGGTTTGTCCTTACTTTACATGACTGTAGACAATAAAATCTAATGTGTTGTTCATAGCTAAAATTTATGCCATTTATAACAACACAGTGGCACCCATCTCCAGCATTTTTTAGGTTTTGTTTGCCTCAGTTGTTTTACTGCAACTGAGAGAGACGAGGTGCTTGGGGAGGTGGTGGAAGGGAGTGACTTCATTCTTTATTATGAGTATGTGCACAAGTGTGTGGGTTTGCAGGGGAATTAAAAAATCTTGACATGACCACTTTTAATTCTAATTGCAAACCTGCTTTGAATTTTTCTTTTCACTGATCAAAATAAGTCCAAAGGTGAAATGTAAGTGGATGGGCAGATGGTTGTATGATTCATCTGCTGAGATGAGGAAGAAGAGGAGATGCAGTTGTGACGCTGAAGGGCATGGCAAATAACTATTATGCAAAGGGATTCCCATAGAGCAGCTCTGGTTTGGATTTAATTAGTTTTTATTGCTAAGAGTACAGGAACAGCATTAGAGTAGGAGGGATTGTTGAGTTTTTCAGACACGTTATCTTTCAAATAAGATTTCTTGTTTAAAAACTTTGCATGGTCTTATTGGCTGGCTTTATTTAATGTTTCTCTGACCTTTCTCTGTTCCTTTGTGCAGTTCTTCGTCAGGCTTTCACAAGAACAGGCTTGCTCTCCCCTTTTGCCTTCTGTGATGAATTTAGTACTGTAAGACTGCAGCACAACAGAGCCATTGCTGAACTGATGAAAGCAGCTAATCAACAAATACTTAACGGAGTAAGCTTTGTTACATGTCTTTGGCAACCTCTGCAGTAAGGAGCTTTTGTTTGGGGAGTTCTTTTATTGTTGGATTGGGTCTTTTTAATAGTTATACAAAAGAACTTAGCTGTTTGGGATGGCATGCTCTGGTTCTATAGGTGGAAACCAATTTTTGAAGCCATCAATATTTTGTACCTTAATAAATAATAATAATAATAAACCAAGTTAAAATGTTTATAAACAAAGGCAAGGTGGTGTAAGTATTGCTACAGCTTTTTTTGACAGACATCCATTTTCAACTTGAAACTGTTGGTTATGTTAACACCCTCATATTTACATTAGTGGAGGGTGTATTTTGTGTACTTGTGTTTCAGGCTGAATCAGACCCATTTGCTTATCTCACTGCTTGAACTAAGCTAGTTAATTTTGTTTTAAGCACATTTTAGAGCCCTCATTTTATCCTGTTTGCCAGCAGAACTCTAAAAGGGCAGTAATCTCTCCAGCAGAGAGATGTTAACAGATTACCAGTGGGATAATAATACTTTAATTTGGTGAAGCTCTCCGCAGCATGCGAATGCCTGGCTGTAACCTCATTTTCTTCTAAGAAGGAGGTTGCAGTTTCTGGTTTGATTAAGCTGTCCATGCCACTAGCACAGTAGACATGTTATTCTTTTTATATGGCATATTTTTATGTTGGATTTTGTTGTTTCACAGGAGCTTGATAATGGAGAGTCTCATGCAATTGGGTATGTATTCAAGGCATGTACAAATACTAAACTAACTCCTTCCTTAAAGTTCTGTGCTCCACTCTGAATTTAATATATACTGCATATCATATTTTGGCTCTGAAACATAGGAAAAAAGGTAAAAGCTTCTTCAAATTCTCAAAATGTTGTGGTGAAAATTTATTCTTCAGTACAACGCTAGCATTCACTGCCACTGTTCAGGAAAACAAGATTTATCAGGCATCAACGTAAAAGAAGTAAGCTGAATACTTCTGCTAAAACAGAGTATGGATTCGTAGCACATGTGCATGTTCTTGCAGTCTGCTGGTTTTCAGTATTCACTGAAACTCAGGCTGGTACAGTATGGTAATGTCAAGGTACTTCCTTCTTCTTTTCATAACGTGAATAATATTTTTAGAATGTGTACAGCTGTATCTTACTTGTAAGTTGTAATTTAGTTTAATGCAGCCTAACTTTTTTTGATCAGGGAAAAAGAAGTTCTCTTTGAAGCACAGACTTCACGATACTTGAATGAATTTGAAGAGGTTGCAAGGCTAGGAGAAGGAGGATATGGTAAAGTATACAAGGTATTCTTTACCTCACGTTTAAAACGAATCTGTTTGTATCTAGTTTTTGTTTGGAATTTAGAGTTACTGTTTCAGATGTACTATCAAATGGTTTTTGAATAGAAAAGGTGCAAATCTGTACCTTAGAAGAAAGCTGGTGTTTCATTTCAGAATCTGCTCAGTTGTAGTTAGTTTTGCTTGTCAGAAGCAGGATATATCAGATGTTTTACTTTGTGTATTTTGACCCTTTTAAAATGAAAGAAAACTTCTTATTTCACATGTGAAGTATTGTGTTATATTGACTTTGAACAGCCTCAGAACTGATTAGTCTCCACAATCCAATGCTTTAGTTGTGGCTGCTTGAAAAAAAATGAGCCTTAATATGAACATAAACTGTCAACATTGGTTGGAATTGGCTTAATTGTATTAAGGACTTGTAGTGCATGGCCAGCCCAAGGTTCCCCATGAGGTATGTGCCATGTGGAAATGACAAGTGTGGTCTCACATATTTATTGAGGACCTGTTAAGCAGTTATTGGACCTATCAGTATCCCTATCTTAGACAGCAGGGGCCTAATTCCAGTTTCATTCTCTGATGCAGGTGATACTCTATATGAATGGGGTGCAGAAATAAAATTCTAGAAAATAGTGGATTCTAAAGGATTTAATTAATCCAATCACATTAACATCTAATTTTCTCCTATTGCAATTGTTTTCAGGTCAGAAACAAGTTAGATGGTCAGTTCTATGCTATTAAAAAAATTAAAATTAAGAAGGCTACAAGAAGAGATTGCATGAAGGTATTCTTCTTCCTGTGTTTTGTCCCTGTTTTAACACCTTGTTGGCTTTAGCTTATTCTGTTGTAATTTATTAATGTAGCTAATATTTCCTGATATATTAAAAATACTAATACAATTTTTATGCATTCTGAGTTTTTAAAGGTTTGAGCCAATCAATACCTAGTAGAAAAAAGTAAATGAGAGGTATTTAAGTCCATTAAAAGAACCATATTAATTACTTGAACGTGATGCATCTCTGCAACCATGAAAGTCAATTTGTTTTAAAGCTTTCAAATTTTCTCTGTTACTGCAACAATTTTATCTGTTCCTTCTCTGTAAGAAACTTATTTTTTGTTACATTTCGTGTTTCTAAGCATTCAGAATAAAGGACTGTCACACCGTGGGGTTTTTGGTCTTTTTAGGTGCTCCGAGAAGTCAAAGTGCTGGCTGGGCTGCAGCATCCCAATATTGTAGGCTATCACACTGCTTGGATGGAACAAGTTCAAACAGTACATCCAAAAGGAAAGTACAGGTCATTGTGTAATTCTTGCTTGCATCTTGCAACCTCTCTACTATTATTTGAAGGAGAGTATTACTTCTCTGATAAAATAACTAATTTTTTTGTGTATCAGCTACTGTCTGTAACTGTTGAGAATTTATCTTTTTTTGTGTTAATTTTATACCTTCTTCTCGGTTTTTCTCTTCAGTTTCTTTGTTCTCAGCTCTTTCCACACTCTGTCCTTTGGTCCCTTTGTAACCCTAATCCATTGGTCCCTGTCTAGTCCTTTCCTGGAATGCCTTTAGCAGTTAAATCTTTTGATCCTCTCTTAGTGGGAGGTTTGGTTATGCTCTGTATAACTTTATTGCTTTCCAAGTCACTGACTTGATGCCCAGCCAGCCCAAAAACACCAAAGAAAATGCATAAATGCATAGGAAGTTGACTGCAGAGTAAAACAGGCAAAACTTTTTAACCAGTGATCCAGAGAATCTCGAGGGAAGCAATTCTTTAATGCTGGGGGTCCTTCACAAGTATTTAATGGTGGTAATGGAAGTACATAATGAGATCTATAGGTAGGTTCTGTGGTACTTAATGGTTTCCCTTGTGTTACAAGATTGGTGTTTTATATTTGCTTTTGTGTGCTAAAACAGCTTTTTCATATAAAAATGCAATTTTGATGACAATTA
The DNA here is from genome assembly GCF_000738735.6 of Corvus cornix cornix. Classification (NCBI taxonomy): domain Eukaryota; kingdom Metazoa; phylum Chordata; class Aves; order Passeriformes; family Corvidae; genus Corvus; species Corvus cornix. The sequence goes on from NC_046344.1 coordinate 2,198,374, forward strand.
TTTCCAAGATATCAAGTGTCTTCAAAACAGCAGCAGTGTGATGTGAAGGGTGGTGCCTTTTGGAGTTGCTTCTTTAACTGTGTGTTATTTTATACATTGTAAACCCTTACTTTGAACAGGCCGACTTCTGAAAGATGAAGTCTAAGTAAATATCTAAGAGAGCCCAGTTAGTGACTTTGTAAAACATATATTTTCTTTCCATTTAAAGAAAATTAAATACATATTAGGGTAGCTTCTTAGGAAACTTAACAAGCCTCTTTTGCAGCAGCAGAAATAGAGGTCATCTAGAGCTATGCATAGGTAACAAAGTTAAATTCAGTGAGGTGCTGTAGCTTAAATGCTGAATTTAGTAAATATGTGCATGCATTCTTTGTTTTATAAAATACCATATTTATCTTTTCATCCAGCAGGTAAAACAATAATGGAGTTGCAGCCATTATCTTTGGAGCAAGAGAGCAGCAAGTGAGTATTACAAATCTCAGCGTCAACGTATATTTGACTTTAGCTTCAGGTGTGTATCTGAGACATTGCTGTCTGGGACAGCTGTCCGAAATCCCTGCTGGGAGAAAGCATTAAAACAGCTGGAGCCTGCACTGACAGTTACGTAATCCTGCAGTTTTGTGTGGGGAAGCAGCTAAACTCTTCCTTGGGAGTGCTTTTTGCAACTGGGGGGAAAAAATAATCAGTATGGTGTATCACAAAGAGATGGTGTGAAACTGTGTACTTACTTGGATTTCTCTCCCTTTATTATTTTCAGTGATCACTGTCACATCCAGAGCGTGGAAAGTGATAGTTCAATTATCTTTGCTGACCTTACCTCACAAGAAAAGAAGTCTTGTGACAGTACCAATCTTAAAAATCTGGGTGGAGAATCAGTGCAGAATATGGATGTAAGGAATGACTTTACAAACAGCAATAGCAAAGAGTGTGTGAAACCAAATAAATGTGAATTATCCATAGAACTACAAGAAGACTTTGTACATAATGTTAACAGTTTGTCAACTGATGTGGAAAATCATTCAACACGGGGACGTCATTCCAGTCTGGATCAAGATGCTAGCACTGAAAGCCAGTCCAGCTCTGAAAGTAAGTCCTACTCTGAAGAATGCTCCAAAAACGAGGTAGCACTCTGTGGAGAGTTTGAGGTAAATACAATTCTCTTTAAGTATCCTTAACTGCTGTCTAATTTTGTGTTGTTTTAAAAGTAGTTCAGTAGACAGGAAAAGAATGATTCATAACAATAAATTTAAAAGGATTAAATGACTGCAAGTAGAGCCAAAAGTTCAGACAATTTTTACTTAAGTGGGTAACATCATTACAAGGAATGTAATGACCAGAGGAGCTGGCAAAGCACAGCATCTGTGAGGAACTTCCCATGTGTTTGGCACCTTGAGTCCTTTCAAAGTACCTGTATGAATAAAAAGTGCTACTGCTGCATAAAACGGCCCCATCAAACCTGAAAACATTTAGCTATCAGTAATGATGGCTAAAGCAGCTGTTATTGGTAAAAGTGTCTTGGTCTGTCCTGTGGTGCCCATGCAGTGTAGGAGCACATGGGAAAAAGATAAAAAGCAGATTTGAGCAGGGAATCACTTGTGCTTCTAAAACCTTGTTAGCATTCATACCATACCACTGATATGTTTTGTATAACACAGCCACCTCTGGAATGCTTCAAGCTTTTGCTATCACTTGGAGCTCCCTCTTGCAAGAAACCCAGTTTTAAAGGTGTCTGCTTGAGTTGTCCAAGTTATCAGATGAACTGGTACATTATCAGAAACTGAGATACATATTCATGGTAATAAATCAAACAGTTGGACTCAAAGATCTTTTCCAGCCTAAACAATTCTGTGATTCCATAAAATTCCATGTCAAGAAATTGTTTTTTTTTTTTCTATTTTATATTAATTACACTGGAATAAATGTCTGTTTAGTATGTCCAGAAGGTTTCAAACTCTACTTTGAATATTAAAGTATGTATCTGGCAGTTTTGTTAGCATTTATCATGTAAAAACTGTTAAAATTTGAGAAACAAGCAAAAAACATCCTGAAACTAGATAGTATTGTTGCATCTGCTTCTTGAGTGCAGTAGGTTACTAATACTATACTTGATGTCCTTTTGGCACCTGTTTTTGGAGGGGTTTTTTGTTTAATAAATTTTGGGTTTATTTAGAGAAAATAACTAAGGAAATACTGTTCATATTACTATGGCAAAATTATGGACCATTATTTTTCTTTTAGGTGGAGTATCATTTGATGCTTCATATACAAATGCAGTTGTGTGAAATATCCTTGTGGGATTGGATTGTTGACCGTAATAAAAGATGCAACAAGAGATCAGAGGACACTTCAAGTAAGATTCATCACTATCTTATTCATTGTAAAGCAAATAATTTTTTTTTTTTGTGATTTGAAGTGCAGTTGTCTACTTTTATTTTACTTTAGCAGCTTATAATACAGATCTTCATTAAATTCTTTATTCACTTTATCAAATAGCAGCTTGTATTGAATTTTTGTACGATAGATGTTGGTAAAAGAATTGAAATTCTTCAGTTTTAGACAGCTCTTCAAAAAAGAATGACTGAATGCCTGAGGCATAGTTGTTACCAGGGGAGATCAGTGTCTGGGCAATACTCCTTATTTGGAATTGAGTTTTTTATTGACAGAATCTGCTGCTTCTCAGAAAGTGGTTAAAGGCAAATTTATCTGCTGTGGAAAATACAAATACATCATTTGATCCAGACAGGTTACAACAAACTTAAAGGTTTGTTCTCAGGAGTCAAAAATCCTATGCAGGCTAATCTGTAGTAGGTCAAAGAATGTAACACTCCCTTTTTCTGAGTGACCAGGGGGTTCTCATGCTCTCATACCAAGCAGTCATCAGTAACTGTTGACATTTGGAGGAACAAGTCTAATGCTCTTAAAGCGTTAGAGACATGTTCCATTCTCTGGGGTGGTTGTATAAAAGCAGCATATGCATATCAGACTGTAAAACAAACTGTGTGATTAATGTTTTATCTTGGTTTTAATCATTATTAAGGTAAATCTGTTCTTCTCTTCATTCATAGAGTCAGGTTTACCAGCAAACTGTCAGCTGACTTCCACTAATCCCTCCTGTAATCATAATCTTGTAGCTTTCTTAAGCTAAAAGATGATGTTCCTGGTCAGGAAATGACAGAATTACTATGGCATTTGTGCTTGCAAAATGCTGGTTTCACACATTTTCATGGAAATGGTGAATGTTGTCATAGGTTAGACATGAAGAAACAGAAATCCAAATGTGAGTAAATTGCTAATGTTTAAATGGACAAGATGTGGGTTATTAGAGCAGGAAGACAACGTAGTTTATTAAAATAGTAATGTGGAAAATAGTCAAAACAAGGAGATGCTAAGTTTATTTAGGACCACTACAGCCAGAGGAGATTGAGGGATTCCAGAGGGTAGCACAGCAGCAGCAGGATTAGGAACCAAATAGGAAGAGTGCAAAGCAATACAGACAGCATGTCACTACATAAATTAGTACGATTTTATCTGGAACTGTATTTTTTATGCTAGGTCAGGACTGACATGAAAGTAAAGAGTTTATTAAATTCATAATCAAATAACTATCTGACGGGGTTTGGAAGAATCTTTTCAGGAGAACCTAGGTTCATGTTCCTTCAACTTTCCTTTTTGGAATTTTGATCTTAGTGACTTTTTGCTGATTCAGAAATAATATCTTGAGAGAAGGAAGGGTAAAATCCATATTTAAAATATGCGCATTCTGTTAAAAATTTATTCCACAGCATAAATAAACAGAATTCTACAAGACATACCACCATAAACTTACATAACTCAGTAAAACTAGCTGAAATAAATTAAATTGTTTTAAGGTCCATACCATCTCGTGGATGTTCGCTGGACAACAAAAATTTTCCAGGAGGTAGTAGAAGGAGTTTGCTATATCCACAGCATGGGAGTGATGCATCGAGACATTAAAGTAAGTCCATCAAATTATTACTTGAGGTTGAAGAAAACAAAGACAATTTACATTATGGGAAAATGAAAGCAACTTCATAGTTGCATTTGAGATGACCTGGGCTCTTCAGAATTTAGTTGTTACATATGAAAAATTACATTATCTCCTCTATAGCAGTACCATGCTTGCTTTGCTGTCAGCATAGTAAGTAGTGATTTACACTGACTTACAAGTGGATTTTAAGCTCTGGAAGTGTTTTCTCCTTGGAAGCCATTTTCCTGTCTGAAACAGGCATGGTGAGATTGGTTTTCTTTTGTCTCAGTCTTTCCTTAACCAGGGTAGGAACTTAATTACCTAAAAAAATTTTCTTTTAGGCAAAAATAAGAAAAGCCCCTTGACTACACCTCAGTTTGCTAACTGCATACCAGTTAGATTTTGGAAATATGTTCTAGTTACTTGCTTTAAAAAAAACCCAACCCCCTTTGTTGCAAATAATTGCTGTCTTTCTAGAAGTTGCTGCATCCTCTAAGGAACCAAAATTATAGATGTCATTAGTGACTGAAAGTTTTGGGTTTATTCCTATTAACAGTAATAAAGAGCAGACTTTAAAAAATACCACTTAGAATGATTAGAATAGGATGCCCTTTATATGTTCCCTTGAAGATTTTTGGAACTCTAAGAATACTTTTGACTTCCTGGCTGGCTTGGATTGAAGCACAGGTAGATGAATCTCACTTCTGGTCCACCCCCACCATTAAACTGATAAACCTGAATAGCAAGGAGGTGAATGTGTGTTTTCCTACTTTGCTTCCCACTCAGGTTTTCTGCATCTGATACAGCAGCAGTATGAAGAAATCATGATTATTAAAACTTCACATGTGGAAGCTTGGAAGTACTTGAAGTCACACAATCTTCATTCAGGATTAGTTTTCATTTTCCTGTCAACTGTTTCAGGGTGAACAGGTTTCAGTTTGCCTTCCCATTTAGCATCATCATGGCCTTATTGTCCAAAGTCCTGGTAGTTGTATAAAGAATTCCAGAATTCCACACAGTTACTGCAAACCTGTGTTTGAGCCAGTTCTGATGGTTTTCACCGTATATTCTTCTAATGGTGATTTTGCAGGTATCTTGCAGAGACTGTAATTTCTGTGATAATATTCTAAGTCTTTCAGCATGTGAATTTCTGAGAACAGAAGCCCAGTGGGTGGGTGTCCTGGAGTATGTTTTAACTTCAGTGGATATGAGAAGCCTAGCAACTTGTTCAACAGTGCTGCATCTTTTAAATTTGATCTGCATTGTGGATAGGAAAAGAATGGAGATTGCCCATCTCTTGTTAAACTATTCACATTTCCTTTATACTCTAACAGAAGACCAACTATTTCCTTTCTGCCACCTGAGCAAGCTGGGGTTTTTTTCTAGATACATAATGCTTGCATTTCTCCTCCTTAGTGGTCCTAAAATCAAAATATATGGAAAAAAAACATTTCAGTTTTCTGAGTCAGAGCTCTCAAGTCTGTCATAATTTGGCTTTTTTTTTCATAGCAGCTTCCCAGAACCAAGTAGCATATTGCAGCTGTGCTCATCATACAGAAAAGTCTATTTTGGTTTCTTTATGTCTGGCCCAATGATATTTAGTCATCCTTCCTGCTACATCAGTTGGTCAAATTTACTGTCCACTCTTGACTGTTCCTGTCTACTGTTCTGCAAATTTCCCAGTTTCTGTTGGGGAGAAAAAAGTACTTCATTTTTTCACTAAATCTTGGTTTTTTCAGTTTTGCTTTTCTTCCTTTTTTTCTAGATCCTTGTTCTAGGTCTGTGGTCTTTCGGCCCAAATGGTGTTGCTAACACATGATTTGGTATCAGCAATGACTATTTTTTCTCTCTCACTACTCAAAAAAGTGAAATAATCATCTTATACCTGTGAACTGGATTTTATAGCCTTTGAAACTACTGAAATTACATAATTCTTTATATAGACATGTATTTAAATTGTGTTCTGTCTTGCAGCCTAGGAATATCTTTCTACATGGATCAGATCATCAGGTAAAAATAGGTGACTTCGGATTAGCCTGCAAAGACCTTCTTTGGGATGATGCAGACCAGTGGTTTCAGACAGAAAGGATAAATGGTAAAAGGATAAATGGTAAGAAAAGAAAGTTTAATGGGTTTCAGTGTTTCAGTTTCTATGGTATTAAAATCAGTAAACTGTTACTTGCAAGGGTAACACTTGCTAAATCTCAATTGCCTTTCAAAGGACTGACACATACTTCAGGAGTTGGGACTTGCCTCTATGCCTCACCAGAACAACTGCAGGGATCTCACTATGATTTCAAGGTAGAGAACTTTGTTTTGTTCCTTCTTTTCTCTATTAACACATGGTAGATAATAGGAATAAATCAAGCCTTTCAATGGGCAAATACATATTTGATAAATACATAAATATTCCTCCTACTGTCACTCCTAATGTTTTTGTTGAAACATGGATTTCAACTTTGCCTTCTCATTTGCTATTAAAGCAAAAATTATTTTTTAATATGTTGAGAATGTAGATAGCTTTGTGTTCCTTTAGTAGTGTCATGATATTCCTCATATCATCATGAAACTTCATTGTTGTTAAACGTTTTCATGTCATGATTTTATGAGAAAGAGAAGCGTACTAAGTTAAAATCACAGTTATCCCAGAACTTTCTCTTCACCCCATCAACAGTCAGACATGTACAGCATGGGTGTTATCCTGCTAGAACTCTTCCAACCATTTGGAACAGAAATGGAAAGAACTGAAGTTCTTACACATTTAAGGACAGGCCAAATTCCTCACACTTTCTACAAGAAATGGCCTACTCAGGCCAAGTATGTGAAACTCCTCACCAGTGCGAGAGCTACAGAACGCCCAACAGCGGCTCAGCTTCGGGACAGCGAACTCTTCCACACCACAGACCAGGTAAGTCATGCCACTGACCCCAACCCTTACAGCATAAAGCAGCACAAAAAGAAAATGCCCTCTGTATCCCTGCCACCATTACATTTGTTTGGCTTTGAACTTAATCACATTCCTCTTAAGACTCTTTTTCTGATTACAGTATTTAGGCCACTCTATTATTTCTGGTGTCTTTGCACTGAGATAGCTGGTCCTTAACTATAGGTAACTTTCTGAAGACTGTACAGGTGAGAGGTATTTTCATAGGTCAGAAAAGATTTCAAAGCTTTTCACCACATCTGCAGATTCTTCTAATCATTTTTCCTTTCCATGCCCCACTGCTTTGTGGATTAACTTGTAGTATCAGGAATGTAGAATAGCTGAGTGCTGCTGCATTGTGTGTGTAGTGGATTGCAAACACAATTCAAGTAGGTCAGTAAGGCTTTATCCTTGCTTAGCTATAAATGAAGTAAACTGACTCTAATTTTCAGGTTATTTCTAACCTTCAAGAGAAGGTGAGACAGCAAGAAGAAGAAATAGAGAAGCTGAGGGAGACAATAAGACAGCTTTCTGAAGAGCAGGATGAACAAACGAGACTAGGCTCTCCTGTTTAGGTACAGGAAGAACTAACTTCTATTGTGTATTAAGTTATATAAAATGTTTCATTTTTTTTTTTTTACATAAAATATTTCAATGCATTTTCTTTCTGCTGTCTGTTCTTAAAAGGTATCTTGACCAAAGGCTCCTGAGAAAGGAATCATGTTGCAGTGGAAAAATTAAGAGCACAGCTTGTATTTACATAGGATTAATTTCCATACCTTTGCCATTGAACAAATACATGTTACACAAGAGTTAAAAAAAAAGGAAGGTCACACCCAAAAGGCAGCTGTAATGCTTTTATTAATTTAGGATCCTGTCCAACTGTAGTAGCTAAAATACATCTCAGAAAGGACTCAAACATTACAGCAGGCATGAGGTGGAGTAAGATTAAAACAACATCACTGTGCAGAGAGTACAGGCTCACTTGAGGAGCTTCATCACAGAGCTGAAAGGTGCCAGATTCTCACAGGACTTCATCCACTTCTGCACGTTGGCCGGGGCAGTGTTGGCAGCGCCCGTCTGCCGCAGCGCGCACCACGCCACCACATCGGCCACCGTCAGTTCATTGCCCACCAGCCACGAGCTCTTGCCCAGGGCAGCGTTCATGGAGCGCACCACTGCTCCTCTCTCCTTGCTGCTGCCTTCTTTCAGCTGGAAGATGGCTGTGTCCACCCAGCTGTCAATCAGAGTTGACGTAACTGCATTGTACTTCTGGCCAAACAGGGAAAAGAGAAATCGAGCGATGTTCCCCTCTCCTTCTATAGGGCACATGGTTTGAATGCTAAACTTCATCTGGGGTTTGGGAACTGAAATTAACAGGAAAAAAAAGTGAATACAACATAGTAAAGAAATGAACTAGAACATGATGCACATTTGTGATGCCAGCACCACTGTTAACATCATTAACCCAATGAGCAGTTTTCAGTCTTCTGGGATAAAGAGATTGCTTTTTGAAAACATCAGCCAAAACTCCCCCATAATTTCTCTTCTAGCTACCTTATTTGTAGAAACTGAAAAACACTTCTATTAGAAAAAAATCCTGAAGGTACAAGCAGCTCTGTCAATGTCATGTGTATTTTAACAGCAGTAACTACAAACAAGAATCTTCCTCTTCTGGCCCAGCATGGTTCACAGCTATGAAAAGAGAACAAACATGTTACCTGCTTCTTCATATCCACCATGTCTCAGCACAGGGATACCAAGGCAGCTGTTGGCAAGGGTTTAGCACAAGTTTCATTTTCTCACCTATTGTAAAATATTGATCTACAGCTTTCATTCTTACCATCCTTCCAAATCAGAGTAAAGCCCAGCTGATACTCATGACGTGGCTGCTTCTTAGTCTGCTCTCCAAAGCATTTCAAGAGGTTTTCTGGCACACTTTTCACTGATGAATGTGTGTGAACAGCTGATAATATTTTGTAGCGTTCACAAAGCAGACTGTGTATCACTAACAGTGACAGTGGAGGTAGAGAAGGATTTGCATTGATGACAACATCTTTGAGGGCACCATAATCCTGAATGGAAAGTAAAACATTCAGCAGTTAAGACACATTCCAGATCATACTCGTAAGTATTGCTTTTATTTGACACCAAAATGTACAGTCCTGGATGTGTACATCTGAAATTCTAATGACATTCAAGTAAATCATTCAAGCTTGGATATTTAAAACTCGTTTAAACCTTCGAACATCTTCCTTCCTCAACACATAATTCAAGGACATGAGTGAGGTAAATTCTACTCCCAAGCTGAAGCCAATGTCAAAGTTTCCAGTTTAGTAACAAACAAGAAACCAACTTGTAATTTCAAGATCAACTATTCTAGCTTGAAATTCTATCCAAATGAGCATATATAGTACTAGTATTTATAAATGTTTGTATCTATAATCTGCATGGCCAAAAGGAAATGGTAATTGTAGGTTGTATATTGAGTTCTGAGTATCCCAGGTTTTAATGCTCTCCTTCCAACCCTGAAAACTGAACATTAAGAAAGTATCTACCAATGTACCTACTCAACTAGACTTACCTTTCCAAGCATCAGATCTAAATCTGCTCCATTTGTTGTCAAAGGAGAAAATTCATCAGTTTGAATGATATTTGTTACATCAAAGTCAGCATCTGGGGTTTGTATCATCTTGGAGAGCCCATCCACAGCACTCTTCAGTTCATACAAGCGCTTTAGAATCTCTTCCTGGCGGGATTCAAGTGCTTGAAGTGATGGGTCAGCCTCTTCCTATAGGACAGAAAAAACCAAGGCCACGTAAACGTTCACTCAGCTCAGTGTCAAAAGAGTCCACAGCTCCCTTGAAATTAAGTTTTGAAAGACTAAACACATTCAAATACCCAGACCATTGTGAATGTCATGGGCTTATGTCTATCAGTTGTCTGTTGTGTGGTGAAGTGACGTATTTAATAAATTCCTGAAATCTTCCTGCTTAGTATATTTTTAAAACCACTTGTTACAGCAAACTCTGTAACATAGTCAAAATCAGACAGAGCTGGCAGTGAAGTGCGGAATGATGACTGAAAAGTCAAAGACAACTTGTCAGGTTCTTTTCAGCCCAGAAGAGCAGATGGGGAGGTTTGTGCTACAGCAGCCAAACAAGGAAACTTTTTGACTAATCAGGTAGTTAATAAAAGTAAAAAACCCTGTAGGTTTAGATGGATGGTGTATCATCTGGATTCAGTCTTTGTTTCAGAGAATATAAATTATAGAGGAAAAAAAAGACCATGGGCTTTGTTACGTTAATACCAATGCAGCTTTTTATCTCAATTACCTTACAAGCATCTCATCTTACAATCTCTTTTAAAAGAAGATGAAAAATATATTCCTGTGGCAGGTTTTACGTCTACAAACTTACAATAACGTTAAAGAAAAATCTTCAAATAGCTTATTTCTAAGCATCCTGAAGGAGGATTAACAAAACCCAAACTATCATGGATGAAGACATAGACAAGGTATCAAAGTAAAATCTTTATACCCACTTAACACAATATGCTCAAAGACAAGAAAAGGAAAGACTCCTTAAGTGATCATTATTTAGTTAGTACACAAGTCCATACTTTGCAATGGGAAGGCATTTAGTTAGCACTCCTGTTAGGTTCTGCCCCGAAGTTACTCCTATTCAGTACCTCCACCATCAGCCTGGGTGAGGGCACAGCAAATCCCTGATGGCATCAAGCCTGAACTGGCCACAGGCAGCCTTTGAGAATTCCATGCATTTCTGGCACCGGAGAGAGGCTGCTCAACTAGACCTACGTAACACAGCATTTTACATTTTTGTCTTATTTAAGGCAAAAGAAACTGAAACTAGAAATAGAGGGTGTGTAGCTGGCTAAAACCCGAGCTGAGCCAGCAGAGCGATGATGCAGCAGGACGGAACGAGGCCTGCTGGGCACTCATGGACTGCCAGGCTGGCAGGGAGCTCGGCACGGCCATTCAAACATAAAAACCGCGACAGCGATACACGCGAGAGCCCAGAAAAGTCAAAAAGGGAACTACTGAAGGCTTTAAAAACATTACGGAGAAATTCCTGAAAACGTTGGTTTTATTTAACCCTCCGACGAGCCGCTTACGGCGAGGCGGAGCCAGGGCCCCTCCTGCGGGCTGAGGCGGTGGGACTCGGCTCCGTGAGCTCTCCGGCAACGGAGGCTCCGCCCGGTCCCTAACCGGAGCTGGGGCTGCCACCAGAGAGAACCCCGGCCCGGCGGCCGCGTGGCTGACACCGCCAGGGCGAGCACCGCGGGCCGCGGCCTGAGCAGGTCCTTCCGCCCACCCCTCGCCCCTACCTGCGGCGGTGTCGGCGGCGTGGCGGTGTCGGCGGCGCGATGCAGGTTGGGCACGGGGTACATGCAGGTGGGCAGGTGCCCCGGCAACACCCCCGCGCTGTGCAGCGGCCGGACCTTGTACATCGCGGGCATGGCGGCTCCCGCCCCGCCGCGCACCCGCGCCGCCACCACCGGCCCGCCCACCCCTCCGCCCATTGGCGGAGCGGCGCGTTACTGACACTCACGACACCCAATGGGATGCGGGATTACCGTCCCGCCCTTCTGCCATTGGCCAGGGTTGACCCCCACAGGGCAGTGGGCGGGGCTGAGCCGTCGGGCCGGGGAGCGCGGACGGTGCGGGGCGGGCGCGCCCCGGCCGCTCCCGGCGCTGGCGGAGCGGGGCGGGAGCCTGAGAAGAGCGCGGCGCGTCCCGCCCCGCCGGGGCCCCGATGGAGGCGGGCTGCGCCCTGGTGAGTGTGTGCTCCGATCCGGCACCGGCCCTGGCCCCGGGCTTCGCACCCCCCGCCCAGGCCGCTTTGCTCCCCTCGCGGGAGCCGTGCTCCTCGCACGGGCCGTACCTCTGTCGCCGTCGCGGTTCCGGCTTCCCCTCAGTTCCTGGCTCCCCTTACGGCTGTCTTGGGGGAGCCTGAGTGGGGTTTGCTGCCCTCTCTCACCGCCCTGGTTTGCTGTCCCTCTCTCCCCAGCCCGCAGCCCGCCGGGGCCATCCGGCCCATCGACCGCGGGTCTGTCCATCGCATCTGCTCGGGGCAGGTTGTGCTGAACCTCGGCACTGCCGTGAAGGAGCTGGTGGAAAACAGCTTGGATGCCGGAGCTACCAACATCGGTAACTCTTCCTCCATTTTCATAACTTTTCATAGATTTCTAAAGCACGTCTTTTTCCTCAAAACCGAGTGCATGTTAACAAATCTGGGCTTATATTTTCTGTTAGGGCCAAACATGTTTGCAGTGATCTTACACCTTAGGTTAATAAAAATGCTGATTTCCAGGCTCTAGGTGCATTCCTAGTAGCATGTGAGATTGTGTTATTTAATTTCTAGCCCTTTTGGCTACTAAAAAAGTGTGTGGGCTGTACAGCAGTGGTGGTCAGGCTGTGCCAGCTGGCCTTAGGCTAGCACAGGGTAAAGGCAGGGCTGGTTTCCATAGCTCCCAGGATGGTGGCTTGGGATAATTGGGAAAACTTCTGTTCAGGCAGAAGTTCAGTGAAGCTTAACTACATGGAACTACAGACCAGTTTGAATTAGATTGACCTAACTTTTGACAGCTATCAGGATTTGTTTGTTCAATTTTGACATGGAAAGCTGTTACTTGAAAAATTGACTTCAAGTGAAAAATTGATACCAACCACCATGTGTGGACATAAAGAATTAAAATACTTTACAACTCAATTTTGTAGATATAAAACTTAAAGATCATGGAGCAGATCTGATAGAAGTTTCAGATAATGGAGGTGGAGTGGAAGAGGAAAACTTTGAAGGCTTGAGTAAGTTGATTTTTTTTTTTTTTTGTAATTTATATTTGGGCATTTTGAAAGTGGGTTTTCAATAAGAAAACTACTTTTTTTAAAAAAGCAAATTTCCTAAGTTTAATCGTATTTAATGCATACTTGGCTTTTATATAATGCGTGTGTGATCTGCGAGACTTGAGCAACACTAGGCTGGTGTTCTGTAGTGCTCTTGTAGTTATAGTTCCTGTAACTCAAAAATAGTCTTTAGTTTCATTGCTTATTTAAGTGTCACAAGCAATACAAATAATCACAGAGGAGAAAATTCTATAAATGTTCATGTGGATTAATTCTCGTTTAATCATTGATCATTGTTGAAGGAATTGAGCTGTGTGTAAGTGACTGCTTTGGGAAGGTGAATTGTAAGCTTGAGTATTTGCTGAAAGGAAGCTGATGTTGCACTGACTGTCTAATTTCCATTTGCCAGTTTTAGATTGCACAAAGTGGGAGCAGAAACAATACCATCTGAAGAATCTAACTGGCTACGGCAACAGGAATACTGGCATTTATTTTTTGGAATCTTTCCACCTTAGGTTATTACTCAGTAACTTTGGTGTTCAGTGTACATTATTGGTACATCAGAAACTCACTCTGCTGCTGTTCCAGGACAGTGAAAGTCCAGGGGTGCTGCTGCTAGGTCGGTTTGTTACCTGGTGGCTGGTGCTGAACTGATGGTGGGGATTGAGTCCTCCTCAGCTGTTGTGGGGGACTGGGCTTATGCCTGTCCTCTGTCCACCGTGCGCAGCACAGGCTGCAGCTGTTTTCTGGCAGGGCAAGATCTGTGACAGGTACAGCAGCAGCACAGACAGGTACTGTGTCCTGCTCTGAGGCATCTTGTAGTGCTTATACCAATAATGCTGAATGAATCTGTGGTGTAAGTGTAGAATAACAAGTGCATCTGAGGATATTAAAGAGATTTTGTTTATAGGAAAAAGGGAAAGCTAGCAGTATTTTGTCTTTAATCGTTATGTAAAGTGCAATGAATAATACAGAAGGTTTTTTGCTTCTTGACATGCATACAAAATCTACTTGCATAGACCAGTGTCACTTTGAAGTGAAATATGTATTTGAAATATCTTTTTCCAGCTCTGAAACATTATACATCAAAGATACAAGATTTTTCTGATCTAATACATGTTGAAACATTTGGGTTTCGAGGTGAAGCTTTGAGTTCACTGTGTGCATTAAGGTAATTAATATTATTTGTTAGTAGTAGAAAGTTACTGTATGCACAAAAACACGACACCCTTTCAGTTTACCATTATTGATAAAATGAGGCTTCCAGTTCCTTACTGTTAGGTCAATTTTGAGCAGTAGGTTGCACAACATCCTGAGTCCTTTCCAACCAAAATTATTCAATGATCCTAAGCACCTAATTGGTCATTTTATGTACAAAATTTAGCGTTACTTAAGTGTGCAGATCTTTACAGGGTGGGAGTGTGTATTTGCGTGAGTATTTGATCCTCTGATGTAAAGCAGTGTAATATTTAAGTGCTGATTGTTAGGCTGTAACTCATTAAAACTGTACTTAAATTTCTTTCAGACCAACTATACATTTTAAATCAGCTTTTGTACACAGTGCTGTGGTATCTATTAAAATGAGGAATGTAGTGTTCAACAAAACTAGATTTTAACATTGAATTTTATAAGAGAGGAATGAAAGGGATAGAAATAAGAATGTTTGTATTGTAGCTAGGAAAATGTTACACTACTCTGAAGAGCAGGTTCTTAGTTGTTTATGGTGGAGAGTTGTTTTAATTAAGTTAATAGTATTGCTGTAGTTTCTATGCTGATTGTCATGAGGAATAGGTAATACAGTGCTCAGTGAATAATTCTGTTGCCTCTTTCCTCCTGTTAGTGATGTTACCATTTTTACCTGTCATAAGTCAGCAAAGGTTGGGACTCGTTTGGTGTTTGATCACAATGGCAAAATTACTCAGAAGACTCCTTTCCCACGACAGCAGGGAACAACTGTCAGCATCCAGCAGTTGTTTTATACGTTACCAGTGCGGCATAAAGAGTTTCAGAGAAACATCAAAAAGGTAATGCCAGAAATCCTCAATTCAAAGGAGTGTCATACCCCAGAATTTATTCACTGCTGAATGAATTCAGTTCTCTGTAGAATATATTGATTACAGACTTGTTCATGCCTGTCTTACATCTTAATCAAATAAGAAGTCTTCTTGTGTGCTTTTCTTTTATGCTTTGCAATATTTGGGTTTAAAGGTACATTTTCAGATTTTAAGGTTTTGAAAAGAATCCTTATCATGATCACTAATGTGTATTTTAAAACCAGGGACTGCTGTGTTGTGGCTAAAATATCAGTCTTGTAAACATCCTGTTTATTTTTAAAGTACTATTTTTCATATATATGTATTTTAATTTAGTTGGTAAAGATTTTAAGAACTATAAAACTCCCCCCGCCACTTGTTACCTGCAGATATTGAATGCTTTGTGTATACATATATGTTTTAAAAAGAGACATTTTGTATAAATATGAACTTTCTTTTTCTTCTAATAGGAATATACAAAAATGGTCCAGCTGTTGCAGGCCTACTGTATTATTTCCAAAGGAGTGCGGATTAACTGCACTAATCAAATCGGCCAAGGGAAAAAAAGCTGTGTGATATCCACTGCTGGAAGTCCCAGTTTAAAGGAGAACATTGGAGCAGTATTTGGACAAAAACAGGTATTGCTTTTATTATCGAAAAGAGAGACAATGTAGCTGGATAGAGAGGTTTTTAATGTCTAATAAAGTGTGGGAGGATGGAGTGTTGGCCTGCAGTACACCCTACAGGCTGACAGAGGAGAAACACCGCAGCCTCCACGGCTTCCTCTGAAAGTCCTGGATCTGCTCAGAGACGTTTTATGGAAGAGAAATTATTTAGGAGATGGGGTTATGGCTTAATATCTCTCTGAAACCAGTTTTAAGAGCTGTTGTACCAGCAAACGGGCTGTATGTCACAACAACAAGCAATTTAAAAAATCTTTAAAATGATGTGATGTGAAAATCTTAGCTGGAGAACAGAAAACTGAGGTGCATCCATGTCCAAAACAGCACAATCCAGCTTTTTCAAGCTCCTCCTATGAAACTAAGTTTTACTGGTGTTCTGGTTAACCTTTAAATGGGATTGCAGTCAGCCCCTATAAAGCTGTAGATTGTGATGCTTCCTAAGGAATAGCTTTAAAAATAATTGTTACCCTCTAGATGAGAGCAGAGATGAAAGAAAGCTCCAAAGCATCTTCCCTACAACTGTATGTTGCAATCATCAGAAATATTGAGTGGTTGACAGCTGCTGGCTGTTGATGAACACTTTTTCCCTCCACAGTGCCCATGCAGAGATCTCAAAGCCTGTTCATGCTGTGGCTGAAAGATGAGATGGAAGATGTAACTTTGTCTTGCCACGTGGCACCAAGCATAGCTGAAAATTGAGTGTTATCTGAATAGAATGTTTAGCTTATAGCCTGTTTTTTAATATTGAATACTTAAATTCATAGAGGCTGCTCTAATGGCAGAAAAATAATAGTGGCACAACTGGGAAAATGTTTGTGGTAAACATAACTGTTCTTAGGGAGCTTGTGATTCAAATAACACATTTTGAAATAGTTTTGTTGTCCTTTCAAAAGAAATTTCTATTACTCTTTTTGCCTGTTGTTTTAGCATAAAACTTGTTTAGGTCATATGTATGTCAAACTGTCAATTATTTTGTTGTTCTGTCTGTATACATTTAAAGTAAGGGTCTGTGAAATAACTAAGGCACAGGTTGTGATATCAAAGGATGAGAACAGCCTTTATTAAAGGCGTTGTTCTGTTTCTCAGTGAACAGTGCTGTTGTCTTCTATTAGGTTTTGATATTTTAGTATTTATCTTGGTTAGCCAAAACCCACCATTTTCTCAAATTTTAAGGCTAATAAATGACAATAAAATAGAAGGGAAAAATCTGTGTAGGTTTGATGTTTCAGTTCCTTTACTTTTTTTTTTTTTTCAGTTGCAGAGCCTTATTCCTTTTGTTCAGCTTCCTCCTAGTGAAGCTGTCTGTGAAGAATATGGACTCAACTCTGCTGACATGCCACAAAATCTGTATAGGTAATTAGACAAGTACAAACCACTGTTGCCTGTGGCATTTTACCATAAACCAAAATTGAAAATAAAAAGTAAAAGAAATAAAAAGTTGTGGTTTATAGTATTAAAAAGAGCCAAGAACAGCATGGTACATATTGGGATGTAGTTTTGTAGTAGTCTTTGTCAGATAAGAAATTGGGAGAGGAAATGTGTATATTCATTTTCACTGATGCTGTATAATAGTGTTTCCTTAAGCCCCTTATAAAATACTTTCCCTTTAAACATGCTTTTCTCATCCATTTTACCTTACTCTTCCATTATTTATCCAACAGTATTACTGGCTTCATTTCTCGTTGTGATCACGGTGTTGGAAGGAGTGCGACAGACAGACAGTTCTTCTTTATCAACCAACGTCCCTGTGATCCAGCAAAGGTGAGGGGTTTCTTTTTCTATCATCACCCCCACTAACTTGTTCAATATTCTCTGAAAACCTCAGGATTAGCAGCTCATGTGCATGTTTGTTTCTTGGTGGTACAAGTTCCTGTGTCTCAAGCTTCAGTCTTAGTTGTGTCTATTTGTGTGAACAAGAGCTCAATCATACAATCTATGTTTTAGTACATTAATTAATATACACTGGTGCAAAATAGAAGATAATAGTATTGAAGTTTACTGTTTTTCACTTTTTTTGCAGGTTGTCAAGATTGTGAATGAAGTTTATCACTTACACAATAAACACCAGTATCCATTTGTTGTCCTTAACATTGGGGTTGATTCTGGTATGTTCTGAATAATTTTTAGTAACTTCAGTAAAGGCTATTACAATTTACTCTTCAATGATGCTTTTATTTAGAGAATATTGTAATTTTCATCTGCATGACTTCCTGCACTCTGGGGATTTTTGAATGCTCAGTTGGTGAGGGAGAAAGAAGGTCTAGCTGTGGTTCCACTGTTTTTCCCCTACACTTCTTCTATATTCAGAAGTAAGTTCTTATCTTAATTGATGAGGAAGAGGTCAGCTTAAATACATGAAAACTAGTGTCATGTTTTTGTTTGCTGGAATGTTGAGACGGTTAAATCTGATTTGCAGACAAAATAGAAAACAAACCAGAACTAATTCTGGGCAATAGCATTTAATTTTATTTGTAAAGCAGTAATATTTTTCTTTTCTTTTTTTTTCCCAGAGTGTGTTGATATCAATGTAACTCCTGACAAAAGGCAAATTTTACTTCAGGAGGAAAAGTTTTTATTAGCAATTCTAAAGACTTCTCTGATGGAAATGTTTGGTAGTGATGTTAACAAACTGAATGTCAATCAGAAACTTCTGGACATTGCAGGTAGGACACAAAATGTGGAAGTTTTGAGTATGATATATGGCAGGGAATTGAAGATGGAAAAAAGTGGTTTTAAAAACCCAAAGAAGAAATGAAAAGAAATTTAAACAAAAATTAAGAAGGACCCTAAGTTATTAAGTGATTGTTATGGAAATTACACATGCCAATACAGCAGGATTTACAGTCAACTTTATGAGGAAAAAATTAACACAAAATTAATTGATAATGCTTGCAAAAGATTTCCCCCAAGATACTGAAAGAGATCTATGTTTTTGTATGAAAATGTCTTTGAGAAATAATGGTTAAGGGCTCATAAACAAAATATGAAAATTAAATATGAGTTTATTGGATTTTAAACTTTGATTCTTGTATGACATCTACAGAAGTTGATGATTCTCTTGTGACTCTATAATCTTTCAAAATCGCTTTCCCGAGTTATGATCATCTCATCCTCTTCCTTTCATTAACTGAGCCCTTTCTAATTTTCCTTTTTGCTGACATACAGAATCTGTTGTAGCCTGATTCTCTCTGTTATTTTAAATTAACCTTTAGTAAAATCCATGTGTGACTGGCAGTTGGTGAGGTTGAAGTCCTCTAATGACCTGCAAATCCCATATACTCTAAGTGCCTATTGTGCCAGCTCCTTAACACTTTGTCAGTGGAATTTTATAGTGACCATGAAGTGTAAGAGCAATTCACTTTTCATTGTCGCTCTGCCATTAAACTCTTTTGATAATATAAATAATTGTGCTGATTGGACTCATTACTGCTCCAATTTAAAAAGAGACTACAAATTCATTCTTAGTAGCACCATTAAGTGGCTTCAAGATGTACCTGTTTCTGTGTTTGTTATTAGTGCATTTCAGCCCCATACTCATTGTCTGAAGCTTCAGGGCTCCTTTGGGCAGTTTGCTATTTTTCTACCTCTTTTCATTCTCTTTGTTAAAGCACATCATTTAATGCATGTTTCCAGCTAACTTAGAGTCTTGAAAAGCTCCGTATTCTGATTTCATTAGGCAACTTGAAGACACTTCCTGAAGAGACAGAAAAGCCTCAGGCAGAAATGCTGTCTGACTCTGAGACTGAAAATCCAAGTGGTGAAGGCAAAAGAATAATGACTCTTGCCAGATTAAGGGAGTCGTTCTCTCTCCATCAAGGAACAGAAAGTAATTTTCAAGGCTCTAAAAAGGTAAAACAGCAGCACAGTTCCCCTAGACAAAGGTTGCTCAATACCACTGGGAGTACTGTAAAGATCCAAAAGGCTGTCTTGACTAAGGAGGCTGAGAGTTGTCCTAAGTTTGACTCAAGGGTGTCAATTCCAAGGAGACAGTCGAGAAAATTAGAAGATAATGCAGATTCTGGATTCTGTAGCATTTCTGAGTCAGATGCTGGATGTAGTACACCAGGAGCTGGAAGCTGCATCAATAGTGAAAGTGCAATTAATTCTAAAGAAGAATTCTGTAGCACGGAAGAACAGATTCAGAAGGAATGTCTTAAAACTGCTGGATGTAGTAAGAAGTCACTGGACTGTGATGTTCAGGTCTTGGGCACTGAACCCAAGTTAGATCAAGTGAATGACTGGACCAATCAAAATGAGTTCTCTCAAGAACCCAGTAGTTGCTCCCCAAGAGTAAAACGTTTTAAAAGCAGAAACTTTAAAAGTGAAGCAGATGATTCCAAGGCAGGTAAATATCCTGAAGTGAAGAACACTACTGTTGATGTACTGGTGGAAGTTAAAAAGAAAATTGTGCCTCTTGAATTCTCTATGAAGGTTTTGGCAGAAAAGGTAAAAAAGGTAATACAACAACAACAGAAAAATACAGAAACTGAAAATTACAGAAGATTTAAAGCAAAAATTAGTCCTGGGGACAATAAAATAGCAGAAGATGAATTAAGAAAAGAGATCAGGTATTTCTGCTTTCACTTGCTTGATAATATTTTGTTCATCAGCTAATAAAATTAGTTGAGGAAGAATATAAGACTTTCTTGGGAGGTGGGCAGGAGACTTACATGTACCTGTTAGTTTTGGGTCTGTTTTTTATTTAATGTCACTAAAAAGTTTGTTTGATGAGTTATTTTGCTGACAGAGCAGCTACTTGAACTAATTGCAAAAGAATACGGAAAAAGACACTAAAAAGGCCACAACCATCATAGATTTGGCTTAGATCAGCCCTGTAAATTGCAGTGCAGTCAGAGAAACACCAAATTTCACAACAGATAACAATGCACTGAAAAGACTGCATAGCTCATATTTCTCCCTTGTGTGAATGAAATTTGGTGAGACTTACCTGGAAAAATAAGTTAAATTCAGGTGGTCAGCAGACAGTAAAAGTCTGTGATTTGTTAGTATTTGGATTAAAAAAAAATGTTAGGAAAGTCTTCTAAAGTCTTCTACTCGGGAAAAGAAGGCAAATATGTCAGCTGCCTTCAAAACCGTGATGCCATCTTCAGTGTTACTTACTTGGACTATTGCCATATTGCCTGCTTCTAATTTTATTATCACAAATGGGGGAATCCTGAACAAGTCCTGTCTTAATGATGGATTGTGTTCTGCCAGTAATGGCCTCATCAGTCAGTGAGAGATTCTCAATAACTGTAATTTATTTTTGCATTTATATCCTGCTTAAATGAGATTTTCTTTTTTTTTAAATATAAAGTGTGTTCTGCAGGGGAGAAAAAGAGGTTTTTAAGTTTTACATGGTAACTGATATGGTGTAATTTGTAATCTCTTTATATTTTTTGTATACAGTAAAGAAATGTTTGCAAAAATGGAAATCATTGGCCAGTTCAATTTAGGGTTTATAATAGCAAAGTTGAATTCGGATCTTTTCATAATTGACCAACATGCCACTGATGAGAAATACAACTTTGAGATGTTGCAACAACACACTGTTCTCCAAGGTCAGAAGCTGATAGTGTAAGTATTTTCAGTGTTTTAACAATAACATTTTTTAAAATTAATTTGGTGTTTCAGAAGGATATCTATGATTTATATTTATGTAGCATTTCACATGTTCAGAACACTTGAGACTAAAGTGGTTTTTATATTCTGTGTTTCAAAGAGTCAATCCTCACATGAAACATCAATTCCATGGATGCAGTTGTAGCTATGCAGCAAATCTGCAAACAGATTTCCCAATGGGCTTTCATAGCAACCCACAATTAGGTAGGATATTGGAAGCTGTTCCTGCAACAAGGAATGCTGCCCAACTTTATTCTGCTGAGTAATGCTTGGAAGTAACTGTTCAGTAGTGAAATTTTTTTAACAAAGCAAAGTGAAAAGTTTTACCACAGAGCTCTCTATTAAGTATCTCTAGGTTGCTTCTGAAATCTGTTTTAAGTGCTCTGCACTGTGTAGCTGTGCAACACCATCTTTTTCTCTATTTCAGGCCTCAAAATCTCAATTTAACAGCAGTAAATGAAACTGTATTGATTGAAAACCTGGAGATATTCAGAAAAAATGGATTTGATTTTTTCATAAATGAAAATGGTGAGTTGGGACCAGAATTGCTGGAAGTAAAAGAGTTCAAAGGTTTAATCTTACTTATTATGCAAAAATTCCCTTGGGTGTTATCAGAAACTTTGAGATAAGATGCATTATTGTATATGGGATATTTGTTTTTTAAGACTTACAATTCTGTGATCTCTCTGCATGATTTAACAGAATGTTGTAGATTATTTGTCTCTCCAGCTTTTTACAGAAGTTTTTGAAGACTCTTTGGAGTCACTCTTTGGCTATATGACTGGATGTGCATTTTCTGGATATGTCATATTAAAATCCTTTTGTTTTATTAGTACACTTGCAGGGATAAATGCAGGCATGCAGTAAATGTAGTAATTTAAAATAAATAGATACCATTAGTAACTGATATTCTTTGGTTTCCTTATGGTTTTAGTACTGACTTGCTTTGTTCTTTTGAGCAAATTTTGGAACCTGCAAGCTCCTTATTGTTTCCCTTTTACAGTGAGGATAATGAAAATGCAGTGAGGTACCACTGTGCTATCTGGGAAGTCACTACACATTTTTTCCATAGTCTTCATTCCAGAATATCCCAGGGTTTTTTTGGTCTAAAATGCTATTAATTATCAATCTCTTACTATCATAAATCCTTAGTGATTTTGTAGTCACATAAACTCAAAATAGTTTCACAAACCAATTGTTCTTTGGAATTGAAGGGTTTGTCAGAAAGTAGATCTTCCTGCTTTTAAGTTTGCAAACAATTTTTTTGTTAATGTCAAAAGGGCGTCTGCCATAGTTACCACTTTGGTTAGTTAATTACATCCGTCAAAAGATTCAATTTAAGCATTGGTATATACACACATCACATCATATTAACGTTTTAAAGTAGTTTCTCAGTTTTTCTCTCAAGAAAAAGTAATTTCCTGTATTTCTCTGCTTCTTTATTATCGCTGCAAACCTTCCAGCTCCTGTAACTCAAAGAGTTAAATTGGTATCGTTGCCAACAAGCAAAAACTGGACTTTTGGTCCACAGGACATAGATGAGCTGATCTTCATGTTGAGTGACTGCCCTGGAGTGATGTGTAGGCCCTCCAGGGTCCGGCAGATGTTTGCTTCTCGAGCTTGCCGAAAGTCTGTAAGTCCTGTGCTGGATATTTTTGTTCAAACAAATAACTACCACGTTTCCTGATGCAGTGTGGGTGGCTGTATCTGTATGTGTATTGCAGGGCAGGTTCATTTACTGCTGAGTGTCAACAGCTGATATCCTTCCATCTGTTCCTCATGTTTATCTAGTAGAATTTGGGGACAACTTCTGGTAGTTTTTCATTTTGTTCCAAACTAAGTCATTTATGAAGATTGTGTTAGCTGTGTTTTGTCTTTTGGTTGTCTGGTAGGTTTTTTTGCTTTTAATGCCTTTTATTTAATTTATTTCCTGTAGTAGCTGAAGTACTGCTCTGGTTCGTGTCAGCTGGCAAATGGAAAAAGGAAATAATTCATTTTTTTTCCTTTACTTGCAGGTGATGATTGGAACTGCACTGAATGTGCAGGAAATGAGAAAACTGATCACCCATATGGGTGAGATTGAGCATCCCTGGAACTGCCCCCATGGAAGGCCTACTATGAGACACATAGTCAGTTTAGACTTGATTTCACCAGAATAAGTCAGTGTCTGTTTATTAACATTTTTATTTTTAATTCTTGGCAATATTTTGAGCTTTTATCGTGACTCTCTTATTTTGACTAAAAAAATTTTAGCCAGTCTTCAGAGCCAGAAACAGTAGCACTTGAAGGCATTCAGCAGGGTTTCCTCATTATCCCTG
The DNA here is from genome assembly GCF_000738735.6 of Corvus cornix cornix. Taxonomy (NCBI): domain Eukaryota; kingdom Metazoa; phylum Chordata; class Aves; order Passeriformes; family Corvidae; genus Corvus; species Corvus cornix. Next base: position 2,221,807 of record NC_046344.1, read on the forward strand.
TCAAGTCATCAACACAAACATCCTGGAATTCATGTAAATAACTCCTCTCTTTTTGCATTTTACTGTGTGTTGTACTTATCTGAGCAGCAGTCAAAACTTTTATAAAATAAATATGTTTATATATAAAGATCAGGAGTAGGTGAACCTCATTTACAGCAAATACACTGATTCTTAACATGAAGTGGCATGTGAATATAAGTACCTAGGAGTGCCATAAAACAAATATTAGCTTTCTGTGTTTATACATCATGTCTATCACAATTTTAAAGAAAATGAAAATGATACACAAGTTAAAATTTTTTTTTTTTTTTTTGCTTATACCAGAGTTGGATTTCATTAGATAATGACTTAGAGCTTTAATATTTCATTTCATGATTAATTTACTGGTATCTGTGTTTAAGGCTTGAATAGAATAATTCGTCTAGCATCTTTACTTTTAATTAGCATTGTTCCCTTCCGAATTCCAAACTGTTTTTCAAGAACAGGGATTCCTTTTCTGACAATGAATGTCTTGCCAGTCAGGTCAGCCCAAATTCTATCTCAGTACAATCAAAATAGTTAGAAAACGGGCTTTTTGAATCAGAAACCATTAAATTGGTAAATTGGCTAAGCTCTTCCAGTTCTGTAGGACCTGTGTTTATGGGTTATGTTCTCTTCACACTCCATTTGCTGCTGATGGAGGGGTGGCCGTGATGCTGCTGCTGTTCCTCCAGTGCTCAAAGCCGTCCATGCCGCTTCTCGGAGCAGCGTGGCTGAGCGTGCCCATGCTACCCGGCACGGCTGTGGCCAAGAACCTTCAACCAATTGTTCGTGTTGCGTGCGGAGCCGCGATTCCGCAGTCCTGCTCTGCCCGGGTGGGAACCGGCCCGGCGGGGCCCTGTGCCCGCGGCGGCGTTGTCATGGCTACGGCAGCGCCGCCGCACTGCGCCTGCGCGGGCCGGAGGGGCTCGGCGCGGGGCTCGGTGAGGGCTCGGTAAGGGCTCGGCCCTGCTGTCCCTCAGCCAGGGCTCGGTGAGGGCTCGGTAAGGGCTCGGCCCTGCTGTCCCTCAGCCAGGGCTCGGTGAGGGCTCGGTGAGGGCTCGGCCCTGCTGTCCCTCAGCCAGGGCTCGGTGAGGGCTCGGTAAGGGCTCGGCCCTGCTGTCCCTCAGCCAGGGCTCGGTGAGGGCTCGGTGAGGGCTCGGCGCGGGCTCGGCCCCGCCGTCCCTCAGCCAGGGCTCGGTGAGGGCTCCGTAAGGGCTCGGCCCCGCCGTCCCTCAGCCAGGGCTCGGTGAGGGCTCCGTAAGGGCTCGGCACGGACCCGGCACCACCGTCCGTGAGCCAGGGCTCGGTAAGGGCTCTGCCCCGCCGTCCCTCAGCCACGGCTTGGTAAGGGCTCAGCACGGGCCCGGCACCGCCGTCCCTCAGCCAGGGCTCGGTGAGGGCTCGGCCCCGCCGTCCCTCAGCCAGGGCTCGGCACGGCCCCGGCCCTGCTCTCCCTCCGCCAGGGCTCGGTGAGGGCTCGGCCCCGCCGTTCCTCAGCCAGGGCTCGGCACCGACCCGGTCCCACCGTCCCTCAGCAAGGGCTCGGCACCCGCCTGGCCGCGCCGTTCCGTGGGACGGGCTTGGCACCGGCCTTCCCCCGTCCTCCCCCGCTCAGGTGCCGGGGCTGCGGTCACCCAGCGGTGCTGAGAACCCGGCGCGGGCCTGAGGCTGTCTGTCCCTGCCAGCCCTCGCCACTGCAGCATTGGCGGGCTGGGTTCCTGCGCTGCCAAGCGGTGATACCCGGCTGTGGTACTGGCAGTCCTGTAACCTTCAGGTAGCTCTCAACTGGCAAAATAACTACAAGCTAGAGTGGTTATGCTGTGCTGTGGTTCAATCTGCAACTCATAACTTGGAAGGCAAATTAAATCAATCACAGTAGTGCAGCTGTATCTTCCAAGAACTTGCTGAATGCATATCTTTGAGAAATGGCTTTCAACTTTTCCATGTAATTAAATCTAATAGACACCTAAAAATCGAGTAAAGGTGATCTCCATGTGGCAAAAGTAAGTCTGCTGACAACACTTCCATCACAGTGGTTTTGATGGAAGACTTGGAGGTAATTCACAGACATTGCTCCCTGTTTACCCTGTGGCCTCCCTGCCACAAGCTGCCACCCCTGCCTTGAGGAACTGCTGTTACAGAAATAACTTAAATACATGAACATATAATGACAGAAATACTGATTTTTTTTTTTTTTAGTTGTCTGTGTTTTGGGTTTTTTAACTAGTTTATGAGGTAAAAATACTTATATAAGAGAGAAGTAAATTTTCATTTTTCAGAAGGAAAATACACATTGAGACAGTTCAGTAGCTATGCCAAAAGGCAAGAAGAAAGATGTCAAGAAGAAAGATGTCAAGAAGAAAGATGCCAAGAAAGATGGTAAGAAGGAAGCTGGTGAGAAGTCAGAAGAATCTATAGGTCCTACAGCTGAGAGTAGCTTAACAACGCAGCCAGATTTGCAGAATGAGTCAGTGAGTGAAGAAACTCAGGCAATTCCAGAGGCACCAGACAAAGAGGTAGAGGTAGAGGAACCACCAGTCCAGCCTGTTCCCCCGTTCCACGAGGAGCCTATTCTTGCTCAAGTGATTATAAAAAGGTAAACTTCTTTCAAATACAGCAGTGAAGTCAAGAACTCTCATTTAAGTATCTCTGCTGTAGCCAGTGTCATACAAACACAGATTTGACTCTTTATTTGAAGCAGAAAATCAGGTTATTCAGACCTAGTAGCAGTGACGCCTTAGGAGACATACATGTGGAATTCTGCTGCCTTCTTGCATACTAGAGTGCTGCTCATGCTCTCTATCTGCGAAAACCCTCATTGTTTTAGCTTGTTCACCTTCAATGAAGTTTTGTTAAAATATATAGATGATGAAGAAAATATATCATGTAATCTCTAGTTGCTGCTGCTGCCTTTTAATGCTTAGGGCTGCTCATATCCCTTCAGAATATCCAAAACTGAGGAAGCAGGTGAATGGCAATGTTAACAAAATCCTTTTGTATTTCAAGAGAACTATATGTAATTTTCATATTCCAGCATGCCTGGCTGTAAGGTAGTAAATGCTACCAATGTGATTTTTTTCCTTAATTGGTGGAATTATGGGTCTGAGGCAACACAAAAATTACATGGAATATTACAAGGAAGGTTCAAAAAAATTGGAAATTTTCTTGTAGTTCATTATTCTACACAAGATGCAACAGCTGACCTCTGTGTAGACTGTGGTAAATCAAAGGTCATTTATTATATGTGATTTATATCTATTAGCAGTGACTTGAAATCTTCATCTTTAGTTTGTTTTCTTTGTAGCTATGAAGGTGAAGAAGTTGATGGATTCTATGAGGGTGAAGGATTTATATGTTTTGAGGGAGGAAATACATACAAGGTGAGTGTATAAATTTAAAAAAAAGATAGTAGTGGAATAAGTTCTCTCTCAAGAGCACTGAGAAGCATTGAAAGCTCTGTTAATTTCTGGCAATAAAACTCTTGATTTGAAACCAGTAGTTGGAGGGGAATTAACATGTCATTCTTTTGAAACCTTACAGTTGCTGTAGGCTTCAGCTGGGGTAAGAATAAATCTGCAAATGATGCTATTCTCTTCATTTTGAAGGGTCTATTTTCTGAAGGACGTATGGATGGACAGGGGACTTACACGTGGGCTGATGGAGTAAAGTACGAGGTAAAGCACAATTTAAGTTATAACTGAACAGAGTTGCACCCAGTTAGATGTGCAAACTGAAGGAAAGTAGAGAAGTTGCAGTAATTGGTACAGTACAGGTGGTGACTGCGGAGCTGTCACAGCAATTTCAGTCACAAGCCTGACTTGTCCCAGGAAGCTGGGGAACAGAGTCTTAGTTTTTAATGTTGTAATTTAATCTTTCAGGGAACATTTATTAAGAATGTGCAGATGCTTGGTGGCCGTTATACCTGGAGTGATGGCAGTGTTTACGAAGGATCAATCAAAGATGGACTTAGGCATGGATATGGATTTTTTAGGAGTGGTACTCGTCCAATTTCTTACCATGGTGATTGGTGCAATGGCAAAAGACATGGAAAGGTCAGTAACAACTAAATGAGAGTGTGGGCTCGGGTGATGCCTTCAAAACTAGCAAGTGTTACTGTGCAAAGATTTTGCAAAAGTGTTTTGTTCTGTTGCATGGTCTTATGCTCTGTGGAGATTTGTTTCTCCTGGGGAGTTTTTCTGAGGTTGTGAATACAGTTAATACTGTAGACCTACTGTTGGAAGTAAAATTCTGAATGGGTCAGAAAACTGATCTACCTCAGAGTGAGTACTGTAATTAAGATGCCAAGGTTAGCTCTCTTAAAGTATTTCCAAGAGGTTTGTAAAACATGGTAGACTTTGATGTAATGTAATAGGATTTTTCTTTTGAACACTTAGTGTTTTCTAAGGTCTTACCTAATATTAATCAAAAGAGGATGGTTTTTTAATTTAATTGTATCCCTTCAGTTGCTTTCAGTACAGTGAATCAAAGTGACTCTTAAGTATTAGAACGTGATTACAAGTGTCATATAATTTGTATGTGGTGTTTTATTCATGTAGATGAATATTTAGGTATTTAAATTGACTAAATTCTTTGTTTCAGGGTGTAATTTATTATGATGAGGAACATACCTCCTGGTATTCAGGTGAATGGGTAAATAATGTCAGAGAAGGACAGGGATTGAGACGGTAAATATGATAACACTTGTTCTTACCCTCACATTTTTTATTTTATGTGTCTTATGTTACAGTTTCTTGTGTTGTTTAAAAGGGGTACAAATGCTGTCATTTCGTAGTAGTGTGTACCTTCTGCAGTGGAATAAAAAATGTACAAAGTGCTTTGTGATAACAAAGCTTTCTTTTAAGTTTATTTTTGTGTGCAGTGTTTCTACTGACCATTTGCACAAAACAATAGGTAAAGACAAAATCCCAAATCAGCTGTGGTTAACCACAATTCAAGATTTAAAACCAAACACACTCAATTGATTTGAGCAGATGGAGGTGCCTTATGAGTAAATCACTTATCTATAGAGTTACATATAAACAAATATTTTTAATAGCTATGGCAAAGACTTTTTGGGAAAAGGAGCTGGTTAATATTTTTAGTGATTTCTAAATTAAAAATAGGAGGTAAACAGTGGCTACTCAAACCTCTGTATCCATGTCATAATGAGTCAATTTTCAATTTAATGCTTATATTTAGCCTTAATACATTCTAAATTTATTAGCAACGAGGTTTCACATAAACCTTTCATAAGATCAGCATAGAATTTAGTATGAATTAACTTTAGTTGGTTTTTTGCAGCTACAGGTCTGGAAATACCTATGTAGGTCAGTGGAAGAAAAATCTACGACATGGACATGGAAAAATGACATGGCTGGCAGCTAATCAAGAGTATATAGGACAGTGGGTGTGTGGCATACAGGTATTCATTTCTTCCCCAGAAACCTTTCTTTAGTTCAGCATCTGTCCACTGCTCTAGGAAAGCTAAATAGGGAGTTTTGTGCAATATCGAAGGAGCTTTGTACGATTTTTGCCAGTTGAGATAGCAGAAATGTGTTCTTTATTGTAAATTGATTCTCATGTTAGCAATATTCAAATTGTTAAAAGGCTTTGATTTAGTCTTATAAAATCAAAATTTAATTCCTAGTGGAAAATATAAACATTTTTCAATTTAAAAAAAAGTTAAAGAAGTGTTTGTGACTTAGCTTGAGCTATGACTTCAGCAGTAGGTATATGTGGCAGTTTATTTCTGTGTCACCTGTAAAATACTAGGCCATACTGTTCCCTCTTGGAAAAGTTTTATGATGGAAGACAATTTTGTGGCATTTTCACTTCCTTCCATTTATTATTCTGTTTCAAAAAGAATGTGAGCTATTTGCTCTGTCTTTTCACTCTGCTTAAAATTGTCAAGGAGTCCAGCTTGTGTAATATCCTGGCTCTGTGGCATGGTGTTCCTCACCTGGCTGTTCAGCACTGTGGGAGAAGGATTTAGGGAGGAAGGGCGGGTGACTTTAGGAGTCCTGTGGTAGAGCTTGCTCAACTATATGTTGATGCACTGTATCCTCTGGGCGCTTCTCCCATGCACCTTTGTAGGATGTAGTTCTGTGCCTGCTTTGAAGTGCTGCAGCCATTAGCTGGGGGCTTTTATTTCAGAGAATTGCCAAAGTCTGGACCTATTTTTTTAAACACACTGGGTTTTTTTTCAGCATGGATTTGGCACCCACACATGGTTTTTCAAGGCAATGCATATGTCTCAGTATCTTCTGCGGAGTGAATACATCGGTGATTTTGTAAAAGGGAAGCGCCATGGACGTGGCTTGTTTATATATCCTAGTGGAGCAACGTACAATGGAGAATGGGTTTGTGATAAGAAGCATGGCAAGGTGAGGACTGACAAAACTGCAGACAACAGCAGAGCAAACTGTTCTGCTCTGTATAGAGGATCTCTAGATTTCTTTACAGCAAATTACATTCAGTTTGCAGTGTGGATGGAATCCCCACACAAAGGGCAGAGAATCCACTGAAAGCAGTAGGAGTATTTCCAAGGACACAGGTTGACTCTGTGGTTAGATGTGTTTTGTGTGTACAAAGACATACATTTCACTGTGGAGATTTTCAGTGCAATAGGTGCATCTTGAGTTTTGCAGTGGTTGGTCAGAATTTCACAGTTCCACAGCGAGCTAATGGATTTCAAGCTGTCTTTGCACAGAGAGGTTCTTACATAAAACAGCCTTTTGCAAAAACTCTGAGTGGAGTGCTACATATGCAAACTAAGGAGTGCAAACAAGTCCTTCTATATGGGGGAAAAAACTTTTCAAATATATATATAGGCAGTTCTTTATCCCAACAATGTACCTATTTAATGGTACAAAATGCATTATAAAAGAGGGTAGGAAAAATTATTTTCCTGTATTTTATTTCATATATTGCATTTTAGCCAAGATTCTGAAAAGGAAATTGGACTGGGAGCATTAGTGTTGCTTTTTACGATCTTTGTTTTACATTATGTTAATCTGTCTGTAGGGTGTGTTTGTCTCCCCAAATGGTCAAGTGTTTCAAGGAGAGTTCATAGACAATCATCCAGTGGAATGTCCTGCTCGTCAAGGGGCTGCTGTGGAAGCCAAACAGCAGAGAGCCACTGGCACAAGAAGGTGTTCTGGCACTGGTGAGCAAAACAAAATTTTACTTAACTTTGCTTAACAAAACAAATTTTACTCAGTTCACATTTTGTTGTTCCGTTTTCTGTAACATGAAACTGTTTGTACATACACAAGAATCAGACATTTCTTCAAAGAACTTAGATAAAAATGCAGGTCATGGTTTTTGCTTCCATGCTGCATTTCCTGTGAGTGACACTTGGAGTGGAGTGACACATCCACACCACATCTTGTAATGGATGGAACACTGCTGTCTGAAAGTTTCACAGCTTATGTAATATCTGCATTTCCTTTTGGTTAGAGGTTGATTTGACAAAATTGCTCTTCAGTTGTTGTGCTGTTGGTTATGAAATCTCTGCTCCTCACTATGAAGGAATCTGTTGTTCCAAGTCAGTAATATAAGAAGGAATAATATATGTTTTGGGTTTTTGTGTGTATATGTATTAAACTTTGTTTTAGTTTGTCTAACTTATTTTATTTGCATGATAGAAAAGACCATAATCATTAATGCCTTGGGAGAGGCTTCTATTCTGAAATCAGATATTGAGTTGGATATATCTTTACTGCTTGAGTTGTTGCCAGTGGAAGACAGAGAGGAAGAAGTGAAACAAGTAAGAGTCTACCGTTTAATACTTGCAGTTTTCCCTTGTATTGTGTTTCATATTATTTTATTTCTAGTTTATTTGTGTTAAAGTAACTCTTTCCATTATTAAATTATTAAACAATTATTCAAAAATCTGAAGGCCATGAAAACAGAAAAGCAAAAAGAATTATTCGGCAGTATTGCCTCTTCTGAGCTTCCACTAAAAAAGGCCAATTAAAAATAGGTTAACATGTCTGGAAAGGCATTGAGCAACCAGCTTTAGGTACTCTGAGGTTTGTCTGCTTTCAGAGAATAATTTATTTTTATCAGTCACCAAAACCCATGTACCTTTTGAGTAATGCTTTTGTGAACACTTAGCCAGGGATATGCTCTTCTAAGTTGCAAGGTCAAATAATTATCTGCCCTGTTACAGGATCAGTACAAACTGATCTCTGCTTGCTTTGAGATGATGCTGAAAACATGTCCTGCTTTATTTAGGTAGAATTGGCTGTGTTGATGCATATTTCAAAACTGAAAAAAGCCTACCACTTCTACAGTGTCTTAGGCTATGGTCATTCTCCTGACAACAATTACACCCTGACTAAGCTGCAGTTTTGGAGGTTTCTGAAGGACTGTGAGTTTCATTTCTCCTCCGTAACTCTCGCTGAAATGGATCGGCTGTTGAGAGGTTTGTATTCCTCCTGATCCGGGTCTAGAATGAAAGAATTTTACTAGTAAGCTGTGGAGAGTTGGAGTGGCAAGGTCTCCTGGCAGCTCAGCTCTGGGAGTTAAGTGGCCCTGAGTCAGTACCTCTGTGCCTGTGAGTTGTCAGAGGATGAATTTACACATCTCTGGGCACTTCTGGTCCTTAGGTGAGAAAATACGAAATCGAAATACAACATAAAAAACTGCACTGAAGAGCCATCTGTTCAAAATACATATTCACCCCTGGTCTTGCCATTACTATTACAGTTTTAAGAGGGAGAGAAGTAGGAGAAACAAATCTTTTTTTGTTTTTTTTCAGTGTTCTTGACTTTGGTTTGCACGTAGTATGGGTTTTTTTCATTCATAGAGCCAGTTAATCAATCAATTCCCTTTAGACTTGCAGTGTCCTTAGTATATGAAGGGTTTAACTCCAGCTTTGAATCCCCTTCTATATATGCTGAGTGGGTGCATTTCTAGAAAGAGAATTGTCCAAGATCCAGCTATAGGTGGACAGTTCCCCCTTGACCTTTATTTGGAAGTGCTGTATTGTCTGGTCAGAGTCTTCCAGGAGTGTTGTTACACTGTGATAGGTGGAGATGGAGAGGATAAGAAGGGCTGACAAGTAAATATGCCTATAAGCATTTTAATGTACATGAGAACAGTAGAGATTTGGTTTTTTTAATTTTTTAGGTGATAAACCATTTGAGAGTATACATTGTCCACATGAGGTATTGGTGTTCAGAACATTTTTATCCTACCTTGTTCACCTGGCATTTCATATCTATCATGAAGAGTACAAGTACGTTTCATCTTTTAGTGAAATTTACTTCAGTGTAATCGGCTTGAGCCTTCCTAGATAAGAGCATTTTTGTTTCAACTCTAGAGACGAAGTTCCTCATCTCTGTAAGTGTTTCTTAAAAATGATGTCCAGGAATGTTCTGCCCTCTGCCTGTTGTGTCCAAGGTAAGCAATGCTATTTTTTCTGTGCAGAATTCATTAATTAGTGCCACATGCATTACAGTTTTATTGTAACTGTTATTTTTTCCCCAATTCATTTTGAAAGGTCTCTTATTTTCTGGTGAACAATTCACATCTTTTGCCATGAGCTACATTGACAAATGCTGGGAAATATACAACAATTTTTGTAGACCGCATTCCAGGCCTCCATTTGAACCCACAGTGAAGATGAGGCAATTCCTCTGGATGTTGGCTGTAATAATCTAATTTTTTTTTGTTCTGTGTGATTAGATGTGCTTTCTTTGTTAATTTGTATGAGCCTTTTAAAATAGTCCCTGTGGCTTCTGCACAGTTGAAAAGTAGGAGTGAGGTTATTTGTGCAAGCTGTTCAAGGAACAGTAAAGGAACAGTTGTTCTACTGTTATTTACTAGTATTTATGCACTTTTTCAGGATTGAATTCTAATTTTGTACTTTATAATTTCATATAATCAAATCCTAGACAAATGTGTTTAAAGAATAGAAATATTTTTTTCCTGGTCCCCACTGTGTCTCCCTCTGCCCCCTGTATAAAATGTACATAGGAACATGTCCTATTGTTAGAACTCAGACTGACAGCTATTGAAGTAACACAGTAAACCATTTCAATAATGTATTTACTACAAGAAGAACATGAGGTTGTTTACTACAATTCAGTAATTTGGGGACAGATCAAGATTACTATGAAGGTCCCACTGATATGCCTGGGGTTTGGGTACTGTCACTTTATCCAAGCAATTTTTCATGAAGAAAAATCAGATGGAAAAACTGTAATTTTTTAATATTTTTGTTTATGAGCTTTCACAAGTTCTTTTGTAACACTGCTTTTGCAGTCCAGGGAAAATTCCCATAGGCTTCAGTAGGACTAGAATTTCACTCTGTTTTTAATTACGTATGTGGAAGTATCATTTGAAACCACTAGAAATTTTGGCACAGGCTTGAAAGGGAGGTAGATGAGGTCCATGTGGGGAATGCCTTAAGTGCTGTTAACATGTAACATTTATTCTTACCCAGGATTTTAAACTTCTCAGTGAACAATTAACTGCTTCAAGAGTTGTGGGAATATTTGTCAAAGTTGGTGCCTCCCTACCTCATATCACTGGTGTCAACCTGGATCTGGAGGTGTGTATGGAAAAAACCCATAGTTCATTGCTACAGGAACAATTAAAATTGCTTTTAAAACCAAAAATCAGTGCAGTGTTTTAGCTCAATATGACTTATATAAAGTGTAACACATCATATCCCCTCCTGAATGTTTTAAGCTTTGGCTGTTTCCAGTTTTTCTTCAGAAGAAGGGATGTTTGACTAGATAAATGAGGCCAGAGAGACTTCACTAGCACTTCTGAGTTCTTTGCTTGCTCAGGTACCTAGGCCTGTTAATGAAGAGATTTTGTAAAAATGAACTAATTTACCACTGCATTTGTTTTACTCTAGATGGTTTTTCTGGAATTTTTTGAAGCTCTTCTTGAATGTGCATTGGTGTATGTTACTGAGGATATGATCCGGGAGAAAGCAGCTCAAGATGATCAGAAAAGAAGTAGTGTTGAAATCAAGGAGTTCTCCAGGAAAACTTCAGCTGTGTCTCTCACAGAATGTTCTCTGCCCCAGGTAAAGTTGATGCAGACCTGTTGAGTGTTACTATGTGTCCACCTAGAGGGCAAAGTTAGGCCCTGCAAATGTTCTGTTTCCTGTCCGTGGAAACCAATTTCTTCTTTTTCCATAAAAAAATCATTGGATTGGGTCCTTCTGCTTTTTCTCTTTGTTGGTACCTTTAATTGTAACATCAGCATAGACAATTTTAGCACATTTGCACATTTTCCTAGATAACTGTATATACACAGAGTACTTCTGAAGGGGAACTGACAGATTGGTTGGCTGGTGAAAGATCTGGCTCTCCTGCATTAAGCTGAATGTCTGAAATTGTCCTGTAAAAATGGCATTCTGTTGTATGTAGCAAGCCTTGCTGTTTTCCAGCAGTTAAGCTGTCCTCTTTTTCTTTTTACTAAACTTCTGAATATGAATTTTATAGGTTGTAAGATGCTGCCTGTGACACTAGTGCAATTTGGGTAAACAGAGTAGTTGAAGGCATGAATTAAAATTGTTATTGTTTGGAATTATGCACAAGATGAAAGTATTTTTGTTAATTCAAAGAGTATTCACAAACACATAATTTCACAGCCTCTGTAGGCCAGTAGTGCCACTGTACACCACCACTTCCCATTCTTTGGCCAGTTGTTCCCACCCTATGGACCCATTCCATTTCATCACTGCAAGCAGTGACACAGTTGTACACTGAAGTGGTCCAATTAAAATAGTAAAGAAACAAAAAGAAAAATCCTAATTTAAATGTATTGAGGGTAAAATTCTTGCATTACATTTCATTAGTGCACCTACAGCAGGAGTATAATTGGTACAGACATAAGTGATGACATTTCTGAGGCAGCTGAGCTGTATGCTCAGGAGCAGATGAACAATAGATGAACAATATGTAGAGCAACATGTAAGAACAGAGGAACAGGTCAAAGAACAGGAGCTTTCATTCTCTGTAGTGCTGTCTTTCCCTGGCTCTGAAATAGGATAATCCTACTTGCCTGGCTGGTATCAAAGGTAAAATGTTACCTGGTAGTACTTGAAAAGGTGAAACACCCCTGCAGTTTAAATGTTTTGAGATAGGCATGATTGCAGGATGCATTTGGTTGCAGAATGCTTTGTAGATGGGAATTTGCATGACTCAAAGGGACTTGGGATTTCACTTTGTAATTTGAACACAAGCCCAGACATTTAGTAACTGAATTTAAAACTTCTTGCCAGCCACGGAGACCTTGTGAAGGCACACAGCTTGCTTGTCTACCTTCTCTACTGGGTGAGTACTGTATAAAGTGGCTACAAAACTACAAAGTGGCTAGAGGAGATTCACTTTTTCTGCAGCTTTCAAAACAATTAAACAGGAGCTGATCATGGAAACAGCTGATAAATTGCAGTTACAGAGGGCAGCTCCATTCAGTTTGGCAATTATGGCAAGGTTTATGTTTAGCTTTCCATACCTGCTGTACACAGATAGCTGGGCAAGTTGAAATCTCTGAATCTTCTGTGCTTTTTAATTAGAAGCTATCACTTTTTCCTTAAAAATAACTTTAAAGGCTTTTTAAACCTTAATTCTTCCTGTTCTGTCCCACTCATTTGGGCATGGAAACAGGAGATTGAACTCTGCATTGTGCCTTCATTAGAAACAAACTTTTCATCATTTCTTAAGTATTTTAACCACAGGTCTGGCTGTCAGGTCAGATGACAATCTATATTTATTTGTGCTGAAGATCAAACTTGGTATTTCACGCACAGAATTAAAGGCCGAGTAATTTTAATTTTCTTTATTTGCAATATCAGAAACTCTTCCCTCATTTCCCACAACTCCTGGAGAAAGCAAATATGATGTGTCATTGCCCAATGAGGATGTAAAAGAAGAACAGGATTCCTGTCCAGAAAAGGAATTCTCAGGTAAAACAGTCCTACTGTTTTAGAACTTAACACACACACACAAATCTCTTGTAGCTCTTGAATTGTGAAGTTTTAATTGTATATGCAGATTTCAGCTTGTCACAAGAGGGCAGTAAATGAGCCTTAATTCTGGAGAAAGATTTGTAAAAAACTTTAAGTATTTTTAAAAATAAGAAAATAAAACTTCATGATTAAATGAGACATTTAAAGACCAACTTACATAGTTTCCTCAAATTTAAAATGCTACATTTTATTTGTAGGGCATCCATAAGCTGTAATTTGTATTTACTCTATTGAAGCTCAAGCTGCAAGCCTGTCTGTGGAGTGTCCTGGACAATAAAATGTATTACTGCTATGTCCTGCTTCTTTTACTTAATATAAGAATTATTATTAGTGGTGGTGCCACCACTAGCTGGGATAAGAGGCCTTATGTTAGGACAGGCCAACAATCATGCAGAAGAGATATCAGTAAGAGCACTTTGGTATGTTGAGGGTCCTAGATTTTTGTACCATCTTCCTTCCAGCTGATTAGCAGATCTCATCTGGGTTGGTTTTTTGTGTTCGTTAAATGTTTTCTGCTGATACTGAACTCAAATCCAAGGACAAAGGTAGACAAGGATCTCTGTAGTCATCAGCTCTTTTGCTGAAATCTGATGGCTGAAAAGTTACACATCTGAAAAACTTCGTTCAGGGCCCATCATCTGGGCCTGGCCTGTTTCCTGGCCTGTTTCCTGACATGACAAGGGACACTGGCACACACCTCTGTCCTTTCAGGTGGTCATGTTTGTTCCTCCCTTCCCCTGTGCACAGGAGTCACAGATACTGAACTGTCATCAGGTTACTGCAGAAGACCCTTATTACAGGATTAAAGGGAAGAGTTCATTGTCTTTTTGTGCCATTTCAAGGGCCAAGTCACTGAAGCCTCACAAAAGGGCCACCCACTTTCAGTTCAAAGTGTCTCACACCTTTCATCTTCTGTACCATGCAGAAGTCAGACCTTCCCCTTGCAGAGTATCAGAGCTGAAATATTGTAGTCCAAACCACATTTGAAACTGAAGTGCCCTGCTAAATAAACATGTTTAATTTGCATGTTGCAGATGAAGCAAAAGAAGACAAAGATGAACAAGACAAGCTATTGAGTCTGTGGAGGTGTCAGATGCAAACCTTTTTCACAACTAAGTTCTTCCCTGCTTTTGAGCATGAAATAGTGCTGAGGGAAAAAATAAAAGAAGTAAAAAAGGAGGATGCTGAATTAGCTGGGCTGAGAAAGATCCAAGCTGAGGAGCTGGCAAGGTGAGTGTTGAGTCTTGTCTGGCAGTACTGTTATCAAAAATGAGAAGTGTGCTTAAGAAAGTATAGCATACTGTACTGGAAAAGAAACTCACCCAGGTATAATTAGTAACATACAGATTGTAACTCACGTGCTTTTTGTTACTGGCTGGAGTAACAAAGACAGGCTGCTTTCAGGTTACAAACTTTTAACTCTGGTATTTCCTGACACTTGGGTCCTGCTCTGTGGAAAGGCAGTTAAGACATACTTGGACTTGATGAGGTAATTAGAGACTTTCTGCTTCTCTACGCTGTGACACTTCATACTACTTATACTATGACTAGAGCTGTAGTTGCTTAGCCAGTATAAATCTGTCTCCCTCCTCTAGCAGTACCTCAAATTCAAATTTTGTTCACGCAGACTTATTGCTGAAAAAGAAGAAGAGGCAAAAAGGCGAGAAGCAGCTGCAGCAGAAAAGGCACTTGCAGAGTTAGAGAGTGTCAAAACGCTGAAAGGAAAGCCCAGGAGAGGAGCCTGGTCAAAGAAAGATACGTCCAAGAGAGGACCCTCTCCCAAGAGAAGTCTCTTGGCAAATAAAGAGGCCCCCAAGACAGAACCTTCATCATAAAGAGGCTCACAAGGCAGCACAGCCTGAGGAGGAAGAGGCAGCACCCACAGGTACCAAGCACCTGCTGACAAAATGTAAAATAAATAAATCCTCTGCTGGCAACTACTGAAGCTTCCAGAAAGTACTCTCCAAATAAGGAAAAAACCCCCAAACCAAAACAACCCCAGAAGACCCTCACTTGTAGGAAGCATGGTTCAGCCATATGCACAAGAATTGCTGGTTTCAGAGGGAAGAGTCTTTTACACCAGGGTCCTGGGCAAGTGGTTAGCTAGCAGGAAGTCACGTCACGCAAATGAACACAGATGCTCCTAAAGTGTAACAATTATTAGTTTTATTTTTCAGCAAAATATTCACATAACCTATCAGAATGGAATGGTACAGATGAATTCAGACTGGTTTTTAATTAGTTTGCACATAAACATTTTTAAAATTTAAAAATTTTATGGTCAGTTTACAGATTTTAGTAGAAATTTTGATTCTTACAAAGCAAGTATTGCTTTACTATTGTCATTATTCCAGTCAATAATATGACTAATAACTTCTCATGTTGAACAAGTGCCTGACATTGACATCTTCAATAAATCAGCCCTTTGCAGATCAATCCAAGAAGAAAATATTATTAAACTGTGTTGCACAAAGTTTCTTCACTTCTTCTGTTTAAAAAAAGAAAAAAAGATACATCAGTATGGTACTTTACAGAAACCTCCTCAAGAAAAACCCTGGGGATTGTCATGGAGAATATAATTAAATTCAAACAGAAAAAGCCCTAAGAGTTTCTAATGTAGAAATACACTTAATGTTGCTGTCTTTAGTAGGAGAAAGGCAAGTCTGACATCTTCCACTGCCTGAAAGCTGTGTTGTGTCTAAGTGGCTTAAGTGCAAATGATGGGCCTCTCACCAGACACTGCAACAGCAGCAGACTTGGCTTAACATAAGGAAGTATATTATAACCCCCTTTTCAGAGAAGGGAGGAATTAGGGTATTCTGTTACAGTAAATCAAGTCTGCAAAACGTTCACTTTGTGTTATTTGGTAGACAACACTTTCTAAGTTTATCAGGCACAGAAACACTCATTTACTGCTTCTGTATGCTAGGTTTGATGCTGAAACACAGTTATAGAAAGATTTCCAAGTTATGCAACTCATTCCTGATTTTAAAATGTAGGTTGCTAGGCTTTGGTCCTGGAAAAGACCAAATTCTTTCCCATTGTCTAAGTGAGCACAGTGCCTCCTGTTAAAACAGAGCCCTAGAATTCCTGCAAGTAAGATTCAAACAGATTTTTAGAGAAATAGCAATGTAAAAGCTTATTGCATCTTAATGGTAATTCTCACTCTCAGTCATAGTAAATCATTCTCAAAACCACATTAGAAACAAGATAGCGATGGATGAGGAGCACTGACAGGACAGCCACAATGTGTAAGTAACTACGCCCGGATCTGACAGATAAAAAGTCAGATGTAAATATATTCATCTCTCACCTGTAATACACTTTTTAAATTACTCCTAAACTAAGCTCACACTGCTGTCCTCTATTATTTGAAGGAGGAAAGATGACTGATTAATAATTAAGAATGCCTGCTGAATATTTATGCTGTCCTTTCACAGCTGGTAGTAGGCAGACCAAAACCTTAGGCAAACTCACCTGCTCTATCAAAGATCAGTCCCTCTCTAGATTTCTCATGAGATGGTTTTATTACTTCTCTAGGGACACACATTTTAGGAGTAACTGTGTTTAAAGGTAATAAGAAACAAACCTTACCATTAACTTCAATCAGATTTACATTTTTTTGATTCAAAATAACATACAGTTCTCGCTGGTCAGACTTTTTCCCAACTACCCAGTAATCACTCATCGCCTTCACAATAATTTCCTCGTCTTCATCAACTCTGAAAGAAGTTTTAAAAAGTAAAGAAGGTGGCAGCAAGTTCATCTTCAACAACTTTATCTGTAATCATTAGGAACAGCTCAATGTCAGAAATGTTGTGCAGTGTCAAAGAAAACATCAGTTCTAACTTGGCCAACATTCAGTCCAGCACGAAGGCTTCATAAATGGCTGCTTAGGACATCCCCAAATCAGTAATTTTTTTATTAGCCAAACACTCCAGTGCTCTGAAGAAAACTCCTCCATTCTGGCAAGAACACACTTCACAGAATGAGGATTTGCCACACAGTGACCAAATACGGAAAGCTGGAGATGGGTTGGTGACCCTAAGCTTTCACTGAACTGTTAAACCTGGACCTAAACTATGCTCAACAACTACATATATTCTATAAAGCTGTCACTAACCCAGTACTTCCATAACATGATGACACATGCTTTTGTCATTTACAGAAAAGTTAAAACCTTGTCCTTAAGCAGAGTGGGAAAATTGCTTGTTGCTAATTAGAGCATCAGGCATCCCAATCATTCAGCATTGTCATGATCTTCATTAACTTTTGTAGTTACAGAGGGTCTCTCCCACTTTGCAGCGTGATACCCATTGACAAGAAGCCACTTATCTTCTCTATCAGCAGGACTGCAGTAACTGCAAGGTTTGCATTTCATCCATTGTCTTACCCCTAGAGGCCACCAGCTGTGTCGGGGCAGGTATGACACAGGCAGAAGCAGGTGTCCCTGTCCTTTATACTGCTTTCCCAGATTAGACAGACTCTGGTGCTTCCCATCCCATTTGTTAGGACTACTCTGAAGCCTCCAATAGATGAAGTATTTTCTTTGATAGAGGCCCTGGCCCTCTTTTAAGTTATTTTTTTAAAAGGACAGTAGAAGGGTTTTTTTAAGATGGACTATTTCTAGACCAACACAAAATACCAAACATGAACAGACAGCCATCAACAAAGACTGGAAAGCTCCACTCCTTTGAAAAACAACTAAATCTGCTTGACAGTCGGAGTTACAGACTACTTAATAGTTAAGCATTACCTGGAGAAGTCACTGTTGATGTCACCAAGAATCTTCATGAGGTCAGGGTGAACAGATGCAAGTGATACGCTGGGTGTTTTCCTCATGTGAATGGTACTTTTCTCTGCCAAGTTCATGTGATTGAAATAGATGAACTTAAATTGAGGTTCCTTCTCAGCCCTAGGAAGATTTAAGAAGAAAAAAAAAATTGTGTTTTGTGAATACCAACATGTTCTATAAGCACAGGCCTCCCAGAGATTGGGTAGTGAGCCAGTGCAAAGCTAACTTAGCCTGGAGTTATGTTCACACTGAAGGGACTTGTGGGATCGAACTTCATTTTAACACACTTTAAAAAAAAACAAAAGACAACCAGGCCTGCAGAACCAGCCAGTGTTTCCCTTTCTGCCACTCAGGCTGCCAGGAAACACTCACAGGGGAGTCTGAAGGCCTTGTTCCACTTCACAGTAGTAATTCATTTGCATTTTTCTAATGAACTGTTTTTTTCCCTGGCCCCATTTTGTTCCTGCTGCTCTCCTCTATGCCAGTCCAAGCTGCTTTGAATGGATCCTGGCTCTTTGAGCAATAAGTCATCTTCTATTCATGTATTTGTTATTTGTTACAACCATCATTTGTGTGGGCCAAGCAAGAGACTATTTTCAAACTCCTGCCTTGGCGGTCTTCCTCCATTTCCTCTTTTATGAAGTTAATATAAAAACCTAGAGCTGTAATTTTTTGTAGAAGTCACAACAAATTCAGACTGACCAAAAACTGGCTGCAGAAATGGTACTTGAGGCAATGCATTATTTAGAACCAGGAGATACTGTGATGACACCACTCACCTTAACAAACAACCAGATACCCCTGCTCTCTGTCACCCACATGCATTAGTGTCAAGGAACTGTATCATGTTTTCAGGACACCATGGCATTAAACTTTTAAAGAGTTAAAGCTGCCAAAGCCAGTCCCAGATGACATTTAAAAACCCCAAGTTTAATGATTTAGTAGATTGGCACAATTTCAAGCACATCCTATTCTATCCTGTGCGATTTTGCTGATTTGGGATGGTACCACTAAGTTCACTCACACACCCATCTTTGGTTGAATTCCTCTTATGTTGCCATATGTGGTGCTGTTCTTGCTTCCCCAGCTAATAAATCTATCAAAAAATAGATGCAATTTTATTGCAAGACAGCTGTCGTTCTAAGTGAAGTATGAAGCATTAAAATCCTTTTTCTTTTGACTGTTTTTTGTCCCTCAAGTAATTACCTTAGTCCTGCAAAACAGAAAACAAAAAAGACCTTTTTTTCCTCACCAACTATACATGGCAACATTTCAAGAAGCAGTAACTCTGGAAAAGTCCTCAGCTGTAAAGCTTCCACTGTAACCAAACTAAAATTCCTAAAACTAAATTTACTCACTAAAATTCCCATTTCAGCCAGACAATAAACATTTGTTCCTAAATTAGTAACATCTATTGTTACTTCAGAGAGACCCAAATATGCAACAATATGCACTTCATAAACTCTTAAAGATACAGAAAAGTAGACAAGCATTGTTTTAAGTACACCATTAATGCTTTCAAAATTTGGGCTCATGTTACCATTATTTAAGCAGTTCATTAAACCTAACTTTTCACCAACTAATGAGGGAATGCAACAGGCAAAGAAGTGTAGTACAAACCCTGATATTCTCTTGTTGATGTTGTATTGTTCACATATGTCTGATGCCAACACTGTGAGCTGAGGCCCAACAATGCTGTCCAGTTTTCTGCAAAACTCCAGCGTGGGTGGAATTGAAGCTGTGTCAGGCAGAGAAAAGGGAGAGGTGAGATTCTCTTCCCACAGCTGAAGGTACAGTTTTTGTAGTTGTTTTCTTTAAACATCAGTGAGAGTCCAAGAACAAATTTCTCCCATAATTAAAACCTCAGGGGTGATTTTAAAAGTGGCTACGTGAAGCAGTGTTTAGAAATTTTATTGTGTAAAATGAGTTACTTATACCACTGGAACAAAGATGAAAGACTGATAAAAGCACTCATGAAAAAGAGACTCAAGTAACAAATTAATGTGAGTATTTTTCAAGAGTAAAACAAGCTGCATGTCAAAGTATTTTGCATATAAAATCTTGGCAAATAATTGATGCTAATAGGTACTTACCATCAATCATAAAGCAGACAGCTGCACTCATGGCCTGGAACAAAACAAAAGCAAAAAAACCATTTACAGCAGATTACTTCAGCTAACTTAAATAAATGACAATACTTCAGTGAGGTCACACACAGGTGAGAAGAAATTTAAAAATCTTTTTTAAAAGTAACACTTCAACAGGATAATCTTTTTGCAGTCTTGTAAAACAAAGGTTAGCTATGATTTTAAAATTCAGCCCAGTTAACAGTTTTAGGGGAAATACACAACTTGCAAAAATGCACTTACACAAAGATGTCTGCAAGAGACTCCCATTTAATGTAAAAAAATTTTTTTGTTTGTTTTATTGATCAATCCTATCTAAAACCAGGCATGAAATCACTTACAGCAACTGAAGGCTGGTATTTTGTTTTAATAAAACGATTGTTTGCTTTGGACAGGGTACAGGAGAGGTGAAAAGAGAATTCAGGGTTTAAAGCTTGTTCCTAGAAATGCCAGTTTTCTGTCTCTTTGCTTTAACCTGGCCTTATTTGTGCACCTGTCTATACAATTCCTAAGTACTTCACATCATTGTCACCTTCATTGCATAGAGATTCCTAATTCTGTGGAGTAATTGCAGAGGAAACTGTACTACCTTATAAACAATTAAGTGAAGCTCTTCGTAAGTGTCATCAGTGTTAACAAATATTTTGGGGAAACGGCATTTTGTCTCTGGATCATTGAGATTTAAAGGTCCAGTAAGAAACCTAGAAAATAATTCAACAGGTGAGAGGTGATGAATTCTTGTATTTCAGTTTCTTGAATTTTACAGATGTTCTCCAAACCTGCAATTCTCGTGATTAAGGATGTCCAAACCCACGATTACTCAAAATAATGTTGTCTGCTTGTTTAAGTACAGAATTCCTCATTGACATGCTGACTACAGAGGAATATCAAACAGATAAATCCTAGATCAAATCTACACCTTTGTCTGGAGTGCTTGACCAAAAAGAAATTATTAGAACAATTCCCAAATTTATCATACAATGCATTAAGAACAATGGGAAGAAAGATAAATATGCAGGAATGTTAATGAAGCATTTTCTCTTTTTTCCAGAGGTCAAGTTTTATACTGCACCAACTACTGTGCAACCCTCTGGAATGAACTGTGTGTGGAATATGTACTCAAAATACACACACTCCTCCCAAATGGTTTGCCCTGGGGGGAAGAAGCAGTGACAGTAAAGCAGGACCTACCTTCCGTAGTGTTGTAGATTTCCTGGCATTTCAGCACGTATGGGAGAATCTCTTCCCGCTAACTGAGGGGAAAAAGAACACACAGGAAAAACCAGCTTAGAGGCAGAGAGAAGAGAGAGATTCCTCTTTGGTATTTTAGCCTTTAGTACCAGGTAAAGAGGAAGAAAAAACCAAAACCACCCAACCACCTTCCCCGCCAAAAACCCCCAGCCCAACTACCTCAGGCTCCATGTGCCTTGGAAACAGAGATGTCGTGAGATATTTGTACAAAATTCTCATGTCATCTTGCTCCAGTCCACTCCTAGAACATTGTGGGGAAAAAGAAGCAAATTATGTCTGTGCTGCAGTTCGGACCACACATTTTCCTCTAACTAGCTCAGACCAATGCCTTTCTTACTGAATGGTAGCCTGACTCATATTTTCTCATTTTCATCCAACTCTGTCACTAATTTAAAAGCTTCTCTATTGTGACACTTACTCATAGGATTAGAAATTGAAGACACACAAAAGATTTACTGAAGTACCTACCAGATAAGCTGGTCATTGTAGAGAAATGCAGTGTACTTGACTATGTTCAGGCTTTCTTCCATCCTATTAATAAATGACTGAATTTTCAAGTAAGTCATTTTATCCAGTGGAAAGAAGCTGATTCCACAAAACACATCCAGCAGATCGCAAGACTGTAAGTGCAGTGTCTGCAAGTACTGAGAGAATGACAGTTGGCTTTTAGAATTCAGAAAACTGCCAAGGTGTAGATTTAAATGACAAATTTGAGTCTAATCCCCAATAATCTGGACTAACAATCAAAGAAAAAAAATCCTTCCAGCGCTGCTTGCCTGACACACTCCTTCATGTGGGGACAGACTTTTTACAAAGGTTTGTAGTGACAGGACAAGAGTTTCAGACTGAAGGAGGCTCAGTTTAGATTAGATATAAGAAAGAAGCTTTTTACAATGAGGGTGGTCACACACTGGCACAGCTTTCCCAGAAAGGTGGTGAATGCCCCATCCCTGGAAACATTCACAGCCAGGTTGGACAAAGCTCTGAGTAATCTGATCTAGCTGAAGATGCCTCTGCTCATAGCAGGGGGTTGGCCTAGATGACCTTTAAGGGTACCTTTCAACCCAAACTATTCTGTGATTCCATGTATGAGTGCATGAATGTGATTCCAAGCGTCACTTTGCTTTTATTTAATCATTATGACAACAGCTTTTAAGGAAAGTTCAAGATCTTTTGAGACTATAAGAAAGCAAAGCCTATCTTACTAATATTTAGTTTCAGATTCAACTGTAGAAATAGGAACAGATAATTAGCTTTCAATGTGCAATGGAATAAATAATTTCTATTATTCACTTTCTTGATAGACTGTAACCTTTACCAAGAGATTTCAAATGCACTGTCAAGTGGTCTGTTGAAAGATGCTTTATCCAATGGCTCCCTCTACAGTCACTTCACATTACCAAATGCCCACAAGTAATACAGACCAACAGGGTGACAGATCTCTGCCACAGCTTATGTCTCTCTGTTTTAGCGATAAAATTCTATTTACTTCCTTTTTTGCCAAGGTCTATTTTTAATTTAGTCTGGACAGAAACACACACCAGCTCATCACGGTACTCCTTGTGCCAGTGGTGTTTATTCTGGAGTCTGCCACAAGTCTTAAAAAGAAACAAGCAAGACCCTCCCCAAATCCACAAGCAAAGCCTGTGCTTTAGTTTACACTGTCACAACACTGTGCTATTCTAAAAATCTGTTAAAAGAACAAAAATTTAAACACCTTTTTGCAGTGTCTATGCTCCATCGTTATCAGATATTCACATCTCTACCACAAAAGCACAAACTGCTGACCGCAGTCCTGTTTCCTTCCATGCAAACAAGAAAAATGGGGGCAGGCAGGCACTTTTAAAGTGTGATGAAACTTTTCATGCAGGAACTCAAAATTCTGCCAGATGTGACTATTCAATCAGTTACTTTATGTGAAAAATAGGTTTTTCTTTACATCCTTTCACTAAAATATCAGCTTTGAAACAACATCCTGAACACCAGTTATGATGTATGCAGTATTTCCTGAAGCCTTCTCAGGATTGGCTACTAATTCCACTTGGGGGGTGGAGGAGGGGGAGAAGTTAAAAATTTCAACTATTCTCTATTTCACAGCACTACAGGACTTTAAGCCTGTACATGCAGCTTGTGGAATCTCCACCCATGGATGTTTTCAAGTCTCAACACCCAAAGCTCTGGGCAGGAGAGTTTAACTTCAGTGTTACCCTGCTTTGAGTAGAAGGCTGAACTGGATGACCTCCCCACATTCCTTCTAACCTCAATGATTCTTTAACAGTCACTCAAATAGATCTGCACAAACTGTTATCACAGTAACCAATTCAAACATTAAAGCAGAAGTTTGAAAGAAAGAACACAATTCCATCAGAAAAAAGATCCAACAGTTAAGTTGTTCCATCAAGCCATAACCATGCTTGTGGTTCAACTCCACTTAAAGAACCTTCTCCGTCAGAAAAAGCAGAAAGTATTTGACAAAATGAGTAATCACATACTTTGTGTTGACTCTACATCTTTTCCACTGCCTGTGTGTTATAGTCACACTGCTGCCACTTTTTTTTTGCATTTTATTTCCAGTGCAGAATCACACTGTATGTGCCTGAAAAATAAGGTCTTACCCGATGGAAGAACTTCTCTAGTCTCTCCTTTAGAACTTTCACACCCCCATCTTCCATGGCTTTCAGGAATGTACCATTGAAAAGCTAACAGTTTAAAGAAAAAAAAAATCAGTGAGTTGGGTAATCATTTACAGTAATTTCTTATAACTTGGCTATGAATATAGATTACAACACAGCTCCCATTCCTTAACACACTCCACATCAATCCAAATGTATCCCTTCTTTAGTGAAAAAACATTTAGATTTGCAGAGTCCAGGTACATATGGCAGCAGAGGCAGAATACTTATGTGACACTGAAGTATTTCATGCTCTTGTTTTGTAAAAGGTCTTGAGCCTCCCGTGTTAATCCTACCTTGTACATGCTGTAGCACTGCTGGAGGACTGAACTATAAACCTTGTCCTGCAGGAAAGAGAGCAGCATATCAGTAGGAGCTGTGAATTACAAGTATTTTGGCTGAGCTACACATAACATATTTTCAAAGAGTCAGCTAAGACACAAATTGGATAAATCAATCTTTGAAAATTTAAATGGCATTTTCAGTCAGCATCTAGAAATGTCTCTTACTTATAAAGTATGATTTCAACAAAGGGAGTCCCTTCCCCCCTCACATTTAGTACCAAAACCACTTTAAGAACTCATGCCAAGGATTCCAGTTACAAACAGTCCTCTTCCCTGAGGCCAGTGGTCAGTAACAATGAACCTCTCTGGCAGCTCTCTCTTCATCCAAATCAAAGGCTGAAGAACACGGGACACTACAGCTGATTTTATGGGGCTGAGATTTTAACCCAGACGAAAAAAGACTATTTTATCTGGCAAAATAGAGTCCCTGTGACACCAATCCTTTTCTTAGGACACAGAGAGGACCAAAAGTAATGCACACTGTAATGAAAAGGGGCAGGATAACCAACCAACTTTTTAATTATTATCCCACCCTGCCAAATACCCTTCTGGTATACAATTGAACAGACCTAATGATACTGCAGCTTGGACAAGAAATCCCATCATAGTTATGAGCTTTTTTGGTTTTTCAGATTATTAGTAAATATTACTAGCAGTCTCAAGAAAGTAGTAACATGTATACTTGCACCTAATAAAAATACATAGATTTAAGAACTTTATTAAACAAACATCCTCAGAAATATTCAGCCACTCCAAGCTAAAAGTCTCACAGCTGTATATTTCACCAGTGTTTATGGAATGATCTTGAACTGTTCTCTGGATAATTCTCTTTCTTGTGCTCTTCTTTAAACTTTACTGAAAAGTACTTTGCCCTTTTTCCATTTATGGAGATAGATATAGATATATATAAAATTAATCTGACAGCAGTTCAAGAAGAATCAAACTAAGATATTTCTAGAAGTACTCTTAAAATACAACACAACTCATTAAAAAAAAAGGAAAGTTCATTATTACCAGCAATTCTTCTTCCTGATATTCATAGACTGGCTTTCCATCTTTGTGTTTTTCTATTATGGGATTCCGTACAACCTAGGAAGTGGAACAGGCTGGTATTAGACAATGCAGAATGCATTGAGAACATTGCAGGATGGTGTTTTAGGAATATGCATATCACATGCATAAGTACCATGACCATCCAGAAGTTTTCTTCAGGTTCATGGAAAAACTGTCTATTCTTCTGTGTATGTAGGGATTTTGCAGGTTTTGTTGGGCTAAAGGTCCTGGAAAGAAAATATATATGTAGATATAGATATTCATACACACTCACAACGAGAAGACATACAACTGAGATACTGAAAATACAGTGCTTGTACCAAAACAGTGAGCCATGCAATCAGACTTCCTACCTCGTGAACTGCACTATAGCTTCACATAGCCCCACATTTCTAATTTTTTCATTCTTTTCTACTTCATTTGGGTGATAGAAGAGAATCTTCTTTTCTTCCTAAAATTCAAAAAAAAAGAATCCAAGCAAATGCATTTTAACAGAATCAAAGAATATTGAGTTCATGGTTTGCTTGTTTTTTAATCCCT
Organism: Corvus cornix cornix; assembly: GCF_000738735.6. Lineage (NCBI taxonomy): Eukaryota > Metazoa > Chordata > Aves > Passeriformes > Corvidae > Corvus > Corvus cornix. The sequence goes on from NC_046344.1 coordinate 2,247,606, forward strand.
TAATTACGTAGGCAGAATTTTATTTTGTACTAAAATAGGCTTCTGTAATAACAGATAAAAGGCATATTAAGCACACTTAAGCAGTCAATCATCCCATGATATGTCAAAGTACTTCATAAATTGAAGGCTATTGAAATCACGGGCCCCAGTCATTTCTCAGCCTGTTCAAAGCAAGGCGAGCTTCAAAGCCAGCTCAAAGCATGGCAAGCTTCAAAGGCAGCTCAGATTGCTCCAGGCCTTGTCCAGTCATGTGTTCAATACCTCCAGAGATGGAAATTCCCCAACTTTCCAGCCCTGCTCTGGTGTTAGATCTCTTCACTGTGAAGAATTTTTTTTTTCTATCTCATCAGAATTTCCCTTCATCCATCCTCATTCTTCACTTCAAGAACCCAACTTCATCATGTGCCGCCATCCTTTAGGCAGGTGAGACTGCCCTCTGCCCCCTTTCCACATTGTCTCTCCTCCAGGCTGCACAAATACAGGTTATCAAAGGCTCCTCTGGTACACCACAGACTGCACCCCCCTGACTGACTTAGGGGCTCTCCACCAGGCTATTTCAGTTTGCCAGTATTTTTCCTACTCTGGGAATCCCTGGAGGAGCACAGCACTCACCAGCAACCTCCCATGTGCTGGACAGAGGGGAGGCTTGGCTGGACCTGCTGAGCCACCCTCTCTCCCACAGCCACAAGCGCTCGCTGCTGATTCACGTACGACCTGTTGTTGTTCACAGACTCCCTGGTCCTGTTTTGCAGACCTGCTCCCGGCCAGTCCTCCCTGACCTGCCACGCTGAGCCAGATTATTCCACCCCACACACGGGACTTCGCTGAGCTCCACGAGGTTTCTGCCGGCCCAGTCGGCCTCAGCTCGCTGAGGGTCCCTTCGAACAGGACCTCATCCTCCAGAGGAACAACAGCTGCCCCCGCTCTGGAGTCACCCAGGAGCGTGCTGAGGACACGCTCAGCCTCCTCATCCTGTCATTGCCAAGCAGGTAAGTACACTGCTCTGTTCAAAAACTACTGAAGCCCAGGATTATCACATGAACCACGCAATATGCTGTTACCTAAAGCTAGTGACTAGAGCTTCTTAACTTCCCTTACTAAGAGACACAATGGCGAATAAACACTAGCAGTAAATTGAATGTAACTAAGCTAAACAGTAACCTTTCTACCATATTGTATCTACGTCGAGAAAGTTATTTTTAGAGAAAGTTAAAGCATCAGTAAAACAGTTGCTGACTGTCCAGCTCCTCATCTACAACATACGCCCTGCTGCTGACAACACCTCCGGTTACGGTTTCTGTTCGGTCTGCAGCAGTGACAGACCCCAGTAGGGAGGGCAGGCGTCCCCGGCCCCGCGGGTACCCGAATGCCGGGTGCGGGTGCGGCAGCCGCGGGCCGGGAGAAGCCGCAGCTGCGACCGCCTTTGTCCGGGGCCGCCCCGCAGGGACAGCGCCGAGCCCGCACCCGCTGCGGCCCGGCCTCGGGCACGGAGGGACCGCCGCGCCTTCCCCGCATCCCCGGGCGCGACATCCTCCCGGTACCTCTCCCTCTTTGGGCCCCAGCTTGGGGTTGTAGATGAAGAAACTGAGGAGGGTCGGAGCGAGCTGCTTTTCCTGGCCGGCCGCCCCCGCCGCCGCCGCCATCCTGAGCCTGGGGCCGGCAGCCGCCAGACACCATCGGGGATCGGCCCGAGGCCGCCGCGGCACCGGCCCCGCCGCGCTTCCAGCGGCCCCGGCCCGGCCGCGGTTCCGCCTCCGCGCCCCGGAAGCGCAGCAGCGGCCGGGAAGCGCTCCCGGCCCAGGCGCCTCGCAGCGCCCCCAACGACGGGCGCGGGAACGGCGGGCGGGGGAGCCTTGCCGGGCGCCCGGGGGCTGCGAGGCCCCGCGTCCCCTCAGCCAGAGGCGTGCCCGGCGTCCCCTCAGCCAGAGGCGTGCCCGGTGTTCCCTCAGCCAGGGGCCGTGCCCGGTGTTCCCTCAACGAGTGGCTTTGCCCGGTGTTCCCTCAGCCAGGGGCCGTGCCCGGCGTCCCCTCAGCCAGAGGCGTGCCCGGTGTTCCCTCAGCCAGAGGCCCTGGCCGGTGTTCCCTCAACGAGTGGCTTTGCCCGGTGTTCCCCCAGCCAGAGGCCGTGCCCGGTGTTCCCTCAACGAGTGGCTTTGCCCGGTGTTCCCCCAGCCAGAGGCCGTGGCCGGTGTTCCCTCAACGAGTGGCTTTGCCCGGTGTTCCCTCAGCCAGAGGCCGTGCCCGGTGTTCCCCCAGCCAGAGGCCGTGCCCGGCCAGCCCCGCCCGGCAGTCCCTCGCAGGCGGGGAGCTCCGGGCGGTGGGCCGGGGTGTGGCGCGGTGCCCGGGCCATTGGACCCCTGTTCGAAGCGCAAAAGTACGAGCGTTTCACTCCCCTCTGGATCGTTCAGAGCTGCCTGTCAGCTGGAAAAAGTAGAAACGCGTTATTTTTGGAGGTAGAATCCGAGATTTGAAAGATGAGATGAAGTTTGAGTATGTTGAAGGAATTGGCATGCAGCATCACTTAGTGCAGGTAATCCTTTCACCATACATAGATATATTATGTCTATTCTGATTATTTTTCCATTTTCTGCCTGGCACATTTAAGATAGTGGCATTAAACTAATAAAATAAGCTTTTCTATTACTTTTCAATTCCCATTTTAATAAAATTCAGTGTGAGCTAAAATAGAAGTAAAAATGGCTACATGGTAAGAGAGGTATCACTTTTCTTCTCCATAGGAGTGTGAAGTTTAGGCATCTGAATAAACTAAGGTTACGTAATTGCTTAAATAAACACTTGGGTAAGGTATAAAAGATATCATTGAATATCTCATCCCACCAAGTAACTTAGAAGAATGTACTGGCAAACTCTGTTAAAGTTGTGCCAAATTAAATATGAAAAAAAACAGTATTTCTTGAGTTTTTCAAATTTTTTTTCCCTTTTGTTATTATTTCAGTTCCTATCATCACACTGAGTTTATATTTACTTTCATTGCCGGTAGCATCATTCCAGATAGTCCTCAGCCTCAGCAGCTGGTGTATTCCTTGAGAATCCAATCCAGTGCAGTAGCAGCACTGTGTGGAATAGAGATGCTGTAAGACTGCAGCAATTTAATATTTAATGTGTGTACTCAAAAACTGAGCGGTGTAAGCCAGAGAGGGATGACCGCTGTTTCCCCCTGGGCTGCTGGAGTCAGCTCCATCCCATCCCTCCTGCCTTGTGCCGTGGCTGCAAATCCTGCTGGAGTCATCTCCATCCCATCCCTACTGCCTTGTGCCGTGGCTGCAAATCCTGCTGGAGTCATCTCCATCCCATCCCTACTGCCTTGTGCCGTGGCTGCAAACCCTCCCAGTGCCTGGCCTGGAGGAGGCTGGTGCCTTGTGAGGGAGAGGAGGCGTGAAATAGAAGTTCTGGCTCACCTCCCCTGGCCATGCTGAGGTCCTCCGGGCTGGCTCAGCACCGAGTTTGGATATGTGAGTTCATGTGGATGTGTGCAGGCTCCTTTCCATGGGTGCAGAGATCACCACTACCTTGGGTGTCACCTTTCCTGCCCACACAGGTGGCGTTTAACCCAAACCTCTCAAGAGTGAGCAGCTCCTCCTGTGTGGCCTGGACAGGCAGGAGTGACACAACAGGCTGAGCCACACCACAGACAGAGCATTTCCAGACAGTGCTAGCCAGTTCTCGGACAGCTGTAGGAAATGTTTCCAAAGCTGCAGAGAGAATCTTCTTTATCATTTCATGGTGTTTTCAGAGAGGTCACAGCAGAAGGTGACTCCTTCCCCTTGCCAGCAAAACAGGACGAGGGAAGGCCCTGCTGTGCTGAGCTCCGCAGCCTTTCCCTGAGCAGGGTCTGAGGAAGGATCAGGCCAAATGTGTCAAGGTGAGGTATCCACATACAGTAATTCTTGTTTGCTACCCTACAGCTCTGAGTTAAAAATCAACAGTGTGTGCAGAACAGGCCTTTCACTGTGATCTGTCCATGTGAAGGCTGCAGCACACTTGAGACAATTTCTGGGAAGATCCAGTCAGGATTGAATACATCAAACAAAAGGAGCCCAGTTCCACTCCTTGCTTGTGCTCCACTGCAGGCAGGGGTGAGGTGGTGATCAGGCCAGAGGGGAAGTTCATTTGCTTATACTACTCACTTAAAGCAAAACAGGGGAATTCTTAAAATTGATAGTATTGATAGTCAAGTTAAATAATTTCTTACCAAAGAAGTCATAAAACAGCAGGGACTGTAGATTTTTGTTTGTGTTGGTTGAAATGTTTAGATGTGTGTTTGTTCAGGACTTAGTAAGATGGAGATCCTGGGCTGTGACTGGGGTGCCTGTTTACTGCTGCAATACAAACACTGGTGCAAGGGATATATTGTGGAGGTACATAGAGTTGGACACTGGGTACTCACTGTAAATGGGGATTGCTGAGGAAGGGGTTTCTGTGTCCAACTTTCCCTAGGAAGGGAATTAATGTATGTGTAGTGATTGCTAACATAATTCTGCTCAATGCAACCTCATCAACATTGCTTTGGGTGGAAGTATTTGCGAGAATCTACAACGAGCAAGTGATAACAGATTCAATTAAATTATTACATTTCTAATGTACACATTAACAGGGCATGAAGAAACTTCGATTGTGGTTCCAATTTCATCCCATCTTCTTAATTGTATGTGCAGTAACACCACACCTTGACATTTGCAAAGTGGCATCAGATCACCCCGAGTTTGAAATGTGATTCCCAGCCCATGATTATGTAAAATTAAACTGCTGCATAAGTACATTGGGAATTTGCAGGACAACCCCTGCATCAAGGGACAAACAATTAACAACTTTATGAGTGCTTTCCAATTTATGTTTAAAAATACATAGAAGTAAGATATAGTATTGTGTAGACATATGTTTTGGTTTGTTGAGCCTATTTCTGGATACTATTTTGAGCACTTCTGTCAGCTGTGCAGTAGCAGACTTCACAAAAAGGTATACCATAAATCACTCTGGGTGTTAGAGCTGACAGCTTTAAATAAATACAGCTGACAGCTCAAATAGCTGTTCCATTGACAGAATGTGGTCTAAATGTGTTAACAAATGTGTAGACTCAGCAGTTTGGGATTAGTTTAGCAAATAAATTACAAAACAATGCTGTGATCCAGCAAAAAGCACAATGGCTGTGTATCCCTGGTCTGCACGCTTTGTTAACACTGCAAGAGGCCTGTGGAGCTGTGTGGGAAAACACAACAGTGCAGCTGGAGCTGGGCTCCTGCTAAGACAGCCCTCACATCCCCCAGACTTCTTCTGTTGTGTGTGATGTCAGGGAATGTGAGCAGCACTGTGAGTGTCGTGGTGAGTAATGGTTTAATAATGGATGCATTTGCTTTGCAGGACCAGAGATTTCATAAAGGAAGGCAGTAACTTTACACTAGCTTGGGTTATGATTAAGAATACAAAGTTACTGAGTAGCAACTGAAAAACTGCTTTCATGCAAAACTTGAAGTACTGAAATGGGTTTTTTGTTTAATGTTGCTAGCCTGGGTCTGAAGAAAAGCTGGTAAGAGAAGATGAGGAAGGGACTAGGCAGTTAAAAGAATTTCAGCTCTGAAGATGGATTATATTAATATGTTAATTATTTCCATTCTGAGCACTGCAAGAAATGAAAATTACATTAAGAATGATGCCACAGTTTGACATATTTAAGGCATGGAATTTTTCTGCTTAGAGGTTGAATAAGGCTACAGGGTTTTTTTATATTTTAATTTTAACTGTTCACAGACAGGGTAGACTGGCACAAGGTATTAGGGGGTACATGACCTGAACATGGAATAGCATTTCTGAGACCTGTATTTTAAGGGAATCATAAGTATTCTGGTATTTTCTATAATGTATCTTTATAGTAGTTGTGTCTAGTGAATAATTGTGTTATGCAATGTACAAGTGGCAATTCTGATAACCACTTGCAACTTCTATTGCAATCTGTAAGCAGGACTGCCAGTGATGGGTGATTTCTGACTGCTGCCTTTCATGTCAAATTGTGGTGAATGCAGTAGATTAATTATTATTTCCACCCTATTAATTAAATATGTACTTATAGTGAGCACCCATATCCATGTGTTAAATGGGGGTTAAATATGGTCAGTATATTTAGTTGTTCCTTCCTTATCAGTCAATAAAACCCTGCCCAGGAGCTTTCTCAATTACAGGGGCCTGCCTGAAGCACTGGGAATTCTACATGCCATGTCTCTAGGAGCTTTAGCAATGATGTGTTGGTTTATGCTAGGGAGCAGACAAGTATCTTTGTCAGTGAATAAATCCAGTTTGAGTTATGACTATCACATGTTTCACAAGAGTATTCAAAAGTATGATTTAATGTTTCAAGGATCCTGGTGAAGTGATGTTTTAAGTGTTTCTTCCTACAAGTCAGCAAGTTTTCTGTTACTTAAATCTGCTGGGGTAGGTGCTGTACTACTGGGGTTTTTAAGGTACCTTTTTTCCTGATGGAAAGCATGGAAAGACTCTTTAACTGCAATACTTTGGATGTTTGAGAGACCTCAGAATATCTTGAGTGGAGCAAGTGTATTTTTTTCTGCTTGGTGGCCTGCTCCAGCATCCTGTTGCGTCTCAGTGGAGAATAACAAAATTTGTGCTTTGCCTCTGGGTTTCTTTGTTGTGGGCACAGTGCAAAGGCTGACACTGAGAGGAGCTAGAGTTCAGAGTGCAACAGCACCTGGAAAATTCTTTATATTACAGGCATTTGCCTGCCTGATGTAACATGATTAGTCAAGGTCAGGACACTTAATTGTCAGTGAAATGCAGAGCAGTTTGTTTGTTACCTACATGTGAACTACTCCAAGACCCTTCTGTCATCAGACTGATTTCATTGCCAAGAACACACTTTATTTCTTGTGATTATCCTGTGACATCCATCTTATGCTCTGAGAATGGCCATGGGTCAGACCCTCAGCTTGTGTAAATCTGAATATCTCTGTTTAAGTCACTGATACTCTAGAGATTTATGCCAGGTGAGCATATTTCACAACCTTAAAAAGTAATATCAAAATTCAGTGTTCATTTTTTATCAGTTTGTATTATTTCTTCACAATAAAAGGAAAAGTGTGATGGCCATATTAAATTCTCACATGTATTGAGTCTACCAGCTTACAAACAACTTGTATACCAAATTAATCTGCTTGAAAACATCTCGAAATGATACAAAGATTCTGTTTTCAATTGTCAACTGTTAAGAATTGTGGATTGCTATGTATGTGTTTTTTTAAAAGGCAGTTGATGTTTCTAGTCTGGCTTGCCATTGCTTGGCTCCCAAAAGAGTAGGTAGCTGCAGAGAGCACAGAGAAGAAATCAGGGAGGAATCATTATGGAATTTGTTTGGGTTAAGGTGTCTAGGGTGTCTCGGAGGATGGAACTGCGTGAAATTTGCTTCACAATGAGTACAGGAGAATTTAATTTAACTGCTTTTGCTGTGATGATGAGGATGTTTTAACCAACGGAAATTTTTCAAGTACTGTTTCGTTAACAGGCTGGGAGAGAGCAAAGGCTCAGCATATGGAAGCATTAACTCTATGGACTCTGTGACTCTGGTGCTCTGAAAGATGCATGGTCCTTTTCTCAAGTCCATTCAGACTTGTTAATCTCTTGCCCAGGAGTAGCTGGTTATCTCATAAACAGTTCTGTTCTGGGTTTGGTGTTTTTGTGCACAATTACCAGTATTCATAGAGACTTTTGGTAAGGAAGAAATGCAGTTAATTTTGAATGTAGTCATATGCAGCAAAGGAAGAAATGCACTGGAACTGCAGTGACTGAACTGTTCACTTTGCTTAAGGGCTTCTGTCGTGTTGTGGTGCCTCTGCAAGCTGCATGTGTGTGCCCTGCAACTTGCTGATGTTGAGAAAGTAAGTGAAGGTATAAATACTCCATCAGAGCATCTGAATATCTCCTTTTCTAATGAGTGAATAGTTTGCTCATAAAAAGACGTTTCTTCATCATCCCCAGAGATGGATGTGAAGGACATTTTTAACAGGTCAGTCCAGCCCACCAGGGAGAGTACGTTGGAGCTTTCTCAACATGCATTTTTACAAATTCTTCCTCCACACTTTCAGTCCTCCCTGTTGAGAAAATGAGAAAATACCACCAAGAAGATATCTTGCTTCCCCTCTGCTTCTTAAAACCTCACAGTTGTCTGAAACATCAAGTCCTCATAGGCTTTCCTTTTAATTCTTTGTGCAGGAAAGCATGTGGTTTCTCTTTCTTCATCTATTAATTAGCTGGTGTAAAAGAGTGGTTTGAAACTGCAACAACCTCATGCAGAACCCACTTCTTAAGCAAAAATATATGACTGCTTTTCACTTGGAGGTCAGTGAGAGATTTTACCCTCATCTATCTCACAACTGTATCTGAGCTCCTAGTCTTTGGTGAAAATCTGAATGTTCTGAGAATTTAAACTTAATCCAGAAGGCTGAATCCAAACAGAACTCCCACTAATTTCAAAAGATGTTCCATATATGAGGATTTGATAAGTTCAAGATCTTGGAGGGATTAACACTTTTGGTTTAAGAATGTTTCAATATAGGAGTCAAAAAATAGACACAGGCTACAGTATGATTATTTTTTATTGGATATTTTTAAGGGAAGTGTCTGCTAAAGTAGAGGTTAGAACATGGTAAATAGTCCACACAATGAAAAAAATCAGTAATCAGTGTTCCATTATGTTGCTAAGTCAGTGAAAAATAACAGACCCTGACAAGATAAATAAGGGACTCCCAATTTTCAATGTTTTTGAGCGTCTTGTGCAGATTCATCCCAATTCTATCTTGTTTGGTCCTAAGCCTGCACCATTTCCTGGAATTCTGTGAAAGATAAGAGAATATTTACATGAAAGAAATATTCACATGAAAGGATTAGGAGTAAAGGATTAGTGTCTTATCAAGAGATTTAGAATCGGAATGAACAGAAAACAGTTATCTGATAGATAACCAGAGAAGAAATGTGTGGACAAGAGGCATCACCTAAACATCCTCTTCTAAACAACACACGGAAAAGCAGTGTTTTGATGACACTTACAGGGAATAATTAAATATTCAGGGTCGTTTTGGCCTTCTCTCTGCATAATACTGATCTTCGGCAAAAATAATGGAATGGCTTACATGGAATTTAAGTAAGAAGCAGGTAATAGCTGAAGTGAAAAAATGATAAGCGAGTGTGTGTGTTTTATTAGCTGTTTGTAATGCTTCAGACGTTGAGAAGTGTTGATTTAGAGCACAGGCTAAAGCTAAAAACACTGGGCAGTTCTATGTGGTATGGTCCTGGCGTGTTGAGTTGTGCAATAAGATACTGTTATTTTAAAGATCTTTTAAATGTTTGGCTTCCATGAATTAGAGTATCTGATCAGTCCCATCCCTGAGTGACTATATTAATATACAGATTGCTTCATAAATCATGTATGTTTATTCTGGCATAGTTCCTAAGGAACTGGGTTTAATTCCTTCCAAAGAAAGAAACAGAAGAGTTCAGTGCTGCTGGTGCAGTGAGCCGGGGAATCTGCACGCCAGCACATTCCCTGCATGCTATTCCCTAAGCCCCTTTCATGCTCGTCCAGGCAGCTCGCTGCTCTCATGGGGCGAGTTGCCATTAGCTGCAGGCCTTTTGTGTGTGTGCTTTGTCTCCAAAGCACAGCACAGAAGTACGGAATTAGGAAATCAGGAGGTTTCTGCACTGTGCAGCCATTATACCACACCAGTGTTTCCACGTGGTGAGTGCAGTGTGCTGCTTCCTAAAACTGCTGCTCCTTCCTGTCTGGTCCTTAACCTGCCACTGGAGATAGACAGCATCCATCCCTGCACAGATCCTGTTGTGGGATCTCATACTGGGGTAGTGTCACTTGATCATTCTGTTCTTCTCATGCAAAACAAATATGGAACTACAAGGGACGTATTGAGAATGATTTCAGTGCCCAGTGGAATTTCTGTGGGGCAGTAGCTGCTGGAAACGAGCTGATGTGTGAGCTGTTTGTTCTCCTGTGTGCAGCTGGTTCTTTTGTCCTTGATTTTACATTTGTGTATTCCAAGTGATGCCAGCACTGCCTTACGTTAGAGTAAGTGGGAGGAGACATGAGGGGCAGTTCCTTTCAGAACAACTGGAAATATGGGAGTGAGTGGCAACAGGAAAGTTCCTTAGGGTTTTTTACTTGCTCATGCAAAAGGAAATTGCAAAGATGAATCTGTAAGATCAGGGACCATTTCCACCCTTAAACAGGTTGCTACTCAAGGGTTTCAGTAAAACCAGAGGGTACATTAAATGTACCATCAACATAAAAGAGAATCCCACATCACTACAAACATCCTGAGGTGCCTCATTCTGTATTTAAAGCAGGTAATACCTTCAGCCCCGATTTTACCATCCCCATCATGATCTGCAGCTGCCAAAAAGGTCTTGGTTTCTGAGGTGGTTAACACTCTGGCTCCACACTCAAACCTCTGAAGGAAATACCTTGGAAGGAAACAACTTGGATTTAGACTTTCACGCCATAATATTTTTTATGCTTGTTGTGTAATCAAACAGATAGCTATCTCTAAATAATTTACCACAATAGCCAAGTCCTTCAAACACTGTTTGACAAGCTAAATCTTAGTTGTATATATTTCCGCTTTGTAGGTGCAAACCTGATTAAATTGATTCTGTCCACTATGAAAATCCAGCCCCAGGGAGCTCTTTTTTTCTATATTGAGCATAAAAGGCAGGTATTATTAATTTGCTTCTCTCTGTAGGGATTATCTATTTAAATACACATTTCACAACCTGCTGAAGGTTTTATCAACATTTAGCATAAATTTTGTTCACATTTACTGAAAGTTCTGGAATGGAAAAACTGCTGATTTTTTTGATAGCCTCCAAGTAGTCAACAAAATCCTTACTTGAGCTCATCTTCCTCAATAAAGCCACTTTGATCATTGTCGAGAATCCGGAAGATCTCCTTGAGCTGGCTGCTACTCTTTTTAGACATCCCACTGATCTGAAAGAATTTTTTGGGACTAAAGGAATCTGGAGCTGAAAATAAATTAATAAAGAAATTAACCCCAGACCACTGTGTTCACTGTTCCTAAACGGTCTGAGGATGCTACTTTGTTACATTTTAATTGTTCTAAACAAGACCAGTAGGTGAAGCCTGTCAAAGAATGAATGAATTTGCCATACTGCCCCATAGCCTCCTAAACATCCCACAAAATCATGTGGGGATGCTCCAAATTGACAATATAAACCAGTTATGAACAAACATACTGTGACAGCTGAGTAAAGAGATTACAGAAGTCTGTTTCAAGTATGCACTTGTTCAATATTTCTTTGGGAATGAGTTAAACTTGCCAGGTGTTGCACAAAGTAATAGATTTTGAGAGTTTTAATTGTTTTCTCACCTTGGCAGTCCCGCAGAGCAGCAGCGATGTCAGAAGGGCTTAGAATGTCTGTAAGGCTCATTTTAAACCTGCACAAAATAGAATATTGCAGAGTTTTGAAATGCAAATGCATCTTACAACAAATTGAGTTTTTCCGTGGTTTGAAGATATATAACATCAACAAGAGTAGATGAATCTCACTGATCAAACCAACATCTCTGCTATTCCTTAACAAATTACAAGGTTTAGTACATCACTTCCTTCAAAATAGCAGTGCAGAAATAATGCTTTTTAATGAGATGGGTTACATTAGCTGTGTTGTGAGTTAATGATCAATATTTTGTCATTTATCTACAACCTATATAAATAAAGCACATTTTAAAACTCTATGTAACCATTAATCTAATAAATAATTCCAGTCTTACTGGAATGCATGGAATCTGGCAATACAAGTAACAATATCTGCAGTTGGAAAAGGAAAAGTAAGAAAAATTGCTTCTATTATCTCCCCCAACAACTCTAAAGAATAAAAAGAAAACAGATACTTATCTATATAAAGTCCATCCATATGTAATTCCAGCAATTAAAATAAAAACCTTAGAACAATGGTTATTGTACTTACTACTGGTGCAGCTCTGCACAGTAATTTTATTTAATTAATCTCAAGTCAGCTGCTCACCTTCTGAATTTTCTCAGCTAGGTAAAGGAAAAATAGTTGAGGAGATACCAGGCAAAAACGTAATGTTGGCTCTGGCTTGCCACTCTGTCTTATAAAGGATTCAAAAGGTGACAATAACCACTACTTAGGTTACACTTTCATGGATCAAATGTTTGAATTGAGACCTGGCTCAAATTTCTTCCTTAACTAATTAAAGTTTTCTTTCTATTTATATCCTAAGATAATACAGACAAAAAGAAGAGTTTTTTAAAATAAATCCACTAGTGCTTAATTAAGTACAACTCTGCCATCAGAAGCACCTTTCAGCCTCCAAGTGTGTTAAGAGGTAACCTCTGCACCTGAAAGTCACTCTTTGGCAGGTGACTCCAGCAGTCAAATCCTTACGAAAAGAAATGAATTTGTTCTCCCTGGGTCTGTTGATCCTTTGGAATGGAATGTATAAGGGAGGTAGGAGATGAAAGATCAGAGGTGACAATGTGTCATTCTGACAAAGATAACTTGTCACTAGGGTAGAGGAAAGCATTTCCTAATTTGGGTGGTCTTTCTACAGTAAGCTTCATTTTGTATTTCCTGACCGTTTCCTGAATTACAGAAACAGAAACCAATGCCTTCAGTGGCAGAAAACTATGAACTAGGTAAAGCTGAATAAAATGATCTTGTTGTCAGTATTCCTTGGAAGATGATGTATAATCAGTTGGCCTACTTAATAATCCATTTTGAATGTTTTGATTTACATGAAATCAATAATAGGCTTACTAGTTGTAGCAAATTCTGTAGGTTGTAGGAATCAGACATTGTTAGTGTGGAAATAGTTTTAAATACATTTTATAACACACACTCTCACAATCTATTTCATTAATAATGAAATTTTAATTGTAAATCAGAGTTTATTATATATTTCAGGAGTATTACTTTTGGAACAAAAAACCTTAAGAAAATTCGTAACAGCAGATAGGAGGTTTTCCTTCTCAGACAAAAATCTGTTTCCATCTTTAAGGGGGTTAATATGGGCAAAATTCTAGGATGAAGACCAATAAAACTCATGTGTATTTTGGTTAGTATTTATTGTGTAATAGTCAATTGTGGTAGCTAAACTAATGTTCTCTTAATCCATGAGCATTGTTTTATTTTTAAATGAATGGAAGTGGTATGGTATGGCAAAGAGGAAATATTTTTATAGTAGCAAGGGTTGCAAATTATACTGTGGAGCAGAATAATAAATATATCTAAGCCTTGATGTAAGTTAATGAACTACAGTGGGTTTACTCCTACTTGGTTTAATGACAGTGAGAAAACTGTCAATCATAGCAAATATTCCATAGCACTGTTTTAATTTGGATAGAGAAATGCAAGGTATAAGTAACACAAAAAGCAGACATAATTTAATGATACTTTTACCTTTTTTGCTACCTCTTCTGTATGCCAAGGAATAAATCACAAATAATCAGACTTACCTTTGATCCCAAATACCAGCTGTCCAGGAACAAACAAATGCTCCTTCTATTGCTTCCAGTGGGAAAACTGGTTATAGTGACCTGGAAGAACATTTTCCTATTACACCTAAGAACCCTGGGCAGTTGTAGATTAGTATTGTGTGATTAAAACAAATTTAACAGTGCTGATTTGTACAAGCTGAATCTTTTGGTGCTCTTTCCATTTATCTTCTTTATTCAGTACTGCCTATTTGTGTTGCTTTCTGCCTGAGATTTCCATGATGTTGTGATGTCAGGCAGTGTCAGTGGGAGCTAAGTTCATTCTGTGCTTTCTCCAGAATCACCCTGAAATAACTTTCAACCTCTTAGGTACCTTTTTACACACTGTTGTATTTTCTCCTTTATGATTATCTCAAGTTATCTGAGTTTGAACAGAAGGGTTCTTTTTTTACTGCCAAGACGTCTCTAGAGAAAAGGGCTTTTTTTAGTGCTCTGTGACAGTGTCATAGATGTTCCTTTATAGAAGACTTCCCTTATTTCTGCTGGCTCCTACACAGTACTCATGGAACTGCTCTCTTTGTTTGTGTTTCACTTGCCATAAGACACTAATTATTGGCAGCTAATGAGAACGAGGGAATTGAAATGAAGTAGAGGAAAACGACAAGATTGAGGTGAGCATGTAATGCTCAAGCAGCTCAGGATGTGTCTGCAACTAATTTGGGCATTGTATTTAAAATATAAGCACCAAATGTTCAAAGAACAACATCTGGTTACCTCATACACTCTGCCATGGCACACAGAGTGCTGAGCTGGTTTTGTGTGTATTCAGCAGGAGTAAAATAGCCAGAATTAGTATTATATTAGAATATGATCTCAAATAAAAGTGAGATAATTGCTATGATTGCTTTTGAAGGGATCTTTTAATGTTTGAAATTCAATGCTGACAACAAAAGTGTTGCTAATCCTGGCTGAAAGATGGTTTACAAAAGCCTAAAAGAGCTGAATTTCAGAATCAAGTTGATGTCACTGTACATTGATACAGGTGGGAATCTAGGGTTACTGGGTTTTATTTATTTATTAATGACACTTCATCTGAAGTACAGGTTTCCCTCCACTACAATTAGAATGCAATAATCAGGGATTAGTATATTAAGGGATATTTTGATGAGATAATCTGTTTTACATCTGAATTATCTGCCTATTTTCCTTACTTCTGGGTTATGTGTTAGCTTAGGTGATTGTAATTACGTTACGCATTCAGAAAATGAGATCTGTGAAAACGTTTTTTTAGAAGATGCTATGCAAGCAGTGTAACACTATAAAGAAAATCCCTAATAATTCAACCAGAACAACAGCTGCTAAATAATGGGCAGTTAACAATAGTGCAAAATCTGGCACAGAATCTGAGTTTTGCACAGTTTCCAGGAATGTTTAGCACTCGTTCCTATCAAATTCAAGAAAAATACTAATTTTTGTTCATTCGTTTATTTGGTTTTGGGGTTTTTTTTTTTCTACGAGAGACATCTGAAAGTTCTATTGGATTGATTATCTGAATATTCATGTACTTGCATACCTAGTGTCGTTTTCACTTGAGATGTCTTTATTAACAAATATTAAAGCCTTTGTTTTTGTCTTCAGACTTCCAGAATTAAACTTGAAGGTGTGATTCTGAGAAATAGAGAATATTCATATTGACAAGTTCTTGCTAGGAATCTAAACATATAAAACAATTGTCTTCAAATCAAGTGCTATTTACTTCTCTAAGAATCAGAGAAAAGTTGTATTTGGTAAATCATTGACAGGTTGTGGACTAGACATGTACCCTTTGTGTTCTGTTTGGCATAAAGTACAGAGTTAATTAGCAGTGGCAGTCAACCAAAGCCATGACTTCAAGCAGATGCAAAAGAAACATCAGCAGTTGTCTCAGGTGAGATCAGAGGAGAGGTGTTAACCTGAGACCAACTACAACAGTGTAAAGAGATGCTGCAGCAGCTGTTCTCAAACCCACACAACTCCATCTTTCAGCCCTGGTTGTGTCAGGGCCAATTGTATCATGATCCTGGATAACAGATTCTGCCTTTGTAATGAGTTTGGAAGTAACTAAAATAGATACTCAGTAACCTCTGTGGTTGATAGTAGTGTTGATGTTTCAGCGGTGGAGGCAGAGAATCTTAGTGTGTTTACAGCTATAATCATTGAAAAGGACCTTTACAACAAAATGAATTCTATCCTGCCACTTCAAGTGGTCTCTTAGGGCACATGTTTTAATCACATAGAAATAAAGAAATAATTACAGCATTTAATTTGAATTGTTGCTCGGGCCACAGTATTTTACCATATTTCCGGAGAAGTTTGAGCACATGCTGTAGCGTTTGACTTTTTTGGTCCTGTGCATTGCTGTGATGAAGGAGGAAAGCCAGGCCCCAGTGACAGAGCTTTCTTTCCCTGCAGCAGGTAGAGGATATTACCCAGAGCACTGAGCAGAGATCTGGACTAGAGAACCCAAGATACGAGATAGAATCTGCAGCACTGTGGGTCTGGACCTAGAGGAAAGCAGGTACTTCTCACGCTGGGGGAAATACCATGTGGATTTTCCTCAGTTCAAATGATGTCCTTATCATTCTGTGGGAATGGACTTGATTTCTGTTTGAAAATGACAGCAGAATAGACCAACATAGATGAATAATAGTGTCACTAATTCATAGAGTCTGGTCTGATAAACATATTTTTTAACTTAAAAAGCTGTTCTGGAAGATCTCTGCCAGCATTTGATGTGTTTGTCTTTAAAAGCACTTGGAAGTTCTTCTGTTACTCAGTAATGCAATTTTCTGTCTCTGACCCTAAATGTAATTGTCTAACATGTTTCTGTCTGCTGTCAGCATTATAGACAGTGTCAGATGGAGTGATCTTTAAAACTCTACATTGCTCAGGGTTTCTGTCTATTTTAGGAATAACTGTGCCCTAATGCTGGAGGCTGTGAAATAATCTGGATTCTGCCTATTGTGACATGTAAAAGATAAGCACAGTGCTACTACACTGTTACCAAAGGCTCTTTGCACATGGCTGCATTTCACTGTACCCCACAGTGTAAGGAACCATGGTAAAATGAACCAAATAGCACTGAGGTGCTTCCAGCTATTTCTGTATTCACTGCCTGTCCTCACTGATTTCAGTGGGATGTCAGCCATTAATTTCAGCTGTAGGAGGATGTATAACCCTTGGTGAGGCTTGAAGTAGAATTACCCTGTAATTAGAGTTAATTTTATCATAAATAATCATCAAAAGTTGCTCGTTTAACAGAAATGGCCTAAAGAAAGGAGGCTCAGACAAACCATTAAAACACATGCAACAAGCATGTGACAAAATTCTGTTGACAAGAGGCAATCCCATATTTAGGGTCTCAGACCTCCAAATGTCTGATTGCAGCAGAATGTTGTTCACTTTAAGGGAGCTCTTTGGGAATGTTTATGGTCAGGCAGCAGTATTTCCAGCTGAGGCACAATTTGAAGAGCTTTCTTAAATCCCATGGTAAGTAGTTACAGAAATTTCACAGTACCTGACAGCCTGTGTGAGTGAGAGGTAGAGAGGAAAAGAAAGTGAGTGAGTGTACGCTTGTGCAAAGAAAACAGCATTTTCTCCACTGATCTGCTTAGTGGCAATGCTGGAAAAAGGAAAGGTCTAAAAACGTCTCTAGTCACAAGCTCTTCTTAACTTCCTGGAGTGATCACTGAAGCTGATACCAGACTTACCTTGTCATGAATTTTTTACTGTTCTTAATGGAATGGTAAGTGGTGAAATTGTCTTAGATTTGTAGGCCTAGCAGGCTAATCAGGCTGGAAGTAAATGTGGTTAAATAAAGGAGCTGCCTGCTATCTCAGAAGTTATCTGAGCTGTCTGTGCCTTTCTCTCTCATTTGGCCATTAATGTTGGTACAATTCTTGAAAATGTCTGGGTGACCCATATTGCACAAGGAACACATAAAACATGATATCAGCTGAGACACAAAGCATTTTCTGACAATAATGAGAGCTTTTAGCACTGCAATCAGGCGGCAGTTATTAATTCTACAAAATTTCCTTTTTTAATTGCTCTCCTGAGATGACATTGAAATAATGAATGTCAGTTTGCTTATGGCTAATTCTTTTTTCACTCTTATAGAAAATTCTACAATATTAGGACCTGATTCATTAATTAGAGTTAATGGAAATATATTTTTGGCTGATGTATAGAGCATGAACACATTATTGGGTATTCATTAAAGTCTTGTAGATTGCTTTACCTTTGTGTAATATGATGATTTCTCCACTATTGTATTGATATTTTCTTCCTTCTCCATAATGTCTCTTCACAAATATACTGTGCATTAGAACCACAACAACATCTGCAGGCAATTTTGAAATTAAGATTTTTGATCTGCAAATATTGAAACATCTTCTTAAAGACCTCCAACAAGTACAGTATGAGACAGTCATACCAGTTTTTGCAGGATTTATGTCCAAGAACAGACTTTTCAAGAGCTCCAAATTTTTTTAAAAGAGTATGTAGGAGCAACTATAATGTTGGAAGTACAACGTTTGGGATGGTCAAAGCCATGTAGATTTTTTAAAAGGCTGTTTGGCTGAGTGTTTATTTTGGTCACATATCTAAGACAAAACCAGATACAGTGCAGTGTTTCATTAGGTGCTATTAGCAATGAGTTCCTTTTGTAGCCCAGTTTGATTGCTCTGTGCGTTTATACTGTGACAAAATTGTGCTGACATCATCACACGCATGCTTTTCAACCAGAACCCTAACCTAGTGCACAAAATGGATCAACTTCAAATAATGAACTCAGAATTTTCATTCTCCCCATTCCTTACGTCTGTCTTGCTATTTCAATCGGTCTGCAAAGAAAAAAAACCTAATTTCTTAGCAATTTTTTATGGCACTCTTCATTTTATTATGCTTTCCTCACAAACATTGATGCATTTTACAACCCTGTGAGATGTGGGCATTATGTTATTCTCAGTGTTGAGAAGGAGAAAAGCAGCAGAACGTTGATTATTTGGGCAACATTCCCCCATTTGCTCATATGGAGCACTGGGGACTTGTTTTTTTGAAGTGCTTTTTGCAGAAGTGGCAGGTGGGACACAAGAAGTGTTCTGGAATTCATTCGAGCACACAGAACACTGAACTTCTCGGCAGTGGAACAACAGTGCCATCGGGTGGGCATGAAGGTGAGGGATTCCTTGGGGGATTTTGAATTTTCAGCTATTTCAGTAATCTAAATTCATCCTGGATCCAGTTGATCTTAAATTGATGACCTCATTAGTGCATGGTCCTGCAGTATACTTATCTCTGAAACACGATCAGCTGCATAAAGAATGACAGAAAAACATATGCAATATTAAAATGCCTCTTGATTAAATACCACTACCAGTTACTACAACCAGGTTTTACACCTAGACATTTTATTAATTCTGGTTTTTTTAACAACATGTGCTAGCTATTTATGCAAATACTGAAAATTCAATGGCCCACAGAGATGCTTTTAATTTATCCTCTTAATATTTTTGTTTGTATCTTTAATGCCCTACATTCAGATGAGCAGAGTGGATTCCAATTCAGTCCCCCAGTGGCATAGATCTTCTGCTTAAAACACCTGGGAGCGTGGCTTTAGTAGTGCTTGTACTACTTCAGATGTATTCTAGCAATGTGAAACCACTTGCCAACAATTGTTCCTGACCTTTCAGGGTACAAAATGTGTAAATAAATGGTAGGTTTGCAATAGGAAAGATTGTTTATGGCACATCTATCTTGGTCTTTATCTTGACTGCTGGTTACAATTTGACCAGTGCTTGAAACTCTGAAAAAGAAGAAAAAAGAATAATAAAATGGGACCTCAATTTGTAATCACACAGTCAAAAATTTCTTTCCTAATTTTTAGAGTTAAAATGGGAAACTAATGCTACTTCCTCTGATAGTCGTTCCTTAAAGGTAGCTCATTGTGTATTCATAACAATAGATACTTAAGGCAAAGGAAGTGTTGCATTTAAGTGTCACATTGTATCGCAGTTCATTAGCAAAAAGAAGTGAAATTATAGACGGAATTTAGGTTCCAGTCCTGAAAAAATCTCCATAGGTGAGAAAAGGGACTGGTAACTTTAGTCAGGGGCATAATAGAGGTCAGTTCCTGTTAGATTCTCTCTATAATACAGAGCAGATCTGAGCACCTCAAAATCAGATCCATAACATCCAATACATGGAGCAGGGCAGCTGCCTAGAGCTGCCTTTAGGAAGTCTCAAGGGCAGGTATTATCCTTTTAATAAGAGCAGTCTTACCATCCACTCCAATTTTACCGTCTCATCACTGTCCCCTGCTGCCAGGAATGCCTCGGTCTCAGCATCAGTCAAAGCTCTGGCGCTGGCTGAGAAATTCTTCAGGAAAAGTCTGTTAAAGGTGAGAGAACAAACGAGTGAGACACAGTACTGAAAGTGTTCAGGGTTTGGATTGGTAATAGCTGCAAAATTTCAAGCTTAATTCAATTCTTGAGAACTATTAATGGCAAAACTTCCTCTAACTTCATTGAGAGTGAGGGTAAGGAAGTCAGAGGATGCTGCATCACAGCCTGTAAAAATCCTTGGTGGCATCTTGGTTTCATTGGATTAAAAAAGTAAAATTAACACTGACTCTGTAGTGGCAGGATTCATCTTCCCTCCCTTGTTATCTTGCTTCTTTCTCCTAGGATGCAGAGTCTTAGCAGCAAGAATTTCTCTAACCTTAATTTTAACTTCAAAGTCAGATGAATGTGATCTGGAAGGTAGAATTCATGTGACAGGAAGAAAGATGAGAGAAAAATGGCCCTTTGAATTCAGTCTGGTAAAAAATCTTATAATAATAAAAAACAGCTGTAGCAGAACTTCTATTTTTATCTTCAGAGTCTGACAGTTATTGCTACATGAAATGAGTATTTTCAGTGCTGTCAGAGAGTTTTCCCGTTGTGATCCAGCCTTGCCTTTGTTATTTGACTTGCAGCTCCTCCAGCACCAGCACTCACACACAGGTGCGCAAACACAATTGTCTCCCATCCAAAGGGGCAGGAGGAACGGGAATATTTCTGATCTTATCATGCATTTTAAGATGATAAAACACAACCCTGTTGGTAACTTTTTTATTTACTTACTTCAATTCCTCTTCCTCAGTAAAGCCACTCCTGTCCTGGTCAAGAATTCCAAAGACTTTGTCAGCTTGGTCTTTGGACTTGAGACCCACTTTGACAAAAAAGGTTTTGCAATCAAATGAATCAGCAGCTGAAATAAGCAGATGGAAATAAGAAGAGATGAAGAAAAGTAGTAAAACATCTGGAACAAAAAGAATTAGCTTCTTGATCAAAAAGCAGCAAACTATTCTGTAGTACAGTGAGGATTAATTACAAATCCCAAGTAACAGTTTTGGATTTTCCTGAGTTTATATCAGATCAATGGGATTTTTCCATCAATGATATCTCACACCTAGGAAGATAATGAAATAGTGACTGTGGTCTTCAGCATGCAGGAACATACCCGTGTAAATTGATACTTCACTGAAAGACATATTTGCAGAACATGATGATAAATATCGTGCTTGTATTGAAATCAGCAGTTTCTCTGAAAAAACAGGATTTCTGCTGTGGGATTTCAGCCTTTGGATTTTTTCATCCTTAAAATTGCTGCAATGAACAAATGATAGGTGCCTGTACCTTGGCTGGCCAAGATTAAAACTCGCATCTGTTCCATTACCTTGCATTAGGTAAGAAACCATTTTCTGTTTCCATTGGAATTGGGACTTTGGGGTAGCAAGGACAGAGGAATTTGATAAACAGACTGAAAACCCAAATTTAAAACATAAATGTTACCTTGACAGCTCTGTAGACCAGCAGCAATTTCAGCTTCTGTCAGGATACTGGGAAGAGCCATGCCAAGACCACTGCAAAATGAACAATACTGTTGGGTAGCGTTGCCACTGCTCTTGCTCTCTCAGCTGTGGAGCTGGCCCCGAGGGGAGCCAGGTCTCGTCAGGGGGCAGGTGAGCCCAGGTCCCAGGGCAGAACAGGGGAGCTGCCCTGCAGGAGCCAACTGCTCCATCCTTTAGTTCAGATGCACATCGTGCATCTGAGTCACTGGTGTTTCTAGTTAAGTCTTCAGGTGCACAAGCTGAGGACAAAGCCAAATCTATTTACAGAACTGCCCAGCATTCAGGCATCTTTGGTTATTTCCATGCATTTTTTGTGTGAATTATTGTGATGTCCTCTAAAGCTCCAGAGGAAAGATTGAACTCACCTGGCCACTTAGTTTTCCCCAAGCCAAGAACAGAAAATATTGTCAGGTAAAAGATCTGCAGAGTCCTCTTGACTTAATTCTTTTTCAAATGACATAGAGAAGGACTTATACAGACCTTAGTTAAGTCCCCTTGACCTTTTACAGAAGTCCTAGAGCCACGTGATGGCTCAGATACCCCAGGGGATAAGTTACTGTGGCTGACAAGACCTGCTAGCTAATCAGATTGATATTTATATCCCAAAGGAATATGTAAGGTTTCGTGCTATATACAGTAAATCCTCTCAGCTTGCACCTATTTTAGTGAAATTAATTACTTTTTATGTATAAATGAAAAAATACATACATTTTTAAGTGCTTAATGATAGCAAGAAATTGACATCTTCATAGGAGACTTTGACTTTTAAGGGCCCAGTCCTGATAGGAATTACCTGTGAAACACTACTCCTGCAGTTGCCCTAGTAGTCTTCAAAACATACGAATACTGATACATTTGTAACAGATGTATCTGATATACAAGTACAAGCTCAAAGACAAAACTTCTTCAGCCCAAAGTACTTTTAATAAGTTGTCATATAAGCTTTGGTTAGCTATAAAAGTCTAATCTTGACAGCATTTGCTCAGCATTAATTAATTGCATGGTGCACATTTTTAAATCATCCTAGTAAATGTGTCAGTTTATAGAATGAAGATTGTCAGTTGTTCAGCAGGATGCGGGAGGGTGAGTCAATTATGGCCAGGAGGGAAACAGAGCAGTGAAATCAGTGATATTTGGTTCTTCCTTGCTGGGCTGAAAAAATAAACTTCTGTAAGGTCTCAGCAGCTAAAATCAAACTGCAGCTCTTTCTCTTACTGGGTACTAATAGGGACCCCACTCAGTTATCTCATTAAATTTATTGGAACTTAATGCCGTTGAGAACAGTTGGAATTGTCCACTGGTGCAAAAAGCCATTGGGAAAACATTTCACACTGACACTTATGTAAACATGGCTGGAGTATTGCTTAGGTTTAAATAACATTTGAGTGATGAGAACATTTAAAATGAAGCCTGTCCTCTAACCACTATATCATAAAGCTGCTCTTTCAAAAATTATGTACATGAAAATACAGACAAAACCTCATCTACCTCAGTTCCCCTTGATTTCTTCAAGAGAAGAATTTTTAAGACGAGCACTGACTATGTTATTTTAAACCCATGCTGTGTGGTAAACTGAAAACTGTGAAAACTAACTTTTCTGGATGATATAAGATCAACTGAACAAGTTACTTTTAAAGGCATTTTAACCCAAACAGGTGGATATCTAAATTAGATTGTTCAGTTTTCCCATTGGGAATCTAGCTTTGCCTTTGGCTCAGGTTACTAGGAAATAATCAAGAGTCTGGCCTAGGATCAGAGACAATCTGATAATTGTATGGGAATTACTGAGCCTTCAAGAAGTAATCCTTGTGAGGAGCCCACACTGAGATTACAAAGCATTTATAGAGAAGAGTTTTGGAGTATTTCTGTGGCAAACCAGCACTTGCCCGAAGGTGGCACCAAAGACAGGCAAGTCCAGCCGTGAGAGCGCTGAGGGACTGCGGGAGAGGGAAAACTGCGGACCAGGATGAGAACAGGATAACAGGAGCGTGTTCATCAGAGGGGAAGAGAGGAAGGAACAGGTATTTAAAAGAAAAAAAGTCTAGTCTACCAAGTCGCTTGAAAGAACAGGAATATAAACAGACTGAACTGAAAAGTCTGAGATAATTCCCAAGAGCTTTCCTTTCATGATGATTTAGAAAAACAGGTTATTTTGTCTGTCTAACAAAACCAGGGTTTACTGTGTTTATTTTTATATTGACTGAATTTTACAGTCCATTATGGAGATCATTGCAAATATGAAATCAATTTGTTCTGGAAGCCTGGGAGTTAAAGCAGGAAGTCAGTGTCTAGAAAAGACAGGCTTTTTACAGTCTATAAAAATGATTAATATGTCATTGTGATGGAACTGATGTGATTCCATTTGAGTCAAGTATTTGCATATTCTACTTGGGCAGAAGTTCCCCTTTGAATTTAGGGTCAACAATCCCTTCGTACCTGCAGGGAAAGGCATTGTCTAAGGGTACCTTCTTTTTCTGTTGTAACTGGAGTGATGGTCTGATTTTCTCTTCTGAAGCTTGATATACAAAACTGATTTTCTTGTTTTCATGACTGTAGGGCATGCTGACCAACGAATCAGAAGTTCTGGAGCAGCCATATCTCAGCTGCTGATGTGCTCTATAGATCTTTGGTACAGAAAGTGTACCAGAAAGTCCAGACCAAAAACATGGTATCTTTCTGTGTTTACAATCAAAACTAAGGTGGAAATGAAGTTTGTAAAATGTGAACACTTTAGTTCGTATTCCACAGTATCCTCTTATTAAAATGTTTTAAAATGCATGGAAAAATTAAGCGTGAAAGTGTTAGGTACATGTCTGTACAGGGACTTAATCAAGATGTATCTATTTCAGTAACCCATTCCAGGAAATTAATCCAGCCTTGGCCCCCTCTGCCCACACTGTTTGTGTGAAGAGCTCCAGGCGCCTCTGATGATGCTGCATCAAAGATTTTCCACATGGGCTGGCTGCTAACTCAGTGAAGGAACTGTACCTGTCTATATGTGCAATGAATGTTCTGACATCCCCTTGCCCTTTCTGTGCTCTCTACTTGTTAGAAGATGACTGAGATTTCAAACAGTTGGAGAGCTGAAATTGAATCTGAAGTTTACAAATGGCTTTTGGATTGGTATTTCCAAAGGAACATGAAATTAGGGGGCAGCCAGCTTCCACTAAACACCAGGAGGTTTTATCTCATGCTTGGTTCTGCTCCTCTTTCAGGACAACCCAAAATTTTGGTTTACGAGAGGTGGTAAATTCAGTGGCTAGAGTACTGGGGTAGCTTGGGATCGTGACCCTGGCCCTCTGTATCCTTTTTCTAAGAGCTTGTGTAGGGCAATCAATTTCTTTGTGTTTTGTTCCTGCTTAAAGGGATCGTAGTATGTCTTTATTTCATAAGAACTGTAGGGAGGATTAGAGGTTAAACTGCTCACACAGGACGACTAAGG
Organism: Corvus cornix cornix; assembly: GCF_000738735.6. Taxonomy (NCBI): domain Eukaryota; kingdom Metazoa; phylum Chordata; class Aves; order Passeriformes; family Corvidae; genus Corvus; species Corvus cornix. Next base: position 2,272,489 of record NC_046344.1, read on the forward strand.
GACTGAGGTGTCTGAGAACTCACAGTCTTTGGGCCTAGTGGAATTCAGATCTACCACTCACAATTTGGGTTGCTCTTTAATTGTCCTAAGTGAAGGTAAAACACATAAACCACATCTCCTTTATGCTGGGAACTATGAAGCAGTCTTATACTGAGTATTATAGTGAGTAGGATGGTCTTACTCGAAACCTGAGAGCAGGTGATCAGTGTGAAAATACCAGGGGTTGTTAGATCCTTTCTGATTTGATGTAGCATAAACAATTTCTAACAGAATTTTAGTTTTCAACTGTGTACTCAGCAGTGTTTTATTTGTGTAATTCATTCATAACAACTTGATGCAGATTTAATCCTTACTTAGAACTTCTATCCTTGAAGATACTCAAACTCATCTTAGAGCAATGTGCCCTTCTGAGGGAGTGATTGGACCAGAGACCTCCAGAGAACCTTTCTATCAGGAATTAGTCTCTGATTCTGTACCTGAATTATGGTGACATTGTGATACCAACCATGTGTCTCTTTGCTACTTCAGTTGGCATTCATGTAGACACCCTGCAACCAAAGTTTTTCTCTAGCACGATGGCATTGTCAAGTTCAGAGAACACTCCATGATATTCCCTAAAAAAAGGCTGCCACGGACTGAAGTTAATTAAAATGAACCTTCCCAGAAAACTTTACATTTGTTGAATTTGTTTCCTTTAGTTGAAAAATACTCCTCTAGTTTGGTTACAATGTGGATCTAAAATGTGCCCACAGAAACCTTAACAGACAGTAGGTGGCATTTTTGCTGAAGCCTATGGGCTTTTTTTTTGAATTGCGGACTTCTTGGAGTTTTATTATAACTCCTTCTAGTGAAATGGCTGGGTGACTTTAACCAGATTTAAAACACATCTTCTTGCTGCAAGTCACTATTTAAGAAGAACAGATTTTCTTTTAAGCATAGGTGAAGTTGCAGCTTGCACAAGAATTCCCTGATTCTTGGGAGTGCTTCGTGCCCCTGTAGCACAAGGCAGTGATGTGCAGTTGTTCTGCATCTCTGAAATACAGGATGGGCCACTGTGCAGTCTTGCATTTCTTGGATTCCACATGAGACTCTCAAAGGTGCAAGGAATGCAGTGTCAGGTCTGGCGCTTCTGGTACTGTATGTGCCATCTGCTTGTGAGCCAGTGGCAGGATAGTTTAGTGATCAGCAGTGTGAAGAGCTAATGTATATATTACATCTGGATATTGCTGCAGATCTGGGTAGCCCCAGGTTTTTTTCTTCAGCAGGGAAATAATTAAGGTAAAAGGAACCAACAGTGTCTCATCATTATGCAAAATATTTCAGTGCTGCAATTAACAGCAGCTATAATTTAAGCCCAGATTTAACATCAAAGGCAGTGGGGATAGAATTAGGATTTATAATCATTGTAATTCTGCCAAGGCTTCAAGTCTGATTGCTAGAATTCCTCTTTTGCATTAGCCATCTTAAATCTGTCCACCAGCTCTCTTACGTGCCTGGGAAATGAGGGAGCTGTGCTTGCCTCACATAATCATCTTGCAATTCATGGAAATGCCAACACTGGATGTTACATAAAAGTTCCAGAAGGCTTTGTTTCTGCTCTTCTTCAAAACAGCTGCCAAATCATAATTATCATTCAGTTTCAGCGAGGAGTATTGAAAGGACAGTCTGCTTGTGAGCTGGAGCCACAGCACGGTACACGGGGAAGGAAACAGCTAAATCTTGGTGGGGAAATTTCTGACACACTCAGCCAGAAATGCACAACATCCACTCAGCCTGCTGATGTCTGCATTTAGCCATGAGCATTATTTACTTTGCCTACTAATGAAGACAATGCCATAACCAACTCTAAACCCTGTAAGACACTTACCAAAGGGAAGACTAGTTCTTAGTTTTCAGACTGAAGAAAACTGCTGATATTATGCAACATATAGATGATAATACATACAATAAATGACAGAGTTGAGTAATGGCCATTATTTAACAATGTAGCAGCTTTAGGGTAATCAAACAGCAAGATTGGCTGTAGTTTCATCTGTAGAAAATACAGAAATTCACAGATGTGGCCAAGTATTATTGCTTTGTACATGTTAAGAGACAAAAAGCAACAGGCTCATGATTCATGGAAAAACCTCCAGGCCTGTGGCCCAGGTTGTCAGGGGCCCATGACTTGTGGCAGTGTCAGAGTAGGATTAGACCCTTCTCCTCTATCTCACAGCTGCCTTAGATTTCATGAAAGATAAATCTTCTTAAGGGAGAGTCACATTTTAGGCCATAAACACTTTCTGGCAATACCATTACGCTGTAATCTACTACTTTATTTTGTAAAATTACTCACAAACTTATTCTGTGCTTTGAGCTATGTGTGAACTCCTCTTAAATGTCTTTATTTTTTTTCTCATATTCATAGGGTTGGGACTTAATATGAATTATCTTTAGCTATCTTGTTAGCATTGCTTTTCCTCAAGTATCAGAGAATTAATCAGAAATAAACCTCAGTTAAATCAGTACAATTAAGCCTTAGAAGATATCATATGGCTTAAGATCATCAGAACTGTGTCTGGCAAGTCAGCATGCTCAAGTATGAGGATGGAGAACCTAAACAAAATTTTAAACAGCAGCTTTTCCCCCAAGGACCTTTTTGTTTAGTTGATTTTTAAATTTTTTCTCCCTGCTCCCAGCCACAATTTCAACATTATCAGTGGTTGAAAATCACAAAGTGCCTTCTTTACAATAGAAATGTAACAATGCCATGTGACCAAAACATTGCAAGATTTCTCAGCAGTCAGGTGTGTGAACTTCCTGTGTGGGGACCTGTTAATGCCTGAAACAATATAAAAATGTACAAACACATGCTGAGTGCTAAGTGCCTGTTGGACGAGGTAATTGGCAGAGTCAGTCCAAGGTTCCTTTGGTCTAATGCTGTTTATGCCTTCACCAGAGACTGGAATTCTGTCAAGGAAGAAAGTGAGAAAAGCAGGGAATAAAACTCGTGGAAAGTGGTTTTTTGACATCTTAAAAAAGGTAGATAAAAATGACTAAAGCTCCTAGGCATGGAGGGCTCCCAAAGTTATTATAACACTGCACAAGCTACTGCTAAACTGAGATTCTGGGGGCGTAACAGATTTTTCACTCCTTAAAAAGAGTAAGTGCAGAGAGGAGGAGTGTGTCTGTAAATTTGTATTTGTAGGAAATCCTGACTTAAAGGTAAACTAACTTTACCCCCTTACAAACTTCGATAATATCCAAGGAAGAAGAGCCTGTAGCTCTCAGTGAGAAGAATTTTTTTTGGTTTTGTTGTTCCAAATAAAAAATATCTGTAGTGAAGTAATTCCAGAATGGGAGATTCAATGGTTAAGGGCTAAGATCTGCATAATATAATGCCCTATTTGGGGCTCATAAACAGAAGCTGCAAAAGCTGCTGCTAAAGCAAATTCCTCCAATAGTGTATCTCCTTCTCCTCCCAAATCTGGCTAAGATTAGCACGTGTGTCTGTTGGAGTTACTGCCACCTGTCCTAGTTCAGCTGAGACAGCCCTGTTTTCAGTGACTTCATCTCTAATACATGATGCATAATGTCCTATTTTTCTGTGCTGCAGTTTCTAAAAGAAATATCCTGGCTAGTTCACATCATCCCTGAGGTTTTCTTCAGGAATTTGATTGAGTTTCTTGAAGGACTGCCCAGCGAAATGTGCACTTATCAGATGATTTTCCAGCACAAAATCCTGTTCTGCACCGCAGCGGTTGCAGCCTTGAGAAACAATACCCTTCGTGTTTTACATTAGTGCATTAAGCACTCAGTAATATTGGCCAATGTTTGATAGCAGAAGATGAAGAAATAAGTTTCTTTAGGTAGAGAGTGTGTTTAAAAATGGAAGTGTTGTATGGCCAGAAGTGCAGAGTATTCACTGCAGAAATGGAAATTCAGAGAAATTCAGGTGTTCTGAACATTTTAAGAATCTGGCACATTGAGTCTATGGATCAGACACACAGCAGGATTAACCCAAAGCTGTTATCATTGCTTGGAAGACCAGACTCTACACTGGGCCTAAATATTCTGTTCCTGCAACAGAGACCAAATGGGAATAAAAATATGAAAATAAAGGAGTATTTGCTCATATAAAAATTGTGGCAGAAAGTATCAGGCCAAAGTACTCCTGTGTATTCTTCCTGCCCCAGTTTAAATGCAGCCCTAAATGTGTGCATTTTAAACCACAAATTTTATCCATTTTCCAAAATCTTACCTTCCACTCCAATTTTGCCATCACCATCAGTGTCTCCTGCAGCCAGAAAAGCCTTGGTCTCTGCCGAGGTGAGGACTCTGGCATTTGAAGAGAAATTCTTCAGGAACAGCCTGAAATAGAGCAGGGTGCTGTGCTTGAGTTTTACTCTCTGAAATGCCCCATAAGGTAACGTCTGCTCTTATTATCTGAGGGAATCCACACAGATTCAAGGAAAGACAAGGATTTGTGTTTTATTTTTAAAATGACATCAAGGGTTTCTTCTAGGACACCAAACAACTTCAAATGTTTTCGTTGTTTAAAGAAATAGAGCAGCTGAACAGTACTTACTGCAGCTCCTCTTCTTCAATGAAACCACTCTTGTCCTGATCAAGGATTCCAAAAACTTTCTTTATCTGATCAGGAGTTTTGCTGGATAAACCAACCGTGGAGAAGAAAGCCTTGTAGTTGAAGGAATCATCAGCTGGAAGAAACAGAAGTCATTAAGTATTCTCCCTTGAAGTTGCTACTACTGTATGTATTCCTTGTGAATATGTATGTCTTTTCTGAAGCAGCAGCCTGCTTCTCTTTCTCTTTTTCCCTGGTGTGGCAAAAGAGCAGATACACTGGATAATAATTTCCCTTTTTAATCACTCTGTGCCTGTGGTCACGTTTCCTTTCAGCCAGTTTGAAGTTTTCTGCTGCAATGCACATTCTGCTAAACCAGGATTTATGCCATGTGTCACATGCAATTAATAATAAATATTAAGAGGGTGCTACTGCGACTTACAAACAACTCCTGTAATTCTTAATTCATATTCACAGAGTCCTTACTTAGGTGAAGAATTTGATAGAAAAGTAAGTAATACACAGACAAACCAGATCTTTGAGTATTTGAGAAATTGGCTTGATCTTACTGAGCAGCTCTTGAGAGAAGTGAGACTGATCACTGCTTCACAAATGACACTCTGATTCTGCAAGCTGAGGCTTTTTATGACATTTTGAAGGAAAAGGCTAACTTTAAATTTAAGTCTTTAACAGGTTTAGACACTGACAGCTTAGTGTTAAGCCAGCCCTAACTGCAACTGTGGCCCTTTAATTGCTGCTCACCACTTGTGAGACCTTTTGAATTTAAGGGGCTATATTGTAATGTAGCTTAGAAAGAGATCTCACAGGGAAGGAATCTAAGGGGAAAATGATAGGCATGTCATCGTAAGACATAAAAATGATATGCATCTTCTGTCTGCAGAGCAACCATTCCTTACCCTGGCAGCTGGAGAGAGCAGATTCAATATCTTTAGCAGAGAGGATGTCAGTGATGGCCATTGTTGAACTGTAAAATAAATTAAATGTGAGCTACTTTGTCATTAAAATGACTTCTCTCCTACTTTCATGGCTCCATTTGAAGTTGCTGCAGTGACAGTGTGTGATAGGGGAGACATTATTCATCTGATGGCAAGTGGAGCACACTGTAACAGATGTCTGCAGCAGGTGCTTCCACTGAAAGCTGGAATGAGGGAGGAATTCTGCACGCGGGAGCGTGGGGCTTCAGGAAGATCTGATGCCTCTGCTGCTCTGGGAGAGCAAATCAAAGGTGTCCAGCACAACAGAACTTCATGACTTCTGTGTGGGTTTTCCTGGAGGTGGATTATTACTCAATAAAACCCAGAATGTATTTACAGCACACACAAGAGATAAGGTTCGGTATGTCCCCTAGAACTATATGGAATAAGTGTAACTGGAATGTTAAAAGTCCCATATTATTATCGATAGATGTAGTGATCTTCACAAAGAATGAAAATATTAGTGTAGAATTAGTGATAGTAAATTTACTCATGTAAATTTGGAGAGTAAGTTCCTCCCCTATTTAGTTGCAAAAATAAATGTGGCTTGTTGGGCTGCTGCATCACTGAAAGACTACATTTCATGAGAGCTTTGGAAAAGGTTTTTGTCAGTATTTTCTGAGGTTTTTTTGTTTGTTTGGTTGGTTTTTTTTGCTATAGGTTATAATAAACCATATTTTTGCCCAGATTTGGGCATTTCAGTAGATTGTTGTCTTTAGAAGAGAAGTATTAGGACTTAGTAGAGCAGAGGAGGTGTTTTATTCTGACACAGCAGCACTTCATTTGAGAAAAATACTCTGTGCCATTCAGGCACCAACAGCTGCAATAGTTTGCCAATGTAGTATGTATCACTTAACAAAATGCTATATTGCCTGCATTTCTGAACAGTTTTTAGTGCACTGATGTATTTACAGTTTGGTAAACTGCACACACCAGCGCAGACAGGTTACAGTTTAAACCTTGCAACATTACTCTTTATTCATGTTAGTGAAAGAAGGGGACTAAGGCATGGAAAAGTGATTCTTGAAAGCCACAAGAGAATAGAAATATCTTTTTGTTAATCCCTAACTGGTCTTCAGCAACATCATTCTTCCTGTCTAAGCTTGGAATGAGAAGGAATCAACTGGTGGTACCCATTTATAGTCTCTGCACTGGTTTGAGATCTAAACACAGGTTTAAACTTTGCCTAAAATATGAAATGGCTGCCTCTGTACCTGTTGGTTTGCAGCAGAAGACATTGTCAATCATTTTAGTCCCTTTCTGAATATCTCAAAACTGTTAAGAAAGCAATGGGACCCATTCCCACTGATGGCAGTGGATCCTTCCCCAGCTCAGGCAGCTGAGTTACTTTTCTTTTACTAGCGATTATTTTGTCCCAGTGGTTTCTTGTGCAAAATACTTCCCCCTCTCAGCATTAGGCAAGATAATTTGGAGCTCAGATGTTCACCTAATTCTCACTGCTGACAGGGGAAGAATTGAAGGAAAAACTAAGAATTGCAGCATTTTTTACAAGGGGCACCATTCCTGTCTTGTTCCATCCTATTATCCAAATGCCGATTCGATTCTATGTCAGCTTGTAAAGATACAACGTACTGGAAGCTGAGATAAGAGCAGATATTTTAATTGCTTTCCATTTAGGGAGCATTTTGCTTTTGTGTTTCTTTGAAAGCAGAAGATGTAATCAGCTTACCTTTGTGGTCTTCTTGACTGAATAAGGACGCACTCAGGTTGGGAGGAAGGCACTTGCTGTGTGTCTCCAGCAGAGCTGAGCTTGCATATATATACTTTAAGTTGTATACCATATACAGATTGTAGATTTCAGCGTCACGAAGGGGGAATGGTGTCAAATGAACTTGCCTAACTAATCATCTTGCACTATTTTTATCTCAAGAAAATACATATGATATTTGCAAACGAAACAAGATAAGTGGCCAGATAGGCAAAAAGAACAGAGTCATGTCAAATTTCCTCTGATTTAAGCAGAAAACACCAGCATCTCCATGTGATGTAGGGCAAGATGAAACCCCCCACTATCTCATATGCTTGATCTAAGGAGTCAGATGAAATGAAGCACAATAACTTCTGAAGAGGCGTCTTTAATGAATGTTTAAATGTGATAATTTGTTATCTTATCTGTAGACACTACTTGTGATAGAGTTTCATCATTGGAGTACTAAACAAAAAGAAAAAATTAAAAGTATCCTGTTCAGGTATTGTTTGCATAGCAAACCAATCAGGGAAAATAATAGCCATGTTGTCTCCCAGAATGTCTGATCTGTTGTTGTTTTGAAAAAAAAAATACCCCACAGTTAATTTGTTGCTATAGGAGGTAAAATAATATGATGTCAATCCATCAGAACAGTTGGTTGGGGGAGGGTATTTCATCTGCTATGTTTCCAGAGAAAATCTTACAATTCTGCAAGATTCTGACAGCCTGTTTAGTCGGCTATGTATGAAGCAAAGGGGTTATGATCTGCCCAGCTGTCTCTGAGACAAAAGTCCCTGAGCCCCACATGAAAGATCTTTGCTTTCAGAATAAAGATAAAAATTTCAATAGCAACATCATTGCTATAACCATATCTGAAGAGTGTCTTTTCAGTTTTCAGCCTGTCTTCAATCTCTTTTAGAAGAGAGATTATTTTCTAGAATTGTTTGGCCAGTGCTGTGTTCCTTTGTGCTAGTTGCTTTTTTCATGGGTATAATTTGATCGTCTCAATTTTCTTTCACGAATGTTGTAGCCTGACTGGGTGAGGAGCCTGTCAGCTTGGATCTCACTTGTGGCTTGAGGTAGCAGAACAGTGAAAGACAAGTCATATGGATGACAGCACAAGGTATCATTATGGCTGGGATTAAGGGATGGTAAGGGATGACAGTGCAATTGGCATCACAGCTTGAGGTGGTGGCACAGTAAGAGGTGACGGTGCAGAGACTGTCTTAATGTCAGAGAGGGTGTCAAGGCATCTCTTTTCCAAAGCATTTCCCTCTAAGATGGAAGACAGACCTAGCCAGTCACCAAAGCCAGCCACTAATAAATCGGGGTTCCCGACAGAAAGGTGACAAATGGAGGGTACCTGCAAGACCTTAGTGCATCCAGCACTGACAGCAGCTGATCAAAAAGCAACAAAAAGACCATTGCAAAAGATTCTCTGTGTGAAGGAGGTGTTATTTCATTTGCAGCATATAAACGTAAGAAAAATTATTGCTACGAGTATTTTTTCTTTTTACAATCCTACAAGTCTGTCCCCCACAAAAAGTTTCAGATACAGATAATTCTTTTGCAGGGAAGAACCATTGGTTAACAATGGCTGTGGAAGATTTCAGCTTTCCCTGTTTTCTGAATGGTTCTTGACCAGCTGACACTGAAAAATTTCAAGAAGAATTTGATGGAGAGATATTCAATACCGGCTCTTGTTGTCACTTGTGACATCTGGTAGAAGGGATGCAAATACCACTTTCCCCCCTCAAACTCTTCTAAGAAATTACTTTTATTCTAAATGGGGAAAAAAATTCCTCTCCCTTTTACACACACCACCCTTTTGTCCCCCTCCAATTTGGAAAATTGTCTACATAGTGCCAACAACTGATGCGCAGTACGTAGGGTGTCCAACATAAAAACTGATGGCATGATATGACCTAATGAAGCTAAGTTAAGAGGAAGGCCAAATTCTGCTGAAACTCTTGGACTGCAGGAGTCTGCATGGGAATTTGGTCCCTGGTGTCTATTTCAGAGAATGCATTTGATTTTAGATGCAATGGCTTCTCATTTTGCCCAGAGCTAATTCCACATATGTTAACCCCTCGCCCCCTCTCTTCCCTTTAAAAATAGCATTGATTGCTGTTATTTCCCTTAATGCCTGTGGACTGTTGCTTGAACTTTAGTATGTGAAGCACATAAGGATGCAGTCTTTAAAATTGTGCTTTGTTTTCAAGAGGCTTTGACAAGGTAATTCCTTTTGTGTCCCCAGATTTTAAGGATAAAGCATGTAGTCAAATGATTTAGGGCTCTGCTGTGTTCAGCTCTATTCAGACTCCAGCAAATTTTGGAGTCACTTTTGCAGAAAGATTGGAGGCACTAGAGATCCAGAACATGTGCACTGATGAAATGCAAAGGGATCATGTAACTATTTACAACCAGCCTCCAACAACCATTTTCTTTTCGAGCACCACATTAGAGATTACACAAACATCTGTCTGGTCACTTTTGCTTTCTTAAATCAAATACTATTAGGAACTTTGCATCTGGCATCCAACTTGGCAGGGGAAGAACTGGGGAAGTATGAAAAAGTAAGGAAAATAGCCTGTCAGGTTACCACTAAAAGCAGTTTTAAACCCTGGGACTTGAGCATTTCTCTTTACTCAAGGCTCTTTGCCTTCTGGAGGCATGGTATTGTTTTATTCTTCCCATTTTTAACCTTAATTCTTTTGACATCTGAAGCTCCCTCCCCAGGCTGAAAAGTTGTATTTTAGGTCATCATAAGTTCTGTGATTGTTCTATAATCTGTTCTTGTCGTTCTTCTTTGAGTGCTGATGTGAATCATGTGCAAGAGAATGACAAAAGTGCAGCAAACAGTTGTGTGAGTGTCTGCTTTAATTTAAATAAGTGTGACTTGCTGCCTTGTATATGCCTGAGATCATTTTCAGATGAATGAGATGAATGCTTCTGATAGGGGTATCCATGGTCACGAGTCAGGGACACAGGGATCCCCTGACAAAATGTGTTTAACCTATTGTTAAATGACATGTGAGTAGTGAGAGTAGAATATTCATTCAACTTGTAATTTGTTTTGGGAAGATATCAGATGAAAGGAACTCTATGGATGTAATTTAATGTAATTGTATTAATGCATCACACTCCAGTCATTTGAAGAACATAACTCTTGGAGAGATCTGGAAATATTTGTGAGTGGTTTTAGGTTTATATTACTTAACCTACCATCTGTAGACACCTCATAACTACCCCCCAGTAAAATGCTGAATAAAGAAAAATGCTGGAACTGTTGCTATGGGGGGAGGAGGCTGTATGTGGGAAATACACCAAAGAGCATCTGGTTTATTTTTGCAAACTTGAATGAATTACAAAATTTAAGTAATTTATTTTTCACCAGTTATCATTCTAGTGTCGCGTGGGTTCAACCTCTGAGGTAGATTTTCAGAGATTCTAAGAATTTACAATGCAACTTTTCAGCTTCAAGTGCCCTGTGAAATGTTAATGTACAAAACTTCTTCACTCATATTTTTCTTACGTGCATAAAACATTATTTTTAAGCCAACTGGATTGTTTACATAAATCAGACAATTTCTGATCCTGCATATCTGAAATGGGAATTTCAATCCTGATTCCAGAATTTGAAAGGAATATGGTCCAGATGTAAATTCTATCTGATTTCTGAAGCTGTAGCTCAAAACTTTTATTCCTGAATTCAACCTTTCCAGTTCACTTCCATTTCTGTTTCTTTCTAAAAATGTTCATCCATTGATGCAGAAAGAAAAAGGCTTTTTTTAAAGAAAGAAATTCTCATAGACTGATTTCTGAAATGGTGGGTTCTTGGGTCTGTTAAATCTGATACAATCATTCATAAACAGACAAGATACTTGAACCTCCCGATGACTCCATCCATAGGTCTAAAATTACTTGCAGTAAGTGTCAGAAAACCTATAGAATCAGTTTTCCTGCTTTAATTCTGAAGCAAAAAGCTTAGTATTTTTGAAAGTATCCTAATAAAAATGACAATAACAAGGTATGTGTAGGATAATCATGTTTTTTGAGTAGAAAATAAAATCACTTCTGCCAAGGCAGTCTTCTCTAGATAAGTTGGAAGCAAAGATATATGCTGAAAACAGAACTTCAATTCAGTATTTGATCTACCATTTTCTGTTCTTGAGCTGTATTCTTCAAATCCCGTCTGGTAAAATCCCTCAAGGGGATCCTTGTTACAGGAACTGTAACTTTAGTCCATGTGTTTATTCTACGTAGCTTGGTGCAGTCCTGCTCCATGACTGTGGTTTATAAGCACTATAAATAATCCTCAGTTGTAGCAAGCTTTCAAATATAGATGTGTTTGAAATGAACTCAGATGTTTTTCAGCCTGTCTGTATGTTCCTGTGTAGTCCTTACCCCACTGTGTAAACAGCAGCTCCCACTATAAACAGAACCAGCTCCTTGGGTTGTATAATGGCAGGAGCTCGAAGTAAGAACTGGGTCATTATCTGTGCTTATGCTGATCTAGTACTGATACTGCTGAATAAAGCAGGGCCTTTGATTCTTCTGGCAGAGTTGCTTTTCAAGGGGATATATATGTTCCAAGGATATATGGGTTTCAAAACCCCCAGATGCTGACTCTGAGAGAGATTTTTTCTGTGCACAAAGCCCAGACCAATCTGATTTACAGGTGCCCAGTGAGGTGTGACTTAATGCCCTGCTCCTCCGTTTGCTGAGTTCGGGAAATGGTCAGGACTTGTCCCAGCTCCTTCCAGCCTGGGCTGCTGGGCTTCTTTTCTATGCAAACTAGAGCGTGATAAGGGGCTGATGTGTGTTTGGGTATTGTCCAAATGTGGAGTTCATGTCTCCAGGGCACAGCACCCGGACCCAGGAACTCAGAAGCATTCCTTCATCCCTCATTAGACGCTGCCAACAACACTGACAATAATTAGAATGAGGACTATAGAAAAGTAAGCTGAATGAATATGGAAATTGGTACTAGAGACATAACCATCGGATATGAAAGCATTAAGTCTTTACAAACAAGAATCCATTGAGCATTTGAGAGCTAAGCCTGGTTTAATCAAATGGTGCATCAATGAAGTGATTCCGCTGCTCAAATATTTGAAGGATCAGTGGGATGAAAAGACAGAAGCAGGCATTGTTCTTCCTATACAGTGCTGCATTTGTGCTGTAGCTCCTGAGTGATATCAGTGTCCAGATAGCCCAGTGATTTCAAACTTTATTGTATAGCATAGGACAACGCAGACAGCAAATGCAAGTTCTTCTTTTTCATTTATGGACAAACCACATTATAATCTCTGTGGATTTTATTGGCAAAATGCTGCAGTCGGGTGTGAAGTAAATTACTTCAGATCTGTTTCTCTGAATGAAAAATTAAATTTATTGTATTCAAGTCATAAATTCACTTAACATTCTTTCCTTGAATTGTAATGGCCTCCATCTGAGCTGAATTATAGCACTGACTGCACCTTGCTAAAAAGGATACATTTAAAAAGGAATTTTACTAAAGGGGAAGCTTAAGCAGAAAAAGGCAGGATGAATCTCTAGATCAGGAGGCCTTGGAACAGGAATTCCAGCCTGGCTGTGCCTGGTTCCTTGTTAGAGCAGAAAATGCCCTTGAACTGAAAAGGAATTGAACTTGAGCTCCTGCTCACACAGGAGGAGGTAAATGGAGAAATGCTTGATGCACTTTTGATTCTCTGAGACAACTCACAGAGTAACTTTATAATACAGAGACAACAAGTAGGAGAAAAAAAGTCTTGAGATTCTTGCATCAATATTACAAATTTTGAAGGATTTGATTTATTATTTTGACTTTTGCATTTGGATATACCATACAGCAACACCCAGATTTGAAAATCCAAATAATTTCAAATTCTTTGGAAGAAGCAGAAGGAGTCTTGCTGATTCCCAAATTCTCCATATTGGCTTGTCCCTTTCTGAGTAGAGGTAGATGAAAGCAGGTGAAAAGGAGAATAAATGCGTAAGTACTTTGCTGAATTTGAAGAGTAAGAGCATTCTGCAAATGTATTCTGTATTCTGTGTATTCTGTGTCCTACACTATGCTGAGCTGGGCTGTACAAGCTGTAGTTCTGGGCAAAATTTGTCACGTAGAATTTTTTCTGGAAAGTTAATTACTTCTGTGGCCAATGTGATGTTACTGAAATTTGATTATTAAATGAAATGTGAAGCCTTTACTAAGAAATGCTCCAGAGCTGTTATCTCAGAATACCGTGGCAAGGTAATTTCAGAATACCAGATCCCAGCTACTCCCTGAAAGTTGCAGCTATATAAAAACCTTACTGAGCAGTGATGTTGAAAAATGCATGTTAATCAGTGCAGATCTTCCCCATCACCTAACCCTGTAATTGATGGTGCCATCAACAGCAGAGACAGTCATTTAAATTATGAATGCTTCTGGTTATGAATGATGGATTTTTTTGGCATAGGAATTAAAGAGTATGCATTATTAGAACTAGTAGAAGAATTCAAGTCATGTTGTGGAGAAAAGTACAAAGTTAGGCATGGTTTAACATTCATGAATATTTGGCTAACAAACAGATTTTTCTATTAAATATGTAGGCATTACAAAACAGATAGAGAAGCATCCATTGAATAAGGTTTGAAAGTTGTTCTAAGCCTTGTTGAAGCTGATGATGGAGCCGGTCCTGGGAGGTTTCTGGGCAGTGGCTCTGATGGATCCGAGAGAGAGTGACTCACTGCACAGTGTGAGCCACTGCTCTGCAGCGTTTGCTTGGACATCTTCTATAATCACCTTTATTTGCAGAATACATTTCTATTTAGACCCTGAGTATATGGGCAGCTCAGTGTCATTAACAAAAGGAAAATATGGAAACTTACCTTCTGCTGATATGGCCAGCAGGTTGTCTTCACAGAGGAGGATTTCCTCTGAGTGAGTGGAATTGGATTTCACCCAGTTTTAAGACTAGAAGTATGAAAAACATGATCTGATAATCAGGCAGCACTTGCATCTTGGTGTCCTAATTCTGCCAGTTCTTTAGCAACCCCCTAGAGTTTTCCAAGGAAAACTGCATAAACAACAACAATGGCAAAAATAGCAAGACTGCTATTAGAGAAACAAACCCAGTCAGTAAAATGGAAAATAAAGGTGCAATCATTAGAGGTTAAAATCCTGTAACAATCTTTCCACAATAGAAACATCCATAAACCTCCTGGAGGCTGCAGTCTGTGGGGTATCCCCTGTGTAGGGATATTGCCTGGGAGGTGGGATTTGAGAGTACAGATTCGGGAATGAGGCCATGGTGCTTTGGCTCTTGTTATCTCAGGTTCTCCAGTAAGCCCAGTTCAAGCCCATGGCTCAGGAAGGTTGCAGCTGTCCCTGGGCAGCGCAGAGCCAGCACTGCACAGCCTGCTCAGCTGTGCCTCTGGGGAGTAAAACAGCCTGAAATTCAGCTTTCCCAAAAGAGCAAAACCTGTTTGGAGACACTGTCTCATGACTGGGCAGAGCTTGAGATTTTTCTGATTTATTTAAAATAATCTGGGTAAGCCCCACTGAAATACAGCAGCCATTTGCTCCCCTGAGGAGATCTGACATCCTCCCAAGGGTGAGCAGTGCCTATGGGCCAGTTCCTACAACAGATTTACAACCCTGCCATAAGCAGCAGGAGTAAGACTGAGTATCCCAACCTGCTTGCTTGGCATGACATGGGCTTGATGTAAGAAATACAAAATTGAGCTAATATAGTTACTATACTGTCTGTTTGTGTCCAGGGAATGCTGAACACATGAGGAGCAGATGGAAGAGATTAAAAAGACATAGAATTATAGATGAGAAATGTTTACAATTAAAGCAACAAACATGAGATCTCTCTGTAGTCCCTTTCCTGATTATTTTGAAGGCCGTTAGGGTGAAAAAGTCTTGACAAACAAAAACTATTTGACTCAAACAATACTTTTCAAAATTATCTTTGTTTCCCTTCACTCCAGCCTAGCAAAGGAAAATCAGTGCATTTAGCACCACCAATTAATTTAGACCATTTAAAGTTGTCTGATGAATCTGATAATTCAGCTTGTCCTCTACTGTTTCAGCTACTAAGGAAATTCCAGTTAGGGACTGCTAGATCAGATATCCTGTGTCTCAGCTGACCCAAAATCCCCATGATGGTTTTAGCACCATTCTTAAGAGAACCATGCAGACTTAGTGAATAACAGACTTGTTTACCTGAAAATGGCAGAGCATTTAATTTAAAGGATATTGGCATCACTATTAGAAAACTCAGAATTAAAGGATGATGCATGGAATATTCTTTATTTTTGCTGTTAGTAGTGCAATTCATTAATAACAATTCAGTAGAAAACAAAAGAAGCTTAATAGATCCTTGTTGGTGGGAAAGTCTCTCTACCAAAATCATGAAGTAAATATCTTTCTAGCACTCTTAAATGTTTTTTTCCTAAACTCTAGTTTCTAAGGTTCTTGTATGTTCCTCCAACTGTGCTCATAACTGAGCAAAGCTGAATAATTCTGCATCAAGAACTTGTGCTGCTGCTCACAAGCCTCGTGGTGTGATCTTGGTGCAAAAGCAACCGTATAAAATTAAAAAAGACCACGAATTTTACTCCAGCCCCAGGGTTTTCTAAAAGCACAGGCTCTCAGCCTAGTTTGTGTTAAGACTGTTTTTTCAGTCCCTGACAGGGTGTAAAATTACAGACTGGTCAATGCAGATAAAGCTGACACATATTTTCAAGCACAGTGAGAGTTTAGGGCTATATTTAACAAAAACACTGAGTTCTGTGTTTGGGGAATACACTCTGCCTCTGTACCCAAAAGAGTCACCAGAATCCAAATTCTCTCTAGCTTCTCCTGTTGATCACATCCCACTCAGTGGTTTCAAATTTTATCAGATTGTGCCTGTTTAGGGAAAGAGGTATGATTTTGAGGTAAATACATGGAAGATAGATTTTTTAAATGCATCCAATTTTTAGCTCTCAAGGACTTAGTGTCTTTTCTCCATAGTGCTGCTAAAAATGCAGCCTTGGATTTCCTTTTCATGAAAGGGAAAACGTGCAGTCTTGACAAGCTTGGGAGAAGGGACATGTTTTCTGATGTTGCTTAGAGCACATCTGTGCACAGAGCTATTTCTGCCTTTATCTCACAGCTGATAACATTAGACTTTTAGAGTTAGGTTTTTGAAGGAGCTGCAGACCAAATGCTGAGTTTTAAAAATCTGTCTGTAAATATTATAGTAGAGCTCCTGGTACAGTGAAAAACCTGGGTAAAGTGACTCTTCTTAACACTGAAAATTAGGTTCTCTCCCCAAACAGATGTACTGGCTGTATTGTATCGACTTCTAAATATTTGAAATTAATATTATAAAGTCCATTTCTTTGAATCATATATGACAGGAATCTTTCCCTGGTGGTAATGGCTATTTCTGTTCTGGGGAGCACGGAGCACTTTCCAGATCTTTCTGAGATAGTTTGTATTATCTGACATTTCTGCAGGCAACGTTTGCTTAGTGGTGAATTGGATTGTAAATTCTACAGCTGTGAAGTTGTAGCAAACAGGAGTCTTGGCAAATTTCTAAATAAAGCTCTGGTAAGGAGCGAGTGGGAATTTAATGAATACAGATTGTGGAATCAATCTCTCAATGTGTTTTGATAAGGATAAAGTGCCTATATAATAGAGGTTTTTATTGCACCACTAAGTATGACAACAGTGAAATTTATTATATGCACCTATTTATATTATTTTCCTTTCCTTTTCATTCTTATAAAACCTTTCAAACACAAAAGGTTGTTTCTCTGTAAGTTCTTCAGCTGGGAGGATTCAAATAAAAATAAAAGTTGAGAGGCTGCAATCCCAATGCTGAGAAACTCAAAGGTTTTATAAGAATGAAAAGAAAAGAAAAATATTTTTTTCCCTGTGCATGGAAAGACAGGCTCTGTATGTGTGTGATATGTTGGACTTTGCTTTATGATTTTTGTATTGATAGCTTTATAACAAGAGGATGCTCTGAGAATTGCACTGGTGGTTTTATTTTGCATTGAGGAGTCTCTCTGACCAGAAGGAAATTTTCTGGGCAAATGAATCAAGTTGCAATCTCAGCACATCTCACCCTGGGTACCCCCACAGTCTGTCTGGGCCCAGCCATGTGCCTGTGTCCTTCTCTTCAGGCAGCACAGTGACAGTCCCTGGGCTGATGAGGGCTGGACACAGCTCCTTCAGAGGCTGCTGCTGTCATTCCTCTGTTGGCTGCAGAACAGACTTGCAGAATGAAATTAACTTTCCCTGACAGGAGTAAATACAATACACAGACAACACAGTGTTCCTGGGTCCAAAAGAAGGAAATTCCATGAATTTCTACTGGGACTGCAGTAAGATTTAGTCTTGCAAGCAATACCATAATTTATGAATTATAGGGACAAATATCTGATATTTATAAATGCCTACTATACGAGACTTCCTGTTTCCATTGAAGTCAATGGCAAAATTCCCATAGACTTGAATGCCAACCTGATCTGGACCACAGTAAGACATATTTCCCATTAAAATCATGTTATAATTAAAACTGGGAAACTGCTTACCAAGGTGGATCTGATAGCTACAGAAGCTGTGGGTCATTAGTATGAACTGAATCTTTCTTTGTTTCTCTACTACTTCAACTGAAAATTAAGTAGTGTCCTTGTTTTTACCAAGATCTGTAAATTTTTCATCCTGTACCTCATGATGGTTAAAGCCATCTTAGCATACTTTGTGACCCCTGTCAAAACACATGGAAGTTTCTGTTAAGGTGATGTGGTTATTATCAGCCATATTCTTAAATTTACTTCCCAGTCAAAAGAGGAACATTTCAACACGTGGTCAAAGAAAGAGGGTAATTGTCAGTAGAAGGAGGAAACAGACACTCTTCAGGCAGCAGCAGTTGCAGGGTACCCAGGAATGGCAGCAGGTATTTGGCTGAATAGTTCACATGGCAGAGTTTAGGAGGAAGGACCTACCCTGGCAGGGATCAAGAGCAAGCACAGGACTGGACCTCCCTGCTGTATCTCTGTAGTTCTGCCTCCAGGGAACACCTGTCTTTGTATGTAAATCATTTATGCTTATCAGAGAGAGGAATGCAAAACCCTGGATGGACTATCTGAATTCTAATTCTGATGTTGGTGTTGAGCCTCCCTGTGGCCCTGGACAGCTGATATTTACTGTGTGCTTTGTGCCAGTACCTCCCTGTGCAGTTTGCCACAGGCATTTAAGTGTTAGGCTTTGTCCTTAAAAAAGGGTGAAAGAAGGAGGTCAAAGCTGAAAGAGAAAATTGTTGATATTGTCTCAGTATATGTTGAATAGATTCTTGTGCTACAAACTGCTTCATTACAAGAGAGATGATTCTAGGAATCAGATCCTACTCAGTGTAAGTGTATCACAAAAGGTTTCTGTGTATTACTTAAGCTGCTGTTTCCCTATAAGCAAAACTGGGCTAATCTCTTAATGGCTGAAAGGTGTGTATGAACTCCACAGTTACTTTCAATGATTTCCGGAGATGAAAAATTGTACTGAAATACAGGCCAGTTGTTTTTGTTGTCAGGGTGGTTTTGTTTTGGTTGGGTTTAGTTTTGTTTCGCTTTTAGCTTTTCTGTAAGTTCTTCAGTTTGGTAAAAACAGAATTTGAGTTATACTGGTCATACGTTTTTGCTTATCCCTATATTGACAAAGCTTCAGCTTTTGCCTGGTTAAGGGCTGCCTTATGGTAGATTTGGTCCATGTATGAATTTTCCCAGCTATCAAGACGGTAGTTTTATTTTAAACTGAAATAGTCCCATCTGATCTGCTATGCGAGCCAATAATAAATGGCGAAATACTCAATTCAGAAAAATAAAATTATGGGTATTTTTTCTGTACTTCATTTTGTCCTGTGCAGTTTATCTTGGGTTGGGGAGAGAAAAAAATATTGTTATGGAGAGCAAAGAAACGGTGCAAATATGTTTATGTATTTCTAATTTTGTCTTGGGTGTTGGATTGCCCTGGGTTCAGTTGCATAATGATAAGTAAAGCAACTGGACACAATCCAGTGCAAAGTGATGCATGAAACCAGCACTTTTCCCCCCTACTGTGTGAAAATTTGTATCAGCAAGAAACAGATAGTCTAACTTGTATGTAGCTGGAGAACTGCCTGCATTTTGATACCTACATTCTTTGAAAATGACTCATTCTTGAGTGCCGACACCAGATCCCCGGCGTGCTGAAGCCCAGCAGTGACCCGCTGACCCTGGGCTGCATTAACCCTCCATCCTCCTCACCCTGCACCGGCGTGACCCCGGCAGCGGGGCCAGGGGAGCTGCGGGCAGGGCTGGGGGGAAGGTGATTATTGCGTGGGGCTAAAGCCCAGTGTTGCACCTCACAAATCCGTCCTGGAGCCAGGGTTAGAGCCAGGGTTAGGGCTGAACTCCGCTGCCTTCTTGTCACAAACCCTGCCTGCCACGTCCGCATCGCTGGGACTGCAGTGTGTGACTGCCTCGGGTGGCCTGGCTGCAAAACCCGACCTCCGGGTCAGCCACCTTCTGTCCGGGAGATGGGACAAGGTGCTGCCTTTCTGAGGAAAAGGCCAGTCATTGCTTTTCTGCTGCTAATCAGATATATTACTTGTTACAGGCTCAACAATTATTTAAAAACCCCCCACTTATGGTAAAGCTTTTGTTCTTTAAGCATCTTTCACCCAGAAAACCTGATATGTGACTTTCTGTGAACTATGTAACAGGAAACACTAATGAAAAAAAAAAAAATAAAAGGCTTTGGTGTTTGAAGGAAATTACATTTTTTAATAAATAAGTTACCTTTAAAACAAACCTCCAGCGTCAGATAGAGAGTAATCAGAGAATAATTTCTCTGTTTTGCCTTTTTTTAGAAAAGTAAGAAATGTAAAGCTTTCTGGTTTTCACATAGCTCTCCAACAGCTACTTTTATATGGCATAGAATAATAGTATTTGTGTGAAAGAAGGATGGGGAGGCTCAATTCTAGAATGAATCTCCTATTTGGTTCTGGTTTTATGTTGTTTTGTCCAAATCTACATCCAATCTCTGGGAGGTAGATCTCATAGTAGAATTTGAAGCAGTGCAAGAATAAGTATGTAAATAAGTCAGATTAGTTTCAGGAGTGGGAAATGTTTTTAAGTAATGTTTCAGACTAAGCCAGTGTGAAAATGGGGGTAAAGATCATGCAGATTTGGGCTGTTGCTAATCAGCCACTCAGCAGCTCTGCACTTAGGTTTTTCACAGTGTGACTCTTTAAATAAGACACAAACACACAAACACATTGCAGATTTATCTTACTTTGGTAGGTGAAGATCTGGAGCCTAATTGTAATTAGTAGTAGCTGTTTATGGCTGGCTTAGAGACCTCCCAAAGCTGAACTAGCGATGGCAAAGTGAGCACATCTTTCCCTACTGTGAGAGACAGCGCTGACCTTTGAGTGTTCAGCAGGCCTTTGTGAAACTGCTGGGATTTATTGATGACTTGGATTGTTTGGATTGACAAAAGGACAACTGAAAAGATGGTAAGTCATCATGAATGTGGGAGTTCATCTCTGTGATCTCTGAATGGTGTTTAAAGGTTATGATTTGTTCTCAAGTGACTGAAGCAGCGGGGTGGGAACTGACTGAAGTCTTCCAGTTTTTGTTTAAGATGCACAGTATTTCATTTTTGGATGAGGTGTAACTCAAACTGTGCTCTTGGGGCAGTCAGCTGTGGAGTATTCTGCTCTTACAATGGTCCAAGGAGTGCTGTATGTTGGAAATCATTGATGGAGCAGTAGAGGGATCTGGCTGGGCAAATTGCTCTAAAACCAAAGCAGAAGGATAAACACTGCCTCCTCCAGCTCAGCTTAGCTATTCAGCGGTGGCTAAAAGCTGCCACCAGGGCTGAGGGGCACAGTGCCATCCAAGGCTTTGTAATGGCTTCGGTGCTGCTGTGGTGCTCCTGAAGGGTGATGCAGAGCAGTGCCAGTGGACTTTTATTAATCCCAAATATGCACCTTGCACTCCGTGACACATTCTTGGTATGCAACAGTCAACAACCATGGAACTCGTCTGTGCAAACTGTGTGCAAACTCATTGAATTCTGCACCTACTTGACAGTCAGTCCTTGCAGATTAGATTATTTTTCTTGGAGCAGGCAAGATTTGCCTAAGAGGAAATGTCATAAGAATAGGATGGAAATGAAGAGTGAATTCTGTTGCTTAAAGGCTGGTCCTGCTAGAATAGAAGGGATAATGCACTAATCAAATTTTGACAAGGTATTAAGGAGAAAAGATGGGAAATCATTTTTGAACTGCCTGCACTAAAGCTGGATGCCTGAAAAATAAAGTAGTTCTTATGCATAAACATAATTTTGATTTAGTTGGCATTACCCAGGGATAAGTCATGCAACTATAGCAGCCATAAACGTCAGTGCATGAAAGAATGGGCCTCAAACATGCTGGTGATGCCAAGAAATCGGGGAGACCACCTGTTCCAAGATGAAGTACAATATAAAAAAATACAGAAACTTCATCTCACCCAGCTGGTACCAGCACAGGTAGCACGTGTTGCATGTGATGCATGTGGACATGATTATGTGACTGAAGCATACATGGCCTGACCTGCTTGTACAGGACAAAGAGAAGTAACAGAGGGAGTGATCATAATAAAGAACTGTTTAGGGAGAGTATTCCACTGTGATCAGTCTTCCCTGCCCTGTGATATTTATGTAAATGTAAATTCTTCAAACAAAGGCTTGTTTTCAGGCTGCAGGGAAGGACAGAAGATCCATGAATTGCACTCTGCAGTGAGGCTTTGCTGCAGCCTCGGTGGCAAAAATGGGGAGATGGAAGTATTGGACTTGTCAGTCAGGGCTTGACTTGTTGAGTCCTCTTCTTTTGTGCTTTCTGAGAGACAATTCAGCCAAAGCAGAGAATGGAGACTGAAGAGAAATAAATAGGCAGGGAGCAGGAAATGACCAAAAGACAGAAAAATAAAAAGAGCGAAAATGTGAACAAGATCTTGTTGTGTACAACACAACTTTTCTCCTTTCAGCTGCTGTTGTCTGAGCCTGGCAGGAAGAACGGGACAAGGCTGGTAACCTGCAAACACTGAGTTACAAGCTCTGGCAGGATTGACATCAGAGTGTTAAGATGTCTCTTGGCTCCCCCAGTTTTCTTTCTCTTAGTATGCTCCCTTAAAATGTTTGTTACGCTTCGTAAGACTTCTTAAAATCTAAAGCCTTTAAACGTGGAGGATTTGCACTGGTGCAGGAAAACAATTGCTCAAGGACTGAGAGTGTGCAGTCCTTGCCTAGCTCGGCTCCAGGCCTCTGGCCTGTCCCCAGCCTAGCTCCGCATCCCTTCGGAATGCCCAGCCCCAAATCCTGGCGTCGGGAGTGCACAATTCCCGCAGTTAGGAATGCACAATTCCCGCAGTTGGGAATGCACAATTCCACATCCCGCCGTCAGGAATGCGCAATTCCTGCAGTTGGGAATGGCCAGCCCCACGCCCCGCAGTTAGGAGTGCACAATTCCCGCAGTTGGGAATGCACAATACCACATCCCGCCGTCGGGAATGCGCAATTCCCGCAGTTGGGAATGGCCAGCCCCGCGCCCCGCCGTCGGGAATGCGCAATTCCCGCAGTTGGGAATGGCCAGCCCCGCGCCCCGCCGTCGGGAATGCGCAATTCCCGCAGTTGGGAATGGCCAGCCCCGCGCCCCGCCGTCGGGAGCGCTGCGCTCGCTGCCGGCGCAGGGAGGCCGCGGAGCGCCCCCTCGTGTCCGCCGCGCTGGCGCCGGGGGCCGGGGGCGGCTGGGTCCCCCCCGGGGCCGGGCAGCAGCGACAGGCGGCGGGATCGGGTGCCGAGCTCTGCCTTCCCGCAGAACTCTCGGCAGACAAGCTGAGGTCGTAAGTACGTAAAAACATCGAGCCTCTAAAAACATTTGTAAATCGCATTTCATGGAAAAAGCTGCCCCTCTCACACTGCTGAGTTAGCCAGGAGGATGGATATGAGGATTTGTTGATAGGTCACTAAATCCTGTTCTGCAGTGCAAAAATCGAGGGACAAAATACCAGTAGCAAGGTCAAGGAAGCTTCCAGGGTTGTCACTTCCAGCTGCTCTGCTGTTTTGTGTCACCTCTGTCTGTGATTCCTCTGGTTCCCTCAGGTGAGCACAGAGTTGCTCTGACAGAACCCAGACCCCTTCCATCCCGCCAGTGTGTCTTGTACGTGATCCTTCAGCCCACTGCCATCTTTCCTAGTGCATTTCTCTGAAGGGGAGGTTCAGTTTTCCAGAAAGATTTTTCCCTGTAATCTTGGTTCTCTCATCAAGCTGTGAAAAGCTCCCATTGGCATCACTACCTGAATCCTATCACCCATGCTAAACCTTATGTAGCTGCCTTCTATTATAGAATAATAGACAGACATGGGATCCTCAAATGGATGAAGAACCCAATTCAAACAAAGCAGTTCTTTGGGATTTGAAATGTCCTGCAGGGCCATATCCACTGGGACACAGGAGTGTCTAAGTGCACAGGCAGGGCCTATTGGAATTATCCTTATTCTAAGAGAAAAAAATCACCTTATCCTGACAGGCTACAAGTTACACAGGATTTTGTGATTAAATCAGAATTATTCATAACAATTTCGTGTTCAAAACTCCAGAAAAATAAGAAAAGATTTCATGTGGTGGAAAACCCCAGTAGGCTGTGTGGGAGCCTCCAGAGTCAGATTGTGATAGCGTTGGGAAAGGGCTGAAAAGCAACATAGCACAGTGAGATCAAACCACGGCACATGTGTTGTTGTTACTGTTACTAATATTGTTTCCACAAATGTTTGAGATGTTGTAGGTATTTCTCAGACATAAAAGAAAGAATTACATCTGGCCAGGTAGTTCACAGTGGGATATGAGCTTTTTTTTCAGTTTGACATGGAAACAAAATAAACACAACATTAGCAATTATTTGGTTTCTTGCTGAGAACATGTTATGTAACTACTCTGGCTTTCTTTCCTCATAACATAGGGTGGGGAAGATGATAACTGTAGAGGAAAGAGTAATACAGACATTCAGCCACCCTGCAGCATTTCCGAGAATCACCTTTGGCAGGTGCAGAAAAGGTGTCCATGAACTTCCAGAGCCTCCCAGCAGGAGTTCTTTATCGCATTCCATACTGTGATAAAAGAGCAGAATCAATAACTCAGAGAATGGGGACTGAGCAGCTGATGCTGAATAGAAGTCTTAGGAGGCAAAGGGTATTTGAGAAGAACTTAATAAGCAATCCAAGTTTCTCCAGTCCTCTGTAATCCACCTTTAATTTCAGTTTGCAAGGGCCAGCCTACAGGATGGTTACTCCAGATTTATACCAGTATAAGCAAGAATGGAAAAACCAGACACTTAAGGAATGAAAATTCAGCCAGAAGATTGTAGGGAATAAAATGTCATCCAATGATTAGTTTGGGCAATGGAACAGAGTGCATTATGTTTGAAAAGGGAGAGCCACACTGCACTATTAGGTGCTCCAGTGCCACAGAAAGGGCTGGAGAGGAAGAGCTGGTCCATCTACACACCTGCACACATCCTTCTGCACATCAGGGCACCCAGGTACAAATCCCAGCTGCCTGGGAGGAGAAATACATCATTTGGCTATGTCTCTTCCCAGGCACTCTGCACTTCCCAGGCAGATTTAATTTTTTGGAGGTGAAATTGAACAATTGGCAAAGGCCCAGTATCTCAGAGAAATGTGAAAAAACCTCAGAAATGAACTTGTGTGGCAATGAGGATGTGCTGGGAGGAGCCTGCTGGTCCCTTGCTGGTGGAACCCTTTGGCAATCCGAAAACTCTGTGAAGCATGGGATCCACACACAGGAAATACAGAACAAGAGAGATCTAGTCTTGTTTCAAGCCTCTTTTGGTATATCCCAAACATTTATTGCCCACAGACCCATTTTCTTAGCTATGCAACTCCTCTGTGGGAGCATCAAGTTCCATATTAAGGCTGTTTAGGTTCTTTGCCCTTACTGCTCCCTTTGAAGGACCATGCAAACGTGTGATATCCATCAACAGCTAGAAAAGTTTTCTGTAGTTTTCAGTCTAAACATGCTGTTGATCAGATTATAAAAATTTTATCTCACAGTCATGTTAACCTTTAACTTAGTTCTTTTCCCACTCTATTTATCTTAAGATCTATTTATAAAGGACTTGCATAGATCTATTTATAAAGGACTTGCATATTGTTCCTCCACTGTCACACTGAAGAAGTCATGTTCTTTTTATCTCTCCCTAAGACTGCTAATTCTGTAATTGCTCTAATAGCCAGTCTGCACTGATTCCAGTTTAAGCTAATCTTTTTCAACACTGTTGACAGGAACTGTATAAATATTTCACACAAAATCTTACCAGTGCCTTGTCTAAAAGTGCCAATATTTCCTTCTCTGCTAAAAATCTCACCTAACCCATCTGAGCACTACATTATCTGTCTCCACAGCTGTGTTGTACTGGCAGATTTGGCACACTGTCAGTCTATCAGAACACTCAGATCTTTTTCCTTCTCTGTTGCTTCCAGCTGATGAATCCCAAGAACATGACTTTGCAGTTCACATTATTAAATTTCTATCACTGCAGACAAGAAGGTCATCTAATTCCAGTGAGGTGATCTGGTCCTCCTCAGGACTGGCAATACCTTCCATCGTTTAATCACCATGCACAGTTTTTGAGGCTAGGCCTGATTATGTTCCTAGTCATGGAAATGTAGATTCTATGGTATTGCTCCAAAGAGTGATCCCTGAGGAACACTGTGGGGTAATTGGCTCCATTCTTGTAGTTCCATTTTTATTATAACCTGTTGCTTCTTCTTTGCATTGTTTTTATATTAATCCCTATCACCTCCACCTTCAGTAATGATTTCCTGCAGAGTGTTGTATCAAATGATCTGTTTGAATTTCAGTAGACTGAGTTCATTGCATTATTTCATTCTGGAGAGATGATTATTTTACTCAAGATACACCAGCTCAGTCTGATACCCTCTGCTCTGGTAAACCATGTATGTTTTCTCACATTCTGTTTGCCTCCCTACAGTTAATTGTTCTTTCTTTCAAAGTTTGTTCTAAGACTCGGCATTATACTGAATTTTAAAAATACATTTTAGAATATGTATATTTTCTAAAAATACATTTCAGAATATAAACATTGTATTTGCTATGCTGAAGTCCTAGGCAAGCTTTCATTGAAATTCATTAAACACTGGCTGCTTTTACTTGTAAATTCATATACCAGTTATTTCAGTGTGCTAGGGAGGAGATTGTATGTATTCCTCAATAGTTTTTTGCATGAAGAAATATACTTTGTTTCTCTTAAGGCTTGTAATTTCTGTTACACTACAGCTTCCTTTATATGTCATTCCCATCTGTTATTAGCCTAATGTCAAAGCAAAGGATCATTGCTTATTCTCAAGCAACACCATCTCTGATTTATTATTAAAGAAAACCACCTTATACCATGCCTGTGTCTTTGATGGAGCTCTTCCATCACTGGTGGCATTTTTCTGCTTTAGGTCTGGGAAGTTAAAGTCTTCCTTAAACAAAGAATTGCAGTTATTACTTTCCTGTAATTTTACATCGCTCATAATTCATATTCAAATTTGAATAGAGGAAGGACGCTGTAAAAGATCCTCAGCAATATCTTGCTGGGGCAGTTTTTGTCATCTCTAATCTGAGTAATTTCCACCCAAACAGAATTTGTTTGGTCAATGCGATCACAGATTTCTTTACACTCAGCCATTTCCTCTAGATTCAGTGGCACCCTCTCTCTCCTCTCATTTCTGTCTTCCCTAACCAACAACCTGCATACTGCATTAGTGGGAATATTCTGTTCTCAGCAGAAATGCAGAAGACCTCTCCATGCTCCAGCAAAGTTGCTGATGAGCTTCTGATATCTCATCTCGCCTTTGACATTGCCATTCTGTCTGAACACGACAACTTTCAAGGGAGACAGGGCATGGCCTGTGTGAGGCGCAGGGAGAGGCTGTGCCCTGCCAGTGCCCAGGTGGTAACCAAACACTTTTCACAATCAAAGATGACCTGAAAATAGACATTTGATAGTCTAGCTGCCTGTGTGAACCCCCTGACTCCACAGGTTCTCAGACCCTGACTACCCTCTCAGGATTGTCGTAGAGAAGAATTAATATGAAGAAAAAGTACAGAAACACTGGTTTTTGTGCTTATTGATTTGTTCCCCTGTGGGTGTCATATTTCCAATATTTTTCTGGACTTACAGCCAACGAGAATAGTCAGGGCACTTCCTATGGAGTGATCTACTTGAGCTAATCTGCATGTCTTACTTGTTCTTCAGAGAAATTATTTTAGCCCCATCATGAGGCCATTCACTGAGGTTATAAATTTCAGCAGAGCCAGGGGAGAAATGTGCTCCTACATACCTGATCCCCTGAATCCACCAGAGATCTGCTTCTTGTCACTGACTGCAACATCAAACAAAAAATAAAGGACTTGTTGAGAAACGACGTTGCTGGAGTTCTTTTGGCCCTAGTCACTCATGTCTGCACACACCCAGTTGCTGTGGCTGGGAGTGCCTCCAAACAGAGCTGGACGATGCAAAGCATTTTCCAAATGTTTGCACAATGAAGAATTGCCATCACAGGCTCAAGAGCAACTGTTTTGAGAAAGTAAATATTGTGCATTTCTGGATTAGATAACAGCTAAGGGCAGCACGCATTGTGGCTGGAGCCTGAAGGCAAAGCATAGCAGCAAGGCTGAAGAGTGGTTCTTGTCTCCCACAGGAGGATGAGACTGAGGCTTGCAGCTCAAGGAATGCTCTCCCTTTTACCCATTACCATTGGCTGCATCGTGCTTAATTTTTCAGAGATGTAAAATTAAATTAGACAGGAGGACAGCAGCAAAAGGTTGGGTGAATTGGAGAAAGAGTAATAAGTTTGTATCTGATTCGTTTTCAAACCATTCCATCAGATCAGAAATAGACTCAGTTCTCTTCAAAGGGCCAGCAGTTCCACAGTGTTTACAGTTTAGCAGCTCTGGTCAGAACTTCTGCATTTTTCCATGTAGCAAGAACAGTTCTGTAACTGCAACATTATTAATTCAGCTACAATAACTCTCCTGTTATCTGGTAACACTTTTTGACAATGTTTCCTTATTGCTGTTCTCACACCTTTCCATTGCAGTATGTTACAGAAAGGATTGGCATTTACCTGGCATATTGTATCTGCAAAATGCTTTAGTATGTCTTAATTAGCAGTTCTCAGAGAGTATGAGGAGGTCATTTTTCAATAGAGAGGATAGGAACAGCAATTTTAGTATTGAAATGTCCCACTGGTATTTCTGTGGGCTGTTTCATGCTCAGAATGTTTTTTGAGAGATATTTTGTCAGAGGCACATCTTTTAAGGAGTTTGGGGGTTGATTAGTGCAAAAGCACAATATGGTTTAAACTCATACCACCAGTGCAATAGTTTCTAAAAAGATAGAATGGTTGGCAAAGAACTTTTGGCCTACTGGTAACAGAGTGTACAGGCCTTCTTCCCACCAGCAGAATGTGAGGAAACTCTGAAATTTCTTGTCATCTTGGTGAGGCACCTGCATCTCTAAGAGTTCTTCTTGCTTGCCTGTGCTGAAAGGTGGCTGAGACAGGAGGTTGTTTCACCTGGGGGAAGAATTATACCTGTGGAAAGTGGCTGCTGAAATAAACACTTGATCTTGTGTCTACAGTTTTAGGATGGAGAGTGAACAAGAGTCTTACCTAAAACTGGTGAAACAGTCCAGCTTGTGGGATTCATAGCAGTAATTCTGTGTAGTCTGTATAATGCTCCTTGGGCTGGAAACCCTGTTGGGTAGATAGGATTTTGTCCATGATTTCAGCTCTTAGGGAGAGTGTCACTGCAAATAGTACCATAATTAAACACCGATGAAGAAAATTGGGCAAATGTGTGCTCTTGTTTCTGAACATCATCCTTCAGCTCCAGCTCGGGGAGTTTTGCACATGCAGCAGTATGTGAGACAGCTTAATAGAGATGGCAAGGATACAACAGTATTGATGATACTGTAATTACACCAGTTGTATTTTAATAGTACCTACCTGCCAATATATGTCCCAGGTTCAAATCAGCATGACTGATTGGTTTAGAAAAATGTGTTGTTTCGGTGCCTTTACAGTCAAAGCAATTAGTAATTCAGCTTTTTGCAGTCTTCAGCAACAATCCAGGTCTTTTCAAAGCATTGTATTCACGCTGGTTTTTTTGATAAAATGAACTTTGCAATGGAAACTCTCATTCTGACTGCCAGGCAGTATTACCAAATCAGGGTTGTGACCCTGTAAGATGCACGAGTCAGCATTGGGTTGAAGTTCTGACTGCAGAATCAAAGTGCAAAGACTTATTTGGCTTGTGGGATAGAGGAGCCTTATTCAATACCTCACATCTCATTCTATAACCTGACAATGCACAATGTGGGTTTCCAGGGGATGTTTGCTTGAGGGCTGAGCAGAAGGGAAGGTCCCAGCATCGTAGCCTGCTTTTTAGTTCACCATAGATTCATTAGCATTTAGGGGAAATGTTTTATGAGTGATCACACACTTCTTTGTTCAAAACTGTATTGTAATGTGAACTACATGTCACTGAAAATACAGAATAATCTTTTCTGTTTACAGAACTAGGCAGTCTAGACTTCAATTTATTTATGGTATTTATTTAAAGATTCAGTTTTGACCTAGATCCAGTTCTCGTTTCTGAAAGCTACATAAAGTTCTGACTTGCAGCAATTTTCTTCTTAAGGCTGTTAATGTATATTTATGTAAAATCAAGAATTCCAGCCTCTTATTACACAAACCATGTAGTATTTTTAACAAGAGTCAATTGATTCTATGTAAAATTATGCACAGGATACTGCAGGCAGGGGGAAAAATCATTGTTGTCCATACATATTTGCTATTAACTGCTTTAACTTGACCTACCTGGTTTTATAAGCAGCAATGTCAGGGGAATTAATTGCATCAGAGTCTGTGGAGAGAAAAATCAAGGAAGAATTCTATTCGCCCCAAATTAAGCTTTAATACTGCAAAGCTGTCATTATGTGTATCAAAGGCTGTTGAAAGTCATGTTGCTGGGAATAACCAGGGGGCTTGTTATTGCAGTCATGATCATCTTTCTGACAGAAGCTCACTTTCAGGAAATGTGATATGAAATTTTCCTTAGGTTCTCATCTCATTCCCATACTGTGTTTGTTTCACTCTTAGTGGCTTCATCTTTAATTTCTCAGTTAGGATCTAATTATCTACAAAACTGTATAATGAAAGATGAGCAAGTCTGAAAGGAGTCTTAAGTGAACGCAAGTTACATTTTCTTTTCCTAATTTTGGGAATGGGAGTTTCCTCAACTTGTTTGGGTTGAGGCCCTTGCGTAAATAGGATCATACTGTGCCTCTAAACATAGCCACAGATTCTGATTTCTGCTTCTTGTAGATCCATTTAAAAGGCACTGTTTTCTTCCATAGCCTTGTTAAGTGGGTGTATTTCTTCCTTTCTAGTAATCTCTGCAATATCTTATCAGTCTCTCAGGGGCTGACCCTTCTCTCTGTGAATGGCCGGAACTGCTGCTGAAGTCTGTAGCAATTAAACAAAGGGCAGAATCAACGAGGGATTCTCTTGGTGGCTTAAAGGCTTACAGAATTAGTAGCACTAATGTAGACATTGTTCCATTGGAATTTTATATGCATTCTTACACATGTATGTCTATCATGTGCAAATCTATCTGTGGAATTCTGTTCCATCCTTCCTCAGTAATTTTTACTTTTTATTAAGACCAGGCAGGAGCCTGAATTCTTCTGCCAAATATAGTTCCATGAAGCAAAAAGCAAAAGCATATCAATAATAATGCAGTGGACAGAGAACACAGGAATGACTGTTCTGCCTCAAATCCATTTGAATGTGTCTGCTTTATGCTGAAATCACTGCACAAAACAATCAGTTGCAGTGTAAGTCTCCTTCTGTAAATAAACATGGCTATATATGATAGCTGTTCCCAGGCCAGATGATGAAGTAGACTCAAAATTACATACACAAAATGCATGACCAATTGCATATTTTAATTTGTAATTATCACAAGTGCTTATGCTAATTGCTTGTTGTTCAGTAGCAGTAAAATAAAACACAACTGGTGTAGTGTTTGCTGTCAATCCATTTTCAGTGTAGAACAACTGATTTATTGGTCCTCTGAACCAATGAATATTCTTTCTCTATGTGAGTGATCTATATATACCTAGAAATCATTAAATGCAAGATTCCTTCAACATAGGATCAGCAAATCCATAAGTTACTATGTACCTGCTGTGTTCCAAATGGTGACCTTCATATCTGTCTTATTTAGATTTTTGCCTCTAACAGTGGGCTGAGCATTGTGTTTTCATTGTACAGCACTAAACCTACTTTCTCTGATACTCTGTAATGTCATGCAGTTCTATACAGCAGCACAAACTCTGCTTAAGGGAAGAAAATAGCCAGAGCCATCTGGAGAGGTACTGAATTTCTCAGTAGTGGACAAAGTGTATTTCAGACAAGGACAGGAATGACAGAGCAGAAAATAAGTTAGAGCAGATATGGGAAACAATATCCATTGGTGAGATCTTTGGACACTAAACCAATCTGTGGCAGAGCTCCTGTGTGTTTCTCACTCGAGAATTTGCTCTATAAGGAGAACTGTGTGCATTAATTGAGCCACCTGCATAAGTGCCACAGCACCAGAGCGTACAGAGGTGAGCCTGGGTTCAGGCCGTAACTGGAGCTGTTCAGGTCTCTGTTGCAGTCATTGGCAGGTGATGGTGGGGCACACACAGGGCCTTGCAGTGATCAGCTTGATGTTCTAGGACCTTCCTTCTTGTTGTGGTTTAATCCCAGATGGAAACTCAGCCCCCTGCAGCCACTCACTCACCTGCCTGGTGGGATGGGGAGAGAATTGAAAGGGTAAAAGTGAGGAAACTCATGAGTTGAGATGAAGACAGTTTAATGGGTAAAGAAGATCAACACACACAAGTAAAGCAAAACAAGGAATTCATTCACCACTCCCCATGGGCAGTCAGGTTCAGCCATTCCAGGAAAGAAGAGCTCCACCACATGTAACAGTGACTTGGGAAGGCAAACGGCACCACTCTGAAAGTGCCCCCCTTCCCTATTCTTCTGCCAGCTTTAAACATGGAGCATGAAGCTCTGTGGTCTGGGATATCCCTTGGTCAGTTGGGGTCACCTGTCCTGGCTGTGTCCCTTCCCAACTCCTTGTGTACCCCCATCCTCCTGTTTGGTGTGTGGGGTGAGGAGCAGGAAAGGCCTTGACTCTGTGTGAGCTCTGCTCAGCAAGAACTACAACATCTACACTGTTTCCAGCATAAATACAAAACACAGCCCCATACCAGCTACTGTGATGAAAATCGCAGCCAAACCAGCACATTTCTCCACTTTCTCTTCCATTAGCACCTCATGTACAGGGTGAGGCTCGCAGTACATGAGACCAGGAATCCTCAGAGTGGCTATTTCCTCTGCAGTGGGTCAGCCCAGGCAGGGAATCTAGATCAGCATGGACAATGTTAACAGATGGCTGCCAGGCTCATGTTTGCCAGCTGGAGAAAAGCACAATGCAGCAGGGATGTGTGTCCAAGCCCTTCACCAGTGGTGGGACCAGCCAGTGAAGAGGAAAGCTCTTGTAACTGTCCTGATCTCCAACAACCATAAGCAAATCTAGGCAGAGGAAAAATCTGATATCACACACTGATGTTGTGCTTATGCACAAAGAGCATTGGAATATTTTCTTGCATGACAGGAGTATTTAATGTGTAGGAATGTAATGTGAGTTGTGTTAATTTGCTTGATAAAAATAACATTTTCTGTACCTATCTTCAGTGATTCAGCATTTTGAGACACGCCTTTAGGAAAAATAAATGTATCTAATGGTTTGTGTGGGATAAAGAATATATTTGGGTCAAATTAAAAAGTGGTCCATACTTTGGTGGATAGTTAAGCTGTAAAATTTAACCAAGGAAAGGGTAAAACTGATAATCTTGCTTTTACCAGCTCAGCAGTAAGCAGAGCAGGTGCAAGCCATGTTTAATCCATGGCCCCTGGGAAATGGTAATGTTCATTTCTGTTGTCTTCCTGTGCCAGATGCCAGGCTCTCCAAATTTCTAATTGAGAGCACTGACTAGAAAGACTGATAAGGCACAACTGAGCACCTGGGTCGCATCAAAATGAGAAAAGCTCTTTAACTGCTGCTTATTGTAATATCCCACTGTAGGCAACACCTGTGGTATGACTTTATAAATAGATAACCTGAGCTGTGCTCACACAGGGGTAATTCAGAAGTTGTCAGCTTGTTAGGCAGCTTTCCAGCAGTGTGCTGATGGCACATGCCCATAACCCAAGAGGAAATAATTCTTCATGTTTATGTAGTACACTATGACATAAAGTTGTGGGGGTTTTGTTATTTTGAAACTTCCTAGTCTGCTTCTGCATTAAAAGAAGTTCTAAGCAGATGTGGTATTAGCATTTTGTAATGTCTTGGAATAGGTATGTCACCTGCCATGTTCTAAAAACATTTGGATGTTCAAAATTACTTAGCCCTGGTAGCACACACCTGCAGAGGAACTAAACTTTTGGTAAAGGTGCTGATAACTGTTTTCATATCTAGTTTAATCTGTTACGATGTTTTTTCTCCATTTACAGTGGTAGTCACTGTACCCCCTGGAGTTCATATCACTGAAACACCACATCCTTTTGGTATTGTAT
Organism: Corvus cornix cornix; assembly: GCF_000738735.6. Classification (NCBI taxonomy): domain Eukaryota; kingdom Metazoa; phylum Chordata; class Aves; order Passeriformes; family Corvidae; genus Corvus; species Corvus cornix. Next base: position 2,306,549 of record NC_046344.1, read on the forward strand.
ACAGATATGAAAGAGATCCTCTTGCTGAACATACTACAGCCCATGGGTTTGGATTAGCTTTGGACCTTTGGACTGAATTTCCTTTATGTTACGATAATTTACATTTGAAAATATGAAAAGCAAAATGCATTTTTCAGCTACCATTGCTTCCTGATTACTCAGTGTGTAAGAGGTTGATTCATGAGATTCATATGTAGTCAGCGAATTGTCATCAAACCCCTTTCTGCTCTTCAGAAGTCGTTTAGATTCTGTATTTTCTGATATATCATAAACATCCCACTAAGGTACAGTTGTTGGTTTTTACATTGCTTCGATATCAAAAGAAAACACCAGTTCCCCATAAAGATAAATGCATTTTTTTATTTGGACCAATTGTTCTTTTCTGGGATTGGAGAGCAAAATTGTAACTATTGACATTTAATGAATGGGATCAGACCTTCTTACTTTAATCAAAGCTTTGAAATGAAGCGAGGTGAGGAGGTGAGCATTTTGAAAAATGTCTTTTGTTCTCAGGTTGCTCATGCTTATAAAAGGTGGGCTCGTTCCCCGGATTTTCTTAAAGTTCATCAGTAAAAATATGAGACATATTTCTCCATATCCTGGCACACATGAGTAATGTCAATCACAAAAGCAGCTCTACTCCCTTGCAGGACACGGCCAAAACAATATAGTGCAGAGTGAAGGACATGCAATGCTCCTATAATGCTGTAACAAGGGGTAGGAAAAAATATCCCCCATGGCGAGTTGAGCTCAGTAAGTTGTTAGTGTTGGAGCTGGAAAACCAGTTATAGTGAGTATGAGCCTTGCTTAAATTCTCACAATCTTTTTATTTGTCTGTATTTTATAACTCTACAAGCAAAGCGACTTCACCTGTAAGACTACAAAATGTACATAATTTTGTAAACCTGTTTATGTTGGATTAGCTTTATTAAAAAGATAAAGGGATTGTGGAAGATAGAAGGGCTTTGATTCTTGGATGATCTTTGGACTCTCAGACTGCAAGGAGAAGGCAAATGAGCTACGTATTTCAGGTCTGTTTTTGTAAGTAGCCAGTTAATAAGTAAACTTTTAAAATAAGGTGCTGGCCTTAAGAGGGACAAGGTTTTTTAAAATGCATCTGATATTTGTTTTTAGTGAGTTGTTCCTTGTCTGTGGCACAAGCTTTGCTCATTGGTTTTCATTGCTTTCTCTAATAATTTTTCACTGAGGTATTTTTTACCTCTTTCTCTTCTGATTACCAAATAGTACAGAAATTTATAACCAAATGCTACCTTCTGTAAATGGTTCTTGTTCTAAATATGATCTTTTAAACAAATAATTATTAAAAATAATGAAAATATTAAAAAGTTTGTTTTCCAGTTTACATGTGCAGGATATATTGGTTTGTGCTCCTTCCTCAGTTGACAAGATTCTTCCTGATCCTGCTTAATATGTCTTGATTCACCCAATTCTTCTCTGTGTAATTGGTCGTGTTGAAATGTCAGTGCTCTGGAAGACAACATTCATTAATATAAGAAAAACACATAAGAAAGCATTAACTTTTCAGTACAAGGTACATCCTTCCCTTGCAGTGCTGTAATGAACTGCACCTTCCTCTAAATCTTGGACCCTTGTGCTTTTCTTCCAAGTGTGCTTGGAAGCTTTCAGCTGCAAGCATTGAGACACCAGCTGTCTCTCTGTTAGCAGCTTCCTTACTCTTCTTTTATTCTTTTCTGGATCTGCCCTCCACATCCAAGTACTTCTTTCAAAAATTCGTTTTGTCAGTATTACAAATTATTTCCAAATTGGGATGAGCTTCCCCCCCATACACAGAGGGGTTCTTAGCCTGAAGCCTTTGCTCATGCTTTCACTAAAGCTAAGTGTGGAAGCCAGTGAGAAATTGTTGAAAGGGAATGCAAGAGGTCTAAGATAATTTCTGGTTTAATTTTAGAGCAGTTGCATAGGATTGGGTTATTAAAGATATTTAAAATGAAAGGTGGGTGCCTGCATGTAAAAAAAATTGTCCTTTAATCTTCCATGAGTTTCAGCTTGCTCAATGTTAATGAGAACTAGCACTTGTATGAGACTTTTTCTTGATTGTTTTCTATAAAGTTAGATATGAAGTCATATGGAAATGGAAAGGACTACCTTAATAGACAGGTTGATCAAGAATTCCCTGTTTGATAGGATCCCAAACCATTTTTGTCTTTCAACAGGTGACACATTCAAGAGGTGATAGATAACACTCATCAAAATTTAGTATTAGAATTTCTATTTAGTGAGACATGCAAATCATATTTTATCTTGTGCTCAAAAGTTTGCCTTCCTTTGTTGAAAGGATTTGTGATGAAGAGATTCCTGCTGTTCAAGAGGTCTAGAAACAGATAATGCATTGTGTAAGCAGAGTTTGCATCAGCAAACACTTCGCTAAACACGGCTAATTACAGGAGCATTCTGCAGCCTGGAGATGGTTTCTTTCTCAGAGGCGCTGCCTGGTTCTGTACCTTGTAGGTAGTTTTACTAAACCCTCACACTTAGGCAGAAGTGGTGCTGAACTGTTCCTTTGCAGAAGTGCTGTTCTTGTCACCTACACCTCCAGTGTAAGAACACCCGGAGCCTCACGCAGTGACATTTGCTTTCTTGAGCGGTCTCAGATAGGACAAGTTCTTGAGAGTTGCTGAGCAGCTTCCGCAACTATTGCCTTCATGAAAGTATTGCATGAGGAGAAGCTGAGCTGCAACCTCGTTGTTTGATCTCTTGCTTCTTACTTGGTCTGTTTGTGAGAGTATTTTTTCTGGTCTGGTTTGCTTTTTTTCCCTTGACACACATAGAATGTATATTTAGATCAGCACTGCATCAGACATTCGTTTCGTTAAATGGCTTCTCACTCTATTCGGTCCTGCTTTGCTGCATCTGGAGCAAAATTTAATAGTCCACACAGTTTAATGTCTACTAAAAATAAATAGGAGAGGGTGGAAGGAATTTCTAATGTAACTGAGAAAGTTTTACGACAGCTTTTTTGCACAAAAGTCGTAACTTTGCATTTCCTTTTGTGTTAATGGAAATTAATTAAATCTCCTATACCTTTGGAGGGAATAGACACACATCATTTCTCTCTTATGATCCTGGTGGAAGGTTCTATAGGAAGCTTTAAAATACAGATTTATCACCACAGATGTATCTTCTATTTCAGCATTAGAAAGTTGTCAGTGGCATAAAAGCAAGCTTCAAAATTGGCATGAGTTGGCAATTTGGATGGCAACATCATCAGAGTCATATGTGGGGAAAGAAATTTACCCACTTTTGACTCTATTTTTTGTAAACCAGGATGGAATACTGTTGAGAATAAATTTATACGGATGTTGGCACTTATGCTTTTTTTGAGGGACTACTTAAATGCTCTTTCACAAAAATTAATTCTTTTGACTCACTCCATTGATTCCATAGAATGGTTCAGTGGACTAAAGTGAAATGAATTTAATTTAATAGAGTAAATAAAGTACATTTAAATTAATTGAGGTACACTTACAATTATGATCCATCTTCATATCTTAATGTTAAAACTTATTGAAAGCCTACCTGTTTGAAGCCAAAGTAAGTAGAACCTTCCCAGTCAGACCCATCAAAATCCACTAAGTATTTCTGGGTCAACAGAAATGACAACTATACTAAATGTTCCAGGATGTTAGTGGCAGATACAAATCCAAATATTAAATATTTCCCAAGAAGAATGTAATTCCTTAATGATTTACAAGGAACGGATTAAAAAAGAGCTGTTTGATCTCTATTTAACACATTTTAGAATTAACGCAAACCAAATTTTCTACCAGCAATTGAAAACATGCAGCACCATATATTCCAGAGGTTTGTTTTTCCACGTGCAAACTTAATCATTTGTGGGAAGACATCAGAGAGTTCTGACCTACACCCATTTTAGGATGACAGATAGATACTAAGAGAGAACAATTGACACAAATGAGAAAATTTCTTTTACTGATTGTTTTAAATGCATTTTTCTTCAGCCAATTTTCCTTGAAATGTGAAATTCTGGATGCTGGAGTGTTGGAATGGAGAAAGAAGCCTCCAGTTATATAAAACCACTATTAGGTCACTGAAAACTGAAGGTAGAGGTTAAAACCAGTGATATTTATTTTGTCTCTGTCGGGTGGAGAAGTGAATCAGTTTGTTAAATACAAAAAGACAACACTGACAGGGAAAGAAAGGTTATATTTGAAAGGATGAGACATGATTCTTTTGGGGGGAGGGAGAGCAGAGTGTGTGTCTCAACATTCATAAATAGAGAAGCCAATCTTGGTGCCTGAAACAGTGGTCTGGAATAAAGAGCTGGGTCCTGTGATCAGCTCGGCTCCTGACGCTCAGTGATGCTCTTTCAAATTAAATGAATTGTGAATCTTTTGGGGCTTTATTCGCAGTTACATTGAGGACCTTTAACACCCCTCTGGCAACTTGCTCAGCCTGCTAGACAAATACTCCTTCTGCACCGATAATGTTATCAAAAATATTGAAGAAAACCAACTGAAAATAAAACTATCAACATCCTTTAGTTGGTCCAATTATCTGTCTTGACAAAAAGGTTTTAACGCCTCCCACGCCAAACAGCAACTTCAGTAATTTGGCAATGATAGCAGTGCATAATCAAGAAACGCGAGGCTGTGATACGTGGTGACAGGTCCCATTTTGTGCATAGGAAGAGTTTTGTTTAAGTAAATATATTTTATACCTTCCAGGTTACTCGCTATTATGTTGCTCATCCCATTAGTCTCGTGTAGTTACCACAAATGTTTAATTGCAGAAATTGTAAATGGGTGAATCTAACATTCCCGAGGATGGAGATAGGAGATGAGGCTTTGTGTCTTTGGGGTTTTTTTGATGTTCGTGGTGTATTTGAAGATAGGGAGTAAACTGTGACTAACATGTAGAACAAAGGACTGGAAGGTTTGGTTATTTAGCTTCAACCAGTGACTAATTCACAGCAAACCTTAAGTGTCCCGTCATTACAGAACTGTGGTCTAACAAGTCCTTGTAATGATATGCTGCCATAACATCCCAGATGATATCACAACATGATGTTTTATCAGAAAATTACATCAAAGGCCCAGCATTCAATTATGATAGGGTGGGTTGGGAAATCAAGCAGCCTGCTGTGCTGAGATGCAGTGAATTGTTTTCAGTAGTGAAATGTGAACACCCTTGCATTGTAGACTTGCTGGAAGGCTACAAAGGAAGGTTCAAACTTCATGTCTGTGGCTGCTATCAATCTCAACATCTTTTTTGTGTGAAATTTGCATGAAGTCTGTGACAGAGCTCAGAAGTAGCTCAGACCCAAGGCACGGCAGTGATCAGGACCCTGCTTCTGCCCATGTTACACCACAGAAACACGGTGTTGTTTGAATAACCATCATTACAAAGCGTGGCTCTAACGTCAGCTAAAAGGAGCCACACTCGCATGCAGGGGCCCCAGCTCTGATGTCCGTGCTCATGGGAGGGAAATGGGATAGAGTGAAGGATAAAGAACTAACCTTGATGTTTCCACTGGGTACTTAGAGTACAGACAGAAAAAAACCTGGCTGTATCATCACCAGCCTCAGTTTCACAACAGCAAAGAGCTATTAATTGGAGATGGTGGCTGTTTGTACATGAAAACAATTATGTCATACATATTATATCTTGTATATTATATATCACTGATTTTAAAGGGAAGGGATCACATTTTGCCTCCCATCCATGAAATCCACAGCCAGCCAGACAAACAATATTCTGGGACTACTTTAAAAAAGTAATTAATTATAAGCAGCATAATGCATTAGTAATAATTTACTAAAGCAACAAAACAGAAGATTGTATCCCATTTTATTATTCAATTAAAATATTTCCTTTGGAAGGAAAACTAATTAGAACATTTCAAAAAATATGGGTCATTGGGTAACACAATTAGTGTCTTCAACCAGACAGAGGATATCTGGGGTTAGACACAGACTTGGTAAGAGTAGTTTGATTTAAATATATCCCCATGGTAGAAAAAATTCTGAGGGACAGCGGGGATTTAGGTTTATGTTTTGTCTTCCTGGACACCATGTTCCAAATACTACTTTGAGCACAAAACTTTCCTTTCATGAATCCCCAGAGGTGCACTCATTGTACATTTCTTTGGACAATCTGTGCTCCCAAAGTCGTTATATAATCTTGACATAATTAGCCTTTTCGTTAAATTATTTGGAAAACGGAAATCTAGTTTGTTAGTCATATGGTATTTCCCTATTTCCTCACTGCAGAGAGCCCCTGATTCCTTAGGATTAACACTTCCATTTATGCTGCTTAAAGCTGACATCTCATTTTCATGTACTCAAAGTTCAGCAGAATCACAGACCTAAAGGAGAATAATCTTTATTTCTAAATCCTGCTGGTATCAATAATTTATCAAGGTCACCTCCAGCCCTGGAAGCGCTCGAGCTGCAGAGGGAGGGTGGTGTGCCCATCCCGGTCTCTAACCTGGGACTCATCGCGCTCCCGCAGAGCAGCAGGAATAGGCCGGGTTCATCCCAAGGAATGGCACCCGGGGCTGTGGTCCCCGAGGGGCTCATCCCAAGGAATGGCAGGAGGGTCTCTGTTCCCGCAGGGCTGATCCCAAGGAATGGCAGGAGGGTCTCTGTTCCCGCAGGGCTCATCCCAAGGAATGGCAGGAGGGTCTCTGTTCCCGCAGGGCTGATCCCAAGGGATGGCCGGGGCTCTGCGCTCCCGCAGGGCTGATCCCAAGGGATGGCCGGGGCTCTCTGTTCCCGCAGGGCTGATCCCAAGGGATGGCCGGGCCGGGGCGGTTCAGGGCCAGCTCTGAAGGGGCTCCACGGCCGGACCGGCCCTGAGGGGACATTACGCCGCCAAGGGGCGCTGCTCCCCCCGCGCCCTCGAGTCCTGCGCGCGGGCTCGGCCAAGCCCCGCCCCCTCGGCCCGCCCTCCTCCAACCGCTCCGAGCGCGGTTTGATTGGCAACCGCGCGCCGCGGCTCTCGCGCCGCAGCCTTCCCTCGCCCTAGCTCGCCGTATGCAGGGCGATTGGCTGACGCACCTGCCAATCACGGATTAGCCCCATCCCAACCAGTGGTGCCGCCTCCTGAGCGTGAGGCGCGGGTTGATTGGTGCACCGGGCTGTCAATCAGCAGGCGCGCCCCGCCCCGTCGCGGTCAGGTAGCCCGGAAGATGGCGGCGGCGGCCGGTGGGGCTCTGTGAGGGGAGCGGCGGCGGGGCCGATGCCGCGGAGCCGGGGGGCGGCGGCTGCCGCGGGGGCTCCCCGGAGTCGCTGAGAACCTCGAGCCCCTCGTTCGGCGCCGGGCCTCAGTCCGGGAGCGGACGGCATGCGGCAGCGCGGGGGGCTCGGCGGGAGCGCCGGGCGGCGGGGGGGCGGTGGCCCGCGACTCCTCGGCTCGCGACACCTGCTCGGGCTCGTCCTTCTGCTGTGGCCGCTCGTGGGGAGCGGCGAGGCGGCTCCGCTGCCGCCAGCAGGTGCAGGTGAGCGCGGGGAAGCGGGGCTGGGGGTGCGGCTCCGCGGCGGGGCCCGGGAGCGGCGGCACTGCGGGTTTCTGAGCCCCCGTCCCTCCCCCGTGCTGCGGGCAGGGCTCCGCCGAAGCGTCGGGAAGGGCACAGCGGGCGGTTGGGGCTCCCCGGCTGTAGGTCACGGCTCTGCCGGTGGCAGTGAGCGATATCCCGCTGTGGATCGCTCAGACCCCTGGCACTGAGCTACGGGCTTGCTCTCTCTGTGTGTTTACCGCAGACCTTCTTCCTATAGTGCTGCTGTTTTCGCCTGTACAGAGCTCGGCGGGATTTTTCTTTTTCTGGTTTTGCCTGTGAATCACCGGGACTCCCGTTCCTGGGTGGAGGCTCTTCAGGGCAGACGGAGCTTCCCTGTTTTCCGGTCAGATTAGTCGGATTCCCCCCCCCCCGGCCCCCCCGGGCCGGGCTCTCTAAATAGTCATGTAGTTCACATTTCTCTCGTATGTTAGGTAACCCTAGCTTCCTTCGATTTCCCTGCTTATTTTCCTGTTTGTCTTAAAAGCACAAGCTAAACAATATGCCCTCGTAGTTGCAGGAGTGACTGATCAGAGGTTTATATGGACTCACAGGTACCAACTATGTCTTTGATTCATTTTTATTGTTGGCGTTTCATTGGGACTTACAAGTATAACATTGTATTGAGACTGAATTTTGTTAGAGTCGGGTTGGTTTGAATGTGTGCTGAGATTCCCTTCTAGCCATGAAGAGTTGTATAGCTTAAATAGACAAGATGTTGAGGGAGGAGTAGGAGCAGTGGGGAGGGAAAGATATGAAGCACAAAGATTAGGTAATTTGGCTGCTCTTCCACACGAGGTATCAAAACTGGGAGTAGAACCCATACTTCCTTTATTTTCGGACCTCTGTCTCTTTCCCAGATTTTTCTTCCCAGAACATTTATGAATTGTTCATAAGTCACTCTGTCCATCAGCTTGCTTTGAGGTCTTTCATACTTTGTATAAAGGTAAACTTCTGAAAAGGAGAAATCTATCAGTTAAATATTTATTTCCTTTGATGCTAAATGATAATTTTTTTCATTTATAAAATACTTGAGTTTTGTCCAAATAATATCAATTTTTCATTGAGGTGTAAGGTAGGACAGCAGAATCAGTTCTGTATGGAGAATTTTTTTTGTGCCTTTTCTAGGTCTTACTTTTCTTGAAATGCAGTTAATTTTTCTATTGAAAGGGAAATGTCAAAGTGTTCCTTTTTTTTAATACTATTTCCTCTTTGCTATTAGGACTATGCATGTACCTTCCAAAGATGGGGGAACAAAGCATAACTTCCATGGCATTGGTAAAAAGCTTTATTCTCAAAATAAAAAGCTGATTGGACAAATTGCAGGACATAGTATTAAAGTGTTAGTTTTTTGTTTTTGTTTTTTTTATTCTGTATTTTTAAAAGACTGAATCAGGTCTGCCAACTGCAATACTGCTAAGAGAAATATTTATGATGTTGTGATATTGGACTTATACAACATGAATGAGATATTGTAATTTTATTTGTAGGTTTTGGTTATATTTAGGCCAAAGTATGTATACATGGGATGTTATCTCAAGTGTAGCCAATTGCCCAAATCCTGTCATGGGAAACCCAGTGGACTCCAGGAAATGAAGCTGCTGCTTTCTACTGTGTCTTTGTCATGTAAGAAGAGATAATGTATTTGGATTACTTTATTGATGGATATTTAGTATTGAAACTTCAGGGCCTCACTAGGAGCCTTTTCCAGTTTCACTGGCATCACTTTTGCTGGGAGGACTTTCTCCTGACTGAAATAATGTGTGCCTGGTGGGTTTGAGTGCAACAGGTTCTTAGGCTGCAACGTGTCCTGTATCATCACCTGTAGGAGCAGCAGGAACCAGTGGGAAAGCTACAAGGCCCTTGTTTTTTTCTCCTTCCTTTGAATGGCTTCCCAGTGGATGACAATGAGACTGGTTCAGCTTGAACCTTCTCTGTCACTCTAGGCAGGTTTTATAACCTGTCTGAAGACAAACCTGTGACTTTATTTTGCAGGGTTAAGAGTCATGGGTTGTGTTTAAAAACAAATCAGCTGTATTCTGAATGTGCCTCTTGTGTCCCTGACAGGTTGCTTTGATTTCCTGTGTTGGGGCTGGCAGGTGGTGGTGGGCTCCATTCTGGGCCTTGGCAGTTTTTGCAGTTCACTGTAACACTTGGTCTGATACATATGGATTGAAAACTTGTGAAGTATTCAATGGGCTTTTCATAGAATGATTAGTAATTGGTTTCAAAATTACTTTAGAATCCCACAGTTCTTCACCTAACAAGAGTGGTTGCTTCTTTGACAATGGAGAAACATCTTTATGTGTGTCGCTTGTAATAGGAAAGGTGGGATCCACAGAAAAAGAAGGAAAGTGCCTGTAGTTATTATTGTAAGGAATTTTACAGACTGTTTCGTGGAATACACCTGCAGTAAATTAACTCCTCCTCTGGGGAGGAAGCTGGAATGCTGGAAGTGGTGATGGGCAGGTTCTAGCAAGACTAGATTGGATTCCTTGTGCAAAAGTGCTCCAATTTGTGGAAACGCTGTGGAATTTTGCCAGACTGGATGGCTGGGGACCTGTCAGGTTCTCAGGGCCCTGATTGAGATGAATGATGCCACTCTTTTCAAGCAGATGATGAGGTGTTCTATATTTATCTGCATTTTTGATGTTATATTTCTAAACTGACTTAATACGTTTTTTATCCAACAATAAGGAGAGGAGGTAAATGAAATCAGGTTTGAACTGTTTAACTGGCAAGGTTCCTTGCAATTATTGTAGGAAATACAAAAAACAGGCTGTTGAAGATGCTACTGGCTAAAAATACTTTGGCTAACTTAGATTTAATTTATTCTGAGAGTGGAAAAGAAGGATACTGATAGGTACTGTGATAGTTCTGAATTTACGGTTTGACTTTATACTGGAGGTGAGAGCTGGGGCAGTTGTGCTGAAAAGGAGTTCCTAGACTGAAGTGCTGAAGTTGTCTTGAGCCTGCAGTGCTGGTGATTTTCCCTGAGTGCATCAGGCTAACATGACTTCCCCTACCAGCTGTGTGGCTGAAGTAAGGATGTTTGGGCACTGCTCTTCTGCAGCAGAGTTTAGCAGCCAAACACAGGGCATCACAACCCACCACCAAAGCTTCACATCCAGGCTCTTGGTTCTGACTTGGATTTCCATACTTGACCTTAATTCTGCTGAGCATCTGAATCAAGTGTGTGTGTAATGTCAGACAAAGTCTTTTCATCATCTCTGTGCTCTCTGAAGTCTTTGCAAATACAAAGTAAGACTCCAAAATACTTTTATTATCCTGTAAAACTTGTATAGGTGGTAGCAATTTTAGCAGGTGTGTTCAATTTCACGCTTGTGATGACTACACAGTCTGATCAGTTGAAGTGAGGCAGCTGGACTTGGTGCCTACATGATTGCTTTTTGAGAACCTTGGGCTTGGGACTGACTGGCCCAGTTGGGTGTCAGTGGCAGGGAGTCCCTGCTGATGGACTTGGTCATGTAGGATCCAGGAAGAGATGGTTAGAAATTGGTATATAGTATCCAGAGTATCTAAATATTCATGCAGCTATGTCTAGTGTACTCAGCTGGCCTCAGGTGACAAGTTAAAACTTTTGAGATGAAGACACTTTTTTTGTGTGTGTTGAGATGAGTTCTGTAGTGTATATATATACCCCTTGGGAAAATTGTTGCTTTGGAGTTGGTTTGGCTTGATGTTTTACTTGGAGTTCTGTCAGACTGGGACCAAATTGCAGTTGTGGCCTGCGGTTTGGTACCATGTAAAATGTCTGTGACTCTTGCACATAATAAGAAAATTTTCTAAGTGTATGCAAGTTAGTAACACTGAAAGTTAAGAAAAATCTTGCTTTTAAAGTGGGGATTTTAACTATGGTATGTGCCTTCCATGGGAGTGGTCTATCCTTCTTCCGCTTTCAAGCACTGAACTTGTTTACTTCTCCCTATATTTCTTCTTCCAGCTTCTGTCCCAAGCATTTAATAATCGTAGAACTAGAGCTGGAAATTTGTCTTTTATCTTTTGTTTCTGCCTGTGAGTTTGACTCTGAGGTAGGAAGCCAGTGCTGACTTTGGCCGGCAGGGATGTTCCACGCAAGGCTTTGTTCACAGGCTTGGTTTGCTTTTCTCTGCCTGTGGCTATAAAGTGTCTGGACTTTGCTACAACTAAAGGAGTCCTCATAGGAGGAGGTCACTTTCTGAAGCAGTTTCTTATGTCTCGAATGCTTGGGTGTATCTAATAATTCCTCAGTTATCATTGCAGCATGTTGAGATAGCACTGATCAGAGACTGTTTAAAGGTTTGTTGTTGCAGCATCAGGTGCTGGGCATTGGTTTGAAAGGGTGCATTGATGGGTGCTGGCTGTGCCCCTGTATAAAAAAAAGATTTTGTGAGATCCAGCATTCCGGATTGGTAAATTTGATTGGGAGTAATTTTCTGAATATTTGCTGTAGTCTGGTTTCAGTCACTATTCACGCACGGTTTATCTGCGTGGGATAAAGGGACCTCAGTCAGTGTAATGCCAGAGCTGCAGAAATCACAGTTCTGTTTCAGTACTAACACTGCAGTTCTGCAGCAGAAGGACAGCACATGGAGTACTGGAGTCTGCCTTAGGTTTTATTTTGGGTCTGCCTTTCTGTTTGGTGTGGGCATTTAGTATCTGGAGCTTGATGCGGTTCTGGATACAATTTGCAAAAGCTTTAATGCTTTTGTTGCCCTCTGTGAGCTCTTTGTTTTCATTGTACTGCTGTTATGAAAGGTCTTGAGCAACATCTAGCTACTAGAAACATTTTGTCAACTTTTATAGTCAGAAATGTACAAAACGTCAGGATAGCCCTGTGAGTCTGGACATGTGCTTTAAGCACTGTCTGTAGCAAGGTGTCGTGCCATATGTAGCTTAGGCAAGGTAGTGGTGGGAAGCACATTGTCAGTAAATTGTCTTCTGAATGATTTTAGTATGAAATGCTGTACAAAGTAACACCTTGTCCAACACTGCTACACTTACAAAAGTTTCCTTCCTGGTAGAAAACATCACTGTAGTGACTTAACAGTGACATGACTCTTCTGGGACTGCCATTGCACCCTGAGACTTCTTTGGTATGAAAGATGTGCAGAAAATAGTAACAGTAGATTTTTTTAGTGCTGACTTTTAAGCTTTCAGACTGTAGACCAGATCCAGTTCTCCAAAATCAGTCATTTACTCTATGGCCTGTGCTTCCTAGGCATCCTTTAGCTATGAATAGGGGTGAGAAATAGATCTAATAAGCACTTTTTGCAAAATGCTGCTTTTTCCTTTCTTTCCTGCATTTCTTAACCCAGCTGTACATTGGAATTGGAAAGGCATCTACTATAAAATCAAGATTCCAGAAAATCCTGTCTCATGAAAGTTGCATTTATGGATTTCTTTCCTGTGAAGTGAAGGAAATTAGTCTCTTCAAAGGCAGTGTATCTTAGTAGCTTGTATTGCTATCAAATGACAGGAGAAAGAGATACTGTAGTTTTGGTTTCCATGCTGCAGGTAATGCTTTTCTGGTGGTTTGAGATACCTTGATGTGTGATTTTCTCATGCTGCTTTGAATTATTGTGGTCTTTCCTGTGTAAAAAAAAAAAAAAAAAAAATCTACAACTCCCATGCCTCACTGTTGGAGAAATGATATAGCAGATGAAAAAAAATGTACTTGAGCAGGAAATAATTGTCAAAACCAACATCTAGCAGTACAGAATAAAGTATGCACAGCAGAATTTTGTGAGCATGTGTATGTACCTATATGCACACATATACATACACACAGTGAAGAGTCAGTGATACATTTGCAAGATGATAATGCTACCCAGATTTTCCAGAAACACTGCCATGAAGGCATAAGGCACATAATTATTTAACATGGATATTTTTTACCTTGTCTTAAGATGCCTTTGTGCAAACATGAGATTCTAGCACTGAAACTTCAAACAGATCTCGCTCTGTAAACACTTGAAGTACCAGCCTATATTTAGTCCTTATTAAAATTGAGCAGTATGCTGTTGTGTGAGTAATTCTCTGACATTACTGGGAAGACTTGTAGGATAATAGAATAAGGTCAGTAATGTAAAACTAATCCCAGCTCAGAGTTTTGCTGGTTACTAACTGTTCAGCCAATATTCGGGCCAGGACAAGTGTTCAGAAGCAGGAGGATCAGAGCAGTGTTGTTCCGAGATGCTGTGCTCCAGGAGAGTCCAGCATTTCCCTGGGTATTCTTGCCTTAGGATATGTAACCTGTGCCACTCTTCCACACAAAGTGGATTTAAGCAGATGTAGAAACTCACTTGAAGCACATTGTAAAAGCATTTAGGGAGGAGCATGGGATAAAGCAGTTTGAAAAAATGCTGGCTTATACTGCAGGGTAGACTTCTGTTCTTTTTAAGGACAAATGGGAGGACAGAGATAATTTGCTGAGAATTGTTGACATGGAATTACACATCCAGTCGTGATATGAAATAGCTAAGATTTCTTCTTGAAAATATTGTAACTTACTGCATAGGACAGTGATATTTCAGGGTCATGTGTCCACAAAACACACATTTAACTGTGAAACTGGCTTTTGACACTGTAGAAATATATCCAGAACTCAAGATGGGTTGAAGGAGTGTGTCAGAGGGGTTTTTATTGTTTCATGGGGATAAACTCTGTAAGAAATGGCCATGTTGCTGTCTTCATTACCCTTACTTCTGATGGTCAATGGTTGTAAAGAAGAATTCTTTTTCAAAAGAATTGTCTATGCACATGCCTTGGCCTTTCATCCCACCCACCTGCCCCTTGAGGGACTTAATGGAGTTCTAGGGTAAGGCAGGGTTTGTAGTGGACAAGTTGAGTAGAGAGATGAAATGTTTCAATTTCTGTCTGGTAGAATATAGGAACAGACTTGTATTTGACTTTTGATTATTTTTTCCCCACACTACTGCTGAAAAGTCTTGTCGTTTTACTTGTATCTTTCCAAGTGCCAGACTTTGATTTAGGCCATGTGACACAATTCAGATTTAGCCAGGAAATCATTTTATTGACAAGCTGTTAGTTATTGCTTCTTGTTTTCAGAAAGATTAAGTACAATTGTGCACAAGTAACTTGGAAAGCTGCAGCTTTAAGTCCCTAAGAGGTTTTTTTGCTTGAGACTATATCTAGAAAGTAAGATTTTACCACAGAAGGAAAAATAAAATCAGTTGATAAAGTGCTTTTGCGAAAGGGTACATAATACCCAAGGTTCCTTTTATTAGTAATGCATTAGACATTTGCATTATCCAACGTAAGGGTAGCAATAAAGTCATGAGAAGACAGACTTTTGAAATAACTCTTCAGTTAATAAAATTTTCAATAGTTTGTTCCAGGTTATTGGTCTAAGACAGTAAACATTTCTGCTTGAGTTGAGTGGCTTAAGTACTAAAAATCTGAATGCTGAAAAGTTCAGGTATAAACTGAGAAACGTAAAAGTTCCTTAAGCAGTGTTGTGTGCCTGTTCTTAGAGAGCAACGCTCAATGAAGGAACATTTCCAGTCGCTGCTTGAAATATTTTGGGCATTTGGAACCCATTTTAGATTTCACTAAGGTGCTGCCATTGCATTGAGGACATCAAGTCAATGAAAATCTTCTGAGATCTTGGGAATGTTTCTTCCTGGAGTACTGGTGTTTTACTGGTAATGGCCATTCAAGGCAAAGGGCAGATTGGAATTAGGAGTGTCTCTCTCACCCTAGAATTCTCTTCATTTTATTTTCAAAAGAATGTCTGAAGTGCAAATAACACTCCTTCAAAACTTAAGTTTTTGTTTGCTTGTGTTGTATCTCAGTTGAAGGTTGGTGATTTGAATGCCCTTCTAATGTAGTATTTTAAAGCCCATTGTGATATAGCATTGCACAACTGAATAATCGTACTGCACCCGTTTCTGCTGAAACTTAATCTTGAAAACGATGCTTTTTTTGGCTCAGTTGTTAAATGCAGCATAGCAGGAAAAAATTGAGATTACAAGAATGTAGTAATGAATGGAATGTGCTTGAGTTTGGTTGGGGTTTTTTTGTTGTGAAATGGAGGAGTTGCAGTGTCTGTTGTGCTTTACCTTATCATACAGCTTGGGCATTACACAATAGATGTGTCAAAAATAATTTTGAATAGAGGTTTTGTGTAGTATTCTCCGTTACCTGCAGGCCATCTGAATTTATAGGCCTGGTTCTGTCTGTATGGTTTTGTTCTTATTAGTAGCAAACCTCTGAAGATTTCAGGGAGTAAATAAATGCAGGAGAACCTCTTTATGAGGGAAAGATAATGATCTGAATCTGACTTGTGAAGAACTGGATAGGAGTCGATAGCACTTTCCCACTTAATTGCTGGCATAGAAGAGAATGACAGCATTATTTAGGAAAGTTGGGATGGCTTTTAAAATCATATTTGTCAAAACCACTATAAATTAGGGTGATATTACACTTTTAAATGTGGTTGCTTTAATATTCGTTAAAAGCAGAGTAAGTAAACTGACAAAGTTTATGAAAGATGCCCTGGGTATAGCTAGGGAGCAAAATTAGATTTGGTCATTCATTAGTATTTGAAAGACTGCGCTGTTCTGCCTTGGTGTCATAAAGTAGCATCTTAGTTCATGATCATATAATTTGAGTGTGTCCAAGAGACAGTTTAAGTGACTGCTGTCATGCTAGATTTGTGCTGGAAATAGTTATAGCTATTAGTGCCAGTTATATAGCTGCTCTTGAAAGGAAATGGGCTCTTGCTTATGCAGTGGGACTGTTGTTGCATAGCAACTACTGTGCTGAAAGCTTAAAATCAGATGCTCCCTTGAAGTTCACTGTGCCCTAATAATGCTTAATTTATCTGTGCCTTACGCTGCCTTTATCACAGTAATGAATGTCTTTTATCAGTGCACTCAGTAATGTCTGGAATATACATTTACTTTTCTGTTTCCCTGAGCTTAGAACTGTGTGGTATCACACACTTTTTAGCCCAGTTTTCTGAAGGTTGAGAACCTAATAATGTGATTACTCACGTTGAAGCAAAATTAAGAGTACATACCGACCTTTCATGATTTGGTAGTAGAAGAAAGGCAAGCCCAGCATCCCTCATGTATGGACAGCTACACCTGGTCCTGTGTTGTCCTGAGTGGAGGCTGTTGCTTGGCGAGTAAATGTGGATGGAATATTTGGCTAGTTGGCATGCTCATTACTTGTAATTAATGATACCAAAGGATGCCACAGGTGGATGACATGTGGGTATTTGAGAGTATTGTGGGCAGACTGGGAAATGGGATAGAGAAGGCAAACAATTCTAGTGAGAAAACTTGTGTTTGCTCGAGTGTTGCATTTGGTAGTTGGAGAACTATCTTATGAAGAAAGGAGATTTAAAAGAAACTTAAGAAGTTCTAGGGAATCCTGGCCTATAGAAGTTGCTTTGAAATATGCTTTGTATGAAAATAATATTTTCCACCCCTTGAAACATTGTAATAAATACTGACGTGTGTATTCTCAGGTCCGTACTTGATCCTGAGAATGCCAACACAGCTCATCATCATTGTTTCCTCAGTGAGCCTGTTCGTGTGCTTGCCTGTGTTCAGCCTTTGACTTCACATGTGCTGTGCTCAAATTTAGGCTTTAGTGAAGAACTTGCTTAGGAAATGGCATCTTCAGAGGTGCTGAGGAATCTGCTTCACAAGCTGTTAATTAAATGTCTGCCTCAACCAGGGCTTTGAATTGTTTATGATACCATGCACTTCTAAAAAGTGGGTAAATAACATAGATTTATTTAATCCCGTGAAGCTTTGGAAGAGTACTTGATTTTCTGTGTTGATAATTTAGGACCACCTAGGTGCCATTTTGGGATGGAACATGTGGCTAGCACGGAGCTTTGTAAAGCATTACTTTGTGTGAACCTTGCAGTAACACATAGAGTGACACAGCTGCACTTCATCTCCTGCTTATTTTAATATAGGACGGACGTAATCCAGGCCTCTTCCTCTGGCTTAAGTAGTTTGGATATACCAAAGCAAAGTAGTCTAGGCTGTTTGTATTAGCTGACAGGAAGCCTTTTACAGTTGCCATGTTAGAGATGGTTTGTTTTTTTTTTTAAATCTGTTTGATGGTTCCTTTCCTAAAGAACAGATTCTGACTTCTGGATAGATATTAAGATGCCTTAGGTTGTTACTGCATAGGGTTACAGTAAATATGGCAGGGTTTTAAAGTGATATCCTGAGTAAATCTCTTAACTTCTCTAGAATGTATAATATTAAGGATCTTGAATTTGAGTGTTTATTGGATTTTATCCAGGTTTATATTAAAATTATTTCAATTTACGATGTTTTTTAACTGGTTTTTTAATTAAAGAAAGTTCTTGTGTGATGACTATATAAAATGCTCTTCTGCATTAAGTAGAATGGATTTCTTGCTGGTTGCTGTTTTCAGTCAGGATCATAAAATAAATATCCATCATTCCTTGATACTTCCACAATTTACAAACAAAAGGGTGTATTAAATATCTTCTAGTTCCAAGTCATTTTACAAAGCTCCAGTGAATTAATCATTGGATGGAAATAGTTGAAAAACGAGGTTATACTGCAGCAGATTTTCAGCACTGTGTCACAAAGACCAGTTCCAATATTTAATCAGTGACTTCTATCACTGAATATGTATACATGCAAGCTATTAAAATAGCTTCACTTATAATAAATTTTAGCCCAGTTACAGGTTGCCATAATTTAATACTTAATTTTACATTAATTTGCAGGGTTTTTTTAAAAATTAAAGATATTACTTATTAATTACTGTATAAGAAACTTCAAAGTTTATCCAAACAGAGATGGATTCTGTAATTCTTAGTAAGTAGCTCTTAATTGTATGAGTCATCTGAAATGCTGTTCTGTAACTGTTGCAGAAACTTGCCCATGATAATTGGCATTTTTCTTGCGTTAAAGCTTCTGTTCATAACTTTCTATGTGAAAATTGCCTTGTGCTTTTGGAAGTTTAGATGACTTCCATCTTTACAGACCTTTAATGATAAGCTGCATTTTCAAAGTGATCTTTGCTTTTAAAAGAAAAAACTCATTACTTTCTCCAATTATTTGCTGCTCATTCACATGCTTTCTTTCCTAGGAAATTATGAAAGGATTTAAAGGTTAGGAAGTAACATAATGAACAGCAGCAATATTTTTCTTTTAGGTATTCTTTCCAAGACACTTAAAAGAGATGGTTACCTTATGGAGAACAGTGTAACTTGCATAAAACACGTAAGACTTTAGGCTTGATAAATGTGCAGTTTCCCTCACAGAAGGAATTCCAGCAAAAATGTAATCTGTTTCATATTAAATGTCTGAATACATATGCAGTGTATCTAACATGTTCAATAAGTGCAACTTATGATTGATAGTGCTCATTATGTCTCACTTTGAGTGATATAATAAATAAACCACTTTGAGTTAAATAAATGTCTCGCTTTGTGTTAATAAATTGTGCGTAAGATCATCCGGAACTTGAATCCTCCTAGCTGGATTTGCTATGATAACTTGTAACTGCTGGGGTCAAAAGTGGGGATCCTAAGTTGCAGTGAGCATGATAATGTTTGTGTAAACAGTAGCTGTGATTGTGCTGCTGTAGCTGGGATAGTGCAGGGCTGAGAGTTTGTAGGTAGAGAGGCCATCATGTTGTAGACCAACTGATGTGCTTGCAGTAGATGTACTTCTGGGGGCACAAACCCCTGGTCAGGTCTTGAAAAGAAACAGTAGGATTGAAAGAAGTAAAGGAAACTTTGAAGAGCTGCTTCAAGTTTCGGTAGAGGCTGGTCAGAAGGACCATCTAGAAGATGATGTGGTGTTTGGAGCAGAAGGTTCTGGTGAGAAGGGATAATGCTCAGTTTCTGTGGGGAACAGGAAGTCACTGGAAAATTCATGTTAGCCATGTGGGCATCAAAAGAGACCTTAGAGTGTACTAGAAACTCAAAGTTTGATAACATTTTTTTAGTGTTTCATACACTTGGCAGTTGAGGTGCTTTAACAACCTGGTCTGAAATTAAGTCCTTAAATAGCAGGAATGCTTTCTGTGAGTAATTACAATGCTCTTGGTGGCTGAGTTCAGTGTGCAGGGATTTGCTTGGCCAACTTTCCTAAGTGCTTGAAACATTTGAGGGGTTCAGGAGTCTTGATCTTCTACTGGGAGGAGTATATTGTGATTGTGGTGATGTGTTCCTGGGTGTTTGTTAGGGAAAATCTGCATCGGTTAAGTAGATAGTCTGGGGTGAGTTGACTTCTTGTTTCAGTGGAGTTGCTGGTGAAGGTAAGGAAGTTGTTTGGAAATCAGGTGTGATGGGTTTGGAAAAATGTCTGAAACAGTAATTTTAATTTGTAATACCTGGTAACATAAATATTTTCTTTTTTTTTGTAGTAAAGCTACCTTTTATAATTTGGTTTCAAATAGGAGTTCAAAGGAATTTCTTAAATTTTATCTACAGCTGTATTACCTGTGTGTGTTTGTTACAGTAATTCAACTAATTAATGACTTCACAAAAAATGCTTGTATTTGCAGTTCAGGTAATTTTCAGTCTCCTTCATCAGGTTACTGAACATTTGGAGGAAGTAAACAGAAGTCAGCTGTTATCTTCCCCTTGTTTCTTGTTGATGCTTAGAAATTGAAAAATATCCATTGAGTTATGTAGAAGACTTGATTTAAATGAATATAAATTGTTCTATTGAGAGCCCTCTTCAGAGATACTTTGTTCTCTTCAGAGTTATGACTAAAAGCTGGTGAGTGGTCTCACATTGTTGTTGATCTGTGTTTGAACAATTCTCAATATCTGCAGTGGAGTATTCCCAGTCCCTAATGAGGTTAGAATGCCAAAACTGTTGTGGAAACCAGAAACAGAATCACTTGTTTGAAAACCTTCCATTTTTGCTAACTTTTATTTGTTGTATTGATAATATTCCTAGTTGTGCAGAAAATGTGACCTGAAAATATGCTGACACACTTGAAAGCAGGATTTTTATTATGTCAATTTAGTCTTTACATGTAATTAAAATAAGTAAATATTCTGTAAGTGTTCAGTGGAACATGATAAAAAGCTGTAGCTTTTTTTTCTGCAAATCTCTTAAATTATGTAGTTTTATGAAGGTTTAAGAGGTAGGTGGAAAAGTTTGTGTGCCCCTTAACTCATGATCAGCTTCTGCTTTTCTTATTTTCAAGGCTTTGTATACACTGTGTCCTGTTGCCAGACGTTCCCATTGATACTGAAATGCTCTCGTAAAATCCAGTCAGTCCAGGTCACCTGACATTGTTAAACTCTGACAGTGATGTAATATCTAAATATATTTTAATCAGTTGTGGTCCAACTCCTCTTCTAATCCCTGTGGCAGTACCTGTTTGAAAAAAACCAGCAACAACAAAACTCCTCAAGATGTGTGCTCTGGTCTCCTAGGGAACCACATGTCTTTGTTCTCTATCGAAGATGAAAACAGGGAGGAAAATAGGTTTAATACCCCTGGAAATAACTTATGATTTTTCTAAAATGCCATTTGAGGCTTTTGATCCTGTGTGAGTAATAACCTGACTTAATCTCAGGAAATGTATTGTAGAATGTTTATCTATAAAATGTTGGAAAATTATTTGTGTTTGTAAAATGGCTAGAAATCTAAAGTTCTTGAAATGGAGACAAATCACCCAGTGAATCACAAGAAACAAACTGGGTGGAGCTGATTACATCCATTGCGTTTGTGACAGCAACTTGTGTGTTTGGCAGATTGTCACAAATGCATTTATTGAAAGACAGAGTACTGTCCTATGGTGATATATTTTAAATTTGTGTGCAGATTAGGTGAGGATTTCTACTTGCTGCCTGTTCTTTAGGTCAGGTGTTTTAGCTCATGGGAAATGTCTTCCAAAAGACCAGATTTCTACTCTCTGTGTTTGGATATCTGTATAAATTTATTGACTTAAACAGAATCCCAAGGCTTGGTACTATCACATCCATGGGATTAAATGTTCAGCTTCCCATTTTAAAGTAAATGCTGGTAGGTAGTATGTTTTGGAGGAACTGCTTAGAGTGCTAAACATATTTCTATAATACTGCATACATGTTTATTTCTAGGAGAAGGAGCTACAGCTGAAGTTCCCTCATCTTTTGTGGTTCTGTCTCTGTGTACTCTGGTAGTCCTGGTCATTCTGCTGGCAAATTGTGTCTCCTGCTGTAAAGACCCTGAGATAGATTTCAAGGTAAGACCTGAAGTTACCAAGGTGTGTATAAGTGATAATTGTCAGCTGCATCCTGATATCCAGAACACTTGATTAGTTGTGCTAATACTCTTCAGTGTCACTGTACATCCTCTCTCTTCTGAAACAGCCAGTGACTGTATTCTTGCAGGCTGTGAAGTCCTGATGCAGGTGTTTGTTTGAACTAATTGGTCCCTGCTGCAGTAAGAATCTTTAATGCCTTTTCAAAAGAGTAACTAGCTATCAGGATCAGTAGTAAAAGTTACACCCTTGAGACAATTTTGCTGTAAAGAACCTTTTTGTTGTTGTTCTGTGTTTTCTTTTGTTTTTCTTAGTCTGCTGGTGGGGTTTAAGACACTCCTGTCAAATAAGAATACTGAAGATGCATATGCACTGTAGCAAAACTCTTGAGAAATTGTCATCAGAGAATAGTTACTTTTGGAACATCTGTAATCAGTGTTCCTAAAATTGAGCTTTGCTCTCATTTCTAACTGGAGAATATTTGGCCTGAGCAGTTCATGGTAGTTTGTTCAAAGCCAGCATTTAAAGTAAAAAGAAAACAAAGCAAAAAAACCAACACCACCAACAAAACCCAAACCACCAAGCCCACAAAAACCCAACTAAACAAAAACCCCTTGATTATTAAAAGCAATGCTTTAATCTCTTTGAGACAGCAATTATTGGAAAATAAAGAGTAGAATACTAAATGTCTGTTACTATCCTTGGAAGAAAGCTTAAGCTTCCTTTGCATTGGTCATTCAAACTGAAAGAAATGTATTAGTACTTATTTAAAGGCAAGGATCAGCTTGTTTACTAAGACTTCTTTTGTTTAGGAATTTGAAGATAACTTTGATGATGAAATAGATTTTACACCTCCAGCAGAAGATACTCCATCTGTTCAGTCTCCAGCAGAAGTGTTTACTCTTTCAGTTCCCAATATTGCTTTACCAACTCCCTCCCAGTTTCCATCTCGTACAGGTAAAATACTGGTTTTCAGTGCAAAAACAAAAGTAGCCATTTTCAGTGTCTAAAATGGAGTGTGACTGATTATGTTTGACTTTACTGTAACAAATAACTTGCTACAGATTTCCATAAACCGAGCCAATATATTTTGTAGGGTAAAGGATAAAATGTGAAATACTGCTTCTACGATGTTAACCTGTGGCAGGGTAAGAGAGCTTAAGAGAGCAAAACTACCTTAAAACCCCCTCTCTAGATTGCTGTCATCATATCTGTATATACCTAAAGGGTTTGAAGTACCCTGGCACACTTGTGACTTCGCTCTTTAGTGGTTTTCTTCATGGCTAAGTTGTCATTGGATTTTAACCACCACCCTTAAATGGAAAAAAGAGTGAATCCTTTACTTGACATCAGTGCTGCTATTCAGCTGCATCACTTTCTTAATGTCACTGTAGACTATTTGTGCTGTAAATGTGATCTTAGTAAGACAGAGCATTAGGTTTAATCTCTCTGTGTGGAAGGGTTTTTGGAATGTGTTCTTTAAAACACAATTTTTGTAAAGGGAAACTTAAGCATCTTATCATACTATAACCACAGTTTAGCCTGGAGTGCTTACTCTCCTATTATGTGCTATTTCACATAATTTTACGTACTACTTGTGTTGCTTGAGCATTAGACGTTCAGGGAAGCTTCTAGTAAAATTCCTGTATGAATTTCAAGAAACTCAGTGTGCCTTTAATACAAATGACACAGTTGTACAAATGACTCAGTATTTTAAAGAGCTGGGAAAAATTGAGTGAAAAATTTTATGTCAGCTCTTCTGTGTAGCCATAATTGTTAAAATGATACTGTCACAACAAGGGTTTTGCCAGAAGTAAGGCAATGTGCTTGAGTGCTTGGATAAAATGTGGTTGCACTGCTGTGGCCTTCACCATGCTTAGGAGCACACTGACAGTGAATTATACAGCTCTGGCTCTTCCAATACAATAATACTACTCTAAATGTGGTTTATGGAAATAAATTGTGGGCTAGAATTCTCAGACAAGAAAAGGTTTTGTTTGCATCTATTTGTTAGTGTTCCTAAGCAGTGGGGCAGCAGAGGGACAGATGCTGCTGGATCTCCTCTGGTGTATGGGGTCTGCCATTGTTACTGCCCCATTATCTGCTGCGATCTGGATTTTCTTTTCTGTCCTTCTTCTCTCTGGGCTCTTATGTGAAGCATTTTTAGTTGAAAAATGTCCTCCTTCCAGATGGTAGCTACAAGTAGGGCAGTTGGGCTGAAGAATAAAGCAGTCAAACTGTTTCTCTTAAAACAGTAACTCTATATAACTATAAATGTTAATATGTACATTGGGTTTTCTATTTTACTTACATAGGAAACTATTGTAAGTAGATTGTTTTCTCTACCCAGCTACAGGCTATAACACAGTTTTATATTGGAAGCAGAACTTAGCCTTTTTGCCTTCTTGCTGAATGTGTTAAAAACTTTCAAGCTCACATTTCTTCAGGACAATTGCTGTGGTTTTGTAGGGGGTGTGTTCTGGTATGGCTTAGAAGCTGCCCCTGAGTAAAGTTTCACTTGAGTGCTGTTGTCACAACATTACCTTCCTACTTTATGTACATTTGACAAGGTTTTGGTGCTTGGGCTGAATGTGCGCACCCTGTTGGGAATAAATTTTGTAGAAGCTTGCATTATTTCCTCAGCAGTTGCTGACTTTGGCCATCTGAGTGGTTGATACGTGTTACATTTGTTTCATTGTGTGACAGATGGATCAAAGTCTCAAGTTGCACGTCAGAGTCTAAACTACATCCAGGAAATTGGAAATGGCTGGTTTGGAAAGGTGAGGAGTTATCTCTTAATATTGCTCAGATTGAGGCTTATTCCCAGCTGACTAGGCCTCTGTATTTACCTTAAAATGGTACTCAAAAAAAAGTAGTAACATAAGAAAAATTGAAGTTGAAATTAGATAGTTCCTTGCATGCAGTACTTTTTGAATTTACCTGTAGATTCTTACTAGAGACTACTTAGACTTTTCACTTACATGAATTTGAGTTAATGCACTCCTGTTTTTACCAATTCTTTTTAGGAAAAAATTTAAGTTAATAAGTGGTCTTCACCTGCAAACATGTTTTCTGAAAGCTGATGTGTAGATCAGTTGTCAAGATTTAAGTATGGGTATTTAATTTTCAAAGCTCTGTTTGTGTTTGTAAAAAAGCCAGAGTGTCTTTCCTACAACATGTTTTTAGCTCTTGTTTTTCTTTGGAGGAACACTACAGAATTCCCTTCTGATTAAAGACACAATCTCTTTTTCAGGTTCTCCTTGGAGAGATCTACACAGGCACTAGTGTAGCAAGGGTAATAGTGAAGGAGTTAAAGGCAAGTGCAGGTCCCAAGGAGCAAGAACAGTTTTTAAGAAATGGAGAACCATATTAGTAAGTAATGTTTCACAGCTTCGTTCTACTGCAGATGAGTTTTGGACGTTGCTTTTGTTCAGTGTTATTGTCTCTACTTGCCCTCCTATATAACTGTAATGTTTGTCTTTAAAATGTGAAATACATTCAACCCAAAGTGAGCAAAAGTTGTGTTCATATAACTTGTGCTTTACCTTGCCTGAACATGCTGTAAAAGATTGGTCAGTGAAGAGCTTTCTCTTCTCCGTGCTTTCTAACGTCCTGGCTATATTTGCATTTAGGCTTGGGTTGTTGGCAGTTGTCAGAAGAAATTTCATGCCTTCTGCTGCATTGGCACAAGTGGTTTTGGAGCAATTTAGGAAAAGTAACTGATCTGGCTGGGAACTAACCTGGCTAAAAAAAGGTTTATCTTTTAGCCAGCTCTGTACCTTGGTGTAGTTCATGAACCAGTTGCATGCTTTTATTTTTGGTATGAGGGGTGGTGGGAGGATGGGTGTGACTCTCATGTGACAGTCCTGGATTTTTTGGGTTTGAGATGCTCTGAGTTTTGGCTGCTGTCAGTGATACACTTCAGCAATACAAAGGAGATACAAAGGTCCAAATGGAATCTGTGGCTTTGGTACTTGCACCTTCTGTTCCTGCCACCCCCCTCCAATGTTATGTGTTGAAACTTCTGGTAGGGATTTCAGTGTGTTGCATTCTGCTGTGATCTTCCTGGCTTTAACTGTATTTTTTCACTCCAGCATTCTTCAGCATCCAAATGTTCTCCAGTGTATTGGGCAATGTGTGGAAGCCATTCCTTATCTCCTAGTTTTTGAGTTCTGTGACTTGGTAAGTGCACTTATACAAGAGGCTGCGGTTGTTTTTCTGCTGGTGTGAATTGTGTGTGGTATATTTACTGCCCTTTGCACATGAAATGATTCTTCTTCTCTCTGGGAAGTTTTTTGATTAACCAGAATTTCACAGGACTTTTTTTTTTTTTTTTGTTTAGAGACACCACAATTACAATTTTTTTGGTACTTTCTTCAATCCATCATGTATGTTCTAAGTGCTTGTGGAATATGCTGAAGAGGCAAATACCTGTTCTTTGATAATGGAATTGCCAGTCTCTTTCAGTCTGCCTTCAACAGGGAGCTTGGAGGGCAGAGGGTATCATAGAAAGGAGCTTTTTATCACAGTCCAGTATCACATGCGTGCACTGACATCACATCTGAGATGATATTTGCTGTCTGCAATCTTAATGTGCTTTTATTACCATTTATGTGAAAATGTTAATTGAGGAAAATGGAAGAATTTCCTGCCTCCTGCCTCCACCCCCACCTCTGCAGTGCCTGGATTTTACCCATGCTGTGCAGCTTTGGGCTAAAATGCAATGGTGGGCTCACATCTGATATCAGTCATGTGTCTTCTTATAGCTAGAATTTTCAGTTTCAGTGTTCATTCTCTTCCTGGTCCTTTCTCTTACTGTATTATTCTTTTCCCTACTTTCTTATCCTTTTATTTGCCTTCTTCTGCCCCCCAAGCAACTGCCTTATGCTTCCTGGGCACCAGAAGAAAAGGTAGGAACACACTGAAGGGTGTTCCCACTGCTTTCAGTGCCACAGTGGTCCCTGGAATGGGAGGGACAGCACAAAGCCTTGCTCAGCCACCGCATTCCTTGGAATGTACGTGAATGTTGTGAGGAAGGGGGGGGCATGTAGAGAACCTCTGAACTGTGCCCAGCATGCAGAGTCATGAGAGACAAAAATCTGGATTCATGGTCTGGAAAGACTTGAGTTGTTTTATTGTAGCTTAACAAGTTACTAAAACCAAACAAACCCCAAAGTCCAGGTGGCTGTCTAAACATTGGCTCAGTAGCTGCTTTTAAGGTTTGTTGTGCAGATGTCACCCAAAGCAGAGTTCCTTGGGAAATGTCAAGACAGAAATGAAGTCAGAAGTGCACAGATATTACTAAGGAATGAATCTTTCAGAAATAAGACAGTTTGCATTTATAAATTTCAGCAAGATCTTTTTTACCAGTTTCTGTACTTCACAATTTTCCTTTAAACTCAGGTGCAAAAATCTGCTTCTAGTTGCCTCAGGCAATTTAAATTAGTTAGCATGAACTTGAGATTTTTGAGAAATATCAATTAATCTGTGACCTTAAATAACTATATTTTTACTTGCTGCTCTTTTGCTCAAACGTATTAGCTGTGGTAAATTAATGAGGCAAAAGTGCTGATAAAATCCTTCTTTTCCAAATTGAAGAAATGCCTGAACTTCTAAAGTGACTGATCAAAGTGAAATGTTCTGGTTTTGCTAACAATTAAAAACTCTGTGCCTAAGGTTAACAGATAAGGTTTTTTATAGTTTTTCAATGTAGAAATAGAATACTTCTTACTGGTTTTTAAACCTGCAATTCAGATTGGAGTTTCTTTAAAAGGACCCTGGAAAGAGAATTGCATTTTATAGAGTCCATCAGATATGCATCCAAATCAGATTTAATTGCTGCCATGTTTTCAAATAGTTATGTGATTTGATCCAACTTCAAATTTGAAGATGGAGTAGCTTTTAAAGATTGCCCTACTTTAAGTATACAGGAAAAAATAATATCCTCGTTTGATGCCTGATTATTTATGCCAGAAGTTGTCATGATCCTGCAGAGTAATCTGGAAAGGATTTCATTTAAGGGGATAAAACAGATTTTCCCTTTAACTGGGGGCAGTAAGCTTGACAGTTAAAGTGGTGGTTTTACAAATTTGAGTGTAGTTAGGTAATTTCTTTGGAATGGAAAATAAATGTCTGTGCTCATTTTTCTACTCCAAGTGAAATAAAACTTGGTTTTAGAAAATTATATATTAGTCAGTTAAACGTAACTTTCATATTGAAGTCTGGCTCACTTAAAGAGGTCTTACTTGGTAGAGCTGAGTATCTCCTAGACATGATAACATTTTTTTTCCATGTGCACACAAATACACAGGAGCTGGGCAGACAGGGCAGTGTTCACTTGAGCAGTTTGATGCAGAGACTGGGACAAGGGAGTAGCTCAGTGTCCCTGTACATCACTAATTCTTGTGGTCCAGGGCCTGCAGTGGGAGGTGACAATGGCAGAGTAGAGACAGGAAGGAAGCAATGTAAAGGAAGCATGATGGCACCTTTTGGAACAGGAGATGGTGCTAAATAGGTTTTTTTAGTAAAAAGGTTTTTAAGGGAGTGTCAGGAAGCTTTTTATCGCTGTGGTTGGAATGGCAGTTACTTGGACTTTTTAGACTTTTGGTAATTGATCTCAAAACTCCTTTTGTACTTTTTTTCCTGAAATTGGGTGAATTGGGGTGCATGGAAATGCACACACAGGAGTGATTCTTCATCAGAAAAAACATAAGGGCAGGTGGAACTTAAAGTGGTTGACTAAAGGTTCCAGTGTCTGTGGTGACTATTGCTCAAATGGGAAGGATGAGGAACATGGTCCTGTTCTGCTACCAGTGGTTTAATGCTGAGCTAGAGCTCTTTCCCTTGTGTGGTGGTGTCTGTGTATATCCAGCAAAGTGAACTTGTTTTAGTCCCTGGTACGTGTGTGTTTAAGAATTCAATAGTTCTGAAAAAAGATGGCAAATATGTCAGCTGTGTTGGATAGGAAGTTTTAATATCTTCAGGTGACAAGTTCTTTTGAGGCTCATTTGGCAGTGTTGACCTTGTTTTACAAATTTGGCATATTAAGTAACAAAAAATGCATCTATTCTGCTGACGCATTGATGGTCTGGAGGGTACAGTGGTTGTTTTATTCACACTCCTTCAAACTCATAGCCTATCACAGCATGTCCTCCTTTTGCTACTTCTCTTGCTTGGATTTGTAGCCTTTTTAGGGCCAGTTGACCTTGTCTTGGCTGCTCAGGCAGCCCTGTTGGATTATCAGTTCCCAGGCTCCTTGGCATTGAAAGGTCTTGATCAGAGGCACTGGAAACTGTAGTGCAGAGAAACCAGAGCTGTCAGGGTGGCAATGCTGAATGTCAGGCAGGCTGGCTTACTTGTTTTCTTGGCCACAGAAACTCCTGATATATTTCTGTTACACAAGATTGCTGGTTGCATGTGCAATAACTGTTTTGCCTAACATTTAGTCTATTTCATAATGTAGTCCAGGTTGCTCTGTATCCCTTGCTTTGCAGAGCTGGGAAAGAAGCAAGAGAGGTCAGTCTCACGTAAGTGATTTAAGCTGTTAAATTCTATGCTTCGCCTGTGTTAAAATTATTTAGAAAACAGTAAATATAAAAAGAAATGCTCTAAAAGGTCTCACAACCCCTTTCCCCATATTAGTTGCATAGTATGTTGGTGCAGTCTGCTAGGAATAGTTAACTGTTCACTGTTAAACATTGCAGAATGATGCCAGGTTAAAAATAGTGGTAGCTGTCTTATTAACTTTAATGTATTACTCAACCCTGTGTGGCCAGCATTTTGTCAGCACAGCAAATCCTCTAACAGATTGACATAATTTATGAGTAAAAGGAAAGTTATTCAAATGTGGAAGTTGCATGTATATTGTGAGGCTGATTTGCCTATCAAATTCTTACTGAAATTCTTCAAGTCTTGCAATTCCCTGGGCAGATGAGATCAGCAGGATGCTGATTTGCCTGGAATGCTCTGTGGCTTACTTCAGGGATGCTGCTGTTAGGGAAGGGTGCCTGCTTGCAGTGATTGGTTCTTTTTTTAATTACGGCCCCTTGAAAACATGTTCTAATCAAAAGAAGAGTCTTTGTGATGAAAACTTCATAATCAAAGAGTTCAGTGAATCTATTTCATGATCATGGTCAGTATGGATATGAGCCAAGGAGCAGACTTATCAGTGGTGTGTGGTTTAAAAATAAAGGGGGGGATTTGTCAGTTTATGACAACTTGGTAGAATGTGTAGATGTAATTTGGTAACCTCTTCACATTTTCAAAACTGTCATCAGTTTTAAAACCATCAGTGCCTTCTGGTTAAAAAGTCATGTCAGTCATCTGTTTGGGTGTTCAGATGAACTCAGTGTGGAATTTGCACAAACAAAAAGCTGACAAAGAGTACTGACTGTAAGTGTGCCCCCAGCTTCTGGCTATTACAGAGAAAAATCATATTAAGACTTACTTACAAAAATGACTGAACTGAAAAGGATAGGAAGAAAGGCAAAATTTAGTTCTTCATGGTGTCCCAGGAGAGGAGGGAAAAGGCAGAGTGGCAGAGGAGGTTGGAGAGAAAGCAGAGCCTTCCTCAAGCATGATTATTGAGCCTTTTATATTTAGATGTCTCTGCAGTGAATTTTGCAGAACTGCATTTATTCAGATATATATAACCTTTGATATTTACTGTGTTAAAAAGTCTGTCAATAAAGGGCCATTTTGTGGCTCTTGAAATAGTGCAGGGATAATGTTGCTGTGTTGCTACTGTCTGCTTTTAGGCAGGGAGGCATCATAGGATAATTCAGGCTAGCAAGGAGCTCAGGAGGTCTGCAGCCTCCCACTCAAAGCAGTATCATCCTGAGGCCAGACTAGATTTCTCAGGACTTTGTCCAGTTGAATCTTGAAAACGTCCAGGGATGGAAACTGCATGTTCTTTCTGATCAGCCTGCACTTCTGCTGATGTCTTTATGTGTAGAACTGTTTTCCTTACACTCAGTCTGAAATTTCCATGTTTCAGCTCATGCCTGTTCTCTCTCATCCTCCATCCCTGCTCCACGGGTAGGAGCCTGGCTTAGTCTTTAATAACTTAATACTGGACAGTTATTATGCTGAAGTCTTTCTTTCTCCAGGCTGAATGAGCCTGGTTCCCTGAGCCTCTCCTCATGGTGAAATGCTCTGACCCCTGTCACGGTGGCTCTTTCCTGACCTTGCTCCAGTTTGTTGTGTTCTGGGGCAGCCAGTTCTGAACACAGGATCTGAAGTGGTCTGACAAGTGCTGAGAAGGTGGTGAGACCTCCCCTGGCTCTGGCCCAGTTTGTGCAGCCCAGGAGGCTGCTCCCCGTCTGCTCCCAGGGCACACAGGGCTTATGTGGAGCTTGCTGCCCACCAGGATCCCCAGGTCCCTTCCTGCAGAGCTGCTGCCCAGCTGGCCACTGTTCACTTTGTGCTGTTGCAAGGGGTTTTTTCCTTCCTGGGTGTGAGAGTTTGCATTTGTCTTTCTGGAATTTCATAAGGTCTCTGTTGAAACATTCTTCAGCTTGTCCAGGTTCTTCTGAAGGGCAGTTCAGCACCTGAGTGTGACCATTGGTTCACCCCAGTTTGGTACAAGCAATTTCCTTTTAAAGCAATACCAAAAGTACCTATTTTATATTTTTAACCTTGATTGTAGCCTTAATTAGACCAGAATGGGAACATATAACCAGTGTGTTTCAAGGTGCTGGATTTAATAAAAATTGTTTTTCCTACAAAAATATGTGCCTACATGAATAATTTATGAAATAAGGGATGTCACACAGTACTGCTGTTACTAATGCATTTAAAAATTAAAAAGTAATTCCTGGGTGCATTTCAGGCATCCTAGGAACTTAATCCACCTGGGACAAGCCCTAAGCAAGCAGCTGCTGTTTTAATGAATGACAATTTTAGGGAGTTTGACTTTTTTCGAGCTCTTGCTGCCACCTACAGTCAGCTCAGCTGGGTGTTCAGGGCTTGTATTGGACTCTGCCGTTTGGAACCTGTGTGTGTTACAAACGCTGTTCCTTTCCTAATTGTTCGGAACTCTGCTCTGGCAAGAGCTTCCTGGCCCAAGATTTAGGAAGAAAATGGACATAGAGCCCAGAGTGTTATGCTGGTGAAACAAGTTGTGATGTATGTTGTGCAGTCTCAATACAGAAATGTCTTTGAAATAATTTGCTACCCTTTTGGAAAGTCTATATTTTAAATAACAAAAATACAGGA
This sequence comes from Corvus cornix cornix, assembly GCF_000738735.6. Lineage (NCBI taxonomy): Eukaryota > Metazoa > Chordata > Aves > Passeriformes > Corvidae > Corvus > Corvus cornix. Next base: position 2,338,560 of record NC_046344.1, read on the forward strand.
CTGCTGGGTTAAAAGCCAAACTGTGAGAAGAGGAACAACAATGGTATGAGAAACTTGTTCTTTTGCCTGGCTTGGATTCTCTTACTACATAAGTTTTCCTTTTCCCAAATGTTTGGACAGTATTCAATTATTTTCCTCTATTTCAAAGCTGTTCTTATTTTAGTAATTTATGGAGTGCTTCTGTGTGCTCATTAATTACATGTCTATTGCTCAGCATTGCCTGGGTTCTGTAAAACTGCTGCCATCATCAGAATTCTCTGACTGGAATGGGGTGTATTACCATGCTTTTTATATAGAAAGCTCTGGGAGCTGGCAATGTCTGAAACTCTCTTCTGTAGTCTCTCCCTTCCATCCCCTTACAAATTCCAGACAGCCAGCTTTTGCTGATTTGGAGCACTTGACAACTCATCTCATTTAAAAGCAGAGGCTCAGCAAACTCTGGGTTTTTTTAGTGGAAGTTACTCATTCGTGACAGGTTTCATGTGGCAGTCTGATCTAGGATGTTAATTACTAAATGATTAGATTAAAAACCCTTAAGGACAATACCATAGGCCTTAGATGACTTTTATATGACCCTTTATGGAGATTGGAAACTTGAGGAACTTTATTGAGCATAAATGTGGTAAATAAGTAATGTGGTCGGCTGGATCTTTATTAAAAACGAATTTCTCAGATTCAACCAACATATAAGGCTAACAAATATCCTCAACTTCTTTTACAGGGTGACCTGAAAACTTACATCTGCAATGAGCAGGAGCACATTAAAGGAGAGTCTCAGATAATGCTGCTGCAGAGAATGGCGTGCGAGATCGCCGCTGGCCTTGCTGTGATGCACAAACACAACTTTGTGCACAGGTAGGCTCCCAGAGAAATCCCACTCAGTCAAGATGCACTCTGAAATTCATTTGAGTATTTGCATTAAAATCCATGGCTGTTGAAGACTGTTTGCACAAACTTCTGTCTAACTGTGACATACCCTGAGGCATGAAGGTGTGATGCTAATGAAGGTGCTAACTGAGCTGCAGTGGTGTGGTGTTCCAGCTCCACCTGCCTGAAAGCTGATCACCTGCTCTTTGAGTTTGCAGCCCACAGAACACAACCTGCTGCCAAGCCAATCCAGATGTAGTTGTTTGATTAATTCTTGGCCAAATCAAATTTGTTTTGTTTATTGTGGAGGGAGGGAGGTTAACATTCAGTTAGGATGAATCTTACCTACTGTGATTTTTTTTTATCAGATTATAGCAATTTAGAACTTCTCTTTGGTAACCTGTTACCTTTGTTACTAAAAATGGAAAAAAAAAGCCTTTCTAATGTAGTAAGGGGGAAGCTGAGTTTAGAGGGAAAATCTGACTGAAATGGACCAGCACTTGCATCACCCTTTCAGCAAGTCAGGAGCTTGTGTTGGAGCTTATCAATGCACATCTTGCTGCTTAGGGAAGGCAAAGACCTTTAGTTCAGGGAGAAATGAACTCTCAAACCTAAGTCTTAAAAGGTGCAGGTGTAAAGCAGCAGCAAAACCCTGAAAAAACCCCAAAGCCTGGACTCAGCTGGTGGCTGATGAGCAGAGCTATTCTTTTAACCCATTTAACAATTTCAGATGACTTGAAAGTAATACCAGTTGTACCTGTCTAACTGAGGGACCAGTTTCTTGTCTTGCAGCAGCATGGCTCTGTAGGTATTAAATTTAACAGTACATTTTCAGTGAAACACAGATAAACTTGGTAAATAATTATTCTGTGGATCTGCAGGATTCTCATTGTAATGTTTACTTCTAGCAACACTATCCTGATGCTGTCAGAGTAAGTGGTAAAGCTCCAGCATCAGTGATTTTGTTGTTAGTGGTAAATTCAAGCAGCCAACAATTTTTCTCTTCCAGGATATTTATTTAAATAGTATAAAACAATTTGGCAAGCTCTGGGACATACTTGAAGGTTATAGATGTGTTTCTGACCTGTGTAGTTCAATGACTCTGGAAAGGAAAACATCATCATCTTTCTTTGTAGCAGGCAAGCTGTGGCTTTCAGACAATTTGTACTTCAGAGACTGTTTTTTAAGCCAACAGAAGCAAAGGTAGAGTTCTTTCAGGGCACTTAATTGCCTGGTCCCCTTCTGTGAAACTGAGAAGTGGAATATTTGAGCAATTAGTCTGCCGAGCTCTCTGCTGTCGCAGCCACAGTTCCAGCTTCATTAAACGTGCATAAATTTCTGAGTTTGCATGATGGGTTTCCTAAAACTGCTTCTTGGTGCTATTACAGCAGCACTGCTGGTTTGTGACTAGTTGTGGTCTGGTTTATGGTAGAAACTGGAAGCAAATTCTGTGTCTATTCACGAGCTTTGTGATTTGTTTAGTAGAGGACTTCTATGAAATACTTTTTCTGTGGGTCTTTTCCAAAGACTGACTGTAGTTCTGGCTCACGTGTAATGTATGGGTTTGTTGCTTAAGGAACTTAACTGTAGATGTAAGATATTACTGGTAGCTTAGTATCATACTGTGAACTAATATTCAAACTTAATCTGAATTGCTGATAGATTTTGCTTGGGACAATTAGAATGCAAGCCATGCAATGATAGGTGTGAAGAGGGGTGACATCACTGTAGCATGTGAACAGCCCACGTAATCTCCATGAGAGGATTATGAGCAGAATGAAATAACTGCATGTAAATGCTGTTTGTAGTTTGAATGCTTAAGAGTCTACACCACTGCTCTAGAGAAGTGCCTGCAGCTTGATCTTTTTTGTACAGGACAGCATAATAGTCCAGGGTTTTTGTATGAAATCCTTAAATGTGATTGCCTTGTCACTGTGTTTAGATTTCTTTGGATTCCAGAATGCTGTGTCTGCTTGGTTCTGTGACTCTAAACTGATCCTCTTTTGAAGCAGTGGGAGTGCCTGAGGGAAATCAGACTTTTGGCCACAAAACAAATCTTGTCCAATAAGTCATCTCTAAGGAGAAACCCTGTTGGTGTTTGTTTTTTCTGGAAGTGATGAGTGTTTGTATAGAACTGTAGTGTCCGCAGTATTCCAGTGAGATACAGAATTAATTGTTGGCACATGTAGGTTCTAAAACTTACTAAAAATGTAAGCAACAAGAAAACTTAATATTTGGTTTAGATCACAATTGCACTTCAGAAATCAGTCTCCCCAGTTCCTTTGCCTGGGTTTGCACTGCATGAGTTGGTCTTTCGGAGTGCATGGATTGGTTTGATTTCCTCTGAAGAGAATCAGGAAGGGAACTCCAGGAGCACACCTTTCTTGCACGCAGCTTGCCTCAGCCTTCAGTAGGATTTAGGGATCAGCCTACAGCTCATGCACATGGGATTGCTGAAGTATATCTGGAGTGGATGCTGAATCATTAACACTGTTTTGTGCTCCTGTTACTTGCAGCTATGATCTGTAACTGTGCATAAGTCCTTGATTTTTAGATTCTAAGTTTTTAAAAAATAGTATTCTTGATTTTTCAGTTGATACTTTAAACTGTGACCTGACTGTTCTAAGAATTGTCACTTCTACTAGCCCATTTGTCTTAATTTGCCTTGAAGACCTCCTGGTTTGTCTCACTGTTTATTTGTTTGCATTTTCAGTGACTTGGCCTTACGGAATTGCTTCCTTACATCTGATTTAAATGTCAAAGTAGGAGATTATGGTATAGGATTCAGCAGGTATAAGGTAAGTTAATCTAGTCATGGACCACTTTTTTAAGGGATTCAGGGCTCAAGGTTACAACAAGCATGCCTGAAAGTTGTAAACTGATACTAGATTGTCCTTTATTTGAATAATGAACTTTCAGAGTATTACTGGCAAATAACTGCAGCAAATTCATGTACCAGAATAGATGGTCTTTCTAGAGATGAGTAGTGTTTATGCTTCTGGAAGCTTCTGGTAAATCTACCTTTTTTTGGTCCTATTTACAGTAGTCCTAGAATATGAACAAATTTATTTTAATGTCTTTTAAGGACAAATTTGAAAGAAAGGCTCAAATTTCTTAAGGAAACTATTTAAAATATTAAAGTATATCAAGAAAAAGAAAAATTAAAGACATTAATTAAAACATTTTGTAAGTACCAAACCTTAAACAAGAAATTTGCATTCAAGTTTCGGCTGTGCAGTGACCAGTGAATGACTTTCCTCCATAGCATTATTCTCTGCTACTTGGGGAAAATGGGATTATTTTTTTTAATTCTAATTTTTTGCATAGGCTTCACATAAAAACATATAAAGGAAAGGACTGTCACTGTCTGAAAGTTGATCCAATGCATGTTCAGCCTTTTTCTGATTTTGGTTTTTTCATTTTAATCAATAATTCAGGAAGATTATATTGAGACAGATGAGAAGAAACTTGTTCCTCTACGTTGGACTGCACCTGAGTTAGTAACAAGTTTTCAAGACAGACTGTTATCAGCAGAGCAAAATAAATACAGTAACATATGGTACGTAGAAGTCTTTAAAATAATTTCAATGAGAGATTTGTGAACATATTTTCAAGTGTTACATGAAGGAATAAATAATATTTAAATTGGCCTGATGCATCAGATGTACAGTAGGTTAATCTCTGTAAACCTGACACTATATCCTGCTTTGGAAAGATTCTTAGAAATCTGTTGAGAGAAAGTTGGAGCAAACAAAAATGTTTAGCAGAATAATAGGTGTTTATACTAATAAAAATACCTTCAGATGTTCATAAAGGAAAGAAATGGTAAATGAATTTTCCAAGATTAAGTAGCTGTGGGTGACATAAAAAGTTGATCCCACTAGAGCCCGATTAAGTTCAGTTGGTAGAACAGTGGCATTTTAATTAAAATGCTGTGTTCTTGCTGCAGCATTTGAGAGCAATTAACTGATGGTTTGTGTTGCCAAAGAGCTGATAGACAATGGCTGGTGAAACTCTTGAAGATGAACGTTTTTGAAATTGCCAAGTTCCACTTCAGTTCTCAAGCCCCAAGAAATTTGGATAATGGAAATTGTGGATTAGGCTAACATTTCTGAAAACATTGTAGTTAATTCCTGGTTTTATATTCTAAGGATATTAAATAGTAAACTAGGCTTTGGTGTTTTAAAAGTAGGGTTGCAGAAAGCAGGTGGGATAGATAGAAATTATGTAAATACTAATTTGCTTCCATCCTCCAAGGAGGCTTCCTCAGCTCATAGTGTTCATCTGGACTGCAAGCAGCCAGGGTCTTAAGCTTTCCAGCTTGTATTTTAGTGCCTCTTATGCAGAGCTGCTTTGAATAGGTTTGGACTAGATGATTCCAGACACCCCTTCCAATCTAAATTATTCTACATGCAGAGTCAGTTACTTTGCATTTTGAGCACAGAAAGATTCCCCCAAGATTAGCATTGACTGTAATAACTGAAAATGCGATTAGTGTTGGATAGAGTACAGCTGCAGCACTGAGCAGAGGCAGCTTTTGACCACTGCAGCTTGAAAATAAGGAATTCTATGAACACTGGAACAAAGACAAGTTTTCTAGCAGTTTGACCTATAACTGCAATTTCTCATGAAAGCTTTTTTCTTCTGTTGAATGAACCATAAGGTTTTTTAATCTCATTTCTATACACTATAACAATATTTTTTTATTTAAAAACTGTTGAAAAGATAGTATTTTATTATATGTGGGATTTTTTTTCATGATCAAATAATTTGAGACCCCCTATATTTTGTTGCCTTAATTGTTGTTGCCTTCAAGCAATTTTACTCTTCGGGCTGTTAGCATTCTGTCAAAATGAGTTAACTTCTGAAGTTATTCTAGAGACAATGGGGAGTGGTATTTATTTCTCCTTGCCAGTTATGATTTGCATATCCTTACTTTCTTAGAAAAGCATCTCCAGGACAGTTCTGAGAATGCTCAGTCATTTGCTGCTCTTTTCCAGGGCGCTGGGTGTGACGTTATGGGAGCTGTTTGAGAATGGTGCTCGGCCTTACTCGGACTTCTCTGACAGGGAAGTCCTGACCCATGTCATCAAGGAGAAGCAGGTTAAACCCTTCAAGCCACGTCTGGAGCAGCCATACTCTGATAGATGGTAAACTTTAAATATTTCTATTTATTCCTAAAGCTGCTGAAGAAGTTTCTCAAATGACTCAGTTCTCTTAAATACATTGAAATTGCTACGTGGAAACGTGCTTCCAGGAAACAAATTCTAGATAAAGGGAGTAAAAGGACTTGCTGTAGGTGGAAGTTCCTGCCAGTGACATTGGTACTCTGAGGCTTGTTAGGTGTCTGAATTCTATAAATTCCTTTTCAGTGTGAAACCTATTGAAACATGTTTTTATTTGTATAGGTATGAAGTTCTGCAGTTCTGTTGGCTGCCTCCAGAGAAGAGACCAACGGCAGAAGAAGTGCACAGACTTTTAACTTACCTCCGCATGCAAAGCCAAAGGGACTCGGAGATAGATTTTGAACAGCAGTGGAATGCTCTGAAACCAAACACCTCAAATAGAGAAGCAAGTAATTCTGCATTCCCAATCTTGGATCACTTCACAGGAGATAGACTTGGCCATGAGCTGGAGGAGGTTCTGACTGTAACTGAAACAAGCCATGGTCTGAGCTTTGAATACATCTGGGAGGCAGCTAAACATGATCACTTTGATGAATGTAGTCATGTGAATCCTGATGAAGCCATGACCTACACAAGTATTTTCTATCCAGTGGAGGTTTTTGAGAGGTCACTTTCAGAGCAAGGACCGGGAGCACAGGATGGAAGTGGTCAAGAGGCATCACTGGCTGTCCCTGGGGTGTTACCTGTGTTTGATGCACACAAACTTTCTGTTGGAAATGACTACTATATTCAGTTAGAGGAAAAAGGAAGTGGCTGCAGCATGAATTTTGATAACCAATCAGTTGTATTAACAACAGAAGTTGATCATCAAGAAGCTGTACAAGAAAAAAGTTCTCATTTCACGGTTCTCAGGGATCTTGATGTTGAAGAATCTAGTACCGATGGGGACTTCTTCCACTACAATACAGATCCTAAAGAGGAATTTTTGCCTGCTACTAGTAGTCCAGAAAGTCCTTTCCAGAGTATATTTAATGACATTGATAGATCAGAAGAACTGACAAACAGAAAAATACTTGGGTTTGCTGAAACAAATGATTCTCCTAAAGACTTTAAACCAGCTGTTTTGGACTCAAACACAGATGCTAGAAAGGCAGTAGGCTGTTCTGGGAAGGAGCATTCTAGTCATGCTTCTGAAAATGAAGCAGTTTCCTTATCTGAAAATATCTCTAACCAGTCGGACCTGGTAACTTTAGAAGAGCTTTCTGATAACTTCTTATTTCTTCAAGAGAAAAATTTATTAACAGGATTATTGCCTAAAAAAACCAGCAGTGATTTTGGGCAAAACTCAGATGATGTTCTAAAAAGTATATTAGAAACCTCAAAAAGAAACTCTGTAGAGCCTGAGCCTGTGCTGGCTGAAAATGCACAGGTCTTTTCTTTAATACACGAAAGTCTTAGAACAGTGAAAGATGAAAATTTTAACCCAGTGACAATGAATAAAGATCCCAGTTCTCAGTCTCAGACTCCTGTAGAGATGCAGGCATCCTCTAGTCCACCCACAGCACATAAGTCATGTGATAAATGTGAAAATCTTCCTATTTTGAAGGATGAAGGGAAACTTCTAAATGTAGAAGTGAATGAAGTCATGTCCTGTAACACCAATGTTCTCTGTCAAGAAGAGCTATCTTACAATGCCAAAAATAATGATGTTGGAAATAGTCCATATTACAGTGTTGCTGTTGAAACAGATGAGTGTGATGCACAGATGAAACAGGGAAAGCTTTTCAAGTCTGATGAAATAACTTTTAATAGAGAAAAATGTAGTGATCAGGAAGATAGGAAAAGAAACTTGCAAGATAGTTCTCCTGTATTAAAAAAAAATGAATGTTTATTGGAGGAAATACAAGAAACATCAAATCATTTTGAGAACTGTAAGGATGTTCCAGAAGAGGTGACCTTAATTTCTGTTGCTGCTTCAGATTGTACAAGTCAGGACAGTCTTTTGGAAGACAGCCCATCTCCTATACAAACTGTAGAACAAGCCTTAGAGACACCTGATTCTTTGGATTCTTTAGATGTAAATGAGGTTTTAGAATCTTTACAGGCTCAAAGTCCTCAGAAACTTTTGCCACCAGATAAACCTGCTGACAGTGGCTATGAAACAGAAAACCTGGAATCTCCAGAATGGACTTCCCATGTCCCTGTTGAGGACGCTTCCAGTGTGGATACTGCTCTGTGTGTTGTGAGCGAGAACAGTGTCAGTGCTTTGCCTTCTAATCCAGTCATCATTGTGTCAGAAGCAGCAGCTTGTTTGGATGCAGTGAACAGCAATTTTGAGATAACCCCAGTGGTTTTTCTGAGTGGAAGTCAAAACTCATATAGAGACTCTGCCTATTTCTCTGATAATGATTCTGAGCCAGATAAAAAACCAGAAGAGTCTGTAAATCTGTCCAGAGAGACTGTGTGTGTTGTTTCCTCCAACAGAGAGAATCACACTGAAGAGGTTTATGGTTTTGAAGAGAGACAGCAAACGTGTGATGTGAGGAATCACCAGGATGATGATAATCAAAATGGAAAACTAGAACTAAACCACAATTTAGAGATCCAAGAGATGGATGAAAGGATGCAGGGGTGTCCTGATGAGTGGGCTGAGTCAACTCTGTCTTCCCTGGAAATAGTGATGGAAGGTAACCTGAGGGATGAAATAAAACTATCTGAGACTTCTCATAAAAGTGTTTCTTGTGTTGGCACTAACACTTCAGAGCTTCTTTCACACAGAGACTTAAAGCCTGTGCACAACATGGCTTTAGATCTGAGTAACAGTGAGAAGTCCTTCTATCACATGGAAGGACAAAAACTGAAAGAGCCAGATATCGAAGGAAAATACCTTGGCAAACTCAGCGTGTCTGGAATGCTGGATTTAGAAGATGGCGATGATGCAGATGAGGAAGATGAAAACAGTGATTCTGAGGATGACATGAGGACTTTTCATATGCATAGTCTGAGTTCTGACAGTGAAGATGAAACTGTTCATCAGGTACCTGAGATAATTACTGACAAGGATGATGGAAAACATTTGAGAAGCTTGTTGAAACTTCCAAAACCCCTTAATGAAAGGCAACCTGAACTTTGGAAAGATGAGAAAAAGGCTGTAACATTCTTTGATGATGTGACAGTCTATTTGTTTGATCAGGTACACCTTTTTTTTTATTATTAAGTAAAGTTTTTGTTGGCTTGCTATTTTTGTTTTTCTTTAAACAAGGAGTAATTGAATAAATTGCTTAATATTTGGGAAAACCTCGTTACAAGAGTACCTTTCTTGTTGCGGCAGGGTTAAAGCTGGTTCGTGATGTGGGTTATTTTGCCTTTATATATTAAGGCTATACATGAATACATATATGTAAAAGAATAATACTTATATATAAAGAAAAAAGAACTTTTTGACTTGGGTAGTGCAGTTTTGTGCTGCTGGCAGAATAGCAGCACTAATCTGAAGTGAAGGAGGGTTTTGCTTTGGTTGTCAAATCCTGAGTCTCCATTGCTGTTGGACCCTTGACTGCACATGCTGAATGCAACATGGTTTTTAGTTAGGTTTTTCTGCTGTTTATAAGATTTAATTATCTTATTTTGACAGAATATTGTTGTAACTTTCTAGAAGCAGCGTATCTGTTTAATGTGTTTGAAGATGTTGAGTTTAAGATACCTTTATAAAAGAAAGGAAGAAAGCAAAAAAAGCCAATAATTAACCAAAAAACCTAACTCTGAATCGTGTGTTAGTTAGCACTAAATTTAACTAAGATCATAATCAAAGATGAGAACAGTATTTAGATGGTAATGCTAATTTTTATTACTCCAATGGGATTCATGTTCAGTGAAATACTGATCGGCTTATAAAATTCAAGGTTACTTTTGTTTCCCTATCAGCTTTATCAATTTTTAACTTCTGTAACTGGATACAGAGGGGATTGTATTTTAGCATTATGGTGACTAAACTAGTCCAGTGAGTTTAAGAGAACAGTCACATTGTCAAGCTTTGGAAATGTTGCTTATGATGACGCACATAAATATTAGAGTTAACTGTGTTTTGGAACAGAAAACATAGGTGATTTATTTGTGTTTAGGCAGCCTGTAGAATAGTAATCCTTTTGTCCAAAGGGGAAAGAAAAAATCAGCTGTGTTTAAACTGCTCTTAGTTGTTGAACTCTTTAGTTTTTATTACAATGACTGATAAAATGTAGGCCGCTTCCAATAGCGGCTGTACAAAGTCTGTCTCTTTATCCTGAACATGATTAGGGGATTAAAAAAAAATGTTGGGAGATGGGATAAGGCTTTATTAAAGAGGAAAAGAAACCCTTACCCCATGTTAAGCTGATATGGGAACTGTTTTCAATTGGAAGATATTTTAGCTTTGTTCTTAGAAATATGAAACCATTTAATATGGTAAATAATATTTAAATAGTCATTTCCTGCATGCATTTTAGCATAGATTTGGTGCACCTTTCTTTAGAAGTACGTGTATGTGCTTAATCTGTAACTCAAAGTCTTCTGGTGTAGTTGTAACAGTTTACAGACCTTCTAATTCCACATTTGACTTGATGGCTGGATGGGAGAGTGTATTTGTGGGTGCTGGCATCTGAAGGCATGGAGACATTGTGTGTAAAAAGAGTTAAATAAGTGATTTTGTTTGCCGTAGGAAACACCAACGAAGGAGCTGGGAAGCCGTGGGATAGACGTGAACGGGGAAGGTGCTGGCAGCTCTCCTGTTCCATCTTCCAGTCCTGGTTACTTAAACAGATTTGCAAATTCAGAAAGCTCAACTGATGAAGAAGGTGCATGAATATATTTATACACAGCAGGGGCCAAGACAATTTTATGCACAGCCTTTTATGAGAAGTCATTAAACTATATGTGATCTGTAAATTCACTGGACGACGTTGGCTTCAGTTTTGTGTCCTAAGCAGACACTGCATCTGGGCTCAGATTCCCTTGTTCCTGAGGAGCAAAGCTGGGATGTGATAGTGGTTGTTTATGTATTGATGTGTCCAAGGTATCCTGAAAGGCAACCAAACTGTGGGTGGCAAATCTTTGTGTTTCCCTGGGCTAGAACCCTGCCCAGGGCTGCAGGTTTTGTTTGGGGTTAATGCAATCTTCCAGTCTACTTGTACAGCTCTGGGTGACCTTACATGACATTACTGTAATGCTGCTTTTTTCTTCCTTTTTCTTTTTTTTTGTTTTTTTGTTTTTTTTTTTTTCTCCCCAAGGTGGGGGTTTTGAGTGGGACGATGACTTCTCTTCTCCAGAGCCATCCTTTATATCCAAGGCAGCTAATAGTCTCATTGGTTCTAAACCACCCCTTCAGCCATCAAAGTACTTCTCTCCACCTCCACCTTCCCGGACTCTTGATCAGAACTGGTCACATTCATCCCCTTATTCCAGATTCTCCATCTCTCCTGCAAACATGGCAAGCTTTTCTCTTACACACCTTACAGATTCGGATATAGAACAAGGAGGTAAGTGATTTAGTTATAATAACTACTTTAAGGATACAAATTAAAATTGTTATGTAAAGATAAAACTAGCAGATACAACGAGTCTTGTTGTATTTTAAATACCAAATATAGAAGTACATTTTTAAAACCATAAAAGTTTGTCTGGTCTTGTGTTTCACTTAAGACATAGTTTTCCATGGAGATTGAGTTTATTTGCATCCAAGTTGCTACAAAACTGTGGTTGAACAGCCTATGGAACATTTACAGGACAAGCTCAGTTCTAATGTTACAAACCCCTAGTGCTGTATATGGATAAATGAAACCTCTGCAATCCTGAAGCACTGCTGTTACACCTGCCACACTGTGGCAGTTACTAATCCTGGTTATTGCTCTGTCTCAAGTCACAATTGTGTTTTCATTGCACAGGATGAGGATGCCAGGAACGTAATGTTTCTGCCATTATTGTGTAAGCTCATTTTACAGTTTAGTTTCTTTTCATATTGCTTTTTAGACAGTGCATTCTTGACATTCTGTCCAGAATTGCAGCATGTTTTCTAGAGCTGTGAATAGGATAGCTTCTGTTAGGAGAGCCAAACAATCCATTCAGAGCAATAACTGAGTACTAGCAGTATTTATTAACAGGCCTTCTTGTGAGTAACAAAAAGCTTTTTTAACCTTTGATACATTTTTGAGGTTAAGAGAAGCAAAAATAAGCAGACTTGAATCTGTCTGGCATATTATTAATCTTGATAACACACTGCATTATTAAAAATAAATATTACTGATTGCAGAGCCTTGCTAATGGTCAATGTCTATAAATACGTAATCAGTGCTATATGGAGTTGTATTGTTCTTGTATTTTGCTTATTGATTAGATAGTGTTTGCTGCTTAGTAACTTACAGATAAGAGAGAATATTTTGGAGATCCTACATTGCCTTATGTGTCCTAAGAAGTGACATTGAACTGTGTGATTGAAGCAGATGTCTATGAATAAATGAACCAAATGTTTACAGTAGTTGAAAGTGTAGGGAAAAATTAACCAAAACTTAGAAGTGCAAAACAGCAGAATAGCAAGAGTCTTGCAAAGAAGAAGTGGGGGTTGTGCAGATGAATCTCACTGTATCTTATGACCTTTCCTCTACTAATAGGAAGCAGTGAAGATGGAGAAAAAGATTAAATCAATTTAAACTTGCTCGGACTCCATACATAAAACACACAGGCTTTGTGTTTGAAACTTCTTTATCTAAACTCTGGATCCTCCTGGAGTAACACAGGTAATCAAGAAGTACTGAGAAATGAAAGTGAACACTGAAAGCAATGTTAAATCAGGACATTAATTTGAATGTGTACTTAACTTTGTAATGTATTTTTAAATCAGTGCAATTTTGCTTTTCATTGAAAGACGATTCTGCCGCTGTTTTCAAGTACTTGAAGTATTTTTCAGATAACTTAAACAAGTAAAGCAATTACACTACAGTCTGGTTTATGTATGAGATTGTATAATATTCTTTTTATATTTTTCCATGTAGTTCATTATCTATTTGAACGTACACCTGTTGTAGAATTGTGTATAACTGTCCTGTGCAACAGGTGGCTGTGTTGATGGAACTGTATGAATGGTAGTTGATCAGTAGTGAGCCATATTTATTCAAAAAGATATCACTACATATTACTTTGCTTATTACAATTGCACTATGGATTATTCTTCCTTTATTTCCTGATGATGTACAGAATCAAAATCTTAAATCTTTCAAGGAAAATAAGACAAGTTGAATTGGCCCAGTTATCCAGTTTAATTTGTCCTTTTTGTAGCCTTTGCTATGCACGGTACTTGTAAAACGTACATAACTTCTGAGTATCACGTTAGACTTGCTGAAATCTTATATTCAGTACCATTTCTAAAATGATAATGGTTATAGAATGGTTGTTCGTGTTCATGTTTTATAGGAAACTGGAAAAGAATATATGATATACTCTGGAATTTTTAGATGAAAGAGATAATGTCTCTTAATTCCTACATATGATCCTACTGACTGCTTAAACTGTAATAGCATCTGACTATATCACAGTTAAGGGCCTTCCAGTTTTTACTACAATTTCTGCCTTGGAGAAAGAGGAGGAAAAATTGGCTGTACAAAACTCTGGAATTTATGAATCTTATAAAAAGACTAATTTCAATAGACTGGATTTGGGTACACTTGGCCCTTTGGTTGTACATTCTGTGAATTTTGAAGCTCACTCTTCTGCTGCCTGCAGATCGAGGCTCCGTTCAGAGGCCTGTGGTAAATCTACCTCTTGGTGATGTTATGACAATTAAGATTCTGATTAGTGGTTAATGCCCAGTTTTGCACCTGTTATAGGGCCAGATCCATTTAAGATGTCTGCAGAGCTCCATGGTGCATCCTGAACAAAGGGTGCAGTACAATAGGTTTGCTCTGAAGCCTGTAGGGAAGAGAATACAGTGTGGGGGCTTAACCTTCCTGCTTTACCATGCATTTAGCTGAGTTAATCATTTAAACTGCTCGGAAAAAGATATCCTTAGTTATTACTCCAAACTGAGTTCAGCTGAGAAACAAATCCCTGACTTCTTGGAATGCCTTACGCAGTTGCAGATCTGTAGGGAACACTGATAGGAACAGTTTACCTGGCTTTGTATTTGTTTACCTGTACTAAAATGCAAATGTACTGGGATACAAAGTACTTTGTATTTTAGTGGCTGCTTTGGCAGGGCTTGAGATAATGGTGGTCCAAGTGCTCTGTGTCCAGATCCAGTCACCAGAGAATTTTCATTATTTGAAGATGGGAGGACTAGATATTTTCAGATGTGTGATTTTTTTTTTTTTTTTTTTTTTTAATACCTCTGTGTTAATTTTGGTTTCTAAGTATGTTTTAAAAATGACAGGAATATGTTAACTACTTTTTTCCAATGTTATTTAGCCCTTAAACCAGAATGGCTTCCATACTGATTAAAAGGGAATGATTTAGTTATCATGTTGTTTGAAGTTGCCAATGAATTGTTGAGATATCTTTTTCTAATGAGGCACTCAGGTTCGGAGTTAGTCAGAACTGTTCTTCAGTATGAAGTGAAGAACTGAATTTTCCTAAGGACCTTTCCCAAAACATTTTTTAGAAGGCAAAGTCAAGTAGTTCTTAATACAGGCTTACAGTACTGTAGAGGGTTTAAGGAAGCTGTGCGCTACTGAAAATATTTTAAAATGTTGGTAATAGACTTTGTGCACAAATTATTGCCTAGAAATTCCATAATTCCAACATTGAACTCCTTGATACAGCTAGATTTAGGGTATCTCATCTGTCTTTCATTCTTACTATGGTGAGAATTAAACTCTATAATGGTCTGCAAAGAACATGTGGGCTTGTCTGCCTTGCGTGGTGAAAAACCTGTCAGACCTGGAGTTCAGCCTTAATTTTGAATCATTTGATTTAAAATATAGTCCTGGGTTAAATAAAAGCTTATGCTCCAGAATGTTGTAATTTGCTTGTGCATTTTGTTTCTTGTAATTCTGGAAAATCAGATGTTTATCTTGCACATCAGGAATTTCCTTTGCTTGATGGAGATCTAAGATTTTTATTCTTTACCCAGGTTTGAAGAAAATATTATACAGGAAGTGAAAGTTTACTCCTTTGTCCAAATGGACTCATTGCTAATGAATTGCCAAAGGAGCATTTTTTTCCAAAACTAGATGTGTATGATATTAAGCAAGGTTATGTCCTTTTTAGCTGTACAATGAAGAGAAAGAAATATTTAAAGTTAACTCGCATCACTTAAACATGAATTTTAATTTCAGTAATCCAGTAGGCTGGATTGCAATAATATAAACTGTCTTTTGGGGTAAAAAATTATACTTAAAGATCTGATCAACTACTAGCAATACTTAAATATCTGCCTGGCAGTCAAGTGGCACAATGAAGATGAATCAATAATTCCAACATGTTACATTATAATGAGGGGATTTGTTCCAAATCATTCATTACACTCTGTGTAATTTCTTGCACTAGCTACTTAAGCCTGGTCTCCGTTTTAGAAGTACATGTATCTATTTTCAATGGTTTATTATGAGGACTGGTTACAGCTTAATTCCTTCTCTAGTAGAATACCTGAATTGTTTGAATAATGAAGGCATTGTCTCAATTTGGCTACTAAAGGTGTCTAAAAGATCTGATTTTTCCCACCTAAAGAAGTTTGTTTAAACATTAGGATCTGTAGTGAGAAGCCAAGAGAGCAACAAGAGTGTCCAGTTTCAGTGGGAACACCTGTACTCTCCCAAATCCCCCAGCTGCAGATACACTGTGTATAACTGCATTTATGGAAATTGCTATTTTCCTGGAAATTAGGAGATTTAACATTTTTTTTCATATCCTTGTTGATGCACTAATGAAAGCCATTTAAGCCTCATTCTTTTTATCAGTATTTTTAGCAGATTTTTATGTAATACTCAATCTTTCATGAGGAGGCTGGTTGGTAGAAAGACTTGTTTTTACAATTAAGCACTATCCTAAAATGTCAGCATTGTCAGGTGTCAGTGACTTGGCTATTTGTGTTGGAGCTGGTGAAAGGTGGAATCCAAGTACATTAGCCTTATAAGAAATAGCCTTAAATAAGAATGGAGTGTACAAAATTACTTCAGCTTTAAGTCATACACAAATATCCTTGTATGTTAATGGTTTTGGTACAAAATGGGAAGAAATCTAGAGGAGAGTCAAACATCATATAAACTTATTGAAAATAAGTATTTGTAATACCAGCAGCCTGTTTTTCAGAAACTTGAATATGACTTACAGTTAGTTTTGTTTATGAAATTGTTTGAACTTGCACAGATGTAGGTGTAACTTAAATGATAAATGGTACTGATGTGTGTGTGTATATATAATGTTTAATTCTATTTGTAAATGAGAAACTATGTAACAAAATCATAGGTATGAGGTTTTCCTATTGTAATTTAATACAGGTATGAGGTTTATGGCAATATATCATAGTTAATGAAATTTCAGGTCAAAATGTCTTTAAATTGTGTACATTTTTAAATTGTAATTTCTACTGTATATTGATTATCATGCATAGTGTGATTCAAGAAACTGCTTGTAATTTAAAAATATTTAATATTAAAAATAAAATACAGTTATATATTTATAATCTCTTTGTCTGTTTGTTCATTTTTAAACAGATGCCAGCAGTGTAGTTCCAGTGTAAGATAAGTTTATTAGTGTCCTGAGGTTGAGAAAGTTCCAAAAGCTCAAAGCCACAGTCCCAGCAGATGAGTCCATGGTAAATAGTGTAGTCACCTTTCATTTCTTCCAGTATCATCACCCTTGTGAAAATGTCAGGTAAAGTGTGTACACAGTCAGTAGAGAAGCAATAATTAAAACCGAAATAGTGTAATTCTGGATACTGAATATTGCTTTAAATCATAGAATTAAAGATCTGTGGGAAGAATGGGGATTTGGAATTTATAAATTCAGAAAACAGGTTAATGATGTTTTCTTGGTGTTCATTGAATTTCTTTCTAGAAGACTTGCTTTTGCTTGGGTTTTTTCAATCTAAGTGCATGTGCTGAATGGACCAAAAATCTCCAGTAAATAAGTGTAGTACTGGTGTGTAAAGGGAGCTCCTTTGCTGAGATACTGAGGCTGTTTCAGGCTGGGCACTCGGTGGGGCAGGAGGAGAGTGCTGATTTTCCCTGCTATCCGGGAGGGGTGGGATGGCCCAGGGCAGCCCGGGCAGTGTGGATGGAGGCGCTTGTGGAAGCCCCCACCTCACATCGCAGCTGTTGAGTGCTGGCACCTGCTGTGACCTGGGAATGAGAAACTGATATCAAGATGACTTAACTTCATTAGGTAAAATATAACTACTGGGCTGAAATTTGACCAAGGCAATGGTCATTAATGAGAACAGATGTAAAAGATCCCATGGCACTAAACTGGTCACCTTATATAGAGCTTATTATCAAAGAATTTGAGAAGTTGGAATCTTTATGAGCAGCAAGTTCTCAAAGGGAGGGCAGTGCTGTGTCTGGGGGTCTGTGTCACAGGGGTGCTGTGACAACTTGCACAACAGAGCTGAGACAGACTTTGTCCTCCTCCAGCCGGGGACACTCCACCTGCTGAAGGAGGTACTGGGCCGACCCCTCCTGTGGTGACAGAGCCGTGCCTGGCTCAGTGTCAGGGACACCCACGCTGCCGCAGCGCTGCCGAGTGCTGCCTCCCCGTGCCTGAGTGCCCTGTGGCACCCCGAACACCGGACGGGAGCCTTGAACAGGGCGCAGTGGGCCGTGCCCGGCCCCTCGGTGGGTGCCCGGGTGCGGGCCCGGCCCGTGCCGCGGAGGGACCCGGAGCTC
Organism: Corvus cornix cornix; assembly: GCF_000738735.6. NCBI lineage: Eukaryota > Metazoa > Chordata > Aves > Passeriformes > Corvidae > Corvus > Corvus cornix. The sequence goes on from NC_046344.1 coordinate 2,356,396, forward strand.
GCCCCCGCCCGCCCGCCGGGCCCGCCCCCGCCGCTAAAGCGACGTGTCCGGGGCAGCGCCGGCAGCTCCGGCCGCCTCTGCCTGCGGGCTCGGGGCAGCGCCTGCCCGGGGCTCCTCGGGCCAGGGGCAGGGCCTGGGCCCCTCGCAGGCTCCTGCTGACAGACCCGGGCTCGGTCAAAGGACACGCAGCGTTCGCTCCCTGTTGCCCCCACAGCCCCTGCTGCTGTTCCTGGCTTCCCCTGGGCTCTGCCGCGTTGCCCCTTGGGCCCCAGGCACCTTCTCAGCAGCTGGTAGAGTGGTAAGTCACAGAGGATGGTTGCCAGCCCTGGTAGACGGCTGCAGAGGGTGTTAAATGTGTTGGTATTTGGCTGCTCTCTCTTTGGTTTCTCTTGACCACTCCAATCTGTTGCTGCTGATCCCCCCACAATCTGTTTGCTCCTTGCACACTCATACCACCTCTCTGGGGCTCCCAGCAGCTGAGCTGGGGCTCTGTAAGGTTGCTTCTCCAGGTAACAGCAGTGGCAGTCTGAAAGAAAAGCTCAGCACCTTGTTTATCCCATGATAACCCATTTGCTTTTGCCTAGCCTGCAGTTTACAGACTACTTTGCTCTCTCAGTTAGCTGAAGCTTCCTTTCTCTTGGATCTTCTTCCAGCTTTCTCTCCTGGCTGCCTCCATGAACCCCCTCTTCACCAAGTCCTGTGGTCTGTTTTCTTCCAAACAGCAGCTCTCCCCAGCAGTGCTTCCTGTGCTTCGGCAGGGAAGCTCCCTTGCCTCTGTGCTGTCCTGTAGCTGCCCCTTTTCTGCCAAGTGAGTTACACAAAGGGTCCAGAACAAGCCCAGTGCTTGCCTTTGGACCCGTTTTCTCACAGAAAGTACCTCTGTGTCTCCAGCATTTTTTTAGGCTCCCACAACACAAGCTGCTTGGTGCTGTCTTTCAGCTGTCATCACCTGGGTGCTGCCCTAACCCAGCTGCTTTGTGAATTCCTGGTGTCTTTGGTAGTAGGGAACCTGGGGATGGCCAGAATGCCCTCACAGGCAGAGAACTGAGTCACTGTGCAAGCCGAGCAGCTGAGCATGGCTCTAAATAATGAGAAATGAGACAGGAGGTGGTGTTTACCACAGCACAGCTGGGAACTGCCACCACCTGCTCCAGCTAAGGTTTATGTCTTGTGCTGGGACAGTCTTGCAGCTGGGGTTAGTTTTTGGTTCTTCTTTTTCTTTCATTTTTTATTGGCTCAACCAACTCTCAGGCTGCTCCTACATAATAGTATTGGCATAAAATATATTTTGTTTTGACCAAACCTTTTTATGACTACATGAACTGGAAGACCATGGAAGAAACATATTTTGGGAATGTCTCTTAGTAATGTTGATCACTGGTGTTATAGGCAGGGTTGCTGTGATGCTGTTGTCTTCAGGTGTAGTGTGGGCACAGAATCTGGGCTGGGGGGGAATAAAATATCAGTGCTGTCATTAATGCAGAGGAAGGAACATTGCTGTGTCTTTCTGGATAACTTGGAAAGCCTGCTCTGCTGCTGTTGATCTGGGGCAGTAACTGCAATTAAGCCCTGCCTTTATCGGATTGTTGCTGGAAGAGGGAAGTGCTTTTTTTGTGTGTGTGGTGGGGACTAGCCCAGAACACAGAAATGCTGCAGCTGAAAACACGTGGCTGGCTCGGAGCTTCTCCCTGAGAGTGTGCCATGTTTCCCTCTAGTGGACTCCTCGCACAGTGGAAACCTGTGCCTACAAAAAACAATTACCAGGAGTCAAGGAGAAATTACTTTGAATACGAGCCTGAGGGTCAGTCTAATACCCCCCCATAAGCCAGCATATGCACAATGAAGTGGTGCATGGTTTTATTATAACGTGGGGTAGTGAGGAGCTGGGAGACAACAGCAGCATATGAGATCAAACAACAGAGGCAATGTTACCAAACCTAACTGACTGTCATACTGTGCATATTTTTTGAGTTGTGGTTCACTTCTCTACAGAAAGACTGGATCAACTTGGAGACCATTTTCTCTTATGTACAGTGATAAAGGAAAAATCTCTCTGCTATGAGGCCTGTTTCTGAGAAAGCAGAGGCATCTGTTTTTCACTAGTAGGTGGTTCACTGCGTCTTTGTTCCACTGGTTCCATTCACTTGCCCCCTGCTTCCTCTGCAAGCTCTACTCCCAGCTGAACATTGGTGTTATGTTTTTACAGCACACTGCTAATTAATACCAGTCCATCCAACAAAACATGAAGACTAAAACCAAAGGAAAGAAGCAAAGGCAAGCTGTTGACAAAGAAGCATTTTCCGAAGAGCCGGCAGTGAGAAAAAAGGAACTGGGGAAATGCTTGCGACGCCAAGAAAGGAGGAATGGGGGAAACAAGGAGAGCAGCAAGATCCCCACAGCCAGAGGCAAGCGTCCTTGGAGCAGTAAGGACAGGCTTCTGAGGAGACTGGAAAGCAACGAGCGCGAGAGGCAGAGAATGCACAAGCTCAACAACGCGTTCCAGGCCTTGCGGGAGGTGATCCCTCACGTGAGAGCTGAGAACAAACTTTCCAAAATAGAGACCCTCACGCTGGCCAAAAATTACATTAAATCCTTGACCTCCATTATACTCAATATGTCCAACGGACACTTTCCAGCAGTAGAAGGGATGGGGGGAGCCTGGGGATCCAAATTGTACCAGCATTATCAACAGCAGCATGGGGAAGATGACCATGAGGAACATCTACAGAAATATTCCACATAGATTCATAACTTCAGCCAAAACACCGGCTGCCACCTACTACTGTAATTGTTTTTCCTTCTTACATCACAATACATGTCATTACCTAGAGGTTTAAACCCTCAGAATTTTTCAGAGCATAATGAATGTGTTTGTGTGGTGTGCCAGGGTCTGGAAACCTATCCTGTAGCACTGGGGTTGACTTGAAAACAGTGATTTAGTAGCTTCTGAAAATTACCCTACCTGGAGTAGAGTGAGTTGAGCATTTAAGGTCTGTGTCACCCAAGTTCTTTGGAGTTTGTTGAGAATTTGGTTGTAGCTCTGTTCATCAGCCTTTCAGTGACTCATCTACCATGCTAAAGAGAAGATTAAAATTGATGACAGCATTTGACTTGGTGACTGAAGTGGCACATATGGAAAATTGGTCACCAGATCTGAATATTTATCTTGATATTTAACTTCTGTGGATCTGCCCTGATAATTCTGAACCTTGCAAGGCATAAAAATACCTGCTGATGCAAACATCTGCAAAGCTTTCTTAGATTGTAAGCTCTCTAGAGTAAGGACAGTTCTGATCTGCATTTCCAGAGCATCTGGCCTCATGAAGATTTTCTTTAGTGGGTGTCTGGGTGCCATTGTAATACAAATAATAAATAAGGGACAAATGACTTATTTTTGCCAAAACAATGATAAAATGCTTTAGTATAGTCTTAAGTTAGACAATGCTCTGGCCAATATAAATTATTTGCTAATGAAGCCTGTGACATGATCAGGTTCTTTCCGTGTTAGTGTTAGATTCTGATACTATAAAACAATAAATGAAGCAGAAACTCTTCAGAAAGGAAAATGAGCTCTTTTTTTCCCCTCCCCATTATCCCCTTCTGTGGTGAAAAGTTTTATGTCACAGAGGAACTCTCATTTCCTCTTGTATTCTTATACCTGGGGCACCTGAAGCTGGGGTGGCCTCAGTTGAGAGTGTGGTGCCCATGGAGCCCCCCTGTTACAGCTCCCCCTCCTCACATGCCCCGTGGAACAGGAGGCTGCTGCTTTGTGCTGTGGATGGCACAGGAAGCATTTGGCACCTCATGCATCACTAGGATTGATAATGGTTTGTGGTATGGTCCTTTTCCTGCAGAGGAAGGCTGTCCAAGGAGGAATGGGGGCTGAGGAAGGATTAATCAGATCCATCACAGAAGGGTTGTACTGCTCTGTGCAGTTTGTAGTTTGCTGCAGCCCAGCTGAGGGGGTGACAATTTAAATCGGAGTGAAAGGTGAGGTTGGCAAGGGATGTGAATTATCTTTCTCCACCACAGCAATCCATAGCTATGATGTAGAACAACACAACAGTTTATATCTGTGGTTGCCTTACTGGAGAAAACATTTGGATCCTGCCTCAACCCAGCACTTTCTTAGTTTTTGAACTGTTTTCACATTAAAATAAATGTGTTTAAGCCCTTCTTGTACTCAAGTGTTAAAGAAAGTATTGCAGAGTCTCTTAGAGATTTAACTTGTCATTACAGTGCTGGATCTTACTCCATTCACCAGCTGCCCCCTGTGTGTGAATTAACCTTCACTGTATTTACACTGTCTGATCACAGTGGGGTCAGTCAGTTACACCAAGGCTTTTTCTTTCAGTTGTTCCACTCAGCACTTTTCAGGTAAGAGATGTTGACGTTATTTGGTTATTTCTCACCCTACAGGTCAGTGCAAACTGTGGCTCTGCATGTCACACAGTAAGTGATGACTAAGGACTTGTAGATTATGGTATTTTTTTGTAGGATTCTTTAAAGGTCATTATCTGAGAGTTGCCAGCTAGTAAATGTCCCTGAAATGCTTTTGTGGGATAGTTACGTTTGAACTGCTGGCCGGTTGTGTTGGTGGGAAGAGGGAACCAGTGAGTTTAAAACCCAGTACTTGAACAGTGCTATTGGTGAAGAATTGCACTTTAAGAACAAGTATGCTGGTATTGCTGCTAAATAGACAGAGTTTATGCTTGGGCAGTGTATTTTTGACTTCCTGCAACCAGAGGTATTTCAAATATTAAGCCCAAAATGGCATGTCATGTCTAGCTATAAATACAGCAGCAGAGGAGGCAGGTGAAAGTCACCCCTTCTCTGCACACTGCCATCCCTGAGGGATAGACAGGCTCTGGACACAGGCGTTTAATGGAATTACAGCTGCTAGTTCCACAGTGGTACTGTGCTACAAAGCGCTGTGTTCTTGGATATGTCAAAAGGGATTTGTAAGAAGCATTTTTTTCTGATAAATTACTTTTATTTTTCAAAATTGCTTCAATTTAAAGTCACTTTTCTGTATTTTAACTAGCCACAACAATGACATTATATTTTTAAATCAAATAATTTTCTAAATAATAGTTTTAGAAGGCAAATACTTAGTACTCAAACATAACTTATAACTTATCTTTTTTTTCACTTAAACCCAGATTTTTACAGTAAAGTAAGTGAAACTTGGCAATGTAGGGAAAAATGCAAAGGTACATTATAAAGCTTATTGTATGCAATCAGGTTGGTTGTTGGAGATGTAAACACTGACTATTAAAAGGAAAAATCTTCTTGATACAATGCAGAGAAAAATACAATCCTAATAATTCTCTAAAAATACATGTAATAAAGTTATTTATTTGGACAAGATACTGTGCAATTTATGCAAAACCTATTATGGTAATTAATGCAACACATTATTTATGGTTCTCCCACAATGTATGTATAAACCAGAAATCTCTAATCACATACTGGAAAGATCAACAGGTTCTTTTTTTAACAGTAAAGCATCTTCAATCTTCATTCACATTTGTACGTGGAAACAGTGCTTTCCTTGGCATTAAATACCAAATATATTCCTTAAATACGTGCAAACATTAAGTTTTACTTCTACAAATACAGTACTGAGACCACACCAAACTGCTCATCATATAAAAATAGCTCCATATACAGTCACACACAGAGAGGAGAAATGAATGTAAACTGTCCAATTATGATAAATAAGTCAGGAAAAAAAGCTTATTTTGAGAATAGAAAGTGGTTTCATGTTGGAAAAAGGGATGAATAAATCACTTACTAAAAATGAAGAGCAAAGCTTCATTCTGAACTGCCATCAGTGTACACTGGCAAACTCCACTGACATCAGTGAAGTTATTTTGCATTCCTACCACTGTAAACTCAGAGTTTAAACCTTCCCTTGACTTTTACAGTATGAAAGCATAATTTGCAATGATGTGGAACGTAGCCTCCAGAGTCTGGTGCCTTCCAGCCTCATTAGGTAGGCATCTGTGTACCTCAATTATCCCAGTTCCAGTTAAGCTGAGGACAGAACATGATTTCCCAGCTCTTGCACTGACAGTTTACAGCGAGACCTCGCTGAGCCCAACTGACCGGGACTGGGCTCTCTCCAGTGGCTCCCTGAAAGCAGAGAGAGGTTCTTCTGCCTGATTAACACATTGCTCACTGTGAGCAAAGAGAGCAAAAATTGGCCCTTCCTGGTAACTGCAGCCTAAGCAGAGTTGTACAGAATTGGATTTTGCTGATGGGAGCAAGATCAGCCTGACCCGAGTCCGTCCTTACACACGGAGCCCTCCCGTGAGCAGAGCTCCATGCATGGGTAAGGCCCTGTACAAACAGGACCAGTTGTGTTTGCCTGCAATTCATTCAAATCAAAACAACATCTTCATTTGTGCTCAAGGACAGTGTGCAAGATGTGTCAATACAAGAGAGATGTAGGGAACATTAAAAAAAAGAAGTAAATGTAGTGATCATCTGCACATATTCACATTTGTATGGTGTGTAGCAGCTATGATAAAGGGTCAGAAATACATTGTGGTTAAAAACCTTGCCTGCTTTGACAAAACTATGAACTCTATCAAGTCACATTTTACACAAGATGCATTAGAAGGATTCAGTACTTAAAATACCCCATTGCAAAGTCCAGTTAAGTCAAACATATTAGTAGCACAGAAAGGTCACATTTTTCTCTTCAAGCAGGAGACATTTTGTTTCTTTTAAATTACTTGATAGCAACATGTAGATGGCAACAATTTAACAGTTAACAGAATTTCTGTCCAATTCTTGACTTTCACTGACCATCAGAAGGGTCTTAGAGTGTTCTGTTTTCCCTTTATTCTCCTCATCTTCTCCCTCCTTCGATACTGCCGGGTTTTCTTCGGCGGTGTCAGGCACAGCAACCCGAGATGCTTCTGTTGCATTTCCTCTGACTGTAATGTGCTCCCACCCACCCTGTGAAAAAGTGATACAGAAATTCAAAAGAAGAAACATCACCCTGTCAGTGCTGTTATCTGATGTGATGCTTTATGTGCACTGCTAGTTTATACTATTTGTTCATGAGGAAAGTTATCCTGCTCTGGGATGAATCAGAAAAAAGGCTCCCTGTAAAATGAAACAAAATACAACAGACCTCCCTGACAGGGAGTTATAGAGGTGGTAAACTTGAGGATTATTTCTTATCACAGGGAATTAAGATTAGTAGAGTCAAGCATTCATAACAGAGCCACTGCAGATGTTCCACCAGCTTAAAAGGTGGCAAAACCTTAAAAAAGCCTTTCTCAAAACATTGAGAATAATACAGTGTACAACAGTGAGGAATAATCATGAGCAGACCAGGAAGGAATCCACTTTCTTTTCAAATGGCTCTTACTCTGCTAGTTTTTCCATTGTAACTTTTAAATTACGTATTGAAAATGAATACTTACCAAATGCAAATAAACAACTTCCCAGCAACGCTTGCACAGCCCATTATAGTAACTTCAAAAAGGAACATAAACCTGAAGGCAAATGTCAGTTTCCTGCAGGTATATCCCAGCTTTCCAACGCTGGGAAGGATGGCACTTCCCTTTCTCTGTGAGCCCATGGACATTGGGATGTACAACTTCCAGGCAGTTCTGTGCCCCCAGCACTTACCCCAATACCATAATCCCACGAGAGGCCTTTAGGTTCCATTGGCTGGACACCAGTCCGGTGGCAGACGGTGCCACAGCTCAGACTGTGGCTGCCCTGCACTTTGTCAGCTATCACCCACACCTCGAGGAAGCAGAGAGAGGCAATAAAATGTGCTGCTCTTCCCAGATGTGAAATCTCTGTCTAATCCCTCTCAAAAAGCAGTCTTGGTCTTCAATAGGCTGAAAATTCTCTTATTTAGGCAGCGAGACACCCAAACAAACTATAGAGCAGTGTTATAATTAAAACATTGCCTGGTAAGACTTGGCAGGAAAGAGATTAAATATATAAAAGCCTTCTTAAAATACATAGCTTTGTTTAAAAAAAATGGAAAAATAATGAGGCTTTTTACAGCAGAGGGCCTGGCTGTATCACTATTTCATTGGTATGGTTTTTTGTCTTGCTATCAGATTCCAGCATTTAGACCAACACTTTGTGGAATAAAGTTAAACAAAACTAAGGCTGAAGAACATTTAATTACTAAGATATGTTCTACATAATTTTTAATAAACTAATGAGATACAAGGAAACTCAGTACACACCTGGTCCAGGGGCCCTACAGACATTTTTCGGATATTATTTGAAACATGATCCCAGGTAGATCCTTGAGGGTAGCTGGGTGTGATGCCCTGGCGGTACCAAAGATTGCCTGTAAAACAAAGTGCTGGTTACAGCCCAGTATGGCTGTTTGTCTGCAGTGCTGTAAACAACATAAATCAGGAATTTATTCTTTCTGTGTTCTGGGGAAATGCTGTTTTGGCTAATGTGTTACAGAGGTGGACAAAATTAAGTTCTCACTTTGGAATTTGTATTTCTGTAATTACTGTTTATAAAAACCAGCAAATACTCTGTTTTGTAAAACTTCTTGGGGAAAAATGTTCATATAAGGAATATTCACTAGAAAACAAAAGCAAATGGGATGAAGGTTTCTGAATCTGGTGTTAAAGGCTTGTTTCTTGTACAAAAGGTGCTTCATGATTTATCCGTTTTGGAGCAGGATTCCAGACAAAACCCTGCCATGCAATTCTCTGACATTCATCAGTGTCTTCCCCCCCACAGAGCACAGCTGCTGGATTGTTGTTAGCCAGGGCACTATCAGATATAACAAAACCCAGGCCTTCCAAAGCAGTACCTAAGTGCACTGCTACTCCAAATCCTTCAATAGGAAATATTACTCCCTTTGGAGCACCAGTAATCATCTGTCCAGTTCTAACTTAGCCTCTCCTTTTTAAATCAGTCTGGTGTAGACTGATGTACTTTTTGTAGCACTGCCTAATAGTTTTTTAAATCCTTACCATTTTTATCCAAGACAAACACAGATGTTCGTCCTACTGAGACTTGCTTTAACTTCTGTTTTTGAGGTGAAGGGATATGGTACCAACAGTCACCTAAAGGTCAGAAATCTTGAGTTAAGCATTGAGAAAATAGAATTAGGCATGGAAATGCTTGCAGTTGAAATATAAGCAAGAAAGCTGTGAATGACCTCACACTTCATATATTTTTAACAACTCGTTTTTTACAATTTAACTTATGCAGGTGAAGAGCAAATTACCTGCTCTCATTATTGTATTATTTGTATGCACTGTTTTGCACAGCTATGGGAAAGGACTCTGTGAAACAGGTTGGACTTTTTCAGACATGGCAGTGGAACAGAGCAAAAGATAAAGTGCAGGTTCTTACCTGCAGGTTTGTTTGGAGACACCGAACCCCGGTAGAAGGCAGAACCATCTCTAGCAATAGCCCACACTTGGTAAAATGCCCCAATGGAGATGGAAATGAAGGGCTGGTCTGTTCCCACGTGCAGCCAGGATGTTCCCTAACAAATCATGGGAGATGAATTGTGAAGCAATAGTTAAAAATTCTATGACAAAATATTGTTGATTATTACCAAATGAGAAAAAAACAACATAGTGAAAAATATGCTGAAGAATAAATCTTACATACTTTACAACTGAACAGAAACAAGGTTGCTGATCCTCAAAGATATTTGGATAAACAACTCTTTGAAAATAGCTAAGTTGGACAATGAAGGACCTTTTCTATTAAAGTCACTGGATTTTGGATATCTACATGTCTCTGAACAGCTAGACTAGGGCCTTCTATTTTTTAAAAATCCCTTGTTTTTTATTACACAGAACAAGTCTCACAAAAATCAACTGATACGGGATTTCAGATTCCGGACAGATTCCAAATCTTACTGCTGCAGTGCCTTACAGATCAGGATGAAAAAAAATTCTTAAATATTTTTCAACTTCTTGTAGTTTTTCTCCAAATTCAATACTACAGTATTTTCTTGGATGTTTTTCCTGTTTTTTTATCCCACTGGTATCAACAGGCACTAGACTGGGACCATGCTTCACAGGGTCTATTCCTTGGCAATTCCTTTAAATGGGATACACCTATTATCAACAATTTCAAAAAACAAACAAAAAAAGAGGAACTAAGCTGCCAGTGCAGAAAGTGGAAGTAAAATGCTTCATGAGAAGATGGCCAGGAGCTGAGAGAGGCTCCTGCAGGTGATGTGGCACAAGCTCAGGTAGATTATGCAAGGGAAATGCTATTATAAGGAACGTGGGCAGCAAACTGTGCTGCAGCTGATGGACAGGGACTTCCAAATCTGGGACACAAAGGGATGAAAAATAACAAGGTGCTTTGAGAGAGGGCCCTGTGTGATTGTATGTACTTGTGTATTACATTAAATACCTCAATAAGCAGTAAAAACAAACAGGGAGCCTTACAGCTGGATTTTGCTGTGTCACTCCAAGCCTGCAGAGCACGTCTCCTTTGTCACTGATTGCCCACAGTGCTACTGCTTCTTCATCATCTGCATCTGAACTGGGAATTATGGAGATGTCCCACAGGGTAACAGGAGGCACTTCCAGCCATGGCCCGTTGGTGACTATCTTACATTTTCTGAGGCAGAAAAAAACCCAAGCCTGTCAGAAGTACATACTTTCTATGACTGAATTTGTTTCCCAGTCTATTGTTGACTTCCAGTCCTAAAGTCTTTTCACTAGGCATACTTTTCATTAAATATTAGTATTTTTAATCTGAAAGAGGTTTTTAACAATCACTCATGTTTTGCATCAGATTTTGAAGTTTCAACTAATACAGATTCCTCAAAGCTTCTGTTGTTTGTTTTTTTTAAAGCTACTGTATAAAACCAAGACTACCCAAGAAGTCTGCAACTGGTGCTACACTGCTCCATAGCTCTCTCAGACTCACTGGGCAACAGCAGGGCAGTAAATTGCAGAGAGAACTCCACACCCAGTTCATTCCTTCCTCTGTCTTGCTTGAGGGAATAATTTTACAATTCTTTTTTGGTGGGGCCTGTTAAAAAGGTTATGTAGCATCTTGAGGTAGGCAGAGGTAAGGCAGCTCTAAATGAAAGATTTGCTAAGTCTTGCTGGGAATTTGTGTACTTTTTCTGTGGAAACTGAAACAAAGTAGTGCTGTCTATTGGGGAAATTATGTTAGGCTCTATCATCACCACAATATTTTGTGTATGAAGAATGTCCTAAAAACATCAGGACATTCCTCCATTTTCCAGTTCTGAAAAACCAGATCCAGCCCTGAGCAGTTCCCTATTTGTTTTCAATTTTCAACTGATACTTAAAACAAGAGGAAGCGTTTAGAGTAGAGGGTATTTCTCAAGTTGCTTATTTCAAGTCACCATTTTGATTTACTGGGTTTGTTTTGCTGCATATCCTGGAACAACACTTTTGATGCTTCAGAACCTCACTTTGAAGCTTTTTGTACAAGGGGCAAAATACTTTGTAGCATCAATACCAAACCCAGCAGTATGAAAGTTCACAGCAATTAATTAGGACAGCTGTTAAATGCTCTAGTATAGAAAGGACAGAAAAGTTGGAAAAACAGGGAAGGCACAGACTTCCCCAGCTTATAGAATATAGTGGCAGTTTGCTGTTTTCCAGGTTCCACCTGGACATTTCCTCTGATGGAAATGGGGTTGCATTATCTGTGGCCTAGCACCAAGTATGTGGAATTCATAAATTAAAACTATTAATATAAAAGGCCTATTAACTTGTTGTTACAAGTGACCTCATATGTACTGATATAGCCAGTGTCTACTATTCCTTAATCATTTACCATAAGGAAAATCAGATATAGAGAAGAACCATCTGACTTTTATCTACAGATCCCACAAAATCCAATAGGGTAACCACCCATAAAGGCTTACAGTCAAAGCCATAATGCTAAAGATCATCAGTTTCTCTACTGGAGATGGGTTATTTATTGCAGGTTTCTTTACTTTTTCTTTTGTTGATTGGGTGACAAGACTCTTCATCTCATAACTGAAGTAGCCTTTTAGTGAGCAATTAGCATTCAAGTTCAAAACTTATCTATATTGAGGTTCCTCACCTTGCCCAGCGCCTCCGTCGGACAAAGTCTTTCATTGTCTTGTGGCCATGGTAGGACCTACCAAAACAGATTTAAACAGTGTTCATGAGGATGTCAGAGCATCTCTAGTGTCAGTGCCAGCCTGAGAGCACTGCCTCCATCTGCCCACCAGGCACCCCTGCTGACTTTGAAATTCCTGAAGTGACAGTTTGCCAAGTTCACCTCGCTGCCCTCCCTCCCTGCAAACATCAGCATGCCCACAAAAGGGGGGAAATGAGGCAGTGTTGTGTCCCTGTCAAAGGGCAGTTAATGTCCAAACAGAAGTGAGAAGGAATGAGGAGTGGAGCCTGGGATTTGGTAGAAGAGGAGTTTCCTTACGCTGGGAAGTCAGCTGCGTACTGCCAGCCCTCCCGGTCCGTGCCGCCCGCCGGGCTGAAGTCGATGTACCAATCTGAGACCTGTGGGTAAATGGGGACACTGGGAATAACAATCAACACCTAATGTATGATAAACACCTCTGCTTCTACTTGCCTCCAGCTTTTGGAGAGCAAAGACTTGCTAAAAACCTTCTAATACTTGGAATACATACAGAGGTTCCCAAAGCTTTTTAATTCAGCTGAAGAGAAAAGGATCTAAGTCATGTTAAACAAAAAACCTCACTCAATGCTTAACATTCTTTTGACTGGAAGATTACTACTGGTTATGAATGGGAAAAACAAGGTTAAATGTTACAACAAATCCCAGAAGAAAATCTGGGCCCCTTGAACTCAAGTGTTGTATCCTACTTGCTAAGCCTGGACTTCTTTGTAAAAGAATTTGTAAGACAAAACTTACCCAAGACCACTGCGGAGAAGGAGGCTTGGTGTTGGTCTTTGTACATTCCTGCAGGCCAGAGGCATCACTCCACATGTATCTGTCTGTGGGCAGACCTCTGTGGTGGTGGAACAGTGCACAAGGAATGCAAGGTCATTTACAACAGGGAGTTTAAAGGGCGAGGGAAGAAAAGCCTATTTGTAGCACTTCCTACTTTCACACACAGAACACTGCCATCATTAATCTCTATTCAGAAATCTCTATTTAGAAATAGTGAGTGATGAGCATAGTGGGAAAGAATCTGTACTATTGCTTCCAGTTATACCAGACCTGAGGACCATGTAAATTGTTCTCTGTAGAACGATATTCCTCACTACCATTTAAAACTGGAATGTGAATCCCATTTATGTGGATATGGATTTTTCAGTACTTTTGTTCAAATATACTATTCAAGAACCCAGTGTATTTAGCACAATGTGTATATGAATATATAGATCCTAATAACTTTTCTGTCTGGCCTTAATAGTGAAAGATACTGCAAGTAGGCACACTTTGTGCAATCACAAAGCACAAATCTGTAATGTTTTGCCATAAGGACATTTTGAAAAGAAATTACAAATTAGAAAATTGAGAAACACTGCTCCTTCCATCACAGGTTAACTATGAATGTTGAAGTAACTGGAATAACTCTTCCAAAAAGCTAGAAAAAAGGCCTTGTTTCATTTATTAAAGTATTAAAGTAAATGAATACAATAAATTGAGTAAATAACCTGCTGCTGTATCCAGTGACCGGGTTCCACCGTTGGTTCTCATAGATGTAAACACATTTCACATCTGACTGTGTATAAATGTTATCAGCACTACTGGCCAGTCCTGTGAGGAATAAATCAGGTGGATTAGAGAAAAGCTAAAGCTTAAAGACATTACATTTTCAATTCCAATAGCCAATGATTATTGTATTTCTCACTCTGAAGCTGTACCTTGGATGAAGCCACCTCCGTATCCCCCGGTGTACACCCAGGCTGTGTGGTCGTAGCCGATGCCCCACACCACGCCCCGGCTGTTGCACTCTATCAGCCAAAGGTGGCCTCCCACCTGACGCCAGAACCTGCCAGGAAAAGGACATTTTATTCAACACCACATCCTTCAGGAATGTGTGCTTTCCCCACCAACAACCCAACAATCTTCAGGACAGGCAACTTTCTTTGCTGACTCGTCCAACCACTGTGGAACCTGTAAGTGAAGGCAGATACCAGCTGAAAGCATTTCCCTCTGAACAGCTACCAAAAAGCAGATGGTGTTATTCTGCTTGAGGGGTTTGCAGTACCATATTGCCACAGTTGTCATAAAAACTGTCGAGAAACTGCTTCTGGACTGCAGTGTCTATGGAGGACTGCGAATTTCAGATAAAACTGAAAGCTCAAATTATATTCCAATTACAGAGATTAGATTTACTTTTAGTCTAGGCTATCTCTTATGACATTAAAAATGCAATTACAAAAAATGGGATCTCAGTGAGAAAGGCTTTTGAAATCACAAGGATATCTCCAGAATCTAAGAATTAAAATACGATTAGGTGAATTTCTTCACATGCAGTCATGAATAGGAAGGCACTCATTAACCCTGTCACTGAGAGACATCTGCAGTGCACTACACACTCCAACAGCCCATCAAAGCCACTGAACTGACAGGAAGGACATTCTTTGCTGGATGGCATCCCATGCAGAAAGAACAGCTTCAGAAGCCTCTTACATTTGATCACACGGCATCAGCTGGGGTCCGGCCTCCAGCTCAGGACTTGGCTCACTAACAAAGATGTCTCCTTTACAAGTAACTGACCAAATGGCATGGTGAGAAGGAGGGCCTTGAATCCGTCTGCTTTCACAGCAAGACATGTTCAGCAAAGACAGCTACAAAACAAGAAGCAAAAAAAGCTTCTATTTACAGCGAGAACAAAAATTTCCATAGAGATGCTCAGTACTGTAAAACAAAAATTTACCTCTGCATGTTCTTGCAAATCAGCAAAGTGAATTTGCAGCCTTTTCTCAAAAAAAATTCCCACTAGAATTCAGTGGTTCAGAAATTATTACACAACCACTGGAACCGCTGTGGTTTGCAGGAGCTGATCAGGATGAAGCATCTCTCAGGTTTGCTCCTGCTCCAGTGTGTCTATGCCTGTCTGCCTGTACAAAAGACTCTGCAACAGTGACAACACAGAATGGTTCTTCTACCCATGCAGAAGAACACAATAACTTAATTCAACTCCTAACTCATTCCCACCCTAATCTATATCCAGAGATGGGAAGAGAATGAAAAGCAACATGTGTGTTGCTGTGGATAACTGCAGCACCAGAAAGCAGGCAGACTTCAGAGGAGATAAGAAGCCTCAGGTGCCTCTAAGTAAGTTTGATCAGATGGTTTAAATACCTAAACTTAAAAAACAGATGAGTGGCCTCAAGAGTTTAAATGTAATGCTGAGATTTCAGAGACTGGCTTCTATGTTTTATTGCAGATACTGCCAGCTTGAAATGAGAGATGCCCAGAATTACCCAGTCATGCATTTCTTGCTCCGTTGCAGCTGCCAGGCGGATTGGCCATCGCTGCTTCGTCCTCTCAGGTGTGTACAGTGCAAAGGAGTGCTTGGCTTCATTCAGCACCTCAACTATAATGGTCACTTCATTGAGGAACACGTGGATGTACTAAGACAAGAGAAAAAAAACCTGTGACTTAAGGCAAACCTTCCACAGATCCAGCATTTTTGCACTTCAGGTCTACAAACAAGGCATTCCTGCCAAGGACAGCAAAGAATCAATTCTTGGCACAGAGGGAATGGGACTCAATTTCCAACCTTGCACCACCTCTGATTCCTATTGCCTGCAGGCATTAACCCTACTTGTGAAGACCCTGTTCAGCCAAGCCAGAACAAGCCATCACAATCAAGAACATTTTGAACTTCCAGAAGAATTCCTAATTAGTGCAGAACTGATGGTTTAAGCAGTGTGAGTGGTTCCTGACTGGGTATTTCTGACACAGCATTAACACAGCTCAGAGAAGCCTGTGGTTTGCTGGTACCTGGGGTTACCTTTGAATTGGTTCCCAAAGCTCAGAACAGTAGCGTGCCATAATTTGCCTCCTTTCAAGAAACTGTTTCCCCTTTGGAGGTTTGCCAAAAGCAAACCCAGGGGTCTGCAGCTGAACACACCTTTTTCTCCTCATGATACATGTAATAGATGAACAGGATGCTGTCGCGCATGCCATCGCTCCCGGTGAACTGCTCCAGTGCCACTCGAACGTCCATCCACTTATGAGGCTTCCAGTTCCTCCACCACTGCAAGGCTCCAGTTTTAACCCAAACTGACTACAAGGCAAACACAAAATTACAGCAATGAAGAAACTGCACGACTCTTTTTCTTTCTCCCAAATGCCGTTTTTGTGACCAGGAGTTGCCTGTGCTGCAGGTTAGTCTGTATCATACATTCATACACTGTATCACACTGAACACTCATAAAAGTGGATAAAAAGATACTGAAGTAGCACGTGTACAACAGTAGTAACATCTTACCCTGCAAGAATGCAGTAGCACGCAGGTACTAATTGACTCAAGTCTGCTCCTGTTATAACAGAACCTCTGTTCAGAGTTTAAAGGCTTTGACATAATTTTTTTAAACTTGATTAAAGCCCTGGACTCCAAGTGTTTTTAATCAAATAATTCCAGATGTCATTTGGCAATTAGCAATGAAGGGACCAAAAATACGAATGAATCTGAAAAGAGCCAAGGAGTCATAACAAAGGGAACATCAAACAAAACTGCTGCTATTTATGTGCTGCCATTGACGTTTTCATCATTTATTTAGGCAAGTTGAATTAGTCCTGATGGCCACAGAAAGGGAAGCTCACCTACTTGAGTCACTGTTTCAATTAAGATGCCTCATCTTGTGGTGGAATAATTTATACAATATTCCACTGTTGCAACCACTTCTCTGAGGATTTGAGGTCTCACAGTACCCAAATAATGCTGACCAATGCTTTGTTTCTTCCTAAATAAAACTATCTGATAATGCTTTTAGATGAAAAAAGCTGCTGCTCCATGTTTGAAAAGCTGTTCATTTCCCACAGGGAGCTCAGACATTAATAATCCAGGAAAGTTGTCCCAGACAGAAATAAGGGCAAGAATATAAAGCTGGCAATAAGCTCAAATCAGTATGTCAGAAATGTATTACTGATTCCCAGATGTGTTTAGAAGCTAAGAGATAAATGTCCTCACTGCTTACCTGCTCAATAGCCTGCTCGTAGTGCCTGAAATTCTCCAGTTCCCGCTTTGTCCTTTCACTGAGCTGCTGAAAAATCTGCTTCCTCCACGCTGCTGTCTGTGCAGGAGTGATAGACAGGGACAGAGACTGCACAGATGATGACAAACCTGGGACAGAACCAAACCCAATAAAATCCAGTGAGCTTTGAGTACAGTTCTGTGAAAGGTCAAACACGGCGCTCCTTTGAACACCAGACTGGATCAACCCAGTCTAACACCATTTTTATAGTGATTATCATTTGGAATCAATGTATTACAGCCAAACTTTGTAAATGATGCATAGAAATAGGATCACTAGATGATTCTACAGAAGCTTTTAAATCCATAACCTTGTAAAAATGGGAGTTTTGTCAATGCAAGACAATTAGATAATATACTGCATCACGAGTTAGACTGTTAAATACTGGGATGCCACAATTCATGGTTTATTTTACCCATCTCAGTAGGAATGGCAGTGAGGCAGTTATTTCTGGCATCTGCATCTCCCAAGAGGGCCCTTTTCACCCCTTCCTGTTCAATGATATGTGTTTTGCCCAAAGTTGCAGTCTCAGTACAATTAAAAATGAGATGTAAATCCAGCACAGATTACTTTACAAAACTTACAGGAACTCAGTAGAAAATATCACTTTCACATTTATTTATCTCAAGCCCAAAGTGCTCTACAGCTAAATACTGCAGCACTATGCTCAGACATGAACCTACTAACAAACTGCAGTAAGAGAAAGTGGGTTAGCACAAGTTTTGCACCATGGCTTTGGTCAGAAAAAACAAACCAACATTTTTCTTAAAGAGCATATTGAACTGTGACTGGAACTGGGGTGTGCTGTGGTGACTGGCCAGTACCTGATGGAGCAGTGAACCACTTCAGTGGGCTGTGCAGGTCTACAAGACAGCCTCCCCCAGACACCCAGGCCCACAGTGGGTGCTCATCAGCTCCGTACTGGTCTTCAGCTCCCACCGAGAACACGCCCAGGGAAGAGAGGCTGGATGTGTCTGCAAAGCTGCTGACAGAGAGGACTGGATGCTTCTGAGCCTCCTTCAAGTCAATGTTTATCCACTGCAGTTCTGCAGAAGGATTTGGGTTTGCAGGAGATTTATTCATTTCAAGGTTATCTTTCTCAGTAGTAGCTGAAGCAGCAGTGGCTTCTCCTTGCTCAGAGTGCAGAGGATCCACAGGCAGCTGTGCAGATGTTTCAGCCTGGCTGGCTGGGCTGTTCCCAGCGGCTGCAGCTCCCAGCAGGGCAGTGCTGGCAGGGCTCGTGGGCACGCCAGGGAGCTCTGTATCAGAGGAAGGATCTGCATCACCCTGAATGACCGCGCTTGTTTGGTTCTGAATATCATCAGTAAAGAAACAGCCAGCACTGAAGGACAAATAGATAATTAATTATCATCCAAAGCATTGTAAATTAGCACAGGCCTTAGATCACAGACACACAGAAATTGATTTAGTGTTTCACTGTAGGAGAGAAACAGCAGATTTCTCTTTTAAAGGTCAAATTCTATCATCAGAGGAAAGAGTCCAACAAATCTGGCAAACTGGTCTAGTAAATCTGAAACACAGGAAGGAACTTCACTGATCTTTTCAAACAATTGGTGGTGTTGGCTGCCTACAACTGTCAGGAAAACACTGAAGCAACATTGCATTTTCTGAATATGAAAGAATGAATAGAATTTTTTAAAGCCCATTATTAACATTATGATTTGTCTTTGCTAAAGGGAACTTCTCAGCACACACTCTGGCTCAAACAAGTAGCTTCTGCAGTCCTCCCAGATTCATTGGCATGTGTGGCACAGCCCAGAGGCCGGCAGGCAGGGGGGAGTAACTGATTTAATCTCCCTAGGAAAAGAAACGTACAGTGACACTCAGGAAGAATAATTCCTAAGTGGAATTGGCACTCCTTCATGGTATTTCATAGACAACATTTTCTCTTATTAGAGACTAGTTCCAGATAGTGATAGTATGCCCAGAGGAAAATGCTTTACTGCATTTTCTGCATCATGCAGTGAATTCCAATGTGGGAGCTTCAGATTCTTCTCTGAGTGCAACAACTGCTGCTTACTGTTAATTATAATGGCAAAAATGCAAATGCCTTTTGGCATACATAATGATTAGAGAAGTCTTCCCCGCTCCTCCCTGTCTGTACCACTTGAACATAAAGAAGTATCTCCTAGCATTGAAACTCTTGCTGTACAAAGTCTTGAGCAGGTATTTCATGACGTACCTGAGCAGACTCGTTGAGCTCCCAGTCTGAGATCTGTCACTCTCTCTGCCAGACACAATTGCCTTCCATGTCTTCCCACTGAGCTCACTTGGTGTGACACCTTGACGAAAATAAATCGCTCTGTCATCACAGCCGATTCCCCAGACCTAGGGAGGGAAGGGGCTTGGTGAAAGAAGTGACTTGGAATGCAGTAGGTTATCAGATACAAAAAGGTGCAGTGGTGCAGAATTGAGCACAGAAAACTGCTGGACACAGTGTTTTCCTTTTGTGTTCTTCCTTAATGCTGACACTGTAGATGCAGAACAAAGTTCTGTACCAAAGCCTATCTGCACCTCCCTGTGCCACACAAGACACGTGCTGACTGTCACCTTCAGGTGCAGAACTGCAGAATTCAGCCCCTTTCCCTCCCAGCAGTTTAAGCCCAGGGCCCTTTGTCCAGCCAGCCCTATTGGCATGGCTGAGAGTCCTCACCACATGTGAGCAGTGCCTGTACAGAAGGGAGTGTAAATACCCTCCCAGCTGCTCCCCAGCTCTCTTACCTGGTTGTTTAAGCCTACAGTTACCATCATCATTTCTCCAACCATTTCAATCCAGCTTGTTCCACAAGGATTATGTGAGTTCACTCCTCTTCTAAACCACACCTACCATAACAACAGAAAGTCCAAATTTTTCTCCTGCAGTATCAGGAATTTAGTTTCTTTAGTGGATTAGTCTTAATCTCTAGTACTGACTTGCCACATTGTCTTAAGAAGTCAATTACTTCCTTGATTCTTTTTCTTTATCAGATAAAGATAAAACAATTCTCCCAATAGTACCTACACTGTGTGTCCACCTGCAGCCAGAAGAGCCCACAAGGAGACTTTTTTGTAGGACTTTCTGTGACAGAGTTAGTTTCTCTGCTGTTGGAAAAATACTTTCTATTACATGTCTACATGTAGGCTATTTTTGATCACTCTGAATGGGCTTCTAAATAGTGTTCTTACATTCAAACCCTAGAAGCAGGGCAGCCAGAGGGAACTGTCAGGGGGATGTCTTTAGCAGTACAGCTCTTTACATTGTCTCCCCTTAGATCTGACTTTACCAATCTGAAAGTGTCTGTGGGCTGGGTACCTGGAAAAGGTTTCCTCTGTATGTAGCATATAGCCTTATAGTTCTGCAGTAGCAAGCAGCTCCCTTAGAAGCTGTTGGTTGAATCCCATAACATCAGGATACTTGACTGCCCTGTGGCAGATCTGAAGGAAAACACACCAGCTTATCTCCATTGATTACAGTGGGTTTATCTGGCAGATGGAGCAGGCTGGGCACAACCTGTTACCATGGCTCAGCTGACGAGTAGTGACTCACTAGACCAGAGAAACTCAACAGAACTGCTGCACTTGCACAGAGTTCATGCCTGGCTTTCAATTCAGTCTGAAGGAGCAGGGAGTTGGACTCCATGATCCTTATGGGTCCTTCCAACTTAAGACATTCTATCATTCTAAGTTAAAACTCCAGTAAGAAAGTAATCACACATCCACAGAAGAGATATCTCACCTAATTAAATACCAAAACCCCCACATTAAAAGGCTGATGAAGAGGGAACAGTTGGAATAAGAAGATAAAAAAATAGCGTCATAAATGTAGATGAGAATATTCCCCATGCTGCTTTTGATGTAAAATTCAGTCCTTGTGGAAACAGGAGTCACTTCAATTTTGATGCTTAATATCCCTTAGAAGATGCCCCTTATCCAATCCCCACCAACATCCCCACCCACCTGCCAAATCTGTCTGACTTGGGTTTAGAAAATTCCTTATAAAAGAAAAGCAGAAAGTCTTCCTTCAATTAAACTCAACTATCACAAACCACAGAGCATTCCCATAACAGCAAGGGGAACTAGAATTCCCCAGACCATGGGGATACAGAGTCCAAATCACAATGCTTCCTGGGCAAGTTGCACTCCTGTTTGAGAGCAGCAGACAGGGAAAGGGAAGGAAAAAAGCAGAAGCAGAGCATGACCCTCTTACTTTTCTATCCTTTGTAACACACCACACCACATCAACACCCACGGAGACGTGCATAATTCCATTTTCAGAGCTTGGAGACTCCACAATACTCCAGGAAATTCCTGCAAAAGACAGAACCCAGAAGGCATTGTAGGTTAGTTTCTTATTCAACACTATACAAATCAAAGGGGTTTCCAGCCAAATTTAACAAACTTTACCTTGAGGGTTATTCCTATCAATTCCTTCTCTCACAATAGCTTGCCCTTCCCAAAGAGTTGCCCAAAGGAGGTCATAGGGTCCACAGCTGATCTGTACAACTTCACCAGGAGTGGTGACTAAGGACCATGTGGAACCTTCTGGATTGTGATGGCAGACATTTTCTCTGTACCATACCTAGACAAGTTTAAAAAAAACAAAAACAAATGAAATAAGAAAAAAATATCACTACAACAATGAAACCATTGAGACAAGAGTAAAGCCAAACTGGAAAGAACAGTTCTCCTTTAACAACAGGATTTTTTTATGTAGTGTATGGTACTCTGACCTTTAAAGGTACGTTTTTTTAATGTTGATTATGCAGTTGAAGCCATTTCCTTATGTACTTAGGGAGGAGGCTGTTCTACAGAGCAGCTTTTATCATGGAACTGAATCTGGATTGGGTACAGTAACTTATTGCTACAAGTTTTGTGTATATTTCAACATTTAAACCACTTCAGTGTATTTCAGGGCATGTTATATAAACTGAGAGTGAACAAATACATAACACAAAAATGTTACTGTTAGCTGACAGCCTGACCTCACTTTCACTGAACAGAGCTTGCCACAATATGGGGGAATAATTCCATTCTCTGTGCAGCCCTTGGTGACATCCAGCCATTTGCTAGTCTTGGACTGTGCAATTTTCTGTAGATCACAGTCGAAATAGGAAGGTCAAACATAGAAAGCATCCTGTGGCAGTCACATGAGTGCTCCACAGCATGACTGCTGAGTGCTAAATCTTCATTTTTGGAAATACTTTATTTCCCTGGGGACTTTCACTTGGGAAATGAAAGCATTTTACAATGGCAGTCAGGTAAGCTTGTAGACTGGGGTGCTTGTCACATATTACTAGAAAGTAGGAGGAATAGGGAATTTTATTTTAAACAATTTAACCAAGATTGCTTGCCCTTCCAGGCAGTGCCAAATGTGACTGAGAGCTCAGGCTATCTGTTAAAAGTATTACATTCTGCCCTGTGAGACCATAAGTTAGAAACTGTCTAGAGACACAGGAATATCAGATACATGCTGCAAGGATGAAGGAAGAAAAGGAAGAATCAAATCTTCACAGCACTGAGCAAAAGAGGACACCTCATGGGAGGCCTAAAACCACCACCAACAGAGAAAGATGTATAGTTTTCAATAGAAAATAAAATGAAAACATTTCAGAGCTGGATGCCACATTGCCAGGTCAGGAGGTGACCACTTTCTGATCAGTAAGTCTTAGAAAACCATTTTGTAAACTCTTGAATTCTCTCTGTCTCTCCATCCCAAAGGCACAGCACAATGCTTCACCAGAACCTTTGTCAGGTTTTAAAGCTCCTTCTCCTGGTTATGAGCACCACAGTCAGCATTCTGGGCATTTTTCAAGATATAAGATAGTACTCAACCCAAGTTTTTAAGATTCACCTGTTCACAGAGGTTAAAGGCTTCCATAAAACAATCCTAGAGATACTAAGCCTTTCCATTTACAACACAAGTTGTTACATAATGTAGTCCCAAAGCAGCTTTTCATCCAGATGCACAAGCAGTGTATTTCCTTACCAACATAAGACAATAACACTCCTGCCTTGCTTTACAAGTATTTAACTCCTTTCCACTAGTAATTTTAATTAGAAAACTTAAGGAATACACACATACCCTTCCTTGCAAAGAAACTGCCCACACTGACAGGCGGCCGAGGGGCTCGTCCGTGATCTCCCATCCTCCGATGGAGATGTCATTGAAAGGGTCTGGCAGCTGGTCTGGTTCATCATGGGACACAATCTGGAGCAAAGGGAAGGAAGGTTGAGGAGAGGAGACACTGCAAACAGGTGACTTGGCTGGTGGCCTAGCCTGTTTCTTGCAGATTGGTTATGTAGCGCTTCCTAGAGTGTTTGAGCATGGAGATCCTCCCTCTCATTCAAGGCCTCCATATGCAGAGAGGGAAACGCTGCCAAGGCAGCATGGAGAAGTCTGTGTTTTGTACCCTAACTAAAGGAAGTTTTTATTCACAGAACACTGCATACAGAATTGGAAAGCTGAAAGATCAAAAATTACACATTTTTAATGTCCTTAGAATGGAACAACGATTATTAAAGAACAGTTATTCACACACATAAAGGAGCAGCTGGTGAACAATACAAGGCAGATGCCAGCTTGAAGGAGAGTGTTTTGTCACACAACCAAAGGAAGTTAAAAAGTTGATCTGAAATTTGCAAAGGAGCTGAGCATCCATCTCTAATTGCTTCACCATGAGATTTGGCACCTTATTACCACAGGTTTCTATGAAAAATCCCAGCCTTCCATTTATGCTAACAAAATAGCAAGTTGGAAGTGAAGGAATCCAAGTCCAGCCTACAGAGAAGTCATAAGAATTAACTTCCCCACCCTTATAATTGATTATTTCAGACCCTCAGTTTATTTAATATTTAAAAGAGATCCAGAACCTTCGCCCAAATGTCCCGGGATTTGTATCTCCTGTATCTGATCCATCTCCTGCGTCTGACACAAGAATTCCATCTCTTATCCTTTGTGTAGGTGCTGGGGAAGTCTATGGCATAAGTCCAGCCCTGCAAACAGAGGTTTTCTTGTATGAAAACAGGATCAAGGGAAAGCTTGAAGACATAACTCAGAGCAATTCTGCACAAGACTCACAGCACAAGTCACTCTGTGTCTCTAGAGCCCTGATTAACAGATCAGCTAATTCCATGAATGATTTATGAATCATGCCCAAATTCCTCGGGATGATATACACAGAACAAACAAGACACAGTAAAACATTTTACTTTCTTCATAGTAAAGACCTTAAATAACAATGGCATTCGGTTGCCAGGATTTTGTGATTTTTTTGATCAGGAAAAAAAGCTTCTACAGAAGCTCCTATAGACTTCAAAAGCCTTCAAACAAGATCCTTCCTTCTGTTGTATTAGAGTTGGGCTATTTCCCAGAAAGAAGTATCTATGGCAAGTTTTATTTTTACAGACTTTTTTACACTTCTATAACAGTTCTTTTCATTTTACAGAGTAAGGATTCCCAGAATAGATCTCTTTTTGGTATTGTTCACCTACCCCTTTCTCTGTTGGTTCCCCTCCAATATTTTCATCCACATACCAGTCAGACTCCCACTCCCAGTGTGGTGAAGGCAGTGTGAAACTATCAAGCTGCTGGTGTTTTAGCCCGCTCACATCACTCCACTGCCAGCGGTCACTGGGCAGTAATTTCTCACAAAAGCCACCAACTGGATTCCAGCGCTGCCAGAAATAATAAATAAAGTATTTTGTTTGAGATCACATTATCTCATTGGACATCTACAGGGAATCATGACATGTTTCTTATTTTCTGCACTAGAAGAGGAATAAATTGCTGGGGTGAATGAGAAAGTGTTCACTCCATGAGGCCCTCCCTGACACAGCCTTTGGGGGAAGCTTTTTTGAATATCAAAGAAGGGCTGACTGCAGAGCTCGTCCCAACCAAGTCAGCTTCAGCTACATAAATAGGAACATCTGATGCTATATTTTACTAGGCACAGTAAAATATATTATATATTTTTCTTTGGTGATATATGGCACCATGACACTGCAGCATTAGGGTAATGCTGGATAGATGGCCTTGGTATCTCTAATCTACTCCCAGAGAAAGATGATTCATATCTTGTCTGCACTAGAAAAACAGCACTGCCTCTGCCAGGAACTGTCTGGAGAGAACTGGATCAGCAAATCTCCCCTGGATCTCATGTTATATTTTTTCCCTAATCTGCCTTGAATCAGTTACAGAACAAATAACACAAGGATTTTCACCAATACAGCTGTCATTTTTTTCCCCCACACTCCTACATACTATAGAAATACTGGCAAAATCTGTCCTGTAATACTGTCTTACATTTTAGGGCATATGAAAACTGAGTCGTTCAAAATCCATCTATAATTTTTACACAAAATATTATTTGCTGTTACTAGAAATCTGGCTAAATTGCCTTGTACATTATCTGCAAACTATTTCAGTTTAATTTTGTTGTTGTTAGCTCTTGTAGAATATTTATTTTTGTGCTTTCTAGTATTTTGTTTTCTGTTTTTCATTACCTAGAACAAACAAAATGAAAGTTTTAAAGTAACAAATAAAATTTTAAATTTTGCATTTTTAAAGAACATGTTTACACAATGAAAGAAACATTCTTAAATGGCTGAAAAGCTGTATCAATATTAAATAATGTATAAAATTAATTTGTTGTATTTTTGCCCATGCAGGTAAGTTAATGTCTTTTCCCAATTTATATTCATTCCAGTGCCCATTAGAAATCAGAGAAATGTGCTCAAGAAAATCCATCAATTTTCTCTCCCAAATAACTTTTGGTTAACTAGAAAAAAAATCTGATAAATTTCCTTTGAAAT
Source organism: Corvus cornix cornix (assembly GCF_000738735.6). Classification (NCBI taxonomy): domain Eukaryota; kingdom Metazoa; phylum Chordata; class Aves; order Passeriformes; family Corvidae; genus Corvus; species Corvus cornix. The sequence goes on from NC_046344.1 coordinate 2,382,396, forward strand.
ATGGTTTTAAAGACATTTTTTGAAGTCCATCAGATAGAAAGGATCATCTTAACACTCCTATGCAAAAAAAGTTGGAAACATTGTACTTTAATGGAAAATCATGCCTTTATTAGAGAAGTCTTTTTAACACTAAGAAATAGCATTTTCCTAAGAATAATATATTTCTGATAATGTATCTTTGGTGCCTGGAAGTAACACTGGACATTTTCTTCAGGGGATTGGGTATTTGTCACTTTTGTAAGGAAAGGAGAAATGTAAACCAGCCAGTGAAAAGGGTGAATGCTTCAGTCTGAAACGGCTCACACAGAACAGGTGGAGTTCACACTGGCATTGCTTTTGCTAGGAGCAGGGTAGTATAACTCGTTTGGGAGTTTAAATACTAAAAGATAAGCTGGTATTTGGCACATATATGTACTCTTCAGAAACTTCTGGTAAAAAATGAAAACAAAACTGCTCAATCGATTCTCTGGTGAGAAGAACACCCCGAGACAGCTGAGGTAGGATGTGCTGGCAGCCCAAGCAGTGGCTGTGTCACAGAGGGACTGTACCTGTCATACCTGGTTCTCATAGGTCTCCTCCTGGTATCTGATAGGAACATCTCCTGAGAACACGTAGGTGTACACTTGATGGTCACAGGCTATTCCCCAGCAGCACTGTTTGACAGCAGAGACCCGTTTGAATTCCAGCTGTGTGTCCTTACAGAGCTCCCAGTACTGGCCAACAGTAGAGAGAGTGTAAACCCTCCCAAAAATGTCAACAGCCCACAAAAGGGAACTGGGCATGGCCATATCTGAAAGGCAAAACCGAGGTTATTAATGGAAATGGTGGGTACAAAAATGGATCTTGAACCTACTGCAGGTCAGTCATGCTCCGAGCCATCATCAGTCAAATTAAATAAAGATGTAAGGGATGATTTTTTAAAAAGAGCCTGTGCAAAGCTGGCAGCAGATCTCTTTGTCAGAGCTGTGCAGCCAACACCTCTCAGATGGCCCTGAAAAGCCATCTGAAAGGCCTTTCTACCAGCCCACTACTGCCCATCCTACAAGAGCTCAGAAGTAAATGGGACGGCTCTGGCAGGCTGGGGACAGACGTCGGCTCTGAACTGGGATGACAGCACGGACCATTTCATGGCAGGCAGCTCTGCTCTCAAGATCTGGTAATGCTGGTGCTGCTACACACCCTGCTCATCTCAGCTCCACAAAGCCCTGATATCCCCTGATCCCTCCTTCTCAGCCTGCTCTCCATGGAGGCTGAGAACACACCTACACAGGTACAAAGGCAAGGATGTGAAAGAGAGCTTCTCCAAAAGCACACATCTGGTTTTAATCCATGGACATACTGCCTGCTCCTGCCAGGAAACCTCTTTCAAAACATTCTGGATCAGATCCAGCTTTAGGATCTGATCTTTATATTAATAGGTGTGATGAATTTAAGTATATACAGAGCATGGTTTGGCAGCAGAGACCTGGTTGAGTTCCATTCCAGTTCTATCACATAATAACCTGTCATTTTCTGGGCACTGCAGCCCAGCCCTTCTCAGAGGGGTGAGGCAGGTGCACATCAGTCCTTTCAGAAGTCAAGAAAGACCAGTGTGTTTCTGTCACTTGACCTTCTGGGTGCCATCAAAACAGACAAATTTTGGTTGTTCTGCATGTTTGACAGTCAGAACTGCTGATGAGTGTTTTGAACTTTGCCTTCAGCTCCTTTAACTATGCAGTAGGGAACTGGGAGAGGAAAGGTAGAAAAGTGGACTCAGATCCAACACAATGAAAGAGGAATTCTTGCTTGGAGTCAGTGTGGAACACTGCTTCTTTGTTGTCAAATGGCAACTGTGCTTTTAATAAAAGAACCTCAGGAGAGCTGCCTGCCTGCTTTCTGATAAAAGTGGTGGTACAGAGGGACTGACTTGCCCTGTGTATGTGAATGGCAATAGTGGAACTGTGGAGAATCTCACACAGCTGGGTCAGTGTCAAAGAACAGCACAGAAATTCGCATGGGATCCCAGGGAGAATATATCAGGAATCTTTGCTTCATAGAATTGCTGCTGCTAAGTACCTAAAAACCTGGATCCAACAGGTGAAGAACAGGAAACGGTGATAAGCAAACACACAGCAGCAGAGAATGAGTGATACCAGGGGGAGGTCACAAGCAGAATTCTCCCATTAGTTGTGGCATAACTAAGATGAATCCGCTGGTTTTGACCGTTTTTCCCTCGTTGTTGCTGGGACTTTGAAGGTATGCATGTTTGTCTGCTCTTAGATCACCTTCTTTACATCCTCCTATAGTGGAGTACAGAAGGACATAACAGGGAATAATGGAATGGAACAAAGTGAAGATGAGGTGGAAATTATAGTGAGTGTATCACTGGGAAAGTAAAGGCCATGAAAAGAAGCCTTTCAGTATTAGCACTTAAAATTCTCCAAAGCAGTGTTTAGAACAGAAGAAAATATTATGCACTTAAGTAAACAGAATGCCAGAGAGTCTGGAGTAAAGGAAGCATTATGGATAATGCAATGAAGACAGCTACCTAGCCAGGTAACAAAGAAAAGTGATGCTTGGGTATCTTAGAGATGGGCAAAGATATAAATGAAGACTTGTACCTGGAATGACAGTGCAGGCAGGAAGAAAAGTACCTGGAGCAGTTCGGGAAAAGGTGATGAAGGTTCCAAAGATTATGAAGTTAAAAAAAACATAGATGGGACAATTAAAATAACCCAGGCTAATGCAACTGGCTTGAAATACTCAAGGCAGCCAAGACAAGTGAGAGTTTCTACATATTCCCTCATCTGAACTTTGGAGACAGTGTTTGGGGAATCATGGGAAAATCCCAAATGCATTTGGGATTATAAACTTTTAAGACTTCACTTTAGGCCACTTTGCACTGGCTGTGCTGCAGAAGATGAAGACAGATATTGCCCAGTTTTGAAGGATGCTCAGTGTGCTTTATAGTGAAAGCAGAAGTTGTCAAGTATTCTCAGGGGCCTTGAAAAAATCAGATCTGCTGACTTATTTCTCATCCCGCAGCTCAGCCAGGTAATTTTGGATAGAATTAAAATGCTGAAATGACGATAACATATTGTTAATTAAAATTTCCAGTGGCCTGGCAAAACGCTGATTGCTACAGAATTCAAGAAAAATATCCCAATTCCTTGCATATAATAAAAGCAATGATGTTCCTCCGAAGAGCAAGGCCCTGTCCCCGAGTTCAGGCCGTGGCGGCGGCAGGATGTGAACCACGCCAGGACTCGACGTGTTCCAAGGCACACCGCACACACATTTCTCCTCCGTGTCACACGAACCGAGCGGGGACTCCTCCGGTACCCCCGTCCCGTGGGGAGCCCGCGGGGATCCCAGAGCGCTGCACAAACGCGCCAAGGCTCGAACCGCGCCCGGCAGCCCCGCCCGGGGCGCTCCCGGCCGGGCATTAAGGCCGGATCGGCTCAGGAGCCGCGCGGGGCCGGGGCGGCGGGAGCGGCCTTGGGGCGGCCCCGGGCCGGGCTCAGGCCCCGCTCCCCGCGGGCTGCGGCAGCTCCGGGCGCGGGGCTCCGGCGGCGGCGCGACCCGAAACGCCCCGCGGCGCCCCCCACGCCCTCCCCGCGGGGGCTGAGCGGAGGTGCCGGCACCTCCCCACGGCTCCGCCGCTGCTCCCAACAGCGCTGGAGCCGCCGGGAAGGGCGGCGGGTGCCCGACCTCCACCCGCCCTGCCCGGCCCGCCCCTCCCCTCCCCTCCGCCGGCCCGCGGGCAGCGAGCGGCACTGCCCCGACCCGGCCCCCCGGGCTCGCCCCTCACCTGCCTCCCGCCGCCCGGCGCCGCTCCCGGCCGAAGGAGCCGCCGCGCCCCGGCAGGGCGGCCCCGCGGAGCCGCGGCCGGCGGGGAGCGCCGCGCCCACAGCGGCTGCGAGCGCCGCCGCCATTGGCGCGGGCCGGGCGCGTCACGGCCGGGGCGGCGGGGCCGGACCGAGGGGCTCCGCCGGGACCGGGCTTGGGGAGCGCCCGGGCGTGAACTCCAGGGAGGACCACAGAGCTGAGCGAGGGACCGGAGCGAGTCTTACGAGGGAAGGCTGAAGGAGCTGGGCCTGTTCAGCCTTGAGAAGAGACGACTGAGAGGGGACCTCATCCAGTGTAGAAGTATCTAAAGGGAGGTGTGTGTGTGTCAAGAGGACGGAGCCAGGCTCTGCTCGGTGGTGTCGAGCAATACAAGAGACAAGGGGCAGAAACTGATGCACAGGAGGTTCCACCTGAACATGAGGAGGAAGAACTTTCCTGTGCAGTGACCGAGCACTGGAATAGATCGCACGGAGAGGGTGTGGAGTCTCCCTCACTGAAGATAGTCAAGATCTGTCTGGATGTAATCCTGTGCTCTGGAGCGACCCTGCTTGAGTGAGAAGGTTGAACAGATGAGCCACTGTGGTCCCTCCCAGCCCGACCCATTCTGTGATGCTGTGATTCTGTGAAAGGGGCTTGTGCAGGCAGTGCCCATCCCTCTGTCCGGCTGCTCGGAGTGAGCAGTGGCTGCAGCCGGAGTGAGGGAAACCAGCCTTTACCCGGAGCTGTGTTTACTCTTGATGCATCAGTAAATGCCCTGCCTGAGGTGTAAGGAAGGCCTTTACTGTCACAACCTGTGGCAGTGCAGTAGGAGCACAGTAGCGATCCTGCTTCCCTGGGCGACACCAAAGGTGCTGCTTAGCGTTTATTGCAGGATATTGCACACTTGCCCTGCTACAAACAATAACCTGCCTTCGGAACTGCTTGCCCATACATCTCAGTTTTTGCCATCACATTCCAGTTCATTTTGAAGTGAGATAGAAAATCTAAGAAGATAGGCAATGCCTCCCATGCCTGTCCGTTCAAATATCTGAACAAAAAGTATCCCAGACCTCCATATGTCTTGCAGGTCAGTACAGGAGTTGAAAAAGCATTGCAGACCTCTTTCAAAGGGAACTGGCTGATCTGTTGGAAATCCTGCCTGAGGAGTTTCTAGTTGCTGGTTAAGGAGAATACGTCTGCCTTGCTCTTGTCCTGTGGCCTGTGGATTCAGATGGTTTTGATGAGCAGAGGGTTGTGGTTTGGAGGGTTGATGCACACATGAAATTCTCTGGAATGGTTCCTGTGTGAGGTAAAACCATCCCGTCTGGGTCGTTTCCTGCTGAGCCCCCAGGACACTTGACTCACTGCACTGGTTTGGTCCCTTGCACAGACTGGGGCCTACCTCAACACAGAATTTTTGCTCCCTATTAGTGTTTTGATGATTTGATCATTGTAGCAATATATATTTATAAAGACCAAGTACAGTTTAGATCCTAGAAAATTAATGTTGCAAGATTTTCAGTGGTTGTGACTCTGATACAATTCATGTGTACTCAATCCCATTTCCACTTTGAGCAGGTAGAAACAAGATTTTTGTTATTTTCCATGGGAACTAGATTGCAGAAGAATTTGTGGAGCATTTCCTGGGATTTTTTTCACGGTTTGGATTTTGAACTGCAGTCCTTTAATCTTACAGGATGGCAGCATAAACGATAGGATATGCGAGGGGTTTGCACAATAAGTCATTTACAACCAGTACAGTTTTTCCATGCTTCTTTTAAGGAGGACACTTCATGTGAAACCAAACGAGTGCTCTCCATAACACTGCAGCACGTACCTTCTGTGTGGTCAGTGGCTCTGCTATGCCTGTACTTTGATGTAAAAGTTAGGATCGAATTGATGCCTTACAAGAACTCTCTGCTCTGGGTGTCCAGTGCTGAGCCCTGCTTTGTTCAATTGCTGGTGTTGCAACAGAGCTCCCATTCTGTAAGGAGCTAAGGAGGAAGCTTTTGCAAAGACAGCTGAATATAAATAGATTTACACTGGGTTAATGGGAACCTCACTTCCAGTCTGCAGCCTGTGAAGGCTGAGTCCTGGATCTTCCCTAAATGGCTGAAGCCTTGCAAAAGAGAGAGAAAACATGCAGATATCCTTCCTCATTTACATCCTTCAGTCCTGTGGTTACTGAGTGACTCAGGAAGAAGGAGTTTTCTCCAGGGAACCAAAGCCTAGTCAGGATATCTTCAATCCTATTTCAGTGCTTTGCAGTCTGTGTCCTAACACAGTCAGAGCAGGTTTGTACAGAGAGGTTTCCTCCTGTTGGCTCTTCCATGCTTTCCCAAACTTCACTTCTTTAAAAGAGGGATTTTCCCTTGTTACTTAACATTCATTTTAAGGAAATATCTTTCCCCTAGTGAGGAAGTGCTGCATTTCATTTGTGTTTTAAGATTTTTCGTTCAAGAACCTCCTGGAGTATTTACACTGCTACAGTTAGAGTAAGCAAGAGAGCCCTCAGAGGAGGTGCCCCTTTCAGATGGGTCACCTGCAAACCAGAGGAAGGAGACAGAAGGCAGGAGGGCAGGGACCTCCTCACCATCATGTGATGCTGGCACTGGCTTGGATTTGGGGTGGTGTGATCTGTGTCCCTATCCATTTCAAGAATTTGTTTCGAGACAAATTGTTTAATGACTTCTGCTTTTTATGTTTTTTCTCCCCTTCCCATGAAATGGGGCTACCCCTTCCCTGCTGCACAGGACCTGTCATGGGAGGGAGTCGCAGTGTTTGCCATGGTGATAAGGCTGTGTTGGGACCTGTAGCAAAGGACAAACCAGGGATTTCCAAACCAAAAGATTTGGTGAGTCAGACAGCTCAAGGGATAAAGGTGTGGAGGGAAGAGGCAAGAGTTCTGGCTGGAGTAAAAGACGTTTAACATCTTTACAGCATCTGGCCCGGGCAGTCATCGAGAACGTGGGTTTCAGAAGCAGCTGAGTCTGGTGAAAGTGTTGTTGAACTCGTTCCTGTCGTTTGCTGTACAGGAGGCAGCAGCATCGCCTTTGCTTTCCTCTTCATTCCTGTCGTGTTTGTTTCTTAACTTTAGTGTTTCTTTGAACCATGAGAGTTTTCTCCTGCTTTTTCCTCAATTTCTTTTTAAAAAACATTCCCTCTTTTTACAACATTCCTTCTCTGTGCCACCACCCCAGAGCTCTTTTTCCTTTAACGCTCAAGTGCGGCTCTTCCCAGTGGGGATGTAAGAGTTTGCAGAAGTCACTGCGAGTAACCATCCTCATCCTCCCCTCCCCATGCCGCGGGCTTCCAGCAGGGACCGCATTTCACAGAAAGGGTCAGCTTGGAAGGGAGCACAGCGGCTCATCCGCTCCAGCCTCCCAGCCCACGCAGGGTCGGCGCAGGATCGCAGTCCGGGGAGAGAGCACGGGCAGGAGCACGATGCTGAACAGGGGCTGAGCGGGCAAGTTAAAAATCCCTCATCGCTTTAGTGACAGACCAGCGGGGCCGGCGCGGTGGCTCGGGGCACTGCCGAGGACCAGGCTGTCCCACCGCCGGCTGCTCCCGCTGCCCGAGCGGGCGAAACCCGGGACCCCCAGCGAGGGCAGCGTGTTCCCAGCCCCGCTGACCGGGGCAGAAGGCTGCGGGGCTGTCGAGCGTCGGTGCGGGGCTGCCGGTGCCGGTGTCGGCGGCGCTGCGGGGTCCCGGCGGGGCGCGGCCCCTTTAAGGCCGCGGGTTCCCCGCCCCGCCCGGCGGAGCCGCCGCGCGCCGCTCGGGGAGCGCCGTCACGTGGGGCGCGGCGGCCTCGTGACCGGCCGCGAGCGCAGCACCGGGGCCGCCGCTCCGCGCGCGCCGCTCGGGGGGGGGCCGCTCCCCCGCCCCTCCCCTCCCCCCGCCGCGGGCTCCTCGCGCCGCCGCCGCCCCCGAGCTCCGGCGCCCCCGGGCGGGGCGGGGCGGGCGGCGCGCGCCGGGCCGGGCGCCGCTTCCTGGTGGGCCCCGCGGGACGAGGCAGCGCCGGCGCAGCATGGACAGCAAACCGCTGCTGCAGGAGCGGCCCCCCGCCTACAGCCCCGCCGCGCCGGGCGCGCCGGGCTACGACTACGGGCACGGCAACTACGGCACCATCCCCGCCCCGCAGCCCGGCTTCCAGCCGCCCCCGCCGTACTCCTACCCGGGCGCCGCGGCCGCCCCAGGTGGGTCACGGGCGGCGCCGACTCGGGGGGGGGGGGGGGGAGGGTTGCGGGTGGGGGGTCCCCGGTGTGCGGAGCGAGCGCCCCGGCGCTCCTTCGCTGGGGCGGGGGGCGGCTGTGGAGAGCCTCCCCTGCCCCCGGCACTGGGCGGGGGTGTCCCGCGGGCTCGGGAGCCGGGCCGGGGCTGCGGGGCGGCAGCGGGGAGCTCCCGGGCCGCTCCTGCGTGCGGCTCCCCCGGCACACGGAGGTGCTGGCGGTGTCGCGGCTCCCCCGCTCGAAGGCAGCGCACGGGGGCGGGTGCGCCGGCATCCAGGTGTTCGGAAGCGCCATCTCCCTTTCCCCTCCTTCCCTCGGGGCCCCTGAGGTGTTTGCGTTGTGCTCTCCCCAAAATCCCGGCTGGGTTTGCGGGCATTCCTCACACGCGCGGGTTTTCTGCCTCGGAACAATGGCAGAGCCACAGCTGTGCTTGGCACTAAAACAGACCCCAAACTTGTTCTTTGCTTGCACTTCGCTGTACTCTGGTTAATGTTTGTTTTTTTTCTGATACACTTCAGTAGTCTGGGAGAGACTTAGGTGAGTAGATGCAGTACTTTCGTTAACTGAATTAATATTTGTCGAAGAAAGAAGTAACCTCTCAGGAAAGAGAAATGCTTCAAAAGTTACACAGCAGACACAGACCCCCATCTTTGAGTTGAACCTTGAGGCTATATATTGATTTTCCTGCTGATAACTTGTAGCTTGCTTTCCTGCAATACGGATATTAGTGGTTATTTTCGGTTTGAAAAGTGAGGTTGCCAGACTTCACAGATGCATAACTTGATTGAAGAAAATCTGAGAACTTGGGAAATAAGGTCAAAGTGGATTATACCTGGGCAAACTGTGCCTTGATTACACTGCATACATCCAACCATCCCTTTCAAAAGCTTTTAAAAATATAATTTAACGTTTTTAATGTTAATAAAGGAGTTAAAGGCTTCTGTCTTCTATCTACAGCTGTTAAAATTACTCATCGCTAACAACATGGACTTTCTGAAAGTTGGTGTTTTTTTCTGTGCTATGCTGTTTCTTTCTACTTGCATCCTATCACTCCTACCTTGCTCTGCAGTTAGAAACTCAGTATATGGAATTTAAGCTTGAAACTAGAAGAAGATTTATTCTGTTTCAAGTCGTTTGTCTGCTAGAGTGGGATGTTCTTGATACATAACATCCGGAGATGAAAGCTATGGTCATTGTTTAAACAGTTTTTCCCTGGTGCTCAACAGCATTGAAACAAAATCTCCAAGTTAATTATTAGCTCAGTGTCCTTTTGGGATGGTTAAATTGATACTTGTGTTTATGAAGTGGCTTTGCTATTAGATGTGCCAGGTGTTCCAGCTCTGATTTTGATAGATCTTAAAGTGCTTAATCAACACCACATTCCTGTTTATTGTTTTCCATGTTTTGTTGTCATTCTTGTAAATTACCATTGTTCTTTGTACCTTACGTGTGGTGATTGAAGTTTTTTTTCTTATTTTAGGGTATGCTGTTCCTCCACCGACTTCACAGCCAGGCTATTCGAGCACGTACACCATTATTCAGCAGCCTGCCACCACCACTTCTGTAGTAGTAGTTGGTGGCTGTCCTGCCTGCAGGTAAAATGGCTCTCAAGGAATTTAACGCAGTCTTGGGTTTTGTTTTTTGAGATAGAGGTGTCCATATGGTTCCTTGGTTTCCTATAGTTTCTGCTTGTGTGTGTATTACAATTAACTGAAAAGGCACTGAGATCTAGGAGTGGAATGCTTTGGTTTGTGTAGTGTGAGCTTGTCCTGATGGGTTTGTGACACCTGCTATAAATAATACAAGACACTTCAAAGGTGAATCTGTTCTTTAAGATGGAGGCAGATCTGTAAGTAATACTTTTAATGAAAAGGCACTTCAGTAACAGATGTGGCGGGTCAGTTCTTGGGGGAGAGCATGACAGGAAGTCCTTTCTCATGTGTTTATGCCTGGTGATGGTGAGTAGCATGATTTTGTTGGGAAACTGTAATTTTTGACCATAGTCACTTCTGGTTTTCTGGCAGCTATGTGGAAGAACTTCTGCTGTTGTGGTGTACGTTCCCATTCCTAATCCAAACTGTGCAAAACCAGGCAGGGTGATTGTCAGTATTGGCTGAAAACATCAGTGGCTTAAGGCTTTAAAAAAATCTCTAAAAGTCCTTTAACTGCAGAAGAACAGAGATTGATAGACCAGACTGAAAATGTCAGTCTGCTGCAGAAAAAGTGGTCAGCTGTTACTTGGAGTTGCAGCAAGAGAAGAACTTCCCCCTTGGAGATCACAGCCATAAAAAAGGAAGAAGGCACTCAGTTTCCTCACTAGTGCTCTAAGTCAGCTGTTGTCCCTTTCGCTTCTCAGTTCTTCTCTTCCCAGGATATGGGGTGTGGCTGAGGGCAGAGGGATTGCTGCTGGTGCAGTTCAGGCTCTGCTGTGCCTGGCCAGCCCTGACTCAAATGCAGGCTCATTCCCCTCTGTTAAAGTGTACAGGAGTTACCCTTGGGGTACCTTGCAGGGAGGCACTTGATACTCTGCAGGTCTGAGCCCTTGCTTCCCTTTCAGAACGTGTAGGAGGCAGACTTGCCTGAGCAGCTGAAGCAATGCAGTTTGCAGTGTGATGAATGGGACAGAGGGTGTCATACGGCAGAGGCTGGACCCCAGGTGTCTTTTGGTTTTCTTAGAGTTGGTGTTTGAGAGTCAGTACCTGCCTTCAAAGGTCGATTCAAATAAGAAGTATCCTCTGGTGTTATGTAACATCAGGTGCCTGTTGAAATGCCACTAGTTAAGGCTGAGAAACCTGTACCAGATAGAGCTATTGATCCAAAAATGTGTGTTTTTAAACTGTGGGGGAAAGCAAGCGCTGAGCTGTTCAGAGGATGTGTTAGATCCTGCCACCTGCGTGATTACATCAAGATGCTGATGCTGTAGCTCAGCCAGAAGACAGGGCAGATGTTGTGCATGGCTTGGAGAGAGGCAGGCAGGGTGCTTATACAGACAGGCCTTCTGGCCCTGACCCCAGTACAGCTCAAAGCATTTCACTGGGGAAGTGCTCTTGGCAATAGCTTAAAATTGATAGGCTCTTGTTGCTATTATTTTTTCTTTTTCTGGAAGTTCATAGAATATGCTGAGTTAGAAGGGACCCATCAGGATCATCTAGTCCAACTCCTGGCCCTGTACAGGACACTCCAAGAATCCCACCATGTGCCTGAGAGCATTGTCCAAAACTTCTTGAACTCAGACAGACTTGAGGCTTCTGGGATGGTCTAGGAAAGACTTTTGAAACAATCATTTGCACATGTAATATTTAACTTCAGCCAAATTTTTGAAAATGAGCAGTCTGTTGTTAGTTGGTTTTAAGTGACCTCACTTGAATCGTTTTCTTAAGTCATCAGATATGCCCCAGCTGGAAGCACCCATTGTGGACTCTTTCCTAAAGCAAAGTACTCTCCACAAAATCCTAGTTTAATCTTGGATCCTCAGTTTCTGTTTTAGGCTTTCAAAAATAAAAACTGTGAGGAGAACTGTGACATCTTGATTACTGCACTGCTTGAAGTGTAGGACTCTCCTCAGCGCCTGGATCAGGGGATCCCAAGGCTGAGTAACTGTATCTAGTAATGGTGTGTCAGTCTCATTTGCCCTATCACTGTTTGTTCCTAATTGTCTTTAGAACAGGAGTCAAGTGTCAAGGTAGGAGAGAAAAATTTCAGATTGCTGTTTTTTTGAGTAGTCATGGAATTGATAGTTTGTTATTTCAGGAGAAAGGACAGGGAGGCTGGGTGAAAAGCATAATATTGGAAATATTCATGGGAGCCTGAAAGATCAGGTTCATATTCTAGAAGGTTACACTGGCTGCTTCTGTTAGAGAAAGAACCCAATCATCTTTGACTTCTCAAGACCTTAAACACAGTTCTAGTTTACTTCCATGTCCTGGAAACATTTTATGAGGAATGCAATGTGCAGCTACACTCTGAACAGAAAAGTTGTTGAAGGGGCATTGAAAAATATTAAAAACTATTAATGGTACATAAAAAGACTTTGTTTTTAAACTACCAGGTCAGTTGTCCTGTTACTGTCCTGATTTGATGGTGTGCATCATTGTTAGAGAAGTCCATCTGCTTTGGATCACCAGGAAAAGCCTTTTGTGTGGCTGTGGAGTGACGTAACTGATGGAGTGACCTAAAGGCCATCGAGAGGATTTCTGCTATCAGAAATACAAAGTAGTCTTTTGCACTATGGCATGTATTCATGTTGCTGATTGAAATCAAAACCATTTCCAACTTAAAATATATGGTGTTGAGCAGCAGTACACAGTATTGGTCTGTTATTTGAATTGGTGTCTGTTTTATTGCAGTCATGCGTGATCTTGGGGTTAATAAGCTGGCTCGAGTACAGTTGATCTTTAGGCTTTTTTAATGGTATTTAGTCATAAAAAATACAAAGTATCTCCAGAAGTAGCCTCTCTGAAGTTGGTAGTATGCCCCTGGTGACTGGTAATTGCAATCCTGCCCTTCTCCCTCTGAAGCCCTGCTGCTCTCTGAGGGATGACTCTCCTGTCTCTCAAGCTGTGCCTCTTGCTTAGAGCTGTTCCTTACATTGTGCTCATTCATCACTGCTCAGTGGTGCTTTCTAGTTACAGACTTCAGTTTTAATGTGTGTTCCATCCTTCCCTGCACTCTGAGAATGTCCTGGGTGGTTGTAGTCCTGTTGTCTTGGTGTCTGTTCTTCTCCCAGCCCTGACGTACAGAGAATTAAACTGAGTTGCACAATCTCGTCAGCTTTATGGCTTCTAGTTGACATTTAAGGTTTGGCCAAGTCCTGCTTTTAAACTGTTTTATGTTCCCAAGTACACATTGAGTCATTACAGGCACTGACTTCAGATATCCTGCTGTGGAATTATCTTTTTAGCTTGGAGAATGCAGCCTGGCTGCTTTACTTGTGGTCACTTTCATTTTCTTTTTCTCTGTCTTTTGTTGTTGGGGATAACTAACTGCTCAGGAATGTTTGCTTTCCTGTTATTTAACAGAAGAAAGTTTCTTTTAAAGACTATAAAAACATTCTCTTGATCTGATGATTGTAAAAGCCAGTTCCTTCAAAATCTGAGAGAGAGCTTGTGATGGGCCCTGTTGGGTTTTTATTTTCCTATTCAACAGTATTCAGTTGGGAGAAAGAGTGAGGGAAAGGACCTCACACTGCTGCAGCTTTTACTTCTGGTAACTACAGCACAACTGCTGGATAGGCATTGTAGTGGGTCTCAAATAATGCCAACACTGAAGCTTCTTCCAGAACTGGAAGATGAGACAAGTTTGATTAAAGCTGTATTTATTCTGAGATCTCTCACAGCATTCTTCCTGCCACAGGTGTGGTTTTGGTGTATTATGATGGGGTTTTTTGTTTATTGGGGGTGTTTTTGACTTTAGTTGTAAGTTCTGAGGTTTTGGTTAAAATTTTGTTTTCTTCAATTATGTGCATGTCTACTGAGGAAATAGACTCTAGAAAAATTGCACTTAGGTGATCAGGTCCTTCCAAATTTCAGTCTTCTGCTCTTAATTCCATTCTTTCAGTCACGAATGCTGTGTGGGCTTTGATAAAAGGCTGCTCAGGATACAGGTTTTCTGTAGTTATTCACAGCTACGTTTAAACTTCATGTAAATATTCTTAATATAATTTAATTACATTCAGTGGTTAAATATACAAGGAATTAAATAAAAGGCACCAGCAAAACACCTGTTTAGAGAGCATGTCTGATAGTGTGAGCAAACCTGAGCATTTTGGGTTTCCAGCAGCAGGCTGGAGAGCCTTTTGAACCTTGTGAGTGAAGCAAACTTTGCAATACCTTTTTGGGAGTGCTGTGAGGAGGACAGGGAAGAAGAAAGCCTTGATCCAGCAGACTGGGGCAGATGCCGTGAGTGCCGTTTGGAATTCCTGACTGGGAGAGCTGGGACTTTTCCCAGCCTAACAGCAGCTGCTGAGCAGGAAGTTGCTTGCTGAGCCCCACAGAGAGGAGGGATAAGCCTTTAACAGGGTCCCAAATGAGAACAGCACAGCTCTGGCTGCTTCTGAGGAGTTTTGTTCCACTGGTCTGACCTGATTTGTGGTCAATAATCATTGACTTCATCTCATAAAGTCTCATTTCTTAGAAAAATAAGGCACAGAGGAATGAATTCCCTAATGAGACTCTATAAAAATGATGATCTGGTCTCTAATGCCTTGTCTGTCACTGGCCCTGAATTATAGCAATTTTTTTATTAGAGCCACCATTTGTCTTGAAGAATACTTGTCTGTATTGTGATAATTAGGATTTCACTGTAGCAATGAGTTGTTCTGGGAGAGAAGAGGGAACTGCCCTTCTTTGTTGGTCACCACGGCGGTGCTGATTTGGCTGTGTGTGCAGACAAGGGAGGGAAAACCCCACCAGGGCTCAGTCTGGTTCACCCTGCTGGATGTCCACCCCACAGAGAGCTTGAACTGGTGTGCTTAGCCTCGTTTGCCAGGCTGGGCTGTTGGTGTGAAGCCTTGAGGCTCGTCTCCTAATTAGAACTGGAATTAAAGCAGTAGTGCTCCTGCAGCAGGGAAGGCTGGTGGTTTGGAGGCATTTCAAGAAAGACAACAGCTAGATACAGGCTGCTCCCATTGCCAGAATTCCTCTGCTTCTACAGCCAGCCCTCTGTTTAGGAAATGAGGCCTAAAGCATGAGGAAACCCAGATAAATCTGTAAATACTGTCATGCCTCTTAGTTGAAAGTGACTTTTAAGGATAATTGCATTTACATATATGTACATCTTATGCTGAGGAAGGCAAGCCAGTGGCTACATAGAGATTTAGGCTTCTTGTGAATATGGATCAACAACTATTCAAAATTGCCATCAGGCTGAGGCTGGAGGAGCTGATCCCTCTCTTCGTAGAAATTAAAACTGTAAACATTCAGTGCTTACTCAGTAGCTCTGTATATAATTCTCAATCCTTTTTCTTCTGCAGCTTGCAGGTGAGGTTTAAACATTCTTAACACAGCTGCTGCTGTTGCATTAGCCAGGAGACTATAAAGAATCTCTGGCTGGTTTTGTTTGTATGTTCAAAATTAAAGATTTAGGGCATAGCTGCCAAAGTCCATGTTGGTCCCTGGTATGATGTTTCCATTCAAATCTAAACTTTGAAACTCAACTGACCTCCAGGGCAGAAGATGGGATATGATATGAAAATTCCATGTGGTTGGTCAGTGATCTGTGTACTGGATAACAATTTTCTCAAGTGCAGTTTCTTTTCGTGTCTTGAAGAGCTTATGGTACAACCAGCCTATCTCTGATTACCTGGGGTGACCCTTCGAGTGTATTTATAAGGTCTAAAAAATGCTGATAAGGCCACATTTAAACACTGTGATGTAGTGTAAGTCTAAAAATGCACATGTTAAATCGGACCAATGCTGTGTTCACCAATCTCATTATTGGCCCTCTGATCGTGGGTATTTGACTTAAGATCTTAATGTTTTAAGAGTTACTTTGAAAAAGGGAGTTGTCTGAAAAATAATTTGGTTTTAAATACTTGTCAGTGGGAATAATTGACCTTACTATATGGAGTTGGCAGCTGCAGTTATAGCTTAAATGCAAGATGCTGCTTGCAGTATAAATAAACCTTTCCACTTTATTTTTAGAGTGGGAGTGGTGCAGTTATAATCAGCTTTTATGTGGTTTATGCTGTAGAAGAAAATTTATGTTTGGTTACATTAGTGAATCTACAGTTTGAATATGGAGTCTCTCATTACTCCACAGCTCAGGTAAGATATACAAGCAAAAAATATTCATAGTCTCCCTTATGAAAAGTATTTTTTTTTTCTCTTTTTAAATTTAGTAACTGGCTAAGCAGTGGTTGGGTAAGTGTTCATCTAAAATTAGGTGGTGACATAAATCAACAGAAGCCAAGAAGTGTTTGTGTGGCTAATGCTGTAATCACACTTAGACACCCCAGGAGCTCTGAAACAACAGGTATGGTGTGGAGGTCATGCAGGCACAGCTCTGGTGAGTGTCCCTTGGAGCTGCCTTGCTCTGCTGCTGGCTTGGGCTATCCCTGTTCTTCTTCAGTGCTGATCCAGCAGTGCTCCCTGGGCCTTTTGCCTGGATCTGGAGTTGAATATGGATGGCAATTTTTTAATTTTTATTTTTAGTTTAACTTGGCATTTTGCACTACCACAAAACACTTCTGAATAACTCTGTTTAGGGTGAAGGGAGTTTAAAAGAAATTCTATTTAGAGTGTCAAGGACATGTGCTGACCAAGAGACTTGGGCCCTGCAAGCTGCTTAAGAGGGTTGATTGGAATGGGTTGGGCTGTGGGGTCTGCAGCTCCTCGGGGCTGACCAGAAGTACCCCAATTGATCCCTTTAATGTTTGATCAGTGTGTTTGTTCTTTAAGGTCACATCAATAGTGCTTATACTCTTAACTAGGCACACTGGCTTACTCGTCACAAATGTAGGTTTCAGGGCAGGAAGGGAATGTGGAATTATTAAGAGACCAGGAGAAGATTTCAGAACAGTAATGAAGCAGGAGTTGGATGCCTGCAGGAGGCTCAGTGTGTGTGAAAGGAAAAGAAGGCATTAGTGTAACAGCAGAGCAGAAAGGAAATACAGCAGCTGTTACATGCTGGGTACTGTACTTGGTGTGCATTTTCCAAACTAGTGTTATTTGTGATGTCATGGAATGCCTGGGAAAGGGGCTTTGCATGTCTTGGGTGGATCTGTAGTGTGAAAACTAAATCTTGAATTACTGAGAAACTGCTAGACTGTGTCTGAGCCTCTCTGTACATACACTGTACTACTGGGGAAAAGGAGAGGCCTCACTGACTGAGCTTGTGCTGCTGCTTTCTGTTTGGTCTGAGGCTGCTCAGCATTTCACGCATTTCCCAAGTGCAAATTACCAAATTCAGCTGCTTCATCCCCACCTGACAGTTCTGGCTGACACACTGCAGTGTCCTTTTTGCCCTGGTATCTGTTACTGGTCTGGTCCCAATGGTCCTGAATTTCTCTGCATTCCAGCCCTAGTAGCAGAGTGTTCCCAGGAGATGGCACTTCCAGTAGCACATCTTCTCCCTGCCAAATGAGAGCCTTGTCTGCTGACTTCATTCTTTAATTGGAGTCTAATTTTGAGGGTCACTTGCAATGTAATTTTAGTTTTACTGTTCAGATAGGCCCTTTTAAAAGAGGTTGCACAGCAAAGGAATTCTGGTGAAGCTTTCCTGTGAGCCTTAAGCCATGCTCCATAACCCCCCATCATAGACAGTGATGTGCTCAGGCATGGCAGCCAGTGGGAAGTCTCGGGAAGGGTTAATGTGAGGCTCTTCAGCTCTGCTTTACAGGGCAGCCTAATGAAGGCATCTCTGCTTGGGTTAGTGTGCTCTGAGCTTGACCTAGCAAGCAGATCTTGATGTTCCTGACACAAGCTAATTGTATAACAACTGCTTTGGGATTAGGAGTTGAGAGTTGGGTAGCAAGGGTAAGTTGATGGGAACGATACTTTTTTTCATGTTTTTCTTTCCTTCTGACTCTTAGTAATCCATACTTTTTTCTTTTTTTTTTTTTTTTTTTTTTTAAATGAGGACCAGAGCTGCATACAGTGGTTTGGATGAAGCCATTAATCATCCATATTATGTGGGAAAAGTTTGCTCATGACATGCCTCTATGATGTTTGCTTTTTTCTTGTAGTGATGGTGACTGCTGTTCTGTTAGTGATTTTTTCAGTAACTCCTTCATATTTCTTTCCCCAGCAGTCCTGTCCCCTCTGACTGGTTTAACCATTGGTATTTCACTTTGGGGAATGCTCTGTGGTGAGAGGGGCAGGGAAGCAGGGGAATTCTGGGTTAAAGTTCTTTGTAGCAGCACACCAGGCGCAGCCTAAGAAAGAAGAAATATTAACCAAGCTGTGCAAAAGCAGCGCCTGTGTTTTCAGAGTGACTCACACACCCCCTGAGCCAAGGGTGAGCGGCCTGGGCTCCTCTGTGGCTGCTGGGGACACTGCTGCAGAGGTAGAGACATGGTGTGTGCCAGGCAGGGACTATAGGACACCTTTTTCTCCTTATGGGCCCACTGCTCATCAGGCCAGCAGAGGTGCAAAGGCTGGTTGGTGACACACAGAATTCTGTTCATTGTCATTGTCACAAGAAATGCTTGCAGTGTCAGCCAGACAGATATACTGTCAAACCAGACATACAGAAGAGAGCTCTGGTAACCTGCATCACAGAAAGAGTTTTATTTTAGGTCAGTGTTGATGCCTGGATTTGTAATTTGGTGATGGGGTGTGGGAATAGGAGTTGGAAGGTTCTGGAGAGATAGGTGAAACTCTTTCCACACTTGAGGAGGCTCTCCTGAACTGCTTTGGAGCCATGGGGAGAGAACAGGAGGCTCTCCTGAAGTGCTTTGGAGCCATGGGGAGAGGACAGTAGTACCTACACTACTGAAACTCACTCTACCAAGTGCGGTCCAGCTCTGGGAAAAAGGGTCAGATCTGAAGTCCTGAGGAGTGTGTCTTGAAGCAGAACACTTCTGCAGAGCTCATCTCTCTCTTGTTCAAGAGTAATCTTGCACTGTTGTGGCCAAAGTGCCTGCCCTGAGAGCTGGAGCTCGGGGACTGCCTGACTCGCAGGGAACAGGGGTAATGTTATGCTGACTTTGTGGGAGCAGCCACAGTGTCCAGCAAAGGCTGCACAAGTCTGAGCTGTGGGACACTTGTGTGCTGAGACTTGAATCTGTGTAGTGATACAAGCTTTGTCTACATTTTTTAGTTGTGTTTTTTGAGTGAGGACATGAAATGATAAAGCTGCTGCTGGGATCAGTGGTAACCTGACAGTTTCTTTATTTTATACCAGATACAGAGTTAACTTCTATCTCTGCGAACAGAAATAAAGTGCATTAAAATGAGGGAATGCTTAAGGGGAACATGAACTTCCATAAACAGCAGAATATCAAGAACACTTGGAAAAGCCTTTGGCTTGTGATGATGGTTGAGGGGAAGGGGAATGGTTCCCAAGTTTAATCAAGTTCCAGTGTTTCGGGCAGTTGCTGTAAGGAAATGGTCTCTTGAGCCTGCACCTTCCTTCCTTTGCTCCACTTACACGTCCAAGAGCTTGTCCCTGCCTGCTTGCAGGCTGTGAGCAGCTTGTTGGCCTTGGCACCCTGCTCACAGCCTGCACTTCAGGGTTGCTCAGCTCTGTTTGCGTTGACTTTCACTGTACCAGGAGGATACTTCTTGTCCCGAGTGTTTTGCTAAACTCCAAATCTTGACTATTTAATGTAACTGCACAAATTTCTGAAGTATGAATTCTCTGTTTGACTGTCTGCCTTCATTTTGGGGGATGCTCAGATACAGCAGTTCAGAAAGGAGTCAGGGACTGAAATGGAGGTAAATTTCTGCTGTCATAGGACTGTGCTGAAACAAAATTTCTGGGTGGTCGTGGAGTTGGGAGTCAGCTGGAGCCAGGTGACATCAATCATTAGTTCTTCTACAGTGGTAAAGGGACATCAGTTTGGAGAAGTACAAACCAGGAACAAACCCCAAACCTTGTACTTTATCTTTCTCTGTAAAATGGTGTGGTTTCTCGTGACTGCCAAAGCACTGAGTGGTGACTTGAGGGCAAACTTGCTGAGTGTCCTTGACTGTTGCTGTTCTCCCTTTTTGCAGGGTTGGCGTGTTGGAGGACACCTTCACCTGTCTTGGTGTTTTGTGTGCCATTGTATTCTTTCCAATTGGGATTCTGTTCTGCCTTGCACTGAGGCAGAGAAGATGCCCTAACTGTGGGGCAGCTTTTGGCTGAGGGGCTGAACGTGGACGTGCTTACAGAAGCTACAACTGTTAGCGTACTCTTTCTAATGTAAATGTCATGTACAATCATTTTATTTGCTTCAGACCTGTTTTGTAAAGTGTGAAGGATTTTAGTCTCTTGCATGTAATTTAAACTTAATCTTTTATGAGCATGTGCATTGCAAAACATGAAAACCTGACTTGTTTTCCATGTTTAGTGGCACCTGTTGAAAACTAAATAAAACTGCTTTTCCTTTTGCAATCCTCAACTTGTGGCTGGATTATTAAGTATGTTACTGACATGTCTGATCCCATATAGTCTGGAAACAGAGTAGTATTCCTAGCTACAATGAAGGATAAGTATTTGCCAGAATCCTTATGATGATGATAAAGCATGCTTTAAGGCTGTACATGTTCAGGGCATCAGGTGTTTGGGGGAAGCGCTGTGTGTGCTGCCCCTAATCTGGCAGCTCCTCTCCCCCACTGAAGGCACAAGTATTAACACACCAATCAGAGCCCTGCTTTAATTACTGAAGGTTTTGCTTCATACAGGGGCTGGTGCTGGTTCACAGAACCCTCTGCCTGCAGCAGGAAGAGGTTGAGGCACTGAGTAAAGGCTTTTGCATCTTAGATTGTTTA
The DNA here is from genome assembly GCF_000738735.6 of Corvus cornix cornix. NCBI lineage: Eukaryota > Metazoa > Chordata > Aves > Passeriformes > Corvidae > Corvus > Corvus cornix. The sequence goes on from NC_046344.1 coordinate 2,402,845, forward strand.
ATTCTGACACTAAATTACTGAAAGCTCAGACAGGCAAGGCTGACTTGCCCCTACTGTGCTTAGAAGATGGGCTCAGGTCTAAGGGTGTAGGTTACCCCTCTGAAAAACTGGTGTTTCAGGTGGGGATGGTGGATGTTTATGCAGGGCTCTGGCAAACTGTCCTCAGCCTTGAACTTGAAAGGGCAGGGTGAGAGGAGCCAGCACATGCTCATATACTATTTTTTGATATTAAGTAACTGAAAGGCATTTCACATGACTCAAATTCACTGTTCAGAGTAGTAGAAGTAGGCACCACTAAGTGAACGAGCCAGGGGATGCTGCAGGAAACACGTGCATGTGTCAAACAGAAGGACTTAGAGCAAGGATTTATCACGGGCAGCAGTCACAACACAGACTTTGCAGCAGGTGGGAAATGCCCCCTGAGCTGGGCAGTGATTCAGAGTCAGTTCCTAGCATGCTGGGCTCATTTCTGAGGTCATTATTACTGTAGGAAAAGGCTTTGGACAAGCTGGCTCCACTGGAATTGCCACATCTGAGCCTAAGGTAACAAACTGCTCAGCTCTGCTGTGGCTGAAGGTAAAAGCTCAATTTCACTTAACTCAGCTACTGCACTGTGCCAGCACTTAGGCCTTTGCTCAGCTCCTTAACCAAAAATTTTCCAACTTTAAGCTGTTTTCCTTTTGGGGAAGCTACAGTAATGGAGGAACTTTTCAAAGGCAGGTTTTTATATTGGCATTTGAGAAAAAAATCATGGCACTGCTTTATTATGACCTTTTATCAGACTAAAATTTGACAACACTTTTTAAAGACAAAATTATCATTGAAGAATGTGTTGACAGTATAACATTAGACTGAAAATGAGTTTCTGTTGACACTTGAAATTTGTGTGTGAACATTAAGCAAGGCATTACAAGTTCTCTATTCTTAAGGGGATAAATATTTATTTATAACCTAAGGTATCTTTCTTACACAAAATAACATCTAATCATTTATACAGGCAATTCTCTATTCTGGAATAAGGCAGTTGTTACATTGTTCTGTTTGGAAAAAAAAAAATCACTGTTGTCTTCTTTAGTAGGTGGCATATGCAGGCTTATATTCTAGAACTTACCATTGCAGCTTCCAAGTAATGAATGCCAAAGATTCTGTGAGCTATTACTTACACTGATTCACTAGAGTATCCAAACTATCTCTAGTATTTTCACAATTCCTACTACAAAAAAAGGCATACTGTAAAATCAAGCCCAAGTGCTCAAACACTAGCCCAAAGCAATTACCTCATTAGAAACTACAGGTTTAAAAAAACATCAGAGCTCCATTCCAACATGTGTCTATTGTACAGTAATTACATTTAAATAAATTTTTAGGACAAGTTGAGATAGTAATTGTCATTGCTGGAAGTGGGTGTTGGTAAGGAAGAAGCACACGTGTCTGGCCCGTGTGTTCATCGGATAATCGGTGCTGATCTGTCATTTGTTACTGTGGGTCTGAGTTTCACTGTTGCAAAGGGGTTTTCTCCACTGAAAAGAAATGCATAAAGTTACTTGAAGGCTGGCTGCAATCCAACCCCAAATTTATTCATTCAGGTCCTTCATCCAAGCTGTCATCAAACAGTAAGTTATGGTTCTGAGACTCAGGGATTCTGTGCAACTCTTAGTTTAATTTGAATTTTTAAAATGCGGTTTAATATGAAGAATCATTTTTCAGTGATCCAGAAATTTGGGAAATTAATGTCCAGTCACATCTGGACTTCTTCAAACAGCCCCCAGTCTTCAAAGATTTTTGCTTTTAATCCTCAAAGTCAGTTAAAGAAAAGTCCTGCTCCCTGTCAAACTACTGGAGAAACATGTTTTTCTGAGAAGGGCCTGTGTATTGTACTGCACTTGATGCCACTCTTGAGGAAAGTGCAACTAATTTTAGCCATATTGTTCTAGCAGTGCCTGAGAAAGGTCACAGAGAAATTAATGATAAACATCCTTATTTACCCTTATAATCTATAAAATAAAAAGAAACCAATATAAAAATCAACACAACTAAATCAGTGTAGAAGTATTTTACCTTAGAAAAGGTGGTTTTATAATGCCATTCATGCCAGGTTTCTGTTAAAAAAAAAAAGATATTTACATGAATTTACAGAAATACCCTGCAGGTGATCTCGCTGTCCTGCCAAGGGAAGGAGACCCTGTCCCCAGTCTATATGGCCAGTTTGGTTTTAACACTTCAAATTTCAGTGCTGAACCAAAGCCTGGCAGGCTTTCCATTCCAGGCACGCTGGGTTTCAGCAGGTTCATTCAGCAGGTTCTTAACTCAATCTTGGCTTGTGGTTCCAGTGAAATTGCTCAAGTACATCAGTTGTGAATAGACTTAGACCTTAGAATTAGGCCTAATTAGCCCTTAAAATTAAGAGAATTGAACAAATGCCTAAATTAAATCTTACTGAACACCAGTCTTCCTCGAAGATATTTCAATGACTAAGTCTTTTTTTTAATAGTTGATACCATTGTGGATATTACTTAGTGTAGCATAGCATGAACAATTTAACTAGCAAGAACCATTCCTCATCTTTCCTTCTTGAAATCCTGAGCTGCTTTTTCTGTGTATTCTGAAACAAAAATAATATGCCTTGAATAATTTTCTGCTTCTGCATAGGAGTCCTGGTGGACAGACTGTTTTACACGTCTGTAAATCCTCTATGAGCATACAAGCCAGCCCAGTATAATGCTGGGCTTATTTCCAAAGCCTATGGAGGCGTGGGGGTTGGGGACTTGCACGGAAGCAGGAAAGACAAGGAAGTTCTGCAAGAGTGAAAATAAATAGTGACTTTGGAACAAACACTTGGTTGCAAGTGCAGCATCTCTCCTCTACAGTTGCCCTAAGATGGGGTCACAGCAGCTGCTGTGAGTTAGGAGGTGCCTCAACAAAAGTGGTTATTGTTCTATACTCCAGAATTTCCAATTTATTTTAATCTTGCTTCCCCTGTGGAAATTTAGATTATCAAAAAAGATGTATTTGTTTTCCACTCCTAGGAGCTATCAGGGAGCTATCAGTTTCCATTCTGGCTTCCAAAGAGATTGTGCTGCTCTCATTAGAGCTCTGCCAGCTGACTGGTCTGCCATTCCTCTTGGGTTTCTGGTTCAACAGGAACGTTAGTCCATGAGCCTTAAATTTATTCCTAAACCCTCTGACCTAATGCCACAAACCAAAAGAACCCTTAAGGTGACTGTTCTGAGAATGGAGTGACCACAGCAGAACAGTGCAGGGCTCCTGAGACCGTTTCACCTATTCCATAATTCTTTTAAGCTCTTTAGTCAGTCACCTGGTGCCAGGGCACGGAACTCTCCGTGCTGGATTGGCACCTTCAAGGCTTTGAACATAATCACACTTGAAGGCTGTGTTGATCCTGCAGGTCTCAAGAGCAAGGCACAGGGTAAGGGAGCCACTGTATAAATCCTGACCTTAAACCATTACTAAGGCTCATGGCTTCTTCATTCAAAAATGAAAACCACAAATATGTCAAAATATAGATGCTGGTTGTCAGAATCATTTTAGAAGTTCCCAGATACTTGTTTTGAAAGTGACTGAACACTGAGATTTAGGTCATATTTCTTGATAATCATTTCATGCAGCAGAAAAGCTTCATTCCTCACAGAAAACACTGTCCCAGAAACACATCACTGCACAAACTACACACTTCCTACACCACAAGGCTCATTACTGAGAAATAAACCCACTTACTTGAATGTGGATTCAAATATATATGCTAATATTAAACTGTTTGGGCTCCCCAGAAAAGTGCAAATCTTTTCCATGGGAATATTTATGTGGGGAAAAAAAAGATATCCCAAAACATGACTCACAGTGAAATGGGGTAAGATCTCCGACTCAGAGGAGCTTCACAAGTCTCCAGCAAAAACTAACTAACTTTCTTTCTTTCTTTCTTTCTTTCTTTCTTCCTTTCTCATTTTTTATGTTTGTAAAATTGAGGTAACCTGTTATTTTAAGAACTAGCTACAAGTCTGTGATTTGATTACAAAAGAGATTGCTTTGAAAACACTCTATTCCTCAAGAAACAAAATGAATATAATTCCTTTCTCCCCCCTTTGTTAAATTTCTGTATTTCTCCATGCTTCTGAAATGCAGATAATAGTTTAAAATGCACATGTTACTGTCAATTTATCTAATTTATGCCATGCTTGTCTTTCCCATGTTTTCTGCTTTTTTTCTAGAGTTCTAGAGTGATGTATTGGCAGTTATATTTTGGTTATTATTAAGCAAATGCTTCTCGTCTTACTTATTTTAAACACAGTTCATTTTCTTTGCTTGCCAATATAGCAAAAAAACCCCTCTACTGCCCAACACCTCCAGGTAAGAAATGCTGTTCATGTACCCAACATCCTAAAAGCAGACTTAAATGGAACAGGAGAGGAGGTTTCTTTAAAGACAGGCATTGTTTCCTTGTGCCTTTCCATTTCACAGAATACCTTTATAAATTGTCATCCTTTGGACTCTTTCACCACTAATCAAGACGTGGTGTAACAAGCTTTCAGTTTCTGCTTTTTAAATTTCTTAGTTAGTTTTACTTGCACAAAGCACAAATTTACAAAGGCCACTTCAATTTCTACTGTACGATTCACCAGATGACTTAGAAAGCAGAAACATCTGTCAGCAGGTCATCCCAAAATTTGTTTAGATGTTATATTGACAGACAAAATATTTTAGTCATACCAATAAATAATAAAACACATTTTTTTAGCTACTGGCAGCCAACTGTATGATTCTTTGATTCCTGAAGCTTCCCATGGCACCGACTAATAGAACTTTGCATCTTACTTTGGTACAGTGTCCCAAAGTTTAGCAATGATAACCTTATTTTATATAATTAGGTTTTTTGCCTTCAAAATGTCATCTCTGCTTCAAGAGGGTTTTTGGAGAAAGTCTCAAAAACATCACCCTTAGATACACATCAGCAAAAAACTTAAACAAGCAGTGAGAAAAAAACTAGAAATTGCCTAATTTGATTAGTCTTCATTTTGAATCAGTTTGAATGCTGCCTTGATAGCAGAAATAATAGCATTGTATAGCATTATCTGTTTATAAAAAATGTATTTCCACTCAGCTGGAGCTTTGCTGAATTCAGCCAGGAGTTAGCACAGCTCTCCCTCAGCCACAGCTGCAAACCCAACACTCGCTTTCAGGGGGTTCCTGAATACAGAAGCATACAGAAGTACACATGCTTATGCTGCTGTAAATCCCCTGTGCCCCACAGCTCTAAAATCACTGGAGATGATGGATTTGTACTGCTTTCTGTGAGAATTTCTTTCCATGTCTGACAGGTTCCATTGCTGAGAAGTTTTGCTGTACAGAGTGAGTCTCCTGCTACTGTCAATTATATCCCTGAACAACTCTTCTCCCTTCCTGTTGGGATGCACGGACTGAAATGCCAAAGCCCCAATATTCCTGAAGACAGCTGGGACAAAGGGCTGAAGTCAAGCACAGGTAGGTCAGGTAGGAGATCCCAGGGCCCCGTTGAAGAGCCCATCTGAGCAGGGTGGAACATTTGGATTCCCTGTCCCGGGCACTCACCGGGCCTGCCTGCTCCGCTCTGTCAGGGGGAGATTTCACAGCAGCACCTTTGGCAGGGTCCATCTGTCTGTCTGTCTGCGAAGCCCCCACGTAGTCTGGAGGTGGGAGGACAACTTCCCCTTTCTCCACAAGGTTCACAGAACTAACACTTCGGATTGGTGCAGGGCTGCAAGACAGAACCCAACAAATACCGTCCTCAGGTGCCAGAATCCATCTCTCACTGCTCTGCAGCACCAGGAAGGCACAGAAGTGCATGAGCTGGAAGTTGGTAATGGGGTACAGTGTCCTGGAGTCAGTGGGACTCTGAGTTAAAGCTACTTCTTGGGTCTGTATGTAACCATAAAAACACATTAACATAATTAAGGCACTGTACTATAGGCTGTTAGAGTATTTTCTGTACATGTTACTGAACCTTAAAGAACATGAGCACAAAAAATAACGTTTTAAATAAATGTTAGCAAAGATCTGGGCATTTCTGCAAGTGCCACCCAAAATGTTACCTTGGCACTGGGGCAAAAGCCTTTTCTTCCGTTGATTCATCCAGTGGTCTGGTGTATGATGATGGAAACCATCCTTTTCTGTAATGGGAGAAGTCTTTTATATTATATAAAATTGGAAAGATCTTTCAAAATACAGCAGTGGACAAAACAATAGACTCAGCAAACAGATTTAACTTTTGAAGGAACCAATTTCTGATGCCAAATTAGTGTGTAAAACTAAATATGTGCAGAGATTTTCCTTAGCGAGAGACTCCGAGTCCCTAGTCAGTGACAGCCACTAAAAAGGGTGGAAAACCATTTACTAACATCTGCTAACACAGTCTGCTGAGACACACTTTTACTTCATGTTCAGGGTGGGTAATATACTGATTATCTTACAGTCTGGTTGTGTCATGCTCCCCATAAAGCCAGCCATCCTTCTCCTCAGCCACCAGCAGGGTGATGATGTCCCCCTGGGCAAAGCTGAGCAACGTCTTGTTACTTCCAGCAGTGTGTGGGAAGATTGTTTTCACTTTTTGCCTTTTCATTATATTTAGGCCTGTGGCAACAGAAGTTGAACGTGACAAACTGGCATCATCTGAATTCTCTGTCAAAAACAGAAAAAAAAAACCAAAGAAAAATTAGACACACATAAATAAATGCAATTAGTAATCTGAGAGGAAAAAAATAAAAGGAAAACTCAAGTGCAAATCTGAGTTCTGAGACTTTGTACTTAGACAACTTTCACTGCCAATGTTTCTTATCACCATGAAGTTCTTAACTGCATGTGTCTTTATATGCACACACCCAGCATAATAAAATGGAACAGGCATAAAAAGTTCTGTGAGTTTTAACTGGTTTCTTCCTCTTTTGACATGAAAAGTACTAAGCAATCACAGCTGTAAAAGGCCTTTGAAAATCTTCCCTTCTGAAAAAATGGAACTGCGTATAAAATCCAACTTTCACTTTCAAATGTGCCTCAGCACTCAGCTTCAGCACTGGGGAGATTTGCAGATACTTGTCACTTTCTAGACACCATATGTTTATCAGAAAAAAAAATAAAGGAGGGCTTAAAACTGTGTGTTATTTGACCATACAAGGAAGAAAATTTTAAGGAAGAAATGCTGGAATTTCTACTACACGTTGAAGAGTTCTGCATTTCTTACGCTGTGATCTAGGCCTAGTTCTGTCCTATATCACAGAAAGGGAAAAAAAAATCAATATATTAGACACTTGGGAAGCAATTCTTACTAGGATTTTAAATTTCAGGAAAAGAACTACAAAATTGTGTTCATTTTGTCCCATGTGCATTCCTCCCTTAGTGCTACATGCCCTTAAAGGAAACCAGAGCGAGACTGTTGGAGTGTTTATGTTTGTTTGCATGCACTGAAACACTCAGATGTATCCTTTTCAAAATTATGGAATGCCTTCTGCTGATAACATTGGAAGCCATGAGAGCAGTTAAGTTGAGTTAATCAGTGACACACAGAAAGTGATTAAAACAGAAACCACCTATCCTGACCTGCATTTTACTGCAAACCATTCTCTTGTAACACATCTCTGTCCTGTTAGGTAAATTACATAAATCCTTTGTAAAGATCGTTTCCTACTCCTCTATACATCCTGGAATTCACATCATTGTAGCAGAGGAGAAGCCCTCAGGTAATTCTGAATGCTGCATTCATACTTACCCAGTCTGCAGGGCAGGGACACTCACCTGCTGAGTGATTTAGTTTTTCAGAAGGTGCTTTGGGAGCTGTTGCAGGATTGTTGAACATATCCACGAGTGGGCTCGTGTACGCCTTGCCCATGGGAGCCGGGGGCACTTTGGATGCATTTTCTTGATGAGGATAAAAATCATTTCCAATCTGGAGTCACAAAAACAAGTATCACAATACTGAGGAGACAGCAATAACTTTTTTGTAAGATTAAATTCTAGTGAGCAAGGCTTATATTCCTAAACGATACACATTTAAACATGACATAAAACCCACATATTCCTATGGAACTGCTGATTGATGGTTTGTAAGAGGCTTGATAAACACTTGCTAGTGGGAAGGCTACAATAGCCTTTTTTTCTGCAAATACCATGATTATCTCCAGATTTTTCTTGTTTAGAAGTTTACTATAATCATTTAGAAATTTAACAACTGATGATGACACAACATGCAAACTGGCAGAAATGAAAATTTCACCTGTACTCCAGTAAGCTAATAATCATGAAGGGAAGAAGGAAAGAAAATAGAAATAACATTTTGCTTAAGTTTATATTGAACTACTGAGTATGTAATTATTATTACTTACAGACAACAATGCAGGAAATGGAATGGTTGGAACAAAAGTAGCCCTGAGGCTGAGCTCTGCAGGAGAAGCCCTGGGCACCCAACTGAGAGCTGAGCCTTGTTAGGACATGTGCTTCTCCCTTTTATACTGTGTATTTTTCCCATGGCAGAGCTTCAGCTGAATGATTTTGGTTCCATACCCAATCCCAGTATATTCCAGCTGAGATACACTGTGGACTCCATCCTAAATGCTGAGGTCCAACAGAACCTCATGAAGCCACTCCACACCCACTGAAGAGAACCCCCAACCGTAAGGAACAACATACCAGGGTATTTCTCTTTACCATGGGCGAAGGCTGCGGCGTTCCCGACACCGGGGTGGAACCAGGGGTCCTGATTTCATCTATCATCATCCTGACCTTCTCAGGCACTTTGGTGGCATCACTACAGATTTCCTCCCATCCCGGCAGCTTGGATTTTAGGAAGTCTGCACACTGCATCCAAGTTAAAAGACACTCGTCAAAGACAGGCTTCTTCATAAAACTGCACAAACCTACTGGTTAACTTTCACTATACCAAGATGTTTACGCCAGCAAAATGGAAGCATTTTCTAAGATTTTTCTAAGGAATACCTCTTTGAAACAAATAAGATGTTGTAAAAACAACTCTCTTGCAGGGTCACATACTGGAAGTACCTGATTAGTCCACGCATTTTTTCTTAATACATGATTTTTAAAAAGTCTCAGTGACCCTTTATTTTTGCTACAATACATTTCATAGAATAGTGTATTGTAAACATTTCCTGTGAGCTGATCACAACACTCGTCTGGCACTTCAGTCTTCCTTAGCTATTTCTGGCAGTCTGGTCTACATGCTGCAGGAAGTACAAAACATCTCCTGTGTGCCTGGATTTCAGGAGTTTCATTTCTGTTCACACTCACACCACTGACCTGAACGTGGTAGAAGTGCATGTGCTGGGTAAAGCTGCAGTGCTTGTCAACCAGAAAACAGAACCTTCTTTTCTCTTCAAGTAGAGCTTCTCTGCAGCCTTCTGCAATAAACCTCTGAATATCACTTTGTCGAGAGCTCACGGTTTCCAAATACTGAGGGGAAAAAGGGAAAAAAAAGAATCACATAGAGCCTCTGAATTTTATTTGATGCTATATCCAATTAGTTAAGTAAACTCTAAATTAGAAAAAGTTTTTGGAAAGACAGGATGGGATAGGGTAGCCTTACTTCTAAGTAAGTCTCTTTTCCTGCACACATCTGACTTCCCTGATCTCATCAGGTAGATGTGTATTGTCCCTACAGGCAATCAACAGCCTATTTAGGGTTTGTGAGGGGGGTGTGTGTGGTGTGTGTTCAAATTAGACCAATGACCTTTGTCTGCTCCACTGCATTTATTGAATGCAGCTGCATTTATTCACACAAAGCTGTGATGAATCATTTGGGGGGGGTGGGGGGAATGAGTTACTAAAAAGACTAAACTATATTTATCTGAGATTATGAGGATTCATGGCTAAACTGTGATTAAATGCTAATCCATGAACTCTCAGACTCAGAACCTTAAAAAAACCTTCAACTGTTACAATTGTAGATTAAAAAATAGGCAGTAAGAAATAGGAGCTACTGTTACCTATGTTTACTACACTGTGTTTATACATGAAGCTTTATTTGAAAATTAAAATAGAAAGATAAGGAGAAAAAAATATATAAGCCAGCACGAAGTACAAGTTTCATGCAAATAAATATATCAAAGGCAAGGATTTTCAGAGAGACACGTGACAATGAGAATCTGATTTACTAATTTTAAAACAGTTTCTCTTCAGTGTCTTGCCATTTCGGATTTCACCTCAAGATGGCAATGCTGGATTAAGGGCAGTAGGAAAGGCAGTAACACAAGTTGGCACTGCCTACTTTGGGGAATTACTCTGTAGCAAGTTTCTGCTGAATTTGCATAGTTTAGCTGGCTCCCTGTGTAAAGCTCTGCATAAAGATGTAGTTACAGAGGTACTTTAAAAAAAATCAATTATTGGTCAGGGGACAAAATCGAGGCACCAGAGCAGAAATCTCTGAATACGTACTGTGGAGCAATGAGAGCTCAATTGCAGCTGCAGTACAACCTCTAGGAGTGCCTTTAATATGAATCAGCTTTGAGGAACCATTAACATTTCCTTTTGACCAGTTCTCATACAGAGAAAGAAACGAGAGACAACGCACTGACCTCCATTTCTTTGTGCTCGTACTTCGTTACATTTCGCGCTCCTTGGCTTTTCCTTCTGATTTTTTTCAGCTCAGCCTGAGACTTCTCTAAAGAATCCAGTTTGCTCCTGTGCTCAGTTTGGTACCTTTTTAAAGTTGCCTGCAATCAAAGCATTTACATCATCTCATAATGCACTCAGCCAGGTAGCTGGGTAAGGGACTAAGAAGCATCACTGTGATCTCTGAGATCTCTCTCACACACCAAATGAGTTCAGCAACTGCTGTAGTTTTAAGGAGCTATGAAGTTATACAGGGGTTCCCTTTTTAACTTAAATTAAGCATGAAAATTTTGGCCATCTTTAGATATCTAAAGTTCATTTCTATTAAAGCTCATATCAATTAATTAAATCTTGGGAAACAATGTCTCAAAAAATTCTTTGACTAGCAATACACAAATAAAATAGGAGTTTTAGAATTGAATGTACTTACAGTCATGTATTTTACATCCAGGTCTGTTTTCTTCTCCAGTTCAGATATAATTTCCTTATGAAATTTTTTGAACTTTAAAAACAAATTAAGGGTTATTAAAAATTGGAAAAAGTAATTTATAATTTCACAAGCAGAATTAATTAGAAGAAATAATTTAACTTACACTCTCCTCTAGACTGTCATTAAGTTTCTTGTGTGTTCTTGAGATTTCTACCAGAACTTGGCCTGTTGATAAACATACAACCATATTGGTTTCTTTCTTAGACTTCTGAAGTTAGTTAACACAGAGCAGTAATAAAATACATTTAACTAATATACTCATTAATGGTTATATTTAAGAGGGACAGAAAATATCTTGCTGTTGCTCATCTCAGCAGCTGAAATAAATAATTCACTCTGGCCACAGACAAACCAAGCAGTTCATAAGTGATAGAAGAACTAATCATGCATTGTTATGCAAAAGGGACATAATAAATACTTCCTTCTCTCCAGAATAGCTCCTGTTGGTTTAGTAACAGCCTCTTTTCATGCCAAGTCAGAGAATAGCACACAAGTTGTTACTACCCAAATAGCTGCTACCCATTTCTTAGTCTGAAAATTAAACTTCAATTATTAAGTTACTGCACCTTCAGAGTCAACAAAGGAACCTTTCAGTTCCCTGGCAGCACACCTGCTAAAACAGACCTGATCCACACATGAATTCCCACCTGTACAGCATTAGCCAACAGCCAAGGCAAAGCAGATTCCTCAGCATCCTCACAAGAAGCCCTGACTATCCCCTTCTGCTCTGCTGTCTTCCAGCACAAACTTACACCCCTCACTCTGAACCGTGAGCAGTTGAAAGCTGAACTGTTCCATTTTGCTTTAGGAGGATATAGAGGAAACATCCCTCAATCTTTTGGGTGTGGTTGTATGTGCAAAGCAGTGTAAACTGTGGGCTGGTGCTGCCCTGCCTGCAGCCAGCCACATCACCCTGCCTGCTGCTCATGGCCACATCATCCCCACTCCCTTCCATGCTCTGGCACGGGCACACTGGGTGAGTGCCAGCCCCGTCTGGGAGATTGCAACACACTGCTGAGGGGAGCAGCTGGAAGGACCCAGTTTGATTTCACCCAAATCAGATCAGTCCAGTGTTACCAGCTCCTGGCCAGGAGCCACTACCAAAGTGCCAGGACCACAGTCAGATCCACAAACTGGGCTGCATGTGGAAACCTTGACTAGAGATGTGTTTTCCTGGCACTCCATTTGCATGGCAGCACTGGCAGGTTCAGTTCAACAGCTGTTCCCTGGCACGCCTCCTCCAGTGATCCTTGTATCCCTCAATCCCCCTTGCAGCTGTCCCACCTGGATTTGCCACACAGGTACCTGCAGTTGTGCTGTCTTCATGCACAGGCAGGGCTGCAGAGTGACCACAGTTCTGTAATTCCTGCACTGCAATGCCTGCCACTGGCAGTCACTGCATGGGACTGTGTGTCCCTCCTATTTGCCATCTTACGCAATTCTAGTTTCCTTTTTTCGGGTTAAAAAAGAAAGGATGCATTAACATGCCAGTGTATGATGTTTTCTACCATCCATATACTTTGAGAACCCCTGAGTTAGTCAGCAAAGACATATCATCCTAAAGTGCTTCAGATCCTTCAGCTGCTCAGGAAAGCTCCCAAAAGATGCCGGTAATTAAAAAATTTGGCTCAATAAATGACAAAACTTGATGAGAACCTTCTCATCTTCTCCTTTCTCATCCAAGAAATGCACAGACATCCAAGCCTGTCTCCCCATAGTGCAGGGAGGTGACTTGGTAACCTTCTCACAGAAGGTAGAAGCATTCCCATGTTCCTGGGTATGTGTTACCACCTTCCTCCCTTCTGATTTGTCATTTTCCAGTCACATAATCTCAAAATCCTAGTTTCTTTGAAATGAGAACCACATCTCCTGTGAAGCACTATAACACAGCAGATCTTCAACTAAATCATATAAAATGTGGGTTTGCATTGTTGTTTATGGGGAAACATCAGGTGGTACAGGAAGAAACACACATCTCTCCTGGTTTTTCAGGAATCCCTCTTTGTGCTCCAGTGCCCACCCCTACCTCTCTTTGCATAACAGACTGCAGGACACTGAGAGGAAAGAATCTGAGTACAATGAGAACAGACAACCCCTTGAGCAGCAAGAAAAGGAATTCACAGTCAGGATGGGAGATGGCAGAGACAGAGGAATGCTTTATTTTTTTTTAAATATGTATAGTTTTTCTGAGTTCTGTACAGCCCACAGAGTGCTGTGCTTTTTCTGTTCATATTTAAAGTTGCTGATCACTACAGCAATATGAATGCTGTGAGAAGGGAGAGATGCTATAGTAATTTGTTGTTCATGTACAAGAGAAAAGTAAATACGATTAGTTACACAAACACTTGAAGTAACGGAGGTGAGCAGTGTTATTTTAAGGCTCCAGAAGTGAAGGCACTTTTGTCCCTGCTGTTTCTGTTTCACCTACTCAACTCAAAAGATACATTTGAGACTGTAATGGGCTTTTAAAGTTAGAAGAGTTTTGTGAATACTTACCTACAACTTAAAAAGGAAAATGTTGATAAAAGAAAGCAGGAAAAAATATCAAGAAATACAAATAAAATTACCAAGTTTGTTTGGTTTTACATACACAGACTAGAAAGCTGTTTGGGAAGTTACAGAAATTCAGGGTGAGAACTGGAATGGCCCTCAATATAATTACCCTTATAGATTTCTGCTTTTAAAACGAACTTATTCTCCCTCTGTGTAAAAACCCCGCTCTGAGCAGCGGCTGCCAAGGCAGAGCACTGAGCTAATCCTTGGCAACGCCAGCGTTCCGAGCACAGACAGACATCCAACAACGCTGGGCATTGACTCAGCTCCCTCCCTGCCTCCCTCCCTCCCTGCCTGCCTCCATAAAACACCCATTCACCTGGGGCGGCGCGAGTGGAAAACCTGACGCGCACACGGGGTTATTTTTGTCTCACACTCACTGCAGCCTTCCAGTCTTTGGGCTTTGGGTGCTTGCTTGGAAACAGGTTTTTTCATCTCTGTTACAAAAAAATACTGCCAAAACATGTCCTGAAGAGAACTTTGAAAACTACACTTCCTTCTAAATGGTTTGTGCTGGATTATTTTACGAGTTTATTTTAGAGTGTTCCAGAACACTTTTAAACAGTGTGGTTAGATGTCAGTGACTGTGTCCCTAATTGCATTTTCTTTTCCTCTCAACCAGAGACTCCCTGTACTGTGCATCAGGCAAAAGTCATATTTATACTTGTGTATACACATACTTTATACTGGGATCTCCTCCCTGCCACAAGGAATCCACAGGCACTACATGTACCGGCTCACCCAGTTCATTTCCCCTTTCAAAGTGTTGATTCAAAACATGAAAAGAGCCCATCCATAGTAGCCACATTCTGATCAATTAAGATTTAAATTACAGATCAGATTCTGCACTTTGAATAAATAGAGAGCATTTTTTGAAGGGAACATATACCATGTTTCCTTACAGCCAGTTTAAGATAATGGGTTAGTCACATTTAGATGGTTCTCCTGAATTAATTTATCCAAGGAGACAAGTTTTTGTAGACTAATCCAGGAAAGACAAAACAACCCCTAGCCTAAAGGGAACAGTGTCCAAGTAGAATGGAAATTGACCAACTTCAATATAATATTTGAATTTTAATCACCATGGTGAATTATAGAATAGCTCTAAGAAAGACAGTGGATTACTCTGGATTAATGGCAGCATAACCTAAGGCCAGGCTCTTGCAAAAGGGTAGACAAAACTACTTAAGGTGAAGACAAACATGTATTTCTCACATCAATTAAAATATTCTGCTATATATTAAAGCTGCTCTTGATCAGGTTTTATATATGCGAACTCATAATACCTGATAACCAAATATTAACCTCATCATCATTTACTGGCAAACCCCAAACCTATCAAACATAATTACATGACCAGAGCACATGATAACAGGCCACTTAAGTCCAATTTGTGGCAGCCATCCTGTAAACTTGAACCAGTTTTAGGCATCATATTATGCAATGAATTAATAAACCCCAAACCCTGGTCTTGATGATAAACATAACTATTCAAATACTTGTCTCAAAAATACATTTTTTCTGCTTTCTATCTCCCCACACCCTGAACATGAAATCTTTGTGGCTTAATAAAGTAGGTGTACGTTAAATATTCACACTTTGATTAGAAAACAAAAAAGTAGTTGTAGATGTTCACAGATACTTGCTCTTATATTTTGCTATTACCTTAGAGGTGCACTGTAGGGAAGGGAAACAACAATCTCTTTCAGAAAAGGATATTGGGGGAACATCTCAAGTATCTTAAATGACTTAAAAAATTAAACATTTCTCATATGCAGTTCTTGAAACCATGTCTCATAATACAGCTATAATCTGATACAGGACCATGAACAGTAATAGTTCCATGGTAAATTTGTTTCAGTTTCAAATAGATTCAGTGCACACATAGAAAGATCTTTTAAGACAAAACTTTAGGAATTTGTGGAATACTTTTAAGCTTAACCAAGGCTGTTGGTTGTATCTATATTTTCTACTGAGAACGTAATACAGACTAGAATTCCATTAATGATATTGGTTTTGTTTAAAAAAAAAAATAATGAGCCCAAAGGGTGCAACACTCATTTCTCCATATACAGCATCCCCTGAACAAGGAGACATCCTTGAAAAGCTGTCTTCCCAGGAGATGAAAATCAAGGAAAGCAATTTCTATCAGAAATACTCATTGTAAGGCCAGAACTTCTGCAGCAGTTACACTTCAACCTCACTGTTTGCACTGGCTGATTGTTCAGGTTATTTACATTTTCATCTTGTGTTGACTGTTCTTGCGAAGTCTAGAAGAATTTGTTCAAGTTAGAAACAAAAATGGAACTCAATCAATAGAGTTCTGTCATAGAAACAAGTATCAACAGCTACCAACAAAATCACTTAAACTTTTAAAACACCAAATAGCTAAATTAAAATCAATAAAAGTATTAATTGCATCATCTTACTTGAAATATACTTCAATTTTGTTTTATTTAGAGGAAGTTGCTCTTGAAATATTTCAAGTCTCTTAATAGTGAGACTTTCTTAGATGTCTGGGAACAGGCAAAATGCTTAATTGTATCACTTATTTACCTTCTGTTGTCCTGTTTTGTATTCAGGGCAGGTTGATTAACTTTGTGTCTTAGAGATGAAGCCACATAATTATTTATATTAAACAAGAGAATGAAAGGCTGAGTCAAAGCTGCACATGGAGACAGTATCGTCCAAGTGTGTTATTAGATGCTATTGCTGGCATGATACTCTTTCCTCCAAGTCACCCTCTGTCCAGAAAAAAAGGCATTTATGACATGGGAAAGTTAGAAACAAAGTCCTTTGAAAACAGTAGCCCCCAGGAGGTAGTAAAATAGGAATCTTCAAAGGAATACAGTATAACAAATAAATATGATTGAATGAAACATCTGCTAAGCTTCAAAGGTGATAAATCTGTCATTCTGTGATAGGAAGGATTTAACTGTGCAACAGATGCTTTAAAGAAACCAAAAAGCTTCAATGGACTTTAACATGGAGGAAGAAAATCATAAAGAAGGATAAAATAATGTAAAACTTGCCCAGCTCTAACTGCACTTTCCTTCTGATACAATTTGTCCAGAATGCTTTGACAGGGAGCTTTGACACACTCCCCCCATCTGTAGAATTAACAGTAATATGCACATAAATCAATAGGACTAGGTCAAGTCTGCCTTTCCTTACTGCATGAGCGAACATGGAATAGGAAGTCAGGAGTAAATCTCTCTGTAGTTCATTTTACAAAATGGCATTGACACATGACCATTCAGTGCCATTTTGTGAAGGTGACTGCAGAAGGTGAAGGGGAAGAGAAAAAAAAGAATAAAGCCTACAGTCAAGAAAAGGGGAAGAGATTTTCAAGCACAGTAGTGTTTTGAGTCCACTCTACATGCTAGATACAGTGCCCTGAGGCAGCTAGAACCATACATAAATAAAATCTGCAAATAAAAACGGAAGCAAGGAGAACTTCACATTCTAAATGGCATTCTGAGATTAATTTTAAAATATGCAGAGTTCTCATCAAGGCTGTGAACAACAGAAATGTTTCTGCGATATAGCAAGCAAATAAGTCAGTTAATTTAAAACAGATTAAGGGTTAAGGGAAATGAATAATTACTTTACAGTCTCATTGATACGAAAGAGATAAACAGTCCTGCAAGATGCCTAAGCAGTCTAGGTATCTTGCCCCATGTCCAGACAAGACCAGTAAGCAATAAATAGGATTGTGCAGGACACTGTTGCTAATTCAGTGACGTGGGCACTGATGGTGTTTGAACTGATGAACTCCCAGTGCTCCTCTTGCTCCTTCTCACAGACTTCCCTGCTGTGTTCCTCATATGGCTCCAGAGGGAAGAATGTATTCTAGCTTGACCACAGTCAAATTATCATCTTATTCAAGTGAAAAAAACCCAAACCACCCAACCCAAAAAAGCCTAAAACTTCGGCCTCTGTATTTATCCAGCCAAATTCTTTCAGCTCGACACAGGTGATTTTAGAAAGTACTACACAATTCATACCATGCTATAAAGTGGGCAATGAACTGCTAATCCATTAGCTATTCCCACATAAGGCCAGACAAGAGTGAATATTTATGACATTAACAAGACCATTACGATTTCCAGTTACTCTGAGTTTGTTCTTGGGGTGATACTCCTATTTTTTTCCTGTTTTAAATGGAACAAAAACATTAGCTCACATTGCATTCTAAAGAGGAATGTGACTTTACTGCAGATTCAGCAGAGTTCAGTCTGCAGTCTGGTTTCCCCGTTTCTCCCAAGATGTTTTGATCTCTTAGTCAAAAAAATTCAGAGATTAGAATTTTTTTTAAACATACTATATCATTGAACAGATGTTAATTAACACGAAATATTCAGCTTGTCACAGATGATTGGTAAGCACAGAAACTAAATTTTCATGTTAAAAAAGGAAAGGAAAAGCATATGCCATGTAAATAATGCATGAAAAATTACAAACTTGTTGTTCCACCTGTTACTCCATTACTAGTATATATGAAGTCTGCTTCAGGCATTTTTTTTTTCCCCCCCAATCATGTAAACCCAGAATATATTAAGGTTTATATGTCAGAGACTCATCTTTCATAGGGCCTTGGAAGCCCTGTATATCACAGCTTTTCATACCTGAGCTGCAATGCTGTGCAGTGACTCGTAATCCTCACACAAGCCAGGTGAAAAGAAAGCAAGTTACAATACAGGCACAAGCCTGAACTTGCCTGGATGAAACCCTGCTGGTTTTAGTGAGATTAGTTAAGGAAGATCATACAAGAGAGCTAATCTCTGTTTTACAGCAGGACTGGAACAAACAAATCATGCTAACCTGCAAAAGCTGAAGTTTTAATGGGTTTCCAGTACCAGAGAAAGTATATATTTAAATTATCTTTATATATGTAACATGAAATGCAATAAACCACAAGCAGCCACTGCAACTTTCATTACAGCATTTTGGAACTGCCACTGAGTTTCACAGTCTTAGCAGTGTCCAAAAAAAACCCAAACCAAAAAACCCCACACCCAAATTGAGTCGCAAGTTTTGATAAAAGTCTCTTTCTCAGAAGTCCAAGACAATTGGTTTTAATTCCCTGCCCTGCGCCCTGGGACTGGTAGTGACATCTGCGATGGACACTGGATTATTTTTCTGTTGAGAAAAAATTCAGCAGGAAGAGCTGACTGTACAGACTAAATACAGTTAGACTTTCACTAAAGGATTTACAAGCTGGTTTAAAATACGGCTTTATTTTCTTCACAAAGTTGTCATTTACTTTCCATTTTTTCTCTCACTGAGAGGACAATCAAGTACATTTTCTCGACAGCAGCTCTCAGGCTTATTTCACCTGGGGCTGGTGGTGAGGAAAGGCTGTGATTGCTCAGCATCCTGAGCTTAGAGATGTGAGAGAGAACAACCTCCTGCCCTGAACGGGCCCCTGGTGCTGGTACCGTGTTTGGGTGGGCTCAGAACTGGGGGGAGCACACAGCTGTGTGCACACAGAGGGCCTGGAATTACTCTTGCCTAGCCAGACCTAGCCACAACCTAGGAAAGATTGCATGGACACGCAGGTGAGGTCCAGGGTGTCCTTCCCAGGGTTCCCACTGCAAGATGAAAGATGTGTGTGAGGCCCGAGTGGAATTTATGTGTTCCAGTATAGTGAGAAATTCTTTAAGGATTCCTTTCACTGTTGTCTCAGGCCTTTGAGGCACAGCACGAAGATATCAAGTCTTGCTCACTGCAGGTGTTTTGAATATGTATTTTTCCCTGGAGGGTGTGTGCTCACCAGTACCATTAAGGGTTTCTGTGCTGAAGCCCAGAGTCATGGCACACAAGCAGGTGCTCCTACAGCTGCAGGTGCCAAGACACCTGTGCTGGTGCCATCACCACCACACTGCATCAGACAGCCACCCTACAGACCTACACCCTACACACCCTACAGACTCACAGGACTGTTATTCCCTATCTTATCACTGACTGAAAACAGGGGAATCAGCTTCAGTTTATAGGGTGCTGTAAGGCTGGGGCAGGTAAGGAATAAAATATTAAAACTGACTGAAAAATATAACCTATTATCTAACTTAACATGAAAAAATAGCTGGAAAAGTATCACTGAAATCATGTGAATATCTGTCTTCTTTCCTTCCCTGGTGTTACTGTAATTGATCCCAAATGCCTTGTGTATTTTCATAGTCTGTTTCCTCCCATCAGCTATTTCTAGAACCAGAAAATTTGTAACTTACCTGGAAGTCTTCATAACAAAATTTACAATAATATAATTGTGTACAGAACAGACTTGTTTTGGATAGTTCTGTAAGAACAAACTGCAGTATTCATTTTTAGACACATTCTTTATGTTCAGTAACAAACCCACCTCTTGTTCACTGTGTTTCTCGAAAGTAGCATTTCTGGTTTATATTCTATCAGAAAAATATTACAGAACTTACACCCAAGACTGGCTCATCTCCTTCCACCTTTCTTATAGCAGACAAGCATGGCACAAGCCCAGAATACACAATATATATTTGGAAGATACAAAACCTCATTCCTGTAATAGCCCACAAATACTTTGCATTTCCCTTTCAAGGCAGCTCTCTGTGTAGTTTCCTTTTAGAGCACACGAGTGGAGTGGCTTCTTCAAATGAAATTCCATTATAAATATAGTAGAAGACTCTTTTATTAATGCTCCATAGGAAAAGCTGGCCTGATTCTAACTACTTAAACTGCAGCCTCTAAGCTGCTTTCCCAGAAGTTTCCACCAGATGAGGTGTGTAAGGTTCTGCAGCTGCTGGCACACTTCTCTTTCCTTTCTATCCAACACAATCTATTCCAAAGGTAGCACAGAGGTTCTACAGAGATGACACGATGCAGTAAGGTGGACAAAGACGACAGAGCTCTCCTGTCCAGCTGAAATGAGCCAGAGAAGGGAAGAGTGCAAGGTGTCATCTTTCTAAGTGCAATAGGATTCCAGCTGACAGGGTCAATGTATATGTGTTAAACTAAGCCAACAACTCTCCCTCCTCCCTTTTTTTAAAAATGGAAGTAGAGCTAGCTGCATTCATCCTAAACTATGGAATTTTCTCTTTTTCTGCTTGGTTTTCCCACTAGTGAGAGTGACACAAGTGCTATATCCCAGAATTAAAACCCCAGACCTATAGTTCTGACAAGTACCCAATCAAGTGGCAATTTTGCTTGCTAAACAGGAAGAAAATAGATAGTTTTGAATAATAAATACTTGCAAGATAATCTTTTAAAAAGAAAGTACTGCTTTACATTATGGCCTGATCAGAAATTTTTCAGCAAGTAGGTATGTCCTTTTTAGCAAAATTAGAATTTTCCAATTTAGTTCCAAATTCTTTCCTGTATGAGCTGAACACTTAAAGCACACAGTTTCTGATACAGAAATTCTCTTAATTCTGGAAATAATGAGGAAAAAGAAAAGCCCACAGGGTTTCTCTTAGTTGCAAAGCTGAAATAAAGTGGTTATCGCTAAAAAAAAAAAAAAAAAAATCACAACCCTCTACAAATTGAACCTCACACTGCTGGTTCTATTAGTATTAAATGTACATGATTATCAAAGGATCAAACTTGATAGAGATTGATACGAAATGCCAACTCTTGGATAAGCTGCAGGTCTATTCATCAACCATCACTAGTTTATTGTGACTGATGGTTTATCAGCCTTGACTCTCAAACCAACATTCAGTTACCCCAATACAGGCATTTGCCTACCTGCAGAGGAGTATAAAGGCTCTCAAAAGAAGGAAACACGGATACAGAGAACTCCTGCCCCGTTATTCATATCACAGAATTCCTGCAATCAATCTATTACTCTGTAAAATAAAGTGGTATTACTATACCACAAGATTTTGTATTTGGCAAAACATGACAAAGTTGTGGAGACCTTTAAAATTACACCACTTGATGGGCAAAAGTGTTTTGTGAATGTGTTCAAATCCTGTATTTTAACCTGAAGAACAGTCTGTTCTTTTGTGCTTGAGAGGAACATCAAGTTCAGGGCTCACCCTCTGTCAGGAAAGAATTCCACATCCTCTGTGCACCATGAGAAGTTTTGGAGTTTTCTCCCCACCTCTCTCTATCTTGTGACTGCCACAATAAAGAACAAGACTTGCTTCTCCAGATCATTTGTACTGGTTTTTTAACAAAAAAAATTCTTCTGAAAGGAACCCAAATCTTCCCAAATTCTTACATTTTAGACTGCAGATGAGCATAAGCTCTTGCATACCTGCTTCAAATTAAGTTAGAACACAATACATAAACTATAAAAAACAAGCCTGTAAACCAGGGTAATCTTTAAATAAATTATCAGTCTGGTTAGATTAGGGAAGACTATTTTGTCTCCTCTGATTGTCCTATTAACATACTGATCTTCTACAGTTTAGTTCCACTGATCAAGACCATGCAAGATAATATTTTTCTTTCTTCTTCTATTTTGACAAGCAATTAATAGTTTACGCTCCTTAGTTCTTGAGCAATAAGCTCCGGGTACAGACCCATAATGCAATTGTGGGTGACTGCTGTAGATACCGTTGCTACACAACAAACTAAGTGGGACTTTACACCCACAATATAAAATGAGATGTAGCTACAATAACTGGCAGGTGCTGGAGAAGATATTTGGGAAGATAGGAGAAGCAGTATTCCACAGGCAAGCAGGAAATAACTTCCTGATTCCTTGTGTAAGGCTACAGAGACAGCCTGTGTTACTAGAGGAGATTTTATTTAAATTATAAGCACTAAAAATCGACGTGACAGAGCCTCACAAGCCTTTGCGTTTTGGGCAGGGCAAAAACAATTAGCAACATGTGAAAGTTACTGTTTTAACACCGTGGTGAAGTGTCTGTGTGGAACTGGTTTAGTGCATTATTGAAACACAGCGTTTTATTGCGCTGGTGTGGTATGCTGAAATTTGAATAGTATGAAATCTCAACATTTTTAAACGTGCAGTTTCTTGTTTTTTATCTTTTCTTCCTGGAGGGATTTCCAAAAGGTGCCTAGGAAAAAAGGTATGCAAATTCTGTATTGCAGAATAGCTTGAACCACCAAATTCAGGTTCCGTTCTTTAAATGCTCATAGCCAAGTCTGAGGGACTACAAGCTCAGAAATTTAGGGAAATATGGAATTAGAAAGAATGTTGACTCAATCAACTCATCCCTTATTCATAAGGATTGTGTTATGACTGCAGTACATTCTTCTACTTCCTCAATTTGCTTAAATTATTCTGTATTAAAATGATTCAGAGAGCTTCAACCAGACTTGAAAGATAGACATACTTAGTACAAAAGCTCTGAATCAGCTGGAATATCCAGATTTCCTTTTCATTCTCATTTCCCTCTTCTGCTCCAATCTCATTCAACAGAAGAAAGCATTTTCTGGCTTGATTTTTATTTGATTTTTTACCCCATGACTTCTCCAGCCTCTCTGCTTTCTACCCTCTACTTTAAAAAAAACTCCTTTATTTCTAGTGCATTTCTCTTTCTACCCTGCTGTGGAGCTGGTGTCCATTTCACTGTCTCATCTCAGAAGTTCAGTTCTGTGTTTCCTTATGAGAAGGAAGGATTGGCTGTGGGTTTGATACAAATCTTTACATCACACTGGCAGTGAATACACTCTAGGTCACCCAGCAGGTTTGGCTTTGAACTGTGAAACCACCTCTAATTTGGCAGAGATAACAGAAGTATTATGCATGATAGAGCTGCTAGTGGTCAATCACTTGTCTTTTGGCAAGTCTAAAGGAACTCATGGATGAGACAATTGCACAGGTGGCTGCAGCAACTCCCCTGGAGTTACAGGGCCCATGAATGGGCAAAGTTTGATCTGTCCTTACACACCCCATACTGCTCAGCATGCCCTGCAATGCTATTAAAACACACGAGTGTACAGTAAATACTTTTCTTTTCAAGCAGATACTTTTGGAGACACATGGGTGTATCATATTTCTGTGGTAAATAGTCCAATATTGTAGCCCAGCTTCAGAACTTGTAAGAAAGACTTCTTGAAAATGCAAATGATCTGTCACAGACTCCTAGCCACATTATCATGCCTTTTCCAGCATTCATTGACTTTCCTTATCTCTAAATTAAGTATTCCATCAGAGAGTACGTTGGAAGAAATCCAGAGTTACTGTTTGCCTTAAGAAGAATAGATTTTTCTGCAGTAACAGTTAAAGCAGAAGGTGAACAGAAAGCAGGGAAGAAGGCTGTGTTTTCTCAATATGGTGTATCTTGAAAAAGATTTGTAATTGCAGGATGGAATTCATAGTTCAACAAAAGTATGTTTTCAATCACAATTCTGTATTGTCCCAAACAATAGGGAAAACCAGTTATTTTCAGAAGTCAGCAGAAGATTACCCAATAATAATAATATTTCCAAACAAGCAGAAAATGTCCCCCCCTGACAAGTCATAAATCAGTTGCTTCCATGCATCTGCCCAAGCGCTTGATTGCAAAAACTGAAATTGTGCATTTTCTGCGATTTCCTAAGACTCTGCACAGCCATTTCTTTTAGCTGTTGTTCCACAGTTTGACAGCAGCAGCTCTGCTTTCTGTAAACAGCCTGCAGAGCAAACAGAGGGAGCTGCTTGCCGGGACTGTTTGCTCTGCCCTGTTTGCTGTTCTGCCTCTCCCAGCCCTCGGCACAGACGTTAACACTCACCCATGAGTGGTTTCAGGACAAGCCATAAAAATGTAGGCAGCCACACAGAAACCAGTGGCCACCTTTCAAGAGGAGTCTGTCCCCTCAATTCTACTTCTCCAGAGCTGTGAAAAAAAAATTGCTAAACCCATCCTTTGTAATCAGCGGAATTAACAAAATACTGTGAGTTACAGCAGGAGATGCAAGTTACATCACTGGAAGAGTCCTACATTGCCCAAAATCAAAAGTTCAGAGGCAAGACATGTCATCAAGTTATTTTTGTCAAAAAGCAAATGAAGGCATTAAGCAAATGTTTCTTCTTTGCAGTATAGTTCCCAGTTCTTTCTTTTGCAGTGACTTGAGAATCTTTTGCCAGAAATATTACAAATATTTTGTACTCCTTTGCCCAGTGTTGCAATTATACTGCTCAACCTACAAAAGTGAAGTTGTCAAGGGCAAGTGTTGCTGCTGATCTTTCAAACATTCAGAAATTGTTTTTGGGAAAGTACAGAACTTGAAGTGGATTTCTATTAATGTAAAATTAATCCATCTTTGAGCCTACAGTTTCTCTTTCAAAAGCTCAAGTAGGAAATAAATATAAATGTACCTGAGAACTTTTAGTGATACATTTGATCAAAAGTAGTGAAGTAAAACTGAACCCTTCACAATGACACTCAACCAGAAAATTGTTTTAGTTCTAAAACTGCTGCTGTACACTAGGACTCCTCATACCAATATTCTGTTGCAGAAGTATTTCAACCTTCACCTCTGCATTCAAAATCAAGATACATACTTTTGTATTTATTTTAGAATTATATGAGCTTAAAAATACATGCTTTTGAATGCATATGCAGATACATATTCACAAAAGGAGGAAAAAAAGGTGATTTTGTCAAAACATTGTAAGTGTCTTGAGAAATAATATGCCTTAAAGGCATCTGATCCCTTCCACGCCTGTTATATAAGAGTAGAACATACTTTTACTCATCCCTATCTACTTCACATTCGTTTGGTGAACTGCCAGCAGGAAAGCAAAAATAAAGTTTATATTTTGAAGTAATTTTAAAAAATTACTTTTCACTTACCTAATTCTTTAGATACTGGAGAATCTGCTGATATGTCCCCAATCTTTGCAAGGCTATCATAATATGCTCTTCCAGCCACTACCATAACTGGGGGTGAGTGAAAAAAACACAACTGTTAAAAAAATCAAAGTATCTTCAATTTTTATTAATCTATGATTCTATGAAATCTTGTCATCCAGAGCACAGAGTAAGAGAGGGGTACATGGCAACAAAGAAATCCTTCTGTCAGAGAAAGTTGCACAAGTCCCTGTGCTCCCTGCTGATCTGTGAAACCAGGAAACAAAGACAGAACTCCAGAACATATTAATGAAGTTTCAGCCTGTTACTTAGCTCCAACTCCCATGGGGCAATCAGCACCTGGTGGGAAGGCTTAGCCATAGGCCATTGGTCAGGACATAACCAAATTCCTTGGTACAGAGAAAACTGTTGGAATAAAATCAAACTGCAATCCCAAAAAAGTGCTGAGGTCTCTTGTACTGACCAGCCAGACCAGTGATCTGGGAAATGGCAACTGGCCACCAACCATGGGCCTGCAGTTGCCCCAAGGAGACGTGGAGCCCCTCAAAAACAAATCATCATTTCCCTCTAAAGCTGGCTGTTACAGGAACCAATAAGCTCTCACTGTACACTACGAAGGTTTCAGTTATTCCCAGTTAATCATTTCCTGGTTAGGGCTGATTTAAACAGCAAAGCCAGTTTCGCTGGGACAAACACAGAAATGTCGGAGTGAAGCTGCAGGGAGGCCAGTGGGGAGAAACATCTTACACAGGGAATAGATCTACAGTGCCTGCCTTGCATCTTCAGTGTCTAGAACTCATCTGCATGCCACAGAGAAAAGAAATAACAAGGACAAGCTGGCAAGCTTTAATGTGAAAAATAACTTATTGAAGTTATTCGTCACAGTTTTTTGTAGTTGTAAATTCTTAGCCTAAAGTGAAAGTCAAGCAGAGCCTCACTGTTGACTTTAGAATACTTTTTTTTTTCTGAGAGGAATATAATTGCCAATTACAGGTCTGTATTTTATAGTTTTTACTAGTAAGGTGACATCTTTGGTTACATAACAGTATATTCACTGAGAAGTCTGAACATTTTCCAAATCGAACAAAGATCTTCTTTGAGGCTCTGTTGCATTAAAAAGGGTGATTTCTGTCTCATAGGTGCTCTGTGCTCAAACTTTCTGAGCAGAAGAATCATACTGGTGCTACTGATGGAGCAGTGTGCCACCTGTACAAGAGGGTTTGATGCCAGTCCAACTCTTCCTATCTGTGTTTTCTCAAGACAGCCCCAAGTCACTCTTTTCTCCTAATACAAGCACTAAAAAAGGAAGGAAATGTGTGATTTTCCCTGTGCTAACTAAGCTAAATCAAGAGCCCCGCTTGCATAGTCCCTTCACCAGTACTATGGCTTACAAATTACTTCTGCAGAAAGGAAGGGGTTTTTGACCTTTTGTCCTCAAAATGTAGAAAAATACATTGCAAACATATCTGGAGTTCTTGTACGTTTTATGTTCTTTGTCAGCCTACTCCGACTTTTTTGGAAAGCTGTGAAGTGTTTGTTTAGCAACAGAGTATTTACTCCTTGTTACAGATCTATTTACACCACTCAGAAGCGATGGTGAAAAGATTACAAATTTATGGGAGTCCAAAGATGACTTTGCAACAGTTGTTGCAATAGTGTAAATATTCATTTGAAATTAAGCATTCATTTCAGATATGCCTTATCAACCAGCCTTAAAGGCAAATGTAACAAAAGGCAAAATGCAACATATCAACAGCAAAGTGTGTGAGGAGCAGAACCCTTAGAAACTGGTATAGAAGTATTTCAAATGAATATGAAAACACCTGTTATTACTTCTGGTACTACCTGTAATTCCTAAGGTCAGGTACTAGGTAACCACATGTTAATCCATCAAGTTAGGCACTACCACAAATAAGTCAACATTTCCCTATTTTCATCTCCAGCAGGCTTTGGTTTTATCTTTTTCTCAAGCCAGGTCTAAAATTTGCATGAAGAGAGATTTCAGTGTCTGTCTGGCTATGCACTACTTCTGCAGGATCCCATTTCTCAGAGAACTGCATTACACAGAGGGGAAAGATGTGCCATAGGCTTGAGTGAGGCAAAATTAGAGAGATTTTACATGGCTTTAATATGGTATCAAGCAGTTTGACAGGTCTGCATGGTGAAATGGAGCAGGCTCTGACAGGTCCTACAGTGCAGGCTCTGGGAAAGCCCTTCTTCGATTGTTTCTGTGAGGTCAGTAATGGCAGTAAGCAATTATATTCTACAAAGTTGGAGAAACTGGGTCCTTAGATTCAAATTTATTCATTCTGATTTTGACTCCATAAAAATGATATCATCAGAGTTAGTATGGATAACAACAACAAATCAGTTCACTCCTGCAACTTGTACTAATTCACATTGTTCAGTACACAAGGTTACTTAGGTAGTGATGTGTGTAGGTGAGTAGGAACACATCTAAGAATGTGAAATATCTCTGGAAGGTATTTTCAGAGAGAAAAAAAAAAACCACCTAATTTACATAACTTTGGGTTTTTTCATTCATTATTCCAATGTGGGTTACTTAAACCCACTTTCAGTTTATTTTGCAGGAGCTCTGCGCCTAACTGTTTGTGATGCAACTTCTCCAGGACAGTGGAAAAACCCCGAAAGACTGGAGAGAAGGTATATTTGTGTATTCGTGCTTGTTAGTTGGGGTTTTCTTCCTCTTAATTAAACACATCCAAAGTTCAACTTGGAAGCCTATATACACAACCCTCATATCCAGTATGTATATTTAAATGAGAATTAAACATTCTTTCTAAATGTAGCAGCCAGGAAACTTACCATTAACAGCTTTTTCATAATTCTTCCCCAGATTTATTAAATTCCTCAGTCCGGGATTGAACTGTTCCATAACATTCTAGTGAAAGAAAACAACATTTGTGTTATAACCAAGGCAATTCCACAGTGGGTGTCAGTACTCATCTCAGCGACCTGAGATGAGTCTAAAGTTTCATATGTACAGCACACAACTCAGAAGTCCAAGGATGGATGAAAATTGGAAGATTTGAGGCACACAGGAAAACAAAGGATGGAAGGGAGAAGAAACTGAGCATTTAAGATCAACAAATGGGGAAAAAAAGTTAAACTATTTCAACAGGGATCTGGCTGTTTATAATACAAAAGGGTATCGTGTGTGATCAAAGTTTGTACAAAACTTATGGTGGGTGATGTTGGAAAATCCTTTGTCCACTAATTGTTTTATAAATTCAGACAAGAACTTTCTGACAATGGTTCAAGATTTGAGTTCTAAATTTAAAAAAATTCTAGAAAAGAAGAAAAATTTCATCAGATCTCTGATTCATATTCTTTGTGTTTTCTGTGTTACAGATGCATTAAGTGAAATTGGTTATTTTGGGGATTCTTTCTGCTTTTTTTGTTTGTTTGAAAATTGTACAAAGCCATGGTTCTTTCAGAAATAAAGTGAAAATGGTGACTTTAAATAGGAGGGGAAAATAAAAACCACTGCAGCTGCTTTCACTGTTAAATACAATTACTGGCTGAAACAATCAGAATCTGAAATCCAGCAGCTCCAGGCAGGACTGCTCTCATTCCTAGCAAATGCTACAACCTGCAGATTCTAGACCTCCTTTCCCCAGAATCTTCCTAACGAAACTATAGCTATGACATTACTCTCTGAAATCACACTGTCATGAAAAGAAGATCATGAGATACCTGTGGACACCGTTCTGTTATTCTTACTATTTTTATGGCAATACTTTTATGACACAAACTCACTACTGTTCACACAGCAGAGCTGTCAAGTTCAAGGAATTCAAAACAGATCCTTTCTGTTTACAAGAAATACAAGACTCAAGACAAGTGAAATACTATCGAGCTTTTGTCTGTTGTACTACTAACAGAATGAAAATATTTATGTTTAGTACACAGGGGGACCCAAAAAGAACAGCAATTCCATCACATTGATCTGATTTTCAGGCAAGGTCACGCAGATAGAATTTTATTATTTTTTAAAGACAGCATTATACCTGAATTCTGCTCAACATAAAAAGTGAAGGATTAACTCCAATAATACTTTAACAGTCATATCAAGTAAAAATACAGTTATTTTAAAACTATATAAACTATTAGATTCCAATACTAGTATAGTATAAATTACATCAAAAGCAGCCACAGAACAATACCTGGCCTCACTGCCTTTGTGTACAAATTAAATGCAACTGGGATTGTTTTCTGGTCTGTCCCATTAAACTCTCACCCACCCAAATGCAATCACTGCAAACAAACCAGCTATTGTCCCCAGGCCCTTGATTTGTGTTAACTCACAAACCAC
The DNA here is from genome assembly GCF_000738735.6 of Corvus cornix cornix. Taxonomy (NCBI): domain Eukaryota; kingdom Metazoa; phylum Chordata; class Aves; order Passeriformes; family Corvidae; genus Corvus; species Corvus cornix. The sequence continues at coordinate 2,432,576 of NC_046344.1, forward strand.
ATCCAGAAATCATTTGGGAAAGTGTGTTTCAGGTCGGGCCAACAATGCCAAGGGCTATTCTAACAACTTAACAGGATGGATATTCAGGCTCTGGTGTCTGGGAACATCCCTCCTCCTGCCCCAGCTTTTTAATTTGTTCCTGTCTGTGTTGCTGCTGTGCCTGTTGCTCTCCTCGTTGCTGAGGTACTCTGTGAGACACTTGTTCCAAGGAGCAAGTTGTTTCTTCCTATTCCAACTTTTTGCCATTTCTTCCCAGCTGTGTACTAAAGATGATGTCTGCTGACTTACATGGAGTCAGTGAATCACAAGGAAAAAAAAAAAAGATGAATTAGGGGGTTGTTTCAGGATAGAGAGTCCTGTATTTTCAAGGATATGAGGAAAAAAAGATGTACCATAATGGTGTGCATCCATGGCAGGTAAGAATCCCAATGCCACCTTGAATTGCCATTCTATACTGAAAATAATCTTGGAAGATTCTGCCTCTGCTAACCCTGTTTCTCAAAACAAAAAATTACAGAGTAAAACCCCTTATTGCCACCTACCCCAAAATTCTAAGAATAACGTGATAATTATTGGCCTTGAGGCACTGATTTTTGGAATGACTATATTAGGCATTCAGGGGTAAAGATTATGGTTTTCTTGTCATCCTCTAATGCAGATTTCAAGCAAAAAATCGTGATTGCACCTGTCAGTTGTTTTCATCCAAGAGGAAGTAAACAAACCCCAATAAAATTGCTCTCAACAGCTCCCCTCTCAGAAGCCAGGCCCCACAGCTCTTGTTTTTCACTAGAGCTCTTGATCCACAGCAAGTATTCATGAACAGCAGACACAGACCATGCTCTGGAGACACAGCAGGTCCACTGAACACAGGGAACTCGGAGGAAGAGCTCCAGGACATCACATCTGCTCAAGGTACACGTAAAGCTGCTGGGAAAGGTGAGGAAACTATTTACAGCCAGTGCCTGCAGCAGCTGGAAGGAGCACAACTAATGGATCTTTTCTCCATCAGCCCAGGCAGCCTCTGGAAGTGTTTCAGGCTTTGCACTGCCACAGTGGTTGATTGTTAGCAGAACCAGTCCCTGGACGTGAACGCCCGAGAAACGGCAAAAACCTTTGCAATGGAAATTCCCCTTTGGAGTCTGCTTGGTTTAGCAGAGTTTGGTTTATGGGTGTTAGCTGATCCTCACAGCACTGGGCAAGGCTCATCTCAATCAAAGGTTTGTGCTCGATAGAAAAACTTAACTCTCCCTGACCCCCCTGCCACGTCTCCAAGATGAACTGATGAAATAATTCTCAGATTATTTCCCTTTCATACATTAGGAAAAAAGCGTAATATGTGATCTTTTTCCTTTCTACTGAAGACTAGATTCTCAAAGCAAACAAAAAACCTGGCCATGCTTCTAGTGGTAGTTCTATACAGTTAACCACAGGTAACCACGGGCTGTCTTTGAAGTCCAGGAAGTTCAGGAAGAAGTATCTAGAGCACTTTATCAAAAAGGAAAGCTGTCACAGGCAACTCCCTCTTCAGAATGAGCTATAGATTTGATATTGTCAAGGCATTTCAGAGCAATTAAAATTATTGTTGTATTCTATTCAGCTTCAGAAGTTATAGGGGACAAGAGCAACTCAAATCAATTTGTACAGCTACTTTTTCTTACCACATCTTACAGCTTTATAGCTTCTCTTACTTGTAGTCTAAGGACAAGGTCACAAAAATGAGTGGAATGAACACCAGTGCAAAATTTCAAGTCATACAATAAAGCCATATCTCAAAACTTCTCAAAAAGGAGGACAGAGGAACCAAGAAAAAATTCTGATCAGGAAAACAATTAATCTAAAATTGTCAAAAGTCTCAGAAAATAACAGTATTTTTATCTGCCTTGGTGTACAAGGACATGGAAATAAAACCTTTGTCTTAATCCAAATAAACATCACAAAGTGAGAAAGAGCTTGGGAGAGATAAAGTGCTTCACAACACATTATTTGCCTGTACAGTGAGGCACACAAACAGGGCCTCCTAATTGTCAATCGTGTGTCCTATATTCTAGTGACACACTACCTCTCATGAACAGAATAATTAACGAGGAGGCACATGATCAGATCCTACAGCTTTCTATTATTTAGAATGAATGGGAATAAAGGGAAACATTTTCAAAACAGGCAACTGGAAACATCTTTTATGCAGAGACCTTTAGAGTTGGCAAAAGCGACCTTCCAAGGAAAAAAGCATAAGAGAAACCTATTCTGGTCATTTGAGTCATTAAATCCTCAGAATCTGTTGTAGGAGTTGCTGTGTTCCTTTCACCACATGAAACCAGTGTGAGTTATCCAGCTGGGTAGCATGGAGCTGGCTGGAGAGGAAGAAACCCTGAATTTCCACTTGTTGTGTGTGGGTATTACATCTTCCACAGTTCCTGATAGTCGTATAAACAACGCTAATCTTCAAAACAAATGACAGCCATTGTAAAAGTGCCTTCCTGTAAATGCTCAGCTTTGCTTTTTACTTAAAGACACACCTCACTGAACAATAGCTCAGCAGGTATGAACACAACTAAACAATGCATAGACTCCCTGCAGTTTCAAGTTTACATCCTGCAGGCACTCTTGCAAGAGTGAATAACAACGCATTTGGGTAGAATTCTGAAATTATAAAACCACCAGAGAAAAGTAGATCTTGATTTCTAGCATCACTCCTATTAGTTACCACCACTGTAGCTATTCATAGCTAAGATTTGTATAGCTACTAGTGATTTAGTTTAAATTATTTCTCAATCTGAAAATGAGTAAATTTTTTTAAAAAGTCTTTAGTGTTGCCACACTATGTCGGAGACACGCCTTGAGAAGATTCAAAAAGGAAATAATACTGTGCTGTACTGAACCTGAAGCATTTTGTACATTAGTGCATTTCATCTCCTGCTTTAGCTTCTGAAATCCATAGTACAGTTTTCAGAAGGGCACAGTTGAGCCCTCAACACACTCATGTTAAGATATCTCATTTGTAAGTTAGCTTAATATTATTTTAAAACAGGTTAAACAGAATGGAAAAGAATAAATCAAGATGCCAGTGTTTATTCAAAAAGACTAATTCTTATGACTAATTATTAGTCGTCTTGATGGAAAACTTCTTGTTTAAGAGAAACATCATTAGTACATCATCCATCGGTGTGTTTCTAATACAACTTTTCCAGGTTATGAACACATGCCCAAGGATAGACCTCAAGCCGGCAAAACTCTAAATAAGGGCAGAAGAGAAAATTTGTACTAAGGAAGAACTGGATTTTATAAACTCACAAACTCCCAAAGGCTCCTCTTCCCCGGAGTTAGATTTGTACTGCAGGAATGCAAAGCGACAGCCTCACTGCAGTATGAGCTGGGACCATAGGTGAATCTGAATTTTGATACATAAGTCCAGTAGTTTAATATAATTGTGAGTCTTTTTAAAATACAGAAACATGGAATGTGGGACTTTAAACTGAATTTATCAGATATATTTCTGTGATAAAACAATATAGCCTACCAAAGTAATTCTCAATGCCTCTGGGGAGAACAAACGGGTTTCTTGCGGGAGGGAGGTGTTTTGGTTTTTTTTAAATTATGCTTTGGTTGATAATCAAAATTCACTTGGATACAGAGAAACGCATCTTTTAAATCCAAGATTAGCAACACCAATCATGCCATTATCAAGAGCTCCAGAAACCTAACCACCATGGGAACACTCTGTGAGCTGCTTGCCCAGCCCTTGGCCCATCCAGGCAGAAGGACAGGTCTGTACCTCAGCACTTTCCTGTTTTGTCCCCTTTCCCCTGCACTCTGTGTATCTCAGCCGGATGCCAAGCAGTTTTCCCCCATTTACAGCAGAAAACCTGTACAGGCTGCAGGGACACAACAGCACACGACAACCTTCCTGGGTGACCAAGTGACCATCTGTGCATGAGGGTGGCCCACAGTGTTCCCCCACATCGTCCCCACGTCCCTGCCAGGGCAGGGCAGTGTCATACCAGGGAACCTCTCAGCAGTTCCTTGGCAAAAGGGAGGCTGTGGCCCTCTTTAGTCATAGGCTCCCACACCCTTGGGCTTCATTGTGCACGTGCCATTCCCATCATGCGCTAAAGTGATTCTTCAGGTCTTACATAAAGGGTAAATGTCAGCCCTGATTTTTGTGTGTGCACACACAGTTGTGAACTGTGCTGTTTATTCAGTCAGGTTAGCTAAAAAACATTGAGGTATTCACTTTCTGGTCCGGATGCCAACAGAAAGGAAGAACAAGATAAAAATAAAACGGCATTACTCAGCCACCTGATGACTTCTGTAAATATATTTTGAAGCTTTGTATAACACAGGTTACCATGTATTTAATAAATCCAATGGATTAGCACTGTAAGAAAGAAAAATAAAAAAATTACACAACAACACCCCCTCCCCCCAAAATAGCAGGCCAGCAAGGTATTCAATTTAATTTTCTATTATTTTTCCAGGTCACCCAAAACTTGATTCTTTTTGAGAACTCTAAAGCCTGTATTTGGTCCTGCAGCACAGATGCCATCACAGCACTACTCTGAATTGGTTTCCCCAGACCAAGCCTTTCTTCTTACAGGTAGGAGAAGCACAAAACACTGCTCTGGATTCTACCCATCCCAGCACGGTGTTTGTGTGCACTGCTGGGATGGCACAGGCAAGAGCAGAAGTGCCATGGACACTGCTGAACAAAAGAGAGCACACTCTCCACGCAGGCCAGAGCACAGCACAAAGAGGTGTTCATTTGTTTTAGATGGGGGAGCTGTGATTACAGTCCCAGCCAGTGCTGAATACACAGGCTCCTGCTCTCTGCCCCGAAAGGGTAACCAACTGTTTTCAAGATTTCGACTTTGATGTAGAAATAACTGCTTTAAAGTGGACCCTGAATCCATTCTCTATCTGAAGCAGCCTTTCTACCTTATCTGGATAAAGTTTCAATTTTTAATGAGGGCAGGGCAGGAGGGTTTCCAGGCCTGTGAGTACGAGCTATGTGATGCAACATGCCAGACCTCTCAAAATACCTACAGAGGAGACATTTCATCACACTGTCAACATTAACTTTGTATTACTCTGTGTTTTTGCTGGTTATTTCAATCTTTAGATCTCTTTGAATTAGTCTAGGAAACAAAACTAAAGGGTAAACTTTCCCAGGAAATAAGAACTGAGTAACAGGGAAGGTTTTCCTATTTAGTGGTCACTCCTTTTAAAGCCTATTTTAAATTATATCCATTAAAACACACAGGAGATCTTCTTCCCTCTCCTCTGTAAAACTGTTATGACTGCATTCTGGAAGTCAATAGACAGAGTAGAGCATTCCTTTGTTGGCACAGCCCTGAACAGTCAACTTCCCAGGTTTCTCCTCTGTGAGCCTGTATTTACAGGGTGCACTTCAGAGAGGGGAATTTATGTTTGCTTATGGCCTTGCCGCAAACGTAACTGATACCAAAAAGCACCAGACTATTTACGATTATCTGCTCTGGTTCTAGAGGACAAAATTTATAGCCGGATAATCTCTTTTTTTTTCAGTAGTTTTGCATTAATTTGATATCTAAGTCCAAAGAAAGTAAACAATAAATACAACATAGCCCCAATATAACTGGGGGTATAAGACTTAAGTCTTATAAAGGTAAAGTTGACTTAAGTATGTCAAAGAACAACAAAAGTAACAGCAAAATTTACTCCTAGTAAATGTTTTTGAAAACCTTTAAATGATGATGACAACATCTTCAGAAATATGAAAACATTTGATAATAAACCAGAAAAATTTAGTAAATAGTGAAATAGAACAATCCATCAGAAAGCTTTCCTTAGGGCTCAAACCTGCAAGTGCAGTGCAGCTGTAAGTTAAATTTGCAAATGGATTCAATCATGCAAATGTGAGTGCTTTCTCTGGTACAACAGACTGTACAGAATGAGGATTACAGATCCAACTATGGATTACTTCACTACCCAACCAAAAGTATGATTCTCAAGGGAATTTTTCCCAATTAGAATTGCTGTGTTTTGGAAGGACTGTGTTTATAAGGAAAAAGAGTTCAGAACAAGTGTCTGGTGCCCATAAGCAAAATATTTTTAATTCTACAAATAATGAAGCATTTTGGAAAGTTTTAAAGCCTCCTAACATGAACTGAACTACCCGCAGCGGTCAGTGCTTTGAGGCAGTGCTAGGGTGCACCATCATAAATCTGATTATCAGCTCGGGACGCTGGCAAGCAAATTAATTCAGCGTTAAGCCATTTTTAGGCTCTGGCCCATATGAAGAAACGGTTCAAGCAGAAGACCACAACCACCAGGATCTCCAAACCACCTTATCACCAAAACACACCGAGGGAATGAGGGCTGGCTGTTGAACCGAGCCTGCTGGAGAGGCAGAAACCGGTCTGGAAGCCGCCTTGTCCCGGGGGTGCCGCGGCCGTGCCCGCCCGGGGGCTGCGGCGGAGCCCCGGCCGCGGGGACGGGGAGCGGCCGGACACAGCGGGGCGGGTGGGATCACTCCCGGAGAGGGAAACGGGGACAGGGGAAAAAAAGGAAAAGAAAAAAAGAACAAAGAAAGGAAGAAAAAAAAGAAAAGAGAAGGGGAAAAAAAAAAAAAAGAGAAAAGTTTGCTGCGTTTCCGCGTGAGGAGCCGCGGCTGCCCCGCGGCCCCGGTGCCGGGCCAAAGGGGGCCGCGGGCAGCCCCTCCCCGTTCCGCACTCACTTTGTACGTGTTCTCCGTCAGCTTGTTCACCTCCTCGGGGTCCGGGACATGGTGCCGGCGGGGAGAGCTCGGTCCTGCGGAGCGCCCCGGCCCCAGCCCAGCGCCGCAGCCTCGGCTCCCGGTGCCGCGAACAAACTGTCAAAAACTTGCGGAACCAGCCGGGCAGCGCCGCCGGGGCGGGCCCTGCGCCGCGGCTCCCGACGCGGCAGGACTGGCTCGGCGGGCGGGGAGGGCCGGGGCCGGGCCGGGCCGGGCCGGGCTGGGCTCGCATCACCGCACTCGGCTCGGCGGGCACGGCCGGGCGGGGCGGGCGGAGGGCACGGACCGCCCCTCTCTACCTGAGCCGCCGCCTGCTCCCGAGCGCCGCCTCCATCCTCCGGCCTCCTCCTCCCCGGTTCCTTCTATGGGAGCTCCTGCCCCGCTGCCAAAGCCCAGCCCAGCCCAGCCCGGCTGGGAAGTCCTGTGGAAGTCCTTTCAAGAGGCCGCTCTGCTGTGTGTGCCCCACGAAGTCGCGGGTAAACTTCTCCCAGCAGTTAAGTGAGGGTTCTGTAGAAATTAATTAGTCAGAATGAATTAGCGTAGCCCTGGCGACGGTAGTGCGGTGCGGGGTGGTCGCCCTGCTTCCTTCCACAGCAGCCCAACGTGAGGGAGAGCGGGGGGGAGAGACCCTCTCAGGAATGGACAAAAATGTCTTTCTCCCCAGTCCTGGTCTAGAGCACTGCCCGAGCTTCCTGCTACACGGGGAAGTTTTCTATTTGTTTTAAATACACACCCATAAAACAGTGCCCCCCAGTCATCTTTCCTCTGTGAACTGACTTACAAGGCCTTCATGGAGAGGGGTGGTGAGGAAGGCTGTGGGAAGCTGTAAATTTTTGTGGACCATAAATTGTCCAGAGATTGTGAGAATAAAGTATGCCAGCTGGAATATCTTTCTGATAAAGTAATACCGGCACTATCTGGAAGGGCTTTGTGAGAATTTCATAACCTTGGGTATTTATAACTAGGTTATGGTGCCGGGTATCGGGCGTGTGAGGTGTAATCACCATCCTTACGCATTGGCTGTCCTCTTGGTCGTTGTCTTTCCCTCTGTTTCCCTCACTTTATTGCAGCAATAAAAAACTGGACTTGGATCAGAATCCTAGATACTGGACTCTGGTGAGGGAGGAGGTTGTTACCAGGTTTTGAGAGCTGCAAAAATGTTTTCGTTTGAGCACAAGGAGATGTGCCTTTAGAATTACAGTTTGCCATCTGAGGAAAAAGTGGGCGCTTAAGGTGTTACCTTCAATGCAGCTACAATGCAGGGCAGAAAGGGGGTTTTATGAGACTTTGTACTCTCAGCTGAGGTCTTTACAGACTTCTGGTATGCATGGTATTAATTGCTATTCAGTTTAATTTATAATGTTGTCCTATGGGCATAATGGATTGTTTGGGGCCCAAGTCTACAATTTATGTTCCTGCTAAGCAGTGTTTGCTCATACAAACGGTCCTCTCAAATGTGATGTGGCTGCTTGCCTGAGTATGGCACGAAGAGTCACAAGTCACACTGTTTGTTTCCAAGTCTTTTGTCTGCAGAGTTTGCTACAGCTCTGAAAACAGACCGGGTACTACTAACTTTTGTTTTACCATATGCCAGTGCCTGAAAAGGATGTTACTCCCTAATGGACTGGTGTTCAAATTTGAGCGAGCAGGTACCCAAAAGAAGATGCAGAAAAGGACTTTTCCTTCCCTGATTCCTGCTAAAGGAGCTGGGAGTGTAGCATAGAGCAGGGAATGTTCTGTTCCTGTTAGGGGCAGAGCATTTCTCTTTCCTCTGAACACTGTGAAGCTCTAGGAGCTCACCTAGGACTCAGGGTATTTGTTTCCAGTTGGCTTGCTAAGTTCAGTCATAGTAAATTACAAAGTGAGTGTTAATGGAGTATGCATATCAGAGACAATATGGATAATTTATGTAGGCAGAAGTGTTTAAATTGTTACGACACTTAACACACTTCGTGGGAATGCTCAGCATTTCAAAACATTTGTAAAGGTCTTTCTTTTTAAAGCAGATGTAAATATTTTAAACTTCTACTGAATTTCCTACTGTGTGACCTTTGGTCTTTGGTATGACCTTTGGTGTTAGTTTCTGTAGTCTTCATGTGTATACATTTTTTAGAGTTTTTATGTAATCTTTTTTGTGTTTTTAGTGCTGTTGGTTATTTTAAAAAAAAGGAAAATAAAGATGGAAATAAATAATACAGTTGTAAAGCTATGGAGAAAAGAAAAAGGAACTTAAAAAATAAACAGTCTTCAAAGAATACCTAAGTGAGAAATGAAGCTAGGAGGGCAGAATCCTTACTTTGGGGTAATGATTGCATCTATTATGTTATCTATCTCCAGATTAAAATAAAAATAACCATAAATAGTTGAGATATTTAGCTTTACTGTGTGACTGCAAAATTTGAAACTTGACAGCCAAATCCAGTCCTTTAAGTATCCAGGCCTTTTCTATAAACAGTAAATTTTCAAATTCACTAGGAAAAAAAAAGTCTGCTTGAGCTTGTAATGCAAATGTTTTGTTCTCTTAATAGGGGATTTTTATCTTACATTGTGTTAAGATTAGTGTTACATTACTGACTTAGCTGGAGTCAATCCTGATGTGTGCAAACAACAGGACTTTGGAATAGTTGAATGAGCAGGAGTCCTGATCACCAACCATATCTGCTTTCTGAACTGATTGGAATCAAAATTAATGTGATTATCTTTTTTTGATGCTTACTTTTAACATATAGGGATTTGTTGGCCAGAAGAGATGAAGAAGGAAATGTTCTTTCTTTGGTGGTGAACCAATCCTGTGGTATAACTACATCTGTTCTTTGTACTTTGTCTCAAGCAATAACTGCACCTCAAGAATGGTTTGGGAAATTTGCCAGGTTAGTGGCTTACCTGGTCCAGTACCCATCAGAGTAGGGCTGAATTCAGGATTAGGTTGCTCATGGCTTCATCCAGTTGAATTTTGAAGGAAAAGTTGAAGGACAGAACTGAAAGTTTTATTTGAAAGAGCGTGTAACTTGTCAAGTAAAGAAAATAGGAGTTAAAGTGTTACAGGAGACAGTATTTAGCATTTTGTGTTGGTCTATCCCCTATGTCACTAACCCAGCTGAGTTGCCTGTGCTCAGCAGGCATCCTCTGGGTCGTAATGAGAACTTTGACTGTAATATTGCCTGTTCAGAAAGCAAAACTCCTTCCTCATTACCTGCCATTCTGCCTCACTTTACACTTTCCTGATGTTAAACCACAATGTTTGAAGGACTGTAGTGATGCATAATTCCAACAGTTCCACTTGATACTGGCTGTTTATAAGGGATGGCTTGGATTCCAGCATGTTCTGGTCTCACCCTTGCAATGGTTAAGATGCTCCTGCCCCTGGCAGGCAGGTACTGAGCAGGAGCAGCCAGGCATGGGCTGGCCTGGAGCTGGGGCTGCAGCACCTGAACCTGGCTTTCTGCATGTATTGCTGTGAAGTGCCTCTCTGGGCGCCAGTCCAGCAGCTCCTTCCATGTTGGCCAGAAGCAGAATCACATAGGTTTAGCAAAACTGCTGTCGAGGGACTCACTCAAAATAAGTGCTTATGTTTATTCCCTCCAGAAGGCCAGTTCTCCCTTGTAGGCTTTAAGCTTTTGAACATGAATAGCCACAATAAAAATTTCCACACATTGCCAGCCCTGTAGAACTGAGATTGTAATGAGAAAAGGGTATTGATATATCTTTTGAAAATGTACATACTCAGAAATATTCCCTTGAGTAAATTTCTTTAAAAGCAGTAATATTTTGATATCTTCTGCATGTGTCCTGTTTGCGTGTCAGAGACATATTCAAACATTCTTTGGGAAGGGTTTAAGCATGCTGCAAAGACCCACTAATGTCAGCTCATCATTAGATCTTTAACACGTGTTTTAGGTAGCTTAGTATGACTGCAACTAATTACATAAATTGTGGCTAAGCAGTAATCACATGTGCACGATCTAGCCAGCTGTGGCCTATTTCATTCCCCGTGATCATTAGCAGATGCTTAACTTGATTAAGGAAAAAAGCATGTCCACAGCATGTTATTTAGTGATCTCAAACAACATTCAGAGTCAGAATATAATTTTCTGAACAGGAAATTAGAAGGACTCTACAGGCTCTCTTTTCTGATTGATAGATATTTTTTGTCCTCTGTTGACTCTTATATGGAATTTTTCAAGTATTTTAATCCCCTTCAAATTGACAATGTAGAAGCACACTAAAACTTTAACAAAGTGTTGTTTGAAAGAATTATACAAAACTTTTGAAGGGTTACTGACCCTTTCGGTCTGATTCAGCTCTGGATCATTTAAAGGATTTACTCCATTTTTAAACTGATGCAAGCAAGCACAAAATCATTTTGTTACCTGCTGTTCATTGTCCTGGGCTGGTTTCAAAGCAAATGAGCCGTAACTCAGACTCACAGGTCAATAAGATACTGAGCTCTCTGGTCAAGGAAGACACTTAATTGAATGCTTAATTTAAACATGTAATTAATTCACTGTACTTTGGGGGGCTGAATCAAGGAAGTACAGGATGCTTTTTATTAACTCGTCTTTCTCCAGACTAAAAGTGAGATGATGTTTTTGTCTTGGAGATTAAGGCTTTAGATGCTTATGTTTTGTGTCTCAATAGTCTCGTGTTGCAAATTATCTTGGCAGTATTATAAGATGAACTATAATCTGATTTCATCATTGTGGTTTCTTTTTTTGAGACTAAATGTATGTTAATGAAGAAAGTGTTTTTTAATGTGTTTTTTTTAGGAGTTAGACAAACTTTAGCATTCAAGGGAATCTAGTAGGCAGTCCTGCTTGCTATGCTAATAATTTTCTGCTGTTAGTTGAAATATTTAATTCAAAGCTGTTATACCCACACATTTTGTGACTGCTCATTTCCTGCCGAGAGTAGCTGTGCTTTATTTCACGTGCTCTACCCACTAGATGGCAAGCGAGCTATGCACGATGGAGCAGAAGAAACACACATTATCTGTATGCACAGGGCTTTCAAGTGCTTTATAATGAAACAAGATAGATATTAGTGGTAAGCGAATGAAACAGCCTTTATATTGCTCAGACACAGCCTTGGAATTTTTTCTCAAGAGTGTAAGTGCAGTTAGTATGTTCATGTTATTGAAATCTAAATATGCCTTGGGATCTGTAACTTTATTTTGGAAGTCAGCCCTAGTAGCAAGAAAACATCCTGGTTAAACTCCTGTTACAAACTTCTAATCCGTTTTAATGATTAAAAATTCAGGGTTTTATGAGGTGACTCATGCTGGAAACACATTATTTTAAATCCTACGTATTTGTTATTCTCCCTTTCGTAATTTGTCAGCTGGGGATTAACTAACAACAGGTGTGTGCTGTCCCAGATGGATAAACTGGTTTTGCCTGGGGCTGAGTGTAGAGTTCTCCAGCTGAACAGAGATCTGCTCATTGCTGGTCTTAGAAACGTCAATAGATTCTGTTTTAGAACCAGAGTAGGAATTATCAGTGTTTGTTATGGGGTGGAACATAAAGACCTCAACTGGAATGTGATGCTATTGCTGGGCTGGGAACAAAATGTGCACCAGGTAAAAGTAGCACTTCTGTGAGGATTTTCAGAGAATTTTGCTTCTCTTCCTTTTCATAGCAATGACAAAATAGACCAAGTACATAATACTGATAATTTGTTTGTACTTTAAAATGGTAATTTGATTGTACTTAAATTTTTTTTTTCTAGAAAAAACTCCTAGAATTGCATTTCTATATTGCGAAGAAATTTGTAGCTCATTAACCGCAATCTTTTATGCAGACTTAGTGTCATGGAAAATTACTAGAACTAGGTTCAGGATAGATTGTATTAATAGTAAACTATTACAAAAATACAATTACCTTCTTCCTGTATTGCCATTTAATTGTGAACATTTTTTAGGAGTTGTACTGATACCAAAAAAGCAATCCATTTCTATTTGTTGGTAATAAAAATATGATTCCAAACCCCTACTTGGATATTCTTGGATTGAGCCATACTGAAGTTTCTTTCTATGGACATGTTATGAGCCTGCCTTCTCCTCTTATGTTCAGTTGCTGTTCCAGGAATCTAACACTGCTGTGCCTGCCCACTCCTTGTTTCTAGACACCCACTGGCCAGTGACAACACTTGCAATGTTTTCCAGAAAATGCACGGGCAGTGATGGTTGATATTGAGCAGCGCAAATCTTGGGAGCAGCCTGTGATGGATATTTATAATCCCAAGTACCTGTGCAGCCTGGTGGTGTGTTCTGAGTGTGTCTCCACAGCAGACCCAAAGCAGCTGCTGACAGTCGCTGTCCCCGCTTGGGGTCCCGCCCCTGGCTTGCAAAAACGCCTGAGGAAGGAGGTGGTTGGAGGCTGTGACTGTTCTGCAAAGAGGGGAAGATGAGGATTAGATTGGGTTGGCAAAAGGCAGTCTTGGAGATTTGGATGAAAAGGATGATTGATTAATCACTGGTTGTCTGAAAGGTGATAGCTCTAGGGTCAAAATACCTCACTTCCAGTCCCATTGAGATTGGGAAAATGACATGGTTAGGGAAATTAGAGTGATTACGAGAGGTTTTCAGCTCCTGATTAACTGGCTTCATTGAAGTCAGTTCAGTTCCTACGGATTTCCTGAAAGAGTTTGGCTCAACATTCCTCATTTCTGCTCAGCTTTCTCATTTGAAAATCAAATACGTGGGCTGTAGCACAAGGAGCGGTCCCTAGCCTCAGGGCAGAGTGGTGTGGGATGGCTCAAATCCACCTGGTTCGGGGCGGGTTTGCTCTGGCACTTTCCGGCTGCGTTCCCGGCCCTTGCTGTGGGTCACTGCTGGGCTCCGCCCATGGGGCTGCGAACCCTTAACCATCACTTTATTCCGTGTTTTTCGGTTCCAAGTGTCTGACCTAGGCCGAGGGTTGTGCCGTAGCTTGCCTGAGTAGCATTTGCACGGGATGGGAGTGCAGGTACCGCTGCGTGCCCTGGGGCTGGGCAGGAGGATGTGCGAGCAGAGGGCGGATCGAGCTCGGCAGCGTTCCCGCAGTGGGGTCAGAGGAGGCAGCTGGGTCCAGGGTGGATGGACATGTTCGGCCTTTAAGGTGGATGCTTGCAATGAACTTTTCTTTGCTCCAATTTCGTTTGAGAGGCAAGGTGGCAGGAAAGGGGGCCCCGCCTGTAAAGTGACAGGAGTTACGAAGGTGATCGAGAGCGCTGGGATCTAGGAGTGACCTAAGGAGCTTATTTGTCATCCTTACCTGACATGCGAGGAGAAGAAGGCTCTTGGCTTCTGATAACAGCGCCGTGGGTGCTGGCTTCCCATGGGGTTCTAGGGCATAGTCCTTCCGTGTCATTGAGCCAGTGAATCACTAGAGTTATCTATAACTTACTAGGTAAGAGTTATTTGGGTTGTGATTCAGCACAGACATTGCAGCTGACCGGTTGTTTGGCTTCCGAGGAAAAAGCATTTTCTGTTTCTTTCGTCCTTTTCACATAAGGGGATGTGTTATTATATTCCTGGGGATGTTTTGGAACTAGCTGTTCTGGAACCAGATAACCCAGTTTCTGGATACAGGAGATAAATCAAGTTGCTTCTATGCTGCATATTACTGCTGCTCCACCCTAGAATTCATTGAATTAGATATCAAGAATTTCATTAATTTCTGGGTTTCTAAATGGGTGATATGTTAAATTTTGTCTTGTTCATATAGAAAGCCTGTATGTTACTGCTGGTCCAAACTAGGAGAAAAGGGATGTGGTGGACCTTCTTTTGACAATGAGATTTTGTCAGTGTCTTAAATTTAGGACAAAATTTTGGTTTTGATTTAATTTAGAGAAGCCCAGCTTTCTTTTTTATGCTCTTGATTTTCTGTTAAACTTCAAGTAATGCAAACATTTAAGAGAGAAAACAGTTACTCACAAAACTCTTATGCTGACAGGATTTGTGAAACAATTTGATAATACTTCCTCCTTCTTTGACTCCTAAAATACCAGGAGCTTGCTGTTGTACTTGCCACATTTTTATTACCTGCTCTTCATCAGTCAGTTGGTTGTGCAGATGTTTTTCATTAGTATCATGGAATACACATACTTGCAGCTAAACCTTACATAAAGTTTCATATCTCTACCCACGTTTGTTACTATTGTAACACTACTTAGCAACTAGAAGTAAATCAAAGGAGCAGTAATGAAAAGAAACCGCTAAATTTCCCTCCTTACAATAGAGACAATGCTGTAAGCTGCAAAATTCAAATAATGGTTTAGCTCTGAAATTTTCCGAAGATCAGAGATCTCACATTGGTTTTATATTTTTAAATGTGAAAAGTCATTAGAATTACCTGGATCTGCTTTTGGGTGTTCTGTATCTAGTATTTACAGACCAAGACACAAGGCTGAACTGGAAGTATTACCATGCACAGTAATGAATTAAAGAAAAAGATAATTACAATTGTCTCCTTTTTTGGGAATATCCAGAAAAGATGTAATATTGTACTGTGAGTTTATTCTAGATCAGTATCCTAAGTCCCTTTCCTCCCCCAGCTGACAGAACAGATGGTTCATCTCTCTCCTACAATTTCTGAATCCTTCAAAATCCACACTGTGAGGAGCTGGGGATAGGTCTCTCTTTCAGAAGTCCTGTCCCTCTAGTCCATTTTAATTCTTAATTCCATGGGTAACTCTTCAAATAACACTTCAAGTATCACCCTGTTATGCTGATTTTTCTGGAAATTACTAAGGGATGAGATGGTGCGTAGAATTAATACTGCTGATGAAAATATCAGTACTTCAGCACCACAGGAGAAATGTAAAGGGAGAATGTCTGCAACCTTTTTTTCCCAAACTTTTTAAATATAAACCTGTGGTCTTTGAGCAGTCTGTGAGAGCTGTGGGCAGTGTAAACAGTTTAGGTCTGTCTATACCCATGAATGGCACTTCAGGCAAGAAAGGATTTGCAAATTACGAAGGTGAGATAAGAGCTGTGACAGTGTCACGATAACAGCATTACCAGCACTGCTGAGGGGAAGGCTGGAATCTGGGGTCTATTATGAGTGACTATGTATTCATTGTGGAATAATGCCTATAAAAAGGATAAAAGCATCCTTGACAGTCAAGGACCGAAATCTGCACTCATGGAAAACAGAAGGGTGAAAGATAGGCAGAGGTGTAGCAAATGGACAAGGAGATATTGAACACCTGCATTAGTAGAAAAAATTAAATCAGTTATTGCAATAACTGCAGGCAAGGGGCGGGGAGGGGTGGGTAGTAAGGCAGTAAATTTCTTTGGGTTTTCTTTCACTGTGGGGAACTTTCCATGACTTCAAGAGAGCTATGGCAATTATGTAGCACCAATTCAGGAATGACATCAAAATGACCAAGTCAAGGGGGCTGTGTAACTGGGAATTTAAACCCATGCATTACTTATATTGATGGGCAACTCTTTAGAGGAATGAGCATTTTGTTATGGTGATTCACCAGCTGGCAGCTGGATGCTTTTCCCAAAATATTCAGAAATATTCATCTTCCTAAGTGCAGCCAACAGTTTGTGCTCTTTGGGTAATATTAATGAGTTAATGTAGAAGTGTGTTACATTTTGTTAGTTTTTCTAGATAATGGGGGCCAAGGTCGCGTCCCTTTTTCTGCAGCACAAAGTAGTTGAAAAGGCAGACAGTGGCTAGGTAGGAATTTCACTTACACAGGAAGAATCCCTTGGTAACAAACAACCACCACAGCAGCTTCATTTCAACTTTTCTCCAGTGCCAAATTGGTTGAAATTCCTGCGCAAAACAAGAGTTGGAAATTGGTTTTTGGTTCTGAGTTAGTCTCAGCTGTCAACAGTCCACCAAGAAAGTGGGTAGCAGCATATGAATTTAGGGCAGTGCTGTAGCTTGAATTCTGTTTGATGTTTGTGCTGGTCTGACTCACAGTGTCATCTGGATTTCACCACAGCTGCGCTGGAGTTTGAGGTCTGAAGATGGAAGTCCCTGGCCACCACTCAGCTGTAGCAGCAACTACAGCTGGGATCAGGTGCAAATCAAATTCAGACAGAATTTGACAAAATTTCAGACAAAATCAAATTGGCAATTTTTCATTGCCAATTTTGTGTCAGTCTCTTACTCTATTTCTTTAACTTCCAATTTCTCCTGCCCCACGTATGGGTACTATTTGCCAATACAGTAAAGAGAAAATACTGTATAAAATAAAGCACATAGACACAAAGTAACAGAAGTCCTGTTTCCCATTTTCAGATCTCTAACATAATGTTCCATTTCTCCTTGCCTTACTTGCTCATTTTATGACTCTTTCTCATCTCAATTTCTCTCTGCAGTCATTGATTACTGTTGTAATATTTCCCATATCAAATTCAGAGCTATAAAAATAGGCTACACTGCAGAAAATATTTTAGACAGAGGCTGGTTTAGTTGTGTTAGTGAAGTTATGTGTTGGAGAATAGTGACACATTCATTTATTTATCTGCAGGGAATTGTTAGCGAAGTTTCTTGTTTATGCCCTCTCACTCTACTGATTCATTCTCACCTGTTTTCTGTGACTGCAGTGACCGTGTAGAAATACAATGTGACCTAAACAGCTCAAATTCATTAGAACATGATTATCATGAAGCAAGAGGTCTAGCAGAGACATTTTAAATGAGGATGTAATATAGGTAGCTTTTTACTTTTATGAAAGTGTGAAAGTATGAGTTACATTTTCATTAAGTTAAGGCAACTAGGTCTTCAGCATGATTGGTGTACCTGCTGTACAGACAGTGCTGTGAAATAAGCCAGAAGCAGCATTCTTCCCACTACTTCCTCCTGCTGTTATTGATTTAAGTGAGGCTCTGGGGTATCTGATGCTATCCTGATGCCTGAAGATTTATTCATATGACTCCCCATGCATCAGCATGATATTATACCACTTGTTCTCTGGAGAAAATAATTAAGTGAATTACTAACGCATAAAATGCTCAAGTTAAAATGCTTAAATATTCCATTTGATGCAGTTATATATAGCTTAATGTAATAAGTGCAGTATCCTCCTAGAGTGCCGTGGCTTTCATCTCCATTAAATGGAATACTAATTACCAGTTGATTCCAATTTTGTCAAGGTTGCTTTGTTGTTATATTCTTAAACAAGACCAGAAGGTGAAAAAGGACTAACCTGTATATAAATTAAAAGTAATCAACAGAGGTCAGAGCAATAGTGTTATTACTTTGGGGTTGTAGTTATAAATACTTTGCTATCACAGAGTTTTTAAAATGAGACAGAAACTTAATATATTGACTGACTTGTAGCAGAAGTTGCTCGTGGGGATGGCAAGGTAGTTCATCTTATGTGCAGGTATTGCAAAGGAAGGGAGAAGAATAACCAGATACAACCAGTGACTTCACTGAAGGAACTGGTGTGAAAATGCAGTTCCAGAGCAGCTCCATGAAGCACTCAGCAGTGAGTGGATGCACATGAAGTTCCCAGTGTCCTGCTCAAGAAAGGTATCAAACAGCTTCCAACTGTGGGTGAGCTGCTGAGAGCTGGAAGGCTAATTCATGGAAATTGAACATGAAAGATTATTTGATTTTTGGGGAAAAAAAATTTTAGTCGTAAAATTGCTTAGATTTCACTTATTATAGTGAAACAAAATATTTGGGTTTCTCCATATTGTTTAAAATAGACAACAAAAATCTGTAATATTTTGCAACATTTAATCTTATTTACATCAAGTGTTTTTGCTGGATACAGATCTTTTGGCCTGGGAATAGAATTATCAGTCCCAGCCTTTAAAAATTCTTTATTTTTTTCTAGATTTTTGACTTTTTGTCTTGTTTCACTATGGAAACAAGCATTTTAGTCCAACAAATTCATAGTGAATAGAATTTCACCTTTTTTTTTTGCAACCATATAAATGTGTGTTTGTGTATTCTGATTGTATTAGAATCAGCCACCTCTGAACACAAAATCCACTTCAAGGGCCAGATCCTAATATTCATCCATCCTCATGACTGCTGCTATATCCCTTTTCCTTGAAACAGCTGTTATGGAAATGTCTGTGTATTGTACTGGAAACTGAACACTGGCAGTGTAGGAGAGGCACGTGAAGAGGAGCAGTAAGGATTGTTCCAGCAGAGTGGTGTGCGTTTGGATGGTGCAGGTGCCCACTTCATTCACTGCATTCTTTCAGCACCAAGAGTTCAATTCAGTGCTGGCTAATTCCAGGAACTGAAACAGTATCTAAGTGCAAATGTCATCCTCTGGAATCAACTTTCCTTTGGGTCCTGGTAAGAAAATTCAGTGCATTCTGGCTCTGTGTCTGTGCATTGTTTGCTGGGAGCTCACCCATCCATAGCCCATCGATGCATTGACGCTTACTCAACATCTCACATTTTTGTGCTTTGGCTCAGAGTGCAAAATGAAAAATAGATTAAGCTCTGCTGTTGTTGATTCGCACTTCCACTTTACCTGGTCTCCATGTGACAGAGATTTTGAACAGGATCTGTGCTGTGGCACGTTTACAGCCCAACTCCATTTAGAAGTTCTGCACCAAGTACAAGAAACTGAAGTTTGGTTCATCTTTTAAGTAGCTTTTGCATCATTCTGCCTGTCCCCCTCCCTGATATGTTCCTCACTTTGATGCTAATGAGGGGCCAGAGAATCCTAAAGCTAATTAACATTTCTGGTCATAGATGTGCAAACATAAGAACAAAATTGATCTGCCAATGTTGATCTAAAGTGTAGAAAGTGGTGATGCATTACTAAGGTATCTTTCATCTGAATAAAAAGGAGGACTTTTTTCAGGGGCTGCTGCTACTTTTTCCTGCACTATTTCTCATCAGCATATTAAACCTCTTCTTCACAGGCTTTGTTCAGCTGTTGTTGAATAGCATTCTAGGTTGTGTAAATTCAGGGGAGTATGGTTTGGGGAAAAGTTGGCAAAATGAAGCTGTAAATTGTTGGGAAGTGTTTAAATTGAGAACAGTGTTGCAAGTTTCCCATGGAGATTTAAGTCTGATTAACTTAACAGAACTGAAATATATTTTTCAATTTATATTCAAATAATGTTCATTGTTATTTTCTTTAATACGAATTTTTAAAATCTCCAAGGGAAACATTTCTCCACAGATAGCTGTCTTCTTTAAAACAAACCCAAGTGTTGCCATTGACCTTGAGTATTTTCAAGAGAGAAGAGCAGAGCAGGAAAATAAGTGCAATTTCAGCCCTTGTTTACCAGTGATCTCTGAGTGTGCCAAATGTCACAGCTGCCACTCTGACTTTGAGGAACCCTGGTCTTTGAATGGTATGAAGTCTAGATATAACATTTATTTTGATGGTATTAGAAAATGACAGTTAATGCATTTCAGTTATTCAGGAATATAATGTAATAGAAAAAAAAAATTATTCTAGGGTGAGTAAAGTTAGCTGTAGTGTAAGTTCTCCTGTCTAGAATCCTGATCTTAAAACTTTCCAGGGCCTCAACTTTGGGGCACCTCAAGTTGCAGTCCTTGTGGTCTGAAGTGTGTTGCTACCCATGAGAAATATTTCATAGAATCATAGAATAGCCTGAGTTGGAAGGGGCCCACCAGGATTATCACAGTCCCAATCCTGGCCCTGCACAGGACACTCCAAGAATCCCACCCTGTGCCTGAGAATTTTGTTCAAACACTTCCTGAGCTCTGTCAGGTTTGGTGCTGTGACCACTGCCCTGGGTAGCCTGTTCAGTGCCCGACCACATTTTCCTGGTATCCAGCCTAAGCCTCCCCTGACTCAGGTTTGTGCCATTTCCTCGAGTCCTGTCACTGGTCATGAGATAAATTTGAGATTTATTGTTACCAAACATAAGGATGGGATGAACTCAATCATAACATTCTAGTGATTCCTGAATCTACACGTTATTACTAGAGATGTCTCTGCATTTTGTCTGGTTTCCTAGTGCTTATTCAGTCATCATTTTACATGAAATACAGAAACAATCAATAATCTAGTTGAGCATTATAATTTTCTCATGAGAATCACCAACTACATTACTTCACCTTGAGGCAGGACTTGAGCCTGGGTGTGTTGTGTGCTGGGTGAGATCTGTAAAACTGAAAGTGGAGTGAGCATATGAGTTTCCAATGTTTTTTGGAAGGATGTATGTAGCTGTTTTTTCCTAATTTTTGTTGGAAGGAAACCAGCAGGATTTAGGAGATGGCACTTTGAAAGGATTAGTAACTCATTCAAAGTTACTAAGGAAAATTGGAGCAAGTAAGGCAGGGGGAAAGTTGGGCCACTCATGCTTGTGCATGAATTGGTAGGAAACTTACAGAACAAGTCCTGTGACTGGGAAGGACTAGAAAGAAGTCAAATATTGGGGTTATTTGAGGCTTTGCACACCAACTGATATATTACTATGCTGTCTGCCTAGAGTAATGGTGAAAAGCAGGGTGTCAATACATGGTAATGCCATAAATTTATATAAATTAGGCAATTTTAGAAAAGACTACTAAGAGCTCTAGGAGAATGTAATAGAACTTGGTAATAAGATGTCAGATTAAATTCAATTTAGATAAGTGCATGGGAATTAAAGTATAAATCACTTCAGTGCCTGCAGTTCTAAATTAGTCCTTAAGAAAATTGCTTGATATTATATTGGAATATTTGAAAAACACTATTTCGATTATGTAAGTAAAGATTATAGTAAAAAGTACAATAAAGGCAGAGCTATTTTAAAATTGTATGGGCTCTTTTGTTGCACTTCTTGATTATTGATCATTGATTGTAGTGGTTCTATAAAGTGTTCCTTTAGGTGCATGAGGATGTGCCAGATTCCAGTGGCTTGGTAAATACATGCAAGTCCCGTTCACAGTGGGTGGCTCTGGTATCTGGCCTGGAGATTTAAAGCTAGAGGTTTAGGTGGTAATGGAAATTTCTTTTTTTTCCCCCAAAAGAAGAAGGTTCTTGTATTTTTTAAGTTCTGCTGGAGAGCGGATTTTTGAGTTGTGTTGGATCTATCCAAGCTTGGGAGGCTTTTTCCATAAAGGTGTGCATGATCCAAAGTGTCAAATTCCATGAGAAGGGTGTATCCTTACAAGTGAATGGTAATACTGTGAGCATCATTTTTCACTTTCCATAGTGAAATGGTGGCTGAATTCATATCTCTGAACCTCTGTTAAAAATAACAGCTCTAAACTGAAACCAAGACTGGGAAATCTCCTGGAAATCAGCATTTTCGGCCTTGTTAATTCTGTTGCTTTCCTGAAAGCATTGGAAACTCTGGTGCAGATGGTGAGAGCAGGATATCACCTGCAAGACTCAGAGTCCTGTGTGTTATAATGAAAATTCTGATGAAAACTGCTCCTTGTGGCTGCAGTCTGCACTAAGACCACTTATGACTAAATAGTTGCAGATTTGACCATAAGTCTTTTCTGAATTCTCTGCTAACCCATAGCATGGCTGGCTGCATGTTGAATTTTCGCTGTCACCTTCTCCATTGCTTTATCAATCCCTGCCCACTGTGTAAAGTCTTGAAGAGGACTTGTGCTCTCTGTAACTTTGCAGCAGTCTTCGTGTCGTCCTTGTAGTTCTTGTTCAGTGTGAAATATTCCCTTTCAGAACTGGTTTATAATTGAGCTCTAGTAGGATTGCTCACCTTGTCACCTGTTAATATGAAGAGTTCTGTATTTTAGAGAGAGGGCATTGATCACTTTATTTCTGTGTTAATAATAACTGCTGTCAAATTATCATGGAAAAAGGATGTCTTTTTTTTTTTTTTTTTTCATTACTGGCAAGAGAAGTATGCTTAGTCACTGCAGTTAATTTTGGTTATGGTTTCAGAGCCTTGTAGTGAGTAATTTCAGTCTCTATTTTTGGTTGTCTCTGGAGATTTGAAAAAATTTGAAACAGTTTTTAAAGTTAGGATTTGATGTCATCTTAAATGACATTGGTTGCCTTTTCACATAATTTTGATGAAATCCTTCGCTTTTGTACTTTGTTTCACCAGTACAGCTAAATCTGTCATTCACTCCCAAATAACCCAAGCCCAACTTGCTTTGCAGCACAGAGGATTAATATAGACTGCTCACTGTTACATGCTTTAATACTGTCTGGGGAAAAAACCCGTTTCCTCGCTATCTGTTTTCAGAAGCATTAAAATGTCAGTCCTTATACTTTGTCTTCGATAGCTCTGTTGTAAAACTGTGGAAGCAGTAAATCCTTTCTATCTTTAATTGAATCCTTTGATATCACTCTTTAGGGCACTCTGGGCTTTGCAGTTATTTGCACATATTCGGTAGGAAATGTCTGTTCTTGTAGTTTTTACTCTTTGTCCTTCAACGTTGTGAATCTCATGGCCACAAATGTTTTCCATCTTGTGTGGTCCCTGTTTATGCCCTTTCTATTTGCTGCATAGAGCTCATGTGGCTTCTTTTTGCCTTAAGACTCTATGGAAATAATTCTGGGGCTGTTCAAACCTGTTCAGTTCCTCTCCTTGCCACCCCTGTTGTTTAGCTCTAGCTCTGTGCAAATGGAGCCAGCGTTACTCCTGTTGGCCACAGCCCTGCCCTGCGCCCTGTTCTGGCTGTGCAGAGCCAGCAGTGGGTCAGTGAGGCTGGGCAGGGAGGAGTGAGCTCCAAGGAGGCTGCAGAAGGACCAGAGCCTGGCACAGAGCTGGTGCCACACTGTTGGGCCTCCACACACACAGTCTGGCTGTGGGTCAAGGACTTTTTTTTTTTTTTCAGATTCAGACAGATTCAGAGCTGTTCTGTAGGGAAATATTGCCAGTTCAGTGTCTAGGAAAAAAATATATGTTTTTCTGAGTTTCTTAGGAGAACCTTGTTTTTTAAAGATCAGAATTGTTCAACTTTTGCACCCAAAATGTATTTGCAAATGGCAACAGTTTTCTGAAACATTAAGCCTAGGAAGTTTTTCTTTTGTGTTGTTTCTTTTTTAAAGAATGAAGGTAGGGCTGCTTTACAACATAGAGCATGTGCACGATATCCTGCTTTGGAGATTTTTTAACGCTACAATATAGGCAGGGAAGGGATTTCTTTCCCTTTGCAGTCTCTTTTAGTTTGAATTTTTAGGTAGCAGAGAAATATAGCTCTCTTCCTAACCAAAACACTCTGTTGTACCAACGTTGTCCATACAGTTATTGAATTTTTTATACTGTATAAAAACATGAGCAATATCTTTGCTATTCACATGCTGCTTATTCTTTGCAACTTCTTTTCTTGTAAAAAGAAAAACCCAACACAAAAACCTCCTCTAGAACACTGTAAGAAGTAAAGTATAGTAAAATAAAGTAGCCAGTAACTGGGATGGATATGACTGCACTGAGAAAAGGATGCCATGCTCCTTTAGGAATTACCTTGTTTATATTGCTTTTAAGTCACTGAACATGTCCATGGTGAAATATAGACTTATATTTACAGAACTCTGAGCAGTGTCTAACTGAGTTTCAGACTTATGTAGTTAATAAAAGAGCCAATTCTCTTCAGACAGTCTTGAATTCTTATTAAATGTATAAGTTTCATTTTAGACAGCAGGTTTCTACATACTGGAAGCCTCAGGCTAAAGCAAAAAGCAAAGGGAACTTGTATATGTTTGTAGGGATAGTGCAGAAGGGAAAATTCCTGTTTCTGCTGCCAGGGCTCCAAGGAGTTTAGTTGTAAGGTGGGTCTTTTGCTCTTTAAGAAGAGCAGGTAGAAAGTACAACTTAT
Source organism: Corvus cornix cornix (assembly GCF_000738735.6). Lineage (NCBI taxonomy): Eukaryota > Metazoa > Chordata > Aves > Passeriformes > Corvidae > Corvus > Corvus cornix. The sequence goes on from NC_046344.1 coordinate 2,457,002, forward strand.
AGAGAAAGTCGTTTTATTTCTGTTGCTCTCAAGGAGCTAATGTACTTTTAATAAGAAAAAGGCTTTGAAGGCAGATGGGGAAGGGGAAGAAACTGTTGTTTCTTAATGAAAATTTTTCTCTGTCCTGCACACAAAGCAATAGATGTCCTCCAGCGAATTTTTACTAGAATTATTGGAACTGTGGCAGAAATGATGCTGTAAGGAATGAGAAAACAAGGCCTGAATTAATAAAGCTTTGCAGTACAGTACCATGCAGGAAGTGAGGAAACTTCTTGTTTTTCACTGTCTGAAAACAAAGGCAAAGAGGAGTCATACAACTTGAATATAGCATAGTTTTTCTGTTAGAGCAAGACAGTGAATCCAAATTGTTAATTCTTGATGATGTCTTCCACCCCAATTAGAAAACAGCTTTTTTTAAGGCTTAGAGGTGGTGAAGTCATCGACATAATTGGGATAAAAGGCCACATAGACAACATTGTCTAATTTGAAAAGCACACCTGAATCAAATGAAATGACACAATAAAAGCTGCACTTTAACTATGGTGATCTTCACAGCCATACCAGTGCACTTGTAAAACCTACAAAAATCAGACTTTTTTCCTCTAACTTGATTTCAGTGTTCCACTGAAAAGATATTCTCATAACTGAATGGCTGCTGTGGGCTTTGCCATCCAACTTAATTGCTTCCATTTCCAGGCAAAATGGCTCTCCTGAATTCTGCTTTGTTTTGTTTTGGTTTTTTTTTTGCCAAGTGGAAGGCCAACAATGCTCCCACATGGAGGCAATCCCATATAGCAGGAGGTAGGAAGGCATTTGGAAATGGATGTTTAAAAACTGCTCATCTCACCTGCTGATGGGTGGTAGAAGTGACAGCAAATTCCACATCAAGTAAGTAGGAAATGCATGTGTGTCACTGGCACTTCTAAGGCTGGATCCTTCCAGGTGCCCAACACAACACATTCTTGAAGCAGCTGCTGCTGTGAATAAACATGTGTGAGAGCATTTATGTAGAATGCAAAGCTTAAAAAGCATTTTGGAGCCATATCACTGACATATGGCACAACAGTTTAAGTGAGTGGAATCATTGTTCTGGTGCAGACTTTACAGATAACAGTAGGAGAAGTAAAACTCAGGAAAGGTGCAGAACTTTATGGAGTGATTTACAGAGGAACTGGATGTGACAACGCGAGTCAGTCTAAAAAAAATAACAGCCCACAAGTTAAAACAGTGGAACAGCTTTTCCTCAGAGTGAAATGATGAAGACAAACAGACGAATGTAGGAGGAATAAAATAAATCAGCTGTTAACACTCTCTTTGAAAGCACTTTTAAAAGGGAATAAAATTGCTTTTTAGTACTTTTTAGATTTTTCATCCTTCTAAGGAAGAAATTAAGGTGTCTCTTGATTCTATACATATTAAAAATGAAGTGTTGCCTGATTCTGTGAGCACCTTCACATTGTGAAAAGTGTTATGTGAAAATGACAACTGATAGTTGTGAGAACAGATATCCTTCAACCCTATTTTTAACAAGTGCAACAAGATGACTTAACTGCCATCAGCTCTCACGACTTTGGCCTCCAGTCCAAATCCACTTGATGCAAAATTCTGAGGAGGAAATGAGCTTCATGCTGGGAACAGAAAATTAAGAAATATGAGTTACAGAGTGCTCCAGTTTGGTGTTTCTGTGTCAAAACCAGTCTGCAGCTTCCTGCCTAGACTTTACAAATTGAAAGCAGCATCTGTATTTGGACTCTGAAGCAAAAAAGAGCACAGCATAACTAGTCCTGATATAAGATGCTTAATATGTCAGTTCACCCAAGCAAATGATCCCATAATCTCTTCCAAATCCTCACAGAATGTTTCTGACCTTGTCTCCTCCCTATTTCTACAAAAACTAGTACTTTTTGGTTCTGAATTGCAAACCTGATTTCCTGGGTGATAAGCAATTGCAGCAAGTGTGAAGTTTTCTACGTCTGCCTTGCCATGAAGAGACTGTTTGCAGGATTTGAATTTATAATCATGGAACTGAAATTATGATCTAGACTGTGTAGTTTTTGGTAAATGTAGAACAAATGAAGTAACTGCAGTGGCTCAAGGCAGAGTCAAGACTCCCCCAACGTTCAGAATGGGTTTATTGCTAAGGTTGATTTACTTCAGGAGTAATGAGAGCAGAGTTCTTGTTTTAAAACAGAAAATGCCATCACAGATTTCTTGAAACAAAGCACTGAAAATTGAGTGTTGAGCAGTAATCTGCTTTCTGGTTCTATCTCCCAATCTCACAAGTTGATAATTACTTTATAATAGCTGCCAAATCATTAAAGAGTGGAATATTTTTCCCTACCTGTGCTGATAAAAGGGATAATCTTTTTATTTTCAGTTTTTATCCATCTCAGCAGATAAATGCATAAATGATTTTGTTGCTACAGCCTACTGGATGCTTAAAAAACGTGACCAGATTAAAATTAATTTTTTTGTCTTAATTATGTGTGGGTTTTTTGAGGGGGTAAATGTCTCTTATTTCAGTTTGTTTTCAGTGCAGTGTAAGACATTTTGCAGAGTTATTTTACAGTCTTGGGTATTTTAGAGAGTATTACTTCCTGAATCCATTTTGTTCTCAGAATAATTGGAAGAGGGAAGACATATCAATATTAAGAACAGATATGTTTTGAATGATATTGTAAGATTAGTTTTCGAACAACAACAACAAAAAATATTATGCATCCATGAAAAAAATTTGATTTTTATCGTCCAAAACCCTGTGGAAATGGCAGTGGATCTTACATAGGATGACCCTCACATGTTCAGCTTCATTAGCATGGAAAATTCAAGGGGATCCCAGCTGGGTTTCCTGGCCACAGGTTGCACATGTCAGAGCAGAACTGCTTCTGCAGCCACTTCTTATCAGTCGTTCCCTCTCGGAATCCGCCTGCTTGGAGGCTGAAGTAAAACTTGGCAGTACTGTGCTCCCAACCTCCAGTATTTGTTTATTCTATTTAAACATTCACATTTGAAAATTATGTTCTGCACTTTGTACTTTCTGGTGTTTGTTGGTTTGGTTTTTTTCCTGCAATTTGCCGTCTTAACGTAGACTTTCGAATCTGTGAGTGTGTTCTGGTAATTTCAGCAAAGTGTATTGCTTACTAGTTAAAATGATGTATTTTTCATCACTGCGTGGTGGATGAGGTAAAATAAAATGCTGTTGTGGTATAGAGTCTAAATATTTGTGTAGATGTTTTATTTGCTAACTGCCATTCTGCTTCAGCTGTTTGATGGGGTTTTATTGCTTGTTTTGCAATCCAATACAGGGACCCAGGTGTACCAGGGGAGGCTGAGTTATGTTGCATGTGGTTTCACAGAACCATATTAGTGTTCCTTAATCATTAAAGCAATGTGAATTGTGGTCATGTATCTTTCAAAACAGCACATGATTATAGCTCAGGAATGCATTAAGAAACTTAAACGTAAATTAAGTACATGAAAAGATTGCTTAGATCTTGCAGACTCCATTGCATTGTGAGTGCTTAGTGGTGGGAAAAGATAATTCTTAGAGTGCTTTCTGTCTGTGGGTTTGAAAAAGGCTTTTCAGAGAGTTGTTGTACCTGTCTGCAGGTGAGAAGATTGAAAGAGAGAAAAGAAAAAATTTTTCCAAGGTCTCTTGGAAAGCAGATTGTGCAGCTGGAGGGAAAACCAATCAGTCCAGAGGTCTGGGCCAGTTCTCTGTTCAAGTGCTGTACTGCCTCCCTTGCTTTCAACCATTCCTGTTTCCCAAGGAAACAAACATCTCCACTACAGCTTCCAAGTGGAATGTGGTAAGTATTCTGAGAAACCTCTGCTATGAATTTCTACTTTTATTATTTGCTTCTAGTAGCATTACACTGGTAACCACAACAAGCCTCATTTTTTCTTACTGGTCGATGCCACTATAATCTCATAATCTGTTTATGTGAATAGAAATTGCATCAAATGCAAAATTAGAGAAACGGTATTAGCTTTACCGTAAGTGAAGCTCTTATTCAGATATAAGTTATTAAAAAAGGGAGGGAAAAAAAAAAGGGAATTATTTTTCTTTTATTTCTTGACTATACATGAAACTGCTCCATTTATTTCTGGGAATGGTATCCTAGTCTTAGGTGAATTCCTAGAACTGCCATCATACAAATCTTAACTTCACCAGGCCTGTTTCCTCCAGACCATGCTGCTCTTGCTCTGATATTAACAAAGTCTGAATTTATATTTAAGCTTTCTGATGGACACATTGCTGGTTAGAGTTGATTTAAAATCTTTAGACAAAACATTTTCACCTCTCTGGTGAGGCCAGTAACCTGCTTTATTTGAGCCAGTTTCAGTCTGCAGGTCTGCTGGGGCTCTTTAGGTGTGTCACTCTGAGACCTGAGCAGTCCCACACATCAGTGGGCTTGCAGATGGCTTTCCTAGGAATAAGGGACGCTCGTCCCTCTACACCAACCCTTTTGCTGTTGTAAGCAGTGTTTGTGAGCCACAAAGATCCATAGAATTTCAAGCAGGATTTAATATGACTAATCATCATCCCACTGGATTTGACTGACATTTTGGTAATGGCTTCTGTGCAGCAGAAGTAAGCCTTTAAGAATAAAACATTTTCTGCATTAAAAGGATACCCTTTGTATAACTGCAGCAAACCTAAATGAGGAATGACTCTGTTGTGCACCAAAATTAGAGATTGTGTGACAGACAAGGTAAGAGCCCAGATTCCAGCATGTACAGAAGGATTTGCTAAATGGAATAAGCACAAACAGATCTAATTTTGATGCTTTCTAACTTATGGATGCCTGATTTTAGAAGTCAATAACACTTTTCAAGACAGACTGTGTGAGCATTATCTGAAATTGAATAGGTGCCTTTGCTTAGGAGCTTGTTTTTTTTTCCATGAGACAATGCAATAATATACACAGAATATCTGGACTTGTTAAAATGTATACTCTTCCCTGAGAGTGGAAATTATGTATTATATATACTTTGAAAATACTAATGCTACATTTTTCTATAAAAATGTAATAACATGATTTTTACTGACATCCAGATGTAACCTTTGCTTTCTTTGAAACACAAATTTTCAACTTCAGGACTCTGATGTAGTGTGTCCTGCTTGTTAGTGAAGGACATCTTACTGTTTTTCCTTCTGAAATCCAATTATCTGCATATAAACTTCAATCCGTAAAATTGGTGTAAGAATAACTTTGGTTCCAAGATTACAGTTAGTTACATGTGTACAGACTCATAATTTCTTCATCATAATTTTAGTGGTATCCTGCTCCTTGTAATTCCTGGCTAAATCTGTCATACCACATCATTTTGTGTGGCCTTTTCAGAGGTCCTGGTTGCTCTGTCTCAAAGTTTCCTTTCCATTTTATTCAGTGCTGTATATTATCCTGAGCCCTGTTCTCTACAGCAGATTTAATTTTTAACATTCTGGTGCAATAAATGGCAATAAAACGAGGCGAGTTTTCTAACTGTGTAAGAAAATCATGTCATTGATGTTTTTTATTGAAGAAAACATTTAAATACTTTTTAAAGGTGTTTTAGTCATCTTGGCAATGTGCAGTGTGTAGAAGCTAAGGATATGTGACTCAGGAGAAAATGTGTTGGTACTCATTTAGGGGAAAAACTCCGTTTGTATTCATACAGAGCCTGAGCTGAGACCCAGGGGAGCAAACAGAGCACTCTTCATCACATACGGGAGGAAATCTGCAGCTGATGTAAATTTTTATAACTCAGTTGACTTCAGCAGAGCGATGCTGATTTATAGGAGATGAAGTTTTATGCACAGTGGTGGTATTTCCTTTGTTTATTTAAAACCCAGCTGTGCTTAATATTGGGCAGAGCAGCAAAATCAAGTTCCCTGACCTGCATCCCTGTCCTCAGTGAAGCTCTTGTGGATTTACATTAACCAGACCAGGAGCAGTATCTGCTTCCATTTATGCAAAATACCAAGAGGCATTTCTATAGTTTTTGTTTTCTTACTGCTTTGAGCCACTTTGTGGGATCAAAGCAAGTTGCAAGCTGAGCTGACCAGATGGTTTGCCTGAGGAAGGCTATGCTGGGGAGACATAGAACTAGAGCAAGGGATTACTTGCTTGGAGAGTTACTGAGCAGCAGTTGGTTAGAGTTTTGTTGGGAACGGGTGACTGTAAACTGGAAGAAAGGCTGGCATAATACAGAGCATCCCTAAAGCTGCCCTTCACTGCACCAGGTCTGAGATGGCTGTGGGAAAAGTGGATAGAGGAGGAAATGTGTCCCCTCTTCTCCCAGCTGTATGGGGGTGCATCTCAGAGTCAATGAAAAATTCAGTCTGTGAATTATAATTTTTGCTCGAGAAGCCAGTTTTATGTTCCCATTTGAGGAGTCCTGTTTTGGATGCAAACCTTCCCAAGCATCAAGATGAGAGTATTCTCAGGGGTGTGTTCCTGCTGCTTCAGGTACACGGGTTTGCAATTCCTTAAACTCTGCTGTCTTGCATGACAGTATGAGTTCCTACCAAACCCAGTGATGTTCATTTACAAAAATGGCAAGTGCAGCCATGTTACAGTCCAGCCCCATGGAATGTATCTCAGTCACTGTGCAATCTGCAAACTCTACAAGTGTTACACAACAAACAATGTCCTTTGAGTGGAAGGTCGTGGCAGGGGGCTTGGAGTTACTTAATGCCTCTTCAACCCAAACCATCCTGTTTGGTTCTAGAAATACCAATTAAAAATTTTTAGGAGTTCTTCACAGTATTTTTCAGTGGTTAAACTGGCTTACCTGTTAAATCTCTGAGTCACAGCATGAGTTTAATTTATAGTGACCCAAAAATCATGACTGAAACTAACCCAGACACCACCTTGTTCTCCAGGGAGCATCATGACTATTTGTTAATAGTTTGAGCGAGTAGTTACCACGTGCAAATGGCTGGCAGGTAACTTTTCATGCAGAATCCCATCACAGCTGAATTGATGATGTGTGTCTTGTTGGGGGATGATATAGGAAAATATATCAAATACAAATGTGACATATTTGCAAATTTTTTTTCTCAGACCATTTGCATTGTTAAAAACTGTGTCCCAATTTAGGTGCACTCAGCCTGTAGTTCTGTTGTTTATATGAGTGTGAATTGGCACAGTTATGGTAGCCCTACCCTATGTACAGTTAACAGAAGGAGAAATTGGGTGGTTTGCAATTTGAGTAAATTAACCCATGAAAGCTGTATAAAAATGTAATTGCTTTGGCTGCTGCAAGTATTTAAAGACAATCCTGGCCAAGCATCTTACTTGGTGGTGGAAGATCACCCTTAGAATAAGGATTAATGTACATTTCAATATTTATTCATATGGGGTTTTAATTTTTAGTTTCAGCACATATTCACAGTTGCTCTCAGTCAAAACATCTGTCTTCATATTAACTCAGAGAGCTTCTGGTTGTTAAAAAAACAATGTTATGAGATGTGGGGGTAGAATAATTATCTCTCTAATACAGCATTAAGAAATTCCCTGCACGGAGAAAGACAGATTTACACTTGCTTTGTCTTATGTGGGTGTAAGAGATAATGGGAGTATAAATCTCTGTAGGATAATAAAATGTATAATTTAGAATCTCTGCATAAGATTAATGCCACACAGTTTTTTCTTACCCCCCCCTTTTTTTTTTTTTAGTTAATGAGATTACTCTTTTCACAGGTTACAGTTTCATTATCAACCAAACTAATCAACTGACCATAAAATATTTACAGGATTTTGGATTAAAAAAAAAAATTCTTAGGGTCATTGTTTTTAGGAATAAAATTGTTCCTTAATAATTTTAGTGTAGACTTTTAAAACTTGGTTTTTATTTGGTTGCCACGACTTTTTATTAGGTATATTTTATGATAGTGTTTTTAGTTTAGTAATTGATCCCTTTTTGAAATATGGTACCTTGTGATAATGATGAAGTGGAAATACAAGAAGAAAAAGTAATATGTAAAGAGGGAAAAGGTTTTTTTGTATCAATGTTAGCACTGGTTACCAGCATATAATAAAAATACAATAATTTTGTGAGATACTTTGTATTGTCAAGCTTATTACCAGGTGTTCATGCTTCTAAAAATAAAAGTTATTGTGTTAGTGAACTCTGTCCAGAGAGGCTGAACATCAGAAGCCTCTTAGAGCCCTTTGTTGCTGCTTTGTAAGAAGTATTGGAGGCAGTGGCATTATGGCGTTGGTTGCTAGTCCTGGCTGTCCTCAGTGCTTTGGCATTTCACCTCATTTTCTGTGTTTAGTTTACCCAGTGAATGTAAGGGTCGCAGTGCAAAGCTGCTCGAGATCCCAGGTGACTTGGCAAAAATGTGTCACAGGATGCTGTTCCCTGACTTTGCTGCTAGCAGTTCATGTGCAGCATACTTGTTCCTGTGAAACCTCATCCTGTTCTTATTTATCAGCTTCAAAACATTGCTTCTCATTGCATGAGACTTCCCTGAGACAAATGGTTCCTGTGAACATTTTGTCTTTTGAAACTTTGGATTGCTTATTGTCTAATTTCGTTTTAATGCTTAGCAATTGGATTGGATCCATTTTCTTTTTTTTTTTTTTTTTTACATTGTAAATGGTTTCTCTTTGAGGCTAAGCTTTCACATTCAATCTATAATTAAACCTAATCTGGAATTTAGGTTTTATTTTGTAGTTGAAGATCACTTCCTTTGTCAGGAAACCATTTAAAGATACCTGCCAATATGCTTTTTACATGCCTTTTATATGTTCATTTAAAGTACTCAAATGAAAGAAATGCTTCAGTATTCTCTGGAATTCAATGGGTTTAAACATTTCTTGTTGATACCATGTGATGTGTACTGTAGTACCCTTTCCTTAAAATCTTTTGCTGTAATTTTAGACTTCATGCTATTTATTTTTAGAACTTATTAGAGAAGTGCTTTTTAAATATCCTTCAGCAGAGGTGGGTGTGTGAAACATGCTGCAAAACTTCAGTGATTCCAGCAGTTGGGAAACACATTTTGGTCTTCCAAGAAAGCATTACTCAATTATTATTCATGTTTCTGAGCTCTGCAGAGTGCACTGAGCCCCACTGAGTGTCCTCTCCCTTCACTCTGCCCTGCACCATCTTTGTCATGTGACAGTGATAATGCCACTATTTTAGGAATCAGTTCTTAACAAAATTAGCCATTATAATCCAGTTACAGAGAAAAGAATTGCTTTGAAGATACCTGGCACGCTGTGTTTGCTGAATTATTGCAAAGACAAATGTTTACACCTCATAAGTGAGTTTATGAGAATATAATTTCTGGCAGAGCTCAGTTAATAGAATTAGAAAAAGTGGAGATGCCATCAGGGGGAAACAAATCACTTTATCTTTTTCCTAAAATGGAAACTGAGAATACTCTCATCTGCTTTTTAAACATTTTTACTGCACATTGTATCCTGTTTCCAGGAAAAAGAACAGACTAATTTTGTTCCAAATATCTGCTATAATATGAAACACTACCACAAAGATGCTTCCAAACCCTGATCTGCAAGGTTTGAAAGTGGCTTTTTTCCCCCCCCCCCAATTCTTCAATTCATCTCTGTTTTTAGATTGCAAATTGCAGAACTTGGTCTTTTAATCCATGTTTCTTTCTATTTATGGCACATATGTGCCAGAAAATAGCTGTACATACTTTCTTTAATTTGATACAAATTCTGAAGCATTTTCTTCTTTGGTAAACTTAAAATTGAATAATAATACTAGTTTTACTTAGCTTTTAGTTTACGCTTTACTGGGTTAAAAAAGACTGTGTAAAAAATCAATTAGAAAAGGTTTAATGAATAGCATTGTTTTTCCTCACTTATGCCTCTCATTGTGATAATTAAAAACGCTTTTGTTTTTCTGCTGTGAGAAGCTGCACTGCATCAAGGCCAACAGAGTGTTTACGAAGAAGTGATGTATGAGCTCTGTGAAGCCATAAAATAAAGTGCAGCAAGCTGACATTGGGTTGGCTTCTCTAAGTTCCAATTATTACAGGTTTGTAATTTTACTTGGGAAATGGTGAAAGTTTATTTATATAGATACTAGTGATGTTGTTAATAATTGTGTCCAGGATCAGCATAGAACATCATTGATCAAACCCATTGAAGCTTTGTTTTAAATCAAGTGCAAGAAATTTGACAAGCCCGTAGTTGTCTAATATAGATTTTTTTTCCTGATATGCTTCAGGTATCAAAGTTAGAATTGCAGAAACATCAAAGAACAAACTCCAATTTACAAATCTGTCAATAATGGCAGCCAGCAGCATTATGATTGATGTAATTTATTATAAGATTACATGGGAAAACTCAACACAAATGATTTCTGCAGCACTTGTTACTTATAGATTTTACAAGCAGCAACATTTAGAATAATGACCATCTAATACACTTCTCTGCAAACCACAGATAATAAATTTCAGTTATTGGTTCCGCTTGTGAATTGGTAGCTCATATTGAGACAGTTACTGTTGACAACTCTTTAGGTACCTCAGTCAGAGATTTCAATGTTTAATTTTGACATCACAAACCTTGTACTTGGCTCTTTAGAAGAACCCTTTGAGTTCAGTTTACCAAGCAAACTTTATGGGTATTGTTCACTCTTTTCCATTCTATCCATCCTTATCCTTTTGGAAACATTACCAGCTTTAATTATATATTTGTATTAAAAGAATACATCATGTCACAGGCTGAGAATCAGTCTCTAGGTAGCTTTTCACCCTAAGTAATTGATAATGACTTACTAAGAAGTGTGTATCAAGAAAGTATTTTCCAGTTTGATGTTACCCTGTAGCTTCTGGGTATTCCTGTCTCTTAGGATCAGCAACTTGTGTGGTATCGAGTTCAAAGCTTAAAACATGCTGAGAAATATGTTGTTAACAATTTCTGCCACTCTGTTAGTGGGAGTATTTGATCTGACAAGACTTATGTTCTCCCAAAAGCTGTTGAGTACTATAAAAAAGAATTAAGCCTCTAAAAGTAATTAATAATCTTTAATCAGATATTGTATGATTTTCCCTGAAATCAATATCCAAGTGGATGACTCAGAGCAGTATGACTCACACTATTTACCCTTTTGAAATATTGACAAAACAATTTGTTTTAGAGGAAGTATATAATTTTTCTGAAATTGAATAAACATGAAAAAATGGTATCTTGAGACCTAAGATGCTATCTGTCTCCTGTTGCCATTCTGCAGGAGGAAAGAGAATTGAATTGGGTTTGACATCAGTAAGTTTCGCTCAGCAAGGATTATTGGTGGGGGTTTGCTTTAGGACTCAGGACTTGTTGCTCCCTTGGAGGTGCCATCACAACCTTGTGGCTTTCCTGACATGCAGCAAAGCACACCTGTCCAACTGGGCTCTCAGAGCTGCTTTGCCTTGTGAAAAGATTTGAATATTAGTAGATTTACAGATTTTTGATACTAATGTTGGAGGTTTATGTTGCCATAACCTTAACTGTCAGGGTGCCTTTCTGTGGGCAATGAAAACAAAATCTGGGGAAGATGGGAAAGAAACCCGGCATTAAATACTTGGGCTTCTGGATTGTCAACAGTGGTTGAAGCTGAAGTGTGAAACAGGCAGAGGCACAGACCTCCCAACACATGTCAGACACCTATTCTTTCCCACAGATGAGTAAAAAATCCTTGAGCTGGAAAATCATCCACTTTCCTTCACTGGTGAGAAATATTCTACACAGATCTGAAAGCTTGGCATGGATTATCGTGGCAGGGTTGAGCATGGCTGCAGCGGGACCCTCAGTGGCTGAGCTGTGACCTCTGCTCCTCACTCCTGAGAGAGGACAGAAGGAAGCTTTAAATTTCAGTGACAGCCCATGATCCTGCAGCAATTCTAGTCCTGAACCTTTTGTCCCCTGACGAGAAGATTTGTTGTAACTTGCAGTAGTGTCAGAAGTACCATAGAGGGGTTGCAGGTTTTAGGAATACTTTTCCCAGCTCTGCTCCACATCTACTATTGAAGAAATCTTCCTTTGCAAAGGGATAGCTTTTGGTTTTGTACCATAGCAACTTCTACTATGTTTTGAGGCACAGTTTTTTCAGAAAGATATAGTAAAATTGGATTGTGAAAACCCATAATCAGCATCTACCCTTAATATTTTGATTTAACATCAGTGAATACATATCCTTGTTCATATTCACATTGCATTGCTTTGAATTATTTTAATGCAATAGTCATTTGAGTTGTAGAAAATAGTCTTGTGATTGACCTCAGTTTCAGCTTGGGGAGTGCTTAGAAACATTTAATCAGATTTGTCAGATCAGTGGAAAGAAGTTTGCATAATGAAGTATAGAGAACTTGCAGTAGTATTACTTAAATCAGATAGGGGAGTTTAAGTTGATTCTTATTTGTTGTTTACTCTTTCAGCATTACTAAGCTCCAATCTCATTTTTAACATTATTTACAGAAGGCACTGTCCATGTTCTGACTTGTTGTTGTCCTGGTTTTATGCAGTTATTTCCAATTTTAAGCATGACTTTAACTTGTCTTTAGGCTTCTAACCTGGGTTCTTCCCTCCATTGATTATATTTTAGAAAACTTTGGTTCATAACTTATTCCCCAGGTTCGAGGTTGACTGCTAACAGCCCCACCATCAGCCGAGCAGACACTGCCTCCTTCCCTGCCCCTCAGGACCCCGCTGCACACGGATGTGCATTAATCCCTCAGCATCTGTCACAACTCTTACACCACCCAATGGCAACTCGCACCTCTCATACTCCAGGGTGTTCAGGACATTCAGTGCTTTGTCTTTACACCCTTGGGCTGGAGACCAGGGAACCCAATTCAGGGAATTTCAGTGAGATTTGTGCTTGTACATCCACAGACAGTGTGGGAGGAGGGAAGTCCATGTGCAGGGATGGGAACAGGTGCCCCAGTGAGAGCGTTCCAGGTACCACCGGCCCATCCAGCTCTGCTGGGAGCTGTCACACACAGGTTTGCTGTGCTAGAGCAGGCTGAGGGTGCCAGCTTGTCTCTTTTCTAGCTCACTGCTTCCTGCAGAGCAAACCTGTGTGCCCTGGGTCAATGTGAGCTCCAGATCACTTCTGAGGGCATATTATATATTACACTTATATAGTATATATTTATATTATATTTGGATATATGTATTTATAATTTTTCATCCACTATTCATGTGATAGAGGGGTAAAGGGGATAATTGTTTCTGAGCACAAATTAAGCCAGACACAGAGTGTTCTCTCTTTATAACACATCTCTCCTTTTCTATTTTTCTTTCTTTCTCTTAAGTTGGTCCCTGATGCCCAGTGTAGATTTGCTTTCCAGCTAAGTATAATTTGGTATTTTTCCAGGAGCACAGTTATGTGTAAAGTGCAGGCTCTGACTTTTTAAAGGGATGATTTGGTACTGTGTTTATCAGATTCGGGGAAACCATACCTCATTAAGTGTTCTTTTTTTGCCCTGCCTGAAGGTTGAAATTTTTTTTTTGAAGTACATCAAAGCTAGAAAATGACAGGGCAATTACTCCTTTTAAAATGTATTCAATAATGATTAGTAAACAGATACTGTCTCATACCCACTCAGAGTGTTTTGTGTATGCAGCTTGGTTTTGTGGAGGCAGATTGCTGTTGAGTTAGAAGCTTCAACACCATGAGATTCGATTGACAGGAATTTGATCACATAGTATTTGCTGGATCTGGGACCAAGTTTTGGCTCTGGCAATGTTATTAGTTGTGAGATAGTTGTTTTTTTCCTTCAGCTGACACCAGCTGGCATGTAGTTTGTGCATGATAAATAGCCAACGGTAAAATAGTTTTACATTTCTATTCCATAATTTTTAGAGTAATAGTATTATGATTGCTTTTCCCCTTTCATCTGTGAGTCCTGTGTCTTTTCTGTGCTGCAGAGCAGTTGTTGTACAGGAAAGGAGGAGGCTGCCTGCCCTCCAGAGCAGGCACAGGCTGGGAGCTTCCCTGGGATGGTGGGAGATGAGGTTTACAGCCTTTCAGGATAATGAGGAAATGGAATGTGGGTCTCCCACTGCTGGGAAGAGTTTTCTGATCTCCAGGCTATTACTCAAATACACGTATCAACATAAGCACCCCTGTCTTGGAAAAAAACCCTTACCAACTCTGTGTTATTCTGGCCACGGGATGTCTTGAACACACCCTGAGAATAAACCCCTCAGCAAACTGGATTTTACACGTGCTCAGAGTGGGGTAATTAGAGCCATGCACACAGGAGAAGCTCTCCACATTCAGGGAGCTTTAAGAGCAAAGTGAAGTGTCTGGGAAGCAGAGGCTCACCACTGGTTGGGAGGCAAGTGTGTATGTGCTGATATATATACAGAAATTGTTCCAGATAATATAACCTTCTTTTATACAAGTGTGGGTATTCCACCATTGTCTTAAGGGTCACAGGAGACTTTGCATTTTTACAGTGTGAAATAAGGTGAAGGCTGGCTAGTTGGGATGACAAATGCTTTCAGCAGCTTTCTCCACTGGCAGAGAGTCGAATGGTTCTCAACAGTGACTTGAAATGTTTTTTCCTGTGCATCTGAGTCTATCCATATTCACAGTGCAGGTATTTTACTGCTGTGTCTGATAAAAGCGTAACACAGCACAAATTACGCAGGCAGGTTTTAAAAAGACTGTGTGGTTTCATGCAAGTTTGTTAACTTTTTATACTGTTGGCTTAGACAGGATGATGCCCTGAACAGTCACTTGTCATGTACCCACAGCCCAAAAACCCCAGACAGGTTTTTGTGTGAAAAATTCATGCTCTGTATGTTGGACCAGCCGTTAAATGGATTGATATAAAAGCCTCTATGGTGGGTTCTCTGCTGTAGGATGCAATACATTATTCATGGCACCAACCTGCCTTGGCAAGCCTAAATGTATTTCTAGCATTAACTCAGATATGTATCCAAATCCAGAAACTGTATGTGACATAGCATCTACCACTTTGATCCAGGCATATCTTACTAAGCCTCTCACATCTCTGTCAGTCACTTGGGAGGAAGGATGTGAATAGTTCACCTGAATGTTACTGGACTTGATATTTATTGTGGGGAAAAAAAAAATTTCTTTGGCTGTTGCCTCGCTAATTTATCTTCATTCCAAATGGTAAACATGTTGGTAAATGTGAATGAAAAGCCTCCAGATTATAAATAATAAACACTTCTTCCAGCTGTACTGAGTGCTTTACGTTTTTGAAATGATGCCAGTATTTTTTCTCTTGCTTTTAAATGGATTGCATTGTTACACAGTATCGTGCTCTCTGCTAGACTCTGTCTGTGAAGGTCTTTATCTGTGTTCCTAAGTGTTGATTTTATATAATTACTAGCATAAAACCTCATATGCTGCAAATTAAACACAAACAAATGAAATGAATATTCAGGGAATCCTTAGCAATTTGTGGTATTTTGTACAAGCTCAGTGCAGATGTTTAGGAGTTTCTCAGTTCTTGACAAGTAATAGATGATTTTGTTTAAAATGTCTGAATTATGAATATATTTATGTGTTTTCTTACTAGGATAACGTTTGTGAATTTCTCTTACCCGAATTATCATTATTACATTAAATCCACACAAATTATCATAGTAAGTGAAATCAAAATGTGTTCTTTCCCCCCCATCCCGTCCCTCATTTCTAACCATAAAATTGAAGGCACTGGCTTAGATTCCTTCAGGAGTCCTTTACCCCCTCCAGTTTGGCTTTCTGAATGTATAAGGTTCATGCAAATATATCTTAGGCACAAGACTAATGTGTAAATTAGCTATCCTTCATAATTCCTTTGAAAATCACAGTATGGGTATAAGGTTCCAGTGATCACTTAACGGGCAGACACTGACTTTTTATAACAGTGGAAAAGGTAATGCCTATCAGGAAACCACAAAGTGAAGTCCTAGGAGCAAAGATTCAGTTAACCTTGGATTTTCTTGGCAACTGCTGTAGTGTAATTGCTTTGCCTAGATCTGAGAGCTGGTCAGCAGCAAAAATAGCTGCAGTTAACACTGAACTTACAGAGCCTTCAGATAACGTGGTGTGGTGGGTCTGCAGTGTGTCCCAATAAAACTGTGGGCACTGCAGATTTTAATAAAGGGTGAAAACAGAACTATTTTCCCAAAGGAGTCAATATGTATGACTCCTCTTTTCAGAAGTAACTTCCAGTTGAGGACTAGAAAATAGGTTTTATTGTCTGTCAGCATCCTGTTGAGATAGAGTTCAAAGCAAAGCATAAAGAACCAATGATAGGTTTCTCTGCTGAAATGGTGATTATTCTTTAGGTGAAGTGAAATGGTGTAAGAGAAATGTGCTGTGTTGGACAACATTTTGTGGGAGTCTAAGAAACCAAGCCATACCAGTCTTTAGTTTTTGCATGGTTTTCCTTTTTTGAATGTGAATAAACCTAATGCTGAAACTGTCTATAGTTTCTTTCCTGAATTGTCTCTGCTTTAACATGGATGAAATTCCAGTCAGACTCCTTCCTTTCCTGAATGCATGGTCATATAATATGCCTCTCCATTAAATAGTATCTGCAGATAGAAATTTGATAATGGCACCTTAAAGATTATTGCCACATGGAAGTAAACGAGTATTCGAGCCATCTGTATCACAGGAAGTGTGATTAGGGCAAAAGGGCAAGAAGTTTTTCAAAGAAGGCAAAGCTTCAGTGTGAATGGAGACTCTTAGCTGTGGGAAGGCATCTGATATACAACTGTACAGTGAATTTAGAGCAGAGATTTGATCACATTTCCTTTAAAAGAAATTTCCTCTCTCTTTTTAAGGTATAGGAAAATCTCATGAGGAACTGGTCTTACTTAGACTGCAGAATGAGGTACTTAGCTGCTGTTTTGCTGTATTTGCTGCTCTCTGGACACGTATTGCCTCAGGCTGTTCATTCTCAGCTCGCCAAGGCATTGAAGCTCACAATTTCTTATGCTCCTTTTGAGGGCAAATGTATTTGATCTCTGCTTCGTGCAGTGCAGTGTTCTGGCCCTGTTTCATCATCATGAGTTAAATCCTCTTCAGAATCCTTCAAAACCTCAAAGAGTCTTGACACAGCAGAACTTTTGCGGCTGAACTCTATTGTGCACCAGGAGCATGTCCCTGGCTCTCCACAGCAGTTCTCTGTTTTCCAGCATGGGAAGGGCTGAAGAGCAGACAGCCCCTGAGCTGTACCTGAAGAGACCTCAGCAGTAAGTGCAGGAATTACTGGAACCAAGTGGTGACTGTGGGGGAAAAAAGCCCCGCAGTCAATAGACATAGACAGGAAACTAATAGTCACTGAATCTGTGAACTCATTTAGGATTTGGCTCAACAGCAGCAGTAAATGGGAGCAGATGATAATCAGCTTCTGCACTGTTGGTGCAGAGGGTAATGAATGAACGATGCCTGCTGCTGCTCTGAGGAGCCCTACTGAGGGAGCAGCAGCATTTGGCCAGCTTGGCTTTGATTTCATTACAAGTGTCAGGCGCTTGTGTCTAGACTGGTGCTTTGGCAGCTAATTGATCTCTAGCATTTGATATGCTAATTATTTCTTTCATAATATGCTAATATGTGTACAGTGAAAAAAAACACCTTTTAAATGCTACGAGGATCTCAGAGGCATATTTGGAACTGGAAAGTAAGAGCTGGAAATCTTGATTTATGTCAGTATAATATACAAATGACTGAAGGTTTCTAGTTGTGGAATTTAGCTGGGAAATGAGAATGCTAAGACAGAAATTGTTTAGTCATACAGTGACTGTACAGGGCATGTAGCAGGCTATCCTGCACAGCCCAAACAGAAAATTGCTGCGTATTGGGGAATATACTCCTGTCTAACACACTTTTTTTGCTGCTGCTATGTGGATGTTCTTTTCTTGTCAGTGATTTGGATGTTACAGATTTTATCATATTTCCTGAAGAAAGAGAAGGAAAAACAAATGGTAGAGAAGTATAGTTGAGTCACCTCCCAGTTCTCCTCCAGGATAGTACCTCTCTACATTATGACTGCTTCTCCAGGCAACTGTCACTTGCTGGCTCTCTGAATTCCTACCATTTGACCATTCAAAAGCTGATGTTAATTGACTGCTTTCCATTCACTCCCCAATTTTTTTTGTCCTTTTCCTCTTAGGATTTGCTTCACCCTCTGGGTACTTTAAAATACAGTGTGATGAGTCTCAGTCATTACCTCTCTGAAGCTCTGTGTGGCATTTTAATTGTATGTGTTCTTCAGGCTGTGACAGAAAGGAGCCATCAGGGAGAGTTTCCATACACATTTTCTTTTGTCTGTCTCCACTCAGATATTCTGAAAAATACTTTTATTCAATGCGTATTTGATAGGCTTGAAAGCTATCAAAGCAAGTCTGCTGAAAGGTAACAACTGAGGAGCCTTCCTAGGACCGAGGATAGAGCTGGAAGCACACATCATTAATGTAGGACAGAGCCAGAGGCAGAACCAGGATCCTTACTGACCTTTGGAGGTCAGTCATGTTTGGCATTTGAACAATTTAATTTCATTAAATAGTTTTAAAAGAAAGCTGCTAGATTTTCTTCTGTACAGACAGCTTTTGCATAGACTAATAGTCTGTCCCAGTGCCACTGAGTAGGTAGTAATTAGATTACTAATATGTACTTAAAGTTTTAAATAATAGGAAAGTGTCTGCTCTGTGTTTGGCTCCAGTCCCTGGCAGCAGATTAGATGAACACCTATCAAGTGTTATAAGTGCATGGGCAGACTGTGCAACCATTACTGGGAGCAGATTCTATGTGTGCTGTAATAAGCTCCTCTCTGTGCTCAAAGCCCTAATCACCTTCTTGTTGACAAGAGAGAACTTTAATTTTATTTGCAGGGGTATAAGAAACTCATTACTTATCTCTGCAGACCAAACCAACCCAAATAAAACCACCCATTCATTTTAGACAGCTAAGTGAGTGAACTGATTGCTGAAAAAAGTCAGTGGAGCTGTGTTTACTGAAGTCGAAAGCAGCAAATCAAAATGCTTTCTCATGTCAAGAGATACTATGTACGGTTAAATTCAACCAACAAATTCTGCACATCATGTGGAATCACAGTAGTGTTTTAAGCAAAGACAGATATATTTTTACACTGAAATTTCATGTGTTATTCTTAGTTTCACTTTGAGCTTCTTCAGAACTGATATGAAGGTGGTGACCAAGGAGAATTTCTCACCCTGAAACAAATGTAAGTGACAAAAGGATCTGGTCTCCCATCAGTGACATACATTCCTTCTTGTTTCAAACATTTAAATTTCTTCACTAGCAAATCTGATTTCTGAGAGAAACAAGTATCTGATGTCCTGAATCTCCCTCCTTAGCTGGATTTCTTAAGGGAGTAATTGAAATTGAAATTGGCAAAGTGTAATTTTACACTAAAAGAAGGACTCCTTAATAAATCTTATTTGTGGCCCTTTACTTCTGGTTCAGAAAATGGTTTTCTGGATTCACTCGAGCCCTGCAGCAATAGACTTTGAGAAAGAATGCTTGGAATAAATTGTGGACTTTTTAATCTTTTAGCCCAAAGAATTCCATCTGGTTGAGACCATGTAGTTACACCATAACTGCCCCCTTGAGGCTTCATTGATGAGGTTAAAAACTTTGCCACTTTCATCTATGTGCATAATATATTACAAAAGCCACAGAAAGTAATGCCTTAATATGCTTGCAGCTTATTCAGACATAGTACCTAGAGGTGTTATTGACGCAGTTTTAACCAGGGATCTACTTGGACTAGTTGGATTATTGAAATATACCTCAAATAAGAAAAGTAATTAAAATTTTTAAGTGATTTAAACAATTAGATGTAGTGACTTCACTATAAAGAAACTTAACTGCTTCAGAAACATCATGTCCAGCTAAATTGACTTTAAACAAAAGTGTGTTTGAATGTTGAACTGATTTAGCCATGTTAATGCCTCACACACTTTCTTTCTATAAATATCCTAGACATTTATGAGTGGGAATGTCCACCAAAAAAATCATGGCATAACCATTATAAGCACAACAATAATCTCCATAAGATACAGCATCCACATGGAAGATTTGGTATTATAATTTTCGTCCCATCAACAAGAAAAAGGAAACATATCTTTGAAGAATTAAGTTAAATGCATCAAACTTACAATGCTCAAAACATGCGGGAAAATTCCAAAAATGCTTACAATGCTCAAAACATGGGGGAAAATTCCAAAAATGACCTATGAATAAGCCAGAGGGGATGAGGAGAGTGGACAGATGTCTGATACTGCACAGCACCCGTGAACGGTCAGGAAGAAAGAAATCACACACAGAGCATGAATTCCAGATAAGACTTGTGTGTAGAAGAGTTAACAAATTAATGGAAGAATAAAGGGATATCAGCTAAACATAGAGAATTGTTCTCCAGAAGGCTCATGTGCAAAAATATGTCCCCTTAATATGCTATATTATGGCCTTCAAATACCAACCTGCCCTATTAAAAGGGTCCCAGGTATCTCATGCACTCACGTCGCTGTGCTCAGGTGCAAGGTGCTGTTTGTGATGCCAGGAACACCCCCCATCAGCAGCTGGATTAATGGCACTCAGTGGATTAATTAGAGGCTGCTCTGCAGTGTGTGCAGAACTTTCTGACAGCTCAGTGATGCACCTTGGATGCATCAGCTCGGATTCTGTGGAGTATTCCAAAATCATTTCTCACGTGTGATTTTTAAGTAGTGCTTGAATTTTTAAACTTCTCTCAACAAAAGCTTTTGGGTACTCCAGGCTAGCTGCAGATAAATCAGGGACCTTTTCTCTAGCCCAGCTGAGCTTGGAGCTACCCTGCTTTTCTTAGGATGTGTGTTTAGGTTCATTAAGCATCTGCTGAGGAATGTGTATAATATACAGAGTTATTTTTAGAAGACTGGAGTGCTTCTGAATGAATAGTGCTAGGTAAATAAACCACATTATGAACTCTCACTGAAAGACATAAGCCATGATTTTAGCTTGGGCACAAGGATTGCTGACTGGCCTTAGGAGGCAGCTCTGTCCTGGAGGTGGTGACTTAGGACGTGCTAACTCAGGGACTTGTGCTCACCTGAGTGTTCACTGGGTTTGAATGAGTACAGTTCACAGATAAAGACACCTCCCATTTTTGCACAGTTCCTCTGGACTTTAGTATTCTATTTGGCCCTATCCATGATTTTTGAACAAATTGAAAATAAAGACCTGAAATAATGAAAACTATGGCTCAGGACAATAATGCTGATGTGAGAGTGTACACCTGCTAAGACTCTG
This sequence comes from Corvus cornix cornix, assembly GCF_000738735.6. Lineage (NCBI taxonomy): Eukaryota > Metazoa > Chordata > Aves > Passeriformes > Corvidae > Corvus > Corvus cornix. The sequence goes on from NC_046344.1 coordinate 2,478,239, forward strand.
AATTTTGAGCTGTGATATTTCCTCTCTGTTACTAAATATCTCATAAAATTTGCCCAACCTTCTAAGCCACACAGAACTATGCTGTAGATAAAAGGTCTTGATGGCAGTTGCTTTTTGAGTGGTTCTTACTGGGATAATCTCCTTGTCATAATCTTGAGCCCTCTGGTTGCTGCTCAGCAATCCTTTTGTATCCAGGTTCCACTTACCACAAGGATCAATCTGTTTTTTGAAGAGTTGCAGAGCTGCAGTGAGCAATGGTATTTTCATACAAGTTTTACCTTTACTGCAACTGGAGGGAGAGTGGAGTGAATCTGATTTGTAATGAACCTCATTCACATGAGCACTCTGCCTTGCTCCACAGCAGTGCTTCCACTTGTTCTCATTTGGTTTTACTGCATCTTTGTAGATCCCAAGCATCAAGAGCTTGTGTCAAATCTCTCCAGGGAAAAAAGAAAAAATCAGTTACCGATACCTAATTCCACACTTGAACTTAGAAATATCACAACCTCTAACAATAGGTAGTTTTGTTAATCACGAGAAGATGTTTAGTTTTCCCAGCAATTGGTTTCATCACTGCTGCATTGACTGCACCTTGTAGCTTGGCAAATGGAGATTAGGTCTGGTGATCGAGCCCAAAGCAGTGTTTTATAAAGCACAATTCTGAGTGAGGCTTGCACAATGGCAACTGAGTCAGACAATATTTTAAAAATATTCCCTTCACTTTTCCCTTTATTTTTAGAATATTCCCTTCAGGGCCTTTTGTTCATAAACAATGTTTTGTGTAAGCATGACACAACAACACTAAAAATTAAATGTGGACACAAATTAATAAATAGTATTTTTCATTTATTCGTACATTGGGGATGAGATTCCAAAATCTCCTGGTTTTAAGAATTTCACTCATCTCTCCACAGCAGGGTGATGGGAGATCAAGCCAGGCCCATCTGTAGCTTGTGGCACACTACTGTGCCTGCTGCCTTTGACTTCCCAGCTCAAACAGCCACCTACTCTTTTACCACTGCTCTGACTGAGCGTGGGCTTTGGAACACTACCCAGCATCAGGATCTGAACTTACACTTTTGGATTTGTAGCATTTCCTTGAGCAGCTCTGACACTAAGCCTTGTTATCAGATCAAACAACGGGAGAGAAATTCCTTGACTTATTTGCTGTGGTGGCTCAATGGCTCTGTACTGAATTATTTGCCACTGATCCAGACTAAACCAGAACTGTACATCAGCTCTTGTGTGCTGAATGACTTTGAGTTATAATTTTTGGCAGTTATCTGGGTGAAGTCATGTTATGAGCTAAGGTGATTCTCTCTCTTTCACCCTTAGAATTTTCACAGTCTGTGAAATATTATTGTACTCCCATAATCACAAATAAAAATTATTTTGGTGTATGATTAATAATTTACAGAGTATGGGGAAAAATAGATGACCAAGGCCCTTAGCATTGTACAACCTGATTGCATTTTGATGTACAGACATCTAATTATTTTGAAATGTAAGTGCTCTGCTTTATCTTTGCTTATTGTTACTTGGATAGTTTTATGAAAGCTTAGATTTCTCTAATCCTCAGTTGTTTTTTAATCATTTCATTTAGAAGGGCTTTAGCTTCATAAGAACTGCTGCGAAAATGATCCTTAGTTAAACCTGTGAAGTGCAAAAGTCACCTGTCAAAGCAGGTGTACAAGATTTCCACTGTTAATATCTCTTTGGCCTTTAATCCTATTTTTCCCAGTTTGTGTGGGCACTGACAGTTAACTCAAGTTTCAATCAAACCTAGACAAATTGGATTTTGTCCTGCCCTACAGTTGGCTAGTCAGACAGCCAGTGATTTTTTTCACACTGTTCAGTGACTCATTAGACCTTTGTTCAGACTGGCTAAGGCACAGCAAGGATGTAGAACCTGCTCTTTCATAGTCCACAATATTTTTCACAGGCTGAAGATTAAGGATTTATAGGCAAAATATTTTCCATTCTATTTGAAAATGAAATCTATGTAATTTGCAACTGCAAAATTTTGCCATGCCTTAGAGAATGAAAACATTGATGTGGGATCTGTTTCACCAATTAATTACTTTAATGCCATTCAGTTAATGATACCTGAAATATTGCTAAGCACTTACATGCAAAGGACTGAAAATTTTAACACTGCATTTATTGCTATTCCGATGTATGTTTTCTAATGAATACCCATCAGTCCACAAAGAAAGACATTTAGTTTGTGACATCATTTCATGATGGCATACTGTGTAAAAGATACTGAGAAAAACAATTAAATGTAAAACTACCAGTGAATTTAGATATTAGATAATAAAAATATAGATGGGAATAGCATCATTACGATACTGAGTACTTGTATTTAATGTCTGTGGGGAGTTAGCTGAGTACTTTAAAACACATAGAAAATGGCCAATCACTCCCTCAAAGGTCTTGTCATCTTAAATGATGAAAAGATAACAGATTAAACCAAAATGGAACTGGGCAAGTGGCAGGAGGGGTAAGCTAAATCTGTTATGAGCATTACAATCAAAATTTTTTATATCTACCCCACTTGAAATATGATTCCAGTTTTGCCAAATAGAATTAGTACAATGACAAGTAAATGCATTGTTGACGATTAAAATCTAAAAATTTTTGGGCTGGTTAACTCTTCTCACACACAAGTATCTCTTAGTGCAAATAACCCTACCCGAGCCAGGGCAGGATATGCCCTCCATGGGTCAATAGTGGAGCTGCTCTTGAAGCCCGAATACTTCACAATCTCACTGCTGGTGTAAATAAACTGATTTCCAGATTCTCTGTCAAATCTAGCCCCAGGTGTTTAGTCTGAAGCATGGTGCAGCATCCTTAGCTAAAGTTACATAACCCTTCATTTTGCAATCTTCCTGTGTCAGTCTTCTTCCATCTGTGCACATTCTAGTTTCTTGCAAAAACTACCTCCACAGACAATGTGGGTTTTTTTCCCTTGGCCTAACAGAACTTTACAGATCCTCTCCATGAGTCAGTACTGTGTGACACTCATTAGAACTTGAAATGAAACCTACTGAGGTGACTTAACATCATCTCAGAACACCTGGGGCTTTGGCATTTCACATGTCATATGGGTCATGACATAATAGCATTTCTAATTGTCAGTCACAGAGTGAGACACAAAAATAGTGAGCGGAGAAGGGAAATCCCTGGTGGGAGGACTCAAGGTTATCACTCTGCTCCTGACAGAACTGAGAAACTAACTCACCCACATGAAAGACTGGGCTGCTTCTATAGTAATGTTCTGTAATGGAAAGGCACAGAAAGGTGTTCTGCCTTTTGTCCTGGGTTTCTAATCTCTCATGTATTCTTTTCTCTCTCCCTTTGTCACAAGGTGGGTACATTACATTCTATTCTGTGGATTCTGGCTCTAAATCCCAGGGTGTATTAAAAAATACAGTTAATGTAACATACGTCTGTGAGTGTGTGTGAGCATCTTGCACACACGTAGAGATTTCAATGACTGGTACAAACATGTATTTGTGCTTTGTGTAACTGCGTCCTGGAAAGAAGAAAGACATTTCTAATACCACAGTGACAACGATTGGTCAAGGGACACAATTTCGCAGCCAGCCACAGGGAAACTATTCACCTGCTGCTGGACTTTAAAGTTTGCACACCTGGAAACATTTCAAGGGACTGACATAGTCTTATTGCCTCTAGAAACCCCCCAAAGCAGCCTAAGTGTGGATGGTAATAATTATCTACACTGCAGTATTTGGAGAGATGACAGGAGGTACTTCATCCTGCTCCTGTGCAAAGCACTGAGACACCTGCAACGGAGTTTAATAGTTTCAGCTCCTGCTCTGAGAGCAAAAGTCCATGTGGGAAGTGGTGCTAATGGAGCCTGCAGAGAGGAAACGCCTCTCACGTGCTACAGAAAGAAGTGTGATATTAGGTCTTTTCACAGTAGCATCTTACTCTTCAAAAACACCAGATCTAAGTGGACTTAGAGTTTTGAAAAGAAACTTGAGCAAAAACTATCCAGATCTGAACATGTAAAAGCATTTAATACATTGCAATATATATTATATGTAGGCAGGCTTCAGCCAAATGCTGTGATTTGTCTTGCTCTTGGAATTGGACAAAATTCACACAATTTCAGGGGAATGTGCATTAATAATAATGGAACAATAAAGGTGAAGCTCTCAGGGCTTGTACTCCAATATAACGAACCTATTTCACTTCTCAGATGCCTAAGTCTGGCATTTTGGGCTAAATGTCTGTAGAGCACAGGAAGGGAATAGGTCCTGCAGTGGCTGACCCGCTGTCTTGCTGGTTGGTGATCAGTGCCAGTGTGACAGGAGCTCATGTGTATTCCCACAAAGTCTCCTGTTCCTGTCCTTTAGTCACCAGCAGCATATGGGAATGCTGGAGGCAGTAAGCTCTCTTTGAAGTACCTGATGGTCTTTGAAAGTTCCTGCAGTGAATCTCTGACAAAGTTAGTTTTTACAGTGAGTTTTGTCATCCTTCTGCTAGGAGGAAGATCATCCAAACTAATGATTCTCAGAAAAGTGATGTGTCATCTAAATGATCTAGAGAAATCCTGAATTTATTCAGATCAATGGAAAAAAATCCTATTGGCTTGAAAGGGAATATATTTTTCATTTATGATTTTCATAGACCAGCCTAGGCTATGGAAAGAAAAACGGAGAATGTCTCTTAATGATTGGTTTCGTCTAATATTCTATTTTATCCATAAAAACTATGTAAAATGGGAATATAAAGAACACCTGGAGTGTGTTGAACAAAATCCTCGTGCTGCAATTATTTCTGGATGCTGTGACTTTTAGCTTTTGTAGGCAAACCAGAGTTTCATGTCTGGTTAATTGTCTCTCTTCCTCCTAAATTTTCTGGTAGTAACATTTGCTTAAGAATAGTAACATGCTTAAGAATATTGGAGTTCAGTTTTGTGGCACCTCTCTAATCAGTAGCCAGGGGACTTTTATGCAGTCAGAAGTAGATATTAAAGAATAAATACAGAGTCAGTTCATATCTGATTGCTTCAGCAAACATATTGGAAGATACTGATAAATTTGCATAATTTCAGGCTTCATTAATGGTGAATAGTTCTCTAGTTAATAGAGTAAATAGCTAAACTTGTGATGAAAGAAGTGAAATTGGTGTTTCTTGACAGTGATACATACTTAAGGAATTACACAAATGAAATATTTATTTTTTCAACTTCTGGAAGTTGTAAATGGCAGCCCAAGTAGCATTTTCTTAGAAGAAAATGGAATAAATAAGCTACTACAACCTAGCTAATATAAACACTGCTCTGATACAAATAATAAGCATCAAGTGCTGTTGTGATGCACAGTCATACAGGAATAAACAATTTCTGCCTAGTGTGAGTTTATAATCTGAGAAATGCTAAGGAGATGTAGAGAAATTAGACTTTTTTTTCAAATATCCCTTCTTACTGACAAAGCTGGAAACATGGCACTTTTGAAAATTCCTTTAGCCATTTAAATGCTTAACTTCCATTACAGTAAGACCTGAATTTCTAAGTCACCTATAAAAAGGACTTAAACCTGTATCTGTAGGTCTAGCTTAAATCAGGCCTTTCAGATAACAAAGACCAATATTTCACTGAACATCTGGATAATAATGAGTGGAACAAACCTGAAGAATCAAAAAAAATAAGAAGCCAATCTTTCATCTAAAGTCACTTGCACGCTGCCTTTCATGTGCTTAAGCTACACCTTAAAAAATGAGGCATGGTCTCCTAATTTATTTAGAAGTTTTTGCAAAGTTGTGTTAGTGATAGTGGCCAGACAGATGTGTGTTAACAAAGATTTATGTCAGATCCCCTGAATTCCAGACCTTCATCCTAAACACAAACCCTTTATATTATTGAGAATCCCAATGCATTTTACACAGACACTGAAGTTCTGGTGTTAGACACTACAGTTAGGCATCAAAGACAGATAGCAGCTAGCATGCAAGTGCTGCTTCCAAAGAGAATAAAGCCCTTTTGAAGGCAATAGAAACTGTCAAAGTTAAATTAAAAATTAAAAATCCATTCTGTGGGCTGCCGACACACTAGGCTTCCTGACAGCCACAGAACCAGAAGTTTCAAAAATCTCTCAAAAGCAACTGTAAGTTGCCTGTGCTCTCTGTGCTTCCCCCTCTAAGCCAATCAACTTTTATCCAGCAGTGAAATATCGTCACAGTGCCTATGAAGTGATCATCTTGGTCATAAGAAAAAAAGCCCATCCTTTTAAAACATCTTGACTGATCAAGTATTCAGCTAGCTTATGCTTTAGCATGTGATGTATTGATGTAATAATGATAGACTCTCTCAGAATTTTAATGATTTATTATTTATGATAATATACTGCTGCATGCCAGTCTCTCAAAATGAAGATTTATGTGGCCTTCAACATGAAAAAACACTGCCTACAGTCACAAGAAGTGTTTCAATAAATTATTGCACGCGTTAAATTTAGGTCTTAGAATCTGCAAGTGGGGTAAAGTGGGGTAATTCATGTTGTTTGTGTTCATAGAATCACAGAATCACAGAATATCCTGAGTTGGAAAGGATCCACAGAGATCACTGAAATCCAGCTCCTGGCCCTGCACAGGACAGCCTTTGCAATGCCCTACACCCTGTGCCTGAGAGCATTGTCCAAATGCTTCTTGAGCTCTGTCAGGCTGCTGCTGTGACCACTGCCCTGGGGAGCCTGTTCAGTATCCAAACACCCTCTGGGTGAATTTTTTTTTCCTAATATCCAGCCTAAACCTCCCCTGACACAGCTCCAGCCATTCCTTCGGATCCTGTCCCAGATCCCAGGGAGCAGAGATTGGAGCTGCCCCTCCTCTGCCCCTCAGGAGGGTGTTGGAGACCTCGTTGAGGTCTCCCCTGAGTGTCCTCCAGACTGAACAGACCAAGTGTCCTCAGCTGCTCCTCACCGGACCTCCCCTCCAGACCCTTCCCCATCCTTGTGGCCTCCTTTGGACACTCTCTATTAGTTTAATGACTCTTTTATATTGTGGTGCCCAAAAATGCACACAGGACTCGAGGCTGCACCAGCGCAGAGCAGAGCAGGGCAATCGCCTCCCTTTTATTCTGAAAGCACCGAAGTACCATAGCAAAATATTAAGGATATTAAGAAGCACAATGGATAATACCTGTCTTTCCCCATGTCCTCCACATTTATACCCCACTGTGTGATAACTGACATTTCTGAGTGTCTTTGTTGGGATTCTTTCCTGTTTTACTGACCTCTCCTGTCAAGAAGAAACAGTAGAGTAATAAAGGACAATACTTTTGTTGTCATGAGCAATTTACCATCATATACCTTACAGAACTCTGGAAGTCAGATGTTTATTGCTTGCTGCTGCTCGTATTGTTCCTCAGCTTGTCTGAATAAGAGATCATGACAAAAATCTATCTATAATTAAGCAAAACCTCCAAGTTATACATTCCTTGAATTTAAAAGGATGCAATGCCTTTATTACAGTCATGCATTCAGTCAAAATCTGCTTGAGAACAGCTCTGAATTGTAAAGTGGGCTTTAAAATCAAGATCAGGAGTTTGAAGTTTATTTTGAAGTAATGTGAGGTTATTTGCACAGGGTGCCATCATAATTCATACTTTAGAGGGTAGAATCAAGCTGTGTAAAAGCAATTGACTACTGTTGTCCTACAGGGTATATCCAGCATTTTACAATTATTTTACTAATTTTTTCATACCGCTTCACATGAAATTTGGGAGAAATGAGCTGTAATGCAATACAGATGGGACTGATTAATTTTACATGTAGAGCAATAACTCTGGTACATTATTCTGCATAAGCTTTAATATTTCTTTGACTTATGTGGACTGCAAAGACCCTGTGTTGACAGGTGAGACATTCCTGGTGCTCTTGCCTGGTCCTCCTCACTGCAGCATCCAGAATTTTAATCAGCCAAGTGATGAAGCAACGATATGCTGTTGATTTCAACAGGAGTGAAATGTCTAACCAGGCATTAGTCAGAGCCTCTGCACTTGAGTGGGGACGTTTTCATTCACCCAGGAAGCAGCACAGTCTCCTGAGACCTGGTTTCCAGACAAAGGGAGTTCAGACGGAAATTGGAGCTTCTGGTTGCATTTGAACTCTGCCTGCCCCCGGTGTTCTCTCCCCTCGAATAAGCAATAGGAGCTGCATCTCAGCTGTCTGGCTGGACAGTGGCTGCAGTTCCCTTTGACTCCTGTGACTTTAAACAGGACATTGCCTGAGGACTTGAACAAATAAATTGGACTCCATGAAACAATCAGATTTAACTGTCCCTGTGGTACACACTCCTGGAAACTTGTTAATTCATTCTGTAACAAAGCAATTCTCATACTGACTGAAAAAAAAGCTAAAACTATTTTCAACTACATATTCTTTATTAATTTTTATTCATTATTATTAAGTAAGTTATGTATTTCATAGTAGGAGCTACTGACCCTATGGTAAAATGTCTTTCGTCTCCATACATGTAAGTTTTCTGAAAATCTGAAGTTCTGCTCAAAGATTTGGGAGTCCTAAGAGCAGCCTCTGCTGATGCATAAGGAAATTGTCTCTCTATTTTTCCAGTGAGGTAACAGTTTTTATTGCATTTCCACAAGAAGTTTGCAAGAACTGTTTGGTGTTTGTATGTCACTCGGAAAACATAAAAGCCTTCACGGACTATAAATTTCAAGTAACTCAAGTAAATAAAGAGATCAGCATTAAAAATATTGGATGCCACAAACAGTATACCTAAACAACAATGGTCTTGTGGTCCAAGCATAGAATTTTCATACTCTAATGAGTACGATGTCCCTGTTCCTTTCCCCTCCATCATAACACTGATGAATACTGATGCACATCTTGAACCGTTCTCGTTTTTCTGGCGGCACTATCTTTTAGCTCCAAGAGCTGGCCCAGGCCGGCCGTATCCCAGGCTGCATTAGCAGCAGTGTAGGCAGCGAGTGGAGGGGACGGGATAATCCCTTCGCTCGGCATTGCGTGGATCACCCCGAGGTGCCGGGTCCAGTTCTGACCCGCTCAGTACCAGAAAGACACTGACAAGCAGGAGCGGGGTCGGCAGAGACCATCGAGGTGGACGGGGCCGGGCTCTTCACCGCGGAGGGTGGTGCGAGGACAAGGGACACGGGGTGTGAGCAGACACCGAGAAGGTCAGGCCGGGCCCGGGAGGAGCTCCGGCCCCAGGGCGGCCTCAGGGCGGCCCCGCCGCGGCTCGCGGGGCTCGGCCCGGGCCGGTCCCGGAGCGCTCCCGGCCCCGCCCCGCCTGACGTCAGCGCCGCCCGCAGCCAACCAGCGCACGCGGTGCGAACCGGGCCCCGCCCCCCGCGCGCTCGCTGCCCATAAAAGCCGCGGCCGGCAGCGGGCGCGGGAGCGCTGTGAGGGGAACCGGACGGGACGGGTCGGACGGGACGGGGCGGCGGGACCCGCTCCAGGCACCGCGGCTCGGCCCCGGCCGCCCCGCCGAGCGGGCGCTGCGCTCGCCAACCGGGATGCTGCTCGTGGCCGCCGGGCTCCTGCTCGCCGTAGCTGCTGGCGGGCGGGGGTCGCCGGCCGGGGAGCAGGAGAGCCCGCCGGGCAGCCGCTTCGTGTGCACCTCGGTGCCGCTGGACGCCGCCGGCGCGGGCTGCCCGCTGCCCCCCGTGCCCATGCAGGGCGGCGCGCTGCCCCCCGAGGAGGAGCTCAAAGCCACGGTGCTGCAGCTGCGGGAGACCGTCCTGCAGCAGAAGGAGACCATCGGCAGCCAGCGGGAGGCCATCCGGGAGCTCACCGGGAAGCTGAGCCGCTGCGAGGGCGCCGACGGCAAGTCCGCCGCGGGGGCGTGGAAGAACGAGGTGGGCAAGGGCAAGGACACGATGGGCGACCTGCCGCGGGACCCGGCGCAGGTCATCGACCAGCTGAGCCGCACCATGCAGACCCTGAAGGACCGGCTGGAGAGCCTGGAGGTAGGGCCGGGCAGCGGAGCCGCTTCATGTCTAGCGGGCACTTCGGGATCCTTATGGAGACAGATCCAAACTGGCCCAGCCCCGGGGGCGAGCGGCTCGGTTGGCTTGTCATGTTCTTTTGGTTATTTATCTTCTCTCTTTAATGGTAAAAACCCTCAGGGGCTGCTCTTGAATGTGTTCTCCCACTGCGTGGGGGAAGATTATGGTTTCCCTGCTTGTCACCAGCTTAGTTTCTGTATTAATAATGTGTAAATCTCTCTTTCTGGGAATGTGACTTCATGTGGTTTGAGGTACAAAGCTGACGTCTTGGGCAGTAAGACCTCGGCATATGGTGCTGAACAGACCAGTGGTAATGAGGAGATTGTGTTGGGCAGATGGTGCAGATAAGATGATGTACTTAGAGCTGACATAGAATAAAAAGAGCTCGATTCTGTGCGCCTCTGAACAGAAAGGGGATTTGGTCCAAGCCCACCGATAAGTGATTTCCATGAGCCTTTGGACAGTGCCCATGTTTTGAGTGCTGTTCATGGAAAGGTTTTGTAGAGAGGTTTCTCACAGGATTCACGCTGATTTTGTTTTGCTTTTCACACCCTGAAAGCCTCACATGTGTCGTCCTGCTGTCCTCCAGTCAGTGCTGATGTGAGGATGGCGAGTAACTTCTGAAAAGCTGTTCTGTCAGCACTGCTTTGCAAGTGCAGTTTCGAATGAGCTGTTAGTATTACATCCTTTTATTACTACTGCTGTCTTCCTGAAGCATTCTTTTTAGGGCTGTAGAAGAGAAACTCCACTAGAATAACATGGTAGATGGAAACGTTTTGTTAGTATCTTTAAAGGTACCAGTTTTCTTTGAGAGTGTGAGGTACCTTTTTTTTTTCCAGTTCGAATAAGAATACTTTCACTGGTTAATACTTACAGTTGATCTAAAGAGCACCTGACTTTGGTAAATCTGGTTTCAAAGTAGCTTAATTTTTAATCTGAAATGAAGTGATAGTTTTTCTGTTTACTTGCCACTAACAGTAAGTAAAGCAAAAATTGTCTTATGTACCACATGTATACCTATTAATAGGAGTGCATCAGACCTGCTCCCTACATTGATTTTACTGAACTTAAATGTATGAAAACTCCTTCATATAAAGTGCTGGAAGCCTCTAACAAAAGTGCCCTTTTGTTTCAGGAGCTGTTTAGCTAGAGTGCTGATAAAAGCACTGAGCATGACAAGTGCTAAAAAGCAGTACCTCTTCTGTACTTGCTGGAGAGCTCCATGATCTTACTTCCCTCCTTTGAATCAGGAGCATATCTGCATTTCACAGTTTCTGTTCCAGAAGTGACAGGTTTTTTTTCTTTTTTCTGCTTTCCCCTAAAGCACCAGCTCCGAGCCAACGTGTCCTATGCAGCCCTGCCCAGTGACCTGCGGGAGATGCTTCAGCGGAGGCTCGGGGACCTGGAGCGCCAACTCCTGAGCAAAGTGGCTGAGTTGGAGGATGAGAAGTCTCTGCTTCACAATGAGACCTCAGCCCACCGGCAGAAGACAGAGACAGCCTTGAATGCATTGCTAGAAAGAGTGTCTGAATTGGAGAAAGGTAATTGCTCAGAATCTAAGTGCTTCCCCATGCTGATTAATTTTGCTTACTCCTTCCTTCCAGTGCAGTAGACTAAATTTGGGCCTTGAGGGGAAGACATTAAGGTACTGGACTAAATAGTAGGTGACAGTGCAAATACTTGGATTCTCCTTTTTCTTTAATCACAGGCTTCTTGCTTGACAGGCAGTTGCCTGGCTTTGGCTTCCTGTCTCTTAATTTGTCGTGTGTGGGTGGCTAGGATGAAACTCTTAGTGTTTGTGGGATGGAAAGATCTATAAGGAGGCAAGTGGAGATAGGAATAAGTATGGCATGGGTGTAAATAGCTGCATAATGTCAAGCACACATCTGAGTAGGACTGCCTTTATTTGGACTGAGAGTCATATGGGCTAAATTTAAGTAGCACAACTACCTTTGATGTCATGAATGGCATTTTATATCAGCTTTGTTTCCTGATGCTTTGGAAGTATTGATGGTGACCTTTCCTTTTGTTGCTGGTTATGACTTTGGATAACTGCAGATACTTGAATTGTGCCCTACTCCAAGCTTACAGCCTTCAGAGTTTACAGTAGATTACACATGGTCCACTGGGGGACACTCTCGTAATCCTAGTCATTCATTCTGATTCTTGACTTAATTATTACTGAGATCTCTCTGCTTGAGTAGAGTCTGTTTATTTGAATTACAAATGTTTGTGGAAGTGACCTAAAGCACAGAACTCTTTCTGCATTGACTGTATACAGGTACAGGGTGGACCGTGTAGGGCTAGAGTGGCAGTAAATATCACTGCCCAATCCTTAAATGAGTGAATAACTCAAGGTGAATAACTTTCTGCTTAGAAGCAGCTTAATGGACATGCCTTCCAAATGGTACAAACATGCATATCTCATGAGTTTAGAAATGCAGCCTAAAGGACCCATTTCTGTAATACTGTATCTATTCTTCTTTCATCTAAAAAGTGTGAAGGAGGGGAAAAGGGAAGGAGGAAGATGATCTTCTACTGGCTTTTAGTATTTCCTGAGAGCCAAGATAAAGCCTAACCTGCAACTAAAGCTATGGAGAATTAGTGGCCTGTTAATGTCTTATGTGTCAAGTATAGATAGTCCTTGTCTCTGAAAGATGTGACTCATATCAGAAAGAGAGAGTGGTGGGAGAACGAGAATGTGTAATTCAGTTAGGCTAAAAATAACCTGTTCCCACCTTTATTTTTTTGTGTGGGGAGTGAGGGCTGTCTTAAGTCTCCAGGGAAGTGGAGAATTTGGGACAGGAACCAAGATAAAGTCTTTCTTTTAGTTGTGCAATTTGCTCTCTATTACTGTACAGCTTAGCTGTTCTGGTTCATCTGTGAAATCAAAGTCAGGGTAATAGTGATCTAAGAACTTATCTTTTTTTGTGCGTTAAATACAGACTGTATATGATCTGACCTCATTTGAAAGTAGTATTTCTATTGTGCTTTTATTTAAAATGCAGTATTATTTAGCATTTCTTCCCCACAACTACCTAGAGTGTCAGAAGCTCCTCATTGTCCTGAGACTAAATAGAGGAAAAAACCAACTTGCAAGGTGACACTGTACGGTCTGGATTGTATCTGTAGTTGTGGCAGCTGTTTTAGTTACCAGTGGGGCAGAAGGGTCTAAAACTGTTGTGGTTCCCAAAGGTTTCTGTTAATTCCTTCCCTGGTTGTCTGCACTGACAGCAGGAGATGATGTAGGAGAAAAAGCAGGAAGTAGAATCCTGCAAATAGTAGTGCCTGGGCTTCAGTAGCTTTGCTGGAGGTACAAACAGATCATTTACTATGTCTAAACCTATTTTCTCTATCTCTGAAAGGCAATAACAATAGTTTTTGCCCATCTAGCCAAAAAATAATTGCTCTTTTAATGGGATATGTTTCTGGTTTTCTGTGTGAGGTTGGTTGTAGCAGCCTAATGGAGGTTGTTCTACATTACCCTAAGACCCCGCTTTTTTTATTTGCTTAGAATTGAGAACATTTCAGTTCTCTAAGTTCCTCAAGACAGATTCAAGAGAAAGAGAAGCTTTTTCTTCTCCCACCCCCTCGTTCTGTGAAAAATGCAGCCAAAACACTTCAGTTGCGTCTGAGAATGGGAACTGAGAGAATGCCAGTGGTTTAAAAAATACATATGAGAGTTGTGGCAACCTTTTGTGGCAACAGCTTTTCATTTGGACTGAAGTGTGAATTTGGCAAGGGAATTAAATTTGTTTCAGGAATGTAGCAAAGGAAATGAGTGAGACTCAGAAGAACAGGCTGCTAAAAAGTTGAGGGTGACATTACTACAGAACTGTGGGTTGTATTTTGTGGCATGATGTGGGATTTATTTCTTAATACTTAATTCTAGAAAATTATTTATAAGCATCTGTATCAAGTATAGGATACAGAATATTGCATCTTCAGAAAGTTTTGGTCTTAAGGGTTCTCAGTTTTGTAAGCATGTCTCAGAATATCTCACTGGGTTATATCACTTCTTTTAAACCAGTTTGAATTGTTTGAAATAGGCAGGCCACCAGCCATGAACTAGGCAATGAAGATGTTCTGCCATCTATTCTTTTGCTCTAAATGAGCAGAAATAAACGAAATAATTATCACAATGGGGATAAAATCTATTTGTATTTTTATGTGCAGCAAAATCAACATTCATTAAATACTACTTCAATATACTTTTTTTTCCTGTACCTCTCTAAAGTGATTAAAGCCAAAGATTCTCAATATCAATTGTGTCTTAGCCTGAATTACCAATACATTGTTTTGCTTAATGTTAAAGGTTTTTCTTGCTCCATGTACTTGCAGGTAACAGTGCATTTAAGTCACCTGATGAATTCAAAGTCTCCCTTCCTCTTCGCACAAACTACCTGTATGGGAAGATCAAGAAGACTCTGCCAGAGCTCTATGCTTTTACTGTGTGCTTGTGGCTGAGGTCAAGTGCTTCTCCTGGAATTGGCACTCCATTCTCTTATGCTGTTCCCGGGCAAGCCAATGAAATTGTCCTCATAGAATGGGGGAATAATCCAATTGAACTGCTGATTAATGATAAGGTGAGACTTGATGAACCCTTTGTTGTCAGCATAACCAGAACAAGGCCTGACTCTTTGGCACCTTTGCACTGACTCCTTCCTTCCCTCTGAGAGCAGCCTTTGAGGTGGTACTGTCTGCTTGTCTGTTTTCCACTTGCTGATTACAAATTGCTTTTATGAACAAAGCACTTGAAACAGAAGTTAAATGGTACAGATATTGGTGTGTTGAGACAAAGCAGCTTGACATGAGATGTGCACACACTTAGGTGTTATCTGAAGTTACAAGCAGGTCTTGGCTTCTTGGGTTTTTTTTTGTTGTATGAAACACAAGCAATAGTTGAAGCCACACTACTGCAAGACCTGTGAGATCTAAGCCAGCTGCAGTGTTTCTGTTTTTCCAATTGTAGAAGTTACAAATGTTGAGTGATTTTGCAGAAGACAGAGCAAAAGGCTCTCCACATAATGGTCTGGTTTTGTTATACTTGGTGATTGAACATCAATTTAAACACGATTTTTCTGACTTTAGATACAACTACTTCATACCATTGATGGTTTCTGACAAGCTTCAGAAAGAAGCTTGAAGAAAACAAGACCCATTGAAGCTTGTCATTAAAGCAGTATTTAAATGCTTCCTTTCTCCCCACCTTCAGTTAGGTCTCCTGGTAACTCACTGCTCTGAGGGATCAGGTGTTTACCTGCACAACTCAGGTGGTTTGTCATGTGGCTGATTATGGACTTCTAACAGTCCTATCATCCTCCCAGATCAATAACCAATTATTTTTAATGGTTTGTGGAGGAGAAGCAAACTTGAGTCTGCTTATCTTTAGCAATAACTTTTTTCCTCTTCAGTATTATGTCTGTAGTCTCAGTATTCTCTGAGGGTTTTTTTTCTTCCACATCACAGCTGCTCCATAGCCCACTGCAATTATGTCTTGATGTTGACCTGAGTAAGTTTTCAGATCAAATTCCTAAAGGAGCATGATTTCTCCTTATTGTGAGGCCTATGGAACTGTTCCCACAAGTTTTCCTGGTAGCAGACAAATCCATTAGTCAAAGTTGTTACTACAAATGCTGCTGGCAAGCCCCAGATTTTAAGAGGAGCTTAATGTGAGCACTGGGTGGAAAGTTATGACTCAGCACTGAGATTTAAACAACAAATGGCCACAGATTAATATGCAGGATGGGGGTTGGTCTCTTCTCCCAAGTAACAGGCAACAGGAAAACAGGAAATGGCCACAAGTTATGCCAAGGGAAGTTTTAATTGGATATGAGGAGAAATTTCTTCACTGAGAGGGTTGTCAAGCACTGGAACAGGCTGCCCAAGGCAGTGGTGGAGTCACCATCCCTGCAGGTATTTAAAAGAGGTGTAGATGTGGCACTTGGGGACATGGGTTAGTGCTGGGTTAATGGTTGCACTTGGTGATCTTTGAGGGATTTTCCAACCTAAATAATTTTGTGGTTCTGTGGAATCCTACAGAGTAGGACGTGGACTAACTCCTGCCTCTAAAGTTTTTGCTTTTGAGGACAGAGTAGATACTGTCCCTCTTTACATGTTGGGCTTGAACTGCTAGATTTGGGTTGCCACATGCATTATTCTGTTTTTTGTAGGTTGCCCAGCTCCCTCTCTTCATTAGTGATGGAAAATGGCATCATATCTGCATAACATGGACAACCAGAGATGGAATGTGGGAAGCTTTTCAGGATGGAGAGAAGCTTGGCACTGGGGAGAATCTTGCTCCTTGGCACCCAATTAAACCTGGAGGTGTCTTGATCCTGGGTCAGGAACAGGTGAGTGAATGACAGTGTTCCAGGGTTTAAAGAAAAACAAAATCAAAACTCCCCAAACAAACAAGAGCTGTGAGAATTTCTCTGTTAAACACTTGGTCCTGTTGTATACACAGTATCAGGAAGACTGAAACAAGGCAACAAATACTTAATGCAATCACACATTGGTATATTTGTTTCACTTATTAAATATTCAGAATATTCCTGTTGTTGTTAAGTCCTTTTAGAATATTGAAAAAGAACCCCAAAGGATTTTGAAGCTTGCCTTTCTAGTTAGCATCTAACAAGCAATTGCCTGTGAACTGTGTGGCTCTTGGCTTCACTTTATTTCTCTACTTATATTATACATTTACTACAAAATGTAAATATTCTACCAAGTAGTAGGAAATAGTCTTTCTTCAGGATTCCCGGGTTCACGGTGAAGCAATGAAAAATTAGTTTTGTCTTGATATTGATTTTAGTGGATACTTATCTGTGACATAAATGACAGTTCAGTACCCTAATACACTCTGCAGAGCAGATGCTGCAGCTCACTGCTGAGTGTCTGGCAGGTTTCCTTTATCTCTGTTGTGCTATTTGCCTGCACTGTGCTTGGTTCCATCCTGTGCTCTCAGTTCCATGTCAGTGTGATCACCAAAAATGAGTGATTTCTGTCCTTGGGTAGTGAATGGAGCAAGCAAACACTTCTAGGCTTATGCAGTGGCAGTTTAAATCACTCATTTGTTACAACCAGACAAAACCTGTGTATTTAGACTCAAAGATCAATTCTCACAGGCCCTGCAGACAATTGGGCAAGGGCTGCAGTTATGGTTTAATCTATAGCCATAAAGCTCTCAGGGTAACCTTGCACATCTCTGCAGTTCTTGCAGGAGTTGTCCTGTGCTAAGCTTGCAAAGTGGCTCTTTAATTAGCCTCAAAATTTAAAGCTGCCTTCCTGCTCTGCTGCTTGAGGGCAAGGTTGGTTATGTGCAGCCTTTTTGTGGTGTTTTGCAGTCACCACTGCTTGCCTTCGGTTGTTTTGACACAGTTCAAGCTGGAGCTTGTTACTGTTCCATAGAATGCCTTGTTCAGTGTTGCCCTTCTAGAAACCTGAATTCGTTCATCTCTGTGACCTAACTCTGCACCTCTTTCTAGCAGTGGGGCTGGGTGGGGAGGGACTTCAAGTTTGAAGAGGAAATTGCCAAAATAACCTTTTCATCTAATCCTAACTCTTGTGTGCCTAAAGGACACAGTAGGAGGAAGATTTGATGCAACTCAAGCCTTTGTTGGGGAGATGAGCCAGTTCAATATATGGGACAGGGTCTTAAAAGCTGAAGACATCATGAATATTGCCAACTGCTCCATCAACATGCCTGGCAACATCATCCCCTGGGTCGATAACAATGTGGATGTGTTTGGAGGTGCTACTAAATGGCCTGTGGAAACATGTGAGGAGCGTCTGCTTGACTTGTAGCTGTGATCACTTCCCATCCAAGTGCCCCCTTTAGTAGGACAATCTTCTGTGCAATCTAAAGCACTTATTTTTCTCCTTGCCCTTCCCCAGTCTTAACTCCTTGAAAGAATTAAAAAAAAAAATTGAGTAAACTGCCTCAGTGCAAAGATAGCTGCTAGTTTGGGGCATCGAGCCTGACTATGAAAGGAGCACTTCTTGGCTAGAGCAGCCCTTGCTTTCCTATGGCCTGATCCAAAAATACACTTTGGCCTGCAGCAGCCTTTTGGTTAGGCCTGAGCTTAAACCATCAGTTCTTCTGCAGGGAGGGAGAACAGCCATGCACACTTCACTGTCATGTTCCTGACAATGTGCAGTGCTGACAGCACCAGGATTAACAGGCTGAATGTGAACCCTTCCTTCCAGTCTACTGTCTCCCCTTTGAACTGAAGCCATTCTTTTTTAGCCCTTTTTAAAAAAAAAAAATCACTTAATCCTTACACTGCAGTGGTTATGGTGCAACTATGGGTAGAGCAGAACAGCCACTGTCTGAGTGCAAGGCTTTTGCTTTTTAATTTGCAGATTAGAATTCCTTATGTTATGATAAAGAGGTGATGTATTTGAGACACATTGTACCAGTTCAGTTTGAAGAAAGGGCTGTTTAGTCAGCACAGCTCCACTGAAGCAGAGGTGCTTCAGGTGAGGTTCTGTCCCAAAGCCTGTCCTTTGCTAGCCAGGATCCCAGCATAGGTGGGTGGATGAAAGATTGTACTTGTTTTTTCTGTAGGCTGAATGTACTGAATTCCTAGTGACCTGGCTTGTAAGCTTTTCTCTATTGTTTCTCTTGCTTCAGTCAATGTCTTTATTTTTTTAAATATTCAAGCTGTGATTAAGTGAATTTCCATTTTGTTTTGCTTTGAAAGGCCTTTTTATGAGCAAGTGCCAAAGTTCAGTTTCTGCTTGCTGAGAATTGCTATCTATTTTTCCAGCATAAAAGTCTTCTGCACTGGTTTATATGTTATTATAATGGTCCTACGTAATATGAAAATGTGCTGCTTTTTCAATTCTTGTTGACTGTCTCTTCTGTAAGCACTGGGCTGACTACTATATTTTTTTATCATTTTCTCTCAATATTTTGCAAACAATGTTGCTGTTTCCTTGGCATTGATGTGACTACTTGGTTTGTGGCTCGCAGATAGCAAATGCACTGTACTGGGAAAGAGTTAATACTTTTGTTATTTAAAAGGAAAAGGATTTAAAGGGGGGGGAGGGGGAATTTATAAAGCTAAATATCATATTTTATTTTTCATATGTTTGAATTGTAAGAATAATATGGTGACAGTCCCATTTGTAGGGTAAAGTTACATATTTCCATGAATATGTAGTATGCTGTTCTTAAAAGAAAATTCTTATAATGAACTTTTAATTAAAATGCACTGTAAAATGAGTCTCTTGATTCTTTTATAGTCACACAAGACGCTGAGTATTCTCTTTCATAGCTTTTATGAATTCACCTGCTCTCTAGACTGGTGGAAGTACAGTCTTGTAAGAAGTTTACTTTATTCCCTAAATGCCTTAAATCACAATCTTCAAGCAAAGGGGGCTTAGGTGTGTGGAGCCTTAGCAGTGGAGAGGGTCTGTGCATTTGGGTGTGGTGGGTGTTGGAGCTCCAGCTGGGCTCTGCCTGCTGCTGCTGCCCTGGCCTGGGATACAGAACATAGTTCATACTTAATTTGATGGTTTTGATAAACTGGAAGTGACCCCTTCTGGGTGGAAGTAGTGAAAGTAGGAAACGTGAGTGTCCAAACCAGTGTGAACAGAGCTGCTCACCACTGAGGTGACTGAAGTGTGAGAGCAGAGGCACCACCCTGGGGCAGGCTGTAGAGGGCTGGCTGTGTCCGTGGGTCTGACACCAAACCAGATGATCTGCTTGAGGAGCTAAGAAGCTGCAGGTGCTGCCTGTAAGGGATCAACCAGCCGGGGCACAAATGGTTATCCACATCTGCTGTCTTTGACCAGGGAGAGTCTGAGGTTTCTATGAAACATTTGACAACTTTATTTCAAGTGTTCTCATTCTGATTGGCTTTAAAATGCACTCACATGCTG
The DNA here is from genome assembly GCF_000738735.6 of Corvus cornix cornix. Classification (NCBI taxonomy): domain Eukaryota; kingdom Metazoa; phylum Chordata; class Aves; order Passeriformes; family Corvidae; genus Corvus; species Corvus cornix. The sequence continues at coordinate 2,498,142 of NC_046344.1, forward strand.
CACTCCCAACCTACAGCAGTACTTTCCCTGCCTTAAGGAAAAAACAAACCACAAAACTCACTTCATATCAAAAGAATCTGTGTTGTGAGGTGACAAAAAGCAAAATGATCATCTCCCAGGGGCTGGTGCCCAGAAGAGGCATCACCCCTCCAGTCAATCCACCTTTATTTATCAGCTTTTTTCAAAATAAGCTGAAGGAGCTAAACCCTAGAGTTACACATATTTCACTCTGTTCTTAAAAGGTGCAACAGTGAAATTGTCTTGGATGCTTTGCTGAATGCTGGGTGCTGGGGTCTGCTGTTTTAAATACCAACTTGATGGCAAAACAGGGGTAAATATTGCCACATTCCAGCATCTATATTGTTTATGGAGTGTGGAAGTGACAACACAACCTTCAGTTCCCAAACTGCTCTGAATGCAGAAGTAATAACTTATGGAAAGATGAGTGATAGCACTTGGAGCATGCAGTAATGCAGATTTCTAGAAAACATGTTTTTATTTAAAACCAGGTAGAGCTGGGACTCCTAAAAGCAGTATCAGTGATCCCAACAAGCCACCATCCTGGGAGCTGTAACTGGGCAGGTCTGCAGGGGCTGCTTGGCTGTGAATGCTCTTCAGTCTCTGTATTGCACCATCCTTTCTGTACATCCTTGGTTCATTGGCTGTTGGCTGACAACAAATTGAGCATTTGGTGTGTTTAAATCCAGGTTATATTTCTTCAAAGATGAGTTTTTTTGACTAACTGGCTGGCCACTAGAAAATGTGGGTCATCTCATGTGTTTGGTGTTTGATTGAAGGCCCCAGCTACACACCTGCTGTCTGTAGGTGAGGGGAGGAGGATCACCTCTGCCTCTGGGATCCCCTGTGCAGGGGAGACAAACTCCTGGATCCAGGCAGCTTTTGGCTGGGCTGCACTTGCTCACTGAGCTGTTGATTTAGGTGTCAGAAATGCAGGGAAGACCAGCAAAGCTCTACCCCCATTTTTACACACACTTCCCCAGTGTGTGAATACATGAGACTGCCAGGGAGAAGCTGATTCTGTTTTGCTTCAGAGATCAGGTTTCCCTCAGGCCTTTCCCAAAGGTAAAAAGCAGGTCAGTAGTGAAACTGCTGTGTTATGTTAGGTGTTTAAAGGTGTCACCTTCTCAATCAGGGTAATGGTTGTTCTAAAAAAATGCTTACGTAGCTATAGATTATTTCTTTTTTGCTAATGGCACCTGACTTTGTGTGTAAGGATTCTTCATCCAGCTGATTTTATTTACCCAGGCTGGGAGGGAAGATCAGCTGCCTTCTATTGCATCATCCTGAATCCTGCTAGGAGTGTAGAAACCCTAAAAAGAGACACTGGTCTGGCTGAGGCTTCTGCCACAGGTGATGATCCCTGTAGAAATCTGAGGCAAGACACAGCAAGGGCCCTGCTGATGGAGAGAGTTAGGTACTGCCAAACTCCCTCCAGAAATGAAAGGTCTCTCTTGGTAGCTGGGGAATCGTGGTGGGGGTTGAAGGTTATGTGGGATTTTTTCCAGAGATCTTTCACCAAAAGGTCTCTGGATCTTTTTTTCCCCTTCACAAAGAGAAAGTTGGACCTTGATAATGTTCATGGTTAGCTGTGAGGCTTAAATAATACATGAGTTTTTCAGAGCTAAAAATCTTCTGGAAAGAATTGAATTAATTGCCCCTCTGGCTATGGCTGTTTCTAAAAGGCTGCTCTTAGAAAAGTATAAATTTGCACAAGGAGTTCAAGGGGCCATTTCTTTCTCCACAGGAGTGCTGGGCTGATGTTTTGGCAAAGCTTCAAATACAGAAGCTCCCTGATGGCTTGATGCCAGAGAGAGAAATGGTTTCATTTACTGGTGGTGCTCTGGTGTTTCACCTGCTCTGGCTCCCAGCACGTGTGTCCAGCTCCTGGCACTGCTGCTCCCAGGGGCTCCTGCCATGTGAAGGATGCTGAGCAGTGACCTCTGTGGTACTCACTTGTTCCCTCGCTGCCTCTCAGCTTGTCCTGAGTCTCAGGGGGAGAGCTGACCTCGCACAGGGCTGGCTGGAGCCTCTGTGGCACTGGGTGTGCTTCCCTTCCGTGCTAAAAGGAGTTTGCAAGAGGTTTGCCCTCGTTTTCGTGTCACCAAGCTGTGCCCAGCAGCAGTTCTGGAGTGCTTTTTAAAAGTAAGTACTCAGAAAAGTAACAATGGCTATTTCTTAGGAGGATTTAGGTGGTTTTTAAGGTACTAGATGCTCTTTTACATTTTGTCTTTCAAAACACTTAAACCAGCTTATGAGGAACTTAAATTCCTTATGTTACTGTAACAGGGTTCGTCACCCAGGCTTATCTCCACTACTGGAGATTGCTCTGCTGACCTCACCAGATGAAAGGAAACCTCTTTAAAGGGCAACCTCAGCAGTATGTTAAGACTTCTGGGTAACAACACTAGCTAAGCAGGGGATTTATAACTTTCCTTTTGTTTAGATTTTTTATTTTACTTGGTGTTGGCTGTTGATTTGCACTGGGAAACTTGATGTGCTGTCCTGCTGTGGTTCCAGAATGGCTGTTTTTACTGTATCAGGCAGCAATTGGTTTTCCTTCCATTTTAGAGGGCAACAGAGCAGGCAGCTGCCTCTTCCCTGATGGAGAGCCCAGGAGAGGTTGTCCTGTGCAGCTTTATTCTGCCTCTGCAGCTGCAAAAGGGTCTGGGAGGAGTGATCTGCACTGACTTTTAATTTTATGTGAGATTTCCCTGCAGGAGATATTTGTGTCTGACAAAACAGAACAGACCTAGATTTGCTTTCCAGGGATGGTGTAGCTCACAGGAATGAGCTGTGTTTTAGGCCAGGGTCTATTTTTATTTATTTATTTATTGCTTTCCTGCTTTCTTTATGGCAAATTATAAATGGTTGGTAAACACCTATAATAAAATAGAGATATACATGGGCAAATCATCCTTTTTTTCGGTTAAAGAAAGCTGTTACTTACTGTGTAGAGAGTACATATCCTCCTAAGAGATCAAATTATTTATGGCAGTGCACTAATTAGCTTTTTCAAGGCTTCTAAGGTCTTGCAGATACTTCAAGCTCCAGGGATAATTGCAGTAGGTAAATACCTCTCTGCATCAAGTATAATTTCATGTAACTGGCAAACAGCTGTCAGTGTGTGCTTTGGGCTTCTGGCCTGGTGGGGGCTGTTGTCAAATGGAACACTGGCCAGTTGTGACCACTGGCTTCCAAGGCTTTGCAAGGCAGAGGTCACAACTGCCTGGTTGGGTCACTATGGTGGCCACAGGTACCCAGGCAATTCAGGAGGCTCCCAGAGCTGGTTTGGTCCCCATTTTCACTTGTGCTGCAATATTAATGCTGAGGCTGTACCAGTGCTGTCACCTGCCCATCATCACTCTCAGTTTGGGCTCGGGGAACAGCAGATCCAGCTCCCTACTCACGTCCATCAGCAGCTCCAGGCTCTGTTCAAAAGTATTTGGCATTGTTCAGATATGCTGCCATGGTTACTCAGGCACCACTGACTGCACAGGTCAGCTTGGAAGAGCTTTAGACAAAGTATTTGGGACAGAGTGCAGCTCTCACTTGTTAATTTAAGACCTGGCACATCAGTTTGAACAAACTACGTGGGGGATAATGTCTTTCTTTTTTCCCTACACTTGGGATTTGGAAAAGACATAAGAAAAATATTGCCTTGACGTGAGTCCAGGCAATGACAGTGGCTCCTGCTGAAAATAGCAAGCAGCCTATTTGTTCCGGGAATTGCCTGAAGGCTGGTGGGGCTCTGTGTGCACAAGTGGAAGGAGGATGCACAAAGCCTGGGGAGGAGCAAAGGCTTCCTCAGCTGTGGTGAGCAGAGCCTGAGGGGGGCTCGCTGCAAACAGCCACGGGCCACATCTGACAGCCCTGGGGAGGGGAGGGGGCTGGTAGGTGACTCTTGGGCCTCAGGCTGCCCTCTGATGGCTCAGGGATCACGAGTCAGCTGCTCACTCCTGGAGACTGGGACTGGCATTTTCCAGGGGATGAAGATGCAGGGACCTGCAAGGATGACCTGTTGAGGGCTGTAGCCATGATTTTAATCTTCTTATCCTGTTCAGATCCATGAGCTGAATTGGCACGAGGTGTTGTTTAGGTCCCAGAAATTCAGTGACATCTGTTCTGTACTTCACCATGGGCAGAGTTTGAAAAAGGATGGCTGTAAAGTGACTTTAGAGATGTGTAGCCCTCACTAGGCTGTGCCCTTTAATGCCTTTCTGATTACTTTACTAGGACTGAATATGCCTGATTTTCTTTTTCTGATTACACTGAAGGCAAAATTTCCATAGACTTGAATGGGAGAAGAACAGGAAACTGTTTGAGACAAGTCTGAACATGCTGGTAAAAATGAAACAAAAAATCTGGTGTGACTTTAAAGCTATTTTTAAAAACACAAGCTGGAGCGGGTTACTCTGAATCACTGGAGTCTGTTATGTCTTTTTCCTTTTTTTTTTTTTTTTTTGTATTTTCACTCAGTAATTTTAAGGATACAGTGAGAAGGCAAGTTTTTAGAGATTGGGTTGTATGTGTTAAAGGGGGGAATGTGCTAGCATTTGCTGAGCACAATAAATATCCCTGCCAAATAAGCAGGTCCCTTTTCTGATACGGCAAAAAAATCATAGATGGGAATTTATACCAAGCCATTTCAGAAAAACAGAGAAGGTGGAGGATTTATTGCTTTAACTGAAATATTAGCTTTGCTATCTTCCTTGAATGTTTATGTGTGAAACTGAGTGTTGCTTGGCATTTGCAGACTAAATCTTGGGGCAACTTCTTTGGTGGATGGGTTGTGTCAGGCATTCTCTCCCTAATTCTTTCCCATCCTCCACCAGCCCCTGAGGCAAGTTTCTGGCGGCTGAGGGTGGGGACTGAAAATAAAAATAATCTACCTTCATTGTAATAGGTAATAAAAGAATCTTGCCAGTATCTCTTGGCTTGTGTCCTGGTTTTCCATTCAGTGCTTACATTCAAAGGTGGACACTCACACACTTGTTTTTCCACTGAAGGATGCCAATTTCAGTGGTGTTCATTGAGCTAAGAAGCAGCAGTTCTCTTTATGTAGTTATTTTTCCCTGTTCATGGTAGCAGACTTCTCGCACTTGAGGAGAGACAGGGAGGGGGCTGAAACAGCATAAACCACTTGAGGGGAGAAGTGGAAGAACTGTGACCGTGGCAGTGTGTGAGGTAAGGGGAAAGCTGTGTCTGAATTCAGCACTGGGTGTTGGAAATAATGTCTGTTGTGATTGTTGTAGGTATGGAAAGAACCATCTTCCCCTTGGACTTTGGCAAAAAGTCGGGTTTGTATCTCGGGAGGCTGGACTGCACCTTCAAATGGTGGGCTTTTAAATCCATTCTCCTGTCCTGTGAGGGGTGTGTGTATCAAACCCTTTTCTGTTACTGGGAGGACAATCATTTATTTTTCCAGATGCAGACAGGAGTGCTCTGGAGCAATCTGAATTAAATGCCAAGGTGAAAGAGTGTTGCTGTAGAAACCCATGTCAGACTTGCCAATGGTTCTTGTGTGCTTCTGGGGATATGTGACTGATAAAGACTCTTCAGCTGTTTCTGGTTTTTTTAGTGTTATTGAGAAATGGTTCTTCACAGTTGCTTTTTAGTAGCTGTGTGCTACAGTTCCGAAAGGCAGGGACCTGACTGTACGATGGGGTGGTCAGGAATCTGCTAAAGCTCTGGGAACAATCCACTGGCTTTGGAGGGCTTTGGATTTAGTGCCTCTGTTCACTGGAGTCTATGCAATATGCAATGTGTTGCATCTGAGGGGTTTTTTTAACTTCCAATAAGGACTCCTTCATGTGGGAAGAACTCCCAGAAAACTGTTCCACAGCACTGCCTTCTCCTTTCTGCTCAGCATACAAGGCTACTGATGACAATTGTTTATAAATTGTGTGTCTTGAAGAGATGACAGAGACTACCTGATCCTAAAACATTGCTATGGCACTTCCTCAGCATCCCTTTGCTACCTCTGCATCTTCTTGGATTAGCAAAGCTGTTGTAATAGTGCACGGCACAAATCCAGTTACACGAGCTCTCTGTTACTTGAGTGTACTCTGAGCAGCATTTCAGACATTATTGAAACATTGCTGTATGCTTTTTTTGGCTTTGAAAAATACAAATTCAAAACAGAAGCCCATGAATCTTTGTTTAATCAAAGTGTACCTCTAAGAATAGTGCACATGGATATTGTCTAACAAGCAGGGTGAATTCCCAATAGGACTTTGAAAATCCATCTGGAGCAGAAAATCAAGACTCGTTGGAGATTTTTAGAGAGCCTTGCTTGCTTCCTGGAAAAAATCACTGTACTATGTTGCATTATCAATGTTTAAGTGACAACTGCAAGCCGATTCAGTGAAGAGCTATGCTAAGCTGTATTGTATTTGCTAATGCATAGTTTCTCTCTGAAGTTGTGAATGTTGCTGGCTCTCTGAAACTACCTTGATTTCAATGACCGAGACTTGTCTGTTGACAGCCTTGTCAGCTGAAAGAATTAGAAGAGAAGGAAATTACATTCTGGGCCTTGCCCCAGATGGGAATTGCTGTAATATTTTAAACCTCAAAAAGGATGGGAGTGTAACAGAACAACATGACAACAGCAAGATTTATTAGTGCTGCTTTGGGTCATCTCCTGTCTGCAGAATTCCTGTTGATGTCCCATCTGGATTTATATAGAAATTGATGGTAGGGTAAAGCTCTCTGATCCCATCAGTTCACATTTGCATCACTCTCTGTTCTGGATGTGCTGTGAAGGGCTGGAAGCACCACTTGTTAAAGTAGTTAGCAGGCAAGCAGAGGAGAATGCAAGGTCAATTTAGCACTTGCGGAATTTAAATTATTTTCTGAATTGGAAGGGTGGGGGAAGGAAATCAAAGCCATGTCTCTGGGTTCAGCTGTGTTTCTGAAACAGTCCCTTTAGAGATAAAAGTACTTGAATAGAGCCATTAAGCTCTAGTTTGCTCTATATTTTGCTGCCATAATTGTTTCGGAGGTCATACTTAAATGCACACAATTTGGGTTTGATGTCTGTCTTCCTCTAAACACACACAGCTGCTGAGAGAAAGGAAACTTCTTTGTGACTATTGATTGCTACTGAGAGCAAGTTTCCAAATCTTAGTCTAACAGCTCCTTTGGATTCGTCTATCCAAAGGTTTTGTGACCCCTGAAACATTTTGTTACCCCAATACCTCCTGCGGGTACAAAAATCAGGACAGTGGTACCTGTTACAGCTTTTTTTCTATTTAAGCTGCTTGTGTCATTATAGTCTTTAACCACTGCAGGTGCTAAGAGCTAAAACTAGGAGGGAGCTGCGCACAGAGTAAAACAGCTGGAAGGAGGGAGTCAGTGAGAGTCCTTGAGCAGGAGATGCTCAAGACCAGGGTGTGCAATCCACCCCAAAACGGAGATTTTGGGTGCAGGTCACATAAATTAATTTCCAATCAGGAGGGACATGTGCTTTGGGCATGCTCTCTATCCTCTATATCTGCTGGCTGCCTTGCCCAGGTGTCCTTAAGAGGGTGTCCCCCTCTTCCCCCTGGCTACTGACAGGACAAACAGGCTCACACAGCTACAGGGAGTTTTAACTCCCTTTAATCAGATGCTCCACCAAAAAACCTGGCATTCAGGTCATGTACTGCTGCATTCAGCTTCAAGCTGAATTAGTTCGCTTTATCTCCCATTACTTTTGGACTAAGACAAACTGTTTATGTGCATCCTGATGGGTCACTGATGCAAACAGAGTATTATTGAGGGTCTGAATCAACATTGCAGCACAACCATCAGCACTCCTGCTCTCCTTGTGGGTACGAATTTATTCTCTAGATGAAGCTGTAGTGAGGGAAGGCTCATTCACCAGGAAAGGTGATTGAATGCAACTGCAGCTGGTTGATTAAGCTGGACAAAGAGAAACACTCATGTGTCACTCAGCACGCTCTGCTACATGAAACAAGGGGATTAGATATGGTGAATTTCTAGTCATGAAAGCAGGCAATCGGGTTCGTCATAAAATCAGCTTAAAAGAGCTTTCTAGATTCCAGAGAGAACTAAAATAACTTGACCTACCTTGGTCCTGTAATCTTTAAATGCTGCTTAAAATCTGCTCATCAGCACTTGGCAATAATATTTATTATGGAATTTTTAACAGCAGACACCATCATGTGTTGAAATTAGTAATGTGGAGGGGTGCATCGTGGAGGAAAAAGCATCATTACACGAGGGTTAAAAATGAAATGGAAATATTTGAATTCAGTTAAGAAAATCTTTAGAAGAAAGTTACAGCTACAAAAAGTTTAGTGAGGTCCCCAGCCTGGCCCAAGTGTGGCCCAGTGGGGCAGAGTGAAGCACCTTTCTCGTCCCCTGCAGGTGGTTGGCACAGAACCAGTTCTGCTTAAGGGACCCAAAACGGTATTGGGGAATTGTGGAAATTCTCCTTAAGGGGTAGAAAAGACAGATGTGCTGAAGATGCCTTTAAGATTTGAGATGTTATTTGGAAAGAACTTTCTCTTCCCAGGACTGGCATTTCTGACTATGCTATTAACTTTGGAGATATAGAAGGTGCCTAACATCAGGTGGACTGGATTTGAGCCATTACAGGCAGAGGAAAGAGTTTGAAGTTCCTTGCTGCACACTGTGTATTCTTGAAAACTCTAGCACAGCAATTTGAGAACTCTTTATTCCCAAGCCAGCAGTGGCCATCTTCTGCCTGTGGCATTAAGGACTAGGAACATTCTGGGCTATTTCTTGCACTTAACACTTTTGTGCCTTTTTTTCTCTGCTATCATGAGTCTTTCCCCAGCACTGGGTCTGAAGCAGGAACTGCTTATTGCCAATCCCCTCTGGAGAAGTCAAATATCATCTGCACTCCCAGACATTGTTCTTGGATTCATATATTCAGGGATGATATTAGATAGCTTTGCCAGTGGGAATGCCTAACAAATTGCTTGTTCTTTTTGTTGTCCAAATCCTTTATTCACTCTGCTTTCTAGGATGGAGTTTCTCATGCTGAATTCTTGTTGTTCCTAGACATAGAGCTTTGTGTCTTGGCTCTATGGAAGCCTATTTTGTTGGAAAGACCTCAAACTTTTAAGCCATCCAGGCCAGTGTGTTGGCCTCTTTCCATCCTAATTTACTGCTGTGTTGTCCTTTGTACAGTTTGTAAGTTCTCTGCTAGTAGAATATATATTTACTTCTGTACTGAGAGTGGTGAGTATGCCAGGCCTGGTATGAATCCATGTGGAACACCCAGTTGTTTGCTAATGCTTCCCTGTAGACATCTGCTTTTGAAGATCTGTCACTTACCCCACTCAATTCTCTTCGTATGGACTTTTAATTGAAACTACAAAGTGGTCCAATAAATATCTTCAAACTGGAATCCCAGTAGCCTTCAGCTACCTAATTTGTGCATGTGGTCTTTCCTCCCAGCAATTCCCCTAGACCTGGTCAATACCTGTTCACTTTTACTTTCTTTCTTTCTTTCTTTTTTTTTTTTTTTTTTGCACCCCTTTTATTTAGGGGTTGGATCTCAGGCTGTTCAGTACAGTGTGTACTGTTCCCCTACAAATAGGTAGTTCTTGACATTAACATTCTGCTGAGACTTCTGCAGCAAGCTCAGGTTTTAGCACTGAGCTCCTGTTTAATTTGCCTCTGAACTTTTCTACCCATTTTTTAAAACTTCTGTGGTGTACATGTCAACTTTGTCTTTCATGGTAGCTGAAATAGAAGGGCTACTTTGAATTTCTGGAAAATGGTCCCATTCCTAATTCAGGACACTTCAGTGTGTCCTGATCTGTAGAACTGGACTGGATATTGGTATTTTGTTATGGTAAATGCATCATTTTCAAGGTAGGGGGTTTTGTGTTTTCATTTTTTGTTTGCTTGGTTTTTTTTGTTCTTTTCTTTCTCCATGAATTGCAGCAGGGGGAGAAGATTTCCTTTTCTTTGAAGAATCAGTCTGAATTTTTGCTCTGCAAAACAATGCATATTCTACATGAAGTAACAATTCTGCAGCATATCTGCACTGAGGATAACTTGTGGTTTTTTGCACACAGTATGTGCTATCTGGTTGTTGCCCCTTACTCCAAAGGCAATTCTGTAAATGTGCTATTGTGTGCAATTCATTAAAAAGTAAAAATCCAGGGGTCAATAATAGTGTTGACTGCTGAATCTGGGTATGTTTTTCTTACATGTGCCTTTATTTGTGAGGTCTCAGATTTTCTACAAATCTCATTTATGGGAGAGGGAAAGTGATGGGCTTGTGTTCTCTGTGCTGGTCTAAGTCAGTGGCCTCTTCTGCCCAAACGAAGAGCCTCACATTTTGTTCGCAGGCAGTTCTTGCATCATTCCTCCCTGCCAGGCCTCTCTCCAGGGCTGCTACAAACCAGGATTAACCATCTGGGGGGGGAAGACAGAAGCATGTTTAGGGAGGGAGGTGCTGCTGCATCAGATGAAAGCTACTCTGTCCCTTGGAACACTACTGAATACATGCATCCCTGGGTTTTACAAGAAAATGCTTAACAAATCATTTATTTTAAAGCTGTTCTATCTCCACTGATACGCCCAGAGAAGAATTACTTTTTCCTCTGTGTTAAAAGTGAACATTTCTTTCTTTGCTTTATCTCTGTCCACAGCATGTCTTGTTGTTACATTTAAGTTGCTATAAACTCTAAATCAATAATCCCATTAGGAAGAAAAAAGGGGTCTAGTAGCAATAAGTACGATTTCAGAGTTAATCAGATCATCTTTATTCGAGTTGTAGACTCTGTTTCCCAAAGATGTTCGAGCTCTGCAAAATCAATAAGGGCACAATAAGTAGGTTTATTTTCTGGGTATCAGCAGTATAAGGGTGGGGGCTGGATGCCTGGAGGGAACCAAGGGATTTTTCTGCCTGTGAACACTGTAGCTGTGGAGAAAGAACTGTTGCTGCCATGGAATCAAATAACAGAAAGTAGTGTATATTTTGGGCACTCAAATGTCTGGGAAATGTCTGGGGGAGGTATAGATCCAGGAATTTCTCCCTTCTTAGTCCATCCCGACCAGTTTCACAAACAAAATATGTCTAAAATAACGCTGCATTTTAAATATAACATTTTGAGTTGGTAGCTACTTATTTTAGAGTGTAAAACCCACCTGATTTTACAAACATTCTTCGGAAGGGATGGATGACGTTTTTCTTACCTCCTCTTTGCATTTTAATTTCTAAATCTGGTCCTTACTGCTGATCTCTTCTAGTTTATGCTACACAGCTATAAAGATTTCAGTGGAGATGCACCTGGCTGGTCTGGTCAGATTACAGTGGGGTTTAGTCTTTCCTAAACCAGGCTTTGCACAACTTCTTTTGAATCGAGCTGAACCCTTTTCTCCACAAGCATTTCCCTGCAAATAGCTACTGAGGACAATAAAACTGAAGCCACAAAAAAGATGGGCCTCCTTGTTGTTTCATTATCGTTAAATATGAGCCCTGCTGTGCTGTGGAATAACCAGTGCCCAGCACTGCTGCATCTTGATTGTTACTCAGTGATCCTTTAAACTGAACCCAGCTGTACGTTCAGCAGATCAGTGGGCTGCTTTCTCCTTGCACTGTAAGGAGCAGTAGGTCATGGAACTGTGCCTTAGATATTTAGTATGCCTGTGTTTGCTAATAAAGACCTTTTAGGAGAAATAATGTTTCGTGTTGACACCCCAATACTCAAGTGCTGCTGGCTGAAAATGTATTACTCTGAGGCTCAGGGTGGCCTCTCCTGTTTGGAAATGTTGTGCCTACAGCACACCACAGACTCAGACTGGGAGAACTGGGAGTGTGGGCAGAGCCAGCGAGGTGTCGGGCACAGGTGGGTGCTGTGCTGTGGGTGCTGCAGGGGGAGAGGGGCTTTGTGCATAAGGAAGGAGATGAGCAGAGCTTGCCAAGAGCTGAGTTCCACTGGAGCTGCCTGGTGCTCGCTGTGGTTTAAGAGCCTGAGAGTTCCTGCTGGGAAGAGCTGTCTGTGCCTGCATTCCCAGCCAGCCTTTGGGCACTGGGAAACTCATATCCCTGCAGCAAGAGATCAGCTTCCTTTTGTTGGGTTTAGGTCCTAAAATTGCCTCTTGGTTTTGTCCAGACTTGACTGAGATCTTCATTTGCATGGTTCTGAAAGCCCATACTGTCTTGGGCTGTCAAATTGTTTGGGTTTTTTAAATATAACTAATTTTTCTTGAACATTATCAGAGGTTAAATTATTATTAAGGCATTCACATGCTGTCCTTCCCAGCTGGTCTTTCTGAATATGAGGGTTTGCTTGAACATCCCAGGCCTGATTTTGCTCCAGGTAAAGCACCTTACAGTGAAATGCAGCAGCAATCACCTGTGCTGTGTCTGTGCACACACTGGCTTGTGTTCACCTAAGAGAAGCATCAGAAAGAGCATGGTTAAGAATAAATACAGTGTTCATAACATGAATCTTGGAAAGTTTGGAGTGGTTATAAGACAAAAAGAGTTTCAGTGAGATACACACTTCTTTGAAATCGGCTTAAGAAAATTGACATTTCCCAGAAAAATAAGAACCTGTAGATGAGAGGTGGTCTACTTGCAAGAAGACTTAGGGCTCAACAGGTTTCTTTCTGTTCAAGTCTTTACAGTTCTCTACCCAATTTGAACTCTGAACTAAAATTTAAGTATCTAGAAGGATGCTTTTCTTGGTATGAATATGGTGACCTGCACCATGGTGAGGAGTGGAAGGTGAGTCCAAATCCTGAAGAGCTCTTTTTGGTGGCAGTTCTGACTTTCAACCACATTATTGCTTAGAGTTTTATAAATTTCTATTTTCAGTTTATTTACCACCTGCTCCTAAGGTTTGTATGAAATATGCTAGGACAAACACAGATCCAAATAGCTGGCTCTTAGGCATTCCCAGAACGTGATCTGAAAAGATATGCTGCAAAAAAGTGAGATGCAGTTTATAAATATTACTGTTTAATAACTATATAAAGTGTATAACTGTTTAATAACTATATAAAGTATAGAACTGTATAACTATAAACTCTGCTAACTATATAAACATAGTATATAAAAATACATATATATTGTGCATGTGTGCAGGTATTTATATACAGACACACTTTCATCATCCCTTTGACATTTTGTCCCTCATCTTTGGTCAAAGATAGCAAGAAGTTTCTGAAGTTCTACTAAATGATTAAAAAACTGCTGTGATTAAAATGGAAAACCATTGCTGTTATACCAAGGCTCAAGGCTACACAATAAAGTGTGCATCTCCTAAGAGTCAGTGAGGTTAAATTGTAATGATTTAACCCTATTATTGCACAAAATAATAGTAAAATTTTCAAAATATTAAGGTTTCCCCTCAGCAGAGGAAAGGCTGCATGTATTTAGATAATAATATCGGAAAGATAGAAAATAAAAATGGAAAATGAGCCAGACTGTAAATGGCAAAGAAATTGCTGGCCACTGTGGCCATTATCTCAGAAGCTGGTGCCATTTTGAAGAAGGATAAACTGGCTACTTCAGACTGCTTTAAAAGGACTTAGAACATGTGTGGGTTTATTTTTTTTTTAACTTTCTGATTCCTCATGATTTTTTTTTTCCCCTATGGCAAATAACTTTAATGTGTATACAAACACTGTGTGTGTGTATGCTTGTGTTGTACGAACAGATTTAACACACATGTAAAGTGTTTGTGTGCACACAAACATGCACACACTTCCCCACGTGTGTGGGAAGAGGGAGTGACTGAAACCAAGATGCAGGATCTGCTTTAAGCCAGGCTGGTGGAGCAAACCCAGCCACAGAGCTGTGGCTAAACTTCACAGGAATGTTTCCAGGTGACCACAGGAGCTCTGTCCTTTACTGTGGTGGGTTACCCAGGACTGCATGTGCTATGTGCATGTGTGAATACTTCATATGGACAGCACAGACTCTGTCACCCAATTTCAGCTGAACAGCTGCAGCTGTGTAGAGCTGTCTGTGCTCTACAGTCACTTGATCAGCACCATAAGATGTAGAATGAATAATATATATTCCTGAAGAAAGAGCACTGACTGGGAGAACTCAAACTGAATCTTGGGAGCAAAGAAGTGAATCCTTGGCTGGATCTCATTTTTTCTGAAGCTCTTCGAGGTGGTCAGGTGGTGGAACAGAGCTAGGGATGTGTCCAAATGTTGTATTTTAGAGAAATATTTAATGTGGATCTTGCCCCTCATCACTTCAAGCATATGGATGTTAGGAGGGAAAGGAAGGTTAATCTTGTCTGGTATAAATTAGTAAGAGCTGTGCAAAAAGAACTTTTCAAAGACTCGCTTGCTAAATAAATTACTGATCATGTTTTATTTAAAATGCTCGTGCTGCCAGCAGAGAACATAACAAACAAGCACACTTGCAATTTAAGTAACAGCTAGGATTTTCCTTCTGGCACTCCTATGATTTCTTGCACTTGTTCAGTTTTATTGCATGTCACAAACAGCTGAGCAAATCCCGTGTGCACACGCGGTACCCGTGCACACATGACGGGGCACGGTCCAGCTGTTTATCCCCTTTCCCTGGCAAATGCCCTTCTGGTGGAGCAGAGCTGGGACCCCCAGCTAGCCCCTGTTTGCTTAGGGTCTGTAATGTAAGAGCCAGCATTAGCCCCCTTGGGCCGTGCCTCGTGCTCTGCTTTCCCCTAAATCCAGCGTGGAGCCAGTGGCTGTGGCCGGGGCTCGGCCCGCTCCGTGTGCACCCACGTGCTGTGGGAGCTGGGGGGGATTGGTGCCAAGCTGCAGACTGGCAGGGAGTGGGTATGGAGGATTTACATTTTTAGCAGGACAGATGTTTGCTTTCTTTTCTCCCAAGCATCTGCTCACATGCTCTATTTTGGGAAGTGGTGAACGCTGCTTTAAGGGCAAGACTGAGGTTACAGGAGTTTGTCAGCCTTATGCCGTCACAGGCCATCGTGGGATTTCTGGCTGTTCTTGGTTTAAGACTAATGGAGAAAATGTGTGGAGAAAATGTTTTCTACCTCAAGGATGCTTGAACATTTCCAGAAAATGTTGCCATTGCAGGGTAACTTGTTGCACCCTCTGTAACCCTGGAAGTACGAACCTCTCCCTTGGCGGATGGTCAGGCCTCAGGTTCAGAGATGAACTTTGTCACAGGGGAGTAGTTATTCATTTCTGTGTCAGATTTTTCTTCCTCAGCTACTCTCATGAGACACCCAAAGGGCTCACTGCCATCAGCATTGGAAGTGTCTGTGCAGTTTTCAGCAGGTTAAATATAGATTAGGTCTTTGCTGCTTTTACCTTGAGCATAACGATGATCAGTTCACATCAAAACTTCTTTCTGAAAAATTGAGTAAAAGGGTGTGTTGGAATGGCTGGAAGGCAGGGGATGGAATACAGGAATTTCTTAGGAGCTGTGCTGGAGCTGATGTTGTGTGCCTTTATGCCTAAGATGCCTTTTGGAAAGAAATATCTCCCAAGGGAAGGACAGGAGCCTGGGAAGCTCTCCTGAGCTAAAGGAGCAGCATTTCTAAGTTTGTAAGACTTCATTTGACACTGAAAAAGAACACCTGAATAAGCAAAAGATGAATATTTGGGGCTAAGAGTGCATGGTGCAGAAAATTTGGTGGGACATTGACACATATGAGGCATTTAGCATTAAATGCAGTGGAAATAAAGCCACTAGTCTGTGAGCACTTTGAGATGACCAATTGCTATGCTTGAGCCTTTCCTGAGGTGAAAAACAACAGATCAGTGGAAGTCAGAAAGTTCTAGATTTATCCCTCCAGTGCCTGTGGGAGGTAGGATCCAGCACCGTGCACACTCACTACATTGGAACACCAAATTTGACCCTCAGAATGGTGAAACTGTCTGTAAGATTAGCAAATCCAGAGACATTGCAGTGCACGTTGAACCAAATCAGAGGTGCACAGCCTAGAATTCCCTCTGGATTTTTCTCCTACACCGATCATGTTCTGTTGATGAGCTGTGTCGAGCAGATCCTTGAACTTCACTCCTGCTTGTGCCACTGGGCATATCCCTGGGAGCTGGGCTGCTACGCAGTTCATCTGCCTTAGAGATGAAATTAAGTGCTGTTCCACAGGGCCATATGATGGGGAAAAAGTGTTCTTTGTGACCAGTCCCTGTTGTTATGAATACCTTAAGGTGCCTCTTATAATTGTACCAGGGACCACGTTGGCAACAGTTTCCAAGTGTTTTGTGTGTATTTCACAACCTCAAAAACTGAAAAGGTTGTTGGATACAATCACTGCCTGCAGGGTAGGGTGTAGCCATCCACTCATGCTCACTTGTTCAATTAGGCAATCAAACATGGAGTTACTAGTTTTGCATCCTGCACAGAACAGTTTGGACTAACTTCTGTAAGTTTTTAGCCCACCAACTTTCAGCGTAATCCATCAGAATAAAAGTGTTGATCTTTTTCCTGTGGAAAGAATCCCAGAGAGGCCACTGTAGCAGCTCTGGGACTTCTGAGGCACAGTAGCACCTAAAGCTTATTCCTCTTCCTCTGTGCTGTGAGAGCAGTCCTGTGCTTAGGGAGTTTCAAGGCAGAGAATGAGAGTTGCTTTTGTGCCTCTTGTGTTGGGAAGTTGCTTCACTGTGGTCAAATTCAGCCCCTCTGTTGTTTTAGTGATGAAAGAACCCACGTTAAGGATATATTGATGGAAGTCATTCTCCTGGATTTGAAACCCTCCCAAAGTTGTTACCAAAACCCTTTTGTTTCCAAAAGTTGTTTCCAAATTCAGGCTCTACCACTTGGGTCCTGAATACAGTCACTTGGCAGTAACACGGGTGAAATGTCTGCTCTTCCAAAGCTTTATTATGAATATGAATAAAACATTTTCTGGTGTTATTAAACTAGCCTGGAATAAAGCAATGAGAGTGGCATCGTTCAGGGGTGATCTCTGTGTCAGCCTGTCTGCTCAAAATAGCATTGCAATAGTGGCAGTTTTGCCTTTTCTTTAATGCTGTAAAAGTTGGAGTTCTCTTTGGGAGGCACAGTCAGATAATTAGATTTACAGAGAGCTATGAAATTACTTCTTGTGCAGGATCTAGCATATGACAGTTCCTTTCTGTGCTCCCTATGCTAACAACTAATCCAAAGTGCCATATCAGAGAAGTTGCATGAACAACAAAAAAATCTGTGTCCAGCAATCTGTGGTCCTGGCACACGTCCTTCAGCAGCATCTTTGTTTGTGTTGAGAAAGCCATTCCAAATTGTTGGATGCTTTTGGATTATATAAAATTTTTGTGCTATCAGCATTAGGTCCTCTAAGGAAATCACAATTGGTTTAAAATGCAAATATGCACATTTTATATATATATATATATATATATATATAGTACTTTTACAGGGTTTATGTCTTCAGATTTGTCAGCATTTGGCCATTATCTGAAGTCTCTTCCCAGAAAGTTATTTTTCTTTAAAGAAAATTTAAAAAGAGATTTTTGTATAGCCACATGTGTCTGTTAAGATCAAGTCCTGGTTAAGCATTTTGGTATTAGCCTCAGTGGTAACTGAATAAACCATACACAGAACAGAAGTTGTCCAGTATTTACAAACAAATAGCTTACAGTCTACTAATTAATCCAGACTTTAATTAGGCAGCACCTCATTAATATTTTTCAAGTTTTTTGTAGTTCCTTGTCTTGTTTTTATGGGGCCCAGGTTAAGGTAAATGCTCCCAGAACCATTCCAAGATCATTTGGAAGACAACATATTTTTAATTACATTTCCAAAGCTTCAGTGCTTTAGTCCCTCCATCCCCTCAGCAGTAAGGAGATTAGGGCTCCTGCCAGGGGACTTGCATCAGCCTCTGTCAGGCTGGGGCTGCCTGGGCTCTGGCAGCTTCACCAGCACTGTGGTTTTGTGGGGGTGCAAATGCAGAATGAGCAACCTTGAGCAGGTAAAGGTGAAAGAGCCTTTCCTGAGGATCTTGCTAAGATGTTTGGACAGGGTAGAGCAAAGCTCTGGCTCAGGCCACTGACAGCTCATCTGTCCACCAAAATACTGCCCTGGAGTGGAAGCTGCAGAGGTTGAGCTGGTTGTAGAACAGCTCCATGTATTTACTGACATCCTTTCCAAACTTGTTTTAGCTCCTCTAGAAGCTTTTCTACTTTTCCAACATTTCAAGAGTGTGTCTGTATTGTATGGACAAAATCTGATCCTTTAGTCCAGGAGAATACTCATGGCAATTTCTAAGTGTGGTTGCTTGATAATATGTGTCTGACACATGCAGGTTTGCTAAAGAAAGTCTTGATAGTGAACTTGCCCTGCTTCCTACTAGATATTTCAGTCTGATATTCAGACTTTTTTTTTTTTTTTTTTTTTGGTATTTAAATTCAATCTCCTGAAGCTTCATTATATCTAACAGTGGTTTTCCTTCTAAGTGTTTTTGTCCTGCAAGGCCATGTGTAGGTAGGAATACTTTACCAGGAATGCTTCACTACTACTTCAGCTGTGTTCCCAGAATTAGCTCTACACCTGCAGAGGTGCACACTGAAATCACTTGAAGATAATGCACAAATGGCTTTTGTTGCACCGGCTTTGGCTGGTGCAGCTGTGCTTGTCAAGGATTTGGGAACTCATTAAATCAACCTGTATAAGCTGAAGAAGATGGTTCAAAAAAAGGAAAACCAGAAGAGATGAAGTAATAGAGTAGCATGCAGTAAATATTTGCAAGGAAAACATGCTGATTAGGGGAGTAACTTCAGTTTTAACTAATAAATAAAGATAAGTCTTTGAAACACCTCTAATATATAGCAACACAGCAGTGTACCACTAGCACAAAACCAAACCCCCTTTGGTCAGGCAAAGGGCAGATATGTCACAACTACTGCTGTGCACAGACTTTGGGTAGAGAACAAGTAGAGGACAGCATTTTAAACTTTGCTTTCATGTAATGCTGATTTTAATGGTAGTTCTAATGCTGCAGCTGCCTGACACCCAGAGGAGATGGAGGTGGCATTTCTCACTGCTGTGCTTTGGAAGGTGTGATTGTTATTTGTGTAGCAAAATCCGTCTGACAGGTAACCACGTGTTCCAGTTAATCTTAGCTGGGCTATAAGTAGATCCTGTATCAAATCTAGTGACTCAGTTACTGAGCCTGATGCTAATGTCCCTGACATCTGCTTCAGCCTCTGTGTTCCTTAAAAATGGATTGGAATCAGGCTTATGGGTGAGTTTGTATTAGGGTAACCCCCACTTAAACACTATAGGTCACACTGATGTCTGATGCTGGTAGAGGTACATTAGGATAGATTTGTCCCAATGTGTTTTTTGTTTGTCCATATCCAAGGACACAGCTGCAAAAGACTGGAATGGCTTTTCTGATGCATTAAGAGACAAATCCATTATTTACTCTGGGAAAAGCAGTCTAATTTAATGTTAAGTTCCAAATTTCCTTTATGTGTTTACCGGCCACCCAGAAGATTAGGTGCATTAAAATAGGGAGTGTTCCTTTTGTATAAATTGTCTTCTGCCTCTCTTAGTTTGTGAGTAATGGACTCAACCCTCCTGTCCCTCGTGTAGCACTTACCCAGGACTAACATATTCTGGTTTTTCAAACAACAGTGAGTTAAGATATAATTTCATCTGCTTCCACTTCATGGATTCTTTGCTCTGTTAACCAAATTCATGTCCCATTTGCTCTGTCTTATATCTCCCTTTGGACTGGGGTCTCAACTAGTTTGCTTAGTCTGTGTATAACCTGGAGTCTCTCTAGGAAAAACTAAGGATAAATTTGTTAGGAGGTTGCACATTTAGGGCTTTGGGATGATCTAAATGAGACACTGAGACCAGGCCACTCTCCCAGCTCCCCTCTGGTAGTAACCAGATTGCACCATTTTTCTTGGACACTGTCAGCTGCATTTGAGCTATTTGAACTATGAATTGTCGTTGTGACTTGGTTAAAACTGACTTTAAAAAGCTCGGGATAGAAAGGGAGAAAACCGGATGCAAACCACTGGTGCCTGGGAATCTCCTGACACCAGAGTTCTTTGTCCAAGTTTTCTGCAGCTTTCAGGTCCCCTGCCAGACTTGTGACTAACCATACAAGTGATGCAAACTATTCTTATCTCTAAAATCATGCACAGATAAGATATACGTATATATAGCTACATTACTATAGGTTACATGCTATGTGTCTAACACCATCTGTCATGTGCATGTGTGGGTTTTAAGGGAAGATCTTTAAAATCTGAATCATTCTTATCTGAAACCAACTCAAAATGTTAAAATAATTTCAGAAGTGGACTTTGACTAATGATTCAGTATGTTGGGGAAAATATAGCTTTCCACCCAGGCTTTGATCACAATGGAGTTTGATTGGCATCAACATTAAGTATTAAAACATACCTCACTAAGCTTCAGGAAAGGCTGTGTAGCTTTAAGAGCTTGGAAAAAAGATCCCCTTGTGCTTTTGCCAACATCCTGTTACAGATTTCTCTGCTCCCCTCATTCTTAATGATTTTAGTGGGAAATATGATGGATAACTGAAATAAGATCATTCTATTTCCAGTGAAAGCTTTACTACATTGATTTCTTTTTTTCTGTGTTGCTGTTCATCAAAAGCAGCTGATGTACAAAATTCAGGTGTCCCTGGGAATTCAACCTGTCACTTCTGTTAAATTTTGACTACTGCTTGTACCATGAAAACTTAACTGCTGTGAAAGGTAATTTATTTTTGCTGTAATTGCTGATCATTAATGGGCTCAGTAGAAAACTGCACAGCACTAAAATAAAGCTCCTGTGTATAACTCTAATAACACTTATTTCTATAGTATAATGTTATGTTGATATAACAACGCTTGGTGCTCATATCACTTTTTATTGTGGGATCTGAAGCATTGAACAATATTATTCATGCTTCATAACAGCCCAGTAAGTGCTACCATCCTGGCTTGTCAGACAGGTAAGCTGGAACAAAGACAAGCAGAGATTTGGACAGAGGTGTGATACACTCAGCCTTGCAAAGCCATACCTATATGCATAGGCTGAAGCACATGCTTAATTCTAGCCCTGTTCAGCCACTCGGATATTGTACCAAATCTGTATCTATGTAACCAAAACTCCTGGTCAGTTTGATTAACTGTCAGATGATCCTTCCTAAAATTCACAAGAAACCAGTGGGATTTACACACAAGCTTATTGCTCAGCTCCAGGTTAGCTGTTCCGCTGGATGGAGGCACAGATGAGGGCATGTCCTTGAAAGCAGCTTATGGAGCACTGAGCAGAATACCTGGCTACTCCCATCCTCATTCTGTCGTTTCAGGCAGCAGCTTTCATGAGCATTAAACTCACCTACTAACAGGGAAATATCTATTTTTGGACTACCTACTGCAGCTGCTGTAGCAAGTTGCCCTCTGGAGCTCCAGCCTTGCAAACAAAGTAAATATTTACCTGTAGGCTGTTGTTAATGGAAAAATCCTTCCATTCATGTTTACGCTGGAAATCTCGCAGTAATTTGGTTGACAGGGTTTGAATGCTCTTCATTCATTTTACTGTAGGAACTCTGAGTGAATGGCAGCCAAGGCAGTGGGTAACAATGGCCACTCAGAAGAGTGTGGTTAGTTTATTTACCTGCCTTCCTGGAGTGTTGGTTTGCTGGTTTTGCTCTTAAAAAATACTGGAGATCTAGACAATATAAATAATTCAGTACACAAGTATCACATTTCTGGGAATGCTAGCATGAAAATTGCTAAATATGCATTTAATTTAAGCTTGATTAGGCAACTGATTCTCTTCTAACACAGTCATAATTAAAATGTAGTCTTGTGAGGTTTAAGCCCTTACAGGGACCCTGTGCTCCGTGTTTAGCATGGCTAATTAGAGGGGTCCCCTTCAGGGGTGGCAGGCTGGATGCCTTGGAATGTGAGGCAGCAACTGCTCTCCCAAGTGTGGGGCTTGGAAGGGTGATGAGGGAGTGGCTCCTCACAATGGAAGAACTGAAATATTGCAGAGGCAAATGCAGCAGCCCCTCCTGTTCCTCTTGTTACCCTGCAAGGGATGCCTCAGTCTACCTGTGGCTGTGGAGAGACTGCTGCACATCTCCATGCCCTGCCCTGCTGGGAATTTCTGTTGCCTGCTCAGACCAGAAGGATGGGGCAAGAAGCTGAAATGAACCTTAGGATGGAGAAGTCTGGTGGGAACTCCAGGTTAGATCCTCTACAATGACTCCACCAGGAGCTGGGCTGTGGAACTCACTAGAGACCCATCAGCGTTATAAATGAAGTGCTGGTGGGATTAGACTAAAGGAAAACAATTTCGTAGAAATTGCTTGGGCAGAGTCATGGAGTCATGGTGAGGTTCTCCTGTTTTCAAAGGTGTTCTTGCCCTGGAGCTCACTTTACCTGTGGGAAGTTGTCAGTGGTATTATTTTTGATGTGAAACCAAACCGAAGGCTGTGTCCTGCAACCCATCCTTGCCTAAACAGAAGATATGCCCTGGAAATGCAGATAATGTTGCAAAGTTGGGTCACTGAGCTGTTTTTCTGGCTGGTAGAAAGGTGAGACGTGCAACCAGAGATGGTTGTGGGTGAAATCCATACATGGCCCTTTTGCTCTGGCAGTGTCTTGGTGGCTCTGTCACCGAGAGCTGGCAAGAGGGGCCCTGAGTGGGTCTGGCTGGGCAGAGTGGGGACAGGTGTCCTGTGCTGTGTGACACAGCTGGGTATGAGTACATGATCAACATAAGGCTGTTGCTTTCCAATTCTGGTTTATTCTGATTTCTTGTTCTTTGTTTTTTTCCCCCTCCCCTCTCTAATCACCAGAGCTCCCTGCTGCCTGCAATTTGTCTGGGCAGCTCTCCGAGCCACAGTGAACGTGTCCGACAAAGCTTAAATCTTGATCTGAGCAAATCTCTTTTAGGCTTTCTCATTTCAACAAAGCCCTTGTTCAGCTGCATTAGTTCCAAGGAGTGCCAGGCCACTGCTCAGTCAATTAGCTGTTGCCTTTAGCACTCACAGAGACTTTTGACATATCCCTCATTCATAGTGGGGGAGCAAACTGTCTTGGAGGGGGGTGAGAAATCCAGGGTGAGAATGAACATCAAATCCCTGGTCCCCACAAATTCTGCAGGGTCTCCTCTGCATTTGCAGTTCAGCTGCACTGAATTTCACCCCTTTTTTGATGGGGACTGGTTGCTTTGTTCTGGTGAGCCTTGCTTTAATTGGGACAGCTGATAATGGGACACCTTCCCTTGGCTGTTGTAGACTGCAGCGTCCTCACTCTTTTCTGTGGCTGATACCACCCCAGCCAGGGCAGTGGTGCTCTCCAGAGGGCCTTGCTGAGCTCAGCAGGTTGCCAGAGCAGGAGATGCAGTCTGTCCCTGCTGTTTTTGGGCAAGGCTGAAATGAGGCAGGCTTTAGAAAATTAGGTTTGTTTCTCCACATTCTAGTTGCTGATCTTTTTTTGTTCCATGGCCTGAAATATTATTTTCTGGGGGATTGCATATTTAATAACTGGTT
Source organism: Corvus cornix cornix (assembly GCF_000738735.6). NCBI lineage: Eukaryota > Metazoa > Chordata > Aves > Passeriformes > Corvidae > Corvus > Corvus cornix. The sequence continues at coordinate 2,521,619 of NC_046344.1, forward strand.
TTGCATTCCAGTTTACTGTGAGGCTTTTGTGTGTGTATATACAAACACCAGATGAAATGCTGAAAGGTATATTTGTAATTTGAGTTTACAAGTGAAGTGGGTTGCTTTTCTCTCCCAGAGGTTAATCTGCTTCTGCACATCTACTGCCACATCTTATACAATCTGGAAGTGATCTCTTAAAGCAAAGATGTTTTTCTTTGCAGACTGCTTATTGTAGCACATTAAATCGTATAATATCAGTCTGTTCAACAGCACTCTGTTCTGTTGTGCAAACAGCACAGAAAAAAAGGAGGGGGAAAGGGGAATAAATAAGCAGACACACCAGCAGAAATTCTCCTTTGCTGGTACCCGAATTGCTCTCAGAGAAACGGACCCATTTGTATTCTGTCACTGCTACCATGACCAAAGAGATCTCCTAGTCTAGTCCCAGAGCTCCAATTTAGAAGATCTTGCTGTATCGTGCTTTGAAGAAAAAGTGTTTCTCAAGTGAAAAAAACAGTGATTGTAGAAATGAATGGCTGATGGCACTGTGGGGGATCTCTGACACTGCTCTCTGAAGCAGTGGGAGTCCTGGGGCTGGTGCTGTGGGGCAGGGAGGCGTTGGGTGGGTGGCATTTCTGATCCAGAGCGGGGCGAGCGTGGGAGGGACGGACGGATGGGCTGAGCTGGGAGCGGGGGAGTGCCCGGCATCGGGTGGAGGCAGGCTCCAGGCTGTGTGGCTCCAGGGATGCTTCCCTGGGTCCGAGCCTTCCTCTCCACAGCTGTGTCTATCTGAGCACAGGAAAATACCAGGGGGAAGAAGGGCAGTGGCTGCTTTTTAAGGTATAATCCTGCAGCCCCTGCTGAGGTGACTCTACCCAGCACAGAACCTGCTGGCTGATGCTGAGCTGGGTGTCTGGAGCTGGGCTCCTGTGATCTGATATTATGTATTTGGGCACAAGTTCTCCATTTCTCCCCTATCCAGCATTAAAGAATCACATCTTGCTTTAAACTCTGGTCAACCTCCATTCCCCAAGTCTTGTGTTTCAGGCTTGCTACAAATTATTTAAACAAGAAGGCAGCTTCACTGTAATGTGGGCAAGTGCTCTTTATGCTAAAGGCATAGATGGCAGTCACGCAGCCTCTAGAATTTAGAGAATTTACATATATTGCTATGTTATTTCTTTTTTTCTCTGAAAAGGTGGCATAACTGTGAGTCACCTTTGTGATATGTCTGATCTCAAGGATCTCACATGATGTGCTCTGAGAAGAGGACGCTCCAGGTTCTTATTTTTCCACCGTTTCAGTGAATTTTTGAAAGCACACCCCCTGCCAAACAAATTACCCGATGGTTCCTTGGCACTGTAGAAGCCCTTCCCAGACCTGCCCCAAAGAATGTGCCCCTGCTGTGTGCCAGTGTCAGGCTGAGATTAGAGCTCAGGTGTCCTCATTTCCTGCTCTTGCTAATTGCCAGCAGCTCCCTGGTGTTGTGTAGTGATGAATGAACAATAAGAATTCAAGAAACTTAGCAAAACCTAAGCTATTTTGCTGTGCTTTCTGTAGAATAATGGTAAAAAAGGGTGCTAGGATTCAGTGATGTCAGAAAACGTGAAACCAGCTAGCAGCTGCCAGGGAGCCTGAGAATAAGCAATCTCCAGTGGTTTGCAGCATAGCCAGCTCTTTTTTTTTTTTGATGGCAAAGAAAGATGAAACACTACAAAGATATTCCCAGGGAGAAAATAGATGTCATACAACATTTAAATAGATCCTTTCAAGAAGGAGAGCTGCAGAAACCCTTATAACTAGCTCATGAGAGTGAACCTGCTGATTTTTTTAAAAAAAGACTGGTAGGACAGCTAGCAGGCTTTAAATATACAGCTCTGTTGTCTTGATAGCTTAATTCTATTGTCCAGATTTTGCCTGAATGTACCAGGTAATAATAAAAGCAATATAGGAAGCAGGTCCATAACTACAAAATGAGTGTTTAAAAGAGCTTTGTACTCTACAAAGCAAGACATTTTGAAATAGAGAACTGGTTAAAATGGAAGTTTTAAAGACTACATAGGGAATCATGGTAATAGAGAGAACACAAGTGGCAAAGAAACTTCTCATGTAGTGGTACTAAAATACTGATAACTGGGAGATCAGGGGGGAACACAGGAAATGGGGAGAGCCTAGAGGTGGCAGTTTCTTTCCCAGAAAGCTGTAGGCACTATGGAATGAAGGCAGCTGTCCACTTCTAAATCAGGAATGATTTGAATTTTACCTGTTTGTATCGAAAGGCAGCTCAGTATCTCTCCATTAATTTTCAGAAAAGCGAAATAGCTGAAAGGACCCCTGATCCTGAAACATGTGCATATATGTTAGGAAACAGCTCTTCAGAGGCAGGACGCCCATTGCTTTTTTTTGGTAAAAAATGCTGGCTAAGTGTATGGAGAAGGGAAGGAACTGGCTGTAAGTTCCCCTTAGTGCTTCCCACCCCGTTCCCACTGCAGACCTGCTGCAGTTTCCTCCTTTCCTGTCTGTGAGCCCCTGGGGCTGGCTCTGCTCTTTGGTGCTCCTTGCTCTGGGGGAGACCAGTCCTGGCCCAGGGTCTTTCCCTGCTCTTTCCTGCAGCAGGACCTGAGCTCTCTGTGGGGAGCTCTGGCAGAGTCAGTTTTTCTGATTGTCCACGGGAAGGAGTTGCCCTGTTCCTTGCAGCACCTCTTCCATGGCTGCTGAGCCTGTCCCAGCTCTGTGCTTCACCCTCATCTTCCTCTCCCTGCACTGCTCCCTGTGTTCACTCCTCAGAGGCTGCTGCTGCATGGGCACATATTGCAGGACACCACTGGGTACAATCCTGGTTAAGCTGGTTCTTGCCAGAAAAGAAAAATCCAGCTGGATACCAGCTTGATTTGAAGCAGTTCCACTGGATTTATTGTGGTCTTAATGTTGAACCCTAATTCATTAGTATGTGCTGATGAATTTGATTAGAGATGGCCTATGTACTAGAAAATCTGAATATTTTTGGGCTGCAATATGTCTGTGAGTTACAAGGTGATCTGTCTTTATTTATTTATTTCCTGTATTCATCTTGGGAAAAGAAGGGCCACGTCTAAAGGCGACTGATAACAGCTCTGTGTGTTTTAGAGCAGGGGGTGCTGGTGGCTGTGACAGTACAAATGACTCATCTCCAGAGGTGCAGTCAGAGACTGACTTCCTTCAAGTTCCTACACAAATATCATTTATATTCCTCTGTCAAGGTCATTTCAAAGTATCTGTTGACTGTGATGGAAGAAAAAACTTTGGGAATTTAGAATTTTTCTGCTGGTCATAAGGAGGAAAAGGAAAGAGGAGGCTTTTATACCATTTTATAAAATGTTTACTCATAACGCATATTTAAAAGAAAGATATAAATCTAAAGATGCAAAGGAGCTCTTTCCTAAGAATTTTTTGGTGAACTCTGTACCTCTGCCTTTCCTGTTTCAGTCACTAAATATGAAGATTAAGTAAAAATCCTTTAAAACAGCATATTAATTAATGCATCATCATTTTCGGACCCTATTTGACATAGGCAATGCCAAGTCTGTGTCTGGGGCTCACAGCTGCCTTCTTTTCCCATGCAGTGTTTCCCAAGGATGGATTTTTCTTCAAAGCTTGCGCTGGCATTGGTGCAGAGTCAGGACTGGCTGATCCCACACAAAGATAAGGGGGAATTAGGGGTTTGCTGTGGAGTTTAGGGGGTTTAGTTACAAGGTGTTTGTACTGGCAGCGTGGGACGAGGCAGCCTGTGGATGACCCACTCGTGGGCCCCTGTGGTGTGTCCTTTTTCTGCACAGAGCTCTTGTTTCTCTTGGCATCCTCACAGAATGGGATGTGGTGCTGAGCTGGTGATCTCTGTACCGGGAGGGCTGTGCTGCTCAGGGCTCCTCTTCCCCCCATCGTGTGTGTGGCGTTAGGAGGGACGTGGCTGGGGAGGGAAATGGCAGTGTCTTTGTAAATCAGCCCCTGGGCACGCAGAAGTTGCATTTTAAAATTCTGCAGTGGCTTTTAGAAGCAGAAAGTGCATCAGTTCTGTGACGATGAGCACAGCTCTGTTACAGTGGGGCAAATCTGCTGGTGGAGGGACCTGGAGGATAGAGAGCCACTGGTTGCTTTTACTGGTTGTACTTAAAATACAGCTCTTCTTATTGTAAAGCTGATAAAATTTTGAGAGGTTTCTTGTACTTACAGGCTCAGCTGAGCAGATTAAACATTACATAATGTGCCTCTCAGGGGCACTGCATGATTAATGAATGCTTACAAAGTGCTTTGTTAAATATGACATAGTACCAATGTCTCGCTTGTAACAGAAAAACTGAGGAGGAGTTAGTAGAAATTGTGCTCCCTAAAAAGGCATTCTCTAAGTTTTTTTTCCTGAAGTAATCTACTGAATGAAGTAAAATAAACTTTGAATTATATGCAATATAAGGCAAAGCACCAGATTTCTCTTCCTGTGTTGGAAGAGGAACTTAGCTGCACAGGAACTCGGCAATGCAGTCGCACAAACTTTAGAAAAGGCAATGTGGAGGGCAGTAATTTAACTGGCAACTTTCCTGTGCCATCAAGCATAAGGAAGGAATATAGCCTGAAGCTAAAAGGAGCCATTTTTGAAATGATTACTGCTGTGATAGCCGAACTGTGATTTATTTTTATTATTTTGCATTGACAAATGAATCCAAGTGGAGCTTTGACTTTCAGATTTCTCTGCAATAAAAAATACTTTGGACATAATAATTCTAAGGATTCCATCTTGGAAAAGCAGGAACAGTTAAATGAAAAATTCTCCAAGGTGTATGTATGTCTGTGTATGAAGCTGGAAGACAAATTATAGGTCTATTCAATTGAAAATCGATATTTATAAAGACTCTGCCAGGACTAATTGCATAGGGCTGGGCTGATGGCCACTGCAAATCAACGTGGATGTACTGGCTTTCATTTTTGACAACTGAAGATCTGGCCTTCCATTTTGGCGCCTCTAATTTAAACTCGGGATAACCTCATATTGGTGTTACATGTGTCTTTCTATACCTTCTCCCAGAGAGAGTACTCTCAGTCTTGAGAGGAAAAATCAATATAGATTCATGTTTTGTATCTTCATGCACTTCACTTCCTTGCAGTGGCTGTCACTGAGAGTAACGAGGGACTGAGATCAGAGGCAGAGGGATTGCAGATTAAGCTCAGTTTTGTTAAGGATTTGAAAAATTGACCCTGTTCATGAGGATTTGTACATCTTACCTACTTTCTTCCAAGGAGATCCTAATACTGCTCTGATTTTTCAAGTTGCTTCGTTTTTCAATTACATAACAGATTTTTGTTTGTTTGTTTTAAAATGTATTTTCTCTTTCTTAAAAATAGAAAAGGAGGAATAAAAGTTGCTGTATTTGTGAAAGTGAGGGGTTCAAAATGCTGGACTTTTAATTTGCTTGTTAATTTTACACTGAGAGTGTAAAATTCCAGCATGGTGAAGTTTTGCATCCATATTTCACTGAGATATGTGAGGACATGTGGCACAATGTAGTAGAGGCTGGACATGAATCTTAGTTTTACCACCAGCCTTTCAAGGCACCCCAAACCTGACTTGCTGTGTTTAGTTTGGACAGACAATCAAATCCTGAGAGGTTGGTGAGTGATTCACTGCTTTGGGTTTCTTTCTAGAGACAGGATGGAGCATTTGCTTAGGGTGAGGCTATGATTGGTGAGCGTTCAGTCCTGAAAACCCAAGTTTCCTTTTGCTGGCTGGATGGGAGCAAATGGTCAGGCCAAGCACCTGGGTTTGCAAAGAGAAAAGTGGCTGATGGCAATTTATCTTCAGCTGGGAACTCGCCAGAAGAGTCCAGGAAATGCAAATTAGGCTGTACCTTCCTTTAGGCACCTGATGAAGGAGATTAGAGACACACATAGGTGTAGGCCTGGAGAGTCCAAGAATCCTTAAATCCTTGGAAGGACAAGCAAAACTCACAATACTGGCAAAAAAATCTTCACATGGCCACATTTTCAACAATGAGGACAATTTCTGACTTCGGAGTTTGCAGGTTTCAGACCATAAGAATTCTTTATGATTTGTATGCTATGAGCACAAGTTTCTATGGTACTTCATTTCATATCATTTATAATTGCCCTGAATGCTAAGCAGTATTTCTTCTTGCCTGTATAAACTATATAACTACAATGATTTATTTCTTGAAAAAGTACCAAAATTTTATTTGATTAAAAAGCCCCACAAATCCCTTGAAATTATCAAGTACATATTTTGTGGCATATTTGTTTTTTAAAAAAATTAATGTTCCTGAATATTTAATCTTTTAGTAATGTCGTATATAAAGTCAAGTAGTTAACTGACATTTGGAATATGATTATGAAGTGCTGTACAGTGTAAAAAATGTGGTATTGTTTTTGGAGGACTGTACCCAGGTATATAAAACTGCTGTAGGACCTTATGCCCCTCCATAAATCTTGTGGGACTGAAACATTAATAACTAAAATTAGTTAGTGATTGTATTGTTAATGCTTTCAAAATGAAAAAGGACTTAATACTGCATTGCTGGGAGATATTAATGGCCACTGTTATGGGGGCTGTATGTTGTGTTTATTTGCAGTGCTGCTTAGTGGTGATGGATATACTCACCTCTTTCATTTATGGTAAATACAAAGACCAATTAAGTGCTCCTTTGCGTGGTGATGGATGGAAGAAAAGCCAGCTGAGACCCGAGGCAATGAGCTGTGCAAAACTAATGAGCAATGGAGCCAAATGGACACGGCTTTTCCTGTAGATTAATTGCAAACCCTGGTTTGACTAGTTAATGGTTTATCCTTCTGTATTTTTGAGAAGTAAAAAAATTAAGGCAAAACTGCAAAAAGAGAGAGAGGCCATGCATAGCCCAGGAAAAAGCCGTGAGCAAGAGCTCCTGGTGGGAACAGTGCTTGCTGGGAAGGTAGTCTTGGATTTCTGGAAAGAAGACATTATTCTTTGGGTTTTTTTACTTGTGTGTTGAGAAAGCAGAATTGTGCTATACCTTTTTTTGTTTCTTTTGTGGTAAATAAGCAGAACTGCACCCAAGAAACACTTGATTTGTCTCAGCTTGTTTTTTTTCCTTCGGGAAACAAGCAGGCTACTGAGACCTGCCCCCACCTTGGGAGTAAGCCCTTGGGAGAAAAGGGAGCACTGAGAGGAAATGGGAAATGTTTTGCTTTTCCTTTGTATTCCACATGTCACAACATAGACCAGACTTCCGTGGTAGGCATGGTGGGAATCAGGATGGATATCAAAGGTGAGGGTGTTTATGGTTGTATTTAAAGTTCTAAACCCAAAATTACTGGATTAGTTTATCTGCAGAAGTTGTGAGCAGCACTGGTGACCTGGGAGTGGAGCCTGAGTGCAGCTGGTGACTTGATTCACACAGGGCCCAGCAAGCACATTAAAATTATCTACTATAGCATTTCAGTGTTATTATTTTTTTCTGATACTGCTTTAAAAAGAGATTCAAGGATTTCCAGGATGAGAATCCAAAGGGTTGTCTGCAGGGGGAAAAATTCTCAAGGGACTTTTTTTCTGACATTGATGAGAGCAGGTTGGACGCTTGAGATTTATGGTAACCTCCAGCCAGCAAGATAATGCCTTGGGGAGGTGGGCTAAAAATTGCCAACATACTCTGCTAAGGAATACTGGGCTGTGTGAGTCACTGGGAATGAAATACAGGAGAATTTCGTTCTCAGCCCACCAAAGAGGTTAAATGTTTACCCTATTGTAAAGTTTTCTTCTTTACTTGTGGATTTGAGAACATCTTGTTCACTACAACTTAGTCACAAATGTGTCCTGGTACAGTGACTACAAAAGTCCAGTTGGAAGAGCTGGTGGCTGTATCTATTGAAATTCACCTTGCAGCATGATTTTTATTTTCTATAGGAGTCATTGTTCTGAAGTCTTAAGCACTTATGAGAGGCTGTTCTTATTTGTTCCTTCAAAATGTCATTGCTGGGGCAAGTTGTTTAGAAGTGTGTTATAGTCTGCTTTTTCTAAGGAGTGGTCTGTCTTGACTGGTGTATTAATTGTATCTTACAGGTTCAGTTGTGACAATATAAAGGTATACAGAGCACTGTGGCAAGTTTTTTCTTTGCATTGGTATGATTTGCTTTGATTTCCATTTATATGATTCTATATCTATATGATTTCTCTTCCACTTTTAGTGGAAAGACACCAAAACTTCTGGTGAACAAACCAGAGATGCCTGAACCTCGGGGTAAAACTCTCAGAAGAAAATGTTATCTTGTGATCCCAATAATGAAATGGAAAAAGAGCTGCTTTCATCTGACAGCTGGTAAAGATTTCTGTTTAGAATAAGGAAAATGCTGTTCTGCTCAAGGGTCCTGCCCCTTTCTCTGGACAAGGGAATTGCAGAATAGGAAAACCTTCTTGTGAATGGAAAGGAAAAGAAACCTGCAGCTAAGCAGCTCACAGAGCCCTGGTATGTACTGTGTGTTTAAAGGCTGACAGTTAACCTGACCAGAGGTTTCAGCCTGCCTTTATTTACAGCAGCATTTCAGGACAAACTGATTCGGGATACTGTGTGGGAACTAGGAACTAGGAGAAAGAAAAGAAGCAGTGATTCTGTAGCTGCTTGCTTTGTTTAAAAAGCAAATAAATGCTACTTCTAGGGAGTACTGGATTTCTTCCTTTTAGTGCAAACAACATCAGCATCTCTTGCCTCCCTTCCTGTGCTTGCATTTGCCTGTATTTTCTGTATGAACTTACAGCCCAGCCCTGTTCCCTGAACCCTACAGGCCACACGTGGGTCCCAGTGCTGCAGGCAGCAGGGATGGGTCCCCATCTTGCAGTCCCTTGGACACCAGCTGTGCCCTATGAGGAGATCAAGGCTCCAGATTCCTGCAGCCCTGGGCAGCACAGGTTTGCTTTGGGCTTTGCCATGTAGGGATATTACAGAAGCCAAGGGAGGGATTTTCATTGCCAGGCTACAAGAAACTTTATGAATCTCTTCAAGAAGAACAGCCCTGAAGGCAGGTACTCCAAAAGGCAGTCACCTGCTGCAGAGATGCTCATCCCCCTTGTACATATAAATTCTGAATAACCCCTCCAATACATAACATTTAGGTCTTACTTCATTAATCTGGAGACCAAGCTGAGGCCATAGGCCAAAAATCCCATCTGGCCACTTGGCCCTCGCTGGGCTGCAGTGAGGAGCTGGCAGGGCTGCTCTGTGAGGATCTGCAGGCTGGGTGGGTTTTGCATGGAAGTGGAGCAGATCTGATCTCTGCTCACATCCCTGTGCTTTCACAGGGTCGCTCAGTGGGGTAAGTGACTGTGTTTAGGCTTAGGGGCTTCTGGGGTCAGCCTGTGTCAATGTGTTTTGGCTGTGAGGTGGCATCCCAGGCAGAGACGGCGGAGGAACTGCTGCTGAAAATTTAAATTGTACCTGTGGAGGCTCTGAGTGAGATTTCACAGGTGACAGCCATTGCTCAGTACGTGTTCCTGCTTCTGGGGGCTTGGAATAAATTCCCCCATCCTCCACAGAACCTAGATATAGATAGATACGGTGCCTGCTATTGCAGCTAAATATTCAGAGATAACTATTCCTCAGCAGAGTATTGAGGGGGTGAAGAACAAAAAATTTCAAATTTGGACTGAATTTTTTTGGCTTCCTACCTTGAACCTTGTCTGTTCAAGGACTGTGGAAGGTGACCCTTCTCTCCCCATGGGGTCACCTCACATGGTCTGGACCTGAGAGTTGTCTTGTGTCTTTTCTGAAGCACGAAATCGAGTCAATACACGAGAATCTCGCCTTTCATTTTGCAGGAGAGCGGGGAAGAGAGGAGGTGGGAGGGAAAAGCGTGTGTTTAAACCAGCTCAAAATAACGATCAGAAAGCGAACAAAAAAAAAAAATTCCCACAGACTTAATATTTTTTAAGACTATGTGACTTTTTAAGCCAGCCACCTGACTTTGGGGAGGGGAAGGGGGCTGACTCATAATATTTGAATACTACAGATTGGCAATGCCTGGCCTCGCTGTTTTCCGGGCGGGTGTAATTACTGCGAGAGAGTGAATCGCCTCCCTCGGATCTTGGAAGGAGTAGTAGAGCAGAGGAGTAGCTGTGACTCAGACGTGGGGATGTGTGTGAGTCACGGTGACTCTTGCTTGGTAATTGCTTGCTTAGAGCAGCACTTAAAAATCTCCCGGTCCATCCCCACGGAAAGCTGGATCTGTGCAGCAGATACAGACACAACTTTAAAAGAAGTACTGTTGCTGGCTCAGAGAAAGAATGAGCCGTGACATTTTGCTGTCTTACAGGTTAATTAGAATCTAAATGGAAATGCTTTGATTCCCTTCCCGTCACATAGGCTGATTTCAGTACTTGCACGAACTCTAACCCCTAAATTCTTTGGAGCTCCAGGTGTTTGTGAAGCAGACATCAACACAGCCTGGATGAGGAGGAAAGTTTGAACAGTCATGACAGTTTGATGACTTGAGATTTTTATTGTTACTTTTGTCGCTTTTATAAAGTATTTGTCAGTCATGTCTGGAGAGCAGGAATTCTAATGAGTAATTGGCGTTGCTATTGTTTATTGCTTTCATGTGAAATCTATTTTATTTATTTGTTTGGACTTCAGCCCAGAAGTGGATGATTGTTTTATCCATATCCAGTTTAAAATATTTGATTTAAGCTTTCGGCATGCAAATTAATCTTTGTGTATTTGTAGATGTAGAAACTGTGCAGGCTTCTATTTATATGATATTAAGGATAAAGGACAAGGAGAAATGAAAATGGAAGCAAATATTTACAGCTGGGAAAAAGAGAAACAACAACATCTGACATTATATTCTACACTAACCAAATGAGAGAAAGAAGGCCTGTAAGAATGTAAAAGTAGCTGTCTTTGCTGCCTCTGGGACATATCTGTAGATGTTGCAGAATTGAGGTGGTTGGTCTTTACTTCTGTAGCATCTGGGTTTGCCTTGGTCCCCAAAGAAAGGCAGAGTTTGGAGCATCAGGTGTGTTTACTCCCGAGCTTTCAGAAAAAAAACGAGCTGCTGGGCTTCAAGGACATCCTAGTTGGCTACAAAACTCCTAGATAAGCCTGGCCAGCTCCCCAGGTTTTATTTCAGTGAAATTTCACATTTCACTTTTATGTGTGTCTGAAATGGGGTCAAAAGCCACAGACTTCAATGGCATTTTGTGGAGGAAATTGCAGAGCTCTTAATTTGAGTAGCATTGAGAGGAGCTTTGCTGGTGCCCTGGGCTGGCAGGAGCTCAGCAGCCAGGGCTGTGCCACGGCAGCTCCCTCAAGTCCCACGCCCATCTCCACCAGCAAAGTGCAGATTTCTTTCCACTTCCAAAGAGACCAGGATGAGGAGGGGGCATCTCCTCACCTGTATTTCCCACTCCTTAGTTAGGAGTATCTCAGTTGTTACAACTCCTTGGTGAAATCACTGTCATGCTCAATGAAATTGTTGTCATATTGGTCCATCCCCAAGTGATCCAATGGTGCTTCAAGACCAGAACATACTTGGGGGAATTTAGAGGGGATTTACTATCAAAGAGATTCTGATATTTATAAAAGTTTTAGTCTTTAAAAGCAGTTAGAAAACAAACTGTCATCTAAATACTTTCTCATAAGATTGCTCAGCTTATGATTGAAAAGAATGAGCTGGGGAGGAAAATTTGTACATTGGGAACATGAAGAGAAGATACAGGGTGCCTTGTTCTCATTGTTCTTAGAGTCTAGATTCTCTTATTTTTAGTGGAAATACCAGTTTTCTCCTAGGTGAGATTTCACAGTTACTGTAGTGCAAGTGACACTGAGAGGAGAAAAGGTTTCTGTTTTCTTCCACACCTTTTAATTTTGAGAGGTCTAAGAATAGGGTTTTTTCCCAAAAGCCTTGTGTGCTCCCCTTCCTTTTTCCCCCCCTATTTTTCTGTCCTTTTGTATATTTTAACAGCATGGTATTGTGCTTGTTTCTTCATGGTCTCTTCATGATGTACTTGGCATAATTAAAAGGAGCTTTGTAGATATTTTATTTTTACTTGTAGACAGGGTCTCTCCTTGTGTCTAGTTATCCATAGCCAAATGTGCTTATTCAGTGGCCCTAAGGTAAAATCCTTTTAACATTAAATTCAGATCAGTGTCCTCATGGAGTTCAGTGGCCTGGCATTTAATTGCACCAGAAGAAAGTTATGACAGCAACTGCTGATCCCATCAATGTTCTGCTTTTCTCTAAGTTGGTGATAAATATGGGCTGTGGGTAACTTTGAAACAAAAAGTCCTGAGTCCTTTGAGATTTTGCACATGGCTTAAAACTCTGATTATTAATATTGGCACCTCCACCATCCGCAGCCATGACAATAAGGGCTAACACCAGAACTGGGAGAACTGACCATCTCAGAAAACTGAGTTTCAAGTATTTTCCTGTCTTGAGGTTTTGTTCATTTCTTGGTCACTCTTGTCCAGGTGGGCTCCAAATCCCATCACGTCAGGTTTTGTAGGAGCTGAGTGAAGCCCTCGTGTCTGGAGCCAAATTAATCTTGGAGCACGTCCCTAACTCTGAATTGCAGTTTGGAACCTCTGCTGGATTGTGCTTAATGAAATTTGTAATGTGTTTAAGAGTGCTTGGCCAGAACTTAATTGCATCCAAATAAATAAGGGCTGTCGTGTAAGTAATAAGTTTAGTTAAAATCAGTGCAGTAAATATGGACATTACCATTAATTGTTTTTCTCCTCTGCACTTTAAAAGTACACTTTAAAAATAAAAATGTTTTGCTGGTTGATGCCTGTCCTTTGCCAGGGTGACCCTATTCTTGTTTGACACTCGAACAGCTTAGATTTTACTCTTGAGTAAAATCAACTTTTATAGGCAATATTGTTTTAGAGTTTTGCCTTTTATTTGAGCTGAGCTGGGCTGCCTTTCCTGAGGCTGCTGCCTGATGCACGGTGAACCCACCAAGCCATTGTAAAGAGGATGAGCCTTGCCAGGAATACATCCACCAGTGTCAGCTAGAGCAGAGCTAATGGCACTTCAGTTAGTACAATTTCTTAATTAGTGCATTCAAAATGCATTGCTGCTGGACACTGCCTTAGTTTTCTTTTCTGTGTCCCAGTTTACTGTATTGATGCATTTTCACATCTAAAAATATCTGGGCTGTTTCCATGATACACTACACTTCAGTCTGCACAGGAAACAAGTCCGTGTTTGACAAAGGAGTATCTGCATTATATCCCCTAGCACAGCGAGCCTCTGGTACCTTCACTGGATACTTGTGATTGAGGAGGGCATTTGGTGTGAGAGGTTCTCACCTCGTGGCAAACCACAGTCTGGGAAAAGCAAGTTATGAGGGAAGTTGTGTCTGTGACATCCAGCTTGACTCCAGCTCACAGGGTTCATTCCCCTCTCTCCTCCCAGGCTGGGACAGGCTTGGCCCTGTTCTGCACTCTCCTGTTTGTGCTCCCCTATTGCCATTCTGTGTGGGTGCCTCACTGGAACAGGCAAGTCAGAGAATACTCAAAAGGAAAATATATTCTTGAAGACCAATATAAATTTTTAAGGGTTTGGAGAGTTTCCTAATGGCTTTTGTACCAGTGCAGCTTGAGCTCTGGCAGGAGAGGTGGGGTGTTTTTCTTCTCCCTTGGGCAGCACGAGGAGGTGCTCAGCTCGCACACAGAGAGCTCGCAGTCTCCAGGATGAAATGCTTCTCTTGGGTGTCATGTAGCAGGTCAATAATAAATAGGCTGCTGCTCCTCAGATGAGCTGATTTTGAAACCCATCTCCCCTGCACTCCTGTTCCCACTAAGTCCCATCTGGAGACTCGTGAATCTGGAGGGAGAGGAGGTCTGGTGAGGTCTCCTCCTCTCAAACGGAGCGTGGTTCGTGGCCCCAGTGTGTGGGCAAAGTGGCTGTGCAGAGCTTACAGAGGCAGTGTTGACAGGTGGCAAGGAGAATGTGGGCTTTTTTGGTTTACTGCTTTTTTATTTACTTTAAAGTACTGTACTCCCATTACCCCAGGAACGTCATAAGCCTGGGAGAGCACATGCTGCTCCAAGGGCCCCCACCTGCTGATTCTCAGCCTTGGGTCTGCTGTGCTTGGCATGTGGTCCCCAAAATTCTCCCTGGACTGTCACAAGTCTGCAACAAATCAAGCTGAGTTTAGTGGAATTAATTTGAGTCTGCTCCAGGATAGTTGGCAGAATAATTTGGTCTAAAATAGCATCATTATTACCACCTATGGTACAGCTTATAGGATGCAGTGCTTAATTTTAAGAGTTTAATACGGAGCTGAGTAGGAAAGGCTTTTTCCTGTCCCAAAAACTCATTGTGATTTCCATCCCTCTCCCAATATACTTATTTGATTAGATTCTTACAGGGCTTTTCTGGGAGCACTGGGGAGCACCTGAGAGCAGCAGAAGGGTGAGACATCAGCAAGCAGGGAAATGCAGGTGTGAGGCTTGGTCCAAGTCCTTGCCCCCATCCAGTGTTTAAGTCTATCTGTTATTGCAGGGTTATTGCTCAGACTTCACCATCCCACTTGAAATTACTGACTCACCCAGGATGCAACAAATATTTCCTAGTGGAGAGTTCTAAAAGCTGCCATCAGTCCTACTGAAAAAATGCAGTAAGTTGACATGTCTAATGGAGGTAAAAAAACCCCATCAGAAACTTTCTGCCGTCTGTGGGTTGTTATTCCTACATAAAATGTATATTAGCTACTTGTTTACTTCTGGTGTTTTGGGATTTTTAATGAAAAGTGATGCCAACACCTTGGACCTTTATAAGCAGAGGCTGATTGTCAGCAATAGCAGCTTGATCCAGGATTTAAGGTACCTTTAATGCTACTTACAGTTGTAATTTATGACCAGCACTCTTCTGTTGGTTCATGCAGGGCTGCAGATAAAAAATACCAACTTAAATATTTATGTAGGTAGCACATCTTTGTGAATATTTCTTCCTGGTAAGGAAATGCTGTTTAAAGAGCAATACATTTCATTACAGTGGGAATGACTATGTGAAAGCTGTCAATGTTTTGAACAAAATCTGTGGATGCCATAAAGTGTTAGGATTACTCATTTGCCAAATCTGTGCTTTGGAAGGGAGCAAAATGTGTTAGTTAATGATACTTCAGTAGTGACAAAGAATTTGTCTAGAAAATTGGCACATCAGTTGAGAATATCTGGTTATGGAGCTTAAGCATTAGGGGCTCAGTGTTTCTTCAGTGCACGAATTAAATTCAGCTAAGGGAACAGAGCCGGTGCACAAAGCTCAGTAAGAACCAGACAACGACAACTCACCTTGCTATCACATTTAATTGGAGATCTGATGGTGCTCAACTTCCCTCACTTGCCAAATCTGACAACAACAATTGCATCTTTGCAAAAGCTCTCATTTCATTCCTGCTGACTGACAGCTGCCCAGTGCATTTGCATGCATAAATCCATTTGGCAAGGAAGTACCTCAGATGAAAAAGAAACTTATTTCTGCAGAATTTTTGTATCTGCAGCATGGCAATAGTTGCAAGAATTGGTTTGTATCTCTGCTCTCTTTGGCCCCTCTTACCATGAAAATAGCTAGCAAAGAGGGGAACACAGTTTAATAAAGTCTTGTGAAAAAAGTAAGAACAAAATTAATCTGGAAAATTATATCCCTACCATAGGTTTTATTAGCATTTTATTTTTAAAGACAGTGAATTACTACCTACTGATTGTGTAATATTAAAGTTTAAGACTATATTAAAATTTAATGAAAATGTCTTAAATATCAAGCTGAAGAGCCAATGCTCTCTGATTTTTTTTGTGTCTGATGAACCTACAGCTGAAATCTCTGCAAGTCCTTCCTTTGTCTTTAATAGATATCAGAGCAGGCTTTTAAAGGAGTAGGTCTATTTACGAAAGGTCAGACACATTTGTAATGAAAATTCCATTCATCAAGATGCATTCGGATTGTGAAAACAGCTTATTGCTTCAGAATGGATTTTCTTCCCTCTATGGATGAAACAAACACCCCTGAAAAGAACGATGGATACATTTCTCATGGCACTCAAAGGTCAGCTCACAATATAACAGCCCCGAGGGCTTACTCAGCTGGAGGAGGAAGCTGTGCTCTTGCCAGGTGCCAATAAACACAGAGGTATGTGGGCATTAATATCTGTTTGAAATAATCCATCAAAGCTGGTGTTTATGGGTTTGAGAGTAAAATGAACCTGTTGCTGAAGAGCCTTGTGGAGAAAAGCCTACAGGTGGATTGTCTGCTTAGAGGGATTGAGGTGGTCTGGCCTTGGCTCTTTTGGTGTCTACAGGATCATATCATTTTTGTATTTTCTCCTCAGAAATGGTTTTGTTGAGTTTCTAGAAAGGTTTTTTTTCATTTTCCACTCCCTTCCCTCCCCCTCCCCCTGAATAAGTCGTGCTTGTCATGTTTTGATTTAAATAAATAAAGAAAAAAATAGAAAAATCAAAGCTCCTGGACAGCTGCTGGAGCCTGTCCGAGTTCAAAGAGCATCTGGATGATGCTCTTAGCCATGTGGTTTGGTTGCAGATCGTCCTGTGAGCAGCAGGACATGATGATCCTTACAGACCCCTTCCAACTTGAGATATTCTATGATGATTCTAACTCCCAGAATAGTTCAGCAAAACCCTGAAATCCCTCAAAGGACTTGCAGATTGGGCTTTTTCTTTTCCTTTGAGATTTCCTTTCCTGACTCACTCCTCATAGTCCCTTTGCATGGTCTCTCTGCAGCTAGTGGAACTGGGATGGACTGTGGAAGACGTAGTCAAAGGAAGAAACATGGTATTTAGGGCAGAATTAATGAGTGAAGCTCCCATTACAGCTACTCCATGCAGTAATGGTATCTCTAAATTAATTTATTTGATAGTCAAAATTGTGGTGTAGCTGCTGCAGGTTAAACAGAGGGGTTTCAGTGGTGTAGCTGACATAGTTGGGGAAAAGGAACCCAATCTACACTTTTCTCACACGAAGCCATTTTTAAGGAAGGTGGGTTGTTTCCAAGCTGTGCTGTCCTTCCCACTCTCCCTGGCCCCTCTGCAGCTGCCAGGGATGCCTGGCCCTGCCCTGGCCTTTGCTAACAGAGCATCTCATTCATTATAATGGCCTCAGACTTGCTCCTGCCACCAGTATTGCCCAGAGAGGTGATGCTGTGGGCATTAAAGCCAAAGCCTGTCCCAAGAGGATCCTGCCTCTGCCTAGTGTGAGCTGGGTGAAACCTGTGTTATTTTTATAAACCCTTATTTTGCGTCTGATTTGGAACATCCTTCCCTGCACAAGCAGCTGCCCCTTCTACCTTCAGGTGCCTGTGCTGCACAGTGGAAGCAAGAGCTGGTGCTGCACCAGCTTTTTTGAAAGAAAACACTCAGCTTGTGCCCCAGCCACGTCCCCTCCCTCCCGCTGGTGGCTCCACCGTGCCAGGGTCAGTCCCTGTGTGGGGGCATGGACAGGCAGGGTGGGATGTGCAGCCTTCACAGAGCCTCGTGCCTCTTTCTCATGGGCATCCCACACGGGAGAGCTGCTGTCTTCTGTCCCCAGGCCAGCGATGCTCTAGGGCAGAGCTGAGCCTGCCCGTGCTGAGGGAGGGAGGAGGGGAGCCCAGGGGAATTGGCCACTTCGAAGCTCTCGGAGATGGTGCCCACCAAAGGCGTTGGTGCTGGCGGTAACCAGAGCTGTTTGTTTTAATGCATCTTGAAATGCACTCCTCCCCCTTGTAAAGAGAATATTTGTTATGCATTTTATAGTCTCAGGCATGGCCATCTGCTAATATAGTCAAGTAGACACAATAAAGGAGGTTTATATCTTTTTAGGTTCTGTTACTTCAGGTTCTATTTTTGATGCAGTAGGAGCCAGCACAGCTGAGCTGAAAGACTCTCAGGAACATGTCATGCATTTTATAGTGGATGTGACTAAAGAAAATTTGCTGAAGGACTGGAATTAAAGGTGGCACACAACAGAGAATTAGAAATTGCTACTGTCCTGCCTTTAACCAGGGGTAGTTTAGAAACGCTTTTTAATGTAAGAGTCTTGAGACACTTTTATTCTGACATTATGTAGCCTGTGAGGTGCAGGTCTGCATGTGAGCTGCACTGAGATGTTAATGGTCAGTACCAGCACATCTTTCACCCATAGAGGTATGAAAAGCTTTTAATTGCTGTCTGGAGGAGGGTCTGTCATCTTCAGTTTGTCTCCTGACACTCAGCAGACTTATACCTGCATCAAATAAATAAATAAATAAAGCACCCCCCTAATTTTGTGTGTAGATAAAACTTCAGCTGTCCATGGTTCAGTTCCTTGCCTTTACTGTGGGGTAATCTCTTGTCAAAGTTGGGAGCTGAAGGCTGGGAAGGACTCACAGATAAATGAGCTGGGAGTGCTGCTCTTGCAAGCAGCCACACTGTTTATTCTGTGTTTGTCTAAATTGCCTTTGAATTTGGAGAGTTTTTCACTTTCCAGAGAACTTGCAGGGAATTTGCTCCAACTCAGCCCAGTGTGGGACAGGTCAGTGGAACGTGGCCCCTTCCAGAGCTGTGCTGGGCTCACTTGGGCTGGGCAAAGCAGTGCTGTGATCCATGTGCCTCCTTGGCTGCTGGGCCAGGCAGGAGGAGGGATTGAGTGGCTCTCAGTGGATTTTCTCCCATCTCTGTCTTTGCTGCCTAATGTCCTTTTTTTTGGTTTTGTTTTTTAAGAATATTTCAGTTTTATTTTAACCTCTCAACCTGCATGCCAGAAGACATTAAGTTACTTGTTTTAAAGCCTCTTGCAAGATCTGATTCAGACTGACTTTGTGCAGCTCTCTCATGTAACTCTACACTTCTTGACCTCCTGTAAGACATCATTATCTTCAGCTGATTTTCTCCTTCCAAGCCACAATATGCACTAAGTTTTTTCTGAGATGCTTTTTCTTTTTAAATGTGATTATTCAATAGGGAATTTGGAAGTGCTCTCTTAATCCTACGAAGTCATTAGGACTTGGGCCAACAACAAAATCTAAGAGCTGAAGCTGAACTTTCTAGATTGTCTAGGGGAAAGTTGTGGAGGATGAGCAGAAATTCCCCTGCTGAGAGCAGTAACTTCAGAGTACAATTTTCATTCATTTTTTATCTTCGCTCTAAATTGTCACAATTCAAAATCTCTTGCTACCTTGACACCTCTCCAATACATTTGCCTGTTTTACAGACGCTCTTCCACCTTCTTTTGTTGCTAATTTGGGTGGGTAACACCACCCAGAGAGCCGTTCCTAGGTTGATCACCTTGCACAGAACGTGTTGTTCCTGAGGTAAACTTCATCAGCGATGGGAGGTTTTGTTGTTCGTTTGTTTGGTTTTTTCTTTTCTCACCTTTCAGCCTGCATGCCAGAGGACTTCTAGTCACTTGTTTTACAGTCTCTGGTAAGCGTGATTCAGTCTGGCTTTTTGCAGTTCTCTCCTGCAGAGGCAGTGACTGCAGTGGGATGGTGCCCTCCTGCTTTGTTTGGTGGAAGCTGAGGATGAGGGCTCCTGGCTCAGCACACTCTGGTGCTATGAACTTCATGTTAATTATGTATGACTGCTCTCCCTGACATGTTTCTAATTACCTGTGGTGTATGCCAAGCCTTTACCTACCTTAATCCTTCTCTGCTGCTGTTCTGAGATTTGTCTGATAACCAAAACGGATGAGTTGGTGTATCTTGTGATATCTGCTTTACTGCATGCTTTGTTTTCATTTCCCTCATCCCCTGAAGAGTGCAGAAGGAAGTGGGGCTCTGAACGAGGAATGGCAAAGAAAGATGAGCACAGAAAATTGCCTTCTCCTTTCTGATGCTCTTTCAGAATTTCTGCATGCTTGGGACAGGTCCTCATTTACCTCACTTCCTTGTTTTTCTCATGGTTTTCTACAAGAAATTGGGCTTTTTTTTCTGAATTCTTCACACATCTACATGACAGATTTGTGCAATCCTCTAGTATTAATTTGTTGTTTTATCCTGTGGTTTTCATCTTTATGCAGCTTTTGCTTTCAACTGTGTGGTCATAAAAATTTTCTTTAGTATTTGATGTCTTATTCCACAGCAGTTACATGATTAGATAGCAAGTGTTTAATTAGATTTTGGCTAGTGGGCTACATATGTTGGTATCTGTAATACCTGTCTGGCCACAATTAATAAAAGGGAATATACCCCTGTAATTATATAATCTTGCTTAAATATCTATGACCTTGAGCGACAGTGATAAGTAGGTAAATAAGAGTATTAGAGTATTACCTCTGTGGGTGGAAGGATCTTCTTGGAATTATGCTGAACATTTTGGCATTAATAGCAAAGCAGGTGATTCTGCAATGAAAATTTCATATAGTAATTTTGTCTATTTGCTCTTTTTAGTTAATTATTGCACAGCCAGTGCAATAAATACTTCCAATTTAAAACAAACTTTCAGGAGAAAATCTCTGGCAATAGAAACTGTTCTGTTATCATGTGCTTCAGATATTTTTGATATCTCCTCACAAGGCATTTACTGAAGTCACAGCATAAGCGAATGACCAGGGTGAAACCAAAAATAACATGAGTGCACTCAGATGATGCTGTAGCCCCCTCCAGTATCAGTAATTCCTTCAGATATCACCATGCACAGAAACAGCAGTTGGAAAAGCAACTATTTTGGCCTTGGAAGAATTATACTGCGCTGGCAGTCTGTGGAGATGTCTCAGAATGGTTTCCTCTCTGTCCTCTCTCTCCCATTTCCCTTGAAGGCATCCCAAAGCACCCTCAGGTGCAGTCATTGCTTTCTTGAGTAGCATCTATGTTTTGGAAAGCTCATTAAAATGTGTGAGCCTTGCCAGGAGTACTGCTAAATGAAAGGACAGTTATTGCAGCTTTCATTCTGGTGAGAGATGTGTAAAGATATGAATGGGAGTGCTCACTAATGGACAAGCACCTTGAATGAATTTGTGTCTGTATCCAAGGGGAACCTGTATCCAAACTGTCAGACCTTGTGATTTCCATTTCCCCCATTACCTGAGAAAACTTCATCTGAGAATTTTACAGGTGTGAGGAGAAGAGTTTTGGAGGGAGATGAGAACAGGGGGTGTTTAACAGGTCTGATCTGAAATTTCATGTGGAATAGGAAAAATGTCTCTTCCAGGGGACTCAATTGCTTTATTATTAGGAGCATGTGATCAGGGTGAGTATAGTCCTGGCAGCAGAGCTGACTGGAAAAGCTCTGTTTCATTGAAGCCCAAGCTGTGGGGATTTCTTAATGAGTTTAACTATTTTGACATTTTTTCCTGAGGGGAGAAAATGATCTAAACAGAACAGACTTGCTTTGGAATAGCATTAAATACTGGCTTGAAGAGTTCAGCCTACATTCTATCCTGGAGATATGAGACAGCTCTGATTTCTGTTAAAATGTCTCTCTGAGGAGGAAAATGGGCCCAAAATTATTTTTGTTATATTTATTTATATTTATATTATATTTATATTATATATATATTTATTTATTATATTTAGGTGATCAGTAAGGATTCATGGGGAAACTGCATGATGCAGTCAGAGGGTCTGTTGAGGGGAGATGGCTCTGCTGAGAGACACAGGGATCATGAGGCTTTAGGAGAGATGAGGGAGAAAAGAGCAAAAAGAAAATTGCATAGGAAAGTGCAGTGTGGTGGAAAAATAGGAGATAAAAAGTTGTGCTATGGTTTCTCTGGTAGTGATACTCTTGATGTAATTCTTTTCCTGTTGGATGTGCACAGGGACAAGGCATAAGTCACTCATCTTCAGAGCCCTGGCTCTGCTCTGCCATCCCTCCTTTTCAGATTTTGGGGCAATAACATCGCTCTTACAGAAACGTAATTGCCACGTGTATCATGCAGGTATTTCTATAAAAGTGAATGTTAAGTGCACACAGTTAACTTTGTGGCTAATGGAAAACAAAAATCACCTTCGTGTGTCCAAAGTGAATTTAAATTGAAAACTGTGCTGGATTATTTCAGCTTCAAAAGGAAAATGTTGACCAGGTTGGGATTGTTTTTTTTTAAACTCCCATTTTTCTTTCTGTAAGTAGCAGCTCTGATACTCCAGAGAGCTGGGCTGGGCTCTCATGTCTCCACCTTGCTTCATCACCTTTGCATGGATTGTCTGGGTCTTGTAAAGGAAGCAAAGGCACTTTGTGACATGCTGAGCTCTTCCAGCCGAGGTCTCTGCCTCAGCTGCTTGAAACGCTCTCTCCGGCTGTCTGCAGATCATTCCCAGCCTTGAAATCCACCTGGGTATTTTCCTCCCACTCAGAGCTGTGCGTCCTCACATCCTCTGATTCTGTCTCATTGTTTCAGATCTTCCTGGGGGAGTTCTCAGCCTCTTTCTGTAGATGTTTTTTCATTTTGTTCTGCATTAATAATACTGGAAGAGGTTGGAGGGGCAGGGGGGAAGGAAGCTTCAAGTCTGCTGGAGTTTTTCCAAATCGGTTCATCATCATTAGTCTTCCAATGTTATTTCCCTCCCTTAAAGCTTCTTGGTTCATTATTACCATGAAAAAAAAGGAGCCCTTTGTTCAGTAACAAGGGAATTTGTGTCTGTCAAGGCAGCAGCTTTTTGCTCCAAATTCCATATCTAATTTTGCAGAAAAATACTGTCAGCAAATTGCTTGAGGTATTGCAGTGAAACACAGGGCTTATGTTACCAGCAAACATTCATGCTATTATGTAAATCTTTGCAGAGCTATATATCAGAAAAGTAAATAAATGGAGTGACCAGAAAATATACCTGAAATCAGGATTCAGTGGGCACCAAGAAGAGCTGGCTGCTGACACCGTAAAACAATTAGCCTTCTGCTTAAATGACACTTCCATTTCATTATACACAGAGAATTTAGCTTTAGTCATTAATTATTGAAAAATAACTTTGAACAGGAGAATAATGCCTTCCCCATACATGGAATCTGTGCTTGCAAATCGCAAAATCCCAGCGGTTCAGAATGGAAATGTGTTTGTTGGCAGCCCTAGCAGCTCTGCTCTGCCAATGTGTGAGTACTCAGTGTCTGATTTTCTACATCTGGGCTTCCCAGCCCCGTTTGCTGGGGAAGCACCAGCAGTGGTGGATGCAGCAGCCCCTCACTGGGTGCACGTGGCTCTCCAGGTGCCACTCAGAGAGGCTGCTGCAGTGGTACCCTCAGTGGCACTCGCACTGAGCCCTGGGCTGCCTTGCTCTGGGATTCATTCAGCCAGGGCTGAGGCACAGGGACTCAAAGGTGTCTGGTTTCTACCTGGAGGCCAGTAAGTGCAAAACACTATTTTTGGTTGCACAGAGATAAATACCACTCTTCCAAAATTCACATTTTCTCCTGCTTCTGGAAAATAATTCTGTGACCATCTCTCTGTTCCAAACGTTGTTACGTTTATCAAAATTGGCTTTATACTTAGAAACTGGGTTGTTGTGTTCTAGTATTTTGAACTGTTTGTCTTCAAGTCCTTTGGAGTATTGCATAGATCCCTGGAAAGACCTGGATCTAGAAAAATGAGTAAAAATCACCAAATATCTCTTCTGTACCACCAAAGCTCCAAAAAAATATAGTTTGAGTTCCACTTGGGTTCTTCTCCAATTATTTCTTACTGGATGGGGCCCAAAAGAGCCTAATGTCCCGAGGACTTCACAAATCCAGTAAAATACTCACTCAGCCCAGCCCACGTGCTACCAACTGCCTCCCCCAGACATATGGTGATGTTTTTTGCCTATCACTATATAAGGTTGGAGCAGGGCAGAAATGCTTCCCCCTCCTGCTCAGCGGAATAAGTGTGATAGTTTTTCTAAATTAAAACAAAACAACTTCTACTCGGGAGCGTGACTAATGCGATGTAACCCAAGTGACTTGTAAGATGTGCCAGGGGAGTAGAGGCTTCTTTGGCTCCACTGGGCTGTGTGGTTGCTGACTGTGACCTGCATTTCTGTCTCTGGGGCTCAGACACCTCTAAAAAGTCCCATCAAATGTCAAAGTCTCAGAGCACACAATCAGTCATGACCCTGTAAGATGGAGACTGGACACCACAACTCCTCTTAAAAATCAGTGTAGATATTTGAAGGACATGTTGCTGTTGACTGGTTTCTAGTACTGTTTTCTAGTCAGTGCTGTCCTACTTGAATTTTGAGAATTCATTGGGGGGGCTGGGTGGGAGGGGAGGAAGAGAGATTTAAAACTTTTATACTTAATTGGTCATGTATAAATCTCATAGGTTTTACTGAAAACTCATCATTGGTTTTAATAGATCTGCTTAACAAGTGTTGGTCTGAAATGCCTTAGGGTAATTAATGTTAATTCTTACATGGCCTTGACACTTCTGCAAAAATTCCTTCTAAAAGAAATAATCAAGGGATAAGTCATTATTTTAGCATATATAATGATGCATTTCAGGAAATATCATGTTAGAAACTAGATAACTAAGCTGAGAGAATTTTTTTATTAGATTAAAGCACTTGTGAATGAAAGTCCCCAGATGTCTTTCTAACTAACCTTACAAAAATATAATGTGACCAGAATCTCCTCTCATATTCAGCCCACAGAGCAAAGTAAAGTTGTTTGAAAGAAAATGTCTGGTTCCCTTTCCTATCACTGATAAATATGGGCCAAATTAGGAAAGCATTGAAGTGTACACTTAGAGAAATGCTTAAGTGTTTTCATCAGGGCCTAAGTAGTGAATTAGAGCAACTCTCTTACCCTTGTTCAAACCACACTGATGTCAGTGGAAAGACTCTCATTAACCTCTGAGGATTTTGCATTAGATCTGTGGGTAAAATTCCGGCTCCTTTGAAGTTAGTGGCGAAGTTTCCATTAACCTGTGCCTGGGACTTCATTTATTCTGCAGGAAGAATGTTCTCAGCATAAAACATATGATCATGTCCTGATAAATATAAAGAAAATTGATGCTATTCATTTAGGAATATCCAGCACTAGCAATTAGCAGGAAGTATGAATACAGGAAAAAACCCCTAATCTAATTATGTGAAAATCCTTGCTGTGTAATAAAATTGAAGTGGTTTCTGCATGTCTTACCACAAATGAGAGAGATCAGTATTCAGAAACAGGTTTGAATTGATTTTAATGTGTATTGAAAATACTTTTTGCTTTCAAATTTCTTGGTAGCCATTATAATCTACCAACCATGAAGCTTCATTTACCTCACAGGCTTTACTTGTTTCTCCGTGCCCAGTAATGTTTTGGAGACCTGTTCATGTTTTGAAAGGTGTTATATTGAAACCTGGAAGTTCTGTTCATTCCATGCTTCTGAGTCATTTTATTTGAAAACCTGTGAAAAAGAAAAGGAGTCTGAGATATTGAGGACAGATAAAGTTGGTCTTCAAAAGTTCGAGAAGAGTAATTGCATCAATCTGGAGGAACATGGTTAAGGCTAGAACTCACAAATACAGACTGAAGGAGTGGAGTGTATTTAGCATAAAGAAGCCACAGTTGAAGTGATGGAATGGCACCCTGAGCTATCCTTCTCCTTCTGAGGTGAAAAAAACCCAACTAAATACCAGTATAACAATAAAATATGTATCAAGGGCTGTGAAATATTACATAGTGAATAGAAAATCTTTGTAAAATCAGTCTAGAAAGTGGCTAAATTATGGGCATGTTTGCTAAATTATACTATAGGGAAACCAAAGTATAAATATTCCACATTTATTTTAAACTATTCAACTTACTTCCTTAATGGAGAAAATGCTATTTCATCTAAGAAGTTGAATTTAAAAAGAAAAAAAAAAAAAAGCCCCAACAAAACTAGCCAACCCACAGAGATGAGCAGTTTCCACTACGAACCGTGTACCTAGAGGATGAGGTTTTTTGAGAGCCTGTAAAGCTTTGGTAATGCTAAACGCAAAAATAGATGAAGCTTAGTATTCCAAAGGGCTTATAACCAGTGTTTGCAGAGGAATTCTGAGGGCAGCCTGCAGGGATCTCTAAGAGTGGGGTTTGAGGAGACTTCCAGGACTGCCTCCTCACTTATGGAATGTTTATGGAAGAAGGTGGTGTCCATTCTGGGAGCACATCTGCATCCTCCAGAGGGGAAAGTCCCTACAGCAACTTGGCTGTGAGCACTTGTCTTCAAGACAATGTGTTTGATAGAGCAGGCAAGCACATCAAGTCATGGAATGCTTTGGGCTGTTTTTACAGACCCTGTTTCAAACAGGAGGATGAGCTTTGCAGGAGACTCACCAACACTGCACCAAGCACCTGTGCAGCTGCTGACCTGGAAAACTCAGTCACTGTGTCTTATGAGTTGCACTCCCTGAGCTCTGGGGGCTGCCGGGTGTCCTAAGCTGATGCTGAATATTTTAGGAATTTAGGGCACTCAACAACCCCTGAGATCATGGCTGGATGATTCCAAGTGAACTCTTTTTGATGGAGTGGCTGCATGGCAAACTTCTGTGGTAGCGACCGTCACTGCCAGCTCTGCACTCTCTAACAGCTGCAGGGAAACCTGCATCCAAACAGGTGACATCACACATGACATCACAGGTGACATCACGTGTTTGAAAACACTGCTGTGAAATATTACATCTTTTGTAGAGATGATGAGCATTATCTCCCTGCATGGACTGAGCCTTTTTGTGAGGAGACATCCCCCTGTAACCCTTCCCCACGTCTGATAAACTCACATGTAAAGTAATAAATACAGGTCTTGAGAGAAGCCAAACAAGTAAAACCAAGCAGCCAATTAATCTGAAAGCACATTTCCCAGTTAATGAAGAGTTCCTGAGTTCTTGAGTGCTGACAAGGAATCTGTTGGGAAGTGTGTTTTACTCCAAGGCATCTGTTTGCAACAGAACCCTTGAATGGCAGCAATGCTTAAGAGCTTCTCAGGCACCCTCTGGTTCAGTGGAATAGTGCTCACTGTAAGTTTTCTTGACCAGGCTACAGGAAATATAGCGAGGCTGTGCTTCCCAGGGTTGCTTATGAACTGTCAAGTACAATGAAATAAAGAAATGCCAGAGAAAATGAAATTACCTTTGCTTCATGTATTTGTTCTTCGCAAATCCAAGCTGGTTATTACTCATCTTCACGTCATCTTCTGGTTTCCTACAGGTTTTATATTTCAGTATTTACCTGCATACTGAAAGATGTATAAACCCCTAGGCTGTCTCTTGCTTATTTTCTAAGAGAGAACCTGCATTCTCACCTCTCTCAACTTCTGCTCCAAAAACTGTAGTAGTTCCCTCAATCCGCTTTTGACTTTTTCCCCTGAAAAACAGACCTAAAAACTTCCAACTTAGCCAAGTATTTTTCAAACTCTTTTGATTTTTGTCATAATTGGTACGCTAATCTCTCCATGCCAGCATCAATTTTGTTATTCATCTGATCACAATTAACCCTTTTAGTGAGGACTGAGGCAGAAGGGAGAGTAAATGCTTTGGTCTGTTCAGCATCATTTATTGAGCCATCCTTTCCTGTTGAGTAGCAGACTGACTTTCTTTGACCTTCCCCTTCCTACCCACGTAGCCTGCCGGCTTGTTTCATTTTGTATCTTGTTAGCTGTGCCTTTGTTTGTTGTTTTACTTCTTTTTTCTCTCTTTACATGCTGCAGCAGTTCTTGGACACAGCCTTAGAAATTAGATGAGTAAATTTTATATTTTCTGATGCCTCTTGAAAAGACTCAGTCTTTGCAGAACTCTAGAAATCCTCCAGCTGCAGCTTTACACACAGTCTGCTGTAAAATCTTATGCATTAACACTTAGAAGGAATAATAATCAGAGGATCAAGTAGCATTTGATAACTCTTCTGTGGAATGTTTGCTGTAACTGTTAGGGTACTGTAACTGGAACTTTCTAGGCCACTAAAGGACTGTTCTCTCCTGGATTTCTAAGCAGTATTTATAATTCAAGAGAGATGCTTATTATATCTGAATATATATGAGGTTTACCTAAAAGAATATTCTAGCTGGTAGAGGTGTTTTGTGATTTTTTGGTTTTGTTTGTTTTGCTGGCAGATTTCACTGACTGGGAGAATTTTGAATACATTGATATTTTGGTCCAGTTTTTATCCTTTCTTTATCCTTCCATTAATGCTGTGCTTGCAAAAGTCTCTTTAATTTTTGTCTGTCACCATTATTTTGTTTTTATAGTGAGCATTGTAAAACCACAAAGAGACTATGTTATTACAACAGAAATAATCGCTGTTGTGTATGTTTAGACACTAAAAATTCTTTTCCTAAAACTGACACCATCTTGATGATCTGGTTATTGGCAACTGTAGAACCAAACACAGCATAACTAAATAGCACAAAGTCTCTATGCCTCCACGGGCTGATGAAAATTAAAGATAATATTATTTTTGTGTTTAGCTGCCTGTGATAGGAGGGGGTTGGAACATTTTCATGTGATCTGTTGTGGTTATAAGCTGAGTGCACCACTTCTACTGCCACCGAAAGTGGTAACAGGAGTTAGCGCCCAAATCCTACTGAAACTCATCTGATAGTCCTGGGTGGTAATGAAAATCTCCTCCTCCTAAGCAGAAATATTGATGAGGGTATAATGAAATAATATTTACTTGATCCTGATTGAGGTTTTGAAGACTTGGAAAAGTGCTGTGAGACCAGCTAGTATCCATGGAGTTAAACATCTAAACTGCAATAGGGGTGTCTGTGAAGAGTTGCTTTGGCAAAGAGCCAGAGATGTTTGCTGAGAATATGGGTATGTGGCACTACTGACACAGCCCTCTGTGCAAGAGCCTGCACAGGTCTGGGGTGGGCTCTCCTCCAGCCCCTGCATGGTTTGGTTTAACTCCTGCCTCCCAAAACCAACCCAACCCAACCTAAAAAAACCCCATAACAAAACCCAACAACAGCAAAAAAACCCCCAAACCAAAAGAATCCAACCAAACCCAAACAAAAAAAGCAACCTCCCCCCCAAAAAGTAAAAACCAACTAGCCAAACAAAAAAATCCCCAACAAACAAAAAAAAAAAGGAAAGAAAAATAAGGGGGAAAAAATGGAAAAAAGAGCCTAGGACTGAATCCAGCAGAAATAATCACCTCTATGAAAATGAGAGCCCCCGGGTACTTTTTTGACTGCTGTTGAAAGGATGATGGCTCTAGGTAATAAAAACCTTCGTGCTCTTTCCCCCCTCCTGTTGCCACCCCACTGCTGACATTTGATGCACGGAGCAGGGCCCGTGCTGTGGTGAAATATCACTCCTGTCACTTTGGTGAGTGACACGAGCGGTGCTGGGGGGCGGCGGGCGGTGAAAGCACCGGGCACGAGGAGTCATCCTTCCCAGCTGATGAAAGATAACTTAAAAGGGGATGGATAATTGCTGAAAGAGGCTTCTCAGAGACCAGAGGTGGAAAGAGGGACAAAGAAAGAGCTCGTGTTGAAAGGTGCACAGAGTGACATGCGCGGCCGGACGTGACAGCACGGCTCTTTCAGGGCTCTCACGCATCCCTCCGCTTGGGTAGAGTTCCTGTAGCTGGAACCAGGCCCCTCTCCACTCATCAAACACTCTGTGCTGATTTTAATAGGCAAGATGAAACAGAAGACAGCTCAGTATGGGTTTAGATTGAGTCATGGTTATTGAATTTGTCCAAGGTACAAAGGTGCTGTTTGCAGCAAAATGAAATAAGTGATAAAAAAAATCCACAAAGAACAAAGGGACCGGAGAGTAATATTTGTCACACTCTCAACAGTCTTCTGTTTGGTATATGAGAGGGAAAAAGGGTAAGGAACATGCTTCAAACTTGCAACAATGAAGTGCCCGAAAAGAAAAATGTTTAATGAAAGTGAGCATAGTTTTTTCTCAACACTACAAAAGTTTGGGTGGGTGTGGAACTGAAAAAACCTCAGAAATAACAAAGCAACAGAAAAGGAAAAATGAGGGATGATGGAGCAGCCTTCAGAGTCCCCATGTGGAAAGCCTATAGATGTACTTTCTGTGTATCCTTGGATGCAGTGCCTGGCTCTGTCCTTGTTCTGTGAGCGCCCATGAAATGCTGAGCTTGGAGTCATACTTCCAGACACGAGGCTGCTGCCCACCTACTTGTGTACACCTCTGAACCTTTTCTACTTTTGGAATTGCAAAGAAACGTGATTGTGGGAGTGCTTAAGCATCTGAGGTTTGGTCTGCTTCTTTGGGATCTTAAAGATAGGAATAGTTTTCTTTATCTGTCACAGGCCCCTGTGATGATAAATAGGTGATAGGCAAATAGGTGCTATAGTAAGGGGAGAGGGGTAAGTAGGTGCTTCCAAGGTAAGGTGGTTGTGATGGGTTGAGGACATAAGTGCAACAGGACTTGTAGGTAGAAATATCTTGTAGGAAGTATTCTGTATAGTTACTTTATATGAGTACTCCAGGTTTCTGTGCACAGGCTGCCCTTAATTTGGCCCTTATATAGGTTATTTAATTTTTTATAAAGCATTTACGTCAGTAGAAAATTACAGTATTGAAACAAATTGGGACAGAAATCAAATGAGAGGTACTTGCAGAGAAGCCCTTTGCCCTCTCCTCTTTAAATGGGTATGTAATCAATCTCTGCTGACCTTTACCACTCAATTTCCCAGCTGTGGCTTCTTTTCCAGAAGAAAGCAGCCATAGGTAGAAGACTCTTGGGCAGATATGTGCCTTTGTGTTGTGTGGATCTCTAGAGTGACCCATCAGGCTGCTGTCATCCCCACGTGCCAGTGTTGCAATTCTGCAATACCAGCTTTTGTCTTAGCTGCTGTCTGGAGTTGGTAGAAATAAATAAACCCAATCAGGAAGGAGCAGGAGAAGGAAAATCCAGCTGCAGGGAGAAAAACTTGTTCCTCCCCGTGTCTCTCCTCTCCCACGTGCAGCGCTGCCATCCCTCATTAGCGCGCAGGCTGCCCCAGTGCCGCGCTTCTCCCCAGCGCCGTTGCCAAAGCTACGGAATCAGATGCTCTGGCTGTGAATGAAAGGGAACAGTCTCTACTTTCCTCATAATTTACAATGGGTTTGGTTCCACAGTCCAGGCACCACGGCACAATCCTGATTGGATCAGTTCTTTCTGACTCTGTCGACTCTGATTTATTTCCCCTCTCCAGAATCCCCCACCAGCATTTGTGGTCATTAGGGATGGGTTTGTTCCTTGTCCCACGGCTCTGTAAACACCATGTCCTGAGGAGGGTTGTTGGTGAGGGAGGAAGCTCGGAGAGGAGATAGCCATGATAACCTTTAGGAATTGCTCTGGACTGTGTGGAAACTGCATTACCTTGACAGATCTCATCTTGACGGTGACGAGACTCATTCGTTTTTCTTGATGCTCCCCGACTTCTATTTCCATTTTTCCCTGGGGCCAGCTGAGTCTTTCTGGTTCAGCACAGTCCTCCAGCACTTTGTGCCCAGACACATTTGCACCAAAGAAGTTGCAGAGGGTTTTCTGTTGTTGTTTTGGTGCAAGTTGTATGTATTTCATTGCAGAGGAAAGCTTTGATATTCAGATTGAACTAATGCAATTTTTTACTGATAGAAATTAAAGTCTCATCACTCATCTTCCAAAATAACTGTCTGTATCTTGGACTGCATCAGAGTAGTAGGAATATAAAACTAGTCTTGTTATAGCACCATTTTTATCAGTAAATCAGCAGTAACTGTGTTCCTGTCTAGTCTATTATTTTTATTCCAATATTATAGATCTGAAGTTCTCTGTTCTTACTCCAGGGAAGCAAATAACAATTCTGCTATGCCATAACTTTTAGTTAAGTCTTTTCCTACTGAGCCATCACACTGTTGCTCACTGGTTAAATGTGCTTAGTGAGACATTTGCTGTGGGCATTTTCCAAGTTATCATCACTTAATGCAAAACAAGCCTAGAAAAAAATGAGGCAATATAGTTCTGCTCTTTTGCACAATTTTCATTTTTATGTCCTGACCCTTGTAAAAGAGCAGACTTGGGTTACATTTTCTGTCTGTGTTGTTGTTGTACCATCACTGTGCTGCTGTGGTTGCCAAGAATAGCCTGGCATTCCCATCTTCATCAGCCCCACAGTGCTAGTACAGGGGGTGAATAAAAAATAACTTGAGAAGGAATTTGGGTAAAATTCCACCTACCAATAGTGGTTTCCTTGCAAAATTATTATGGGTTATTTGGAAATAGATTTTGCCAGACAAAAAGAGGGGAAAAGTCTAAATGTTTTCTTTTGGTATTTCAAAATGCTGGTTTTGTTTCCATCTAGGTAAATAAGTGATTAGAGTTGCAAGGATTTAGCTGTAAAAGAAATGTCTCTAATGAAATTAATGTGAGAATGGTGGAAGAGCTGACATAATTATAAATTTCTGTAATGGAAGATGAAACAACTGTTTCTTTATCTTGGGTTTGCTCTGGCAGATTTTTATGGGGGTATTATAAAGGGAATTTGTCCATGACCCTTCAGAGATTTAATTTGCCTTGATGGCCTCAACTATACACCTATAATTAGTTCTTAGAATGAATGAAGCTTCTAAACAACTTGAGTACAAACAACTTCAGTCTCTACTGGGTCTTTCCAAGAAGGATTTGGGGTTTTTTTGTTTGTAAGAACAGTACAGTGTAAAAAAAGAGAGAAGATTCCCATCAACCTCTCAGCCAGAGTAAATTCGTAAGTTAACAGCTTTCTCTGGAGTCTTGGGCTTTTCTTACTTCACAATAATTAAATTTTCCAGGTTCAAGTTGGATTTCAGGCTGTGTCTTGGATGATGAGAATCTACAAATACATTCCACTTACAAAAACTTCCTAAAAATCCTCAATGTAAATATGAGATTTATTTGAAATTCATATTATGACCTAAAATTCCTCTTTGTTGACCCTCCTAATTTTTGCTGGTGTTCTGTTACTTTGTTCAAGTAGGGGAGACAAGCCTGTACAAGGAGGCCAATGACCTCTCTTCAGCATAAGGACACCTGAGTACTGGGCTGCTGTGCTGGGGTCTGAATTTGCTCTTCCAGGTACCACTTGAAGATGGGCTGCATGACACACTCAAAAACTGTGATGGACACAGAATTCCTTTTCTTCTACCTATTAGCAGTGCCTTTCTAGCAGAAATTTCTTACAAAATTAAGATTTAATTATTCGTGCAAAATGCAATGTAATACATTAGTTTTTATCATAGGAGGTATTATCACACCGTAAATAATTGAAGAAACCATAAATTGGAGTTGACGATCTAAATGAAGGAAACACATTTTCTGATGATTTTTTACTATGAGGTTCCTTGCTGAATGCTGCAAATTAGCAAGTAATTTGTAATGCTTATCCTGAACATTATGTGAATTAGTAAGAGTCCATTGTAATTAGATTTTTTTAAAACCAATTAGCAAGTGAGAATGGTCTCATTGTTTATTTAGAATTAGTTGGAAAAAAAAGGAGTGTAATTTTATTTGTACTGTATTTTTTCAAGATTTTAATGCTTTCATTTCCTCCTAATAAAAGAAGTATCATGAGGGCACAGAGAAGAGGGATGATAAAATCCAAAGTTACCTCCTATCCTGCTGGATATGTGGGCTCCTTCTATTTTCAAAGGTTTCTGAATCAGACTCAATATGATAAATGCAGTATTCTATAGGCCAGGGAATTAATTCTGTTTTCTGCAGATGCAGTCTAATGCCTTCACTTTGAGATCATTCTTTTTCTACATGTCTTTGCACACATCACTCTAGAATATTTTTAATTTCCATTTTAACAGAAGTGGAATTTCTTTTCCACTTCTTTTCCACTTCTTTTCCATTTAGTAGGAAATGAATTGCAATAGAAACAGAATTTCATGAGTTTTCAACCCTGTCCATAGAAATCTCTAGTTTTGTTGCATTTTTCTATGAAGAGTTTTATGATAAGAGCCTTGTTTTCCTGTGCTGTTTCCTCATGATGTCAAAGTGGAAAGAATTTGGCTGCTGTATATTCATGGATTGCTATAGGAGGTTGGATGAGGTACTTGGCAGAGATTCATGAACAGCTGAGATGTTGACTTCTTGGCTACTGCAGGAATAATATGGACACTACAGCAGTTTGCACAGCAGGGCTGCAGTCATCAGCACCAAGGAAAAGTGTTTTCTCTCAGTTCAGAGCAGGGGGGTCAGTCCTTTCCTTCTGTCACATTGCCGTGCACCAGCACGCCGGGTGATAATTGGAATCTCCGGGTGATGAAGGACTGGTGATCCTTGGTGTGAAAGATGTGACCAGTGCTTGAGGTTCAGAGCAGTGAAGCTTTTCACGTGGTGCCTCTGTTTGCACTGGAAGGCCAAGACCAGCTGAGGGATCCAGTTATTACGAGCCCCTCTGTGGATGAAAGTCTGGGCTGCGTTGCAGCACAAAAGCTTCTTTTTTTTTCTTTCCAGTCTGATCTTATTTCCCAAGATCCATGACAAGATGAAGTCCTAGGGATTTTTCATGCATCTTTCAGCTGCAGAAGTATTCTCCTTTTCTCCTTTAAGCAAGGTATTTTGTTTCTTTTTCTATTTATCCCGTGCAAAAGAAATGTTTTGTAGTTTAAGTGTAGTTGTGTGGTCCGTGTGTGTCCTCTTCTGCACTGCTTTTGCCTGGTTCTTCTCCTCTTGGTTTCTTACCATCTTCAACAAATCAGTGGAAGAGTTCAGAACTGAGATGCTCAAGGATTTACAAGCAGCTTAGTTTATTGATGGGACCAAGCTTAGAGAAACTCAATTAATAACCAAAGCAAAGTAAGTGTTTCTTGAGTAGATGTCAACAGGAGTGGAGAGAGCCTGGCTGTTGCTGGAAGCACTCATGGCTTCCCTGGACCAAGTTCAGCTTCTGGCCAGAGCTCTGTGGCTGTAAAGCACAACTGCTGAAAGCGGTGATTTTGGTGGTGTGATTCAGGCAGTGTAACTAACCTGCTAATTCTGACTATAGAAATCTAGAAACCAAAGATAGAAAGCTGTGGTAAAGCTTTTCTTCCCCAGAGTGTCTGTAAGAATAGGCATTAATTGACAGCACAGAAAATCATGGGAGGCTGCACAGAATTGCGGAATAGGGCAGATGAATATAAAAAAATTAACCTATGCTAGAACAAATCGAAGCGTGACTGCTGTAGCATTTATCATGTTTCATTACAAGCTGACTTACTGACAGCTTCTTTGCTTGAGATTCCTCTGATGGTGGCACTTAACTGACTGCCTCTGAACACCTCACACATTTTTAATCGTTTGTTTAGTTGTTTTTTTTAACAACTGAGCTTTCCTTGTGGGTTATACAGATACTACTTTTCTTTTTCCGCTGTACTTTGAAATGCTCATCAAGAATTCTAGGTAGTTTTGGTGGTGGAAGAGAAGTTTGCTGAGTACATTAGCCATGGTTGTACCTGAAAGTCTTGCTCAGGTTTGGGAGGGAAGAACAGGTGGGCTTGAGGATAGATAATTATGTGACATATACAGAATCTGGCAGAAAATTCCAGTAATTTTCTGCTCTGATATACACTATGAATTGATATATCTTCTACTTAACAAGCTGTGGACCACTTCTTGCTCTGCATAGAGGTAACATCTGGCTTAAATAAGAGGAGTGGAAAAAAGGAACAAATTATCCATAAAGTAATATTTATGTCCTCCCATTTTCCAGAATAGAAGCTTCTGTAGGGAGTTTAAATTGAACGGCAGGTATTTAAAAGACTTCTTTCTGAAACATGAGTTTTAAAAATCTAAGCAAGGCGTGAACGTTTTAAAGACAGAAAAAGAGTTTCAGCTCTGATTCTGGGCTCCAAATTACTCCTGGGTTTGTTCTGATTCTTAGAAGGAAAAAAACCAACCCACCCCTTGATAACATCAGTAGGATGTGTGTCCCCTGGTACCTCTAAGCAAACCAAGAGATTTCACATTATATTAATTTGCACAGTTTGCAAATATTTCTGAAGTAGCCTCTTGATTAGATTTTCCATTACTGAGTAACAGGATCTTTGCAGGGCCCCTAAGAAATGTATTATTGAGAATGATACCTTAAATTATTTGCTTATCAGATGAAGGGAACTATTGAGAGAATACGGACACAATGTAAATATCAGCTGGGCATATATGGGTAGGAATTTGTGTGTGAGAACAGGACTTCTCCATGCTTACTGCTCTCAAAAAGAGATTTATATGTCTCATGTCACATTGATAACAGTGGCAGCCTCTTCCTTCCTCTCAGCAGGAACAGCTAGCAAAGATGAAAGTATCTTCGTAGGCCAGCATGAACTGCTTTCCTCAATCCTGTGCATGATAATATTTTAATTAGGCAATTCCTTGTGGTGGTGAGGAGCTTTTCAATTAACCATTTTTTTAAAAAATTCACACTTTCTCTAATTACAGTACTTTAATTTCTTAGTGAAGGAATTAATCTCAACAGACAGGAATTCGTTCACTGGGATTTTTGGGTGCTAAAAAATTGGTAAAAAATCCAGAAAGCAATATGCAGTGGATGAAATACTAATGACTACTCTGTTTCTTGTTCAAGTTGTTTGTGATTAAGAAAATGGGTGATGCAGAGTGTGATGTGTGGAATTTCTTGCTCTTTAGAAGACTAAAACCTGAGACATTTCTTCTAATTGAAAATACTGTAATGCCTATTCCTTAGACTACTGTCAGTTGTCAGTTCAAACCCTGAAGAACCAAATTGTTTCCTGATCAGTCGAATCAAACCTGATTTGGAAGAAGTCAAAAAGTTTACCTGAAGATCCTTTCATCAGTTTTTTTATTAGCATTTTTCACAGGAGTTATATGGGGGTTAATAAGTCACTAAGAGATGCTCCAGGTGTCACGACATGTCACACATGCATTCAGAGCTTGGACCATTACAGATGTTGTAGGGGACTATAAGTGAATGAAAATGCTTATTTTATGTCTAAACTGCTTTTGTTACAGTTTATGTGTAAATTATAGACCAATGAAATTGCTTAGACTCTGTAGTGACTATTTTCTCACAAATCTATGAAACACTTACATGTTTCATATGCTGTTTAAGTAGAATTTTAACTGCTCCTCTTCTAGCCAAATGAAGTATTTCAGTTGTTTCTGCCTTCTGATGTACGTAGCAGCTTAATTACTCTTTTGAAACCCATGAGCATTTCAGAGGTGATGAAATTAAAAGCAGGAATTCTTATCCCAGTGGTTAGTGGGCCGTTTAGTAGTGAAGAAACTGCCCACTGATGAGAAAAATCTCATCAAGCAGATTCAGAAACAACTGAGTAAAGCTGAGTAAAGCTCAGCTATTCTTCACTTAAGGAAAAAACCCTGGAGATATTCAGATGATTATTAGTTCATGGTTCTCCAAAGAGCCAGGATCTAACTCACACTGGCCTTAATTGGAATCTAATTATTTTCTTCATTTTTTTAATTTAAACCTTTAGTTGTCATAATTCTTTCTGAAAGATATGAAATATAGTTTGTCTTTTTTAGAAGTTGTAATAGGGAGAGTGGGGACCTGGTAACAGGATACCCAAATTAAAACTAGTTGGAAATGTTTAATGGAACAGTTTTTCCTCTACAAAGTAAAGCTTGAAGGGTGGGGATAAGGATTAAATATTAATTAGAACATGTTGACCAAGAAGTCTGATAAGCAAAAACCAGAATAAATATAAATCAATATTTTATTTTCTTGTTTTCGTGCATTTCTGTCTCAATTTATATTTTAAATAATATAATATATAATTTGAGCAGTATTTTTATTTTATAAAGTATTTTCACTTTTGAAATATTTATAGTTGGTAACAAATTATTTTATCAGAATTCTCATTCTGCAGGTAAATTAAAATTTTGATTTTATATTCCAATTCAAAATCAAACCAGATTTTAAAATGGCAACTTTTCCTGCAGAAAGAAAATTTGTCTTTCTAAGCAGATGTACATTTGTCTTAACATAGTTTCAGTATCACAAAGATTTCACTGCATTTGACTGACATTAATTGGAGGGGACAGGTGGTAGTGGCAGTGGGGAGGAAATCTCTCCAGCATTGTGTAGAATTGATAACAGGATATGGAGGACTAGAGCTGGTGAAAAATGCATAAATATCACTTATGCAAGAAAATTGATTAGTTGAGATTTAAAAAAAAAGGAAGAAAGAATAAATGCAGAATAAATGTAAACTAACAGCAATAAGAAAGATATTTTTCTGTTGTCTTCATGAAGAACCCCTAGAAGTTAACTCCTGTCCCCCTGTACTGGTGAGGTCACACTTGGAGTGCTCTGTCCAGTTCTGGCTCCCTCACTTTAAGAAAAGTGAACCTCACCTTCACAGAGCTGTTGGAGCAAGTCCAGAGAAGGGCAGTGAAGCTGGTGAAGGGTCTGGAGGGTAAATCCTGTGAGGAACACTGAGGGAGCTGGGCTAGTTTTTACTTTGAGGATCCACTGGTTTTGCCAAAGAAGAATGTGAACTACTGAGTTCTCAGGCTTGTAAATCAATGGGGTTGATTCAACAGAAGCTAAATAGATACTGATAAAAATCCATGGCAATTAACTTTCAAAAGTTAATATTTATTACCAGAAATCAGATCATGTTATTATTGGTGTTTAACTCTCAAAAACAAGACACAATTGAAAATTTTTTAAATACTGAGATTTTTTTCATGCTAGATATGTATAGTTCTAGAGAACTTAAAAAAGAAATAGAGAACTGTGTAAAGTTATATGAGGAACTGAAACAAAAGTGCAGTGGCCTAGAAGTCGAGAATGGTTGTTTGAAGACCTATGGCTTGGCTAACAACTGCTTTCTAAACATGAGACTCTGCTTTCGCTCCCATAATCACTGCCTTTCCTCCAGGCACTTGCTCAAAGTGAATCAGTTTGAGGATTAATACTTCTGCACAAAGCTTTTGACAAAGTGTGTGATATCAGACTGTATGAGTTTCAGCATTGCTGAGAAAGGGATTTTGCAGGGGAGCAATATTGTACCTTGGAGCACCTGTCTGAGGCACAGAAGTACTTCAGACCCTTTGACAAACAGCTCTGGAAACAGGAGTGATGTGTCTGCCTGAAATACTGGAGAGGAGGGCAAAGAGAAAGGGTAAAACCAGTTTCCAGCAGTGGGTTCTCAGTTTTCTGAGCTTCTCCCACTTTCAGTGATGCTGCTGAGATTGGACTTGGTGTGTCTGTGCTTTCCAGCAAGAATAACGAAGCTGAATAGCCACTTGCTGGTGGTGATCTGGAGTGATTTGGGTTTGCTAGGGGCAGCTCCCAGTTGTGATGTGTGTAGGTGGAACAGACACAGTAATTTAAAAGTCTCTGAGCCTACATCTTGTCCCTGTTGGCTCTTCTGGGGTGAGACATGGCTAAGGCCCGTGGTGAAAGTGGTCTGTAGGAGCCTGGCTGTGGTGGGGAGACTTTCCATTCCCCCATGATCCCTGCTGAAACGGCTGCCCTGCAGCAAGCCCATGGTCGGATCCCTTAATTTATTTGACTTTTGTTTGGCAGCTGGGTCAGGTTGGGGGCTCAGGTGCAGGCAAGGCAGGATAGAGCCTGGTGCAGTGCCCTACTGCAGTTATTTATCACCCCTGTTCAGAACCTGCAGCACTGAAGCAACATTATTACTGACCTATCTAGGGATTGTGTGGTTAGAACACTTCCTTTTTCTGCACTGCAAATGAGAAGCTGATAGGAAAAAGAGAATGGTGCAATGGGCTTTCCAGAGAAGAACTGACAGACTGATGTTCCTGCAGGGATACATCTCCCAGTGGCAGCTTCCTAGTGCATATGGAAGAGACGATGATCCGTCAGTGACTCACTGAATGCTTTTCACTTCGTCATAGCAAATGATTAAAAAAAAGAGAGAAAAGAAATAATACAATTTCCATGTCCTTATGAATGCAGTAGGAGCCTGTGATTTGAAACAAGCAGCTTAGCATGTGAAGGGTAAGAGCATGGCACCGGTAGCAGCAGGTTAGATGTTATTGCTGTTATTGAACGGAGCACCAGGGTGACCACACTTTACAAGAGCTTTATTGGTTCACTCTAGTAAAAAT
Source organism: Corvus cornix cornix (assembly GCF_000738735.6). Classification (NCBI taxonomy): domain Eukaryota; kingdom Metazoa; phylum Chordata; class Aves; order Passeriformes; family Corvidae; genus Corvus; species Corvus cornix. Next base: position 2,561,506 of record NC_046344.1, read on the forward strand.
GAATCACACCTCTCTCCCTCAGCTCGTCATCTTTTTCCCTCAAAAGACTGATAGGAAAAAGGATGATTAAAAACCTCCAACATGAAAAAAGTTTGACTTTACACGTCAGTGCTGTGTACAGATGGATGATTCACCAAAACCGTCTCTGTGTTTTTAAGCTGTTTTTTTGTTTGAAGTGTTAACATGTCAGACTTTATAGAGATTCCAAGTTTGAGCCTCTGCTAGTACCTGCTTTTATCAGGTAAAATGTTATGTGGTGGCACAGAAGGGACTCCTGCTGAAAAGTGCTCCCCTTTGCTAGTTTGATGGAAAAATAAAGAGAAATCTATGTGGAGTCTCAATTTCTGTGCTCTGAGTGATTATTTCCATGGAGGTTTATACTGGGCACTTAAATGGCATCTAGAGGTGCTTTTCAATATCAGATGCCATCCTTTGCAGCATTGGAGGAGGTGAACTAGACAATTTTCCAACTCTGAATCAATTTTGTGACTTTCCAGTCTCTTTTAAACAGCTTTTAACTTTTGTTATCATTACGGTCTTGGGAGTTACAGGCAGCAGAAGGCTCAGTTATACACCATTCACCAGGCTAGAGGCTTCATGCCAGGGAGTACAAGGGCTGAAAACCATTATTTAGGAACCCATATCATAAAAGTACTTGTAGATGTAAAAAAGGATGTGGAACCAACCTGCAAGCAGCAAAGAAAAATTGACTTTATAGTCCTGTCATATGTGCATATAAACTGAGTTTATCATTGTTGTTACTTGCAACAAAACTGTACTAGTCAATGTTCAGCTGCAGCAGTGCCACTTGCCAAAGCAAAGCCATCCTGTCTGCGACAAGAACACGTCTGTAGTGCCTGGCATCTGACAGTCCTGAAGCATTTTGCAGTACAAATGTTAATTAAGCTTTACAACAGCTTTGTAAGGTAGGTAAATGCCATCAACAGACATTTCAGCTAAGGCACAGGGCTCCTGTGGAAGGGTATCAGGGTGAGAGGGGTCATGTTGGGTGGGTAGCCAGTGTGTGGGGCCAGATTTGTGCTCAGGAGAATAGGTCTTCAATTGCTGCATGACCTTTTGTGCGAGAAAATTGGGACCTACATCACAGCTGGGACCTCTGCTATGGTTACAGCAGGAAAACTCAATACGGTAATAGAAATGTTCCATGGACTGGAATAGTGCAGTGGTCTGTCTGCCAGGGAATTATTTTGGATTTCCCCCCAAATGAGACTATAATTCAGCTTTTGATATGCATCACAGCTCCTCTTGTTCCCATGAAGCCCTCACTTGTCCCAGAGGTCTGACCCTGTACCCGGCTGTGACACTGCGTTGTGTGGGCTGGCTCTGCACAGCTCTCCAAGAGCGGCCATGTGCTCTCTGCTCAGGTGTGAGCCCTCATTTCATCCACACACTGCTGAATGGTTAGCAGCCTGTGTGCAGCCTGTCAGCCCTTCATGTTCTCCCTTCAGTGCTCTCAGTTTGCTGGCAGGAGGAGAAAATGCCCCTGGCTTGTAGCTGGAACCCTTTGCTGTCACATGTCCTTGCCATAACCTCTCATCCGAAGGGCGAGTGCTGTGTCCGACAGCCCACCCCTGAGCTGTAGTCTGACATCCAAGGCTTGTGCTGTGTGTTGTTCAGACCCATCTGAGTCTTATGTGTAAACACTGCAGAATTTCATGGCAAAAGGGTGGGAGGGAGGAGGAGGCAAAGTGCCCAGTGCCCTACTTAACAAACGCCTAAAGCCTGGCCTGCTGCGTTGCCTTGTCAGGCTCTGCATGCTGCAGAACTGATTAAACAAAAACCCAACATGTTGGGGCCAGAAATCGCCCGGTTCAATGTTAACATTGTGTAAACACTCTCCAACTGACTAAATTCTAGCAGATCCAAAAGTTGCCAGGAGCATTTTCATGCTTTCCCTCTCTGCTGAAGCTAAGCCTGCAGCTCCAGCTCCCTGGGTCTCCCTGGGACTCATTAGCATGGCACCGCCGTTGCTGCTGGCAAAGGCAGCCACGAGGGACAGTGTCACACGTGCAGAGAGTGGCAACCTTCACACAGGAGCAAAACAGTGAAGCAAAACTGTGGTGGAAGGGAAGGATCATGCTTAATAATATGCAAATCAATGTAGCATCTCACAAAGATTTGATTTACGTTTTGAGGCAGCCGCTAAAAATGTTGTTTTAACCCCTCTCGGGAGTGTAAATATATCCACCAGACACAGACTAGATGGAGGGTGATTACATTTTCTAATAACTTTAATTTTACAAGGTAGAACATTTGAAAGCTGACATGTCTTTCATCCTTGGACTGAGTGTGCTGAGGAGATGCCCACGTAAAGGTAATTGCATCAGTGTTAATACAGCACAACCCTGCCAACTGCACAAAGAAATGCCCTGCAGATTTGTCAGGACGTGAGGAAGTTTTGCTACACATAATGAAATGGGAAATATCATTTTCGATGCACAAAGGACATGCTTTCTCCTTGCTTTTTATTGTTTCATCACAGGCAGCCCAATGCTCGGTGGTGCTACCTGGGCTCAATCATTACGTCTTCGGGCTGCGCATCCGCCTCGCTGAATCGAGTGCTTGCGTACTAGCTCAGGAAAGTCAGTGAAGCCTACGTGTTTTCCCATTTATGAGGGCAAATGATTTGGGTCCTTTGCCTTCCTGTAACCAATTCCACACGTTGTTAAGCTTGTGTAACCTGTGTGGTTTTTTATTGCCTGTGCCTTGCAGAAAACAGCACTAGACTGAATGCAGTTGTTTCCATGTGACATGGCTGCAAGAGAGAGCAATATTATGGCCCAGTGATGGTAAGAAGCAGAGAGGTGCCTCTGGAGGCAGAGACCTACACAAGGGCTGAGGCCCTGGAGCCAGGAAATGAATAAATGAACAGCACACTGCTGCGCTAGCACTTGGGGAAGGGCTGTTTGTGTCCTGCTCTGCTAAGTTATTGTTCAGGAGATAGAAAATTGGTATTTCTGTGGCTTGGATCCATTTTGATTTGTTTTCCTGTATTCAAATCATCTGCCTCCAGCTGCTTTCTTGGGCTGAGTTTGACAGAGATGCATAAATTGCCTCATGGCTCATCCTCTTCTAAAGAAGTTCTGTAATTCTCCTCCCTTTAGTTTTTGTTTGGGGCATTTGTGGTAGCAATTGCACTCTAACGGGCCAGGATTCCCTGCTCTGCAAGCACAAAACCAAAAGGCAAAAGCCTCAGGGAGTGTCCAGGCTCTACTTTGTTTAGAGACGTGTTGTTGATTGCAAATACAAAGGTGTTGGTGGGTTTCACTGTACCTCGGTGCTGCCCCTGACAAAATTTTCTTAACAGTTAAAATGAGGCCCTGTTGAATCAGAAAAGGGCTGCCCAAAGGCTGTGCCACACTCAGGCAATGTTTATATCAGTCAGCCAGGAGCCCATTTCATTTCAGCCATGCAGGTCTTGTCTCCTTCTCACCCACCTGCAGGGCAGAGAGCAGCTGTGCTGAGCTGCAGGATTTGTGCTGCTCTTTGACTGACACTTGGTGTCTTCAGCATGTCTCCATGACAGGAGGGAAAAAGGAAAGGAGGGAAGGAGATTCTGTCACCCTGAAACAATCTACTGTTTCCCAGATATTTGCTCAAACATTTAATTATTCTTTATAATGGTAGTACTGTTTTGAATTGGTCTTGTCTCATCAGATGAAGGAACCTTTTGTTAACAACTATTCCCCTTCTACCTTTCCTTCTCTGAGGTCTCCATACACTGCAAACCAGGCAGCCCCTGGTCTCTGTTTTGGGCTCTAAGTCTTACAAAACCAGGCATGTTCTCTTATTCTCTGGTTTGCACCTTTGCTGGTATTCAGTGTTATCTTTTAAAATTGAACTACTGGGGGATGATAGAATATTCATCATCAGTCCCACAAGTGCTGCAAATGGAAGTATATTTACCTCCCTATTTGTCACTTACTTGTTCATACGTCCAAAGATCATTTTCTAGGTTGCAGTCCCTTATTCTGTAGGTGTGCCTAAGTACAATTCTTGTTCCTAGACACACAACCACAGATCTGGCTTTAAATGAACCTGTTGAATATGAATGGATTTCACTGAGATTATCAAGGTTTATTAAAAATGAAAAAGATCTCATCTAACTCTGCTCCAGCTCCTCTGTACAGCCTCTCCTTAACTGGCTTAAAATGTTTATTCCTGAACCTTTAATATCCTCTTTAGTTACTCAAGGATTGGAAAACAATTAATTTTCCTACTGCCCTTTTCATATATGGAATAGAAGTATGTGTTGAACATTTTACCTCTTCTGCATTTTATTGATTTACTGGCTGTGTAGCTGCTGTGCTGCTGAACTTCCTTTGCTCTGTGTAAATTCTGTTCTTGGCCAGGCCCAAGATGACTTCTTCTTCTGTCATTTTTAGTTTTTCTAATAAATATTTCTTCTTTTCTAATATTGTTTACAGCAATTCCTATTGATTTCCTCCTTCTCAGTCATTTTATATTGGCTTTTTGTTCCTAATTGCCTCCTTTACTTTTCATCAAATGAGAATTTGCTTTTAGCCAAACTTGGGGTTTTTTAAAATTGTGGTATTGTGTCTCTTGTCCATCTCATGATTTTTCCCCAAGAACTCCCCAGTCTCCTCTTGTCTACTTTTTCAGTCAGTTTTTGGGCATTTTATGTTTTTTAGTTTTTTGGGCAACAGTTCTTTTGAGGCCTCAGCTATAAAATTGCATAGGTCACATCTACCCTTCTCCTTTCTCTTTTGTCCTCATTTCTAATAATTATTTTTTGTCACTTTTTGCATAGTATGATATTAAACTGCAATATCCAGATCAGCAATAGTCTTACCTATGTGTTTGAATAGCACTTGGAAAATCATGTCCTATGTTTTTGTGGTCCAGAATCTTTGGACTGTTTTCTGTTCTATCCTTTTCTTAGTGCAGTGAAGTTGGACTCCAAGGAATTTTGTTGCCTGTTTGTTGTTTTCATTTCAGCCCTGAAGAAGTACCCATTCAAGTTCTTCAGGCCATAACTGTGGGTTTTTTCTACATACATCACTTGGAATAACAAAAGATATTCCTCCTTGTACAAACCTTGCTTGCATCCTTACTTTCCTACAGCTACATTCTTGGAAAATAGGATTTGGTTATAATCCTTTTTAGCAGACTGCACTAAACAAGGTTTCCTGACAGTAGGAATATACTTCTGCAATGGTAATTTTATAAGTGGAGGAGACTATCCAAGGGGTAAAACTTCTTGTTGGAGGGCTGAGTTATGAGACCTGTTACTGTGGGATGCTGAGGGTTGGCGTAAAACCAACATTTGCTCACAGACCTGCATCCAAACCACTGCTGCACCAACAGCTATGAAATAATTTGCTCCTGTTGTGGCAGTTGTTTTGGGTAATAACTGTCAGCCCAAGCTGCCAGAATGATCTTGTTCTTATTGCATGGCTGTCCAGTGAGCTAGGCAGCAAGCTGTAAAGCTAGGCACTCACTGTTTTGCAGGAACATGGCAGTTTGAGTTTGCATTCCTGAGCAGGGCCTTACTGAGTCACCTTGCCTTGTCATAGCTGAATCACTGACACCTAATTGATGGAAACTTTCTTCTTACACAACAGATGTCAGGCCTTGCACAGACATCTGGTGAGTGATCTCCAGGACTGATTGGGAAGGTTCTTCAAGTCAAACAAATCTACACAGAGACAACTTTACTTCCCCCGTACTGCACCCAGCCATGCATCCTGAAGGGTGCTCCTGTGGCTGAGCATGGTCACATTGAACACCACAATCAAAATTTCCTGCACCAGTCTCCTGGAAGCATCTTTCTTGAAGAAATTCCCTGGGATTTGAGAGGTCATCATGATTTTCCATGTGACAGAGGACATTGGGTTGCTCCCAAGATGTGAGCGAGGTTATTGTGCTGTGTTGCACGAGCTATAGACCCACCTACAGGACATCCTGAAGCACAACCAGGCTGTATCTGAGAGGGTGATGACAGCCAGCTCAGGCTTACAGAGCTTTCACAATGTGGTTTTCAATGCCTGGGAGAGCTCTGACTTTCACAGAAATTTCTTGGACCCCCAGACTTGATGAGTGTCCCTGATTAAGGTCTGCTATCACTGAGCTTCTCCTCTCCCCCTTTCCTACTCCACAGCTGTAGCTGGAAAGGTAGAATCTGGCCCTAACTGTCCATGGTGATGTTGTATTCTATTTGGCACTTGTGCAATATCTCTCCCTGCTTTTTCCCTCCCTCAAAACACGAGTCCCTAGATATCTAAACACGTCCTACCAAGAGCACTCAGTGAGCACGGAGCAGATTGACTGCAAGCCCTTCTGACGCTGAATTCAGCTGACAATCAGCTCCTAATGCCAGCAGCTATTCCTGTTTTGTATCCTCTTCCTTCAATCTGATGCCGACAAGGTCAAGTTTAGAAACTTCTAACAAATGTTACTTTCTCATTAACAGACAGACCGTTGGGTGGCAGCTTCTGTGTTGTGTGTGCCAGTTGCCATTTTAATCAGCTCTGTTCTGCAAGCTTTGTGTTTTAGTAGCTGGTAATGCCAGAGCGGTGAGCGGCATAAGCAGTGGGTGCCTCTGCACATGCTCTTCATGGTTTTTGTAGGGATTTGTATTTGAATCCCATTTTCCAAGTGACCCCAACTGTTCTCTGCTCTTTGAGAAAGAAGGGATGAGGTGGCAGGGCAGGGGACATCAGGGAAGGGAGGAAGGGAAGGTTAGCTGGCTGGCTAGAGAGCATCACGAACAGGTTGCAACTGGTCCACAGAGCTGTGTTGTTGCAGTGAAACTTCTTCCATGTGGAGGAGTCCTGGTTTCAAATTCTGTAATTCCCATTTTCCTATACTGCACCTTCAGCATCCTCCACTAATCCACCATAAGGGCCACTGAAGTTTGCAAAGGACTCCAGCTTAGCTGAGTACCTTAAAGTTGTGCATCCTGCACTGTAAGGAAAATAAACTCCCTGATGTATTGGTATTGGATAATAGGCTGAAGTAAGAGCCCTGCTTTATTGTGACCTGAACGATGTCTCTTCTCACCTAATGATCACAGTGATCTCTAACCTAGTGCTGCAGGCTTGGTTTTGGATATGCACCCATATATAAGTGAATAAATCAAATGTATATATAAAAGATATATAATAGGGTGATTTGTATTGTATTGTAAAGGTGTATATGGAGACTTACAGTTTTAATCAGATCCATTTTAGATATTTGGGAATCTTTCCACTGCTCTCATAGAATCATAGAATCATTGCAGTTGGGAAAAGATCTCTGAAATCATCGACTCCAAGTGTTGGTAGCCTTTGGTTTGATTTGTCTTTGTTGCTGAAAGTTATCCAGAGGCTGCTTTCCCATGAGCAGTTCAGGGCTGTCAGGTTGGTGGATGCTCTGCTGGGGTGATGGTCCTGGAAGTGAACATCTGTTGGTGATGCAGGAAGGTGGGTGAGATTGGTCTTTCAGTCTGGATGAGGGGCAGTCTGGGCTGTTTAAGGATGAGTGAGGGTGGAATGACTTTCCACAGACTGGAAAGAACATCTCCAGAGCAATGTTCTTGTTCAATATGCTTTGGAATTGATACCCACCATCAGCTGCGATGAAATGGCCTCTCATTAACGCTAATTGCACTTGCCTCTTACTTTCATATTAGATAATGAACATAGTTAAGTCCTGGAAAGCCTGCTCTCCCTTTTTCTGCTGTGACAGCATTAGATTGTTGTGATTTATACTCTTCATATAGGTAGTAATATGATTATTCGGTTAATCTATTATTCATTTCACTCATGATCTATTCTTTTCACATTCTTATTCTGTGAGTCAATTTCTCTCTCTGCTATTTTAATAGAGTAGCATTTTAAATTGTGAGAACACCACATTAAACATGTATAAGATTTAATCTAATTTAAAATGCTTTCTTCTAGCAGGATATGCCTAATAAGCATAAAACTAATAATGTTCAAAATGCTATGGCATATTAACATGACACATTGTGAAGGATGCATTTTTCAAATAAAGCTAAGCACTAATTAATGAATATCTAAAACACTTTCTTATTCCTTATCCTGAAGCTGTATGATTGGCATGGAAAAAGATCTTTTGACAGAATAGCATTGCATACAAGCTGCCTTGAAGTTTACAAATATTTTTTCTTGCTGTCTAATATGATATCTTTGAAGTAACACAAAATCAGTGATATCTCACAATATTAATGTTATATGGACACTGAAATACTTGGGAATCATTGATCTACACTTGGCTTAGTGCTGGATGCATAGTGTGTGACCCACTGGATGAAATGGATTTTATGTTTCTTCTCTGCATCTTTCTGCAGAGATCATGAGTCTGTTCCAGCCTGCAGAGGCACAGCCTGGCTGTCGCATTCTATGCTTGTAGTTTTAGAGACTTTTGTAAGAGTTTAATGATCTGGGCAATAATTATTTTTGCTTACAAGTTGTTTTACAGAAAAATGAAGTTTTGGTTTGAATGTAGACTTGTTTGAAACAAATTCAGTCTTCTACCTGCTTCTGCTGCCTGAGAACTGAGTAATTTTATTTTATGTTAAGTATTTTTGTTTCTTGCTTTGAAATCACACTTCCTTTTAGAAGTTAGGTCAATGTACTTTTGTGAAAATATAAAACCTGCTCAGATGCAAAAAAATACGTTTTAGTATAATTGAATAGATACTTATTCTAAGTAAAATAGAATTGTCTATTTTGTTTATTTGTTTCACTATTTTTGTGACCCCATTTAATGTTCAGTTTTTGACCGTGTGAAGACAGAGAAAACAGTAAACACCTGATCCTACAGAAAAAATGATGGTCAAACTCTGGGTTTATTTTGTCTGCACTGGCTCACAGGAACCTGTTTTTCCTTTCTGGGCCACGTATGGCAGAGGGCTGGGAGGCAGCAGAGGCTGGTCCCACACTAGGACACTGGATTGTGGCCAGGTGGCCCCACTGTGCAGATTTGGAAGCCTCCTCAGCTCTGCTGATTTAGAGCCAGTGGAAGCTACTTTTAACACCCAGTGGGAAAACTCATGTAATTGAGCATGCCTTTATGTCTCTGCAGTTCCTGAATCTGCTTTGTAAATCTCCTCTTCGTTATCATTGTATCAGTTTAATTATAGATTTTCAGTGGAGGCTGACATGCAACAGGAGGGCAAATTGTGCATTCGGCTTCCAGGATTGCTCATTCCCAGCAGGTAACTCCAGGCACATATGGTGGGATTAGCATTTGCTTGCACTGCTGACCTTCTGCGTGTGCAGGATCCCAGCGGCTGCGAGCCGCTGCACTCCCACACTGTCACAAGGGTGAGTCTGAAGTGATGCAAAAGGAGACTTGGACAGGCAGATGATGATCATTGAGACAGCTCACTGCAAGCTCTGCCTCTAGTGATGTAGAGAAATGACTAATGCTGCAAGTTCCAGAACACAAACTCCAGAGATATCAGGAGTGCTAAAAAACCACCTTCTGACAAGGGGGGCAGGAGGATATTGGTTCTGAGCGTGGCTTGGATTCAGCAGTGTTTTTTCTGTAAGCATGTTTGTGTTCTTGTAAGGTCAGAGCTTTGCTGAATATTTCTATTTATTATTTGTGTCTTGCTAGTTGCTATGTACTGCAGTTGTAGTCCAGGCTCTGTTGTGCTGGTGATGGGTGAACATGAGAGAAAAACGAGAGTATATTTGAGGAACGTATTAGGAGTGTACCTAACCCTACATTATCTCTGCCCTGGAACTTGCATAAAGTAAACTTCTGTAGGAAAATAACTTTTCTGAGCATTACAAAGCCAATATTTGAGTGTGTATTTATGACATCTTTTTAAACTGAGGAGGTAGAACGCCCCTTTGTAATTCCATGTCCCAGGAGACACTTACAGAAATTGAGTTACAGGGGTTTGAGAAACCCAGACTGAGGTGGTGGGATTTCAGTAATGCTTCCTGGTGTGTCTGATGGGGAAACTGTGGTCATTCTTGCAGACATATAAAGTTAAAGCAATCACCACTTTCAAATTGGGAAGGAATTTTTCCTGTGTATTCCCCAAGTGCTGTTAGGTGCTGCAGATCCTAATGCTGCCCACCCCACTCTTTCTCTAACGCTGCAGTCCCAGTGAATTTAGGAAAAAACCCATTGGGTAGATGATTCGGCTTTCTGTGTCTGCAGGTGAAATGGCATAACTTGATCTTAGTCCTTCTGCCACCAGGACTATGAGTCTATTTGCAATTACATCTGCACCTCTACAGCACTGGAAAGCAAGGTCAGTAGCAGATCTCCTCTGCCCCATGCTCTTTGCAACATGCCCCATTTCCAGCAGTGGAAAACACTATTAGAGCATTGATTGGTTTTACAAAATACCGCCCCAATGGTGACACCCTCCAGACAATTAAAATAATTGGCTTTGGTATATAAAGCTCTTCCTATTTAGGATCCTGGGTGCCTGGGCACCGGCTCATCTCAAGCTGACAGTTGGCATCGATGACTATTTGGGAAACTTAGGCCTTGGGTACGCAAAGATGCAGCACTTTTGTTTTTCATGTCTACTTCTCCTCACATCTATCCATCTTAGCAGTGATGTTATTTCTGGCCTTCATTGTTTTGTTTCTGCTTTCAGCAAATAACATAAGAGAAAGGTCTGTGACAATTTTAGGAAGCTTTAGAGAAGGAGGTTATTGATGGCTGCTACTTCTTCCATGGGCACTTGGAGAAATCCTTGAAATGATGTTTGCTGGCTTTGTGAAACGAATTATTACTATGGTAACAGCTGCTGAAATGTTACAGGAAAGTTTATCTCTACTTTTCCTTTTTTTGTTTTTATGCTGACATGAAACCTTGTAGCCTTATTGCCAAGATGGTGGCATATTCGTTGTGCAGCTCAAAAAAAGGGAAAGGAGCAAGCTTGTCAAAATCTTCATATTCAGGATCTGAGCAGCAGCAGAAATAAACACCCTCCCACCTAAATAAACTAAGAAATGGGGAAGAAGGATCTATGCACATTGACTGGAGAAATCTTACTTTAAATGCTAGTGATTTTTAAAATTAAAGTATTATTTTATACTGGATTGATACTGCAATTCTACAGCTATAGCTGTACTTGAGTTACAAAATAAATTGCCTTTACAGTAGAATTTTTATCTTTCTCCCTGCACAGCCAAATCTGCTGTTCAGTCTGTGGGTAAGTAGTAGAGAAAGAAGAGCCGAATGCTCTGCCTGCACACCCTCCTTGCTGGAATAAATGGCCCTAAATTATCAAAAGTGTAAATGTCTGCATGACCACACAAGACACAAGAAAGTAAGCTTTGGGCCTCTGAGTGTAGAAGTCTCAGTTTAGTTATCACACTGGACACTAAAGGACATGAAGTGTGGAAGTTCAAAACAAAAGTTAATAAAAGTTTATTGCAGCCTTTCTTAAGCCGGGAGAAAATGTTTCCTTGTTCAGTTCTAGCACGTAAATGATGAGGACATTGAAGAGTCAGTGGTTGACAGTGGAGGTAGACAGAAAGAAGTAAATGGGCTGTCCTCAACATCCAGATGTACTGTCCATCATGGATAGACACCCCAGCCCTGGCAACTCATCCTGTTGTAGGGGCGAAAGGAACCTTGCCAAGCCAGTTCATTTATCTGCTGTGAGGTAGAGTCTGTACTTGTGTACATCCTCTAGACTTGGGAAAATTCAGCACCAACTCAGTTATCAAAGTAGCTTGAAAAATATGGAGCTGTTTATCCATAGGAGATTGGAGAAGACTTTTAATGAAGAAACGTACCCACTGTGCTGAGCACATTGCAAGCTCTGCACAGTGGTTTTCACTGATCATTCTGAAAGAGAAGTCGAATCCAAGTCAAGGGCAGGAGCTCTTTTTAGCACAGGCTTTGCTGATGCTGGTGCTCATGATCAAAAGAAGGTGCCAGTCTCTTAGGTTTTCTCCAGGACCCTTGAATTATTATATATTGTGTTGCAGGAGACAAACTCATGCATCTGAACAAGGTGGAACATCACAGTCTCTGGGTTTTAAAACTCAAAGGTGGGGCCAGTCCAAATGTTGCAGGTGATACCGACCCAGGAGCCTTTGTCCAGGTGTTACCAGCCTTGGACCCCCAGAGTTTGGGACCACGTGAAACCCTTTCAGTGCATCTCCAGGCTGTGTATCACTTGCACAGCTGCTGTGGGAATGTAAAGCCTGCCATGTGTAGCAGGACGTGTAGTGACAGTTCAACTTCTTTGCTTTCCTTATTTTTACTGGTATTTTTGGATTAGGAGAATGTCAGGAAGATGTTATTGAAGACACAACAATCTCATGAGAGCTGAGGGCAGCTCTAACCGTAGTCAGTGTGAGCACAATCCTGCTGCTTAACCATGGGCATGGGGAAAACCCAGGTGTGAGACAGAGATTTATCATGGCAATGGGGAGAGAGACAAACCGGAAAATGCTCTCTGGAGTGTTCTCCTGAAGTGTTTCCTGCAGTGTTTGGGCAAGCTGATGCACAACTTCACATCTTGTGAGGCTCAGCCTTGGCTTCAGTGGCCTGACCCTGACATGTTAAAAAATTATTGAGGTGTTTTATCATTCAACTTCTCTCTGAAATTCCAGGCAGACTTACTGTATATGCAAGTACCAGACAGGTAGAGGCCTTCATCTCAAGGAACAAATTCTGCTCTGTCCTTTCCAAAATCCTGTCTTTAGTGTGCTTTTTGAAGCTAAACTTTCTGTGATAGTTAAGGTGATAGGCTTTGTCCTAAGCCACAATCACTTAGAAATATTTGATTGTATATGACACTTAGAGAACTTTGGGATATTACTGGCAGCTTTGCTCCATTATCTGGGATCTTAGTCCTTCTGCAGCAGCACAACACTTCAAGTAATTTTGCTTCATGTAGCAAAGACTGCTCAGGGCTGTCTGGCGACTGCTAATTTAAGCAATGGATTGAGGAACTTTGTGCATGGAAAATGAAAAGCTACAAGTGGATCAGACAGTGGGAGGAAAAGTGGGTTTGTGTTTGCAAACACCCACTCAGCCCCAAAGCACTGGCACCAGAGACATTTTTTGGCAAATCCTGAATCTTATCCCCTATAAATCTGTGGCAATTAGGAGCAACTCCACTGAATTGAATGGGATTATTCACGTAAATACAGATGAGATAATATTTAGTCTTCTGTTCAACCAGTCTTAGCAGGGAGTGGTTCCTGAACAAAACTAAGACTCAGGTTTGAATGCATTTTAACAATCCTTCCCATCACTCCTGCCCCTTTAAATCCAAAATAAAATATTGCATGGAGTGCTTTCATAAATAATTTATGTTCTGCCTGACACCAGTCAGGGAGGCATAAAGCTTTCTGTGTGTGCATGCTGCTTCCAGAGCTCAGCAGTAACTAGATCTGAATTTAAAACAAAAAATCTGAAGATTTTTGTTTTTCTATGAGGATGGAAGAGGTTCAGGGACTTTGAAAGAGTCAATTCAGGCCCCACCACATCAAGCACTCTCTGTGGTGTTTGAAAA